>NC_083585.1:62419750-64819750 GCF_027579695.1 Neoarius graeffei
TGCATCCCTCTGATAGGCATTTTACAATTTTTGTCTTTTCAGTGTCTGTTAAATCTCTTTTTTGGCCCATTTTGCCTGAGATAAAGAAGCTGCCTAATAATTATGCACACCTTAATATAGGGTATTAATGACTTGAGGTCACACCCTCCCTCATTACACAAATAAATACCAACTGAAAATGCTTAAATCCAATTAGCATTCAAGTGTATCTAGCTTGCGGTTGGAAAACATGCATAGAAATAATGGTAGGGTCAGAGTACTCACTTGCCTAATAATTGTGCACACAGTGTATAGATTTATTTTTAGAATGTACTTACACACACACACACACACACACACACTTTTCCCTTTCTGCTTTTTCATTTTATCCCTGGGCATTTTTTTTATCATTTTATTTTTACTGCTTGACCATTTTGTAGTTTATTAGATTATTATGGTTTCAGAATGGGATCAGAAATTTAAACAGAATGTAAGTAAACTATGTGCAAATATTACAACAAATTCAATATTAAAGATTTTTTAATTACAATTACAGAGAATGGATGGACGGATGGATGGATGGATGGATGGATGGATGGTCAGATCAATTAATCACTTCAGAATCCTGTTCATGAGAGAGAGAGATGTGGTCATTGTTCACTTGAACTATCACTGGTGAAATTTTTCAAGTCTATACGCCCTGTAGGAAATACACTCACACACACACACACACACACACACACACACACACACTGTTTCAAATCCCTTCACACTGAATGGCAATTTGCTAACATAGCCAGGCCCCTACTTACACATTACAAAAAAGGAGCCCTCTCTTTAAAGCCACGCTCACTCTCTCTGCCACAGAACACACACAACCAGGAAGTTCATTTCAGAGAAAACGAAACTCAGCAGAGAGTTCAGAGTCTTTCTCTCTCTCAGTACAGGAAAATGGCAGAGGCTGGTATTTCAGTAGATCATTTTTCTGTGGATCAGTTCAGCTGTCCAGTGTGTCTGGATCTCCTGAAGGATCCTGTGACTATTCCCTGTGGACACAGTTACTGTAAGGTGTGTATTAATGGCTGCTGGGATCAGGAGGATGTGAAGGGCGTCTACAGCTGCCCCCAGTGCAGAGTGACTTTCACCCCAAGGCCTGTTCTGTGCAGGAACAACATGCTGGCTGAAGTGGTGGAGAAACTGAAGAAGACTGAACACCAAGCTGCTTCTCCTGCTCACTGTTACGCTGGACCTGGAGATGTGGAGTGTAATTGCTGCACTGGGAGAAAACGCAAAGCCACTAACTCCTGTCTGGTGTGTCTGGCCTCCTATTGTGAAGATCATCTTAAACCTCACTATCAGTCTCCTGCCTATAAGAAGCACAAGTTAGTTGAAGCCTGTGCAGAGCTCCAAGAGAAGATCTGCTCTGAACATGACAAACTGATTGAGATCTTCTGTCGTACTGACCAAAGCTTCATCTGTTATTTGTGTACGATGGATGAACATAAAGGTCATGATACAGTTTCAACTAAAACAGAAAGAAATGAAAAACAGGTAAGAACTGGACATCATTCTTCTTTTCCAAGTCATTTTATACAAATTCTATTTCTAATCTAATTTCTATTCAGTGGATTTAATTGGTTCTCTGACTGTCATTCTCGGTGAAGTAAATTTTTATTTCCAGTCAAACAGTAATATGTAAAGAAATGTTAAAGAGATCAGACCAGTCAGTCTACTTTAAACACCCAACACCCTTCTTCCAGCATTTTACAGCTAAAGTGCTCACGTGACTGTGTTAAAGCTCTGTAACTGGAGATCATATTTCATAACATGTAATGATCTACAGGTTAAAAAAAAAATCTTTATCTTTCTGAATGTGGGAATTGGGTGTGGTTCTCTTCTGGTGGAACTGGGTGTGGTTTTGAATGTACACACAGCACCTTAAAGAAGTAAACCTGACTATGACTCTGGATTTTACTGCTGAACAAATAAATAACTCCCATGAATCCAGATGTGCACTGTGCATGTCTCCCCCCTCTAAACTCACTGAGAAATAAAAGGGAACAGTGATGACGGGCACTGCTCTCAGATCAGTCTTCTTCTTCTGTCAGGTTTTTTGGCAGTTTACAAGCAGAGTGTATTACCGCCATCTACTGGACTGACGTGCAATCAAATGGATGTCATTTCAAAGAAAAATTGAATAAAAAGGAAAAACACAAAACAAATCCTATTTGCTAATTTTGTTTCTTTGATAAATGTTATCATAGCACAAGTGATGTTTTCTGATCTCGGCTCACCTAATAAGGTGTCTAAAGAAAAGGCTTTCTTGACTGCGTTCACTTCCCTCTTCAGTTTTTCTCTTTGTCTGTAGAATTTTAAGCACCTTAAAAGAACATGATCTACATCCTCTCTCACTCCACAAAGTTCACATTTTCCAGATGGATGTTTGTTTGCAACGTATAAGCTGTTATTTAATCCAGTATGGCCTATTCTCAGTCTTGTAAACCAAACCTCCTCCTGTCTGTTCGGGTAACTCGGTTTGCTACTTGAGATATCTTTTTGTATATTATACAAGTGTCTACCTTTCTTCTCCTTATCCCATTCAGCTTGCCATATGTTAACTTTGTTTAATGAGTACCTTAAAGTGCATATCACAGGTAAATTCAGGAGCAAGATCAATGTAATTCTCCTATTTTATATTAAACTTTGGTCAAATATCTGTAACATTCTGCATTTTTTTTTTACCTTGTGCAATACCAGAAAAATTCAGTTGAAATCAAGCCGTTTGAGGCGAATTGGTCCGCCTCTGAAAAAACTTGGCATTTGAATTTCCCGGGAAACATTGATTTTCATGACGTCATCTGCGGGACGCCTCCCTCTGAATCCTACATCAGCGCTGGTTTGTTTCTGAGAAGACGATCTGGTGGTTTTCTGCAAATTTCTTCAACGTTATCGCGTAGCTATTAAAATGGTTCATAGATGTATCGTAGGAGGGTATAGCAACACCAATCTTGATGGGATTAGTACTCCTCGTTTTCCAAAAGACCAGACAGTGAGAGAGAAATGGGAGCACTTGGTCTACACAGGCTGTGCACTGAAACCGTGCAAGCTCTCGCAGCCTGCCAGTGCTTCCGCAGGTGACGTCACGATTCTGGCTCCAGACTCCCTTGGGATTTTTCCAGACGCGTTTGGTTATTTTATTTTTTTCTGCTGTAGACAGATGGCCTTGTGCAAAATTACCCTTCTGGATGAGTGTGTAAAGGGACATACTTTTATATTAAAAAAAAACCTAAATTGGTCCAGAATATGGACTTTAACTTCTGATCTACTGAGTGGAATACTTAACTGAACCTCCTCTTCTTTGGTTGCCTCTTTTGCCAGCTTGTCTGCTTCCTCATTGCCACCAACACCTTTATGGGCTGGAACCCATACAAACTGGATTGATATTCCCTGTTGACTGATTGAAAATAAGATATCAATTTCATACAATAAGTCCTGTCGGCATGACGATTCTCCACTTTGAACGGATGTGAGAGATGACACAGAATCAGAACAAATAACTGCTTTAGGGGGCCTAGTTTCTTCTATCCACTGTAATGCAATAATAATGGCTGTCATTTCAGCTGCAAATATAGACAGATGATCTGATGTTCTCTTTTTAATAGAGATTTTGTAATCAGGGATATAAACTGCAATACCTGTTTTACCCTCTGAATCTTTAGATGCATCTGTATACAGGTAAACCGGTGTTGTATTATAATACCTACTTCCTAAATATTGCTCTACGTTCTGATCCACTCCTCCAGACTTAGCTATCTCTTTGGTTTCCATGATCACCGTAGGGGAGCAAAACAACCAAGGTGGAGTTGTTACCAGGGGCACAGTCTTACTACAAATGATATCATCTATTCCCAATTGATTTGCTAATTTGTTACCACCCCATCCAAAGCTACAAATCTGGGATCTACCATACTCCCAACACTCACTGAGAACTTTTTTAGTAGGGTGTGATGCCTCATGTCCATTTAAATTAATCCAGTAAGCCATACTCAACTTAAGATGTCTGAGGCTGAAGGGCATTTCTCCTGATTCTACTTGCAACACTGGTATGGAAGAAGTTCTAAATGCACCACAACATGTCCTGAGACTTTCAGCCTGCATTCTATTGAGTTCATTAAGCAATGTCTTAGATGCTGAAAGATACACAATACAGCCATAATCTGAAACTGATCTCATCAGTGCAATATAAATTCTTTTAAGGGACATCCCTGAGGCTCCCCAGTTGTACCCTGATAAACATTTCAAAACATGAATGCCCTTTTTGCATTTCTCAATTATTTTCTGAATATGTTCCTTCAATGTTAACTTGACATCAAACCAAACTCCCAAGTACCTAACAATATTAACTTGCTCAAAGGACTGGTTATACAACTTAAGCTCTAGTGTGGGACTTACTCTTTTCTTTGAAAAACAAATAAATTGAGTCTTTTCTACAGACAAATGAAAACCCCACTCACGTGCCCATTTTTCTACCTTGTTGATAGCTAATTGCATTTTAGTTCTAATATCAATATTTCGTCCTTTTATCCACAAAGCTCCATCATCAGCATATAATGCTCTATTGATTCTAATGTCATCCATTTTATTAAAAACATCATTGATAATGTTGAACAGTACTGGACTGCATACACTACCTTGAGATGTTCCATTTTCTATTGAATCGATGTTAGAGAAGTTAACCCCAACTCATACTTCTATTGTTCTGTCCTTTAGGAAGTCTCTAATCCAGTTAAACATCTTACCACCAATACCCATCCTATTCAGCTTAATTAACAACCCCTCCGTCCATAGCATATCATGCGCTTTCTCTAGATCAAAGAATGTTGCTAAAACTGATTCGTTATTGACTTGTGCTTTCCTTATTTCATTTTCTAAACATACAATAGGGTCCATTGTAGTACTGTACGTCCACTACGGAACCCGCTCTGGTGTGGGGAGACAAGACCTCTTTTTTTTTTTTCAGTTTCATACACTAGCCTTCTAGTGATCATTCTTTCCATAATCTTACATAAATTAGATGTTAATGCTATTGGCCCATAACTTTTAACTTCAGTTTTATCCTTCCCTGGTTTTCCCAATCGGAACCACTACAGAATGTTTCCAACACAAAGGCAATCTACCTTGCTCCCAAATCTTATTAAAAAAAACTTAAAATTACATATTTAGCCATGTCATTGACTTCATTCATCATTTTATAACATATACCATCTTTCCCTGGTGAAGTGTTCCTAACCCCATTTAACGCTCTCCTAAGCTCAAATAATGTAAAATCCTTATCAAGTACCCCTCCTAGAACTGCCACCTTATTGTGGTGGAGGGGTTTGTGTGCTTGAATGATCCTAGGAGCTATGTTGTCGGGGGCATTATGCCCCTGTTAGGGTTTCCCAAGGCAGACAGGTCCTAGGTGACAGGCCAGACCAAGAGCAGTTCACCAAAAAACCCCTATGGAGAAAAAATCCAGGACCGTGACGTCGCCCGGTAGGACGCAGCCGGGGCCCCACCCTGGAGCCAGGCCCGGGGTTGGGGCTCGTATGCGAGCGCTTGGTGGCCGGGCCTTTGCCCATGGGGCCCGGCCGGGCTCAGCCCGAAGAGGTGACGTGGGCCCGACCTCCTGTGGGTTCACCACCCACAGAGGTAGCAGTAGGGGTTTGGTGCAGTGTGGATTGGGTGGCAGTCGAAGGCAGGGGCCTCGACGACCTGATCCCCGGACACAGCGGCTGGCTGTTGGGACATGGAATGTCACTTCGCTGGGGGGGAAGGAGCCTGAGCTTGTGCGGGAGGTTGAGAGGTACCGGCTAGAGATAGTCGGGCTCACGTCCACGCACAGCTTGGGCTCTGGAACCCAGCTCCTCGAGAGGGGCTGGACTTTCCACTTCTCTGGAGTCGCCCGTGGTGAGCGGCGGCGGGCTGGTGTGGGCTTCCTTATAGCTCCCCAGCTCAGCCGCCATGTGTTGGAGTTTACCCCAGTGAATGAGAGGGTCGCCTCTCTGCGCCTTCGGATTGGGGAGAGGGCTCTTGCTGTTGTTTGTGCCTATGGGCCAAATAGCAGTATAGAGTATCCGGCCTTCTTGGAGTCCCTGGGAGAGGTACTGAGGGGTGCTCAGACTGGGGACTCCATTGTGCTACTGGGGGACTTCAATGCTCACGTGGGCGACGACAGTGACACCTGGAGGGGCGTGGTTGGGAGGAACGGCCTCCCCGATCTGAACCCGAGTGGTGTTTTGTTATTGGACTTCTGTGCTAGTCACAGTTTGTCCATAACGAACACCATGTTCGAGCATAGGGGTGTCCATAAGTGCACGTGGCACCAGGACACCTTAGGTCGGAGGTCGATGATCGACTTTGTAGTCGTGTCATCTGATCTCCGACCCTATGTCTTGGACACTCGGGTGAAGAGAAGGGCTGAGTTGTCAACTGATCACCACCTGGTGGTGAGTTGGATCCGCTGGCGGAGGAGGAAGCTGGACAGACCTGGCAGGCCCAAACGTATGGTGAGGGTCTGCTGGGAACGTCTGGCCGAGCACTCTGTTGGGGAGGTCTTTAACTCCCACCTCCGGGAGAGCTTTTCCCAGCTTCCGAGGGAGGCGGGGGACATTGAGTCTGAGTGGACCATGTTCTCTACCTCCATTGTGGACGCAGCTGTTCGGAGCTGTGGCCACAAGGTCTCCGGTGCCTGTCGTGGCGGCAATCCCCGAACCCGGTGGTGGACACCGGAAGTAAGGGATGCCGTCAAGCTGAAGAAGGAGTCCTATCGGGCCATGTTGACCTCTGGGACTCCTGAGGCAGCCGACGGGTATTGGCAGGCCAGGCGTGCTGCAGCTCGGGCAGTTGCAGAGGCAAAAACTCGGAACTGGGAGGAGTTCGGGGAGGCCATGGAGAAGGACTATCGGTCGGCCTCGAAGAAATTCTGGCAAACCGTCCGGCGCCTCAGGAGGGGGAAGCAGTACTCTGCCAACACTGTTTACAGTGCGGGTGGGGAGCTGTTGACCTCGACTGGGGACATTGTCGGGCGGTGGAAGGAATACTTTGAGGATCTCCTCAATCCCACCGTCATGTCTTCCACTGAGGAGACTGAGGCTGATGACTCAGAGGTGGACTCGTCCATTACCCAAGCCGAAGTCACTGAGGTGGTTTGCAAGCTCCTCGGTGGCAAGGCACCGGGGGTGGATGAGATCCGCCCTGAGTATCTCAAGTCTCTGGATGTTGTGGGGCTGTCTTGGTTGACACGCCTCTGCAACATCGCGTGGCGGTCGGGGACAGTGCCTCTGGAGTGGCAGACTGGGGTGGTGGTCCCTCTTTTTAAGAAAGGGGACCGGAGAGTGTGCTCCAATTATAGGGGAATCACACTTCTCAGCCTCCCAGGGAAAGTTTACTCCAGGGTACTGGAGAGGAGAATTCGACCAATAGTCGAACCTCGGATCCAGGAGGAACAATGCGGTTTTCGTCCTGGTCGCGGAACACTGGACCAGCTCTATACCCTTCATAGGGTGCTCGAGGGTTCATGGGAGTTTGCCCAACCAGTCCACATGTGCTTTGTGGATCTGGAGAAGGCATTCGACCGTGTCCTCCGTGGTATTCTGTGGGGGGTGCTTCGGGAGTATGGGGTTCGGGGCTCTTTGCTAAGGGCTGTCCGGTCCTTGTACGAACGGAGCAGGAGTCTGGTTCGCATTGCCGGCAGTAAGTCAGACCTGTTCCCGGTGCATGTTGGACTCCGTCAGGGCTGCCCTTTGTCACCGGTTCTGTTCATAATTTTTATGGACAGAATTTCTAGGCGCAGCCAGGGGCCGGAAGGAATCCTGTTTGGGAACCACAGGATTTCATCTCTGCTTTTTGCGGATGATGTTGTCCTGTTGGCTTCTTCAAACCAGGACCTTCAGCATGCACTGGGGCGGTTTGCAGTCGAGTGTGAAGTGGCTGGGATGAGAATCAGCACCTCCAAGTCCGAGGCCATGGTTCTCGACCGGAAAAGGGTGGCTTGCCCTCTCCAGGTTGGTGGAGAAGTCCTGCCTCAAGTGGAGGAGTTTAAGTATCTCGGGATCTTGTTCACGAGTGAGGGAAGGATGGAGCGTGAGATCGACAGGCGGATCGGTGCAGCCTCCGCAGTGATGCGGTCGCTTTACCGGTCCGTCGTGGTGAAGAAGGAGCTGAGCCAAAAGGCGAAGCTCTCAATTTACCGGTCGATCTACGTTCCGACTCTCACCTATGGTCATGAGCTTTGGGTAATGACAGAACAAGATCGCGGATACAAGCGGCTGAAATGAGTTTCCTTCGCAGGGTGGCTGGGCGCTCCCTTAGAGATAGGGTGAGAAGCACAGTCACTCGGGAGGAGCTCGGAGTAGAGCCGCTGCTCCTCCACATCGAGAGGAACCAGCTGAGGTGGCTCGGGCATCTTTTTCGGATGCCTCCTGGACGCCTCCCTGGGGAGGTGTTCCAGGCATGTCCCCCCGGGAGGAGGCCCCGGGGAAGACCCAGGACACGCTGGAGGGACTATGTCTCTCGGCTGGCCTGGGAACGCCTCGGTGTTCTTCCCGAGGAGCTGGCCGAGGTGTCTGGGGAAAGGGAAGTTTGGGCTTCCATGCTTAGACTGCTGCCTCCGCGACCCGGTCCTGGATAAGCGGAAGAAGACGAGACGAGACGAGGCCTTATCAAGTACACTCTCACTTATTACCTGCTTTTCCAGTCATCCTTTATTCTCATCTATTACTTTAACTCTCCAAAACAATTCATCATCAGTTAAGTTCTGTGAACTATGAACCTTAACAAAACTTTTCGCAAGCATCTCTGCTTTCTCTTGATGAGTTACTGCCTCCACATCATTGTTTTTAATCACAGGTAAGGAAAACTCCCTTCTAATGCCTCCCATCTTTTTAATCACGCTCCAAATATCATCCCCTTTGACTTCTGCCCTATTTTAGAACAGAAATCACGCCAATATTTCCTTTTAGCTTCTCTTATAATTCTTTTAACCTTTTGAATGTGATTTTTTTTTTTTTTTATTCCATTAAATTGGTATAGGAATGGTTTGATTGAACAATTTTGAAAGCTTTATTTCTAGCTTTAATTGCTTCCTTACAATCATCTGACCACCAAGGTACCATTCTCTTTTTCCTCATCCCAGAAGATTTGCCAAGAACCTCTTCTGCTGACTCATAATATATTTGTAATGACTGAGTTTAACTCAGGGTAGCATGGTGGTGTAGTGGTTAGCGCTGTTGCCTCACAGCAAGAACGTCCGGGTTCGAGCCCCGTGGCTGGCGAGGGCCTTTCTGTGCGGAGTTTGCATGTTCTCCCCGTGTCCGCGTGGGTTTCCTCCGGGTGCTCCGGTTTCCCCCACAGTCCAAAGACATGCAGGTTAGGTTAACTGGTGACTCTAAATTGACCGTAGGTGTGAATGTGAGTGTGAATGGTTGTCTGTGTCTGTGTCAGCCCTGTGATGACGTGGCGACTTGTCCAGGGTGTACCCCGCCTTTCGCCCGTAGTCAGCTGGGATAGGCTCCAGCTTGCCTGCGACCCTGTAGAACAGGATAAAGCGGCTAGAGATAATGAGATGAGATGAGACATACCATCTAGCATCTCTCTCAAGATTCTTTTACCAGGGTTATAAAAGTTGATCATTTTAATCTTAGTTTTTCCGACCCAAATCTCAACCAGAACTGCTTCAACCTCTTTATCTATATTTAAAGCTCTGTAATTAATCCCCTGCTGAATAAATGTGGCCACTCCACCTCCTGCAGTATCCCTGTCTTTACGCACTGCTAGGTATCCATATATTATTAAATCAAGTGATGGTTTTAACCAGGTTTCCTGTATACAGATAATGTTTGGTTTAACAACTTGTTCCTCAATAAAGTGTTTTAGTTCCTGACCATTAGCAATTAAGCTCCTGGCATTCCACTGTAGAATAGATAAAGTCATTATTAACTGCCACATGGTGCTTGACTATCAGATACCCCTAATACCATATTGTGAATGGAATCAACTGACAATTTATGAATCTCTAGATAATTTTCCACTGCTTTTTTTAATTATTTTAATTCTATCAATTCTACTTGCTACTTGGGCTGAGCAATTAACCACTTCCACCATAAAAGCAATGAATTTTTTCTTCTCCACAATTAAAGTCTCTTCAGTTACTTTACAGCATTTCAGAGTCGTTTGAGTTTGACTCGGGGGTAAAACTACAGGAGTCATACTTCCTTTAACCCTTGATTTTGCTTGGTTTTCTTTGTCAACCTTTTTAATAGCTTCGGCATAAGTAACGCTCTCTTTCACCTTTACACTTTGCACTTGAATTGCTCTTTTATACATCTCGCACCCTTTATAGGCCGCACTGTGTTCACCTCCACAGTTACAGCACTTGATTTTTGTTCCTTCCTCACATTTACCATATTCATGTTCGCCTCCACATCTAGCACACCTAGGTTTTGACTTGCACACAGAAGAAATGTGTCCATATCGCTGACATTTAAAGCATCTAATTGGTGGTAATTCCATTTACCTGACTTATCTTCACCTTCACTTTTATAGTACTCTCACTGTCATTCTCTTCTGAAAACTCCTCCAAATCATTAGTTTCACACTCATCTAGAACTCCTTTCAATCCATGATCGCACCCCAGTCCACCAAACGCCAGTTGCAATGAATCTGGCGGCTCTTTCGCATTCCCGGAAGCACTCATCGCGTTTTTTCTCAGATCAGTCTGTCTGTGAATCCCATTGAAAGTCACAGCTGCCTTTTGAACAGTTTCACTCCAGAGAATATTGCTGAACTACCTTGTTGTTTCTGTCACACAAATAACATTGAAATAACAATCAGTTGACATTTTCACAGAAAACTAAACTTATAATATCATAAGTGGTGCAAACATATGAAGATAGAAGTCACTTCATTTTGGGTGTCTTTTAATTTTAGTTAGTTCTAGAGGCAATATTTCTAGTTTTCACTGAAATGTTTTTATTGACTTTTTTTTTTTAGGTTTTTTTTTTTTTTTTTTCTTTTTGGTTATAATTGTGTAGAAGATGATGAAATGTATTTAAAATGTATTTTATTTGTTCTCAGAATGAGCTAAAGGAGGAGCAGATGAAATCTCAGCAGAGGATCCAGGAGAAGCAGAAGGAGGTGCAGGAGCTGAAACAGACTGTGGACACTATTAAGGTGAGGAGTGAAGAGTAGCTGTGTTTCAATTAACCTGCTTAAAGGAGATACGCAGAACCATGTCCTCATTTTTTGTTCATAAATGCCTTGAGACCCCAAGAATGGCACAGGAATAGTTTTAAGCGTTAACAATAAATCTAATATCGTAATATTTATAAATAAAATTATTCATATAGGTAGCGGCCTGAGTGAATGACTTTGACGTCTGTAACGTCACAGCAGGAAGGCTATCGGTCCCATCGCCATTTCTGCTATACTAAAACACAGAGCTAACTGCAACTTCCAGCTTCCGTTTTGAGCTAATTTATTGCCATGCCATGTAGATGTGTTGCTGGCTGGTGCAGCAACATGACAGAAGGTGGATTTATGTTGCATTCATGGCCCAAGAATGTTCAAACTGCAAAGATTTGGATGCATTTTGCGAGAAGTTCACAGGCACATTGGGCGCCTACGAAGTGGTCTCTCCTCTGCTCTGCACATTTTACTGAAGACTCATACAAAACCTCTGATCTGTTGAGGAGCGTTGGCTATAAGCCCGTTTTGAAAGAGGGTGCAGTATCAACAATTAAATAAAACTATGAGAAAAGGAAAAATAAAAAAATATAAATAATTTTTTTTTAAAAAGGAAAGCAAGTTCAGTGGCACCAGCTCTCCCACAGTTTGAGCCGAGGGTTGTTGGTAAAACCCAGGATGGAACGGGACGTGACATATTATCGCTCAGGCAGTGACCTCCCTGTGGTTGTTTCTAAAACCGGCGATGTCCCGTCCCAGGTTTTAGTAATTGCCTGAGCCGAGCAGTAATGGTGGAGTACTCAGTATGGAGAAAATGGAGAATGAATGGAGCAGCCGTCTGATTTCTAAACTGGATATTGTTGCCATCTCGCCCTTACGTGGAAGAAGCGAATGAATGGAGAACTGAATGAACAACTGAACGTTAGATTGTTTCAAAACAATCGGCCACAAGATCGGCCTTCAAGAAGCGAGAACACAGACGGGCAAGCTCCGACTCTCATTTGGATACAAAACAACAAAAACAACACGTTTACCTGCATTTAGATTAATACATGTAACTTGTATTGTGTATTTAAGTTACCGGTCTAAGATTTATTTAATTTCCTTCAGAATGTGATTCTCAGTTCATCTGATTATTTAATGAGCCTTTTACGTTTTATCAGTGAAAATACTGTGGTGCTTGAAACTTTGTGAACCCTTTAGAATTTTCTATATTTCTGCATAAATATGACCTAAAACATCATCAGATTTTCCCACAAGTCCTAAAAGTAGATAAAGAGAACCCAGTTAAACAAATGGCAAAAAAAAAAGTGAGTGGCAAAAGTATGTGAACCTCTAGGATTAGCAGTTAATTTGAAGGTGAAATCAGAGTCAGGTGTTTTCAATCAGTGGGATGACAATCAGGTGTGAGTGGGCACCCTGTTTTATTTAAAGAACAGGGATCTATCAAAGTCTGATCTTCACAACACATGTTTGTGGAAGTGTATCATGGCACGAACAAAGGAGATTTCTGAGGACCTCAGAAAAAGCGTTGTTGATGCTCATTAGAGATGGTTTTGTAACCTTTTCCAGCCTGAAGAGTTTGGACTCCACCAATCCACAGCCAGACAGATTGTGTACAAATGGAGGAAATTCAAGACTATTGTTACCCTCCCCAGGAGTGGTCGACCAACAAAGATCACTCCAAGAGCAAGGCGTGTAATGGTCGACGAGGTCACAAAGGACCCCAGGATAACTTCTAAGCAGCCGAAGGCCTCTCTCACATTGGCTAATGTTAATGTTCATGAGTCCACCATCAGGAGAACACTGAACAACAATGGTGTGCATGGCAGGCTTGCAAGGAGAAAGCCACTGCTCTCCAAAAAGAACATTGCTGCACATCTGCAGTTTACTAAAGATCACGTGGACAAGCCAGAAGGCTATTGGAAATGTTGGTGGATGGATGAGACCAAAATAGAACTTTTTGGTTTAAATGAGAAGCATTATGTTTGGAGAAAGGAAAACACTGCATTCCAGCATAAGAACCTTATCCCATCTGTGAAACATGGTGGTGGTAGTATCATGGTTTGGGCCTGTTTTGCTGCATCTGGGCCAGGACAGGTTGCCATCATTGATGGAACAATGAATTCTGAATTATACCAGTGAATTCTAAAGGAAAATGTCAGGACATCTGTCCATGAACTGAATCTCAAGAGAAGGTGGGTCATGCAGCAAGACAACGACCCTAAGCACACAAGTCGTTCTACTAAAGAATGGTTAAAGAAGAATAAAGTTAATGTTTTGGAATGGCCAAGTCAAAGTCCTGACCTTAATCCCATCAAAATGTTGTGGAAGGACCTGAAGCGAGCAGTTCATGTGAGGAAACCCACCAACATCCCAAAGATGAAGCTGTTCTGTATGGAGGAATGGGCTAAAATTCCTCCAAGCCGGTGTGCAGGACTGATCAACAGTTACCGCAAATGTTTAGTTGCAGTTATTGCTGCACAAGGGGATCACACCAGATACTGAAAGCAAAGGTTCACATACTTTTGCCACTCACAGATATGTAATATTGGATCATTTTCCTGAATAAATAAATGACCAAGTGTAATATTTTTGTCTCATTGGTTTAACTGGGTTCCCTTTATCTACTTTTAGGACTTGCGTGAAAATCTGATGATGTTTTAGGCCATATTTATGCAGAAATATAGAAAATTCTAAAGGGTTCACAAACTTTCAAGCACCACTGTAGATGCATGTGGGCGGCACGGTGGTGTAGTGGTTAGCGCTGTCGCCTCACAGCAAGAAGGTCCGGGTTTGAGCCCCGTGGCCGGCGAGGGCCTTTCTGTGCGGAGTTTGCATGTTCTCCCCATGTCCGTGTGGGTTTCCTCTGGGTGCTCCGGTTTCCCCCACAGTCCAAAGACATGCAGGTTAGGTTAACTGGTGACTCTAAATTGACCGTAGGTGTGAATGTGAGTGTGAATGGTTGTCTGTGTCTATGTGTCAGCCCTGTGATGACCTGGCGACTTGTCCAGGGTGTACCCCGCCTTTTGCCCGTAGTCAGCTGGGATAGGCTCCAGCTTGCCCGCGACCCTGTAGAACAGGATAAAGCCGCTAGAGATAATGAGATGAGAATGAATAGATGCATGTACATGTATGTTGCATAAGTTATAACACCTATCCTGTTTTAATGAGTCAACCCACAATCAATGAAGTCAAATCAGTCTTAGTTGAGCAAGTCGGTAACGGTATTTCTTACTTTCACCATACATTTTTATTTATATGACTTTGGTCTATAGCTGTCAAAGGCCTCGGCCTTAAAACCGGTTCCCGCAGTGACATCACGCGCTCAGGGCTGGCTGGCTCAGCGGGGCAGCTCCAATGCCAAATTTGCGGTCGAGTTTAACTCTCAAAAAAATATTTTTTGATTCCTATTTATGCAGCATACAAGAGTCAAGGATGGAGATATTATCCACTCAGAAATGTATTTAAAAATAAAGGTTCTGCGTATCTCCTTAAAATAGTGAACTAAAAAAACAAGGAATGAAAACCCGGGGTTTAACAAAAACAACTCAAATATCTCGAGAGAGAGTTTATTTTTACAGAGTATCCGATTAGACCTCCATTGCGTGTGTGTGTGTGTGTACTAACAGAAGCGTTCACAGGCAGCAGTAGATGACAGTGAGAGGATCTTTACTGAGATGATCAGCTCCATGGAGAAAAAGCGCTCGGTGGTGACGGAGCTGATCAGAGCTCAGGAGAAAGCTGAACTGAGTCGAGCTGAACGACTCCTGAAGCAACTGGAGCAGGAGATTGCTGATCTTCAGAGGAGAGTCACTGAGCTGGAGCAGCTTTCACTCACACACGATCACATCCACTTCCTCCAGGTAACACTCACTGTCTGATCTACAGAGGGCGCTGTTCCTCACAAAGTTTCCTCCTAAAAGCTCATGACAGCAACAATAAATGTTCCTGTCTGAGAACCCAAGTGTGTCTTTGGTCTGATTCAGTCTGAGATTCATTCGTTCCTCTCCTACACTTTTCTCCTTCTCTATTCTGTGTTTCCTCTCTGTAGAGTTTCCCGTCTCTCTGTGTTTCTCCTGGATGTGACGACTCACCCAGCTTCACTGTCAATCAACATCTCTCATTTGATGGAGTGAGGAAATCTCTCTCAGATCTGAAAAAACGAGTCAAGGAAATCTGTGAGGAGGAATTCAATGTAATCCATCCACAAGGTAAACAAACAAACATTTGTTCTGTATCACAGTAAAGAGAGCCATAAAATTAATGTAACGGAAATAAAACGTAAGCAGGAACAAAACTGCATCAAATCACAAAGCATTAGTATTAAGGCCAATTTATGCTGACAACCCAGTCCTCGCAGATGGCGTCTGCGAAGCCCCCCCCCCCCCCCCCCCCTTCGCAGACACTCTGTGCGCACCTCCCAAAAATTGTGACCACCGCAGACAGCCTCGCAGACGAGGGCTCTGATTGGTCCACTCTACATCCGCTGTACACGCACTTCCGCTTCCCTACTTTCCCGGTTTGTTTTGTTTTTACGACCGCCATTTTTAAAAACACGAGCGAAGATGGAGCAGCACGAAGAGCGGTTGATCGAGGAAGTGAGGAAGTACGTACATCTATACGACTCCAGTTCTAGTCATTATCAGTAACCGGAGGATAAACACTCCACTAACCACACCCACCAACTACTCCTAGCGATTTCGCGACTTCGCGCCCCCTTGCATTGTGGTGGTGAATAACATCGCACACGCCTATTGCTCCCCGCTCAACGATAAATTACAACTGTCTGCGAAAAGCTATCTGCGAAAGCCTTGTCGCAAGAGCATGCAGAGGCCCTTAGCCTCAGAAATTCATCTCATCTCATTATCTCTAGCCGCTTTATCCTGTTCTACAGGGTCGCAGGCAAGCTGGAGCCTATCCCAGCTGACTACGGGCGAAAGGCGGGGTACACCCTGGACAAGTCGCCAGGTCATCACAGGGCTGACACATAGACACAGACAACCATTCACACTCACATTCACACCTACGGTCAATTTAGAGTCACCAGTTAACCTAACCTGCATGTCTTTGGACTGTGGGGGAAACCAGAGCACCCGGAGGAAACCCACGTGGACACTGGGAGAACATGCAAACTCCGCACAGAAAGGCCCTCGCCGGCCACGGGGCTCAAACCCGGACCTTCTCGCTGTGAGGCGACAGCGCTAACCACTACGCCACTGTGCTGCCCGCCTCAGAAATTACATGTGCAAATTACAAATAAATTTCCCAGATAAACAGGACCTTAATCACAAATCCACAAACTAATCTTACTGAACTTTACACGTAACAAATATGATGAACATTAGATCAGAACCGAGGCCTTAATTCCTCCATAAAATCCATCAGAAAGTAAAAACACACACATTGTCAGAGCTTCAGCTGGGAAAAGTTTTTTGCTTCTCATGATTCTTACATTCAAATGCTGCACAGTGTGATGACATTTTGGCCGATCTCTAAATCGTGTCTGACTGAGAGCAGTGAGGAATCTAATTTTTCATTTTCATGCTTTAAACTGTTTTCGTGTCATTTTTCAGTCTCCATTTTGTCTCTGTGTCTCTACAGCTGCAGCAGCTCACATGATTTTACCCTCAAAACCAAAGAGCAGAGAAGATTTCCTGCAGTGTAGGTGTAACACACACACACACACACACACACACACACACACACACACACACACACACACACACACACACACACACTCTCTCTCTCCAACTCAGAGGAGGACCTCCCACATGATGGTCTTTCTTTTGACTTACAAGACATAGAATGTGTATCAATAATAGTTTATTTATATCACACACACAAATCTAATACATACGAAGGATAAAATTCTGCCTAGAAATAACTAGTAATCTAATCTCACTCGGCAGAAAAAATAATGGATTACTGTTATAAAGAAGAAAGCTAGTCGCACAGAGGCACAATGATAAAATACAATATTTCAACAAATACAATAAAAAGAGGGAAAGAATGAAATGACAGTGTGAGGAAAAGAGAAAGGAATGCTGATCTGAAGCGATAATCGTACTTTTGATAGAACGCTTGAAATTGCTGAAGCTAAGACTCTGGAAAGATTCATCAATACTGTTCCAGAGAGCAGCAGCTTTGAAGCGAATATTAAACTTGCCATCGTTAGTTCTGGCTGAAGGAACACAAAATGAAGATCTCGAAGCCAGTCAAGTTTTATACTTGTGCCTTGATGCTAAAAGTGTCAAAAAGTTATCAAAGGCAGGCACCAAATAAACTAGAATGAAATTTAAACATAAAAATCCTGTTTAAGTAATCTATAAAATCAGAGAATTTCATCATCTCCAGCTTTTTAAAAATAGGAGGTGTGTGTTCATTAAAAGAAGCTAAATTAATAATTCTGACAGCTTTCTTCTGGAGTCCAGTTATCGGTCGAAGGGTAGCCTCATAAGTTTTACCCCAAACTGTAACACCATATATTAAAAAAGAATAAATAAGAGAGTAGTACAGCTGAGTTAGAATACGTTGAGAAACATAGTGATGAAGCTCAGCAATAATTCCAAAGCCTCTGGAGATTTTCTTGCTCTACTGGTGGATGTGTTTCCTCCTGATGAGGTGAGAGTCGAAAACTACTCCAAGATACCTGATGTGGTTCTTCTGTTTAATCGGCTTATTATTAATTTTCAGGAAATGGTTCTGCTCAATTTCTTTTGGGGTGGATTAAAAAAGAACAAAATTTGTTTTGTCGACATTCAGAGAGAATTTATTTGCACAAAGCCACGCGATGATATCAGAATTACTTTATTAATCCCCGGAGGGAAATTCAAATTTGCAACCAAGCTCCCAAATATTGACCAATTCAGAATTTACCCTGGCTTCTAGAGAATCTAAAGATGAATCTGCCAGGAATAAATTTGAGTCACCTGCAAAAAGATGAAAATCAAATATATTGGAGCAGCTCATAAAATCATTTATGTATAAGAGAAATACATTCGAAGGGGGCCATGATGTGAACCCTGTGGTACTCCACATGAAATTGGTAAAGAGCTGGATGAAATATTAACGATTGAAACAAACTGACGTCTATTTGATAGATATGAGGCAAACCAATCATGGACAATCCCACGGATGCCATAAGAATATAATTTTTCTTACAAAATATCATGATCTATGCCATCAACGGCTTTACTCAGACAAAGAATGATACCACAGGAAAATTTGCCATCTTCAATTGCTCTTTGGATTTTATCAGTGATTTAGTAAAAGTGCATGTTCTGTAGATCTGTTGTCACGGAAACCAAACTGACCAGAATATATTAAATCAAACTTCTCTCGATATGTATTCAGCCTATTTTACATGAGTTTTTTCTAATATTTTTGATAGACCAATTTCTCTTTTGTCAATTTTTATGATTAGAAGTTAACAGTTGAGCTCCTGCTTTAAACACGGGTCTGACACGAGCAAGTTTAAAAGAATCAGGAACAGTACCAGAAGTAAAGGAGAAGTGATATAGGATCTCCCACAGGCTTTGAGATTGAGTTTAATATCTTGAACCAGGGCTACAGAAATACTAAAGGGGCCACAAGCCTCTCCAGACTTGAGCCGGAGAAAAATGTCTTGAATTTCTTGTGTCCATGTAGGACTAAGAAGAAAGCTGTCGCTTGTCAGAGAAGCAAGAAAATCTGAAAATATTTTGTTGACCTTTGGTATTGCTTGGCTGATACTTTTACCAATGTCTGCAAAATAAACATTGAACTCATATATTTTAAGTTCGTTTCCTAGACAAGGATTTTTTTTTTTTAAGCTTGTTACCTCGTTAACAGTTTCGGCGAGAATCTCCCGCCTTCTTCAGAACCAGTCACCAGATGTCGAGTGGTGACGTGCCTTATCAGCTGATGTTGCGTTACGGAGGCGTGAACGTCCCGCCCAATTTGACAGGTAGTTCACGCCTCCTGCTGTCAGGTCGCTCCTCCAGGACGGCGCTCCAGGTGTGCGACAGCGCGTACGCTCCCTCATCCCGGTTCATCGTCCTCTGCGCCCGCTTACGCATCTCCACTGCCTCTAAAATCCAACGCTGGAATCTATTTTCTTCAGCGTGAATGACTCTGGCCTCTTCCCAATTCATTATATGATTTTGTCGTTTGCAGTGGTCTGAAATGGCTGATTTTAGGTTTTTTTGGTTTGCTTTTTCTTTTTCGGATCTTGTGAGTCTTTTTGTTGTTTCTTTTTCACACTCTATGTGGTGTTCTTTCCTTCGAGTATGGAAACATCTGCCCGTTTCACCAATATAGACTTTATTACATGAACGGCAAGGGATTTCATAGATGACGTTGCATTTATTGTCCAGTTGTATTTTGTCTTTGGGGTGACCTAGCAGCTGTCGGAGGTTCTTGTATGGTTTGACCGGGGTGTTGATGTGGTATTTCCTCATGGATCGTTGGATGCGTTCTGTGACTCCCTTTTATTTATGGTAGTGTGACAAAGACCCGGTTTGTTTTTTCGGTGTTTTTTCTTGTTTGTTTTTTTTCTTTTATTTGTGTCTGTAATTTCCCTTTCCGAAATTTGGAAATTTGGGCGGGACGTTCACGCCTCCGTAACGCAACATCAGCTGATAAGGCACATCACCACTCGACATCTGGTGACTGGTTCTGAAGAAGGCAGGAGATTCTTGCCGAAACTGTTAACGAGGTAACAAGCTTAAAAAAAAAAAATCCTTGTCTAAGAAACGAACTTAAAATATCTGTAATAGTTAGACATAATGAACATCCACTACATACAAACATTGAACTCATTTGCTAGATCCTTTTACCTATAGGAGTCAAATGGTTTAGCTTATTTCTCTACACTTTGTACTGAGCATACAGGCACTGATTTCTCGTCTTGATCGATTTTTCTATACAATTTGATTTAATAATTCATTGTTCTAAGACTGAGGGGAAATCCAAGGTTCAGATTTGAGTTTGATTTCCTTCCTTGACATGGTTTTTCAGAGGAACATGAGCGGTAATAATTTCATCAGAGTTTTCAAGAAAGCTGGAGAATGTCAGGAATATCAGGCTCACCATCGGACTGGCTAGAGCAGTCAATTTGTTGAAAACCATAAATAAATGCATCTTCATTGAACCATATGAAATCCATCCATATCCATAACCGCTTATCCTGTGCAGGGTCGCAGGCAAGCTGGAGCCTATCCCAGCTGACTATGGGCGAGAGGCGGGGTACACCCTGGACAAATCACCAGGTCATCGCAGGGCTGACACATAGAGACAAACAACCATTCACACTCACATTCTCACCTACAGTCAATTTAGAACCAACAATTAGCCTAACCTTCAGGTCTTTGGACGGTGAAGGAAACTCACACAGACACAGGGAGAACATGCAAACTCCACACAGAAAGGCGCCCATTGGCCACTGGGCTTGAACCCAGAACCTTCTTGCTGTGAGGTGATGGTGCTAACCACTGTGCCACCTGCCGTAGGAACTCTCTTCTCTAAACTTGCTTATTCAATGGGGAGGGTGAATTGAGTCAATAGACAAAAAGTTGGGAAAATGGTTAGTTAGGTCATTATAAAATATTCCCATTATATGTAGCATATTTAAGTCATCCGACCATCCATTATCCTTAACCGCTTATCCTGTGCAGGGTCAGCCGGGATAGGCTCCAGCTTGCCTGTGACCCTGCACAGGATATTTAAGTGAATTAAAATATATATAGTCAATAAACATGGTTGAAAAGAATAGGAAGATAAAGTATTGATAAATTCACCTGTAGGTATCTGAGTGTCTGAATTCATCATATTTAAGTTTAGGTTGCTCACAAAAATACAAAGCTTTGACTCCTCATGGATTTTATCAATTATTATTGAAAGCTTATCCAGAAATGGCTGAAAAGAACTGTTTCGGTGTCTGTATCTCACACCACAAACTATGTTCTTACTGCCTTCATTATGGAGCTCAACAGAAACTGATTCGTCTCGATCAGAAGTATTAAGGTCATCTCTTAGATTATACCTTCAGGAATTTATGAAGAGTCCAATTTGGAGTGTGGGGAAATGTAATTAAATTCAGGTAAGTAAAAATTGACAAAACTATCTTTGAGTTGAATGCCAGGTTTCTGAATGGCAACAGATCTTCAATAGATGATCTTAAATACTGATTATGTCTTGAAATTCATCAAATTTAGCTGAGAGGCTCCTGATAATATAGTGAAGGAAAGAGAACAACTTGTCAGATAAACAAGAAGATAGTCATCTATATCCCCCGCCCTACATACCAACTATATACCAAGTTTCAAGATATTGTCATGTTTTTGAAGTTCTGCTGCAGGAAACCAACCGTACCTCTTTACACTGACCTCAGCAGCCCATGACATAAACCCACCGGACCTTTGGTCCAGGTGAGCTCAAAATTAAAATTTCACATTTCTTAGTAGCTATGAAAAGACACATACACATTACTTCAACACATATACCAACTTTCAAGACCAAACCACTCATAGTTTTCAGGTTCTGCTCTGAAAACCAAACCTACCCTAGAGACCAAGTCTGAAGTTGTTTCCATGGAAACATGAAAAATTAAAATTTCTCAAATTTCTTCATATGAAAAGGCACATCTACATCACCTTGTTAACATGTATACCAAGTTTCAAATCCATATCATGAATAGTTTTGGATATATGCTCCAGAAACGAACATTGCTCAAAGTCAAAATCTATTACTATGTAAAAATTTGAAAAATACTTTTTTCCAAAAATCGAAAATAGCAAAAGGCACCATTTCACATGTTGGTTGAAATGTATACAAAGGTTCATGAAGATATCTTCAGTAGTTTTAAAGATATGGCCCAGAAACGAAAACGTGACCAGATGGATGGATGGATGGATGGATCGACAGAACCTGTTTCTATATCCTTCTCTAACCTTCGTTTGGGTGGGGAATAATTACGAAGTTCTTGAGAAGAATCAAATTCGTGTGGGGAATAGTACCTAGAATTAATATGACGAGTATTCACGTCAGGATTGAAATCATTTAGGTTTGGTGATAATTCTAATCATCATAATTAATCTCATAATAATTCTAAGCAGGAACAACGTCAGCTTGATTCACGCACAATTATACTGACAAAGTTAAGGTCAAAACAGAAAAAGACGCCATGATACAACACTAAAGATTGAAGTATTTTGTGTGTACAGAATGCTGAGGGAAAAGGGAGGAAAAGAAAAAAAATGGCTGAATGTGAAAGCTGTTTGGAGTGGTTCCATCAGGAATGTGAAGCGACCCCAGGGCCTGTTTTTCACGATGGGGGGCAGCAACTGCAGAATCTAAAGGGGATGAGGTGCAGTGGGTGAAGACGGACCACCAAAAGCAAGATTTTGTTCATTAACTTGGTTATTAATGCATAAACATTTGATTTTTTTTTCTTTCTGTCGCCTCGACTGTCGTGACATGCGTGGATTAAATGTACATTATCCTCGATGCGTCAAGTTGGAGCTTAATCTTATTTTTATGTAATAAAAAAGGGCTTCATATTTAACAACAAATGCACTGGACTTGGAAAACTGATCTACATTCCTCACCACAATTTATTAACACATCAGCACCATCTTTTAAATTTGAATGGTCTTCAGAAGTCACAAATCTAAACTTGAAGGTTGATTTTATAGACATGGTATCTACATTTTAAGCTGGGATTTTATAAGCTCATGAGCTGACATCGTTACTACTGAGAATTATGGCGATGACACGATCAATCTCAGAATTCCAGACATGATAAACAAAAGTACAACACTTATTCAGAAGGTCATTAAAGGAACCGCCTCGATCCAAACACAGTGAGGAGAAATCCTGTTCCTCAATAAAAATCAATAAAGGTTCTCTGAAATGTTACTATGGCTACAGAAGGACTCTGAGTCCAACACGCACACACACACGTTATCCTCTTCATGTTTATCTAAACCTTTTCCTGTGCAGACACAATTATACTGAGCATAAATTCATCCAGAGACTGTGTGAGAGAGAGAAAATAAGAGTACTGAATAACAAAGGTATATAAAAAACTAATGTTTATAAGTTATTTTAAAATGGAAAACTGTGTGAATAATAATGTAAAGTGTCAGAACACTGTTGTGATGTAGGAATTAAAACATGCTGTACATTTCTCTGAACAGTAGGTGTCGCTAGTGAACTCTGTTGAATGAGACTCCGAGTCATGAATCTTTTCGTGAATCACAACCACTGAGCTCTATATAAAACCTGGAGGGCTCCGAACCCATTCCCCTCTGTAGGGACGAGTGAAGCCATCTGGACGCCATCTTACCACTCACATCGCGTGGATTTGGTTTGTGTGTTAAACCGCCGTCTCATCTCATCTCATTATCTGTAGCCGCTTTATCCTGTTCTACAGGGTCTTGGGCAAGCTGGAGCCTATCCCAGCTGACTATGGGCAAAAGGCGGGGTACACCCTGGACAAGTCGCCAGGTCATCACAGGGCTGACACATAGACACAGACAACCATTCACACTCACATTCACACCTACGGTCAATTTAGAGTCACCAGTTAACCTAACCTGCATGTCTTTGGACTGTGGGGGAAACCGGAGCACCCGGAGGAAACCCACGCAGACACGGGGAGAACATGCAAACTCCGCACAGAAAGGCCCTCGCCGGCCACGGGGCTCGAACCCGGACCTTCTTGCTGTGAGGCAACAGCGCTAACCACTACACCACCGTGCCGCCATGAGAGATAATAATAATAACACAAAAGGCTGTACAATACTTCCTTTCTATTTAGGACAGCTGTTGAAACAGGATTATTTTCTCATGTTATTTGCCATTTTCACTTCATTCTCACAGTCATGTCTTAACAGTATTTATTCATCACATAATTCACTGTCATTTTAGACACAAACGATTCAATTTTGATGCTTTTTCTTTTTAAGACGACACAGTGTTTAGCAAATGGGGTAACTTTTAACGTGGTAAACAAATGTAATAAGAAATACAGCGTCTGACAGTATGGATGCCGGATGCACCATCTGGCCAAATGCTTCAGTGAGATGACGACTGGACTGAACCCACACTCCACAAGCAGTTAACAAAACTCATCTTGCATAGGCGTGAATTATTTTATTTTCCAATGCATACATCATTCATAATTCTGATTAAAGTTGCATTTGTTTACCACATTAAAAGTTGCTCCATTTGCTGAACAGTGCGTGGGCTTAAAAAGAAAAAGCTTCATTCTCACATGTTTTAACAGTATTTATTGGTCACAATTTTGCTAATTGAATCTTTTTGTGTCTAAAATGTGACCAATAAATACTGTTAAAACAGAGGGGAATGGGTTCGGAGCCCTCCAGAATTTATATAGAGCCGAGGCTTCTTTCGTCATTGGTCACATGGTTTTGTCTGCCACGCCCCCTTCTACTCCATTCGCGCTTCGGAGCCTCACGACAGACAGGTGTCTCACACACACTTCTTATAAATCCTGTGATTAACATCTAACCTGTGGATATTTTATTGTTTTAGATTTCTGTTATCTGACTCTGGATCCAAACACAGTAAATCCTGAACTCATTCTGTCTGAGAAGAACAGAGCGGTGACACGCAGTGAGACAGAACAGAGATACTCTGATCATCCAGAGAGATTTGACTCCTGGCGGCAGGTGTTGTGTAAGGAGAGTGTGTGTGGACGCTGTTACTGGGAGGTGGAGTGGAGGGGTGATGCTGTGTTCATATCAGTCTCATATAAAGAGATCAGCAGGAAAGGACAGGGTTATGAGTGTGTGTTCGGATACAACAGTCAGTCCTGGAGTCTGTGGTGTTTTCCTTCCTCTGTCTGTTTCTGGCACAACAACATTAAGACTGATCTCCGAGTTCCATCATCCTCCAGAATAGGAGTGTATGTGGATCACAGTGCAGGAACTCTGTCCTTCTACAGCGTCTCTGACCCGATGAGGCTCCTCCACAGAGTCCACACCACATTCACTCAGCCTCTATACGCTGGGGTCAGGATATGGAGTTCTGACTCATCTGTGAGGTTTTATGATCCGATGAAAAAATGAAATGTTGGTAAAAGTTGAAATGTTTAGTAAAATTATAACTGAGGTGTCAGATTGAATTTCTCCCTGAAATACAAAGACACTTTTGTGTGCAGAAACTGTGGCACTAATGAATTATTTTCAGAGTGCATCTGTTTTATAGATTAATAAGAAAATAAGTTCCATAAATGTCTTAATGCAGAATATAAGATGTTTCTAGAAAAAAAATCAGACTATTTTAAATGTCTGCACTATTATGAGATTTATTACACTGATATGAAAGTTTAGAATGTCTCAAATTCTGTTTTTTCTTTGGCAAAATCTGTTTCTTCAGAAATAAAACTTCCTCAAACTACTGCGTCTTTCTGTCCTGCTGCTGGTGGAAACACACCCTACTGTGTGTAAGAACACTTTTAACAATTTTGTGTCTTGAGCCATTTTCTGTTCAAAAAATAATTGCACTCACTGTATTCAGACCCCTTTAAAAAAATAATATTTAAAATATGGAATAAATACAGAGTTATTTTGCAGGTTTTGGAATCTATCCATATAAAGATTATTTACAAATCATTGTTTTCATTTTTATTTTCAATTTCCACATACAATATCACCTTTTTCTGATTTGGGGCTGTTTTTCCTCTCAGATGCCTGATTTAATGTCAGTGATGTGTCTCTCTCCCCATGTTCTAAACTCATTTGTACTAATTTATTGTACTTTAAAACTAATAGATGATGTAATCAATTAAAACAATAAAAGAGTGTTAATTTTAATTACCAGGGCATAAAAACTCCCTTTGTGTTTCGACTTTTCTATTTCCATTTAAAGGCCAAATGACGACTATTAATCAAACTCAGGTTTATAAAAGATGCTTCATAAACTCAAAATCCAAACACTGTGTCGAAACAAAACTTTATTAAACAGAGATCAGTTTAAATCCCAGAGGGAGCGCTCGCGTCTCTCTCCATCACTACACACTGGGAACTGCACACACTTCAGGCCTCACACACCACACACTGGTTTCCTGTGAGGCCTTCACTAATGTGCAGCTCCACATGTGCGCTAGCGTACGGGGAAAAACCACAAACACCACCGATCCAGTATCGTCAGGATTCTCTGTTCAGACACAAATATACAGTACAAAACAACAAAAAGCAAAATAAAACTACAGTTTCAGATGGAACAGCTGGAAAAGGGCTGATGATCAGGAGAAGCACGCCTGGGATCCAGTCCTGTTCTAAAGGAATGCCATAATTAGGTGTAAGTCATGATACGATGATGAGACTTAAGATCGGCCCACGCCTAGTCGAAACCTGAAGAGGTGAATTAAACAACAAGGTGGAAAAGGATGAAGTGATTTCATTATGAACTTTGTTTGGATGACTAGAACATTAATTCTTCTTATAAGTCTTCTGTAACTGTTCAGGTATTTATAGATTTTATTTTTAGAATGTAGTTCACACACACACTTCCCCTTCTGCTGTTTCATTTTATCCTTGGGCATTTTTCTGATCTTTTTATTTTTTACTGCTTGACCATTTTGTAGTTTATTAGATTATTATGGTTTCAGAATGGGATCAGAAATTTAAACAGAATGTAAGTAAACTATGTGCAAACATTACAACAAATTCAATATAAAAGATGTTTTTAATTGTCCAGTCATATGTGACAACAAATAAAATAAATGACAAAAGAAAAGTACACATGGGGGAAAAGTGTAAAGGAATAGCAGTGTTCGGTCAGATCAATCCCACAGTCCAAAGACATGCAGGTTAGGTTAACTGGTGGCTCTAAATTGACTGGAGGTGTGAATGTGAGTGTGAACGGTTGTGTGTCTCTGTGTGTCGCCCTGTGATGATCTGGTGACTTGTCCAGGGTGAACCCCGCCTCTCACCCATAGTCAGCTGGGATAGGATCCAGCTTACCCACGACCCTGCACAGGATAAGCGGCTACAGAGAATGGATGGATGGTCAGATCAATTAATCACTTCAGAATCCTGTTCCAGAGAGAGAGATGTGTTCATTGCTCACTGAAAGGAATAGAAAATGTAAAGTAAATACATGCATGAGTTGGTAGCTTGTAATATTGAGAGCCTGTAAGAAAAGTTTCAGGCATGTTTGACCATTTATAAGAAAGTTGTGAGCATTTTTGTATCGCTGCTCTAATGCCACCAGGAGGCTGCCATGTTGCCTGTTGGAAGGGCAATGTGTGACGTCATTTGGGCGCAAGGCTGAGTGTAGCTCTTCAGTACTGAAGGAGCAAAGCGAAAGGTCTGCTAAGGTGAGAATGTCGATTTTTTCACTATACATCTGAAATAGTGTATTAATGAGCTGCAACCCTGACTTTTGGACAAACCTGAACTCTTTACCTGTAAAACGAGGCTGAAACTGCATTATACTACTCGTTAGCACGCTTAGCATGCACTTGACTCATTCATGAAAAACTGCATCAAGACGTCCCCAGGCTAGCCGACCGTAATTACCGTGGTAGACAGTCCAACTCCCGCAGCAACGCAGAAAGAGGGTAAACAAGCACTGCTTTACTATACAGGATTCATCTGAACATTACAGCAGGATGCACTTGTACGAGAAAAGGCAGAAATATTGCCAGAAACCCCTGAGCTGCTGGTATGGGATGGATTTATCTGGTAAAATTCATACATGTAAAGGATACAGTATAAATAGCACTGAGGACAACACAAAGTATAAAATACTTATTTCCAATGTGGTCCTCTTGATGACAGCAGGAAACAATAAAATATAACAGACAATAATAAAATTGACAAAATTCTATCAACAATGATGAAAGTCAAACAAAAATATGCTAACTGTAATTATCACAGAGTACAACTAGATTACAGAAATAGCACCAAAATGATTAAAAATTAGTTACACACAAAACTGGGTTTGGAATTTACTCCATAAAATTTAAGAAACAGGTGAAACAGTTATCACGTGTTTGACGTCACTTACAATACACGGCCGTATTCGATAAAATGGACCACAGCGCCAGCGACATTTCTTCACTGATTTCCTCGAGTATTTCGGACAATGACACGAATAACGATGAGGATCATGATAAACAAGCATTACCGTATCAATTAGTTACACACAAGTGAACAATATTTATAGAGTTGTTTTAGTCAGTCATTACTGAGGCTTTTCTGAGAACACTGAATCAAAGCAAGACACCCAACAAACATCGAGCTGCTTAGATAAAACTTTATTGATCCCTTTGGGTGGGTTCCCTCAGGGAAATTAAGATTCCAGCAGCATCATTACAGATAAACAGAGAAAATAGATAGAGAAAACTTCTAGATAAATTAAAATAAATTATTTACATATACAAATATAAAAAGAATAAGATATGGGGAAGGGGGGGGGCGGCAGGAGACATTGCACTTTATATCAGAATCAGAAACACTTTTATTGCCAGGTATGCGAACACATGAGGAATTTGACTCCGGTACCACTTAGCTTTCATAGTACAACACAGATAAAAGTGTATATACAAAACAAACAAACAAACAAACAAAACAAAGGAATGGTAATAGTCGGGAATAATAGGGAATACAGAGAGAGAGAGTCTAACTGCAGTGATCTTCAGGGGAAGATTGTTGCTCCAGCAACGACCTTGACCAAGGCAGTGCTGGCTGAGAGAGCTGAAGATTGGAATTCATTTAGGCTTGAAACGGGTAGACGTGGCAGACTACCCCGCTCGTCCATTCTGGTCCCTAAAAACCATTTCTCTCTGCAAAGCCATCAACTTCTCCTAGATGGAATCCACAGAGCGGCTCAAGTTCTGAATAGCCACAGTCTAAGTGCCGACAGCTCTGCCCACCACTTCAATCATGTCGGGCAGCTTTATGGGGCTTTGAACAGCTGTCACCATTTTCTGATTTCCTCGATACACCAAGGCAATGCCTAGTCCAATCAGCAAAAGTCCTGTGATCATGGTTCCGAATAGGTAAATATCCTCAATGTCCTCCACAGAAAGAACCGCCAGGCACACGACACGCCACCTCTCCCACACGTCCATCGTATATCCAGCTGCGAACGTTCCGGCAGGACAGGCTGGTTCCCCCGAACCCAGGCTTCTCGTCGAGAAGATTGTGTCAATTGTGTGAAGAGACCAGTTTATCAAATCCATGAATTTTGATTTGAAGAATCAAATCAAATCAAGTTTATTTGTACAGCGCTTTTAACAATAAACATTGTCGCAAAGCAGCTTTACAGAATTTGAACGACTTAAAACATGAGCTAATTTTATCCCTAATCTATCCCCAATGAGCAAGCCTGTGGCGACGGTGGCAAGGAAAAACTCCCTCAGACGACATGAGGAAGAAACCTCGAGAGGAACCAGACTCAAAAGGGAACCCATCCTCATTTGGGCAACAACAGACAGCCTGACTATAATATTAACAGTTTTAACAGGTATAACCCTCAACTGTCCTCATGGGGCCGTCCTTCACAGGAGTGGGGCGATAAAACTCCGACCAGACACAGGGCACCAGGATGGATCAAGCAGGTCCGAGGGGCAGAAGAGGCCAGCATCTCAATCCCAGGATCAACATGTAACTCAGAGGGACAGATGGGGGGGGGGAGAGAAAGAAAACACGTTGTTAGGTATGCCCTAAAAATGACAAGTATTAAATCTGTGTGGTAGGCTCGCAGAGACGAGAGTCTTTACATCAGGCATGACGCACAATGGCATGTTAATATGGTAAAAAATATATCATGACCTGCTCTGGCTGGATGCTTGATTGGGTGATGGGAGCACACTCCTCAGCAATGATGAGATGCAGATGGGACCCTTAGGCCTGGCCAAGACAATTCAGTTACATTTCACCGGGTCTGGAACATGCGACAGAACGTCTGACGGCCGATTCCCTGCAGGCTACGATAGCCAGTCGAGGTCCCCACCGTCTCCACCAAAAGATTTCCTGTTGACTCCATGTAACTCAGAGGGACAGATTTGGGGTGGGTGGGGGGGGGGGGGGGGGAAGAGAAAGAAAACACAGGTGGTTAGGTATGCCCAATGTCACCTGAATAAGTAGGAACAGTATACATATTGCACCGAGTACAAGCAGGGACTCCGGCAACTAACTATGACAGCATAACTAAAAGGAGAGAGCCAGAAGGTAACACAGGCATGAGGGAGCCCCGGGACATAAAGCAGCCAGCCACTGCACCGTCAACAAACTCGAGTGAGCAAGCGAGTGGGGACTGACAGCATCCATACATCCCAGTTTACCAAAACACTATGTCTGAGGACCCTCCAGATCTACTCCTTTACCTCATAAACACCATTAACAAAAGGCTTGACTAAACAGATATGTTTTCAGCCTAGACTTAAATGCTGAGACTGTGTCTGATTCCCGAACATTACTTGGAAGGCTGTTCCATAACAGTGGGGCTTTGTAAGAAAAGGCTCTGCCCCCTGATGTAGCCTTCACTATACGAGGTACCAGCAGATAGCCTGCACCTTTTGATCTAAGTAGGCGTGGCGGGTCATAGAGGAGCAGAAGTTCACTCAGGTACTGTGGTGCGAGACCATTTAGTGCTTTAAAGGTCAATAGTAGTATTTTATAATCAATACGAAATTTGATTGGGAGCCAATGCAGTGTGGATAAGACAGGCGTGATGTGGTCATATTTTCTAGTTCTAGTAAGGACTCTTGCTGCGGCATTTTGAACTAACTGGAGCTTGTTTATGCACTTATTGGAACATCCAGACAGTAAGGCATTACAATAATCCAACCTGGAGGTAACGAAAGCATGGACTAGTTTTTCTGCATCATGCAATGACATTAAATTTCTTATCTTTGCAATATTTCTGAGATGAAAGAAAGCTATCCGGGTGATGTTATCAATGTGAGTTTCGAATGAAAGACTGGGGTCAATAATCACTCCGAGGTCTTTTACTGCTGCACGTGAAGAAACAGAAAGGCCATCCAGAGTTACTGTGTAATCAGAAAACTTACTTCTAGCTTTATGTGGTCCTAGCACAAGTACTTCAGTCTTGTCAGAGTTAAGCAGAAGGAAATTTATAAGCATCCAGTGTCTAATGTCCTTCACACATTCCTCAGTTTTATTAAGCTGGTGTCTCTCATCAGGTTTTGCAGAGACATACAACTGTGTGTCATCAGCATAACAGTGGAAACTAATACAATGTTTACGAATAATATCGCCCAGAGGTAACATATATAGAGGAAAAAAAAGCAGTGGACCCAAGACAGAACCTTGTGGAACACCAAACTTTACCTCGGTACGTCTAGAAATATCACCATTTATATCGACATACTGATAACGATCAGTTAGATAAGACCTGAGCCAGGAGAGGGCCATTCCCTTAACTCCCACAACATTTTCTAGTCTATCCAGAAGAATGGAATGATCAATGGTATCAAATGCTGCACTAAGGTCAAGCAACACAAGTAGCGAGACACAGCCCTGATCAGACGCCAACAGTAGGTCGTTTACTACTTTAACCAGTGCTGTCTCTGTGCTATGATGAGGTCTAAATCCTGACTGATACATTTCATGGATGTTATTCCTATGTAAATATGAGCATAACTGCTGTGCCACAGCTTTTTCAAGGATCTTGGAGATAAAGGGGAGGTTTGATATTGGCCGATAATTGGACAGCTGACAGGGATCAAGGTCAGGTTTTTTAATCAGGGGTTTGATAACTGCTACTTTAAAGGATTTGGGTACATAGCCAATCATAAGAGAAGAATTTATTATTTTTAGAAGCGGTTCAATTACTCCAGGCATTATCTGTTTGAATAGATGTGTCGGTAAGGGATCTAGTACGCAAGTTGAGGCTTTTGATGTAGAGATTAATGAGAGTAATTCAGTTTCTTTTAGGGGAGTAAAACATTCTAACTGATGATCTGATACAGTTATATTGTTAACTACAAGGTCACTTTCATTGTCTAACCTTAAATTAGTAGTTTGAATTTTTTGTCGGATATTCTCAATTTTGTCATTAAAAAAATTCATGAAGTCGTTGCTACTACATACTGCAGGTGTGCATGTGTTGATAGTGGACTTATTCCTGGTTAATTTTGCTACAGTATTAAATAGGAATCTAGGATTATTTTTGTTATCTTCTATTAGGGAGGAGAGATATGTTGATCTCGCAGCACTAAGAGCTTTTTTATACTTCAGGAAGCTCTCCTTCCACGCCAATTTGAACACTACCAATTTTGTTTGACGCCATTTACGTTCCAATTTTCGAGTGGTCTGTTTTAATGTGCGAGTGTCATCATTATACCAGGGTGCTAATTTTTTGTCTCTGACCATTTTCCTTTTTAGAGGAGCTACATTATCTAAAGTATGGCGGAATGTTGACTCTAAGCATTCAGTTGCCTGATCGAGTTCTGCAGGGGCTGACAGTGACCCAATCAAAGTTGACAGCTCTGGGAGATCATTTATAAAGCTCTGTGCAGTAGTTGACGTGAAAGTACGTTTAATACAGTAGCGTGGTGAGGTGCATATATTATTACTCAGACATATTTTGAATGAGATGAGACAATGATCTGAGATAACTTCAGACTGTGGAAGTATGACTATATTGTCTACGTTTAATCTGAATGTTAGTATTAGATCAAGGGTGTGACCACCATTATGGGTCGGTCCTATGACATTCTGCTTAATCCCGACTGAATCTAAGATGGACACAAACGCTGTTTTTAAAGGGTCTTCTGGGTTATCAAAGTGAATATTAAAATCTCCGACAACTAAAGCTTTGTCTAAGGAAATAACCAGATCTGAGATAAAATCTGCAAATTCAGAAAGAAACTCAGAATATGGCCCCGGGGGCCTGTAAATAATAAGCAATGGAATTAACTGGGTAGACTTATTTTTTGAGGCTACATACATTATATGAGTATGAAGAACTTCAAATGTATTAAATTTATAACCAGGTTTGTGTGTTACACCTAGATAATCGTTATAAATAACCGCGACGCCTCCTCCTCTGCCAGTTAGACGAGGCTGGTGTATATAACTGTATCCAGGAGGACTCGCTTCATTTAATGCTATATATTCATTTGGCTTAATCCATGTTTCTGTTAAACACAGTACATTAAACTCCTGATCAGTAATGAGTTCATTAACCATTAGCGCTTTAGATGTAAGAGATCTAATATTTAATAGCCCCACCTTTAGATCAAAGGTGCTGGCAGCAGCTGTACAGTCAGTCTGATCTAATTTTATATTGATTAGGTTACTGGAACAAACACTCTGAAAATTTCTACCTTTTTGTTGAGCTCGGGGAACAGACACAGTCTCGATGTAGTGGGCCCTGAGTGACGACTCTGTGCAGCTAGCAGACAGTCGGTTTAGCCTGTTCGTCTGCTCCCTGGCCTTGGCTCTGGATTGTCAGAAATTAACTAGGCCTGTTCTGAGACTATGACCTATGCTGCAGGAAATGAGAGCAGCACCTTCCCGAGTGGGATGGATACCGTCCCGCCCTAACAGGCCAGCAGTGCCCTCAAAATTAGCCCAATTATCTATAAAGCCCACACTGTTTTCAGAGCACCACCTGGACAGCCAGCAGTTCAGCGACCATAACCTGCTGTAAGCTACATCGCCACGCCGCATTGGGATGGGGCCAGAGCATACTACAGCATCGGACATCGCCTTCGCTAATTTAAACACCTCTACAAAGTTACTCTTAGTAACCTCAGACTGACGAAGGCGTATATCATTAGCTCCTGCATGGATAACTATCTTTGAGAACCTATGCTTGCCTAGGACCCTAAGATTACCTGCTATGTCCGGCGCCCTGGCTCCCGGTATACACCTGACTAAAGCTGCTGGTGCCCCTAAAGGCTGAGCTAATTTCACGTGCCGTATGATAGAGTCCCCTATAACCAGAGCTCTTTCAGGTTTCTCAGTGGGTGCATCACTAAGGAGAGCAAACCTGTTCGACACGTGACGCGGAGAGGAGTGGTGCTCCCGTGGGTGAGCCTCAGCGGTAGCTTTGGCTCTACGCTTATGCCGCCGAGCCGTCACCCATTCGCCCTGCTGTAAGGGCTCTAATGCCGGAGTTGGGGGATTGCTAACTCCACCTAGGGCATCCAGACTTTCCCTAACAGAAACTACACTGTTCTCACGCTCACTAACCTGCTCTAAAGCCTGGACACGTGCTTCTAGCACTGAAATCTTCTCCGTCAGAGAGCTAACTAATCTGCACTTATCACAAGTAAAGCTAATAGAGCTATCGCTAGTGACGGAGGAAGAATGACTAAACATCCTGCACTCAGCACACTGAACAGGCTGAAGGTGTGCCATGATGAAAAGATTCACGTACCTTAAATGAAGATCTGTTGATATTAAAGCAGATCAGATGGCCTCCGCTTGTGGAGGAGAAAAAAAGAAAGCTTCCGGTCTCGGGGTTCTTCCGAAAAAAGAAAGAGAAAAAACCGGAAAAAAAAAACCGGAAAAAGGAAAGCGAAAAGTACAAAAATGAAAGCGACAGTATAATAAAAATGAAGACGATACTGGAAATTTATTTATAGAAAAAAAGTTAAAAAAGGATTAGTAATTAACGCCGGCACTCGCGGGAAAAAAGATTCGGCGCGAACAACCGAATGCAGAAACAATGCAGAAAGGGCTCTCGGACAAGACGAGTCAGCAGAGCAGAAGCAGGAAAGCTCAGGGGAGGAGAGGCAGAGAAATGCGAGATGAGAGGAAAAAAACACCTCCGCATTATGCTCCTATCAGGAGCACTATGTGGAAACATTAAAAAAACCTCAGCGCAGCAGCTTTCCGTGAAAGCACGGAGAAGAATTAACACAACGATTACACAAAACATAGAAAGTACGAGAGTGAAGTCCCGAGGCAGCCATCCGCGGCACCATCTTGGATGGAAAACTATATTGCACATTGTCCAGGATAGCTTATTGTTAGGCTAGGCTACTGCTCCTTCCCATCCTCTGTCCTCCTGTTACCCCCCCAGAGAGGAGTTGTACAGTCTGATGGCGTGAGGGACAAAGGAGTTTTTAAGTCTCTTCGTCCTGCACTTGGGAAAGAGCATTCTGTCACTGAACAGGCTCCTCTGGTTGCTGATGACGGTGTGCAGAGGGTGACTGGCATCATGCATGATGTTCAATAGTTTGTCATGCTTAGCTGCATCAGCAATTATTACTTTTATGCCCAAAGGAACTCAAAAGAACATCACGCTTAATAAAAACTTAGGGAAGCCATAAAGTGTTTTCTTACCCTTTGAATTTCTCTTTTGCGGACTACTGACAGTGTTGTCTCGTTTGTAAGCTTCAAGTCTTACTCGCTATGCGGAGCTTCCGTGTCTTGCACCCAAATGATGTCATAATTGCCGGAAACGATCGGGGGGAATTTTCTGATTGGTTAAAATATTTTCAATGGCGGTATCCATGAAATCATCCATTCTGCATAGAAATTGACTTTTGGAGATCTTTGTTGTGTGAGCTCCTAATTTTCAATTATTCACATGAATCGTTAGTTTTATATCAATTATCTTCATAACTGGATTTTTCTTTTCAACTACCACTGGCAAGATTGTTCAAGTTTATATGTCCTGCAGGAAATACACACTCACATACACAGTTTCAAATCTCTTCACGCTGAATAGCAATTTGCTAACATAGCCAGGCCACTACTTACAAAAAAGGAGCTCTCTTTAAAGCCACGCCCACTCTCTCTGCCACACAGAACCAGGAAGTTCATTTCAGGAAAGAGGAGGGAAGAGATCTGAAGGGGGCGGGGTCATGGCATGTGACTGGATTGTAAATGGACAGAGGATGGCAGAAGGAAGTGACGGATCAGGAAGTGAGCTAGGAGGAATGGATGAGGGTGGCGGGAAAGACGAAGGTTGGTGGACTGCAACTTTTAAAAATAGTCGTAAATGAAGGAATCGTAAGCAATGAGGGAAAAATGTGAGTGTTGAAGACACGGACAGTGATGAAAGCATGGGAGCTGCAGGGAAACAAGTTGAAGAGTATAAAGTGATAATTAAACGAACTCAAGAAGGAGCGGCATTCAGTGAGTGGAACCCGATTCAACTAACCAAAGCAATAAACAAACTGGTAGGTGATGTGAAGAGCCAAGATACTATGAAGTGGAGCACTTTTAGTTGTGTGCAGAGATAGTACTCAGCAAGGGAGGGTCATCAAACTGAATAAAATTGAAGACAAAAAAAAAAAAAAAAAAAAAAAAAGAGTGCAAGGAACATTGCTCAAGGACAAGAAGTTTGTACGAGGAGTCATTTCAGGGGGACCCACAGCTGCATCAGTGGACCAGATTAAAGAGAATATAGTAGGGACAAAAGCGATTGAGGCAAAACGACTGAGAACAACAAGAAACAGTGAGAAGTGTGATAGTTTAGCAGTAATGATAAAAATTGATGAGGAAAAGCTGTCAGCTAAAGTCTATTTAGGTTCTATGTGCTATGATGTTCAGCCTTATGTTCCCCCGCCACCGAGGTGCTTCAAATGCCAGAAATATGGACACGTAGCAGCCATATGCAAAGGAAAACAGAGGTGTGGAAGATGTACAGGAGAACATGAATACAGAAAGTGTGAAAGTGGAGCCAAGTTAAAGTGCTGTAACTGTGGAGGGGAATAGAGCTCAGCCTCTCGCGGATGTGAGGCCAGTAAGAGAGCAGCAGAGGTGCAAAAAGTGAAACTCTCACAAGGGATAACACATGCAGAAGCAGTATGGAGGCCGTCTGGTCAGACAGAGAAGCCAAAACGAAGTAACAAAGAAAGCTACAAAACAAACCCATGTGAAGGCTGTGATAAAATAAAGGAGATGCTGATTGTAAGGAGAAATGATTGTGTGTTATTCATGGTGGAGGTGATAAACTGCTCAGCACAAACAGACAAGAAAACTAAGAAAATCAAAATAATAGTGAAGTCAGCAGAAAAATATCTTGGGGTTAATGGTTTGTGTTGGGAAGCAGTTGAGGAAGTGCTAAGTGGGGAAGGGCCCCCCTAGTTCACAGGCCCCGAGGCTTGGTGATTCATGGCACTGATCATTCTGCAGTGGAATGCAAGAAGTCTCCTTGCTAATGGTCAGGAGTTTAAACATTTCTTAATAAATTTACAAGATAAACCAAACATAATCTGCATACAGGAAACCTGGCTGAAACCAAAATGGGATTTTATTCTACATGGATACACTGCTATTAGAAATGACAGGAAATATGGTAAAGGTGGAGGGGTGCTAATATTTGTGCAGAATGGGATGAGGTACAAATGTAGTCAATAAGGACAAGAGGAGATTTCAATCATTAATTATTATAACCCTTGTAAAAGGTTGACTAAAGACATGTTAAATATTATTGGTGGAAGGCTGCAGGGTAAAGTAATACGGTGTGGGGACTTTCATGCTCGTAGTACACTGTGGGGTAGTAGGGATACAGATACTAATGGTTCAAGTATAGAAGATTTTATTGATGAGAAACTATTAGTGCGTGTTAACTATGATAAAGGCACAAAATATAACTGTATACAAAACACAAAGTTCAATTGACCTCACGCTCACATTGCAGGAAATAGCAGGTATTACAACATGGGAAGTGATTAATAAAACACCTGTCAGTAGTGATCATTATCCTATAGTGATCAAAGTTGGTACAGAAGTATGTCAGGAAATATCAATGGGGATGCCAAGGTGGAATTTCAAAGAAGCCAACTGAGACAAATTTCAAATATTAAATAAGATGTGAAGAACTGGTTAGGGAGGATATTACTGGTGTAGAGGAGTTTAACAATAAGTTGGTGACAGCAATCATACAGACAGCAGAGGAAACAATTCCAAAGACAGTAGGAGGCAGAGAGAATGGGATGGTTCCCTGGTGGGATGAAAATTGTAGAAAAGCTGTCAAAAGAAGAAATGGAGCTTTCAGACAATTAAAGAAACATCATTCATTAGAAACATTAATTCAGTATAAAAAAAGAGCACAAGCAATAGTTAGAAGAATAATTAGAAGAATAAAACATACATATTGGAGACACTACTGCAGTAGCATAGGCAGGGAAACGCAGCTGTCAGATGTCTGGGGAACGATCAGACAAATGAGTGGTATAAGAAGGTGGTATGAAATACCAGTGTTAAACCAAAATAATAAAATAGCAGTTACAAAACAGACAAAGCAGAGCTATTGGCACAAACATTTGCTAAAATTCATAGCTTAGAGAATCTGTCAAATACAGCTAGACAATCTAGGGATAATACACTGGCATTAAATCCAGGTGTTGAGGTGAGGAAAACTACATTAGGATGGTGATGGTCTAGATTTACCCTTCAGTCTATTTGAGTTAAATAGAGCAATCAGGAAGGTAAAGCAAACTTCCCCAGGGAAAGATGGTATTAGCTATAGCATGCTGGAACATCTGGATAATCGGTCACGTGATGTAGTTTTGAGACTATTTAACATGGTTTGGGAAACAGGAATAATTCCAACAACCTGGAAGCAGTCTACTGTACCATTGTGCCAATTTTAAAACCTGGAAAAGACCCTTCAAACTACAGACCAATAGCATGAACATCACAGTTTGGTAAAACAATGGAGCGGATGACAACTGAGAGGCTTAATTATTTCATGGAAAGTAAACGCCTGTTCGCACCTTATCAAAGCAGATTCCGTAAAGGAAGAAACACATTGGACTCCGTCTTATCCTTGGAATCAGAAATCAGGAAAGCCCAGACTAATAAAGAAATAGTTGTCGCGGTCCTGTTTGATGTAGAAAGAGCATATATGATGTGTTGTGGAAAGGACGACTTCTTATTAAATTGAATAAATTAGGTATAGGTGGTAGGTTATATAACTGGGTGTGAGACTTTCTATTTGGCAGAACAATAGAAGTAAGAGTAGGCGTGGAGTATTCGAACACGTATTTAGTAGAAAATGGAACACCACAAGGCAGTGTGTGTAGTCCGGTGTTATTTAACAATGATCAATGACATTTTCGAGCAGGTAGAATATGGTATTGGGAAAGCACTGTATGCAGACGACGGGGCCCTCGGGATTAGGGGCAGAAATTTAGGATACATTCAGAAGAAAATGCAGACAGCAATAAAAACAGTCGAGGAAATGGTCAAAGAAATGGGGGTTTAAGCTATCAATATCAAAGTCCCAGGTAATATGTTTTTCTTAGCAGCAAAAATCACTTTTGCTGAAACTATATGGTCAAACACTTGAGCAAGTCAGAGTGGTTCGGTTTCTGGAGGTTATTTTGGATGAGAAACTCACGTGGAGACAGCATATAGAACAAACGAAAGGAAAATGTAAGAAAATCAACAATCTTCTGCGTTGCTTGTCAGGATGGAACTGGGGGCAGCAAGGTCATCATTACTAAACATTTACTGGGCATTCATGAGCGCAACACCGACTAGTGGCCTAGTGGCAGCGTGTCCACCTCCCGATCGGGAGATCGTGAGTTCTATTCACGGTCGGGTCATACCAAAGACCATCATAAAAATGGTACCTACTACCATCTGGCAAGGCACGCTGCAATACAGATGTGCATGGGGAGTTAAACTCTCGTGGTTACCAGAAGACACGCCCCCCACTGTAACCCTAGCTATGTAATAGGCGAGAGGCCGAGGGCTACGGAAACGGAGATCGGCGCCGCCCGATGCGCCACCATTCAGAGTTGGGCCTGGTTAGTACTTGAGTGGGAGACTGCCAAGGAATACCAGGTACTGTAAGGCGCGGGAAGGACTTTAACTTAACTAACATGAGAGCAAGATTAGATTATGGTTGTGTAGCCTGTGCGTCAGCGTCAAACAGCAACCTTAAAAAATTAGATGTAGAGCAAACACAGGCCCTAAGAACTTGCTGCAGGGCATTCAAAACCTCTCCAGTAGCTGCCACGCAGGCATGGGCGCCGCCAGGGGGGGAAAGGTTAGAACAATTCTAGGGGCCCAGCACTGCCATGGGGCCCTTTAAGGGGCTGATAATATGCTTTTAATAAGACTTTTGAAATAACAATGCAATATTCCATCTGGTAAAATGAGCTAATTGAACAAGGTTGTCTATTTCTTGAGTTCTTCAACATATTGTCATTTAACCCTCCCCCTTTTGCGAAATGGTACAGCCCAGTTCTGGTAGAAGCGCGATGCGTTAAATCTGTGTGCTGATCAGTGCAACGCTACTTGCTGCTGTGTCGCGGTGCAGCAGCCAGCCAGCCAGCAGTGGAGTGCGTACAGTCTATGATCGCTAAATATGAAGAGTGGCTGTCAAAAACGTAAAGAAAGGCAGCTGAAAGCTGAGAGGGACCGGAGAGGCAGGCAACTGGTCACTCAGTTTTTCCCAAAGAAAGGTAGCTATCGCTCATGTGTGTTCAAAATATTAGCGAATGGTAAATGAACAGTATGAACGTGGTTGGATTAGCCTATCAAGAGAACACTTTTACAGTTTGTACAGTGACTTTTTCCATTTTAATAACTGAACTGACTTGTGTGATAAACAAGATGAAATATTACGTTATGCTGGTGCTAATAACTAGTGCTAATAACCAGTTTCATAACTAATGGGGTGCCCTAAATATGCACAGATTCAGCCTCAGGGGGGCCTCCGCCCTACCAAACCACTGAACCCCCCTTTGGAGAAGGAGGTAAGCAGCAATACAACCCATACATGCTTTAGGATTGAAGTTTTTAATGAGCGAGCGCTTTATACAGTTTGCTAGATTAAAGTGTTGCTAATAACGGACACCAGTCAAGTGTTTGACATGGTTACGTGTGTGGAATGTTCACACGTTCTAAACCATTGGTTTCAAATTGAGGAGCTGGAGAAAGCGCAGCCCACATAAAAGAGGGATAGAGGTTTCAACATATGAAGAACTACGTACGTAATTGATCAAATTGAAATGTCACTCCGTGTCACTTTTAAATAAATTTATAATAAAATGTTTCCTTGCAATTGTGACGAGGGTGGGCAAAGTTGGGGGGCCCAAAATTCTAATCTTTCATGGGGCCCAAAATTTCTGGCGGCGCCCCTGCACGCAGGTAGAAATGGGAGAAATGCCATTACATATTAGGAGAGTTAAGCTTATGTTGGCATACTGGGTTAACTTACAGGGACACACAATGAATTGCACCCAACAAAGGCCATCCTGCAGGAGTGCTGGGGACACAACCAATCAAACTTACAGTTTTGGATGGATTGGTGATGTCAAGGCAGGTGAAGCAGGTCGACACAGTCGCCAGTACAGCAAAACAGTTCCAATTTCAGCGATCCCTCCCTGGCTGTTTGTGATGCCATCTGTCGATCTGAATTTACAGAAAGAAATGAGAGACAAGTCCAAGCGAGTGCCTGCTTGTTACATTGTCCAAAGCAGTGGTGTAGTCTACGTGATACGCAGGTATATACGGCGTACGCCAACTGGAAAAGCTCGGCGATTTCCGTATACTCACTGAAGAGCTCAGTGATTTGCGTGTGCGCATGCGCCTACCGAAAAATATATTCGTTATTTGAACTGGCCAAACCAACGTCAACATTGTCAGATGAATGTTCCACAGTTCCATTCCTAGATGCCTGTGTTCACCAAACGCGCTTTAGCGCTGCAAGCGCCTATTCAATTCAAATCCTATGGGCTTCATTTATTAGACGCTGACAGAGCCGACTCAGCACTCAAGGCGTTGCGAGTTGATCCAAGAGCACAGAATCGACCCTTCCGGGAGCTCCGCCCCCCCATAGCAACTGTTGCTATGTCAGTCAAGCCAGCCGTCTGCACTTTTTTTTTTTATTACAGATAACAAACAAGTACAGAATTGTATGAACGAAAGAAAGATACAATAACTACACGCCAGGGGCTATACAGTATACATACATAAACAAAGCAAAAACACACATTTACAATACAATATTAAACTTCGCACACAGTTTCACAGTCTTGATAGCTTTTGTGTTAAGTGAGGCAGAAATGGTATTAATATAAATCTCTAGATCTTTAAAAAAATAAGTAAAGGATGGCTTAATTTTTATGACCTTGCACTTATGAATATGGAATTTAGCTAAAATAATAATTAAATTACAAAGAAAACATTCCTCCTCCAACTCCTTGCTATAAGTGGTAAAACCAAATAAAACATCTTGTAAACGTAACTGAAAAGTATCACAGATATGGTCAACTATAAAACGACAGATTTTACACCAAAAGTCTTTTGAGAAGTCACAAAACCAAAAGAGATGAATGAGTGATTCTGAATGTGTATTACAAAAGGTACAATTGGTATTAATATCTTTTCTGAACTTAGCTAAGTAGGATTTCACCAGGTAACAACTATGTACAATTTTAAAAGAAACTTCTTTTACTTTATTAACTAGTAGAAATCTGCTGGGTAGCGTCCAAGTCTTGGCCCAACATATATCTTGGGCAGTGCCATATTAAGCCAATGCGGTGCCCCGGGCACTATATCTCAAGTGCCCCCACCCCACCCCCACCCTGCGCGCATGCGTTCAGTAACCTCCTGCACACACTCACAAACCTTGCCCTTTGCTGTCAAAAATAGTAGCATGTACATAAACAATAGTACACATAAACAAGGTCATTCTTCCTCATTGAAAATTTATTAAGTAGGCTACATCAGCCCATCAAATTCACTGAAAACAACCAATGATATGCATGTAGGCATATTGAAATGTCTTATTCAAAAATGAGCAGCATATATTTGTATGTCTCAAGGGGATCCTCGTCATCGCCGACCCCTCGGCTAACACTGGCTGTGGTTGTAGCATCTCCCTGGCTAGTGCTAGCAGGGCATCTCCCTCACTAGCATCGCTGATTTCACTAGCTTCGGCTTCAGCGCTGGTAGTGACAGCAGTTGTTGATGTTTTTATAAAAAAAACGATCTAACACTGGAACATTTTTAATTGCAGCTACACGCCTGGAGTCTTTCTCTTTTTTTAATTTTCTCTTCGCACAACCACTCAATTGATGTCTGTCCATTTTTTCATTTCTACCGCGGTTTTAAAAAAATTGATACATTCACCGTAGGTGGACTGGCTCAACTGACAGGTTGAGGAAAGGGGGGTTAATGGTCACATAGGCCACTCTTGCTCAGAATTATGATTATTGTTGTTGTTCTTATGAAATTAGTGTTCATAATGAATTATATATGACTATTTAACAATGTCAAGTGTATAACCATTTTAAGTGTACAAACATTCACGAAAAATATTTTTAAAGTTTCTGTCATGTGGTGCCCCCCCACTGGCTGTGAGTGGTTGGTGCCCCTGGGCACTGTGCCGCAGGCCCATATAGTTAATCCGGCCTTGATCTTGGGCATATCCACTCCAAGCTGAGATAGCACATGGTACTGAAATAAAGTCCTTTAGAAATAGATTGCGCACACATCGGTTATTATTACAGTTAGTGGACCTAAAGCATATTTCACCAACATATATGTTTTAAGAGGATCAAGTTGAGTAGTCACAAAAGAAGAAGAATATCCTTTCAAGAGCATGACCACTCCCACTGGAATTGCATCAAAAACAATGGCAAATTGTTTAGGAGTTACAGGTATTTTTACATTCTGAAGAAATTCTTAATAGCTGAAAAGATTACCCTGCTCATTAATAAGTTGGTTTACTAAAACAATTCCATTCCTAAACCAGTTATCAAAAAATATAGATTTCTTTTTATAACATATATCCCTATTATTCCAAAGAAAGTAAGTATTTGGAGAGAAATTGTGCTTGTAAATAAGAGACCAAGACAAAAGAGCTTGCTTGTGAAAGTTTGACAACGATACAGGAAGCCTATCAATGTTGTAATTGCAAAGTAAAATAAACTTTAAGCCACCCAATTGAGAAAACACATGACAAGAGATAAAATTCCATATGGACGCAGGTTCTTTTAAGTGCTTTTTAATCCAATTAACTTTAAAGGTGTTATTCAGTATACTAAAGTCGATGAAGTTGAGGCCACCCTTGTTGTAGTCGTTCATCATAACAGATTTTTTAATATAATGTGTTTTGTTTTTCCAAACAAAATTATAGAGTAACTGGTCAATATGTTTACAAATTTTGCTATCCACACCCAACGCTATTGCTGCATATGTCAATCTGGATATGCCTTCTGCTTTTGAGAGTAGAATCCTACCCTTCAAAGACAAATCTCTCTGAAGCCACATATTAAGTCTTTTTTTGGTCTTATCAATTATGGGGTTAAAGTTAATGCTACACCTGAGATTCTGATCCTTAGTTATGACTATGCCCAAATAGGTAACTTGTTCCTTTACTGGTATATTAGAAATAGAAACAGCATTACAACCTTTTACTGCCATCAGTTCACATTTGTTCACATTCAAATAAAGACCTGACGCTAAAGAAAAAACCTGAATAACGTCTAACGCAACCGAGATCTGAGCTGAATCTTTTAAGAAGAGTGTAGTGTCATCAGCCAGTTGACTAATAATGATCTCTCTGTCTAACACAGACATTCCCTTTCAGGCTTGTGCAAAATTCAGAATTTCAGAATTTAATTCAATTCAGGAAGTGAATTTGAATTGAATTTGAATTGGCTCCACCCCCAGAGGATATGGAATTGAATGTGAATTGGAATTACAGGAAGTGGAATTTTAAATTCATTGCAATTCAGAGAAATTCATTCTAACCACATATCAGTGAGAATGTGATACTTAGCATGTGTTTTTCTTCCAGATTGGAATAATTATATCTGAAACACAATAAATGCAATACAGAGACTATTATTAAGCATACATTCTTATATTGAAAAGCAATATTTTCATTTTAAAGTAATCAAATAACACAAAGCTGTGGTGAATGAAATTATTATTTTATTTACTTCATGGACTAACAGTGTTGCATTTAATGATCATCAGCTCTTCAAACGTTTTATCATTGAGGCGGCATCGCTCTGGTCGGAATATCTTTCCACCAACACTAAATATCCTCTCAACAGGTGCAGAGGAAGCAGGTATGGCCAGATATTTGCATGCAAGTAGAGCAAGGTTTGGGAAACGATTTTGGTTTTCTTTCCAGAACAACAAAGGGTTGGTACCCTCTGCCAAACATGCGGCACTCAAGTAAACTGGGAGCTCATGTGAGGATGCATCAATTGGCACAGAAGGTGTTTGGGTATCCATGTAGGAAAAGAGTCTGGGGCGTTTGCGTGGTTGGGTATTCATGTCAGAAGTGGCTTTTGGACGTACAGAATCAACTTTTGCAGCGAGGAGGTTTCTGATTGTGTTCTGTTCTTCACCATTACACCAGTCTAGCTTGAATCTTGGATCAAGAGTTGCAGCCATCTGGAAGCACTCCATATCTTCATATTTTCCAAGTTGCCTCTCGAGTGCGGTTTGTAAGGTAGACAGAAACTTCTTGTTCCCAGTCATTTTGGCATCTTTAATGGCATGTCTCAGTCCTCTCACACAAGGAATAACATAGCTTGATGTTACAGCTTTCTCTGCCTGACAGCGGTCTGTGACCTCCTCAAAGGGTTCTAAAACCTCACAGAGTTCCTCAATGATTTTAAGTTCGTATGGTGATAGCTGAATTGGGCAGTGGAGCTCAGCAAGGACATCATTTGGAACTTTAAGAACTGACCTAAGCATCTTCAACTGGCTATTCCAGCGTGTGGCATTGGCAGGTTGAAGTTTGTGCATTCCCTCCAGGGCCTCTGCAGCATGAGTGGATTCGTGGCAAAATGCAACAAACTTCTGAACCTTTCCTAGGAGTCTTTTTATGGAGGCAGCATCATCCAAAGCATCGCGCAGTACCAATTGGAGAGTGTGGGTAAAACATGGTAGTCTCTCAGGTGGAAAGTACATAATTTCCTCTTCTACATTGACCACCTCTACACTGGCATCATCATCCTCCTCATCTTCTCCATCACTCTCACTGTCACTCACATGCACTGGTGGAAAAAGACTGAAGGCCTTTATCATGTTGGACGCATTGTCCGTTATGATGAAAGACACTTTGCTCTGAATGTTGAAACTGCACAGTACTTGATCATAAACCTGGCAAATATTTTCTGCAGTGTGCCTACCTTTAAATCGCTGACAGCTCAGCATCACACTTTGCAGGTTGTAATCATGAAAGAAATGGCCAGTCATTCCTAAAAATGACCTCATTGATCTGTTGGACCATAAATCAATTGTTAGGCAAATATGGCCAGCATTTGTCATGGCATTTGTGAGATGGTCTTTCACAGATTGTGCACGCTGTGGTATGAGGCTGTCTCTGAGAGCTCTTCAGGTAGGCACTGTAAATGCTGGTTGTGCAAGCTGGAATATGCCAATGAAGTCCTTATGCTCAACTGTAGAGAGGGGGAGGAGGCCATTGGAAATCAGACTAACAATGCTATCTGTCAGAGCCATTTGATTTGTATTGGTTGAGGACCACTTGGTTGATGTTGATGGACGGTCTTGATCTTGGTGTGTTTGACTCTGCCACTGCTGGATGCAGACCCCATCTCCAAGACTGCAGGGTGTTTCTTCTGAAAGCAGAAAAGCCAATCAATGTTTAAGAGTTTTTATTCTTTGGATCTGTATATTATGGTACAATTCTGTATATTTCGCATAATTGTATCTGTATATATTGTAATCTGTATGCTGATAATTCCATATGTATAGTGCCATCTGTTGATCATACTAATTTAAACTTCTTTCCCCCATTGTCCTGAGTGCATTCTGCTCACATAACTTATTTGTATATGCTGCACACAATGACTTGCCATAATTATCCATACAAGCTGTAAAAATTTATCTATTCTGTAAATACTGCATTTGTTGGCAAATACTGTACATTCTGTACACATGCACTGTGACTTTTTGCACTTCTTATAAGATGGTTAACTGCATTTACTCTTGCTCTGCATCCTTAAATGTGGAATGACAGTAAAGTTGAATCTAATCTGAAAAAATCCAGTCAGCAAAATTGCAATACAATACTGTTACATCTATGTATTCTCTGCTTCTCTATAATGATGTGCCCAGACCCCTTATTATGTCATGGTCATAAAAATACATTAACAGATTACAAATCTGTTACTTTACCTGGAGGTGTTGTTTGAAATTTGAGGTTGCCTTTATGGAACCACAGACTGGAGTACTGCAGTGATTGCAGATTGCTCTGTGGTTTCCATTTGTTGTAGGAATTGGCTCACCAAAATGAATGAGCACTGATGTCCTTTTAGTTGTGTTATCATTTTGCATGTTGCTGTCATCAGAAAACTCAAAAGTACAAACCAGCTATAGCCCTTAAATAGGGTAGTACACAACAGTCTACCCAAAACAAAATGTCCAAAATGTTTGGACAACCATTTTGAAGACTAGGATAAAGTAAAGCATTCTGGGAAACGAAGTCTTGTCTTTTCTAATTTCACACCATTTCAATGTTTACAATTTTAAGGATCAGTTTTATGGAGTATATATTTGTAGTGACAAATTGTGGTACAAATGGGCCTATTTTCTGTTAAAAAATATAAAAAATTGTGCTGTGGACATAAGGTAAGGCCCTATATTAATACACTGTATGTATTAAATACATGTTGCAATCATATAAGTCTGTACAGAATCATTGTTAACTGTACTTTCGTTATCATGAATTTCTTTGAATTTCATGGAATTCCAATTCTACTTCCTGCAATTCAAATTTGAATTGCAATTCCACTTCCTGTTTTGAATTCAAATTCATATTGAAATTCAAGAATTGAATTGGAATTTGGGGGTCATTCTCAATTCAATTCAGAATTTCGTACAAGCCTGTTCCCTTCAGACCACTGCTCTTAATATGATTAGCCAATAATTGGGTACACAGCAAAAATAAATACGGGGAAATGGGACAGCCTTGACGAATGCCACATTTTAATTCAAACCTGGAGGATGAGCCATTCTTTAATTTAATCGAGCTATTACCATTACAATATAGAGTTCTTATAGTTCTACAGAAAAAAATCACTAAAGCCAAATTTGTTAAGTGTTTTAAAAATAAATTCGTGCTCAATTGAATTGAAAGCTTTGTAAAAATCCAGAAATAGAATGAAACTGTCATTCTGAATGTACTCAGGATAGTCTAGTATATCTAGCACTAGGCGAATGTTATTTGAAATGTGTCTATTTTCCATAAAACCTGACTGAGTCTCATCTATGATATCAGGCAAGGTGGATTTTAGTCTTTTGGCAAATACAATGGTTAAAATCTTATAATCATTATTCAATAGGCTAATCGGGCGCCAGTTGTCAATCATCAGATGGTCTTTTTTAGGTTTTGGCAATAGAGTTATTATGTGTCAGGGTTGCAGGAAGGGTGCCTTTATAAATACTTTCTTTAAACACTTGCAACAAAAAAGGGGCCAAGTCTTTGGCAAAGGCCTTATAGAATTCGGAGGTAATTCCGTCCACACCAGGTGATTTATTAACTTTTAGGCTTTTTATTGCATCTGTGATCTCCTTAATAGAAATTGGACAGTCACAAAGTTCTTTGTCAGTCTTGCTTATTGGGTTAACAACTAATGAATTCAGGAATGAGCTAGTACTGTCGTCACAATATTGAGAACTGTATAAATTTCTGTAGAAGTTAGAGCAAAAGTTTGCTATCTGTTTTGCATCATCACACACTGTATTCCCTATTCTAAGTTGGTGTATAGTGTTGTAAACTGATTGAGATTTTTCTAACCTGAAAAAATATGCTGAATTTTGCTCCCCTTCCTCTAACCAGCGCCTTCTAGATCTTACATAAGCCCCTTCAGCTTTAGATAGATTATCAAGTTTACCTTGATAATCAAACAATGTCTCTTTGTCTTCAGGGGTTAGTTTATCAAGGCACAAAGAGGATAAGGCAGTAATTTTTGAAATTATATTTTCCTCTTCAATTATTTTTGCTTTAACTAGAGAACTACAGTACTTCTGATAAACTGCCCAACTTCAAATTGAAATAGTTCCCATTTAACTCCATACCTTTCCTCTACTACAGCTTCATTCCAAAAGACACGGATAAGTTCCTTAACCTTTGCTTTAACCCATGCATGACTCAGAACAGAGCTATTCATTTTCCAATATGAGCTTCTTGGGCAGTTCAAACTTGGGAGAAGAGAAATGTGAATCCTAATGGCCTTATGATCAGTAAGAGGAGTAGGGAGAATCTCTGTTTTTGTGTTGCTTTTAAGATTGCTAGATATTAAGCAAAAATCAATTCGTGATTGTCTAGATTTTGATGCATTACTCCATGTAAACAATATGTCAACAGGAAAATGTTCCCTCCATATATCTATTAAGTCAAACCTTTGCATGAGAGATTTTAATACTGCACTGGAGTTGCTTTGGGAACCTGGTGGCCATCTGTCAACTGCGTTATCCAAAGTAATATTAAAGTCACCACCTATAAGCAGATGGAGCATTAGGAAATTTAGACAGCCAATGCAGGATTCTACTCTCCACATCAGTGAGAAGATTATTGTTATCATTTACTGTGTTGTAACCATATATGCAAGGCGTTGCGAGTTGATCCAAGAGCAGAGAATTGACCCTTCCGGGAGCTCCGCCCCCCCATAGCAACTGTTGCTATGTCAGTCAAGCCAGCTGTCTGCACTTGTCGTGTATGTAGCCAGTCAAATGAGGTCACCCCTTCGCAGTAAACGTCATTCATACGTAAGAGGAAATTGCGCGCGCAGCCTGGACTCAAAAAAGACTCAGCGACGGTCAGACTGACTTTTGGCGACGGTAGAGACGAGAAGAAAGATTTGGAAGAAATGCCTAGTTGTTGTGTTGTCGGGTGTCAGAATCGTAGCAGTGATGGGGTTAAAATGTACAGAATTCCAGCAGGATCTCACCCATTCCAAAAAAATCGCCGACGTCTATGACTACAAGCCATCAAACGTGTAGACTGGGATGAAAGCACCATCAAAAATGCGCGGGTTTGCAGCGCCCACTTCATCACAGGTAAGATCAGGCTATTTATTAAATCTTTCTTTTTTATTCTTTCTACTCTTCGTTTATTGATGTAGCAAAATACTTTGGTAACGTTTGTCTGATTAGCTGGTCATAGTTACACAATGTAATGAATATTGTTAGCAACTTAGGTCTCGCTTGACTCAAGCAGTCCAGATTTTGTGCCATCGTTATTTGTGTATGCCGAAAATCACAATTTTAAAGCAAGGATGGAAAGGTAAAATTGTGCGCCCTCACTCTAAATGCCAACTTACGTTGACTGAGCTCCCGCCCCGTTCAGTTTCATTTCTGCTCTCTGCCTCTCGCTTTTTACGCAGCTCTGATTTCTCTTAGCTGCACTCTTTACACTATCATTCCTTTCATGCCATCACCTCCTGCAAATTGCTGTTTAGTGTTGGTATTTGCTGTTGTAGCTAAAGCCATATTGCCATCACATCACTGGCATAATTTGATTAAAACAAAATGAATATGAATGGCCCATTGTTAATCAAGTTGTAGTCTCGCTGTAACCAGAATGCTGATGGCAGGCTACTTTTGTAAATAGTTTTTTTTTTTTGAGTTTGACATTTTTTGTAAATAGTATGACTGCCTTCAGGTATCAGAGGAAAACTTACTGACATCGTCCGTCCACTCTTTAATTAAATGCGGATCCGGTAGGCGATGTCCACTTGTTAGAGTTAACTTATTTATGTAGCATTCTCGATCTTGTAACGACAATTCTCATTCTCATCTCATTATCTCTAGCCGCTTTATCCTTCTACAGGGTCGCAGGCAAGCTGGATCCTATCCCAGCTGACTACGGGCGAAAGGCGGGGTACACCCTGGACAAGTCGCCAGGTCATCACAGGGCTGACACATAGACACAGACAACCATTCACACCTACGCTCAATTTAGAGTCACCAGTTAACCTAACCTGCATGTCTTTGGACTGTGGGGGAAACCGGAGCACCCGGAGGAAACCCACGCGGACACGGGGAGAACATGCAAACTCCGCACAGAAAGGCCCTCGCCGGCCCCAGGGCTCGAACCCAGGACCTTCTTGCTGTGAGGCGACAGCGCTAACCACTACACCACCGTGCCGCCCTGTAACTACAATTGTTTTGCATAATCTGACAGCTCATAATGCCGGTCTATGGGCAGCGCCATTGTTTCTGAGTCCAGGCTGCGTGCGCATCCAGCAACGGTCGGTTTGTTTACAAACATGCGAAGGGGTCTCTTGTTGCTAAGCAACAGTGCTTATTCAGTCATGACAGACCACGCGGCATTATCTAGCATTCAATCAAGCTTGCGAAATCATGAAACGAAAACAAACGACACTATTTCAGTGTTTTCAGAAGTGTCCTCAGCCATCACTCTGCAGCACAACCAAGGAGGCAATGCAGACCTCAAATGCCAGAACATAAAAACACCTGGAAAGTCCTGTAGACCTTTTTTGCAGGGCTTGTGGACTAACACACTGAAGGGCATTGCATATTTGTTAATTAAATTAATTTTTTCTTCTTTGAAGCAAACATTTATTTTAGCACATCTAGGATGTTTTCTTGTTCATTTAAGCTGATGTGCTGAATAGATAAGAAATAAGAAATGCATTTAATATGTTAAAAATATATTATTGTGTGATATGTGTTTAATTTACGTCAATATGTCAAATTTTCTTGATACATGAAAAATAAAAAAAAAACAATGATGGAAAAGCCCACTTATCTTAAGTTGAACGGTGAATCAAAATTTTATAAATTTTGTACATTTAAACCACATTTGACCACGATGAGAACGTTCGATTTCAATCTTAAGTGGGTCGAGCTTGAGTTTGTCCTTGAGGATTTCTCTGACTTTCTGTTCACGTTGGTTCCAGTTCTCGTTTGTTGTCAGGGACGCCATCGATCAGAATGTTATTACGACGAGACTGGTTCTCCGAGTAATCGGATTTATGAAGGATCGTGTTGATGTAAGCTCCTAGACGATCTATTTTCGTCTCAGCTTCCTTGATATTGTGGCTCTGGTCATGTTGTTTTGCTTTACCGTCTTGGATTTCCACCTGGGAGAATGGTAGACTGTCCTTTATTTCCTGCACCTCGCGCATGAGACTGTCCATTCTTTTGTTGTTTGTATCCATTACTGTTGCGATGAAAGACTGAAAGGTGGATTGTTGTCTCATCAACCGGTCCTCATATTTTGCCCTTTGTTGATCTAACATTTCTTTCAGGGTACCAAGAGTGACTACGTCCTCATCAGTTTGTTGTTTTTGTCCTCGAGTAGGCATGGTTCTGAAGAAGGTCTGGGTTCGAACCCAGCGGCCGGCGAGGGCCTTTCTGTGTGGAGTTTGTATGTTCTCCCCATGTCTGCGTGGGTTTCCTCCGGGTGCTCCGGTTTTCCCCACAGTCCAAAGACATGCAGGTTAGGTTAATATGGGACGGCCTTGGGCTGAGGTGCCCCTGAGCGAGGCACCGAACTCCCAACTGCTCCCCGGCTGCTGTTAGCATGGCTGCCCACTGCTCTGAGTATGTGTGTGCGCACGCATGTGTGTGTTCACTGCTTCAGATGGGTTAAATGCAGAGAGGAAATTTCACAAGTGTGTGATGAATAAAGTTGTGCTTTCTTTGCCAAATGCTTCTGTAAATTTGATTTGCATATAAAATAAGTACATCATGAATTAAAGCCCCTCCTTCACAGATGAGTGAAAATATTGAATAAATTTCCTCTTTGATTGCTTGGGTTAAAAATGCCAAGTTATGATGACGGAATTGATTATTCACTTAAATATGAATGATACATTTTGGGTATTTGATATGGCGAAATAGGACACAATGGAAAAATCAAGAACACACCGGAAAGATGAGGGTAACGGCGGTGGTAAAAGAACAGCGACTGTACCGGCTGAAGGTCGCGCGGGTCTCTGCTGCGGCACGCGAGCAACGGGACATCACTACCGCACCGGACAGAGCGCGAGGCGGGGGCGGGGCAAAATGACTGGCCGTAGATTCTATCAAAAGTCCGATCTAAATTGACCATGGTTGCAAAATGTTGGCCAAAAATACGCAAACACTACAAAATACAGTACCAGTTAAAAGTTTGGAAACACCTTCAAATTCGATTTTTTAATTTTTTTCCTACATTGTAAATTAATACTGAAGTCATCCAGACTATGCAGCAACATGTAAGGAATCATTTGGTAAACTTTAAAATGTTAATCAAACCAAAATATGTTTTAGATTTTAGATTCTTCAAAGTAGGCACCTTTTGCTTTGATTACAGCTTTGCACACTCTTGACATTCTCTCAATCGGCTTCATGAGGTAATCACTCGGAATGGTTTTCCAACAGTCTTGAAGGAGTTCCCAGAGGTGCTGAGCACTCGTTGGCTGCTTTGCCTTCACTCTGCGGTCCAACTCATCCCAAACTTTTTCAGACTGACTGACCTTCATTTCTTAAAGTAATGATGGACTGTTTTTTCTTTACTTAGTTGAGTAGTTCTTGGCATAATATGGATTAGAACAGTACTCAAATAGGGCCATTCACTGGATACCAACTCTACCTCTTCACAACACAACTGATGGTCTCAAACACATTAAGAGGTCAAGAAATTAACTCGTGACAAGGCACAGCTGTAAACTGAAAGCCATTTCAGGTGACTACCTCGTAAAGCTGAATGAGAAAATGCCAAGATGTGCAAACTAAGCTGTCATCTAAGCAAAAGGTGCCTACTTTGAAGAATCTAAAATATAAAACATATTCTGGTTTGAGTAACACTTTTTTGTTTACCAAATAATTCCATATATATTTCTTCATAATGTCAGTCATCGACTTTATTATTAATCTACAATTCAGAAAATTTTAAAATAAGGAAAAACCACTGAATTAGAGGTGTTTCCAAACTTTTGACTGGTATTGTATGAAAGTAAGATGAAAAAGAAACCATTCTATTGCCTTATTCTGCAAGACTAAAACAAAATAAAACTATCAAAACTCACCTTTTCAGTGATAACATCCAAACAGATCACCTGTGTAACAGAAAGACCGCAAAAGGAAGCATGATCAACTTCTAACTGTTGGAGTGGAAAATCCCATTCTACACATGCAAAATGTGTCCTTCACCGCACACAAATAACACGCTACGGTAAAAAATAGACCACAACTCACTTTATAGCTCAGAAATTCATACAAGACCAGCTACCATCGTAACATATTCTGTAAGAAACATATTCTATACCTAACTTTCAGCTTTCACTTTAAAAAATAAAATCACAGATTTATAACTAAATTTTTATATGGCGCAGTGATTTTAAGTTATTACTTTTGCTGAGGTCGTGACCTTGACCCTGAGGCTTTCCAGTTAGATCAAATACACATGATCATATTCGTTTTGAGTATGCGGAAAATGGAGTTACAACGGTGATGAAATATTTTGCATGATGTTTTATTACAGTTATGATTATTCTGTGAGCGCACCAATCCTTATGTGGATAAAGTTACAACTTAAAATACAATTAGTGATGACTGTAGACTTTGCAGTGGACGACAACCTTTTTAAGGGAATGCGATGTAGTCAACCATTTATCATGTCCCAGATCAAGCTGCCATTTTTCCACAAATTTGCAGAATTTTTGCCAAATTCTGAATATTCACATCCAAGATTTAATTTTATCTGTATTATTTCTTTCATCATTTTATTTCAAATTAAAACCAACATCACCATTCAAAACCGGATAGTTTATTGAGTGTGAGTATATTTAGTGGGGTACCCCCACAGTACCCAGTTTCTGAGACGGACCCAAATATCAATGGGGATACCAAGGTGGAATTTCAAAGAAGTCAACTGGGACAAATTTCAAATATTAAATAAGATGTGAAGAACTGGTTAGGGAGGATATTACTAGGGCCGTGCTCACAGCTCGCGATACTCGATCATGCACGATTTTCGGGGGTACGATATGATATCATTTACTCACTTGAAAATCGAAAATCCCATATGACATATTTCATGCATATCTCCTGGTTCTGTAGCAGGTTGTCATCAATTTTCACTTGATTTAAAGCATGTTTCATGCCAGAAATCGACGGAAATTCATGCTTGCAACCTGTTCCAACCAAAAACATTTTTATTTACAAATGGCGCTTCCAGTTACTCAGGGCATGCGCACTAGAAATTAGGCCAGGCCTGGATGCATTCCTAGTCGGTTCGTTTCACAGTATCATGATTTTGTATTTTAGTAGAATGCTTTTAAAGCATCCCAGTGTGTCCTTGACCCTTCTCTGGAATCTGGAATTGTATTTGGCATCTTTTAACATTCAAATAGTTAAAATAAATAGATTATAAATAGATTGGCTGGTGTATTATAAGCCAGCCAATCAGAATCAGTGTCTTAAGGCAGCAGCATGCTGTAATGGCTGTTTGTTGTCTAATTAGTATCCGATATCTGTCATTTGTGCCTTTTATTGTTCGACTTTTGTTATTGAAACAAAACAAATGATGAAGTAGATAACATCTTTAGACATTTTGGTGACCCAAATCTGAAGTTTGCTTGGACAATATCAACTGGAAGTGGCTCAATCGGTATGTTGTTATCAGTAGGTTGTTAAGTTTCAATGCGCTCTGCTACAGACATTGCAAGCCGCTAATTACATCCCCCATGTCTCCATGGCCTCGTCTCGAGACTCGTTGATTGAATTTGGTGCCAAACATATTCGCGCCCTCTGCTTACAATACATTAAAGACATCGTTTAACTCGATATATTGCGATATATATGGTACGATATCGTGAGCAACTGATGGCAAACGAGCACAGCCGTAGATATTACTGGTGTAGATGAGTTTAATAATAAGTTGGTGACAGCAATCATACAAACAGCAGAGGAAACAATTCCAAAGGCATTAGGAGGCAGAGAGAATGGGATGAAAATTGTAGAAAAGCTGTCAAAAGAAGAAATGGAGCTTTGACAATGAAAGAAACTTCATTAGAAACATTAATTCAGTATAAAAGGGCACAAGCAATAGTTCAAAGAACTATTAGAATAACAAAACGTACATATTGGAGACGCAGTAGCATAGGCAGGGAAACACAGCTGTCAGATGTCTGGGGAACAATCAGACAAATGAGTGGTATAAGAAGGAGGTATGAAATACAAATGTTAAACCAAAATAATAAAATAGCAGTTACAAACAGACAAAGCAGAGCTATTGGCACAAACATTTGTTAAAATTCATAGCTTAGAGAATCTGTCAAATACAGCTAGACAATCTAGGGATAATACACTGGCATTAAATCCAGGTGTTGAGGTGAGGAAAACTACATTAGGACGATGATGGTCTAGATTTACCCTTCAGTCTATTTGAGTTAAATAGAGCAATCATGAAGGTAAAGCAAACTTCCCCAGGGAAAGATGGTATTAGCTATAGCATGCTGGAACATCTGGATGATAATTCACGTGATGTAGTTTTGAGACTATTTAACATGGTTTGGGAAACAGGAATAATTCCAACACCCTGGAAGCAGTCTACTGTATCATTTAGTGATGTCATGCGCAAAAGCATCGGAGTGAATCAGAAGAGCCAACTCCCATCAAGTGAGAGCCGGCTCCCCACTTTTTTTTTTTTTTCCTTTCGCTGCCCAGCTCTCACTCTCAGTGGCTCAGCTCTGCTCACGGCAGAACTTTGTTTTGATTGGCAGCATGGCGGCCTTGTGGCCAATCACATGTGAGGATATAGGATCATACCATTATGTGAAAACAGAGAGGGGGACAGACGTGACAGTCAGGTGGAACGTCTGTCTGTCCCCATCAGTGAGTGAGACAGTAGACAGCAGTGAGGAGGACAGCGCGAGTGCGTCACAAAAACACGTAAATATAACTGACACCCGTAAACGAAGCAGCATCTGGCTGCAGTTTAAAGATATTGGGAATAGCAGAGCAGAGTGCCTTCACTGTAAAATGAAAATAACAGTAAGAGCAGGTTCCACCACAAACATGCACAGACACATCAGAACTGTCCATCCCACAGTGCAGTTGGAGAAGAGAGGACAAGCTGGCTCAACGTCTACTGACCCTGGTGTGTCTGGTCCCAAACCAACAACTGCTGCAGCAGCTACTAGTAGTGCAAGTATAATAATCCCTCCTACTGCAACTCAAAGCAAAATAAGTCAGTTTATACCAAAGCAGATGACCCCAGCCAAACAGCACAGTATTGATGAGGAGTTGGCTAAAATGATTGCCACTGATTTCCAGCCCTTTTCCATTGTGGAGAACAAAGGTTTGAAACGTTTTGTCAAAGCCTTAAATCCCATGTACACTCTACCCAGTAGAAAAACACTGTCCCTAACAATGATCCCAAAACTATGACACAGAACGTGCATTATGGCAAGACAGGGTGAAAAAAGCTCCATCAGTTTGCCTGACAACTGACTGCTGGACCTCTAGAACCACCTGCTCTTTCATGTCCGTCACTTGCCACTTATTGAAAATTACAAGATGACATCTTGCCTGCTGGACTGCTTTGAGTTCACTGACTGACACACACTGCAGAAAACTTGGTAGAGGAGCTATTAAGAGTGGTAAATGAGTGGCAAGTACAGGACAAAGTGGTGTGCTGTGTGAGTGATAATGTTGCAAACATCACCAAAGCCATAAAAAATCTGAAGTGGACCCACCACCCATGTCTGGCGCATACATTAAACCTGATGATAAGAGATTCCCTGAAGGTGGTGAAAACAACCGTGGGCAAGGTAAAGGCTATTGTGGAGTTTTTCCACAGAAGCACAGGAGCTGCAGAGAGGCTGAAGTCCACACAGCGCCAGATGGAGTTGCCCGATCTGAGGCCCAAACAAGAGTGTGCTACCAGGTGGAACTCAACATTTTATATGTTGAAACGCATTCTTGAAACAAAAGATGCCATCATCTCCAGATGCCAGGTTTTCTTCTGAGTTAGATGTCGGTCCTGGGATCAAGATGCTGACCTCTTCTGCTCCTTGGACCTGCCTGATCCATCCTGGTGCCCTGTGTCTGGTTGGAGTCTCATCGCATTGCTCCTGTGGAGGGCGGCCCCATGTGGACAGTTGGGGGTCGCGCCTGGAGGACGCTCTGGACTCTTGCAGTGGTGCTTTTGTGGCTGGGGACTGCAGTTGACTTGCTGACTTTGGGACTGCGGTTGTCGTGAACGGTTTTGCGCTCGGGTTTCCGTTGATGGGGGGGGTTTATAGCATCAACAAAGCTGACTTTATGGTAGGACTGTTAACATTATAGTCATGTTGTCTGTTGTTGCCCAAATGAGGATGGGTTCCCTTTTGAGTCTGGTTCCTCTCGAGGTTTCTTCATGTCATCTGAGGGAGTTTTTCCTTGCCACCGCAGCCACAAGCATGCTCATTGGGGATAGATTAGGGATAAAATTAGCTCATATTTTAAGTTGTTCAAATTCTGTAAAGCTGCTTTGTGGCAATGTTTATTGTTAAAAGTGCTATACAAATAAACTTGACTTGATCTCCACCCTTTTTTTGGAGATCACTCCAAAGATCACTTTCATTGGGCGCATGCGCACGCTGCGACCGGCAGGGAAAGTTTGGCTGAAAGCTTTGTGATGTTTTTTATCGTGTTTTATTGTTTGTCTGTGTCGGGATAACAACAGCCTAAGTGATAGTAACTGTTTTAGCGCTCCCCACTCAAGCGATATGGATCTTTTACGCGTCACGTCGCTTATTTTGTTATCCCTCCTGTTATACCTGGAGTTCAACTCTGCCTTCCCGGCCAGGTGGCAATACAGCAGGTGTGAGCTGCTGCAACTGAACTTGGTGAGACCAGCTGGCGTGTTGGACATCACGCTCCAGATCCCTGATCTCATACGAAGAACTCCAGAAAATGTTTATGAAAAATCAAGGGGGAACGGGAGAAGAAAAAGGGGGAAGCGCGGTGGAGTTCGGCTGCGCCTGAGGAAGGTGCAGTCCAATCGGCTCCCTCTACCCTCAATCATCATGGGGAACGTCCAATCTATAAGGAATAAACTGGATGAACTACAGGGAAATGCTCGCTTCCTAAAGGATTATAAAGATTGCTGCGTTCTGGCGTTTACGGAGACGTGGTTAACCGAGCGTGACCAGGACGCGGACTTGATGATTACCGGATTTGGAGCACCGCATCGCTTAGATAGGAACAGTGCGGTGACAAACAAAACTCAAGGTGGAGGGGTGTGTCTCTACTTCAACCAAAGGTACTGTACAGCTGTAACCGTGAGAGAGCGGATTTGCTTACCCGACGTGGAACTTTTATCAGTGTCATTGCGCCCGTTTTATCTGCCCCGTGAATTCACCCAGATTTTTATTACTGTTTTGTATATTCACCCTGCAGCACACGCCCCCTCCGCTTGTAAAACTGTGTATGACGTTGTTCAAAGGCTTCAATCAATATCCCCCGAATCCCCGTCCTTTATATTGGGCGATTTTAACCATGTCTCTCTTAAGAAGACTATTCCGAACTTTCATCAATATGTAACCTGTCCCACCAGAAGGGAAAAGACTCTTGACCAATGCTACGGGTCAGTGAAGGAGGCATACAAGTCCGTCCCACTTGCCTCTCTGGGTCGCGGAGACCACAAGCTTGTGTATCTCATGCCGACGTATAGAACTGTCCTTAAGAGGGAAAAGGTCCACACAAAGGAAATTAAAGACTGGAATGAACAGTCGGTGCAGCGCCTAAAAGCGTGCTATGACTGTACTGATTGGGATATGTTTATTGAAGCATGTGAAGATCTGGATGAACTTGCGGATGTAACGTGCTCTTATATATCTTTTTGCAGAGACATGATTATTCCCTGTAAAAAAGTGAAAATATATTCAAATAATAAGCCATGGGTGACAAAATCAGTGAAAGCCCGTATACAGGCTAAAAAATATGCTTTCAAATATGGGACTGCTTTGGAACTGCACACAGCCACCAAGGACTTGAAAATTGAAATCTTGAGAGCTAAAAGCAATTACAAAACAATGGTGGAAAATAAAATGGTTGCTAACAATTTGGGTTCAGCCTGGTCAAGCATGAAATCCATTGCAGGTATTAGCAACCCAAAGAATGTAAACACTGTTATTCTAGAAGATTTTGACTCTGAAGCTGATCTTGCCAATGGCCTTAATACATTTTTTTGTCGTTTTGATACTTATGATTTTAGTAAAGAACAACAGGAACTTTTCCATAATTTATCGGATCAGGATCATCATTATGAAATAAATAAGGGCTCAGTTGAAAAGGCCCTACGTTTTACCAACCCAAACAAAAGCTGTGGTCCTGACAATATCTGTGGTAGGGTGCTTAGGCTATGTTCTAACGAATTGTGTACAGTTTTTAATTACATTTTTAATAAGTCCTTAAAAAATCGACATGTCCCTAAATGTTGGAAAGATGCAATAATTGTTCCTGTTCCCAAGATTAGGTGTCCCAAAGCCCAAAACGATTTTAGGCCAATTGCTTTGACCTCACTGGTAATGAAAGCGTTTGAAAAATTGGTAAGAAATGTTATTTTAATGAATATCCAGTCTGATCTTGACCCATTTCAGTTTGCATATAGGCCCTACAGAGGCGTTGAGGATGCAACTGTATCCCTGATGAATTTGATTTTAAAGCATTTAGAAGGCAAGGGAGCACACGCCCAACTATTATTTATTGATTTCTCCTCTGCCTTCAATACTATTCAGCCCCATGTTTTAATCGAAAGACTTCTGGAGCAATTCCAACTGAGCAGGAACCTTTTGGGCTGGGTGCTGCACTTTTTAATTAACAGGACACAAAGAGTGCGGGTCAATGGAGTGCTATCTGACCAGATTTCTACCTCCACGGGCTCGCCTCAAGGCTGTGTTCTGTCCCCCCTATTGTTTATCCTGTACACTAATATGTGTCGCAGTAGTCGGGAGGACCGATATATTCTGAAATATGCAGACGACTCAGTTATTGTCAGTCTGTTAAAGGACAAGGACACGGGTCATGGTCCAATTGTTCAGGAGTTTGTAGATTGGTGCGATCAGTCTTTTCTACAACTGAACATCTCTAAAACAAAAAACATGTATGTGGACTTTAGGAGACACACCACTGATAAAGAACCAATTACCATAAAAGGTCAGGTAGTGGAATGTGTAGACAATTATAAATATCTTGGGACCACAATTGATAGTAAATTCACCTTTGTGGCACATTGTGAATCTGGTTATAAAAAGGCGAACCAGCGCCTACATTGCCTAAGAAAGTTGTCATCCTTTAACATAGATAAAAAGCTGCTATCCATGTTTTACAGATGTTTTATTGAGTCAATTCTGTCTTTTAGCCTTGTGTCATGGTTCAGTAACCTACCCCTCAAAAACAGAAATTCCCTGAATCAGATTGTGAAGTGGGCTGGTAAGTTAATTGGAGAACCACAGCTCAACATGGAGTCTCTCTACAGTAGGCAGTTGCAGAGACTAGCGGGGTCTATCTTAAACGATACATCCCACCCACTATATGGTGAATTTCAGCCTCTCCCCTCAGGTCGTAGGTTCCTAATGCCAGCCTGCAAAACTAAGAGGTATAGATGCAGTTTTATCCCCTCTGCTATTAACACATTGAATAGCACATGAGTCCAATATTTTAAGGTTTTCCCCCTGTGATTTTTATACATATTTATATATTTATTGTTTATTTGTCCTTCTTCATATCTTTGCTTGGAGCACTTGTCTGTTTGTCACGTTTGTGCTTTTGTTGTTCTTGTTTTGTTTTGTTATTGTCCGCTGTCACTGTCCAGTACTGGGCTGTTGGTATAAGTTTGCTGTGGGTCAGTATTTTGTTGTCTGTGTAAGCTTTTGCTACTTTTGCCTGCAACCAAATCTACCTTTGAGTACAAATAAAGTTACCTTACCTTACCCTGGCCCTCATCAACGCACCTGTTGATACGTTCAGTGAAGAGGAATGGGAGCTGGTGAAAGAGGTCTGCACCGTCCTGCAACCATTTGAGGAGGTGACTGTGGAGATAAGTGCAGACAGGTACCTTGGACAATTGTTTTTTCTCTACTACTATTCAGTCACTATTATACATTGCAGAAATAACGCATACGGTATGATTGACAAAACTAAACTGGAAAAAGCAATATGCCGCATAATTTTTCTCATCTCATTATCTCTAGCCGCTTTATCCTTCTACAGGGTCGCAGGCAAGCTGGAGCCTATCCCAGCTGACTACGGGCGAAAGGCGGGGTACACCCTGGACAAGTCGCCAGGTCATCACAGGGCTGACACATAGACACAGACAACCATTCACACTCACACCTACGGTCAATTTAGAGTCACCAGTTAACCTAACCTGCATGTCTTTGGACTGTGGGGGAAACCGGAGCACCCAGAGGAAACCCACGCGGACATGGGGAGAACATGCAAACTCCACACAGAAAGGACCTCGCCAGCCACGGGGCTCGAACCCGGACCTTCTTGCTGTGAGGCGACAGCGCTAACCACTACACCACCGTGCCACCCCGCATAATTTTTAAAAAGCCTAATTTTAAAAGTTGCTGTTTTCTCTCCTTCAGCTATGTCACAGCCTCCAAAATGCTCCTGCTTTGCAAAGGTCTTCAGCGGGTGACAGCCCAACACCAACTGACAGTAACCGTGCAGAAAGTAAAGGAATTGGTTGCAGCTCTTTGTTCAGCCATGGACCGAAAATTTCTGCGTATGGAGTTCAACACTGTCCTCTCAGAAACCACATTACTGGATCCTAGGTTTAAAAAGCTTGCATTCAGTGACAACAGAGCTGTTGACGAGGCACTTCAGAGAATAACTGCCGCAGCAGCAAAATGCACCCCCAGCAGCCAGCCAGCTCCACCATTAGAGGGTCAAGTGGAGGAGGAGCCACAAACTTCTGCTGTGTGGAAGCTCTTTGATGAAAGAGGTACAGGACATGCTGCAAGGAGAAATACTACAGCTGATGTTATAATGGAGATGTGCTGTTATCTTGAGGATGTTATCTTAAGTTAGGAAATGAGATGAGAGGAGAAATTTTTATTTTTTAATTTTGATCAAAAACACTTCCACTGTTGAGGTATTTATAGATTTATTTTTAGAATGTACTTACACACACACACACACACACACACTTTTCCCCTTCTGTTTTTTCAGTTTATCCTTGGGCATTTTTTTTAAAAAGATATTTTTGGGGCTTTTTTCACCTTGATTGGATAGGACAGTGTAGAGACAGGAAATGAGCGAGAGAGACGGGGCGGGATCAGGAAATGACCTCAGGTCGGAATTGAACCCAGGTCCCCAGATTTATAGCATGGCGCCTTAGCCACCTGAGCCACAACCCCCCCCATCCTTGGGCATTTTTTGACCATTTTATTTTTACTGCTTGCCCATTTTGTAGTTTATTAGATTATTATGGTTTCAGAATGGGATCAGAAATTTAAACATAATGTAAGTAAACTATGTGCAAATATTACAACAAATTCAATATAAAATATTTTTTAATTACAATTACAGAGAATGGATGGATGGATGGATGGATGGTCAGATCAATTAATCACTTCATAATCCTGTTCATGAGAGAGAGAGAAAGGTGTGTTCATTGTTCATTTAAACTATCACTGGTAAGATTGTTCAAGTCTATACGCCCTGTAGGAAATACACGCACAGTTTCAAATCTCTTCACACTGAATAGCAATTTGCTAACATAGCCAGGCCCCTACTGACACATTACAAAAAAGTAAAGTCACGCCCACTCTCTTTGCCTCACAGAACACACACAGAACCAGGAAGTTCATTTCAGAGAAAACGAAACTCAGCAGAAAGTTCAGAGTCTTTCTCTCTCTCAATACAGGAAAACGGCAGAGGCTGGTATTTCAGTCGATCATTTTTCTGTGGATCAGTTCAGCTGTCCAGTGTGTCTGGATCTCCTGAAGGATCCTGTAGCTATTCCCTGTGGACACAGTTTCTGTAAGGTGTGTATTAATGGCTGCTGGGATCAGGAGGCTGTGAAAGGCGTCTACAGCTGCCTCTAGTGCAGAGAGACTTTGACTCCAAGGCCTGTTCTATGCAGGAACAACATGCTGGCTGAAGTGGTGGAGAAACTTGAAGCCTGTGCAGAGCTCCAAGAGAAGATCTGCTCTGAACATGACAAACTGATTGAGATCTTCTGTCGTACTGATCAAAGCTTCATCTGTTATTTGTGTACGACGGATGAACATAAAGGTCATGATACAGTTTCAACTAAAACAGAAAGAAATGAAAAACAGGTGAGAACTGGACATCATTCTTCTTTTCCAAGTCATTTTATACAAATTCTATTTCTAATCTAATTTCTATTCAGTGGATTTAATTGGTTCTCTGACTGTCATTCTCTGTGAAGTAAATTATTTCCAAACAGTAATTTGTAAAGAAATGTTAAAGAGCTCAGACCATAGTTTGTTTTTATGTGTTTTTATGGTAAAAACAAGCCAAGCCAAGAAAAAACATGCTCACTCATTGAGAACAATTTTCCCCAAGGGGACAATAAAGCTTCTATTCAAATCTATTCAAACCAGTCAGTCTGCTTTAAACAGCCAACACCCAACAACCTTCTTCCAGCATTTTACAGCTAAAGTGCTCACGTGACTGTGTTAAAGCTCTGTAACTGGAGATCATATTTCATAACATTTAATGATCTGCAGGTAAAAAAAAATCTTTATCTTTCTGAATGTGAGTGGATTTGTGGTCCATTTCTGAAAACTTCTTTGGGATGAATGATCCCAATTCTGGAAAGTTCAAATCTCTGCAGAGATTTTGGTCAAAACTCAGCGTTAATGTCAACATTGACTAGATTGATGAAGTTCAATCCCGATGTTCACTGATGGTTCCTTTAATCCGGTGGAATTGGGTGTGGTTTTGAATGTACACACAGCACCTTAAAGAAGTAAACCTGACTATGACTCTGGATTTTAGTGCTGATCAAATAAAAAATTCCCATGAATCCAGATGTGCACTGTGCATGTCTCCCACCTCTAAACTCACTGAGAAATAAAAGAGAACAGTGATGACGTGCACTGCTCTCAGATCAGTCTTCTTCTTCTGTCAGGTTTTATGGCAGTTTACAAGCAAAGTGTATTACTGCCATCTACTGGACTGAGGTGCAATCAAATGGATGTCATTTCAAAGAAAAATTGAATAAAAAGGAAAAACAACACAAAACAACAAACTAAATCCTATTTGCTAATTTTGTTTCTTTGATAAATGTTATCATAGCACAAGTGATGTTTTCTGATCTTGGCTCACCTAATAAGGTGTCTAAAGAAAAGGCTTTCTTGACTGCATTCACTTCCCTCTTCAGTTTTTCTCTTTATCTGTAGAATTTTAAGCACCTTAAAAGAACATGATCTACATCCTCTCTCACTCCATAAAGTTCACATTTTCCAGATGGATGTTTGTTTACAACGTATAAGCTGTTATTTAATCCAGTATGGCCTATTCTCAGTCTTGTAAACCAAACCTCCTCCTGTCTGTTTCGGTAACTCGGTTTGCTACTTGAGAGATCTTTTTGTATATTATACAAGTGTCTACCTTTCTTCTCCTTATCCCATTCAGCTTGCCATATGTTAACTTTATGTTTAATGAGTACCTTAAAGTGCATATAACAGGTAAATTCAGGAGCAAGATCAATGTAATTCTCCTATTTTAAATTAAACTTTGGTCAAATATCTGTAACATTTCTGGAATTTTTTTTTTTTAACTTGCGCAATACCAGAAAAATTCATTTGAAATCAAGCCATTTGAGGTGAATTGGTCCGCCTCTGAAAAAACTTGGCATTTGAATTTCCCGGCAAACATTGATTTTCGTGACGTCATCTGTGGGACACCTCCCTCTGAATCCTACATCAGCGCTGGTTTGTTTATGAGCAAACGACCTGGTGGTTTTCTGCAAATTTCTTCAACGTTATCGCGTAATTATTAAAATGGTTAACAGATGTATCGTAGGAGGGTGTATCAACACCAATCATGATGGGATTAGTACTCATCATTTTCCAAAAGACCGGACAATGAGAGAGAAATGGGAACGCTTGGTCTACACAGGCTGTGCACTGAAACCGCACAAGCCCTCGCAGCCTGCCGGCGCTTCTGCAGGTGACGTCACAATTCTGGCTCCAGACTCCCTTGGGATTTTTCCAGACGTGTTTTGTTATTTTATTTTTTTCTGCTGTAGACAGATGGCCTTGTGCAAAATTACGCTTCTGGATGAGTGTGTAAAGGGACATACTTTCATATAAAAAAAAAAAACGAAATTGGTCCAGAATATGCACTTTAACTTCTGATCTACTGAGTGGAATACTTAACTGAACCTCCTCTTCTTTGGTTGCCTCTCTTGCCAGCTTGTCTGCTTCCTCATTGCCACTGACTCCTTTATGGGCTGGAACCCATACAAACTGGATTGATATTCCCTGTTGACTAATTGCAAATAAGATATTATTAATTTCATTCAATAAGTCCTGTCGGCATGACGATTCTCCAATTTGAACGGATGTGAGAGATGACCTAGAATCAGAGCAAATAACTGCTTTAGGGGACCTAGTTTCTTCTATCCACTGTAATGCAATAATAATGGCTATTATTTCAGCTGCAAATATAGACAGATGATCTGATGTTCTCTTTTTAATAGAGATTTTGTAATCAGGGATTTAAACTGCAATACCTGTTTTACCCTCTGAATCTTTAGATGCATTTATATAAACCTGTGTTGTATTATAGTACCTACTTCTTAAATATTGCTCTACGTTCTGATCCACTCCTCCAGATTTAGCTATCTCTTTGGTTTCCATGATCACCGTAGGGGAGCAAAACAACCAAGGTGGAGTTGTTACCAGGGGCACAGTCTTACTACAAATGATATCATCTATTCCCAACTGATTTGCTAATTTGTTACCATCCCATCCAAAGCTACAAATCTGGGATCTACCATACTCCCAACACTCATTGAGAACTTTTTTAGTAGGGTGTGATGCCTCATGTCCATTTAAATCAATCCAGTAAGCCATACTCAACTTAAGATGTCTGAGGCTTAAGGGCATTTCTCCTGATTCTACTTGCAACGCTGGTATGGAAGAAGTTCTAAATGCACCACAACATGTCCTGAGACTTTTAGCCTGCATTCTATTGAGTTCATTAAGCAATGTCTTAGATGCTGAAAGATACACAATCCAGCCATAATCTAAAACTGATCTTATCAATGCAATATAAATTCTTTTAAGGGACATCCCTGAGGCTCCCCAGATAACTTGCAACGCTGGTATAAAATGCCCTTTTTGCATTTCTCAATTATTTTCTGAATATGTTCCTTCAATGTTAACTCAACATCAAACCAAACTCCCAAGTACCTAACAATATTAACTTGCTCAAAGGACTGGTTACACAACTTTAGCTCTAGTGTGGGACTTACTCTTTTCTTTGAAAAACAAATAAATTGAGTCTTTTCTACAGACAAATGAAAACCCCACTCACATGCCCATTTTTCTACCTTGTTGATAGCTAATTGCATTTTAGTTCTAATATCAATATTTCGTCCTTTTATCCACAAAGCTTCATCATCAGCATATAATGCTCTATTGATTCTAATGTCATCTATTTTATTAAAAACATCATTAATCATAATGTTGAACAGTACTGGACTGCATACACTACCTTGAGATGTTCCATTTTCTATTGAATCGATGTTAGAGAAGTTAACCCCAACTCTTACTTCTATTGTTCTGTCCTTTAGGAAGTCTCTAATCCAGTTAAACATCTTACCACCAATAGCCATCCTATTCAGCTTAATTAACAACCCCTCCTTCCATAGCATATCATGCGCTTTCTCTCTATCAAAGAATGTTGCTAAAACTGATTCATTCTTGACTTGTGCTTTCCTTATTTCATTTTCTAAACATACAATAGGGTCCATTGTAGTACGTCCACTACGGAAGCCGCTCTGGTGTGGGGAGACAAGACCTCTTTTTTTTTTTTCAATTTCATATACTGGCCTTCTAATGATCATTCTTTCCATAATCTTACATAAATTAGATGTTAATGCTATTGGCCTATAACTTTTTAACTTCAGTTTTATCCTTCCCTGGTTTTACAATCAGAACCACTACAGAATGTTTCCAACACAGACAATCTACCTTGCTCCCAAATCTTATTAAAAAGACTTAAAATTACAGATTTAGCCACGTCATTGACTTCATTAATCATTTTATAACATATCTTTCCCTGGTGAAGTGTTCCTAACCCCATTTAACGCTCTCCTAAGCTCAAATAATGTAAAAACCTTATCAAGTACACTCTCACTTATTACCTGCTTTACCAGTAATCCTCTATTCTCATCTATTACTTTAACTCTGTTTTTTAGTTCTGTGAGCTATGAACCTTAACAAAACTTTTCGCAAGCATCTCTGCTTTCTCTTGATTATTACTGCCTCCACATAATTGTTTTTAATCACAGGTAAGGAAAACTCCCTTCTAATGCCTCCCATCTTTTTAATCACGCCCCAAATATCATCCACTTTGACTTCTGCCCTATTTTAGAACAGAAATCACGCCAATATTTCCTTTTAGCTTCTCTTATAATTCTTTTAACCTTTGAATGTGATTTTTTTTTTTTTTGTATTCCATTAAATTGGTATAGGAATGGTTTGATTGAACAATTTTGAAAGCTTTATTTCTAGCTTTAATTGCTTCCTTACAATCATCTGACCACCAAGGTACCATTCTCTTTTTCCTCATCCCAGAAGATTTGCCAAGAACCTCTTCTGCTGACTCACATAATATATTTGTAATAATTGAGTTAAACTCATCAACATCATTACTCATATCTGACATTATTCCCATCAGCCTACCGCTTGCCTTCATGCTATATAACCCCCAATTTGCTTCTCTCATTTTCCATCTCGGAAACCAGTTCTCTTCAAGGCACACATTTTGATTTCTAATACTTAACCAAATAATATAGCGATCACTACCAAGAGAATTTTCATTAACCTCCCACTCACTTACCCCTACTATCTGATCAGATACTATTGTAAGATCTATTGCTGATTCTGTTCCATGAGATGCATCAAAGCTAGTGTTCCTTCCATCATTTAAACAAACCAACTTGTAATCATCCATAAACTCCTCAATAGTGCTCCCATTTTCATCCACCTTAGTACCTCCCCACAGAGTGTTATATGCATTAAAATCTCCACACAATACTAACTTTCCATTTATCCCCTCACACATACCATCTAACATCTCTCTCAAGATTCTTTTACCAGGGTTATAAATGTTGATAATTAGGGCCCGAGCACCACTCGGTGTGAGACCCTGTTGTTTCTCGAAGGATTTTTTATTATTATTATTATTCTGCCGTGTTTCGCCTTATTTGAGGCATTTCCCATGCACGAAAACTCATGAAATTTGATACACACATCAGTCATTGTCCTCGCTCCTCAGCCACAGACTTTTGGCCCCGGGCATGGCCCAGGGACTTCATAGCGCCCCTTTTTCCATTTCCCATTGAAATGAATGGGTAGAACTTTGGAATGATGATGTAATCATCAAATACACATTGTTTTGTGTATATGCTTTTATCTGTGTTGTACTATGAAAGCTAAGTGGAACCGGAGTCAAATTCCTCGTGTGTGTTCACATACCTGGCAATAAAAGTGTTTCTGATTCTGATAAGGCCATTTGGAGTGAAATTACACATGGTCATTTCTAACGTACTCCTCCTAGACGGTTCATCAAATTCATGTCAAACTTGGCAAACATGATGACAATATATTGCTGAAGTTGAATTGCTAAGGGATTTTTGATATGTTGTAATATGTTGAAATATTATAACATATGCCAAGATATTGCTGAATGTTGAACTTGATATCTTGTGATTCTGATACTCTTTAGCCTTTATGGGCCTGTCTGGTATAGCGCCACCAACTGGCCAAGGAAAGAATAGGGTTTTGAATATGTGTGTTTTGACACATGATGAATTTTAACATGCTCCTCCGAGACGGTTCATGAGATTCATGTGAAATTTGTTATTCGTGATGCCAAGATGTCGCTTATATTAAATAGTGAGGGGATTTTTGATATCTTGTAATATGTTGAAATGGCCTTATGATTTTAATATCTTGCCACATAAACAGGAAACATGTCAGAAAGCCACAGTGCATTGACTGTATGGTCGGACACTTCTTACTTCAATAGCTATTATGATAACCTGACGCCCAATGGGCTTGCCTGTTATAGCGCCACCACCTGGCCAAGCAGGAAATGTGCCAGAAATTGGCAATGCCTTCACTGATTGATCTGACACTTTACAAAATCTTGTGTATTATGATTGTGATGATATTCACATGTGTAATTCAGATGTATAGCACAGTGCCACCATCTGGCCAAGCAGGAAATGGGGAAAAAATGTTCAATTCTGGATTGATCTGAAACTTTACAAAATTTTGGATATCATGAGTCTGATGATATAACATGTACAATTCTGTGCACATTCATATGCATACACTCATACACTCACAATTATGCACTCACATGCACACAACATCTATGAGCACACTCTCTCACACACACTCTCTCTCTCTCTCTCTCTCTCTCTCTCTCTCTCCCCCTCTGACACACACACACACACACACACACACACACACACACACACACACAATAATAGTGGAGCTCAAGCGGAGCACCATACCAAAGAAAAGATGGTAAACCCATCAAGTCGATTTTTTGTGGTTTGTACGTGTACCACCAGTCATACACACCGCCTAGTGGTCAGTGTTAGTAATTACCAGTCATACACACCACCTAGTGGCCAGTGTTAGTAATTACCAGTCATACACACCGCCTTGTGGCCAGTGCTAGCCAGTAAAGAAATAAAACAAAAGAGACTGGCTAGGATATAAGAAAATTCTTCAACCCAGAAACAGATGGGAGCCCAGCTTTTAGGCAGTACCTAAATCTATATATTAGTGACCTGCCATCATTGTGCATTTTGTTGCGGACATATGGAATCTCTGCATGTACACACACACACACACTGCAGACACAGGAAAGCTAAGATGACTTAAGATTACAGTGTGAGACAGAGATAAGGAGGCGACACATGTATAGTTTTGTACATTTAAATGTACATTTTCACACCACAGAAACACACACACACACACACACACACACACACACACACACACACAATTTATTTATTTATATATATAATATATATACACACACTTACAGTCTTTGTGTGACTATCTCTCATCCGTCAAGCAGTCATGGCATTTGCAAGATGCACATCACCTTTGAACATTTGATGAATATATGACATGTGACTGTTTTGTTGGGTGGCGGGATGTCCTGGGTTGTGGAAACACACGTGCAAGGGCCCTTCAAGGCCGCTAGCAGCTTTAATTTTAACCTTAGTTTTACTGACCCAAATCTCAACCAGAACTGCTTCAACCTCTTTATCTATTGTGGCAGCAGGGGTGTGGTCAAGCGCCGGTCTGTGACCGGAGGGTGGAGTCAGGGAAGGTACGTGGCAGAATCACTGCACCTGATGTCAATTAACCTGTGTTTGTGTGTCTTCCCCAGTGACTGCACCCTATATAAGGAGAGAGCAGAGGAAGGGAGCTCTCTCCCCAACCAGACAAATGATGTGCGTGTCTGTGGTACTGGGAGATTGTGAAGGCTGAAAAGCTGAAAATAGAGTTTTGAAAACTCAGTTCTGGCCTGCTGTACTTCTGTACTCCACCCACCCACTCAAAGTCTTACAAAGTAGTGGTGCTGAAACCTGGGACTGGAGCACAGAGGAGAACAGCCCCATGGAGTCCTCCCCCTTCGCAGACCTGATCCACGCCCTCGCCACAGCCCAACAGAGCCAGCACCAGGTGCTGGTCACCCTCCGAAAGGAGCAATCGCAAAGGTTTGAGGCCCTGATGCTGGCGTAACAAGAAGGTCGTCAGGCATTCCGGCACCTCCTCGCATCGGCGAGGTCCACCACCTCCACCGCCGCGGGCCCTCCCCACCTCACTCTAATGAAGATGGGCCCACACAACAACCCCGAGGCCTTCCTAGTGCTCTTCAAGCAAGCAGCAGAGGCCTGGGGCTGGTCGGTGGAACAGCGCATTGCACGCCTCCTCCCCCTGCTAACGGGCGAGGCGCAGCTGGCCGCGCTACAGCTCCCTGCTGACAGCAGGCTGGTCTATGCGGGCCTGCGCTGGGCCATCCTCCAGCATGTGGATAAGACACTAGCCTGAATAATGGCCTGGTTCTGTTGGCCAGGGATTCGTGGCGATGTCCGTAGGTGGTGTACGGCGTGCCGTGAATGCCAGTTAGTAAATCCAGTGGCCATTCCAAAAGCGCCTTTGCGCCCTCTACCATTAATCGAGACCCTGTTCGAAAGAATTGGGATGGATCTCGTTGGGCCATTAGATCGGTCAACACGAGGGTATCGCTTTATTTTAGTTCTGGTGGACTATGCAACACGATACCCGGAAGCAGTGCCTCTTTGCAATATCTCAGCACATAGTATTGCGGAAGCACTCTTCCACGTCATCTCCCGCGTCGGAATCCCCAAAGAGATTCTGACTGATCAAGGCACTTCATTTATGTCACGCACACTGCGCGAACTGTATGGGTTATTGGGAATTAAGCCGATCCGCACCAGCGTTTATCACCCACAAACGGACAGTTTAGTCGAACGATTCAATCGCACCCTAAAGAATATAATTAAAAAGTTTGTACGCGAGGAGGCACGCAATTGGGATAAATGGCTCGAACCCCTGTTATTTGCAGTGCGAGAGGTCCCACAAGCCTCCACAGGGTTCTCCCCATTTGAATTATTATATGGGTGTAAGCCATGCGGCATCCTAGATGTACTGTGGGAAAATTGGGAGGAGGGACCTTCACCGAGCAAAAATGAAATCCAATACGTAATTGACCTGCACGCAAAACTCCACATACACACCTAACCCAGGAGAATTTACGGCAGGCCCAAGAACGGCAAATCCGCCTGTATGACGGGTACGTGCCTTAGGGAGTTCACACCGGGAGATAAAGTACTCATACTGTTGCCCACGTCAAACTCCAAATTGATCGGCAAGTGGCAAGGACCCTTTGAGGTCACACGGCGAGTTGGGGACGTTGACTATGAGGTGAGGCAAATGGACAACGGTGGGGCGCTACAGATTTACCACCTCAATCTGCTCAAACTCTGGAACGAGGAGGTCCCCGTGGCGTTGGTGTCGTTGGTTCTGGGGGAGGCGGAGCTGGGGCCGGAGGTTCAAAAGGGAACATTGACATCACTTACCTCTCCGGTCCCCTGTGGAGACCACCTCTCCCTGACCCAACTCATGGAGGTTGCCCAGTTGCAGATCGAATTTTCGGATGTGTTCTCGCCCCTGCCCGGCCGCACCCGCCTCATAGAACACCACATTGAGACGCCCCTGGGGGTGGTAGTGCGCAGCCGCCCTTACAGGCTACCTGAACACAAGAAGAAGGTGGTTCGGGAAGAACTCAAGGCCATGCTCGAAATGGGCATCGTCGAGGAGTCCCACAGTGACTGGAGCAGCCCGGTGGCCTTGATTCCCAAGGCCGATGGGTCGGTCCGGTTCTGTATGGACTATAGGAAAGTCAACGCGGTGTCTAAATTCGATGCGTACCCAATGCCTTGTATTGACGAGTTGCTGGATCAACTAGGCACGGCTCGCTTTCATTCGACACTGGATTTGACAAAGGGTTATTGGCAGATCCCCTTGACTCCACTATCCCGAGAAAAAATGGCCTTTTCCACACCGTTTGGCTTACACCAATTTGTCACCCTTCCTTTTGGGCTGTTTGGGGCGCCCGCTATGTTCCAGCGGCTTATGGACAGGGTCCTCCACCCCCACGCCACCTATGCGGCTGCATACTTAGACGATATCATAATCTATAGTAATGACTGGCCGCAGCATCTGCAACACCTGATGGCCGTCCTTGGGTTGCTGAGGTGAGTGGGTCTCACAGCCAACCCGAAGAAGTGTGCGATTGGGCGGGTGGAAGTACGGTATCTGGGCTTCCACTTGGGCAATGGGCAGGTGTGTCCCCAAATTAATAAGACGGCAGCGATTGCTGCCTGCCTGAGGCCCAAGACCAAAAAGGGGTGAGACAGTTCCTGGGGCTGGCTGGCTACTATCGTAGGTTTATACCTAATTATTCGGACATCACCAGCCCGCTGACTGATCTCACTAAAAAGGGGGCACCAGATCCGGTCTAGTGGACGGAGCAATGCCAGCAGGCTTTCTCTGAGGTGAAGGCTGCACTGTGTGGGGGGCCACTGTTACACTCCCCTGACTTTTCTCTCCCCTTTGTTGCAGACGGATGTGTCGGGCTGGGGGCTGTTCTGTCCCAGGAGGTGGATGGGGAGGATCGCCCAGTGCTGTACATCAGCAGGAAGCTGTCGGTGAGTGAGGGGTGCGACAGCACGATAGAGAAGGAGTGCCTAGCCATCAAGTGGGCGGTCCTCGCCCTCTGCTACTACCTGCTGGGACACCCTTTCACCCTCTGTTCGGACCACGCGCCCCTTCATTGGCTCCACCACATGAAGGATGCCAATGCGCGGATCACCTGTTGGTATCTGGCACTCCAGCCCTTTAACTTCAAGGTGATCCACAGGCCAGGGGCGCAGATGGTCGTGGCGGACTTCCTCTCCCGTCAAAGGGGGGGGGGGGGAGTCGGCTGCAGGCCGAACAGCTCCCCTGCTTGAGCCGGGCGGTGGGGGTATGTGGCAGCGGGGGCGTGGTCAAGCGGCGGTCTGTGACCGGAGGGTGGAGTCAGGGAAGGTAAGTTGCAGAATCACTGCACCTTATGTCAATTAACCTGTGTTTGTGTGTCTTCCCCAGTGACCGCGCCCTACATAAGGAGAGAGAGAGCAGAGGAAGGGAGCTCTCTCCCCAACCAGACAAATGATGTGCGTGCGTGTCTGTGGTACTGGGAGATTGTGAAGGCTGAAAAGCTGAAAATAGAGTTTTGAAAACTCAGTTCTGGCCTGCTGTACTTCTGTGCTCCACCCACCCACTCAAAGTCTTCCATCTATATTTAAAGCTCTGTAATTAATCCCCTGCTGAATAAATGTGGCCACTCCACCTCCTGCAGTATCCCTGTCTTTACACACTGCTATTTATCCATATATTATTAAATCAAGTGATGGTTTTAACCAGGTTTCCTGGATACAGATAATGTTTGGTTTAACAACTTGTTCCTCAATAAAGTGTTTTAGTTCCTGACCATTAGCAATTAAGCTCCTGGCATTCCACTGTAGAATAAATAGTCATTATTAACTGCCACATGGTGCTTGACTATCAGATACCCCTAATATCATATTGTGAATGGAATCAACTGACAATTCATGAATCTCTGGATACTTTTCCGCTGCTTTTTAAATTATTTTAATTCTATCAATTCTACTTGCTACTTGGGCTGAGCAATTAACCACTTCCACCATAAAAGCAATTAAATTTTTCTTCTCCACAATTAAAGTCTCTTCAGTTACTTTACAGCATTTCAGAGTCGTTTGAGTTTGACTCAGCGGTAAAACTACAGGAGTCATACTTCCTTTAACCCTTGATTTTGCTTGGTTTTCTTGTCAACCTTTTTAATAGCTTCGGCATAAGTAACGCTCTCTTTCACCTTAACACTTTACACTTGAATTGCTCTTTTATACATCTCGCACCCTTTATAGGCCGCACTGTGTTCACCTCCACAGTTACAGCACTTGATTTTTGTTCCTTCCTCACATTTACCATATTCATGTTCGCCTCCACATCTAGCACACCTAGGTTTTGACTTGCACACAGAAGAAATGTGTCCATATCGCTGACATTTAAAGCATCTAATTGGTGGGGGGATGTAAGGCCTTGTCATATAACTTAAATATCCAATCATGATCCGCTCAGGCATCTTAACCTCATCCAACACTAACAAGACAAACTTGGTCCTTTAGTTCCATTCCTAATTACTGGCAAACGCTTGACTTTGTTGATTTTAACTCCTTTTAACATTGCTTTTAATATCGTCCTCTAACAAGTCAGTCGATACACCTGATATCACCGCCATTACTTTACCTCTTTCTTCCCAGTCTTGGGCTTTAACGTGTTTCCCCAGTAAAGTTTTAAGCTTCATTAATCCCATTCTCTGATCTCTATCTTGACAAACAACTAACAGGTTACCATCTCTTAACGTTGTGACGGAGTGAACTTCACCTACTTGCCTATAAATGGCTTCACTGACTTTCAAAGGGTTTAGTATACAAGGGGTTTGAAATCGGATCACAACTTTAACATCAGTCCTCGATCTTTTTGCTTCATCTTGTTTAGCTTTCACCTTTCTTTTCTTCGATGCTCTTTGAACCAAATTCCATTTACCTGACTTATCTTCACCTTCACTTTTATAGTACTCTCACTGTCATTCTCTTCTGAAAACTCCTCCAAATCATTAGTTTCACACTCATCTAGAACTCCTTTCAATTCATGATCACACCCCAGTCCACCAAACACCAGTTGCAATAAATCTGGCGGCTCTTTCACATTCCCGGAAGCACTCATCACTTTTTTCTCAGATCAGTCTGTCTGTGAATCCCATTGAAAGTTACAGCTGCCTTTTGAACAGTTTCACTCCAGAGAATTTTGCTGAACTACCTTGATATTTCTGTCACACAAATAACATTGAAATAACAATCAGTTGACATTTTCACAGAAAACTAAACTTATATCATAAGTGGTGCAAACATATGAAGATAGAAGTTACTTCATTTTGGGTGTAGGTGCAATTAGTTTTAAGTGATCAATCTAATTAAATCAGTCCCATTAATACTCTCATCAAATCAGTCTCATTAATTAATACCATCAAATCAGTCTCATTAATTAATACCATTAATTTTGGTGCTTAATAATAAATTACCAAACAGCTAAATTATGGTATATTCCAAATTATTATGATCACTTACCGTATTACATAACTCGTATGCACCTTGGAATTCTTTTGAGATTGGGCGACTTCAAAGAATATTAGGCACAACAAATAAGCACACAGGTTGATAGAATAATTGAATTTATTATAACAAAGATAAAAATGAATAATAGCAGTTGAAATCCTCAGCAAACAATGAGGTATATATGTGTGTGTGTGAGAGTGTTGTGGTGAGGACAACAGATTAGCTTTGTGTTGCTAGCTAAGACAAAGGAATGCTAGCTAAGATGTGTTTGTGTGTGTGAGGCCTTGTGACCACATGTTTCTAAGTAAAACAGGAGAGTTAGCTTTGGTTGCTAATTGAGATGTGTTTGTGTGTGTGAGGCCTTGTGACCACGTTTTTCTAAGTAAAACAAGAGAGTTAGCTTTGGTTGCTAATTAAGACAAAAGAATTAGCCGTGTGTGGCTAATTAAGGCCTAAGAATCCTACCTCGTGGGGTTAAGCACAAAAGAGGTGTGTGAGTGTGGAGGAGGGGCCGCCATGTGTTCCCTTGAGACAATACAACTAGCCCTGGATGCTAATGAGACAAAAAATTTAGCCGTAGGCTAATTTCACTAGCTTATAACATTATTAAATCCACTGAAATCTTGATGAGGTCAAGATATGTGTAATAATGAAATTAAAGTGTTAGACAGGAATAGGAGAAGCATGCAAAGCCTATCTATTAAACACAACTGAGAGATCAAACAAAATAGAACAATCATCAATTCAACACCCTAAGTGTTTACAGTGTACACAATTAAACCGTTCCTGAGTTTAAATTCACACTACTTCAAAAACTAATTCCCAAGACTAGTCTTTATGCCCAAAATGCCAAATCTGCTCCAGTACCTTGCCTCTGTGTAGGAATACAGAGGAGCTACGAAGATGCTGAATTTTACAGGAGCTCGTGAAGACTTCTGTAGAAGGCAGAGAATCCTTGATCCGATGCTTTGTAGTTTGTGGAAAGAAAGTCTCTAATCCAATAATGTGCACAGTGCTTTAATTAGAAGGAAAGCCGGTCGCTTCTAATTTCAAATTAACTGCTTTAGCTGCAGTCGTACGTACTTATAAGGAACAAATGAAACCGGTTATATCTCAGTCTGAGTCAAAATCGCGCGATTCTAGAGTTTACCGGGGCCCAAGGTAAGTAAAAGAAAAGTGCTAAATTCTGATTCGTGCCAGAAAGACGTCTCTATCTGGGTTTGCTCAGCGGAGCGGATCCCTTTTGTGTCTGCAGATGGCTGGTCCAGACGGAAAAGAGGAAGAGCGGAAGCGTGTTCAGTTACTTATGGCTTCCTAGAGGATGTGACGTAGGTGATCCTGCCCAGGCGTGACATAGTCAACGCAGAAGCTGGTGATGGGAGTTGTAGTCCTGAAAGACAAGACAGACGGTACCTACATTTCCCCCTTTTGGTCTCAGGGTTATGATGGAGCCGTAGCACTGAGAGCACAGTACCATACAGTTCAAGTGTCCATAGTCCTTGAGGTACCCTTGCTCTGTACAGTCCATGATGTCCTGTGAAAACTGTGTAAACTCATGAGTTCCAGTAAGACAGTTGGAGGCAGAGGCATTTTGGGCATATAATCAGGCTATAGGCATTTTGGGCATATAATCATACTATCTAACTAGGTCAAAACCACATCTATAAAGAAACATCAAACACTACACTACATATATACTTCATTTCTTATGCCAAAAAAAAGAAAAGAGAAGGAATGAGGGAAAGGAAAGAAGTATTAGTGCTTGGGTTAGTAAGCTTAATCTTCTGGAGAAGTAATAGCAGTGGGTGGTCTGGCCAGAAAGCGTGCGCTACTGCGGCTAAAGCTGTCAGGGACGCAGACTATCTTATCCAGCTTGGCGTGTAGTGTTGTTATGTATTTGTATAGCATGTATACGATGCCAGCGGTTAAGACCCAGCCACTGAGAAGAAGTCCCAAAGCAATCAGACTTATGGTAGATCCTAGATCAGATGACTCTCTGATCCGGTATCGGGAGACCATAGTCGAAATTCCAGTCTGATCTAAACTAAATTTTACCGTTTTGGTCCCTTCAACCAGCAGTTGCTGTTGGAGGGTGTTATTGATCTCAAGATCATAACCTTGAAATCAGGGACGTGCACAGAATTATAGAGAGGCAGGGGCTCAAAGTCAGAAAAAGGGCAGCAAGTGCATTATTTTTTTCCCGGTCCTTTCCAAAATATGGAAATGTAGAATTAAAATTAATGTACTAATAGGAAGGTATGTACTTAGCTATGTGCCCTGTGTTGGTGAAAGTGATATGCAATTGCCATTTCTTTTGTGTCAGCAAAATTGTCACTCACATTATCCTACATTACTTGTAGCTCCTTCGACTTCACTCTCATCTATGGCCTCATCAGTAGCAGTGTCATCTGCTTCCCTTCCTGTGGACTCTTCCTCCCCCCCACCCTCCTCCTCTCTGTTATTGCTTCTAAGGTCTCTTCCCCTCGTTCAGATGTAACACTGTCTGAAGCCTGTGTCCTCTCATGACTTCTGGTGCCAACACTTGGTTTTAGCCATACATTAAGAGGTCTGCTACCCTTTGCTGCTTCCTGGCGCTCCTTCTCTTTCCTTTTCTGTATCCTTTCTTTTTTCGGCATTGCGCTGCAGGCCTTTTATTCACAGAGAAAGCTGAAATTACTATGTAGTAGTAGTAATAATAATAATAATAATAATAATAACGTCATGTTGTTGTTGTTATTATTATTATTATTATTATTATAAGCATGCACAGTAGTAGCAGAGACAATAAACTTTAGATCTGTATCTCGGACTTGTAGCCTAAATCAGACCTGTAGTGAGGTAAATATGATCTGCCATGAACAAGGTGAATTTTATTTTGAAATTTAACGTGGCATTTTATTTTGTATTTTATACTCGATTTCCTGTACCATGAAAACTTCTCTGTGCTGCTTGATGCGCCGTACTCCGACGTCCAGCAAAAATAGAAACTGACACATAACATTGTTTTTTTTCTGAAACATAACCCACATTTGATTTGAGCACATTGTGGAAGAGGTCGACGACTAGTTATATATACAAGAGGAGAATGTAAGCTTCCCGACGATACTTGCATGTCCACCGAAGCACGGCCGATGCAATCGATTGTGAACAGTAACAGGTCAGGTCACGTCAGTTTACAAGCAGATTATTAAACTACAGAGACTTAAATTACTCGCACAAATGTCAGTAGCCCTACAAACGCCCAAATGTCATGTCCATACAGTTTGAAAGGGCTAACTGTTAGACCATAACTCACATGTTCAAGCTGCCTTACTGTCGCGTCTCCTCTGTTATCACTGTGGCAGCACGCGCAGCGGCTTCTTCCCTCTCACTCCCATCCGCGCGCCACCTCTCTCAGTCCTCGCGCCCCCTCTCTCTGGCCGCACCCCCTCTCTCTGGCTGCGCACGCCCTCTCTCTGGCCGCACTCAAGCGGAGCAGCAATGGGCAGAGAAGCGGCAGCTCAGCGCACACAATGACCCCGTATTACAAGAAAATTGGTAGATTGCCGTGGAGTTTTTGTACCGCTGTTGTTTTAAACTTCTAACAGGACTGTATTATTATTATTATTATTATTATTATTATTATTATTATTTTAAAAGGGCAACATTTAATTCGAGGCAAAAAGGGCAGGGGCTGAAGCACCCCTAAAGCCCTATGTGTGCACGTGCCTGCTTGAAATGCATCTATCATCTCAATCTCGGAATCGTACCTGTCGGTACTAAGATGGTGTAGGGTGATATCACCTACGTGAATGGTGGCTCCCTGTGGTACACTAAGGAACACTGTTTGGTTTGGGATTTTCATTCTGGTGGCTGTGTCGTGCTGGTCGTATGACATCAAGACTTCAGTTTTTGAAGTGTTAACAAACCACCGATTACCAGCTCTCTCTACTCTAGTTTCCATGTTCTCGTCCTTTACGGACATTTGACCTACACACTTTTGTTCAGGCGCTTGTGCCCTCACACCACACAGGCGATCTGTAGTGTCTCTAATGAATGGGTTGCTTGGGCAGACCCAGTGGATGTCTTTAGTGGCGGTGCACATCTCTAGGTTGGGAACAAAGTAGACAGAGGGGTTGTCGTCATGGAATGCTACCATGTGTGGTGTATGTATGTGTATACGGACATTGTTTTTCCAGAAACCCACGTTGAGGACAGACTTGAGTCTATATATGTTGTTTTTCTCTATGATGGGTAGATTTAGCATGAAACCTATCTCTAAGTATTGCGGACTCACAAAAATGGGGATAGCACTGCCAAGACTATAGGCCAGGTGTATTTGCGATGAATACACGTTAGTAGTACAACCCCGATTCCAAAAAAGTTGGGACAAAGTACAAATTGTAAATAAAAATGGAATTCAATGATGTGGAAGTTTCAAAATTCCATATTTTATTCAGAATAGAACATAGATGACATATCAAATGTTTAAACTGAGAAAATGTATCATTTAGAGAGAAAAATTAGGTGATTTTAAATTTCATGAAAACAACACATCTCAAAAAAGTTGGGACAAAGCCATGTTTACCATTGTGAGACATCCCCTTTTCTCTTTACAACAGTCTGTAAACGTCTGGGGACTGAGGAGACAAGTTGCTCAAGTTTAGGGATAAGAAAGTTAACCCATTCTTGTCTAATGTAGGATTCTAGTTGCTCAACTGTCTTAGGTCTTTTTTGTCGTATCTTCTGTTTTATGATGCGCCAAATGTTTTCTATGGGTGAAAGATCTAGACTGCAGGCTGGCCAGTTCAGTACCCGGACCCTTCTTCTACGCAGCCATGATGCTGTAATTGATGGAGTATGTGGTTTGGCATTGTCATGTTGGAAAATGCAAGGTCTTCCCTGAAAGAGACGTCGTCTGGATGGGAGCATATGTTGCTCTAGAACCTGGATATACCTTTCAGCATTGATGGTGTCTTTCCAGATGTGTAAGCTGCCCATGCCACACGCACTAATGCAACCCCATACCATCAGAGATGCAGGCTTTTGAACTGAGCACTGATAACAACTTGGGTCGTCCTTCTCCTCTTTAGTCCAAATGACACGGTGTCCCTGATTTCCATAAAGAACTTCAAATTTTGATTCATCTGACCACAGAACAGTTTTCCACTTTGCCACAGTCCATTTTAAATGAGCCTTGGCCCAGAGAAGACGTCTGCACTTCTGGATCATGTTTAGATACGGCTTCTTCTTTGAACTATAAAGTTTTAGCTGGCAACGGCGGATGGCATGGTGAATTGTGTTCACAGATAATGTTCTCTGGAAATATTCCTGAGCCCATTTAGTGATTTCCAATACAGAAGCATGCCTGTATGTGATGCAGTGCCGTCTAAGGGCCCAAAAATCACGGGCACCCAGTAGAGTTTTCCGGCCTTGACCCTTACGCACAGAGATTCTTCCAGATTCTCTGAATCTTTTGATGATATTTTGCACTGTACATGATATATTCAAACTCTTTGCAGTTTTACACTGTCGAACTCCTTTCTGATATTGCTCCACTATTTGTCAGCGCAGAATTAGGGGGATTGGTGATCCTCTTCCCATCTTTACTTCTGAGAGCCGCTGCCACTCCAAGATGCTCTTTTTATAACCAGTCATGTTAATGACCTATTGCCAATTGACCTAATGTGTTGCAATTTGGTCCTCCAGCTGTTCCATTTTTGTACCTTTAACTTTTCCAGCCTCTTATTGCCCCGTCCCAACTTTTTTGAGATGTGTTGCTGTCATGAAATTTCAAATGAGCCAATATTTGGCATGAAATTTCAAAATGTCTCACTTTCGACATTTGATATATTGTCTATGTTCTATTGTGAATACAATATATCAGTTTTTGAGATTTGTAAATTATTGCATTCCATTTTTATTTACAATTTGTACTTTGTCCCAACTTTTTTGGAATCGGGGTTGGAGTAGCGGATTTTAGTATTTTATCTACCATGTTAAGGGGTATCAGATATGGTGGGATCTTACCACTACTCAGGGTACTGATTGAGTTGCTAATTTCTCTAAGCAGGTCTTGCATTAAATCCCTTACTATTTGGCATATTTGATCTCGCTCTTGATTATTTCGGCCAATTTGTCTACGGCATGCACAGTGTTATGGATTAGAGCAGAATGCATGTTAACGGTTAGTATAATTCCCTGCAGGGTTTTGCCTAAGCCCTGCAGCTCCTCTTGTTGAGAAAGCAGTTTCTCTCGGATCTCTGGCATTTCCTCTTTCAGAATGCTAACTTCTCTTTTCACCGTACTCAGACTGACTGAGTTGGCTGCAGAGAGACCAACAGAGAACAAGGACCCAATGACAGATGCAGCAGTAAGTAAACCCCCGAGGAACCTTTTCTGATGTGTTTTGCCGCTCAGCTCTTCCTCGGTGACTAAGAATTTTTGTAACTGCTCTAGCATGTGGATAGTGGTGCGTTTAGCGTGTTCAACTGTACTCCAGATCTTGCCATTTGGTCCGTTATCATCGATCGATTGTGGTAGTGACTTGAGGTGTTTACGGTATACGTCCCATGGGTCTAATCGGGCGTATACTCTTTGAGTGTGAATGCAACAGTTCGTAAGAAGGAGCCCAGGAGTCTCCTGCAGGATGATGCCAGCTGGGGGGCCAGGCTCCACCACCTCACTTGACTGACTCAGTTGTAGGGTGAGGAGGATGCACAGGATCCCGGGTGAGTCCATTCTGTAACATACAGAAGGGTTTTTATTTTATTGGTTGGTAAATGTGACTGGGAGTGTTAGTGTACGCTTATGGGTGAGTGAGGCGTACAAGCTGGGTGGACCGGATGGGCCTAACTATCGTCCACTCCCTTTTGGAGGTAGGACTGTTCAAAAGGTTTGATTTGGTTGCTATGGACCCATCGATAGGAGGGCGTTTGATTAGGCCTGGATGTCCTAATGTGATACACGATGGGGGACAGTTTTCCCACGATCTCGAAAGGTCCTGACCAGTGTGGTAGGAACGTCTTTGGTGAAGGAACTACCGGCTTGGCAAAGTTGAAGTAGAGGACTTTGTCGCCTATTTGATATTCGTGATAGGAAGCTTTTCGGTCGTAGTAGGCCTTTTGTCCCTTCATGCTCATTTCAAGATTCTTTTGGGCCCATGCAAAGGTTGATTGTAGGTGGCGTTGTAGGTCAGCGACATATTGATGTGCGGTGTACGCAGTTGCGAGGCTCATGTCCTCTGGTCTGTACAGGAGATGCAGTGGGAGGACCATTTCCCGCCCAGTCATCATCTCAAAGGGTGTGACTCCAGTGGTGCGATGAGGGGTGGACCTAACGGCCATTAACACCAAGGGAAGTTTCACATCCCAATCTTTACCATGGTGGGTGACATACTTTCGCAGCATGCTCACAATGGTTTGATTGGCTCGTTCAACCTGACCAGAGGATTGAGGGTGGTACGCGATATGGAATTTCGCCTCAATGCCTAACATGTTCCACAGCGCAGCCATTACACCAGCAGTGAAATGGGTGCCTTTGTCTGAGTCGATGGATAGAGGAAGGCCCCAGCGGCTGAACACATGGTTCATGAGAAGGAGAGCAGTAGTCTCTGCAGTTTCATTAGGGGCTGGTAGACATTCTATCCATTTTGTGAAAGTGCATGTGATGGTAAGGAGGTATTTGTTACCCCGGGAAGATTTTGGGACCGGACCGATCCAGTCCATTTGGAGGTTGGACCAGGGAAAGGTAATTCTGCGACTTTGCAGGGGAGCTCTATTTAGTGGTTTGGATGGGCTAAATTGACAACAGGCCAGGCATCCCTTGACATACTCAGTTATGTCTTTGATCATAAAAGGCCAATAAACTATTGGCTGAAGGGTCTTGTAGGTGGCCCTAGCGCTTCTATGGCCTCCACATGGGCTGTCATGAGCATATTGCAAGACAACCCCCCTGTGGTCCATAGGAACGATGCAGCGGGGTGGTCCTTGGCCACGAGGCACGTACACCAGGAGCCCTTTCTCGAGCTTCAGGCAGTACTGGAGGTTATAGAGGTGTTTTAGGTCTTTTAACTGTTGTAGCGCCACTTCTGATATGGGGAATGCCCTTGGGTCTGTAACAAAGTTGCGAATCTGGCTGATAGTTGGGTCCTTATCCTGCATAGTTACCAGATCTGCGTTGCCTGGTTGTCTACCTAAATGGACGGTCAACGACTGGGGTTGAGGGTCTTCGCACCTTTCTCTAGCCTGTTGGCGAGTAATGGCATTCACGACGTGACATGGTCTCTCAGGGAGCCATCCCTCCTGGAACTCCCGGGGGGGGGCCGTCCACAGCTCCTGCTTTGGTGAGGCGATCGGCCTCATCGTTACCAATTTTATCAGGTCCAGGGACTTGAGAGTGCCCTTTCACCTTTTTCCAGTACACGGTCATTCCCTGGCCTGCCACCAGTTTGTCACATGCCAGGAAAAGTTCAGAGTGTTTCACTACTTTTCCTCTAGCATTTTTCATGTCATTCATTTTCTAAGTGGGGAAGTGAGAAATGAAGCTGTGACGGGCATAGTTGGAGTCAGAGCAGATAACTAGTTGCTCAATGCCCACTCCGCTAGCTTGTTGCAAAGCAATGAGCACTGCTGCTATCTCTGCATATTGGCTTGTCCTGGCTCCGATTTGGTACTGGTATTGTCCTTTCAGAGGGCCTACTGTCCAAACAATACCAATGCCGGCTTGCAGTTCATTCTCTTGGCGAGCGGAACAACCATCTATATAGACCATGGGAAGGTCTTTACACGAGTTATCGTCATAGTAGTGGTGGTCTGATGGAAGGGAAGGTGTAGTTACGAGGACAGGATTCTCTCCTGCCTCTTGCTCGCAATCACAGTGCTGCCAGTCGACTAAGCCTTGGCCCAATGCCATTTTATGGTTCTGGGCATACTTCACCTCAATGTCGTAGCCCTGTAAGGCCATCATCCATGCCGCGATGCGGCTATTGGACACCCTTCTGTCTCTTAGCCTCTGACTGTTTAAGAAAGAGACAGGTTGGTGAGATGTCTCCATCACCACCTTCTGACCACCAATGTAGCTGCGAAAATGTTCAACGGTCCAAACAGTAGTTAACAGGGCTTTCTCGCAGTTTGAGAATTTAAGCTCCACACTACTAAGTGAACGGCTAGCGTATGCAATGACTCGCCTGTCCTTATCATACTGCTGTGATAAGGCGGCACTTAAGCAGTGAGTGGAGAAACTGGCTTCAAGGTAAAATGCTTTGTCCTTGTCTGGATAAGCGAGGCAGGGGGCGGAGCACAATTTCTGCTTCATTTCTCTGAAAGCATGTTCTTGAGGACTGCCCCACTGAAATTCCTTATCCTTTCGGAGAAGTTCTGTGAGTGGTCTCACAATTTCTGCGTAGTCCTCAATAAACTGCCTGGAGTAATTGCAGATACCTAGGAAGCTCCTAAGTTCTGACACATTAGTGGGGGCTTTAATGTCTTGGATGGCTTGGATTCTCCCTGACTGGGGTTCGATACCATCAGGCCCCACGAGCAGGCCAACGTATTCAACTTTTGTGCGACACCACTGGCCCTTAGTGATGGAGAGCTTGGCTCCAGCGTTAGCAAGCTGAGTAAGGACATGTCAAATTTTGATTAAATGAGCTTCGAACGTTTGCGATCTGATCAGGATGTCGTTAACGTAAATCAAGTTTCCACGAGCAGCAGCATCACTCATGGCCTTGTGTAGGAATATGTTGAATTCCGCCGGTGAGTTGGAGTACCCAAAAGGGCACCGGTTCCAGGTGAACTGCCGATTTGCGAAGGAGAACGCCAGTTTATACTGGTCTTTAGGATCGACTTTCATTATCCAGAATCCACTGGCCACGTCGGCGGTGGAGAAAAACTTGGCGCCTCTCACCTTGGTGAGTTCCTGGTCGAGATGGATCATTGACCACCTTGACAAGGGGACTTGCTTATTCAACTGCCTATAGTCAATGGTGAGGCGCCATTTGCCGTTAGGCTTCAGCACGGGCCACAAGGGAGAATTGTATGTGGAATTACATTCTCAAATGATCTGCTTCTCTAGCAAAGTGTTTATGATCCCTTGGATAGAGTCATAAGCTGCTAAAGGGATTTTGTACTGGCGCACAAACGTTGGTTGTGCATCCGGGTCAGTGGGGATTCGTACGGTGTGGAGGTCGGTGACTCCGCAGTCATTAGAGTCCTGTGACCAAATGTCTTTGAAGTCATAAAACAACTGGTGGAGTTGTTGTTTCTGAGCGTCCAAGGTTAGGCTATCAGCCGTAGTAAGCTGTTGTTGGACCTCCAGGTCGAACCCTGGGTATGGCTCACCTAATGAGGAATCTATAGCGTCTGACGCAGGGGTGCTTTCACCCAGCTGAGAGGAGAGGGCATATACCATCATGCCCCCTGCTGTGTCAATTTTGGCCATGAAAACCCTGTCATCGCACAGCATGTCGTGTGGCTCGATATGAATCATGTTATTGGGGACGGTAAAGAAAGTGTTTGTACTGTCTTCTAGTCCGACCAAAGAAAGAGGCAGTTCACCTATGACTGGAATTGTTAGTTCAAAGTCGTGGAATGATCTGTCTATCAGCAGACCTAGGGGGCGGCGAGCAGGCACGGTGAGGGGGGTGTTTGTCAAGTTTTGCACCAGGAGGTAAGACGAACGATGGTTCAGTTCAAGCAGAGGAGTGCCACAAACTGTTAGGTTATGTTCCAAAAATAGGGGCAGAGGTTGGAAGAAAGCCTCTGAAGTTGGAAGCTCTTGACCTCTCGGGATGACCAACTTAAGGGAAAAACTGGCCGTCCTAGCAGGAATAACAATGTCAAACTCACTAGCTACCTGGCATGCCTGAGGGATGGTCTGTCCCGAGTGCATGCGCTCAAGGTCAGTGAGGAGTGGGTGGTTGTTGATGTTGGCTTGAGTCAAGATTACCTGGTTTACCATGTCTATCTGGGCTCCTAGCCTAACCAGAATGTCTGCTCCAATGAAAAGTGGATTGGGGAGTTGAGGGACCACGCTCAAGAAATGGAGGAACTCTCTTGTTCCGATTGTCATGGTTACAGCACAGACGCCAACAGCCTTAAGAGTGGTTTGGGGTTGTTCAGCAGAGAGAAGTCGGTGGCTCTTCTGCCCGAATACGGGGCAAGAATGGCTTTGACACAGCGTGTCAAACAAAGTCTGGCTGATGGCTGATTTCTCAGACCAAAGCGTCATAGCTGCGTTGAGGACTGTGGTCCCATTGACTCGCACTTCACCTGATAGGGTAGGGCAGTACATAGCTGAGGTTGAGTTACTCAAGGAGCAAAGGAAAGCGGCGTGGTTTTCCAAAGAATTGTGGCCACTAGGGGGGATTCACAATGTCGGGTGTTTCAACACTAGACTCGGTGTACAAAAACATGAACTGAAGTTCATCGGAAATTTGGTCCCCCATGGCGCTTGGTTGGTCGGGGTCTGCACTAATCTCATCGCAGCTGGCTTGTGCCTGTTTTGGGGGATCCAACGATGGTGGGGTCGTGATTTGGGCCCATAATTGACTGCGACGACAATCAATGAGTGGCGCCAACCTGTCGAGTAGGTCTTGGCCAATCAGTAGTTCTTCCATACCCACAGAGCTGATATATATGGGATGTATGATTGACATGCCTTGGAATGTGAGTTTCAACCATGCCATTCGTGTTACTGGGGTTTTGTTCTGTGTGAAGCTAACTAAGTTTATGTTGCAGGGCTTGGTTGGGATTGGGTCACCTTGTGAGAGCCGTGTCCGAGAGATGGTGGCAAAGACTTTAGTGCACATGAGCGTGATCTCCGATCCAGTATCCAAGAGGGCGTGGAAGGTGATCATACCCTCGACCACCACGGTGGTGTAAATGCTTTTAGCATTGCCCCTTCTAACTAGATCGCCTAAGAACTGCATAAGAGGTGCGTTTTGTGGGTTTGCCTTCACCACTGGGGGGGCTCTACATCCTGACCATTGCCTGCGGTGTCACAGAGATCTCCTCCCCATTTCACGAGATATACCCACGGTTCCTGGCCTAGTCATGCCAGCGGGTGGTCTTCGTCACCCTTCTTGGGCTCTTTTGTATTATCTGTTGAGAGGTTTGACCTCTTCTGTAACAGTCCTTTAACCTCAGCCAACTCCAGCTCTGAGCGGAACTCATTCAGGTTGGTCTGAGTCGCTGTGTCGGTCACTTCTACCCCTACGTTTGGAGTTACGATCGGAGCGCTCCTGCCATTTCTGACCAGAGCGGGGATGGTGATCTTGCTGCCAACCGCCTTGTTCCTTATGAGCCTTTTCATATGAGGGGCGGTTGCCATGGTCACTATGGCCTTGCCCTCGGTCCCTCCTGGCCTTACCTTGCCGATTCTTCTGCTTACCCTGGTGATGGCCCGGCAAGGGGCGGTTCGGACCGGGATTTCTCCGGGTGGGTCCCCCTTTTGGAGCTTCACCTCCTAGGGTTAGCAGGGGCCCATCTGCACCCTGGAGACTAAGGACTCTGGGGTCATCATTGTTTCTGTCTGTGGGTTTGACGATGGTCTCCCAGGTCATTTGGGCTAGTTGCCTAATTTCCTTCATGGAGTAGCAACCTTGTCGACACATCAGTGTGACTTGAGTCTGCACACATGGATGGAGGTTGTGTAAGAAGAGGGATTTGAAGCCTCTATCTTCTTCCAGGCCTGGTGCGTTACTACCCTGGAAATAGGCAGTATGTAGCTGTCTATAATACTCACGAGGTGCCTCAGACTGTTTTTGTCTGATTTGTATGGCACACAATGTCGCGGAGGTTTCATCCGTGTATGGCACATATTCTTCCCTCATGTAATTACGAAGTTTTGAATAACTATCACAAACGTTTGGGGGTAGCATCTCTAGAAAGGCACGAACGCTGCTACTGGAGGTCTTCCAGATCAGTTTAAGTTTCTCCCGCGTTGTGGCCTTCGGCAGGTCCATCAGACATCGGTCTATTTCTCGTAAATAATCATTTACGTTGGTTCTTTTATTGTCAAGGTTGAATCGCTCAATATCTTTGGCAAGTAGGTCAATTTGCCGTATGCGGAGGGCTTGGTGCACGTCCTTGTGCGGCCTCCTTCGTTCTCCTGAGTACTCACTATCTGAGCTACTCTGGAATTGTTCCCGTTCCGCAGGAGAGTCGTATTCTGATTCATCCAAAGACGGATCAGGGATACTGTAGTGCACCGACCTGGGTGTGCTATGGTTCTGGGCACAGTATGGCTCCACCCTGGCTAAACAATGAAGGAGTCGTGTAGCAAGTTGATGGAGTTTGGCGGGATGTCTGGTTCTTGACCAGGTAATCCACGGTGTCTGGTTCGGACGCCTCTTCCCGCTCTGAGCTTTGGCATGTTGCTGGGGGTCTTTCACGCCCCTCGCACCCTTCTTGGGGGGTCTGCTCCTTGGCAGCCCTTTTAGCAGCCTTTTCGGCTTTATCTAGCCTTTCGGCGCAATCATCAAGGGAGTTTTTCAAAAGCTCACACTCCCTGTATAAATCATTGACATCGGCTGCCAGCTCAGCGTTGCTGGTGGTCAGCCTTTTAACCTCTCCGTGGAGGCGTCTGATCTCTTGATCAGTATCCTGGAAGTGCAACAGGAATAGCTTACCTCTTGCCTCTTGGACACTAATAGTTGTTTTCTTTGGATCTCTCATATGTTTTATGGAGCTATCTATGTTAATCTGGCATTCACCCTGGCTCATGCTCCTAATGTTTGCTTTTTCGGAGGCAGAGCAGTGAATGAGGTCTGCGATGACGTCAAAGAGAGACACGTCTTGAACGTTGTCTTCAGCTTCTGAGACACGAGGGGATGCCATTTTACTTAGGTTGGATATCACGTAACTAATTAATCAGTGAGTCAATTTATTAATTAATTCTTATTAATTAATATTAACTATGTAATTAATCAGTTGATGAAGTTTGTTTTGTTTGAAAATGCTCTCTTATCCTAAGTTATGAATAGGTAATTAGTATTTGTGATATGGTTATCACGCTACTGTTAACCGTTTAACACACCTGGGGATATACCTTGACAACTGCTAAATCAAACTGATAGTTTATCTGTTGTTGCAACAATATTCAAGAAGTCAATAAACCAATCTCCTCACACGGGGCACCAATTTATGTAGGTGCAATTAGTTTTAAGTGATCAATCTAATTAAATCAGTCATTAATACTCTCATCAAATCAGTCTCATTAATTAATACCATTAATTTTGGTGCTTAATAATAAATTACCAAACAGCTAAATTATGGTATATTCCAAATTATTATGATCACTTACCGTATTGCATAACTCACATGCACCTTGGAATTCTTTTGAGATTGGGCGACTTCAAAGAATATTAGGCACAACAAATAAGCACACAGGTTGATAGAATAATTGAATTTATTATAACAAAGATAAAAATGAATAATAGCAGTTGAAATCTTCAGCAAACAATGAGGTATATGTGCGTGTGTGTGTGTGTGAGTGTGTTGTGGTGAGGACAACAGATTAGCTTTGTGTTGCTAGCTAAGACAAAGGAATGCTAGCTAAGATGTGTTTGTGTGTGTGAGGCCTTGTGACCACATGTTTCTAAGTAAAACAGGAGAGTTAGCTTTGGTTGCTAATTAAGACAAAAGAATTAGCCGTGTGTGGCTAACTAAGGCCTAAGGATCCTACCTCGTGGGGTTAAGCACAAAAGAGGTGTGTGTGTGTGAGTGTGGAGGAGGGGCCACCACATGTTCCCTTGAGACAATACAACTAGCCCTGGATGCTAATGAGACAAAAAAAATTAGCCGTAGGCTAATTTCACTAGCTTATAACATTACTAAATCCACTGAAATCTTGATGAGGTCAAAATATGTGTAATAATGAAATTAAAGTGTTAGACAGGAATAGGAGAAGCATGCAAAGCCTATCTATTAAACACAACTGAGAGATCAAACAAAATAGAACAATCATCAATTCAACACCCTAAGTGTTTACAGTGTACACAATTAAACCGTTCCTGAGTTTAAATTCACACTACTTCAAAAACTAATTCCTAAGACTAGTCTTTATGCCCCAAATGCCAAATCTGCTCCAGTACTTTGCTTCTGTGTAGGAATACAGAGGAGCTACGAAGATGCTGAATTTTACAGGAGCTCGTGAAGACTTCTGTAGAAGGCAGAGAATCCTTGATCCGACGCTTTGTAGTTCGTGGAAAGAAAGTCTCTGATCCAATAATGTGCACAGCGCTTTAATTAGAAGGAAAGCCGGTTGCTTCTAATTTCAAATTAACTGCTTTAGCTGCAGTCATACGTACTTATAAGGAACAAATGAAACCGGTTATATCTCAGTCTGAGTCAAAATCGCGCGATTCTAGAGTTTACCGGGGCCCAAGGTAAGTAAAAGAAAAGCGCTAAATTCTGATTCGTGCCAGAAAGACGTCTCTATCTGGGTTTGCTCGGCGGAGCGGATCCCTTTTGTGTTTGCAGACGGCTGGTCCAGACAGAAAAGAGGAAGAGCGGAAGCGTTTTCAGTTACTTATGGTTTCCTAGAGGATGTGACGTAGGTGATCCCGCCTAGGCATGACATAGTCAACGCGGAAGCTGGTGATGGGAGTTGTAGTTCTGAAAGACGAGACAGGCGGTACCTACATGGGTGTCTTTTAATTTTAGTTAGTTCTAGAGGCGATATTTCTAGTTTTCATTGAAATGTTTTTATTGACTTTTTTTAGTTTAGTTTTTTTTCTTTTTTGCTATAATTGTGTAGAAGATGATGAAATGTATTTAAATGTATTTTATTTGTTCTCAGAATGAGTTAAAGGAGGAGCAGATGAAATCCCAGCAGAGGATCCAGGAGAAGCAGAAGGAGGTGCAGGAGCTGAAACAGACTGTGGACACTATTAAGGTGAGGAGTGAAGAGTAGCTGTGTTTCAATTAACCTGCTTGAAGGAGATACGCAGAACCATGGCCTCATTTTTTGTTTATAAATGCCTTGAGACCAGTGGCGGCTGGCCCATAGGGGGCATTCGGGTGCCGCCCTCTCAGATGTGGAGGGGGGAAAATATATACAGTATACAGTGGGTATGGAAAGTATTCAGACCCCTTTAAATTTTTCACTCTTTGTTTCATTGCAGCCATTTGCTAAAATCAAAAAAGTTCATTTTATTTCTCATTAAAGGTCCCATGGCATGGTGGTTTGTTGATGCTTTAAACGGGCTCGTGGAGGCTTCCGGATGTTATATCCGCAGCCTTTCTCGAAATGAACCCTCGGCACGTAAATATAGCCTCCTGGGAGAAAGCCCCATTTCAGCGCTTTTCCCATTGCGTCGTTTTGCTAATGAGAAGCAGGAGGCGGGGAAGGGTAGAGGGTGGGCCATGGGGGGAGGGGGAGGGGCTTGACCAAGCTGCGCACACACATACTCGCTGCTATCAGCGCCTGTAGCCACGCTGCTAAGACAAAACCCCGTTCTCCCTCGGACTCCTTTCATAAACTCAACGTGAGACAGAGAACAGAGATTGAGAGTGTTCGGAGTGGTAGTTTACGAACGTATAATACCCAAGGCTTGAACACGCACTCCATAACCAAAGAGGATAGAAGCAGTAACTACAGCAACATATCGCTTATCCAACAGAAGACATGCATTGCGGAGCAATAGTCAAACATTAGCTCATAAGTTACAGTCAATTTCCAGACTAAACTCAGTTTAACAGAGCATGCTGCATGCTCTTTAGTTTTGTAGCGCAGATTACCTGGCTAACTGCAGGAAGCGGTTAGCTGCACAGCTAATGTAGCCATTGCTAGGCTAATGCACCGATTTTAAAACACGGCAAAACGACCAGTTATACACTTACTTGTTCAGTGTTTGTTGCTGATGCGGCAGGGATGCTTGGTACGGACCCAGGCTTCAGTGACAGTTGATGTGCAAAACCTGCCCTGTACTGTCCCAAGTTGTGGAAACATTCCTCAGGAAAATGCTTCAGACAAACATGCACCGTCTTAGGTAGACTCGACGGCGTATTATTGAAGTAAATAAAATTAAGCCACTGCGTCTTCAGGGGCTCTCCCGTCAGCAGTAAAAACACTCTTTTCTGTGTTGTCACATCCATGTACAGCGCAATTTCCATGTTTCGCTCGCTTAGGTGATGCCATGTTGTTGTGTCCTCTATGGTCTCCTCACTACAACTGGGCGGGGCAATCCATACAGTGGGTGGGAATCCAGAGGGGGGGCATGGGGATCATCTCCCTTGCTGACGTAGTAAAGGGAAGAGCTTATCAACGCGCCGTTTTGACGCGCCATTCTCAAATGTTGCGCATAGTTTGGTTTACACATTATGAAATTTCTAGCCACTGGGGTGACTTAAGAAGGTCAGAGGAACTCATTTTAACGTTAAAAAACCTCAGAAAGTGAAAATTTCATGCCATGGGACCTTTAATGTACACTCAGCACCCTATCTTGACAGAAAAAAACAGAAATGTAGAAATTTTTGCAAATTTATTAAAAAAGATTAATAAACTTAAATATCACATGGTCATAAGTATTCAGACCCTTTGCTGTGACACTCATATTTAACTCACATGCTGTCCATTTCTTCTGATCCTCCTTGAGATGGTTCTACTCCTTCATTGGAGTCCAGCTGTGTTTAATTAAACTGATTGGACTTGATTAGGAAAGGCACACACCTGTCTATATAAGACCTTACAGCTCACAGTGCATGTCAGAGCAAATGAGAATCATAAGGTCGAAGGAACTGCCCAAGGAGCTCAGAGACAGAATTGTGGCAAGGCACAGATCTGGCCAAGGTTACAAAATAATTTCTGCAGCACTCAAGGTTCCTAAGAGCACAGTGGCCTCCCTAATCCTTAAATGGAAGAAGTTCGGGATGACCAGAACTCTTCCTAGACCTGGCCGTCCAGCCAAACTGAGCAATCGTGGGAGAAGAGCCTTGGTGAGAGAGGTAAAGAAGAACCCAAAGATCACTGTGGCTGAGCTCCAGAGATGCAGTAGGGAGATGGGAGAAAGTTCCACAAAGTCAACTATCACTGCAGCCCTCCACCATTTGGGGCTTTATGGCAGAGTGGCCCGACGGAAGCGTCTCCTCAGTGCAAGACATGTGAAAGCCTGCATAGAGTTTGCCAAAAAAACACATGAAGGACTCCCAGACTATGAGAAATAAGATTCTCTGGTCTGATGAGACGAAGATTGAACTTTTTGGCGTTAATTCTAAGTGGTATGTGTGGAGAAAACCAGGCACTGCTCATCACCTGCCCAATACAATCCCAACAGTGAAACATGGTGGTGGCAGCATCATGCTATGGGGGTGTTTTTCAGCTGCAGGGACAGGATGACTGGTTGCAATTGAAGGAAAGATAAATGCGGCCAAGTACAAAGATATCCTGGAAGAAAACCTCTTCCAGAGTGTGCAGGACCTCAGACTGGGCCGAAGGTTCACCTTCCCACAAGACAATGACCCTAAGCACACAGCTAAAATAACAAAGGAGTGGCTTTGGAACAACTCTGTGACCATTCTTGACTGGCCCAGCCAGAGCCCTGACCTAAACCCAATTGAGCATCTCTGGAGAGACCTGAAAATGGCTGTCCACCAACGGTCACCATCCAACCTGACGGAACTGAAGAGGATCTGCAAGGAAGAATGACAGAGGATCCCCAAATCCAGGTGTGAAAAACTTGTTGCATCATTCCCAAGAAGACTCATTGCTGTACTAGCTCAAAAGGGTGCTTCTACTCAATACTGAGCAAAGGGTCTGAATACTTATGACCATGTGATATTTCAGTTTTTCTTTTTTAATAAATTTGCAAAAATTTCTACATTTCTGTTTTTTTTCTGTCAAGATGGGATGCTGAGTGTACATTAATGAGAAATAAAAAGAACTTTTTTGATTTTAGCAAATGGCTGCAATGAAACAGAGTGAAAAATTTAAAGGGGTCTGAATACTTTCCGTACCCACTGTGTGTGTGTGTGTGTGTGTATATATATATATATATATATATATATATATATATATATATATATATGAGTCAACATTTGCTAATGGGTAATAATGGTGAGACACGTATAAAAAATCATCTCCATCCACTATTTTAAACATAAATTGGATATTTTTTTGTTTAAATAAAATAATATTGCTCTAAGAAATAATGTTGACAACTTCAGATATCACAAGCTATATTTTCCCAATAAAATCATGAATTAATTTTTTGAAGTTGGCGAATTTTAGACACCCGACCGTAACAGTTCTGACTAACCAACTTCGACAAGGTTTGATTGCTATACAACTTATTGTCGGAATTAAATCAACTACACTCCATAAAACAGGTTTACTGAAGTGTTTAAAAAACCACATACAATGGGCCTGCACATTTTCTAAACAACGAAAAAATAATTAAAAAAAAAGACCCTTATGCACGCTACTGTGTCCGTCAGAAGTCAACATCAACTTGTGAATAAGAATATTCCAACTAAAAACATTAATATAGAACAATATATGTAATCAATCACTTTAATATAAAAGCACCAATTGATTTATAATTAATTCTCGCCTTGGAATCTGCCTGTTTTCAAAATACATCGATGGTAAAATCAAAGGATCGCTGTCTGTCAGAAAATAACGTACACAAGACTGTATTGTATATCTCCGACCGGCATAGCACCGCATGATACACAAACCTCCAGGAAATCCACACTACCACAAGTTTTGATGACATCATCGCTTTCCGAGAAGATGGAGAAAATGGCCGCCTGAGCAGCGTGTGTTTGCAGTCTGTCAGGAAAGCTAACGTGCATAATACATAACGCACGTAAGTATAGATTTGTTCTTCACTCACTAAAAATGAACCGTAGCGATCGGGGAACTGGCTGAAATACTTCATAATGGATGTAAACAAAAATTGAATATGAATTTTACTATATAATTTTAGTCTTAGATTTCTCCTGTTACTTAAATATTCATATTCCCCTTTCCCTAGTCAGATCTTATAGTGCAATTAGAGTACATTTCAATGAATTCATCTTTGAATTCATAATTTATGTCCGTCAAAAGTAACATGCATAAGTATACTAACCCACATGTGTTTAATATTGTATTGTTCCACAGAGTCCTGTTTCCAATCCTTAATGTTAATAGTAAGTTACTACTGTTATGTTATGAGGATTTCTTCACAATGAATTCTTGTTATGTCGGTTCATAAGTGATAACAGAAAAGTTATCACCTTGGCTCTTGGTCGTGAATCTTTTCACCTGTTTCTTGAATAATTATATTCTCATTTTCTGGAAAGATCTTTGATATTTTCCATTAAGTATTGTAAAAACCTGATTATTTCATTCTTATATGCATGGAGTTTTGTAAAATAAGGAGAAAAAAACTAAAAATACTTCATTTTTTTCCGTCAAAAAATAACATGCATAAGCGTAGATTTGATAACTTCGCAGATGATTTTTTTGAAAATCCAGTGTGATTACTATCTTTTCAATTGTTAATATGTTTAATAAAATAATAAAAGTTTAATATGATGTAGTTTAATTTTTCAATAAAAGAATATGAATTTTGACATGATTTGTTACATATTATTACCCATTAGCAGATTTTCATCCATATATATATATATATATATATATATCTACTTAACAGTGTGTGCCTACATGCAATCTGAATTGTTTAAACAACATTTCCACCAACTGACTCTCATTCAACAGTGAATTTCCACCGACAGACTCGTATCATTTCTCTTCTTGGGTGCTCATCAAAGCGCCCCAGAAGTGCAGTGAAATAGCCAATCGTGTATGGTTGCTAGGGAAAAATAAATATTTGGCTGTTACGACCCTGGTGCCAGGGGTCGTGTGTGTGGTTATGTGTGGGTGCGTGTTTTTTTTTTTTTCTCTCTCTCTCTCAGGTGGACGCCGCTTCCTCTTATACGCAGCTGTTCCCACTCACCTCATTGAGGAGCCATGTTTAAAAGTGAGAGGGAGACGCCTTTTGAGAGGTGTGTGAGCCGGTGGGCTGTGGTGGTGACAGTTAAGAGAGAGAGAGTTGTGAGCTGCATCTAGCGAGAGTGCGCTGCTCCTTTAAGGGGAAAGGAGCGTGCGTAATCCCGGATCTGTTTGGTTGTGGTTTGTTTATGGTGGTTTTGGTGAGAAAACCTGGCTCTTGTGTTTGTTTTTCCTTTGTTTGGAGACCAGTGACTTTAGTTGTTTTTCTTTCTATTTTGCGAATAAAAACAGTTTCCATTTTTGGCCCTGAGTCCGCCTCCTTGTCCTCTTTTTCCTCCTGGGTCTTTTTGGTTTATCTCTGTTGCTCCCCCCATCCCCTATTTGCCGCGGGGAACGTAACAAGTGGGGGCTTGTCCGGGAGTTGAACCCAGGACCTCTCGCAAGTGGGGGCTTGTCCAGGAGATCTCCATCGAAGGAGAGGGTTTTGGTTGTGGATCACCGGCGTGTGTGTGGTTTTTGACAGTCTCCCTGGTTGAGATAGGTGAGTGTCCAGCTAGGCTGATTTCAGTCTTTCCATCAGGCAGTCGTTTATTATTTTGCCTTTTTTGTTTTTGGAGTAATCCTGGGTGGGGATATATTTCCCTGGCGGGGGTAGGCGTTCGGGGCTCCGGCCACCAAGGGATAGCCTTTAAAGTCGCCTCGAGCCCGGCACGCTCCGAGAAGATTGAGGTAGGTGAAGTTTTGGTTAGGTAGGAACCGAGGGGGTGAACTGTTAGCCGGTGGGTCTGTGTTGTGTAGTGGGTTAGTTGTGTTCTCGTTTTGTGACTGTAGCGCTACTGTTAGCCATGGCAACATTTGATGTAGCAGCGTTTGCGGCCGGTCTTACGTGGGGTCAGTTGGAGGAGTGTAGGAAATGGGACTTATTCGAAATTGCCAGGCACTATGGTGTCTCTGTCCCATTTTCTCTCCATAAGTGTGACCTGAAGGCTGCGGTTGCGGAGGCTCTAGTGGCTAAGGGGGTGCTTAGCCTGGCGCCCGGGGATTTCCCAAGTGGTATCGGGGAGACGAATGTTGCGGTGAGCCACCCCTCTTCTCCTTTGGAGGAGCCGGCTGAGGCCCAGCCGGCTGGGTTGACCCCTCGCTCCAGTGTGCTGGAGGAAAAGAAACCGGTCACTCTGCTGCAATTTGACCCCTTTTCAGTCGAGTCCTCCCCTGGTTCGAAGATTGACGCTCGGCTAAAGATTCGCCTCACTTGCCTCCAGCTGGAGAAGGAGGAGCGTTAGAGGGAATTCCAACTTTGGAGGGAGTTGGAATTGAGGAAACTGGAGGCAGATACGGCGATTAAAATGAGGCAGTTGGAACTGCAGACAGGGTCGGGGGTGGTGACTAAGTCGCCGCTGTCTCTGACTGGAGGGGGCTTCGATGTGAGTAAAAACATTCTCTTGGTCCCGGTGTTCCGCGAGGCTGAGGTTGAGACCTATTTTAGTGCATTCGAGCGAATCGCTGTAGCATTAAGCTGGCCACAGGAGCCACATATGAGCTGGTGCCAGAGGCGTACCGCCAACGCTTCAGGGGGCTCAGGAAAAACCATAGCCAAACTTATGCCGACTTCGCCCGGGAAAAGGGCGTGTTGTTTGACAGGTGGTGTGCCGCATGTAAGGTTGGGGATGTAGCCTCCTTGCGGGAACTGGTGCTGGTGGAAGAGTTCAAGAACTGTGTTTCTGACTGTATTGTTACGTACTTAAATGAGCGAAAGGTGTCAACACTGCAGCAGGCTGCGGTGCTAGCAGATGAGTTTTCGCTGACGCACAAAACCAACTTCGACCGGCATGACCCCTTTTCCACCCACACCTTTTCCCGCAAGGCTGTTGACTCGCCGGTGGGTCCAGCTCCCCGTCCCAGTCCACCTGCTCAGGGCCCAAGAGGGGGAAAGCCCTGCTTTTATTGCCTCAAGCTGGGCCACCTGGTCGCTGACTGTGAGGCGCTGAAGCGGAGGCAGCAGGGGGCTGCGCCGAAACCACCAAAAGGAGTGGGTCTGATTAAAATGATGGCCTCGTCACCGATCAGTCAGTGTCCTGCCATACCTGAGTCAGATGAATGTTTTAAACCGTTCATTTCTCATGGGTTTGTGTCACTAACGGGTAGAGTGGAGGATCAGCGCCCGGTTACCATTCTCCGTGACACTGGTGGTTCCCAGTCGTTTATACTATCTAGTGTTTTACCTTTGAATAAAGAGTCTGCCTGTGATGTGAGTGCTGTGGTTAGGGGGATTGGGATGAGTTTTGTGCCTGCGCCCCTCCACCGCGTCTATGTGCAATCACAGTTAGTGACTGGTTTCTTTTCGGTGGCTGCTCGTGCCTCTTTCCCTATAGAAGGTGTTGAATTCATTATGGGAAATGACTTGGTGGGTGGGAAAGTTTACCCTCCTCCAGAAGTCGTGAGTGTCCCTATCTCTGTTCATGAGCCTGATGTCTTAGCTGAAAAACACCCAGATGTGTTTGGCATCAGTGTTTTGACCAGGGCTCAGGCCCGTAAGCAAGGTAAAGAAGTGAATCTGTCTGACTCTCTGTTCGGTACCACCCTGTTTGAGGACAAGCTGCCCCCTTCTGTTGAGTTGCCAGAGGTAGTGGAGACGGTTACCACTCCTGATGTCACCCTGCCACTAAATCGGGACGCCCTTATAAAAGCTCAGAAGGATGACCCCTCTCTGAAAAAGTGTTTTGCTGCTGTTGGTGATGGTAGTCATGGAAATAAAAGAAAATCATTGTACTTACTGGATGATGGCTTGTTGGTGCGGAGGTGGGTTCCTCGACTGGGAGGGGTGGATGAGGACTGGGGGTCGGTCCATCAGATAGTGATTCCAGAGGGTTGTAGGCAGCATGTGTTGTCATTGGCCCATGAACATCTATGGTCTGGTTACCTGGGGGTGACTAAAACGTATGATCGGGTCCTAAAACATTTCTTTTGGCCCGGAATGAAAGCGGACATAGCCCGTTTTTGCCGAACGTGTCACACATGCCAGATAACTGGTAAACCAAATCAAAAGGTTCCTCCAGCCCCGCTGTGTCCCATTCCCACTGTTGGCGCACCGTTCGAGCATGTTATCGTAGACTGTGTGGGTCCCCTACCAAAAACTAAATCCGGTAACCAGTTCCTATTGACGGTGATGTGTTGCGACTCGTTTTCCTGAAGCTATTCCTCTTAGGAAAATTACTGCATCGGTGGTGAGTAAAGCCCTCCTAAAGTTCTTCACCACTTTTGGCCTTCCACGTATCGTGCAGACAGATCAGGGCACGAATTTTATGTCAAAAGCATTCCGACAGGCCCTGCAGTCCTTGGGGATTTCCCATTCCGTAGGTAGCGCTTACCACCCAGAGTCACAGGGTGCGTTGGAGCGATGGCACCAAACTTTAAAATCAATGTTGCAGAAATATTGCTACGAGTCCAGGAAAGATTGGGATGAGGGGCTGCCATTTATGCTCTTTGCTATCCATGATGCTAAGCAGGAATCACTTGGGTTTAGTCCGTCGGAGCTGGTGTTTGGCCACAATATACGTGGCCCCTTAAAAGTGTTGCAAGACCAGTTCCCCTCCTAAAACCAATGTTTTAGATTTTGTGTCACAGTGTAGAGCCCGATTTCATAGCGCCACTTCGCTGGCGAGGGAGGCCCTTTCCGCTTCCCAGGAGGATATGAAGAAGCGGTATGACCGTAAGGCGGTGGTGCGCCAATTCCACCCTGGTGATCAAGTGCTTGTGTTGCTACCAGTGCCTGGTTCTGCTCTCACGGCCTGGTTTCTGGGTCCATATGTGATAGACAAAAGGGCATCGGACACGGATTATCATCCGCACCCCTGAACGTAGACGTAAAACACGACTGTGTCATGTAAACATGTTAAAACCTTATTTTCCCAGAGACCCGTCTCAGGTGTGGGGCAGCGCTGGGCAGCCGGCTTCCCTGGTGTGTGCTGAGGTACTAGCGGATGACAGACTCAATGTGCCCTCTGGTGGCCAACAGAGTGGTAAATTAACGAATTCTGACTTTCTGTCAGATGCTGACTCCCGTCTTTCTTAACTCCCGGCTGAACAGTGATATGAAATTCTGAGCTTGTTTCAGTCCTTTCCCACCTTGCTTGGGGATGTGCCGTCTCGTACCAAGGTATTGCAGCATTATATTGACGTGGGGGATGCTGCTCCTATTAAGCAACATGCCTATCGATGCTCAGTAGATAAGCGTCAGCTAATGAAGGCTGAGGTGGAGTACCTGGTGGAAAATGGTTTAGCTAAGCCTAGTCACAGCCCCTGGAGTTCCCCGTGTTTGTTACTGCCCAAAGCTGATGGAATGCCCTGTTTTTGTACTGATTTTAGGAGGGTAAATGCGGTCACGGTGTCCAATAGTTTCCTTTTGCCCTGTATTGATGACTGCGTGCACAGTATTGGTCCGGCCACTTACATCACAAAATTAGATCTCTTAAAAGGGTACTGGCAGGTCCCGTTAACACCCCGAGCATCTGACATCTCGGCTTTTGTGACCCCCGACCACTTCATGCAGTACACAGTCATGGCATTTGGATTAAAGAATGCGCCCGCTACTTTCCAGTGCTTAATGCACCAAGTATTGGGTGATGTTCCACAGTGTAATGTGTATCTCGATGATGTGGTGGTGTACTGTAGTAAGTGGTCGAGCCACCTGTCCACCTTGAGGACAGTATTTCATCGGCTGGCGGATGCGAATCTAACTCTTAATCTTGCCAAGTGTGAATTTTGCAAGGCTACCGTCACCTATCTGGGTAAACAGGTGGGGCAGGGGCAGGTCCGACCGGTGGAGGCTAAAATCACGGCTGTGGTAGCCTACCCAGTTCCCACCACTAGGCATGAGCTGCGCCATTTTTTTGGGCATGACAGGCTATTACCAGTGCTTTTGTAAAAATTTCTCTGTTGTAGTCGCCCCTCTTACTACTCTGTGTAGCCCGAACGTCCCTTTTGTGTGGACCACTGAGTGTCAGCATGCTTTCGAAGCAGCTAAATCTCTCTTGTGTAGTGCCCCTGTACTTGTTGCACCTAACTTCTCTCTTCCCTTCCAGCTAGAAGTCGATGCTAGTGCGTCCGGGGCTGGCGCGGTATTGCTCCAGAGTGATGGTAGCGGGGTTCCTCACCCAGTGTGTTTCTTCTCTGCAAAATTCAAACCCTATCAGCTGAACTACTCCACCATTGAGAAGGAAACCCTAGCCATGTTACTCGCCTTACAGCACTTGGAGGTCTATGTAGGCTCAAGTACACTCCCAGTGACCGTGTACACTGACCATAATCCCCTTGTGTTTCTGGCCCAGATGTACAACCATAACCAACGGCTGATGCGGTGGTCTTTGTTGGTGCAGGGGTACAACATTGAGATCAAACACAAAAAAGGGGTTGATAATGTGGTAGCTGACGCTCTCTCCCGTGGGTGAGGTAACAAATTGAAAATTGTAAACCGGTATTCCCTACCACTTTCCTAAACAAACTGGGGGTTTGTTTTTTATGGGTGGGGGTGTTACGACCCTGGTGCCAGGGGTCGTGTGTGTGGTTATGTGTGGGTGCGTGTTTTTTTTTCTCTCTCTCTTTCTCTCTCAGGTGGACGCCCCTTCCTCTTATACGCAGCTGTTCCCACTCACCTCATTGAGGGGCCATGTTTAAAAGTGAGAGGGAGATGCCTTTCGAGAGGTGTGTGAGCCGGTGGGCTGTGGCGGTGACAGTTAAGAGAGAGAGAGAGTTGTGAGCAGGGGCGATTTCTCAGAGATAACAAGGGAGGCCGAACTTCCCCTAAAATTCTCTCCCCAAACTGCGGCGTCTATGACATTGAATTCTCATTAAAACTATAACTTGCATAACATAATATATGGCCAAGATTGTATTTACGTTCATAACTATCCCTGTGTCATCCTGTAACTTATTTGAGTGATGTCTGACGAACTTGCAGTTCGCTACGAGAATCATTTTTGCTGCCAGGTTGTAACCTTTCTTATTTCAATGGGCTCTATGGCTGGCAGCCGGGTATCCGTTGCAGTCTACGAGACGGCTCTGAACAGTCAATTTCAGCTAGTTGTTATTGGTTAAAATCGACAAAATCGTCACTTCCAGGGAAGCCGGGTATCTCTGGAGGTAAACGAGACATGGGAGGGCCAAGAAGCCGGGCTGATAAAGGATTATTGGAGGTGGTGTTTGAAAGACATGAGAAGGGGGCGGTCGCTGTACTTCGGCGAGGAACACGGAAGCATGATCAGTCAGTCCCTAGCGGATGTCGAAAGTGTAGTCGTGTGCCAAAGTGCTGTCCGAATTTCTTTTCATATAAACGTTTCTTCTCATTGATGTCACTGTACATTACTCTGTAAATAAATGTAAATATTACTTGTTGTGCTCCGTTAACTTTCATCCATTCTATCAGTTTGATCATTCGTGAATTCACTCATTTCATTTGTAGTTCAATCAACATGGTTGTAGGCTAGCTTGAGCCTTATTGGGATCTGCAGTGCTAGCTGCTAACAGCTGGTATCTATCTGCTATAATGGCAAAGTATGGCCAGTCATTTTGCTCCGCCTCGCGCTCCGTCCGGTGCGGTAGTGATGTCCCGTTGCTCGCGCGCCACGGCAGAGACCCGCGCGACCTTCAGCCGGTACAGTCGCTGTTCTTTTACCACCGCCGTTATTCTCATCTTCCTGGTGCATTCTTGATTTTTCCATTGTGTCCTATTTTGCCATATCAAGACCCAAAATGGTATCGTATTATTCATATTTAAGTGAATAATCAATTCAGTCATCATAACTTGGCATTTTTAACCCAAGCAATCAAAAAGAGGAAATTTATTCAATATTTTCAAAAAAATTTACAAAAACATTTGAATTGTAATAAAAAAAAAATTCCACAGCAGAGGCCAGATAAAGCAAGACGCTATCTTTATTTTTATTAAACATGATAAAAGAAACATTGAGTGTTAGGTAAATGCAAAAAAAAAAAAGAGTAAAATTAGAAAATTTATTTTTTGACCATAATGTTCCAAATGAGAGACCAGTTTCTGAGACAGACCCACATAACAAATTGACTCATGACAAATAAATAATTGAAAAATTGTATTACGTAGACCTAAAACTGAGCTTCCCCTATTTCAATGCCCACCAGCCGCCACTGGTTGTGAGCTGCATCTAGCGAGAGTGCACTGCTCCTTTAAGGGGAAAGGAGCGTGCGTAATCCCGGATCTGTTTGGTTGTGGTTTGTTTATGGTGGTTTTGGTGAGAAAACCTGGCTCTTGTGTTTGTTTTTCCTTTGTTTGGAGACCAGTGACTTTAGTTGTTTTTCTTTCTATTTTGCGAATAAAAACAGTTTCCATTTTTGGCCCTGAGTCCGCCTCCTTGTCCTCTTTTTCCTCCCGGGTCTTTTTGGTTTATCTCTGTTGCTTCCCCCTATCCCCTATTTGCCGCAGGGAACGTAACAAGTGGGGGCTTGTCCGGGAGTTGAACCCAGGACCTCTCGCAAGTGGGGGCTTGTCCAGGAGATCTCCATCGAAGGAGAGGGTTTTGGTTGTGGATCACCGGCGTGTGTGTGGTTTTTGACAGTCTCCCTGGTTGAGATAGGCGAGTGTCCAGCTAGGCTGATTCCACTCCATGACCTTAATGTGCTTCTTCTTGAGCCACTCCTTTGTTGCCTTGGCTGTATGTTTTGGGCCATTGTCATGCTGGAAGACCCATCCACAACCCATTTTCAGTGTCCTGGCAGAGGGAAGGAGGTTGTCACTCAGGATTTTACGGTACATGGCCGCGTCCATTCTTCTGTTGATGCGGTGAAGTAGTCCTGTACCCTTAGCAGAGAAACACCCCCAAAGCATAATGCTTCCACCTCTATGCTTGACAGTGGGGATGGTGTTCTTCGGGTCATAGTCAGCATTTTTCTTCCTCCAAACACGGCGAGTTGAATTAATGCCAAAAGCTCGATTTTGGTCTCATCTGACCACAGCACCTTCTCCCAATCACTCTCAGAATCATTCAGGTGTTCATTGGCAAACTTCAGACGGGCCTGCACATGTGCCTACCTGAGCAGGGGGACCTTGCGGGCACTGCAGGATTTTAATCCATTACGGCATAATGTGTTACCAATGGTTTTCTTGGTGACTGTGGTCCCAGCTGCCTTAAGATCATTCACAAGCTCCTCTCGTGTAGTTCTAGGCTGATCTCTCACCTTTCTCGTGATCCTTGATACCCCACGAGGTGAGATCTTGCGTGGGGCCCCAGACCGGGGTCTATTGATGGTCATTTTATACGTATTTCTTCCATTTTCGAACTATTGCACCAACAGTTGTCTCCTTCTCACCCAGCTTCTTACTTATGGTTTTGTAGCCCAGTCCAGCCTTGTGTAGCTCTACAATCGTGTCCCTGACATCCTTAGACAGCTCTTTGGTCTTGCCCATGTTGGAGAGGTTGGAGTCTGATTGATTGATTGATTGATTGATTGATTGATTCTGTGGACAGGTGTCTTTTATACAGGTGTCAATTTAAGACAGCTGTCTTTAATACAGGTAACGAGTTGATTAGGAGTGTCTAACTGGTCTGTGGGAGCCAGAACTCTTAATGGTTGGTAGGGGATCAAATACTTATTTCACTCAACGAAATGTAAATCAATTTATATATTTTATAAAATGTGATTTTTCTGGATTTTCTTTTTGATATTCTATCTCACTGTTAAAATAAACCTACCCTTAAAATTATAGACTGTTCATATCTTTGCCAGTGGGCAAACTTACAAAATCAGCAAGTGATCAAATAATTATTTCCTCCACTGTAACTGTAAATTGTTAATTTACTTTATCTGTGAAACTGCTGATTTTGAGAAGGAAATTAAATTATAATTGTGGAATTGTCATTTTCTGACTGTTTATTTGAATGCTTATACTGGACTAGGCAGGGAAATCTACTGGCACACCAGCCCCACCAATAATTTTTTTCACAAGTCACCACTGCTTGAGACTCCAAGAATGGCACAGGAATAATTTTAAGCGTGAACAATAAATCTAATATCGTAATATTTATGATTTAAATGATTCGTATAGGTAGCGGCCTGAGTGAATGACCTTGACGTCTGTAATTTCACAGCAGGAAGGCTATCGGCCTCATCGCCATTTCCGCTATACTAAAACACAGAGCTAACTGCAACTTCCAGCTTCCATTTTGAGCTAATTTATCGCCATGTCACGTAGATGTGTTGCTGGCCGGTGCAGCAACATGACAGAAGGTGGATTTAGGTTGCATTCATGGCCCAAGAAAGTTCAAACTGCAAAGATTTGGATGCATTTTGCAAGAAGTTCACAGGCACATTGGGCACCTACGAAGTGGTCTCTCCTCTGCTCTGCACATTTTACTGAAGACTCATACGAAACCTCTGATCTGTTTAGGAGCGTTGGTTATAAGCCCATTTTGAAAGAGGGTGCATTACCAACAATTAAATAAAACGACAAGAAAAGGAAAAACATTTTATTTATTTATTTATTTTTTTTAAAAAGGAAAGCAAGTTCAGTGGCACCAGCTCTCCCACAGTTTGAGCCGAGGGTTGTTGGTAAAACCCAGGAGGGAACAGGACATGACATATTATCGCGCAGGCAGTGACCTCCCTGTGGTTGTTGCTAAAACCGGCGATGTCCCATCCCGGGTTTTAGTAATTGCCTGAGCCGAGCAGTAATGGTGGAGTACTCAGTATGGAGAAAATGGAGAATGAGTGGAGCAGCCATCTGATTTCTAAACTGGATATTGTTGCCATCTCGCCCTTACGTGGAAGAAGCGAATGAACGGAGAACTGAATGAACAACTGAACGTCAGATTGTTTCAAAACAATCAGCCACAAGATCGGCCTTCAAGAAGCGAGAACGCAGACGGGTAAGCTCCGACTCTCATTTGGATACAAAGCAACAAAAACAACATGATGTTTACCTGCATTTAGATTAATACATGTAACTTGTACTGTGTATTTAAGTTACCAGTCTAAGATTTATTTAATTTGCTTCAGAATGTGATTGTCTCAGTTTATCTGATTATTTAATGAGCCTTTTACGTTTTATCAGTGAAAATGCATGCATGTACATGTATGTTGCATAAGTTATAACACCTATCCTGTTTTAATGAGAGTCAACCCACAATCAATGAAGTCAAATCAGTCTTAGTTGAGCAAGTCGGTAACGCTATTTCTTACTTTCACCATAAATTTTTATTTTTATGACTTTGGTCTATAGCTGTCAAAAGCTTCAGCCTTAAAACCGGTTCCCGCAGTGACGTCACGTGCTCAGGGCTGGCTGGCTCAGTGGGGCAGCTCCAATGCCAAATTTGCGGTCGAGTTTACCTCTCAATTTTTTTTTGATTCCCATTTATGCAGCATACAAGAGTCAAGGATGGAGATACTACCCACTCAGAAATGTATTTAAAAATAAAGGTTCTGTGTATCTCCTTAAAATAGTGAACTAAAAAAACAAGGACTGAAAACCCGGGGTTTAACAAAAACAACTCAAATATCTCGAGAAAGGGTTTATTTTTACAGAGTATCCCATTAGACCTCCATTTTGTGTGTGTGTGTGTGTGTGTACTAACAGAAGCGGTATCAGTCAGCAGTAGACGACAGTGGGAGGATCTTTACTGAGATGATCAGCTCCATGGAGAAAAAGCGCTCGGAGATGACGGAGCTGATCAGAGCTTGGGAGAAAGCTGAACTGAATCAAGCTGAACGACTCCTGAAGCAACTGGAGCAGGAGATTGCTGATCTTCAGAGGAGAGTCACTGAGCTGGAGCAGCTTTCACACACACACGATCACATCCACTACCTCCAGGTAACACTCACTGTCTGATCTACAGAGGGCGCTGTTCCTCACAAAGTTTCCTCCTAAAAGCTCATTACAGCAACAATAAATGTTCCTGTCTGAGATCCCAAGTGTGTCTTTGGTCTGATTCAGTCTGAGATTCATTCGTTCCTCTCCTACACTTTTCTCCTTCTCTATTCTGTGTTTCCTCTCTGTAGAGTTTCCCGTCTCTCTGTGTTTCTCCTGGATGTGACGACTCACCCAGCTTCACTGTCAATCAACATCTCTCATTTGATGGAGTGAGGAAATCTCTCTCAGATCTGAAAAAACGAGTCGAGGAAATGTGTGAGGAGGAATTCAGCGTAATCCATCCACAAGGTAAACAAACAAACATTTGTTCTGTATCACAGTAAAGAGATATTAATGTAACGGAAATAAAATGTAAGCAGGAACAAAACTGCATCAAATCACAAAGCATTAGTATTAGCCTCAGAAATTACAAATAAATTTCCCAGATAAACAGGACCTTAATCACAAATCCACAAACTAATCTTATTGAACTTTACACATAACAAATATGATGAACATTAGATCAGAACCGAGGCCTTAATTCCTCCATAAAATCCATCAGAAAGTAAAAACACACACATTGTCAGAGCTTCAGCTGGGAAAAGTTTTTTGCTTCTTCTCATGATTCTTACATTCAAATGCTGCACAATGTAGGTATCATGCCGCCCTCTTGTGTCTAAGAACTACACTTCCGCGTTGACTACGTCACGCCTGGGCGGGATCACATACATCATTCCTCAGGTTTCACATAAGAGACTTGGAAACTCCGTTTTCTTTGTCTCTGGTGTCTGAACTCAGCGGAGGACAGACCATAGAGGGACGCTCACCATCGGACCGTCCGAAACCACGACTCTTTCCGGCAAGAGACACATTTTAGAACGTTCTCCTCCTTCTATCCACCCTTGATCACAGTGAACTCCGGAAACACGCATGCTTTTAACTCAAGTGAGTTATAAACAGGTTTTGTCAGTCATTCTTTTAGGACGTACTAGACTGCAACCAAAAGGCAGTTTTATTGGTGTTGGGAGCAGCTGGACCATCCTAACCTGTCTGATCAGAACTTTATTCTCACGAGCTACGAAGATCTTCAAAGAAAACTTCAGAGCAACTGCTCGCTCTCTCTCCCTCTCTCTTCGAAGCGCAATCTTCAGCCTGCCTGCCATTTCCACGGAAGAGACTCTGCTTTCTACAGAAGACGAAAGTTTGCAGTAAGGAAAGGCACTGGGCGAAATAATATTAGTCTAGTCAGTAATTAATTCACTAAGTGTGAAATTAGATTCAGGAATAAGTGTGCACACTGTATTATTGTTGATTTTCTATTATTTGGTACTATTGATTTTAATTTGGTTAATCAATAAGTTCTTGCATGTTATCTCTCTCCTAACATTCTAATTTCATTTAACTCACTCATATTTTGACCTTATTAAGATTTCAGTGAGTTTGATAATGTTATGAGTGTGGAATTTCTTTGTTACTGAGAAAACGCGTGCTCACTAAATCCTGAGGGGTCCCCTCCTCCAAGATTGCAGATAAGACACTCTGGCTCGTCCTGGCACGGACACACGCACACACGCGGACACACACGCACATACCAAGATTGCAGATAACAAATTCCTTGTGCCTCACATAGCTCACAAGCTAAAACTGCTTATACACTCCCCCCCCACACACACACACTGTTCACAGAAGATTTCAATTCTGCTGCTATTAAATTGTTCAATTTTTCCTTTTCTTTTTATTAAAGTTTTATTATCTTTTTATAATAAACTCCATTATTATTGGAATTGTGTGTGTATTCATCTGCTGTTTCGATATTCTGAAGTGGCCCAGTCAAAAGAATTCAAGGAAGGTGTAGACAATTTGTAATATGGTAAGTGATCAATGATAATTTAATATACCATAATCTAGCTGTTTGGTAATTTATCCAGTATTAATGGTATGATTCACTAAATGATTCATTGAACGATTCACCAAATGATTCATTGAACGATTCACTAAATGATTCACGGATTCATCAATTGATTCCTTGATTTGATTCATTGAATGATTCACTTCAACGATCCAAATGAGACTGATTTTATGTAATTATTAAAGATTGATCACTTATCCAACTCTTAAATACACAAATCATTAATTACACCTACATTATTGGAGGCACCGCTGGGATAATTGGTTTGTCGACTTCTTGAGTATTGTTACAGCAGATTCAGTACTGCTAAGTATATCCCCAGGTGTGTTAAACAGGAGTGTGATAACCATATCACAAATTCTAACAACCTATTGATAACTTGGGATAAGAGAACATCTCCAACCAATTAAACCTTGTTAATTAATTAATTATAGTTAATATTAATTAATCCTAATTGATTAATAATTAACTCATTGATTGGGTATTGGGTAATTAACCAATCTAAATAAAATGGCATCCCCTCGTGTCTCAGAGACTGAAGACAACGAGCAAGACGTGTCCCTTTTTGAGGTCATCGCAGACCTCATTCACTGCTCTGACTCCGATAGGGCAACCATTAGGGGCATGAGTAGGCATGAGTGCCAAGCTAGCATAATCAACTCAATAACACAAATGAGAGATCCAAAGAGAACAACAATCAGTGTCCAAGATGCACTAGGTAAACTATTCTTGTTACACTTCCAGGATGCTGATCAAGAGATCAGATCCCTGCGCAGAGAGGTTGACAGGTTGACCATCAGCAACGCCGAGCTGACAGCCGAGGTCAATGATTTATCTAGGGAGTGTAGCCTCTTGAAGGACTCCCTCGATGAGTGCGCCGAAAGGCTAGAGAAAGCCGAGAAAGGTGCCGGAAGGGCTGCCAAGGAGCAGAACCCCAAAGAAGGGCGCAAGGGGCGTGAGAGACCCCCAACCATGCGTCAAAGTTTAAAGCAGGAAGAGGCGTCTGAACTGGACACTGAGGATTACCTGGTCGAGCACCAGGCGCCCCGCCAACCTCCATCAACTCGCTACATAACTCCGTCGTCGTCGTCTAGCCAAGATGGAGCCGCCCTGCGCTCATCCCGAGCCCAGGCCTGTAGCACACCTAGGTCAGTGCGCTACAGCTTCCCTGATCCACCTTCGGGTGAATCAGACTACGACTCTTGTGCGGAATGGGAGCAATTCCAGAGTAGCTCAGATAGTGAGCACTCAGGAAAGCGAAGGGGGTCACGTAAAGACGCACACCAAGCCCTCCGCATACGGCAAATTGACCTACTTGCCAAAGATATTGAGCGATTCGATCCCGATAATAAAAGAACCAACGTAAATGATTATTTACGAGAAATCAACCGATGCCTGATGGACCTACCAAGAGCCGCAACACGAGAGAAGCTTAAACTGGTCTGGAAGACCTCCAGTAGTAGCGTCTGTGCCTTTTTAGAGACACTACCGCCAAACATTCGCGATAGTTATTCGAAACTTCGCAATTACATGAGGGAAGAATATGCACCGTACACGGATGAAACCTCCGCGACGTTGTGTGCAATACAAATTAGGCAGAAACGGTCTGAGGCGCCACGTGAATATTATAGACGGCTACGTACCGCCTACTTCCAGGGTAGCAACGCACCAGGTTTAGAAGAAGATAGGGGCTTCAAATCCCTTTTCTTACATAACCTCCACCCAAGTGTGCGGACTCAAGTCACACTGATGTGTCGGCAAAATTGCTACTCGATGAAGGAAACTAGGCAGCTAGCCCAAATGACCTGGGAGACCATCGTCAAAACCGCAAATGGAAACAATGATGAACCCAGAGTCCTTAGCCTCCAAGGTGAGGACAAGCCCCTGCTAACCTTAGAAGGAGATGAAGCACCGAAAGGGAGACCCACCTGGAAAAATTCCGGTCCAGCCCGATCTGTTAGGGTTTTGCTGGGATTCGAACCTGGTTCGTTGGTGTGATAATCCAGCAAACCCCCACTAGGCCACCAGGGGGATGACTCAAATGCAGAGGCGTGAGGCGGAAGTAGAAAAAGAATCAGAAGGTTTATTTAAACTATATACACTATATACAGGGCAAAACAAAAGACAAAAAAAAAACCAAAGAGTATAATCCAAAAGAAAAGCAAAGTGCAAAAATTCAAAAGCTAAGAAGATCAAAAAACACAGTACAAAGGAAACTGGAGATAAACATAACAGCACAAAGACTCCGTGACAAGAGGACTGAACTCAGGGGTATAAATAGACAAACTAATTAAGGACACAGGTGAAGATAATTAGGCAATTAACACAAACACAAAACACAGGAACAGTGGCGGCCTCTAGAGGCCAAAATAAACACGACATGAAAAGGAAATAACAGCGGCCTCTAGAGGCCAAAACAGTCCTAGTCCTAACAGGACCCCCCCCTAGGAGCGTCTCCTGACGTTCCCAGGGCGATCCGGATGGGCCGAATGGAAGTCCCGACATAGTTCTTTATCAAGGACATCCCGAGCAGGAACCCAGCAGCGCTCCTCAGGACCATAGCCCTCCCAGTCCACCAGATATTGCAACCCGCCGCGGACCCGGCGGGAGTCAAGCAGGCGATTCACAGTGAACACAGTCTGCCCCTGGAAGATGCGGGGGGGTGGGGGGTTCCTAGGGGCAGGGGCATACGTAGACGTCAGTACGGGCCGTAACAGGGAAACATGGAAAGTGGGGTTGATCCTCAGAGTCCGGGGCAACTGGAGCCGGTAGGAGACAGGGTTCACCCTGCGCACCACCTTGAAGGGGCCAATGTAGCGAGGAGCAAGCTTGCGGTTCTCCACCCGCAGTGGAAGGTCCTTAGTGGACAGCCAAACACGCTGCCCAGGGCGGAAAGCGTGTGCAGGTCTTCTATGGCGGTTGGCCTGAGTCTGGTTGGTTCTGGAGGTCTGTATGAGGGTCTTCCTGACCTTGCTCCAGGTCTTGCGACACCGTCTCACATATTGGTTGACCGAGGGCACCCCCGCGTCCTCCTCCTGGTCCGGGAACAGAGGTGGCTGGAACCCGAATTGGCACTGGAATGGCGACAGCTTGGTGGCCGATGACTGCAGGGTGCTGTGGGCGTACTCCGCCCATGGCAGCCAGGTGCTCCACGATGTCGGGTTATCCATAGCCAGGCCTCGCAGGGTGGTTTCCAGGTCCTGGTTGAGCCTCTCCGTCTGACCATTGGACTGTGGGTGAAACCCAGAGGAGAGGCTGGCAGTGGCTCCGATGACCTTGCAGAACCCGTGCCACACTCGGGAGGAGAACTGGGGCCCTCGGTCTGAGACGATGTCCTGTGGAAGACCAAAGACTCGGAAGACATGATTAAACAAAAGTTTCGCAGTTTCAAGAGCAGAGGGGAGTTTGCACAGTGGTATGAAGCGGCAGGCCTTGGAGAATCTGTCAACTAAGACCAAAATGACCGTGTTACCTTGTGACTCAGGGAGACCCGTGATAAAGTCGACTGCCACGTGGGACCAGGGACGCCGGGGAATGGTCAGAGGATGCAGGAGACCCTGGGGACGCTGTCGTGGGTTCTTGGTTCTGGTGCAAACCTCACAGGACAGGACAAATGACCTTACTTCCTTCTCCATGTTAGGCCACCAGAAGCGTCTTTTCAGGAAGTCCAGGGTCCTCCGAGCTCCCGGGTGGGCGGTGAGAGGGGAAGAGTGACCCCACTGGAGAACCTTGGCCCGGGCTTGATGTGGGACGTACAAGAGGCCTGGTGGCCCCGTCCCAGGACCGGGGTCCTGGCGTTGGGCTCGTCGGACAGCCTCCTCAATACCCCAGCGGACAGGGGCCACAATCCGGGACACAGGGATAATAGGCCCGACTTCATTCTCCCTGTTAGTGGCAGAGAACAGTCTGGACAGTGCGTCAGGTTTGGTGTTCTTGGAGCCGGGGCGGTATGAGAGGGTGAAGTCAAACCGACTGAAAAACAGGGCCCACCTAGCCTGTCGAGGGTTCAGTCTCTTGGCTTGCTGGAGGTACTCCAGGTTCTTGTGGTCAGTCCAAACCAGGAATGGATGTTGTGCTCCCTCCAGCCAGTGCCTCCACTCCTCAAGGGCCAGTTTGACCGCTAGCAGTTCTCGATCCCCCACATCGTACCAGGACTCAGCAGGACTCAGGCGGTGGGAGAAGTAAGCGCAGGGGTGCAGCTTTCCTTCCGAACGTTGAGAGAGCACCGCGCCGACACCACTGTCCGAGGCGTCCACCTCCACGATGAATGGTTGGGAGGTGTCCGGGAGAACCAGAATGGGTGCCGTGCAGAAGCGGTCCTTGAGGTCTTTGAACGCCTTTTCTGCCTGAGGAGACCAGCCATAAGATCCACCTGTCCCTTTAGTGAGGTCTGACATGGGTGCTGCCACAGAACTGAAGTTCCTGATGAACTTGCGGTAGAAGTTAGCGAATCCTAAGAACCGCTGAACCTCCTTAACGGACTTGGGAGTAGGCCAATCCCGGACGGCCAGGGTCTTGGCAGGGTCCATTTGGAGTTGGCCTGTCCGTACAATAAATCCCAGAAAGGAGACCTCGGGAACATGAAATTCGCATTTCTGGGCCTTGGCGAACAGATTGTTCTGTAGCAGCCTCTGGAGAACCTGGCGGACATGGTGGCGGTGCTCCTGCACGGTCTTGGAAAAGATAAGGATGTCGTCGAGGTAGACAAAAACGTATAGGTTAATCATGTCCCTTAAGACGTCGTTGATTAGGGCCTGAAAAACAGCTGGTGCGTTGGTGAGTCCGAAGGGCATCACCTGGTATTCGTAGTGCCCAGACGGGGTGTTAAAGGCAGTCTTCCACTCGTCTCCCTGTCGGATACGGATGAGGTGGTATGCGTTCCGTAGGTCCAACTTGGTGAAGACGGTGGCGCCTTGGAGCAGGTCGAAAGCTGTGGACATCAGCGGAAGGGGATATCGGTTGCGCACAGTGATCTTATTCAGGCCCCTGTAATCAATACATGGTCGGAGCCCCCCATCCTTCTTGCCGACAAAGAAGAAGCCGGCTCCAGCAGGTGAAGTGGAGGGTCGAATAAACCCAGAGACCAGGGCATCTTTGAGGTATTCCTCCATGGCCTTGCGTTCTGGCTGAGAGAGTGAAAACAGTCTGCCACGAGGAGGGGTAGTCCCAGGGAGCAAGTCGATGGCACAGTCGTAGGCCCGGTGCGGAGGAAGAACGGCGGCCCTGCTCTTGCTGAATACCTCCTTGAGATCCCAGTACTCTGTGGGAACTTGAGATAACTCGGTGAGATCAGGGGGCTCGGCAGGAGACACAGGAGAGCTAGAGAGCAGACAAGAGGCATGGCATGCAGGGCCCCATTCCACAACCTGGCTTGTTACCCAGTCTATGCGAGGGTTGTGGCGAGTAAGCCAAGGAAGGCCTAGAATAACTGGGAACTCAGGTGAAGGAATCAGGTGCAGGGATATTTCTTCCTTGTGACCTTGAGACTGGAGGAAGACTGGAGAAGTAACTTGGGTGACTCTTCCATCACCTAACGCTTGGCCATCGAGGGCAGACACAGACAGTGGGACTTCAAGAGGTGCAGTAGGTATATTGATGCTTTGGGCGAAGTGAATATCCATAAAGTTCCCAGCCGCCCCTGAGTCTATCAAAGCTTGACAAGAGTGGACAGACTCACCCCAGGAGATGGAGACCGGGATGTAGATTCCTTGGCCAGGGAGTCCGGGAGAGAGGGTAGGCCCCGTCACAACCCTCCCTCGGCTGGACGGGGCGGTCCTTTTCCCAAGAGTTCGGGACATGATGCTCGGAAGTGACCAGGCTTGCCACAGTAGATGCAGCACTTGTCCCTCCTTCTGCGCTCCCTCTCAGATGCGGAGAGGCGAGTACGACCCACTTGCATGGGTTCTGGACAGTCACTGAAGGAGGTAGACGGTCTCCAGGTAGAGGTAGGGAGGCTGGGGGGGCTCAAGGCTTGGTGGCGTTCTCTCATCCTGTTGTCCAGACGAATAGCATGTGAGATGAGGGTTTCGAGGTCACTTGGGCATCCAATAGAGGCCAGACCGTCCTTGATGGGGTCAGACAGACCATGGTGGAAGGCTGACACCAGGGCAGTCTCGTTCCATCCACTTACTGCTGCGAGTGTTCGGAACGAGATGGCGTAATCTGCGACGCTTCCTCCTTGCCGGATGGACATGAGCTTTCGGGCTGCGTCGGTACTGATGTCTGCCTGATCGAAGACCCGAAGCATCTCTTCAGAAAACAGCTGGAAGTCAAAGCACTCAGGTCCCTGTCTTTGCCAGATAGCAGTAGCCCAGGCTCGCGCCTTACCAGCTAATAAGGTGATCACAAAGGCAATCTTGCGGCGATCCGTAGTGTAGGTGGTAGGCTGAAGCTCAAAGGTGAGTTGACACTGGGTAAGGAACTCTCGGCACTCACTGTGCTTGCCGTCATACCTCTGTGGTGCAGGAAGGCTGGGTTCGCTAGGTGAAGAAGGCAGCATTGCAGGAGGCACTGGAGCAGGAGTGGGAGCTGGATCAGGAGCAGGAACTGGAGCAGGAGATGCAGGCAGAGATGTCAGCTGTGCCAGGGTTTTCCCAATTTGCTGAAGCAGTTCCTCGTGGCGAGCGAGGGCCTCACGTTGGCTGGTGAGCGTACGTCCATGAGCGTCCATGGTCGCTCCGAAGCGTGTCAAAGCTGCCATAATTCCCTGAAGGTTGGCCGGGTAGACAGTTGAAGCAGCCTCTGCTGAGTCGGTCATGACGGAGTCTTTCTGTTAGGGTTTTGCTGGGATTCGAACCTGGTTCGTTGGTGTGATAATCCAGCAAACCCCCACTAGGCCACCAGGGGGATGACTCAAATGCAGAGGCGTGAGGCGGAAGTAGAAAAAGAATCAAAAGGTTTATTTAAACTATATACACTATATACAGGGCAAAACAAAAGACAAAAAAAAAACCAAAGAGTATAATCCAAAAGAAAAGCAAAGTGCAAAAATTCAAAAGCTAAGAAGATCAAAAAACACAGTACAAAGGAAACTGGAGATAAACATAACAGCACAAAGACTCCGTGACAAGAGGACTGAACTCAGGGGTATAAATAGACAAACTAATTAAGGACACAGGTGAAGATAATTAGGCAATTAACACAAACACAAAACACAGGAACAGTGGCGGCCTCTAGAGGCCAAAATAAACACGACATGAAAAGGAAATAACAGCGGCCTCTAGAGGCCAAAACAGTCCTAGTCCTAACACGATCCTTGCCGAGCCATCACCAAGGTGAGTGGGAGAATCGGCAAAGTAAGGCCAGGAGAGACCGATGGCAAAGTCATAGTGACTATGGCAACCGCCCATCATGTAAAAAGGGTCACAAGGAACAAAGCGGTTGGCAGCAAGACAGTCATCCCCGCTCTGGCCAGAGATGGCAGGAGCGTTCTGACCGTAACACTAAACGTAGAGGTAGAAATGAACAACACAGTGACTCGGACCAACCTGATGAGTCCCACTCAGAACTGGACTCTTTGAAGGCCTGTTTGGCTGAATTTAGGAAACTGTTACAGGAACAGTCAAATTCCTCAACCGATAAAACCAAAGAGCCCGAGAAAAATGACAGAAGCTACCCACTGGCATAACTAGGCCAGGAACCACGAGTAGATCTCGTGAAAGGGGGAGGAGATCCCTTTGAAACAGCAGGCGAGGGTCAGGATGTAGGGCCCCCCCCCCCCGGTGGCAAAGGCAAACCCACAAAACGCACCTCTCGCGTGCGCTAAAGTCTTCACCACCATCTCTGACACATGGCTCTCACAAGGTGACCCAATCCCAACCAAGCCCTGCAATATAAACTTAGTCAGCTTTACACAGATCAAAATCCCACAGTCGTTGGATCCCACAAAACATGCACAAACTTGTTGCAATGAGATTAGTGTGAACACTGATCAACCAAGTGCCACGCGAGATCAAATTTCTGATGAACTTCAGTTCATGTCTTTGCACACTGAGTCCGGTGTCGAAACATCCGACATCGCGACTCCCCCTAGTGGCCACAATTCTTTGAAAAACCTTCCTCTATCCATCGACTCAGACACAGACACCCATTTCACTGTTGGTGTAATGGCTGCGCTGTGGAACATGTTAGGCGTTGAAGCGAAATTCAATATCGCGTACCACCCTCAATCCTCTGGTCAGGTTGAGCGAGCCAATCAAACCACTGTGAGCATGCTGCAAAAGTATGTCACCCACCATGGTAAAGATTGGGATGTGAAACTTCCCTTGGTGCTAAGGGCCATTCGGTCCACCCCTCATCACACCACTGGAGTCACACCTTTTGAGATGATGACTGGGCGAGAAACGGTTCTTCCCCCACATCTCCTATACAAACCAGAGGCCATGAGCATCGCCACTGCATACACCACGCATCAACATGTCGCCGACCTACAATGCCACCTACAGTCAACCTTTACAGGTGCCCAAAAGAATCTCGATTCGAGTGTAGGACACAAAGCCTACTACGCCTGAATCTCAGAGAAGTTCCTACCATCCTGGTTGAGACCTTTCGATCGTGGGAAAACCGTTCCCCGTCGTGTATCACATTAGGACACCCCGACCTAATCAAACGCTCTCATATCGATGGGTCCATAATAATCGAAGCAAACTTTTTGAACAGTCCTCACTCCAAAAGGGGTGGACGATAGCTAGGCCCATCCTGTCTACTTTGCTTGTAGGCATCACTTATCTTTAAGCGTATGCTAACACTCCCGATCATATTTATCAACCCAATAAAATAAAAGAATCCTTCTGTATGTTACAGAATGGACTTCCTCGGAATCCTGTGCATCCTCCTCACCCTACAACTGAGTCAGTCAAGTGAGGTGGTGGAGCCTGGCCCCCCAGCTGGCATCATCCTGCAGGAGGCTCCTGGGCTCCTTCTTACAAACTGTCGCATCCACACTCAACGGGTATACGCCCGACTAGACCCATGGGTTGTATACCGTAAACACTTCAGGTCACTGATACCTTCGAGCGACGATAACGGACCAAATGGCAAGATATCTAATGTAGTTGTACACGCTAAACGCACCACTACCCACATGCTAGAACAGTTACAGAAATTCATAGTCACCGAGGAAGAACTGAGTGGTAAAACACGTCAGAAAAGGTTCCTCGGGGGTTTAATTATCGGTGCATCTGCCATTGGATCCTTGTTTTCTATTGGTCTCTCTGCAGCCAACACAGTCAGTTTGAATACGCTGAAAAAAGAAGTTAGCATTCTGCAAAAGGAAATGCCAGAGATCCGAGAGAAACTGCTTATCCAACAACACGAGCTGCAGGGCTTAGGCAAGTCCCTGCAGGGAACTATACTAACCGTTAACCTGCATACTGATCTAATCTATAACACTATGCAGACTGTAGACAAATTGGCTGGAAGAATCAAGAACAAGATCAAATATGTCAGAGAAATAAGGGATTTAATGCAAGACCTGCTTAGAGAAGTAGGTGACTCAATCAGTTCCCTGAGTAGTGGCAAGGTCCCATCGTATCTCACACCCCTTAGCTTGGTGGAGAATATACTACAATCCACCACTACTACTAATGTGCATTCCTTGCAAATACACCTGGCATATAGTCTCAGCAGTGCTATCCCCATTTTTGTGAGTCCACAAGATTTTGAGATAGGTTTCATACTAAATCTACCCATCATTGAGAGAAACAACATATATAGACTCAAGTCTGTCCTCAACGTAGGTTTCTGGAAGGACAATGTCCCCGTATACGCATACAAACACCACCCATGGTAGCATACCATGATGACAACCCCTCTGTCTATTTTATTCCCAACCTAGAGATGTGCACTTCCACTAAAGACATCCACTGGGTCTGCCCAAGCAACCCATTTATTAGAGACACTACGGATTGCCTGTGCGGTCTGAGGGCAAAAGCGCCCAAACAAAAGTGTGTAGGTCAAATGTCTGCAAAGGACGAGGATATGGAAACTAGAGTAGAAAGAGCTGGTAGTCGGTGGGTTGTTAACACCCCGAAAACTGAAATCTTGATGTCATACAACCAGCACCACACCGCCACAAGAATGAAGATCCCAAACCAAACGGTGTTCCTTAGTGTACCACAGGGAGCCACCATTCACATAGGTGACATCACCCTACACCATCTTAGTACTGACAGGTACGATTCGGAGATTGAGATGATAGACGCCTTCGAAGGTTATGATCTTGAGATCAGTAACACCTTCCAACAGCAATTGCTGGTTGAAGGGACCAAAACGGTGAAATTTAGTGTAGATCAGAATGGAATTTCGACCATAGTCTCCCAAAACCGGGTCAGAGGGTCACTTGACCTCGAATCTGCCCTAAGTCTGATTGTGTTGGGACTTCTTCTCTGTGGCTGGGTCTTTTCTGCTGGTATCGCATGCATGCTACACAAACGAATAGCGACGCTATACGCCAAGCTGGATAAAGGGGTCTGCGTTCCTGACAGCTTCGGCCATAGTAGCGCACGCTTTCTGGCCAAACCAACTGCCGCTGTTACCGTGCCAGAAGATTAGGTTAACCCCTAACCACTAACACTTCTTTTCTCTACTCCACTTCCTCTCTTTCCTTGTTTTATTATTTTCTTTGAGTGGGAAATGAAGTATATATATTATATATATATATGTAGTGTTCACTGAAATGAAGTATATATGTAGCCTGCACTGAAATGAAGTATATATATAGTCTTCACTGGAAAAATATGTAACGCTCACTGTTTGAACTCTGAGGTAACCCTAGTCTAGTTAGATAGTGTTTATCTGCCCAAAGTGCCTATGGTGATTGTATGCTCAAATGCCTCTACCTCCAACTGTCTCACTGGAACTCACAAGTTTACACAGTCTTCACAGGACACCGTGAACTGTGCAGAACAAGTCTACCTCAAGGACTATTGACACGGCGATGATATGGTACGGTGCTCTCAGTGCTACGACTCCGTCATACCCCTGAGACCAAAAGGGGGAATGTAGGTATCATGCCGCCATCTTGTGTCTAAGAACTACACTTCCGCGTTGACTACGTCACGCCTGGGCGGGATCACATACATCATTCCTCAGGTTTCACATAAGAGACTTGGAAACTCCATTTTCTTTGTCTCTGGTGTCTGAACTCAGCGGAGGACAGACCATAGAGGGACGCTCACCATCGGACCGTCCGAAACCACGACTCTTTCCAGCAAGAGACACGTTTTAGAACGTTCTCCTCCTTCTATCCACCCTTGATCACGGTGGACTCCGGAAACACGCGCGCTTTTAACTCAAGTGAGTTATAAACAGGTTTTGTCAGTCATTCTTTTAGTACGTACTAGACTGCAACCAAAAGGCAGTTTTATTGGTGTTGGGAGCGGCTGGACCATCCTAACCTGTCTGATCAGAACTTTCTTCTCACGAGCTACGAAGATCTTCAAAGAAAACTTCAGAGCAACCGCTCGCTCTCTCTCCCTCTCTCTTCGAAGCGCAATCTTCAGCCTGCCTGCCATTTCCACGGAAGAGACTCTGCTTTCTACAGAAGACGAAAGTTTGCAGTAAGGAAAGGCACTGGGCAAAATAATATTAGTCAGTAATTAATTCACTAAGTGTGAAATTAGATTCAGGAATAAGTGTGCACACTGTGTATTATTGTTGATTTTCTATTATTTGGTACTATTGATTTTAATTTGGTTAATCAATAAGTTCTTGCATGTTATCTCTCTCCTAACATTCTAATTTCATTTAACTCACTCATATTTTGACCTTATTAAGATTTCAGTGAGTTTGATAATGTTATGAGTGTGGAATTTCTTTGTTACTGAGAAAAAGCGTGCTCACTAAATCCTGAGGGGTCCCCTCCTCCAAGATTGCAGATAAGACACTCTGGCTCATCCTGGCACGGACACACGCACACACGCGGACACACACGCACATACCAAGATTGCAGATAACAAATTCCTTGTTACAAATTCACATAGCTCACAAGCTAAAACTGCTTATACACCCCCCCACACACACACTGTTCACAGAAGATTTCAATTCTGCTGCTATTAAATTGTTCAATTTTTCCTTTTCTTTTTATTAAAGTTTTATTATCTTTTTATAATAAACTCCATTATTATTGGAATTGTGTGTGTATTCATCTGCTGTTTCGATATTCTGAAGTGGCCCAGTCAAAATAATTCAAGGAAGGTGTAGACAATTTGTAATATGGTAATTGATTAATGATAATTTAATATACCATAATCTAGCTGTTTGGTAATTTATCCAGGATTAATGGTATGATTCATTAAATGATTCATTGAACGATTCACCAAATGATTCATTGAACGATTCACTAAATGATTCACAGATTCATCAAATGATTCCTTGATTTGATTCATTGAATGATTCACTTCAATGATCCAAATGAGATTGATTTTATGTAATTATTAAAGATTGATCACTTATCCAACTCTTAAATACACAAATCATTAATTACACCTACAACAGTGTGATGACATTTTGGCCGATCTCTAAATTGTGTCTGACTGAGAGCAGCGAGGAATCTAATTTTTCATTTTCATGCTTTAAACTGTTTTCGTGTCATTTTTCAGTCTCCATTTTGTCTCTGTGTCTCTACAGCTGCAACAGTTCACATGATTTTACCCTCAAAACCAAAGAGCAGAGAAGATTTCCTGCAGTGTAGGTGTAAAACACACACACACACACACACACACACTCCAAGTCTGAGGAGGACCACCCACATGATGGCCTTTCTTTCTTTTGACCTACAACATACAGAATGTGTATCAATAATAGTTTATTTATATCACACACAGAAATCAAGTTACACACACAGAAATCTAATACAAACGAAGGATAAAATTCTGCCTAGAAATAACTAGTAATCTAATCTCACTCGGCAGAAAAAAAATAATGGATTACTGTTATAAAGAAGAAAGCTAGTCGCACAGTGGCACAATGATAAAATACAATATTTCAACAAATACAAAAACCAATTAAAGCCGCTAGCGGCCTTGACAGGCCCTCGCACGTGTGGTTCCGCAACCCAGGACATCCCGCCACCCAACAAAACAGTCGCATGTCATATATCAAATGTTCAAAGGTGATGTGCATGTTGCAAATGCCATGCCTGCTTGACAGATGAGAGTTACAGTAGTCAGACAAAGACTGTAAGTGTGTGTGTGTGTGTGTGTGTGTGTGTGTGTGTTTGTGGTGTGAAAATGTACATTTATATATGTACAAAACTATACATGTGTCTCCTCCTTATCTCTATCTCATGCTGTAATCTTAAGTCATCTTTGCTTTCCTGTGTCTGCAGTGCACGTGTGTGTGTGTGTGTGTACATCCAGAGTTTTCATATGTCTGCAACAAAATGCACAATGATGGCAGGTCACTAATATATGGACCTTGTGCGCATGACGTCACGGTCACGTGATTATCTGTTTCCACCGCCATATTGGGGATCACGCTTTTGCAAGTTTGATAGTGATACCCGCTGTCGCGATGTCTTCTTCTCAAGTCTGCCTCTCGACTTATGCTGAATCCCTGGATATCACAGCAAAAAATCACTATAGAGATAAGATTGCTATCTTAGGGGTCGACCCATATATCATTAGTAAGAGTGAAACCAAATCTGCGCTTGATTATTCAAGTAATGAGCTGCCAGACGTAAGTTACCCCGATGTATATCACTATCTAATCAACACGCCAGGGGGTTACAGTGGTCAGTCACTAAAAGCCTACAAGTCACTAGAAGCTTACAGATACGGTATTTCTCCTCAGGATGGGTACAGAACGTGCTAGTTCATATGCGTGAAAAGCGTTTTGTTGTTTCTTCACAGATGCGTACCATACATTGACTTTTCAGAATAGATCTTATTTGCATATCGCTATTATCGATGTTGAAACGAAACATAATCCTGTTTGAACAAAAATAAGAATTTATAGTAATGCAAATAGTACCAGGGTCTAGGAATACTGTAATAGCAATATAAATAATTAATGACATTCAGTTTTATATACTCGTGTCCCAGTCTAATCTCCATGTTTATAATCATAAAGGTGTTACACTCTCAGCGGCTCAACAACAAACCACTCTGCTTGACTTTTCTGGCCGCGAGTGGGCATGATTGAAAATGGAAAGTATACTTGTATTGACTAAATTGGAACGGACTCACCATTTTATCTTCCTGGGACCTTCTGTTGAAGAGTTATAGCTATAACAGCTTCAGGGTTGAGGTGCAGAAGGTTGATGTTGCAGCATCTCAGCCTGCTCTCGCGCAGCCTCTCAGCCCGCTCTCGCACACATGTGTGGATCATATGCGAGCAGGATGGTGTTATTGTGAGTGGCCACTGCACATGTATGGCAGGTCTGGGAGAAGTCTGCTCACACGTAGCAGCAACACTTCTTCCTCCGCTCTTGATCAGTGGGGAACCAGTAAAATGATAAACCCTTCATGCTTTTTCTGTTTGAGCACCCTACTGCCACACAACAAGCCAGGGACGATTTCTCAGAGACAGCAAGGGAAGCTGAACTTCCCCTAAAATTCTCTCCCCAAACTGCGGCGTCTACGACGTGGAATTCTCATTAAAACAATAACTTGCATCACATAACATATGCCCAAGATTGTATTTACGTTCATAACTATCCCTATGTCATCCTGTAACTTATTTGAGTGATGTCTGACGAACTTGCAGTTCGCTACGAGAATCACCTTTGCTGCCAGGCTGTAACCTTTCTTATTTCAATGGACTCTATGGACTGGCAACCGGGTATCCATTGCAGTCTACGAGACGGCTCTGAACAGCCAATTTCGGCTAGTTGTTATTGGTTAAAATCGACAAAATCGTCACTTCCAGGGAAGCCGGGTATCTCTGGGGGTAAACGGGACATTGGGAGGGCCAAGAAGCCAGGCTGATAAAGGATTAATTGAGGTGGTGTTTGAAAGACATGAGGAGGGCGGTACTTCAGCAAGGAACACGGAAGCATGATCAGTCAGTCCCTAGCGGATGTCGAGAAAGTGTAGTCGTGTGCCAAAGTGCTGTCCGAATTTCTTTTCATATAAACGTTTCTTCTCATTGATGTCTCTGTACATTGTAAATAAATGTAAATATTACTCGTTGTGCTCCGTTAACTTTCATCCATTCTATCAGTTTGATCATTCGTGAATTCACTCGTTTATTTCATTTGTAGTTCAATCAACGTGGTTGTAGGCTAGCTTGAGCCTTATTGGGATCTGCAGTGCTAGCTGCTAACAGCTGGTATCTATCTGCTATAATGGCAAACGTCGTGGACATGCTTTTGTCAAAACTTTTTGACACTCTGCCATATGAGGAGAAAAAGTGAGAATTAAAGAGCAAGGCAGACCAAAGCCCAAGTTTAATCTCATTCAAAAATCAGCAGGTCATAACAGGTCTTTTCAGGTGTCTTGGTATGAAAATGTGAACTGGTTGACTGGGTCTCCTGTGACTAATAAAATGTACTGTTGGCCATGTCTTTTGATGAAGCCCTCTCAGGGAAATTTAGTTTGGTCAAAAGATGGGTTTGGGGACCTGGTGAATTTCAAAAGGGCTTGCATGAAATGAGCAATGAGCAAAACACTGACTTGCAGGGCACTCTGGGCAAGCTGAGTGAGTCTCTGTTGTTTTTCAAAGACATGGAGCTGGACAGTTCAATGCCCCAGCTATACAAACTGCTGTCTTTAGTTGCAACTATTGGCGCCACATCAGCTGGAGTAGAGCGTAGCTTTTCTTGTTTAAAAAGAGTGAAGTCTTTCACTCGAAATACAATGGGCCAACACCGTTTAAGTAGTCTTGCTCTGCTGGCCACTGAGAAGAAATTGGTGAAGTCTCTGGAAAGCACAACCAGCTGGTATGACAGGGTCACAGACCATTTTCTGGAAAAGGAGCGAAGGGCAGAATTTGTGTATAAATAGTGTGCATCATATAATGTTCATGAATCTGAAGTGTGTATATTGTTCAGTAATGTTAAGAGAATGGTGGGCTCTGTGTTATAGGTTATACCTGGGTATAATATTCAAGGATCTGTGTGTTGCATAGCCTACCTGGTTATGAATTTCCAGACTGTGTTGCAGATGTTCAAGGATGTGTTGCACAGCTGGGTGTTGTGTTAAAGACTCTGTGTTGCATATCAGGGTATGATGTTCAAGGCTCTTCGTTGAATAGCCAGTGATTTTTGGATGTTTGATATTTTTGATTAAGGATATGAGGCACTAGCCTGGCAAGCCAGACTATAACATGAAATGTACAAGCAAAAATACTTTCTGCCACTAGGTGGGGTTGTCTAGTTCACTATGCTAATGGGGCACACCTTTCTATGCTTTGATATCCGGCCTACAGGTTTTACGATGAATGCGTAAAATGGGCTTCCCCTGTTTTAAAAACCAGCAGCCGCCACTGCAACAAGTCATTCTGACTGAAAATTTTAATCAAGCGCCAAAAATTTCCGTGTGTGAAGTGAGCTGCAGCTTGATACCCAATATGGCAGATAAACAAACTTGACCCAGAGGTTGACCTATGACGTTGGTGCACAAGGTCCATAGATTTAGGCACTGCCTAAATGCGGAGCTCCCATCTGTTTCTGGGTTGTAGAATTTTCTTATATCCTAGCCAGTCTCTTTTGTTTTATTTCTTTACTGGCAAGCACTGGCCACTAGGCGGTGTGTATGACTGATAATTACTAGCACTGGCCACTAGGCGGTGTGTATGACTGGTAATTACTAGCACTGGCCACTAGACGGTGTGTCTCATTTCATCTCATTATCTCTAGCCGCTTTATCCTGTTCTACAGGGTCGCAGGCAAGTTAGAGCTTATCCCAGCTGACTACGGGCGAGAGGCGGGGTACACCCTGGACAAGTCGCCAGGTCATCACAGGGCTGACACAGACACAGACAACCATTCACACTCACATTCACACCTACGGTCAATTTAGAGTCACCAGTTAACCTAACCTGCATGTCTTTGGACTGTGGGGGAAACCGGAGCACCCGGAGGAAACCCACGTGGACACGGGGAGAACATGCAAACTCCGCACAGAAAGGCCCTCGCCCCCGGACCTTCTTGCTGTGAGGCGACAGCGCTAACCACTACACCACCGTGCCGCCTAGACGGTGTGTATGACTGGTAATTACTAACACTGGTCACTAGGCGGTGTGTATGACTGGTAATTACTAACACTGGCCACTAGGTGGTGTGTATGACTGGTGGTACACGTACACGGACAAACCACAAAAAATCGACTCGATGGGTTTACCATTTTTTCTTAGGTATGGTGCTCCGCTGGAGCTCCACTATTATTGTGTGTGTGTGTGTTTATCAGAGGGAGGGAGAGAGAGAGAGAAAGTGTGTGTGTGAAAGGGTGTGCTCATAGATGTTGCGTGTGCATGTGAGTGCATACTTGAGTGTATGTGTGTATGCATAAATATGCATATGACTGTGTGTGTATGAGCGTGCACAGAATTGTACATGGTATATCATCAGACTCATGATATCCAATGTTTTGTAAAGTTTCAGATCAATCCATCAATGAATTGAACATTTTTCCCCATTTCCTGCTTGGCCAGATGGTGGCGCTGTGCTAGGCATCTGAATTACACATGTGAATATCATCTCAATCATAATACACAAGATTTTGTAACGTGTCAAACCAATCAGTTAAGGCATTGCCAATTTCTGGCACATTTCCTGCTTGGCCAGGTGGTGGCACTATAACAGGCAGGCCCATTGGGCATCAGGTTATCATAATAATCATAATAGCTATTGAAGTAAGAAGTGTCTGACCATACAGTCAATGCACTGTGGCTTTCTGACGTTTCCTGTTTATGTGGCAAGATATTAAAATCATAAGGCCATTTCAACATATTACAAGATATCAAAAATCCCTTTGCAATTTAATATCAGCGACATCTTGGCATCACGTATAACAAATTTCACATGAATCTCATGAACCGTCTCGGAGGAGCATGTTGAAATTCATCATGTGTCAAAACACACATATTCAAAACCCTATTCTTTCTTTGGCCAGTTGGTGGCGCTATACCAGACAGGCCCATAATGGCTAAAGAGTATCCAAATCAGAATCATATTACAAGATATCAAGTTCAACATTTAGCAATATCTTGACATATTATATGTTAAACTATTTCAACATATTACAACATATCAAAAATCCCTTAGCAATTCAACGTCAGCAATATCTTGGCATCATGTTTGCCAAGTTTGACATGAATTTGATGAACCGTCTAGGAGGAGTACGTTAAAATGACCATGTGTAATTTCACTCCAAATGGCCTTATGACATCATTCCAAAGTTCTACCCATTCATTTCAATGGGAAATAGAAAAAGGGGCGCTATGAAGTCCCTGGGCCATGCCCGGGGCCAAAAGTCTGTGGCTGAGTAGCGATGACTGATGTGTGTATCAAATTTCATGAGTTTTCGTGCATGGGAAATGCTTCAAATAAGGCCAAACGTAGCAGAATAATAATTAAAGCCGCAAGCGGCCTCGACGGGCCCTCGCGCCAGCGGCCAAGGGGGGCGGGGGCATGCGTCCCCGCGAAATAACTTCCACAGCTTCTTTGGCAAGAGACATTACTCCCACAATGGCGACAAAGCACAGAATTGGACACATGGTAACAATAGGGTCTCGCACTGTACGGTGCTCGGGGGGCGCTATAGAGGCCCTGAGGCCCGCCTGGATCTGGGCTTCTGGTTCTCAGTAGCGGTGGCAGTCTAAGAAAAAGGAGCCAAATTTCGTGCGTTGTCGACCATGGCAAGCGCCCCAATAAGGGTCTTGTAAAGAGTTTGCCTGCCAAGTTTGACAAATCAGAAGCTGCAATATCATTTTTGCCATAACCAGCACCCCCAGGGGCGAAAGTGCACAAAATTTTGCATATATGTCAGGTGAGCTATGAAGAGTTTGTGTATGAAGTTTGATGACAATTGAGTAAATAGAAGATGAGATATAGATTTTTGAAGAATAAATTTTTTGGTTTTTCCCATGTCAGTAGGTGGCGCTATGCTGTACATGAGCGATCATGAGTTGGAAAAATAAGTGTCTACAACAGCAATGTACTATCACAAGGTAGTGGTGTGAAGGAAAAGCATTATGGAATTATTTACCAAAAACCCGTTATGGAGCAATTGCGTCGGCCAAAAACAGCGCCCCCCATGGACAAAAATTCCCAAAATGTGGTATACATGACATGGGAGGTAGTAAGAGGGTGGGCGTGAAGTTTGACCAAATTTGAGGAAAGATTGGATTTTTTGCCCAAAAATAGCGCCCCCAGTGGCGAAAGTGCACAAAATTTGGCATATATGTCAGGTGAGCTATGAAGAGTTTGCATATGAAGTTTGATGACAATTGAGTAAATAGAAGATGAGATATAGATTTTTGAAGAATAAATTTTTTGGTTTTTCCCATGTCAGTAGGTGGCGCTATGCTGTACATGAGCGATTATGAGTTGGAAAAATAAGTGTCTACAACAGCAACGTATTATCACAAGGTAGTGGTGTGAAGGAAAAGCATTATGGAATTATTAACCAAAAACCCGTTTTGGAGCAATTGCGTCGGCCAAAAACAGCGCCCCCCATGGACGAAAATTTCCAAAATGTGGTATACATGACATGGGAGGTAGAAAGAGGGTGGCCGTGAAGTTTGACCAAATTTGAGGAAAGATTGGAATTTTTGCCCAAAAATAGCGCCCCCAGTGGCGAAGTATCACAGAAATTGGGTAACATGTCAGAAGCCCAATGAGTGATTTGCGTGTGAAGTATGAGCAGTTTTGAGCAATCAGAAGATTTGTTATGAATTTTTAAGCACGTAAAATTTTGCATCGAAAATTGATTGACGTATAACTTCTGAAGGGTTAACCCTACGTGAAATGTATTTAGTAACTTTTGTCAGCCATGTCTGTAGATGATGTGTATCAATTTTGGTGACATTTCTATGAACGGTCTAGGAGGAGTTGCGCCGTCTTCGTGGCCATGCATTTCGCACAAAAGTGAAATTACCTCACTTCCTTTTGGGCGTGGCTAATGCATTGGCATTACATTTTTGTCCGGCTTAGTGAGATACATATGCGTACCAAACGGCATGCCACTACTACAAACTACATGGCACCCAGGCACCTTAATGCAGGAGGCCAAAATCACAACGACTTAGGGGGCGCTATAGAGGCCCTGAGCCCCGGCCAAGTTTGGGCTTCTGGTACTGAGGAGCGGTGGCAATTCTCGGAAATGGTGCCAAATTTCGTGCGTTTTCGCCCATGGCAAGTGCCCCGAAAATGGCCCAACAGCGGAGAAAAATAAAGAAGAAGAAGAAGACGGAAGAAGAAGAAGAAGAAGACGGAAGAATAATTAAAGCCGCAAGCGGCCTCGACGGGCCCTCGCGCCAGCGGCCAAGGGGGGCGGGGGCATGCGTCCCTGCGAAAAACCTTCCACACCTTCTGCGGCAAGAGACATTACTCCCACAATGGCGACAAAGCACAGAATTGGACACATGGCAACAATAGGGTCTCGCACTTCGTGCGTTGTCGACCATGGCAAGCGCCTCAATAAGGGTCTTGTAAAGAGTTTGCTTGCCAAGTTTGACAAATCAGAAGCTGCAATAGCATTTCTGCCAGAACCAGCACCCCCAGGGGCGAAAGTGCACAAAATTTGGCCTATATGTCAGGTGAGCTATGAAGAGTTTGCGTATGAAGTTTGATGACAATTGAGTAAAGAGAAGATGAGATATAGATTTTTGAAGAATAAATTTTTTGGTTTTTCCCATGTCAGTAGGTGGCGCTATGCTGTACATGAGCGATAATGAGTTGGAAAAATAAGTGTCTACAACAGCAACGTACTATCACAAGGTAGTGGTGTGAAGGAAAAGCATTATGGAATTATTTACCAAAAACCCGTTTTGGAGCAATTGCGTGGGCCAAAAACAGCGCCCCCCATGGACGAAAATTCCCAAAATGTGGTATACATGACATGGGAGGTAGTAAGAGGGTGGCCGTGAAGTTTGACCAAATTTGAGGAAAGATTGGATTTTTTGCCCAAAAATAGCGCCCCCAGTGGCGAAACATCACAGAAATTGGGTCACATGTCAGAAGCCCAATGAGTGATTTGCGTGTGAAGTATGAGCAGTGTTGAGCAATTAGAAGATTTGTTATGAATTTTTAAGCATGTAAAATTCTGCATTGAAAAATGATTGACGTATAACTTCTGAACGGTTGAGGCTACGTGAAATGTATTTAGCCCCTTTTCTCAGCCATGTCTGAAGATGATGTGTATCAATTTTGGTGACGTTCCTATGAACGGTCTAGGAGGAGTTGCGCCGTCTTCGTGGCCATGCATTTCGCACAAAAGTGAAATTACCTCACTTCCTCTTGGGCGTGGCTAATGCATTGGCATTACATTTTTGTCCGGCTTGGGGAGATACATATGCGTACCAAAGGGCATGCCACTACTACAAACTACATGGCAACCAGGCGCCTTAATGCGAGAGGCAAAAATCACAACATGTCAGGGGGCGCTATAGAGGCCCTGAGGCCCGCCTGGATCTGGGCTTCTGGTTCTCAGGAGCGGTGGCAGTCTAAGAAAAAGGAGCCAAATTTCGAGAGTTGTCGACCATGGCAAGTGCCCCAATAAGGGTCTTGTAAAGAGTTTGCTTGCCAAGTTTGACAAATCAGAAGCTGCAATATCATTTCTGCCATAACCAGCACCCCCAGGGGCGAAAGTGCACAAAATTTGGCGTATATGTCAGGTGAGCTATGAAGAGTTTGCGTATGAAGTGTGATGAAAATTGAGTAAATAGAAGATGAGATATAGATTTTTGAAGAATAAATTTTATGGTTTTTCCCATGTCAGTAGGTGGCGCTATGCTGTACATGAGCGATTATGAGTTGGAAAAATAAGTGTCTACAACAGCAACGTACTATCACAAGGTAGTGGTGTGAAGGAAAAGCATTATGGAATAATTAACCAAAAACCCATTTTGGAGAAATTGCGTCGGCCAAAAACAGCGCCCCCCATGGACGAAAATTCCCAAAACGTGGTATACATGACATGGGAGGTAGTAAGAGGGTGGCCGTGAAGTTTGACCAAATTTGAGGAAAGATTGGATTTTTCGCCCAAAAATAGCGCCCCCAGTGGCGAAATATCACAGAAATTGGGTAACATGTCAGAAGCCCAATGAGTGATTAGCGTGTGAAGTATGAGCAGTTTTGAGCAATCAGAAGATTTGTTATGAATTTTTTAGCATGTAAAATTTTGAAGTGAAAATTGATTGACGTATAACTTCTGAACGGTTTATCCTACGTGAAACGTATTTAGTAACTTTTGTCAGCCATGTCTGTAGATGATGTGTATCAATTTTGGTGACATTCCTATGAACGGTCTAGGAGGAGTTGCGCCGTCTTCGTGGCCATGCATTTCGCACAAAAGTGAAATTACCTCACTTCCTGTTGGGCGTGGCTAATGCATTGGCATTACATTTTTGTCCGGCTTAGTGAGATACATAAGCGTACCAAATGGCATGCCAGTACTACAAACTACATGGCAACCAGGCACCGTAATGCGGGAGGCCAAAATCACAACGACTTAGGGGGCGCTATAGAGGCCCTGAGCCCCGGCCAAGTTTGGGCTTTTGGTTCTGAGTAGCGGTGGCAATTCTCGGAAGTGGTGCCAAATTTCGTGCGTTTTCGCCCATGGCAAGCGCCCCGAAAATGGCCCAACAGCGGAGAAAAATAAAGAAGAAGAAGAAGAAGACGGAAGAATAATAATAGTGAACTCTTACAAGAACAATAGGGCCTTCGCCCATAGGGCTCGGGCCCTAATAATAATAATAATCATCCTTCGAAAAACAATAGGGTCTTCGCACCGAACGGTGCTCGGGCCCTAATAAAAAGAGGGAAAAAAATGAAATGACAGTATGAGGAAAAGAGAAAGGAATGCTGATCTGAAGCAATAATAGTACTTTTGAAAGAACACTTGAAATTGCTGAAGCTAAGACTCTGGAAACATTCATCAATACTGTTCCAGAGAGCAGCAGCTTTGAAGCGAATATTAAACTTGCCATCGTTAGTTCTAGCTGAAGGAACACAAAATGAAGATCTCGAAGCCAGTCAAGTTTTATACTTGTGCCTTGATGCTAAAAGTGTCAAAAAGTTATCAAAGGCAGGCAGCAAATAAGCTAGAATGAAATTTAAACATAAAAATACTGTTTAAGTAATCTATAAAATCAGAGAATTTCATCATCTCCAGCTTTTTAAAAATAGGTGTGTGTTCATTAAAAGAAGCTAAATTAATAATTCTGACAGCTTTCTTCTGGAGTCCAGTTAGCGGTCGAAGGGTAGTCTCATAAGTATTACCCCAAACTGTAACACTGTATATTAAAAAAGAATAAATAAGAGAGTAGTACAGCTGAGTTAGAATACTTTGAGAAACATAGTGATGAAGCTCAGCAATAATTCCAAAGCCTCTGGAGATTTTCTTGCTCTACTGGTGGATGTGTTTCCTCCTGATGAGGTGAGAGTCGAAAACTACTCCAAGATACCTGATGTGGTTCTTGTGTTTAATCGGCTTATAATTAATTTTTAGGAAATGGTTCTGCTCAAGGCGGCACGGTGGTGTAGTGGTTAGCGCTGTCGCCTCACAGCAAGAAGATCCGGGTTTGAGCCCCGTGGCCGGCGAGGGCCTTTCTGTGCGGAGTTTGCATGTTCTCCCCGTGTCTGCGTGGGTTTCCTCCGGGTGCTCCGGTTTCCCCCACAGTCCAAAGACATGCAGGTTAGGTTAACTGGTGACTCTGAATTGAGCGTAGGTGTGAATGTGAGTGTGAATGGTTGTCTGTGTCTATGTGTCAGCCCTGTGATGACCTGGCGACTTGTCCAGGGTGTACCCCGCCTTTCGCCCGTAGTCAGCTGGGATAGGCTCCAGATAATGAGAGGAGGTTCTGCTCAATTTCTTTTGGGGTGGATTATAAAAGAACAAAACATGTTTTGTCGACATTCAGAGAGAATTTATTTGCACAAAGCCACGCGATGATATCAGAATCAGAATTACTTTATTAATCCCTGGAGGGAAATTTGTGACCAAGCTCCCGAATATTGAATAATTCAGAATTTACTCTGGCTTCTAGAGAATCTAAAGATGAATCTGCCAGGAATAAATTTGAGTCCCCTGCAAAAAGATGAAAATCAAATATATTGGAGCAGTTCATAAAATCATTTATGTATAAGAGAAATAGAAGGGGGCCACGAAGCGAACCCTGTGGTACTCCACATGAAATTGGTAAAGAGCTGGATGATATATTACCTATTGAAACAATAGGTTCAAGCTGGAGCCTATCCCAGCTGACTACGGGCGAAAGGTGGGGTACACCCTGGACAAGTCGCCAGGTCATCACAGGGCTGACACAGACAACCATTCACACTATTTATACAGCTGACTTCACACACTACACTGCAAACTGTCACTTACAAAAATTCTCAGACGACTCAGCCGTGGTTGGTCTCATTAACAACGGAGACGAGAGGGAGTATAGGGAATTAAATCAGAATTTTGTGTCATGGTGCCAACAGAACCACCTCAGATTAATGCTGGAAAGACAAAAGAACTGGTGGTGGACTTTCGCCGGCGCAGAGCCCCTCCCCTTGTACCCATGAATATTCAGGGTGTAGAAATTGAGATTGTGGACTCTTACAAATACCTGGGTTTCCACCTCAACAAGAAACTTGACTGGACTGCTAACACACAGGCACTTTACAAGAAGGGTCAGAGCAGACTCCACCTGCTACAGAGGCTGAGGTCTTTTGGGGTGCAGGACACCCTTCTGAGGACCTTCTATGACTCTGTTGTCGCATCTGTTGTCATGTATGGTGTGGTGTGTTGGTGCAGTAGCATCACAGTGGCAGAGGCAAAGAAATTAAACAAACTGGTCTAGAGAGCTGGCTCTGTCCTGGGCTGTGGCCTTGACCCTGTGGAAGTGGTGGGGGACAGGAGGATGATGAGAAAATTGTCATCAATCCTGGGTAATGTCCACCACCCCTTGCATGGAGCAATGGCAGCCCTGGAGAGCCCACTGAGCAGCAGCAGGCTTATCCACCCACATTGTAAGACTGAGAGGTACCGCAGGTCTTTTCTTCCCTCTGCGGTTAGACTGTTTAACAACTCTTTGCGGTAGTCATGGTGATGAGGGTGATGAAGACGATGATGATCTTGTGCTGCTAGGATTTTTTTTATCCCCTCTTATGCTGCTATACTGCACTGTCTGTGTACTTTTAACTTTTTATTTATGTACTTATTTATTTAGTCGATTAGTAACAACACTTACTTTCATAACATCCCCCCTTTTGTATCTATCTTGTATATATCCTTTTAGTTTTAACTTTGGTCCTGTGTTTGTACGTATGTTGTCTATCTTTGGATACATGTTGCTTGTGTGATGTACTGCTGCGACACATGAATTTCCCCATTGTGGGATAATAAAGGGCATACTTACTTAAACTGATGTCTATTTGATAGATATGAGGCAAACCAATCATGTACAATCCCACGGATGCCATAAGAATATAACTTTGCTTACAAAATACCATGATCTATGGCATCAACGGCTTTACTCAGACAAAGAATGATACCACAGGAAAATTTGCCATCTTGAATTGCTCTTTGGATTTTATCAGTGTTTTACACTTGTTTTTCTAATATTTTTTATAAAAATTGACAAAAGAGAAATTGGTCTATGATTAGAAGTTAACAGTTGAGTTCCTGCTTTAAACACGGGTCTGACACGAGCAAGTTTAAAAGAATCAGGAACAGTACTAGAAGTAAAGGAGAAGTGATGTAGGATCTCCACAGGCTTTGAGATTGAGTTTAATATCTTGAACAGTGCTACAGAAATACTAAAGGGGCCACAAGCCTTTCCAGACTTGAGCCGGATAAAAATGTCTTGAATTTCTTGTGTCCATGTAGGACTAAGAAGAAAGCTGTTGCTTGCCAGAGAAGCAAGAAAATCTGAAAATATTTTGTTGACCTTTGGTATTGCTTGGCTGATACTTTTACCAATGTCTGTAAAATAAACATTGAACTCATTTGCTAGATCCTTTTACCTCAAGGAGTCAAATGGTTTAGCTTATTTCTCTACACTTTGTACTTAGCATACAGGCACTGATTTCTCATCTTGATAGATTTTTCTATACAACTTGATTTTATAATTGTTCCAAGCCCAGCACTACAAGGGGGCGTTTGGGGGCGACGCCCCCTCAAGTCAACCACCCCGCCCCCTCAGTTGCGAGAGTTGGAAAAAAAATTATAATAACAATGAAATACTGCAAAATAGTAGCCTAAATTATTCAATAATATCAATTATTTAACAAATAAACTAAATTAATTACTTTTAAAACAAACTGAAATGGCAATTATTCAAAGCAATTTGATAGGTTGAGGGTTGCGCGGGATGTGTGGTTGCTAGGCTACATTATATTGTATATCGAATCGATTGCATGGTGTCAATGCCATTCAAGACAGCTAGGGAAGTGCTTGGTTTAAAGATGGATATACGAAAGTGGATTAAATCTAGTAAGCCTCCTCCAGAGGATCCGAGACATTGTTCACCAGCAACACCACCAGACACAGCCTTGCAGACTTCTTCAGCAGAGCCATCTGAACCGTCTCTTCAGTCTACTAGCAGCACGACTCGTGGTAGTAAGTTGTATCAGCCAGGGGACCTTGGCTACGATTACCCAGCCCAACCAAAGCTCACTTCATATCCCAAGAAAAAACTGCACAAAAATGACTGCAACAGGTCGTTCTTATGTAGTTGGTACACAGGACGAGATTGGTTGGAATATTCAGTCGAAGCTGATGCTGCTTTCTGTTTTGCATGTTGAAAATTTGGAGGCAGTGACTGTACTTTCACTACAGCGGGCTACAATAATTGGAGACATGCCATTGATAAGGCCAAGGGATTTAGCAGGCATGCTAACAGTAAAGAACACTTAGCTTGTGTTACTGCGTGGAAAGAAAAGGAGTTGTGATGTTCGTCAGGCAAAGAGATATCGACTCTTGTTAACACTGATCAGCTCTCCTGAAATAGACTGTACATTTGTGGTATTATGGACACTATCGTCTTCTTAGTTTTAAACGAGCTTCCTTTACGAGGCACACTTGATGCTGCTGATGACCGAGATAAAAAGGGATGTGGACTGTTCCTGGCTTTGTTTGACTACACATTAACACAGAGTAAAGAACTGGCCAAAATTCACAGCACAATCCCCCAAAACGCTACATACATGTCGCATGACCTTCAGAATGAAGTCATTGAACTCATGGCTAGGATTGTGACAGAGGAAATTGTGCAGGATGTCGGGGATGCATGGTTTACACTCAAGGTGGATGGAACGAAGGATCCAACAGGGCGCGAGAACATCTACATCATTATCTGGTACGTGAATAGTGAATGTCGGGTCCACAGGAGCTCATGGGCCTAGACGTTCAAATAAAAAATAAAAAAAAAATAAAAAAAAAACCCACTCTTATTACTTGCTCTGTATACTCTTACTCTCTTACAGAGGTGTAGCCTAAATATATTGAAAATACACAAGCATATGAAATAATACGAGCGCACCCATTATGCATGCTCAAAGGCACGTCCCATCCGGAACGTTTTTTTTTTTTTTTTTTAACACCGCCCCCTCTGATAAACTGATCGCCCCCTGAATATTTCAATTCTGGTGCCGGGCCTGAATTGTTCTAAGACTGAAGGGAAATCCAAGGTTCAGATCTGAGTTTGATTTCCTTCCTTGACATGGTTTTTCAGAGGAGCATGAGCAGTAATAATTTCATCAGAGTTTTCAAGAAAGCTGGAGAACGTCATGAATATCAGGCTCATCATCGGACTGGCTAGAGCAGTCAATTTGTTGAAAATCATAAATGAATGCATCTTAATTGAACCATATGAAATCCATCCATTATCCATAACCGCTTATTCTGTGCAGGGTCGCAGGCAAGCTGGAGCCTATCCCAGCTGACTATGGGCGAGAGGCGGGGTACACCCTGGACAAATCACCAGGTCATCGCAGGGCTGACACAGAGACAAACAACCATTCACACTCCACATTCTCACCTATGGTCAATTTAGAACCAACAATTAGCCTAACCTGCATGTCTTTGGACGGTGAAGGAAACCCACACAGACACAGGGAGAACATGCAAACTCCACACAGAAAGGCCCCCATTGGCCATTGGGCTTGAACCCAGAACCTTCTTGCTGTGAGGTCATAGTGCTAACCACTACACCACTGTACCACCTGTCATAGGAACTCTTCTCTAAACTTGCTTATTCAATGGGGAGGGTGAATTGAGTCAATGGACAAAAAGTTGGGGAAATGGTTCGTTAGATCATTATAAAATATTCCCATTATATGCAGCATATTTAAGTCATCCGACCATCCATTATCCTTAACCGCTTATCCTGTGCAGAGTCAGCTGGGATAGACTCCAGCTTGCCTGTGACCCTGCACAGGATATTTAAGTGAATTAAAATATATATTGTCAGTAAACATGGTTGAAACGAATAGGAACATAAAGTGCTGATAAATTCACCTGTAGGTATCCGAGTGTCTGAATTCATCAGATTTAAGTTTAGGTTGCCCACAAAAATACAAAGCTTTGAATCCTCATGGATTTTATCAATTATTATGGAAAGATTATCCAGAAATGGCTGAAAAGAACGGTTTCAGTGTCTGTATCTCACACCACAAACTATGTTCTTACTGCCTTCATTATGGAGCTCAACACAGACTGATTCGTCTTGATCAGAAGAAGTATTAAGTTCATCTCTTAGATTATAGCTTCAGGAATTTGTTATGAAGAGTCCAATTTAGAGTGTTGGGAAATGTAATTAAAGTCAGGTAAGTAAAAGTTGACAAAACTGTCATTGAGTTGAATGCCAGGTTTCTGAAAGGCAAAGGATCTTCAATAGATGATCTAAAATACTGAGTATGTCTTGAAATTCATCAAATTTAGCTGAGAGGCTCCTGATAATAGAGTGAACGAAAGAGAGCAACTTGTCAGATAAACAAGAAGCTCATCTATATCCCCCGCCCTATATACCGTACCAACTACAGTGGGGCAAAAAAGTATTTAGTCAGCCATCAATTGTGCAAGTTCTCCCACTTAAAATGATGAGAGAGGCCTGTAATTTTCATCATAGGTACACTTCAACTATGAGAGACAGAATGGGGGGAAAGAATCCAGGAAATCACATTGTAGGATTTTTAATAAATTAATTGGTAAATTCCTCGGTAAAATAAGTATTTGGTCACCTACAAACAAGCAAGATTTCTGGCTCTCACAGACCTGTAACAACTTCTTTAAGAGGCTCCTCTGTCCTCCACTCGTTACCTGTATTAATGGCACCTGTTTGAACTCGTTATCAGTATAAAAGACACCTGTCCACAACCTCAAACAGTCACACTCCAAACTCCACTATGGCCAAGACCAAAGAGCTGTCAAAGGACACCAGAAACAAAATTGTAGACCTGCACCAGGCTGGGAAGACTGAATCTGCAATAGGTAAGCAGCTTGGTGTGAAGAAATCAACTGTGGGAGCAATTATTAGAAAAGGGAAGACATACAAGACCACTGATAATCTCCCTCGATCTGGGGCTCCATGCAAGATCTCACCCCGTGGGGTCAAAATGATCACAAGAACGGTGAGCAAAAATCCCAGAACCACACGGGGGGACCTAGAGAATGACCTGCAGAGAGCTGGGACCAAAGTAACAAAGGCTACCATCAGTAACACACTACGCCGCCAGGGACTCAAATCCTGCAGTGCCAGACATGTCCCACTGCTTAAGCCAGTACATGTCCAGGCCCGTCTGAAGTTTGCTAGAGAGCATTTGGATGATCCAGAAGAGGATTGGGAGAATGTCATATGGTCAGATGAAACCAAAATAGATCTTTTTGGTAAAAACTCAACTTGTGTTTGGAGGAGAAAGAGTGCTGAGTTGCATCCAAAGAACACCATACCTACAGTGAAGCATGGGGGTGGAAACCTCATGCTTTGGGGCTGTTTTCTGCAAAGGGACCAGGACGACTGATCCATGTAAAGGAAAGAATGAATGGGGCCATGTATCGTGAGATTTTGAGTGAAAACCTCCTTCCATCAGCAAGGGCATTGAAGATGAAACGTGGCTGGGTCTTTCAGCGTGACAATGATCCCAAACACACCACCTGGGCAACGAAGGAGTGGCTTTGTAAGAAGCATTTCAAGGTCCTGGAGTGGCCTAGCCAGTCTCCAGATCTCAACCCCATAGAAAATCTTTGGAGGGAGTTGAAAGTCCATGTTGCCCAGCGACAGCCCCAAAACATCACTGCTCTAGAGAAGATCTGCATGGAGGAATGGGCCAAAATACCAGCAACAGTGTGTGAAAACCTTGTGAAGACTTACAGAAAACGTTTGACCTCTGGCACTGCCAACAAAGGGTATATAACAAAGTATTGAGATGAACGTTTGTTATTGACCAAATACTTATTTTCCACCATAATTTGCAAATAGGGCGGCACGGTGGTGTAGTGGTTAGCACTGTCGCCTCACAGCAAGAAGGTCCTGGGTTCGAGCCCCGGGGCCGGCGAGGGCCTTTCTGTGTGGAGTTTGCATGTTCTCCCCGTGTCCGCGTGGGTTTCCTCCGGGTGCTCCGGTTTCCCCCACAGTCCAAAGACATGCAGGTTAGGTTAACTGGTGACTCTAAATTGAGCGTAGGTGTGAATGTGAGTGTGAATGGTTGTCTGTGTCTATGTGTCAGCCCTGTGATGACCTGGCGACTTGTCCAGGGTGTACCCCGCCTTTCGCCCGTAGTCAGCTGGGATAGGCTCCAGCTTGCCTGCGACCCTGGAGAAGGATAAAGCGGCTAGAGATAATGAGATGAGATGAATGAATTTGCAAATAAATTCTTTAAAAATCAGACAATGTGATTTCCTGGATTTTTTTTTCTCATTGTCTCTCATAGTTGAGGTATACCTATGATGAAAATTACAGGCCTCTCTCATCTTTAAGTGGGAGAACTTGCACAATTGGTGACTGACTAAATACTTTTTTGCCCCACTGTATATACCAAGTTTCAAGATATTTGTCACGTTTTTCAAGTTCTGCTGCAGGAAACCAAATACGTATCATGAATAGTTTTGGATATATGCTCCAGAAACAAACTTTGCTCAAAGTCAATCTATTACTATGTAAAAATTTGAAAAATACTTTTTTCCAAAAATTGAAAATAGCAAAAGGCCCCAGTTCACATGTTGCTTGATATGTATGCAAAGGTTCATGAAGATATCTTCAGTAGTTTTAAAGATATGGCACAGAAACTAAAACGTGACCAGACGGACGGCTGGATTGACAGAACCTGTTTCTATATCCTTCTCCAACCTTCGTTTGGGTGGGAAATAATTACAAAGTTCTTGAGAAGAATGAAATTCGTGTGGGGAATAGTACCTAGAATTAATATGATGAGTATTCACGTCAGGATTGAAATCATTTAGGTTTGGTGATCATTAGAATTATCATAATTAATCTAATAATAATTCTAAGCAATGTCAGCTTGATTCACGCACAATTATACTGACAAAGTTAAGGTCAAAACAGAAAAAGACGCCACGATACAACACTAAAGATTGAAGTATTTTGTGTCAGAATGCTGAGGGAAAAGGGAGGAAAAGGAAAAAATGGCTGAATGTGAAAGCTGTTTGTGGTTCCATCAGGAATGTGAAGCGACCCCAGGGCCTGTTTTTCACGATGGGGGGCAGCAACTGCAGAATCTAAAGGGGATGAGTTGCAGTGGGTGAAGACGGACCACCAAAAGCAAGATTTTGTTCATTAACTTGGTTATTAATGCATAAACACCATTTGATTTTTTTTCTTTCTTTCGCCTCGACTGTCGTGACATGCGTGGATTAAATGTACATTATCCTCGATGCGTCAAGTTGGAGCTTAATCTTATTTTTATGTAATAAAAAAGGGCTTCATATTTAACAACAAATGCACTGGACTTGGAAAACTGATCTACATTCCTCACCACAGTTTAACAACACATCAGCGCCATCTTTTAAACTTAAATTGTCTTCAAAAGTAACAAATCTAAGCTTGAAGGTTGATTTTATAGACATGGTATCTACATTTTAAGCTGGGATTTTATAAAGCTCATGAACTGACATCATTACTGCTGAGAATTATGGCGATGACACGATCAATCTCAGAATTCCAGACATGATAAACAAAAGTACAACACTTATTCAGAAGGTCATTAAAGGAACCACCTCGATCCAAACTCAGTGAGGAGAAATCCTGTTCCTCAATAAAAATCAATAAAGGTTCTCTGAAATGTTACTACGGCTACAGAAGGACTCCGAGTCCAACACACACACACACACACACACACACACACACACACACACACACACACACACACATTATCCTCTTCATGTTTATCTAAACCTTTTCCTGTGCAGACACAATTATACTGAGCATAAATTCATACAGAGACTGTGTGTGTGTGTGTGTGAGAGAGAGAGAGATAAATAAGAGTACACACCGAATAATAAAAAGGTATGTAAAAAAAAACCCTGATGACATGTTATTTTAAAATGGAAAACTGTGTGAATAATAATGCAAAGTGTCAGAACACTTGTGATGTAGGAATTAAAACATGCTGTACATTTCTCTGAACAGTAGGTGTCGCTAGTGAACTGTTGAATGAGACTCCGAGTCATTAATCTTTTCGTGAATCACAACCACTGAGCTCTATATTGAGGTATTTCACCTGACGTCACAGGGTCACGTGACGCCCCGGTGTTCGCCATTTTGAAGGTCAAGCTAGCTAATGTCAACAGCATAGTAGCTAGTATGTTACTGTAGCAATGTTTACGTTCAGTCATTTGGATGACTGTTAAAACCCTTCAGTCTCAAGCTTTTCCTTTACTGTATTTACTAGTTTACTGTAATTATGATACGGCAGCTATTTACACTGGATCCGGTGTAAATAGCTGCCGTATCATAATTACAGTAAACTAGTAAATACAGTAAAGGAAAAGCTTGAGACTGAAGGGTTTTAACAGTCATCCAAATGACTGAATGTAAACATTGCTACAGTAACATACTAGTTACTATGTTGTTGACATTAGCTAGTGCTAACAGCTAGCTGCTAGTACACTGCTACAACACAGACACCGACCCTAATAATACAGTTCTTTGTCATTGCCTGGTAACAGCAAATTTATAACAGGCCATGTCTCAGACTAAGAAGTTATTTCAATAACATTTAGTAACAATTTGTTTATCCTGAGGACCAAAAGTAAATGAAAATGTGAACAAAACTTAGCTGTAATAAGATGGCAACCACCGGCTCCAGGGACGACCCACTGATGTAGGCATGTTACCCAGCCTGACAAAATATTTGTAGGCATCCAAACTCTTATACGCTTTCAGATCAATACCTGTGTATGGCGATGGGTTTTTAACGACATAGGTATACAGATCATGTGGGCTGAAGTCAGGTAAAGACGAGGGCTTCGTGTACTTCCGTATGTCAGTGAACAATCCTGGTGGAAGCAGGTAAACGTCGTTCTCTAAGCCTGCTAACCTCAATTTTTGCAAATACCTCTCCCTCTGCTTGCCCTGTAAATGCCCTACGTCGCTGGATAGTGAAGGTGTTTTCTGCATCTCGCTCCTTTTTCTTTTATGTTTTTCGTTTGTCGCCTTCCTCGCATTCAAACTGATTCAAGCCGTGACGTCCAAAATGGCAGCCTAACGATGCATCACATGACTTGGTCACGTGGGTGAAAAACCTTTGCCCCAACAAAAGTATCTCCTGAGTTTTTTCCTTTCATTCCCTCCTCTTATTTTCTCAACTTTACCCCCCATTCCTTACATATCTTTATAGTGCTTCCCTTCACTGCTTGTGGTTTATTTTTTTCCTTTTCCAATCCAGTCTCTGATTATTTTTCTTTTTTGAACGGCTCTTTTACTGCTATAATTATTTTTACGGAGATTTCAATTTTTTTCCTTATACAGTCTCTCTTGTATATTTCTTCTTTCTATCTATTTAAATAATAATAATAATAATAATAATAATAATACAACCCCAATTCCAAAAAAGTTGGGACAAAGTACAAATTGTAAATAAAAACAGAATGCAATGATGTGGAAGTTTCAAAATTCCATATTTTATTCAGAATAGAACATAGATGACATATCAAATGTTTAAACTGAGAAAATTTATCAGTTAAAGAGAAAAATTAGGTGATTTTAAATTTCATTACAACGACACCTCAAAAAAGTTGGGACAAGGCCATGTTTACCACTGTGAGACATCCCCTTTTCTCTTTACAACAGTCTGTAAACATCTGGGGACTGAGGAGACAAGTTGCTCAAGTTTAGGGATAGGAATGTTAACCCATTCTTGTCTAATGTAGGATTCTAGTTGCTCAACTCTATTAGGTCTTTGTCATATCTTCTGTTTTATGATGCGCCAAATGTTTTCTATGGGTGAAAGATCTGGACTGCAGGCTGGACAGTTCAGTACCCGGACCCTTCTTCTCTGCAGCCATGATGCTGTAATTGATGCAGTATGTGGTTTGGCATTGTCATGTTGGAAAATGCAAGGTCTTCCCTGAAAGAGACGTCGTCTGGATGGGAGCATATGTTGCTCTAGAACCTGGATATACCTTTCAGCATTGATGGTGTCTTTCCAGATGTGTAAGCTGCCCATGCCACACGCACTAATGCAACCCCATACCATCAGAGATGCAGGCTTCTGAACTGAACGCTGATAACTTGGGTCGTCCTTCTCCTCTTTAGTCTGAATGACACGGCGTCCATGATTTCCATAAAGAACTTCAAATTTTGATTCGTCTGACCACAGAACAGTTTTCCACTTTGCCACAGTCCATTTTAAATGAGCCTTGGCCCAGAGAAGACGTCTGCGCTTTTGGATCATGTTTAGATACGGCTTCTTCTTTGAACTATAGAGTTTTAGCTGGCAACGGCGGATGGCACGGTGAATTGTGTTCACAGATAATGTTCTCTGGAAATATTCCTGAGCCCATTTTGTGATTTCCAATACAGAAGCATGCCTGTATGTGATGCAGTGCCGTCTAAGGACCCGAAGATCACGGGCACCCAGTATGGTTTTCCGGCCTTGACCCTTATGCACAGAGATTCTTCCAGATTCTCTGAATCTTTTGATGATCTTATGCACTGTAGATGATGATATGTTCAAACTCTTTGCAATTTTACACTGTCGAACTCCTTTCTGATATTTCTCCACTATTTGTCGGCACAGAATTGGGGGGATTGGTGATCCTCTTCCCATCTTTACTTCTGAGAGCCGCTGCCACTCCAAGATGCTCTTTTTATACCCAGTCATGTTAATGACCTATTGCCAATTGACCTAATGAGTTGCAATTTGGTCCTCCAGCTGTTCCTTTTGTGTACCTTTAACTTTTCCAGCCTCTTATTGCCCTGTCCCAACTTTGAGATGTGTTGCTGTCATGAAATTTCAAATGAGCCAGTATTTGGCATGAAATTTCAAAATGTCTTACTTTCGACATTTGATATGTTGTCTATGTTCTATTGTGAATACAATATCAGTTTGAGATTTGTAAATTATTCCATTCCGTTTTTATTTACAATTTGTACATTGTCCCAACTTTTTTGGAGTCAGGGTTATAATAATAATAATAATAATAATAATAATAATAATAATAATAAAAGCCGCTAGAGGCCTTGACGGGCCCCTCACACGTGTGGTTCCGCAACCCAGGACATTCCGCCAACCAAGAAAACAGTCACATCATATATTCATCTCATCTCATTATCTCTAGCCACCTTTATCCGTTCTACAGGGTTGCAAGCAAGCTGGAGCCTATCCCAGCTGACTATGGGTGAAAGGCGGGGTACACCCTGGACAAGTCACCAGGTCATCACAGGGCTGACACAGACAACCATTCACACTCACACCTACAGTCAATTTAGAGTCACCAGTTAACTTAACCTGCATGTCTTTGGACTGTGGGGGAAACCGGAGCACCCGGACGAAACCCACGCGGACACGGGGAGAACATGCAAACTCCGCACAGAAAGGCCCTCACTGGCCACAGGGCTCGAACCCGGACCTTCTTGCTGTGAGGCGACAGCGCCAACCACTACACCACTGTGCCGCCGTCATATATTCATCAATTGTTCAAAGGTGATGTGCATGTTTTATTTCTTTACTGGCTAACACTTGCCACTAGGTGGTGTGTATGACTGGTATTTACTAACACTGGCCACTAGGCGGTGTGTCTCTCTCTCGCTCCGCTTTATCCTGTTCTACAGGGTTGCAGGCAAGCTGGAGCCTATCCCAGCTGACTACGGGCGAGAGGCGGGGTACACCCTGGACAAGTCGCCAGGTCATCACAGGGTAGGCGGTGTGTATGACTGGTAATTACTAACACTGACCACTAGGCGGTGTGTATAACTGGTAGTTACAAACTGGCCACGAGGCGGTGTGTATGACTGGTAATTACTAACACTGGCCACGAGGCGGTGTGTATAACTGGTAATTATGAACTGGCCACTAGGTGTGTGTATGACTGGTAATTACCAACACTGGCCACTAGGCGGTGTGTCTGACTGGTAATTACTAACTCTGACCACTAAGCAGAAGGAGAAATGGGACTATTTCTAGGCAATACGCAAAGAGAAGCATCTAAAATCAAAAACCTTGACGCAAAAGGTGCTTTGAAGAAGTTAGGCAGTGTCTGTTTGCACAACCATGATGTCAGTGCACAGGAGGCAGTCTACAGATTGACAAATATGCACTTAAAAGAATGTTCCTGTAAAGTGGGATTTATAACAGGAGACAATGTTGTGAAAATGATCCTGCCATTAACTGTTCTTAGAGGCTGTGCAGAAGGTCAAGGTTTGTCATGGATGACCAGCATTGTTGATAGGTACAAGAACAGACCAGATGAAGATGCATTTGATCAGATGTGTTTAGCAACTTTTGCATCAGAGTTCTGCATTCTGTCAGCTAATGAGAAGTCAGCAAATAAGGTTAAATGGAAGAATGATTTAGGATATATCTTGCGCAGAATATGTACAGCACCAGCTGCTATATGCTATGCTCACTCTTCTGCAACAAAAGACCCAGAAAAATTTCATCAAACAATGTTGAAGTTATTTCTTCCATATAAATAGGACATGCAATTAAAACCACCAGGCTATGAAAGATTTGAGGACTTTTATAATAATGGACATGTTTGCTATGCAGGTGGTAAGCTGCAGTCTGTTAAAGAAATTGTTGACCACAATAGGATGAGATTTGAGGTAGATGCAGATTTACTGCAGTTAGCTGAAGAACAACTCAATAATGTCTTACTGGAAGATGCATGGGGTCAATTATGTCCTGAACAAGAGATGGAGCGCTTAGAATGTCAGCAATTACAAATTGAATAAAGAGTATCAGAATCAGATTACAAGATATCAAGAATCCCTTTGCAAAAATCCCTACAATTCATAATATTGCCATTTCAGCATATTACAATATATCAAAAATCCCTTAGAAATTCAACTTCAGGAATATCTTGGCATCACGTTTGCCAAGTTTGACATGAATTTGATGAACCGTCTAGGAGGAGTACGTTAAAAATGACCATGTGTAATTTCACTCCAGATGGCCTTATGACATCATTCCAAAGTTCAAACCATTCATTTCAATGGGAAATGGAAAAAGGGCGCTATGAAGTCCCTGGGCCATGCCCGGGGCCAAAAGTCTGCGGCTGAGTAGCAAGGACTGATGTGTGTATCAAATTTCATGAGTTTTTGTACATGGGAAATGCCTCAAATTAGGACAAATATGACATCTCATCTCATTATCTCTAGCCGCTCCATCCTGTTTCACAGGGTTGCAGACAAGCTGGAACCTATCCCAGCTGACTACTGAGAGGCGGGGTACACCCTGGACAAGTCGCCAGGTTATCACAGGGCTGACACAGACAACCATTCACACTCATTCACACCTACGGTCAATTTAGAGTCACCAGTTAACCTAACCTGCATGTCTTTGGACTGTGGGGGAAACCGGAGCACCCGGAGGAAACCCACGCGGACACGGGGAGAACATGCAAACTCCACACAGAAAGGCCCTCGCCGGCCACGGGGCTCGAACCCGGACCTTCTTGCTGTGAGGCGACAGCGCTAACCACGACACCACCGTGCCGCCCCACAAACATGACATAATAATTTAAGCCACCAGCGGCCTTGACGGGCCCTCGCACATGTTGTTCTGCAACCGGGGACATTCTGCCACTCAACAACACAGTCACATGTCATATATTCATCAAATGTTCAAAGGTGATGTGCCTGTTGCAAATGCCATGACTGCTTGATGGATGAGAGATACAGACAAAGACTAAGTGTGTGTGTTTGTGGTGTGAAAATGTACATTTATATATGTACAAAACCATACGTGTCTCCTCCTTATCTCTATCTCACACTGTAATCTTAAGTCATCTTAGCTTTCCTGTGTATGCAGTGTGCGCGTGTGTGTGTGTGTGTGTGTGTGTCCATGCAGTTTTCATATGTCTGCAACAAAATGCACAATGATGGCAGGTCACTAATCTATAGCTTTAGGCACAGAGCTCCCATCTGTTTCTGGGTTGTAGAATTCTTATATCCTAGCCAGTCTCTTGTTTTATTTCTTTACTGGCGAGCACTGGCCACAAGGTGGTGTGTGTAACCGGTAATGACTAACACTGACCACTAGGCGGTGTGTGTAACCGGTAATGACTAACACTGACCACTAGGCGGTGTGTGTGACTGGTAATGACTAACACTGACCACTAGGCGGTGTGTGTGACTGGTAATGACTAACACTGACCACTAGGCGGTGTGTGTGACTGGTAATGACTAACACTGACCACTAGGCGGTGTGTGTGACTGGTAATGACTAACACTGACCACTAGGCGGTGTGTGTGACTGGTAATGACTAACACTGACCACTAGGCGGTGTGTGTGACTGGTAATGACTAACACTGACCACTAGGCGGTGTGTGTGACTGGTAATGACTAACACTGACCACTAGGCGGTGTGTGTGACTGGTAATGACTAACACTGACCACTAGGCGGTGTGTGTGACTGGTAATGACTAACACTGACCACTAGGCGGTGTGTGTGACTGGTAATGACTAACACTGTCCACTAGGCGGTGTGTGTGACTGGTAATGACTAACACTGACCACTAGGCGGTGTGTGTGACTGGTAATGACTAACACTGACCACTAGGCGGTGTGTGTGACTGGTAATGACTAACACTGACCACTAGGCGGTGTGTGTGACTGGTAATGACTAACACTGACCACTAGGCGGTGTGTGTGACTGGTAATGACTAACACTGACCACTAGGCGGTGTGTGTGACTGGTAATGACTAACACTGACCACTAGGCGGTGTGTGTGACTGGTAATGACTAACACTGACCACTAGGTGGTGTGTGTGACTGGTAATGACTAACACTGACCACTAGGTGGTGTGTGTGACTGGTAATGACTAACACTGACCACTAGGTGGTGTATGAATGGTAATGACTAACACTGACCACTAGGCAGTGTGTGTGACTGGTAATGACTAAGACTGACCACTAGGCGGTGTGTGTAACCGGTAATGACTAACACTGACCACTAGGCAGTGCGTATGACTGGTAATTACTAACACTGGCTACTCGGCGGTGTGTATGACTAATGACTAACACTGGCCACTAGGTGGTGTGTGTAACCGGTAATGACTAACACTGGCCACTAGGCGGTGCGTATGACTGGTAATGACTAACACTGGCCACTAGGCGGTGTGTGTGTAACCGGTAATTACTAACACTGACCACTAGGCGGTGTGTGTGTAACCGGTAATTACTAACACTGGCCACTAGGCGGTGCATATGACTGGTAATTACTAACACTGGCCACTAGGCAGTGTGTGTGTAACCGGTAATTACTAACACTGACCACTAGGCAGTGTGTGTGACTGGTAATTACTAACACTGGCCACTAGGCGGTGTGTGTGTAACTGGTAATTACTAACACTGACCACTAGGCGGTGTGTGTGTAACCGGTAATTACTAACACTGACCACTAGGCGGTGCATATGACTGGTAATTACTAACACTGGCCACTAGGCAGTGTGTGTGTAACCGGTAATTACTAACACTGACCACTAGGCAGTGTGTGTGACTGGTAATTACTAACACTGGCCACTAGGCGGTGTGTGTGTAACTGGTAATTACTAACACTGACCACTAGGCGGTGTGTGTGTAACCGGTAATTACTAACACTGACCACTAGGCGGTGCGTATGACTGGTAATTACTAACACTGGCCACTAGGCAGTGTGTGTGTAACCGGTAATTACTAACACTGACCACTAGGCGGTGTGTGTGACTGGTAATTACTAACACTGGCCACTAGGCGGTGTGTGTGTAACTGGTAATGACTAACACTGGCCACTAGGCGGAGTGTATGTGACTGGTAATTACTAACACTGGCCACTAGGCAGTGCGTATGACTGGTAATTACTAACACTGACCACTAGGCGGTGTGTGTAACCGGTAATGACTAACACTGGCCACTAGGCGGAGTGTATGTGACTGGTAATGACTAACACTGACCACTAGGCGGTGTGTGACTGGTAATGACTAACACTGACCACTAGGCAGTGTGTGTGACTGGTAATGACTAACACTGACCACTAGGCGGTGTGTGTGACTGGTAATTACTAACACTGGCCACTAGGCGGTGTGTGTAACCGGTAATTACTAACACTTACCACTAGGCAGTGTGTGTGTAACCGGTAATTACTAACACTGACCACTAGGCGGTGCGTATGACTGGTAATTACTAACACTGGCCACTAGGCAGTGTGTGTGTAACCGGTAATTACTAACACTGACCACTAGGCGGTGTGTGTGACTGGTAATTACTAACACTGGCCACTAGGCGGTGTGTGTGTAACTGGTAATGACTAAGACTGACCACTAGGCGGTGTGTGTGACTGGTAATGACTAACACTGGCCACTAGGTGGAGTGTATGTGACTGGTAATTACTAACACTGACCACTAGGCGGTGTGTGTGTAACCGGTAATTACTAACACTGACCACTAGGCGGTGTGTGTGTAACCGGTAATTACTAACACTGACCACTAGGTGGTATATGAATGGTAATGACTAACACTGGCCACTAGGCGGTGCGTATGACTGGTAATTACTAACACTGGCCACTAGGCAGTGTGTGTGTAATCGGTAATTACTAACACTGACCACTAGGCGGTGTGTGTGACTGGTAATTACTAACACTGGCCACTAGGCGGTGTGTGTGTAACTGGTAATGACTAAGACTGACCACTAGGCGGTGTGTGTGACTGGTAATGACTAACACTGGCCACTAGGTGGAGTGTATGTGACTGGTAATTACTAACACTGGCCACTAGGCGGTGTGTGTGTAACCGGTAATTACTAACACTGACCACTAGGCGGTGTGTGTGTAACCGGTAATTACTAACACTGACCACTAGGCAGTGTGTGTGACTGGTAATTACTAACACTGACCACTAGGCGGTGTGTGTGTAACCGGTAATTACTAACACTGGCCACTAGGCGGTGTGTGTGTAACCGGTAATTACTAACACTGGCCACTAGGCAGTGTGTGTGTAACCGGTAATTACTAACACTGACCACTAGGCGGTGTGTGTGACTGGTAATTACTAACACTGGCCACTAGGCGGTGTGTGTGTAACTGGTAATGACTAACACTGGCCACTAGGCAGAGTGTATGTGACTGGTAATTACTAACACTGGCCACTAGGCAGTGTGTATGACTGGTAATGACTAACACTGGCCACTAGGCAGAGTGTATGTGACTGGTAATTACTAACACTGGCCACTAGGCGGTGTGTGTAACTGGTAATGACTAACACTGGCCACTAGGTGGAGTGTATGTGACTGGTAATTACTAACACTGGCCACTAGGCAGTGCGTATGACTGGTAATTACTAACACTGACCACTAGGCGGTGTGTGTAACCGGTAATGACTAACACTGGCCACTAGGCGGAGTGTATGTGACTGGTAATGACTAACACTGACCACTAGGCGGTGTGTGACTGGTAATGACTAACACTGACCACTAGGCAGTGTGTGTGACTGGTAATGACTAACACTGACCACTAGGCGGTGTGTGTGACTGGTAATTACTAACACTGGCCACTAGGCGGTGTGTGTAACCGGTAATTACTAACACTTACCACTAGGCAGTGTGTGTGTAACCGGTAATTACTAACACTGACCACTAGGCGGTGCGTATGACTGGTAATTACTAACACTGGCCACTAGGCAGTGTGTGTGTAACCGGTAATTACTAACACTGACCACTAGGCGGTGTGTGTGACTGGTAATTACTAACACTGGCCACTAGGCGGTGTGTGTGTAACTGGTAATGACTAAGACTGACCACTAGGCGGTGTGTGTGACTGGTAATGACTAACACTGGCCACTAGGTGGAGTGTATGTGACTGGTAATTACTAACACTGGCCACTAGGCGGTGTGTGTGTAACCGGTAATTACTAACACTGACCACTAGGCGGTGTGTGTGTAACCGGTAATTACTAACACTGACCACTAGGTGGTATATGAATGGTAATGACTAACACTGGCCACTAGGCGGTGCGTATGACTGGTAATTACTAACACTGGCCACTAGGCAGTGTGTGTGTAATCGGTAATTACTAACACTGACCACTAGGCGGTGTGTGTGACTGGTAATTACTAACACTGGCCACTAGGCGGTGTGTGTGTAACTGGTAATGACTAAGACTGACCACTAGGCGGTGTGTGTGACTGGTAATGACTAACACTGGCCACTAGGTGGAGTGTATGTGACTGGTAATTACTAACACTGGCCACTAGGCGGTGTGTGTGTAACCGGTAATTACTAACACTGACCACTAGGCGGTGTGTGTGTAACCGGTAATTACTAACACTGACCACTAGGCAGTGTGTGTGACTGGTAATTACTAACACTGACCACTAGGCGGTGTGTGTGTAACCGGTAATTACTAACACTGGCCACTAGGCGGTGTGTGTGTAACCGGTAATTACTAACACTGGCCACTAGGCAGTGTGTGTGTAACCGGTAATTACTAACACTGACCACTAGGCGGTGTGTGTGACTGGTAATTACTAACACTGGCCACTAGGCGGTGTGTGTGTAACTGGTAATGACTAACACTGGCCACTAGGCAGAGTGTATGTGACTGGTAATTACTAACACTGGCCACTAGGCAGTGTGTATGACTGGTAATGACTAACACTGGCCACTAGGCAGAGTGTATGTGACTGGTAATTACTAACACTGGCCACTAGGCGGTGTGTGTAACTGGTAATGACTAACACTGGCCACTAGGTGGAGTGTATGTGACTGGTAATTACTAACACTGGCCACTAGGCAGTGCGTATGACTGGTAATTACTAACACTGACCACTAGGCGGTGTGTGTAACCGGTAATGACTAACACTGACCACTAGGTGGTATATGAATGGTAATGACTAACACTGGCCACTAGGCGGTGCGTATGACTGGTAATTACTAACACTGGCCACTAGGCAGTGTGTGTGTAATCGGTAATTACTAACACTGACCACTAGGCGGTGTGTATGACTGGTAATGACTAAAAGCCTCTGCATCCTCTTGCGACAAGGCTTTCGCAGATAGCTTTTCGCAGACAGTTGTAATTTATCCTTGAGCGGGGAGTAATAAAAAAGTTTCACTGCAAAGGAATTTAATGCTCTTTTCTGGGGTGCATTCTGTCTTTCCTCCAGTTTTCTCTGCTTTTGTTTCTCTGATCTTTCCTTCTGCTTTTCTGATGTTCCTGCAGTGCTCTGAATTAAGTTCAACACATTAGAATTAAATTAAGTTCAACGCATTAGAAACAAAAGCACGAACGGAGTTAAAACATGTTTTCTAGCAAATGGGCGCAGCCATATTGTTTTCTCGTTCTATCGCGTACAGTCTCGCGGTCAGTGTTGCCAGATACTCCTGACGTTTTCCAGCCCAAAATATGTTCAAAACCCGCCAAAATGCACTTGAAAACCCCCAACTGGGCGGGGGACCGCCCAATCTGGCAACACTGCTCGCGGTATTTACATCAATTTAACTTCCGAGTGTTCCCGAATGTCAACGAGAACAAACGAAGCCAATAAAAACATCGCTAAACAAGCAAACCAAATCAGAACGTATTCTGCTGGTCATTTTACTTAAACATTTTTAATGGATATACAAGAGATTTAAAAAAAAAAAAAAAAAAAAAAAACACACTAGAAAATAGCGGAATTCCGCTAAATAGCGGACGTCTGGGATCCCTGTGTAGCAGTGTAACATCTATGACAAGCGTCACAGGGCTCGTTTAAGTCTAGGAGTATTTTATTGTAAAATAACAGAACAAACCAAGGAAGAACCAACAAAGAATTAAGGTATATACCAAGGGGAAACCAACCACAAAGGAGAAACAAGCAGGCATCAGATAGGCGTGGAGCCAGCCCCCGAGGAGAGAGAACGTGTTCAGGCTCCCACCCTAGTATTTATAGGGGAGACATCATTGGCTCTACACCAGCCACCTGTAACAATTAGGTGCAGCAACTATACAAAAATGTACTGGGGGCCCCTAGTGGTAGGAGGACGTAACACCTCCCCACTAAGTTGGTGACATAGTTCCCAAATTACTAACTCAAAAAAAAACATCATACACCACTAAGGCACTCTGGACAAAGCATCCGCTATAATGTTGTCCGTACCCCGAATGTGTTTAACCTGCAAGTTGAAAGGTTGCAAGATCAAACACCACCGCATGAGCCATTGATTTGAATTACGCATGCGCCAGATGAACTTGAATGGGTCATGGTCGGTATAGACAACGATGTTCTTTGAGGCACCCAAGTAAACCTCAAAGTGTTGTACAGCCAGGACCAGGGCTAGTGCCTCCTTCTCTATGGTCGAATACGACCGCTGCGGAAGGCTAAATTTCTTAGAGAAATAAGAGACAGGATGTTCAACATCAGCACCGAGCTGGAGGAGGACAGCTTCAGCACCATAGTCACATGCATCGACAGCAAGGGAGAAGGGCTTTGAAAAAGCAGGCGCGCTCAAAACTGGAGCCGCAACCAAAAGCGACTTCAGATTTTCAAGCCATACTGCATTGCTCTGACCAGGCATACGGGACCTTCGGACTTAACAAATCAGTTAACGGGGCTACTACTGCAGAGAAGTTCTTGCAAAACGCATGATAGTAGCCCGCCATGCCAAGAAATCTGCGGAGCTCGCGGTGATCAGCAGGGGCAGGAAAATTGCAGATGGCAGAGATTTTTGCATCCAACGGACACACCTTACCCCCTCCCACCAAGCGGCCGAGATACGTAACAGTAGCCCTTCCAAATTCGCATTTTGCCAAATTGATGGTCAAACTTGTAGACGAGAGACGCCGAAACAGTTCTCGAATTTGGACAAGGTGACTGGACCAATCAGGACTGTGCAATACAACATCGTCAAAATAGGCCTCACAATTAGACATACCCGACAACACTGTATTGATCAGTCTCTGAAAACTCGCGGGAGCGTTACACATGCCAAACGCCATTATGCGATAAGACAGAAAATCGTCCAGTGTTACAAAGGCAGAAATTTCCTTGGCTCTGGCTGTCAACGGAATTTGCCAGTAACCTTTGAGCAGATCAAATTTGCTCACAAACACAGCTGACCCCACCCTGTCAATGCAGTCATCAAGCCTCGGAAGAGGATAATAGTCAGGTACCGTGACTGCATTGACACGGCGGTAATCAGTACAAAAACGGAACGTGTGATCAGGTTTAGCTACAAGACAAGGAGAACTCCAGGGACTCGAACTAGGCTCAGCAATGCCACTCGCCAACATGTACTCCACCTCCTTCCTCAAAATCACCCTCTTTGCAGGATTAACGCGGTATGGATGCTGCTTGATGGGAACTGCAGCGCCAACATCAATATCATGCTCAAGAACTCACGTTTGTTTTGGCACATCGCCAAAGAGCTCAGGGAACTGGTTGACTATTTCCACTATGTCAGCCCTCTGCGACAGAGATAGGTGAGGAAGGTGAGAGTCAAGCACCGAAATCATAGCAGAATTGTTCAAGCACCCCTCTACCACTGCACGACACAGGCTACTCCCAACGTCATCGTCTCCCTCTTCCACCGCAGAGATCAGCACCGCACCACTGGACAGCGCCGGATCAGCAGTTGGTTGCGGGTCAGGTGGCACAAGAGGAAGAGCAGAGGAGTCACACTCATGAAACGACTTCAACATATTCACGTGACATAAGCGCTTCTGACGCCTACGATCTGGAGTCGCAATCACATAGTCCCGATCAGACACTCTTTCCAAAACTTCATATGGGCCGCTAAATCGAGCCTGCAAAGCAGACCCAGGAACAGGTAGCAACATCAGCACTTTGTCGCCCACTACAAAGTGACGATCGACAGCCTTACGGTCATACCACTGTTTCATTTTACATTGAGTTTGTTTTAGATGTTCACGAGCAAACTCACATGCCCGATGTAAACGATCGCGAAAGTCAGATACATGAGAAAGTATGTTCTTAGTGGGGTCATCACTAAAACACTGGTGTTTCAGGACAGCCAATGGACCTCGTGGTGAGTGCGCAAAAACGAGATCAGCCGGACTAAATCCCAAAGACTCCTGGACAACTTCCCTACATGCAAACAACCAGGGAATAGCATCAGCCCAATCCCCACCAGTCTCTAAACAATACTTCCGTAACATACTCTTCAAAGTCTGGTGGAAACGTTCCAGTGCCCCCTGACTCTCAGGGTGAAAAGCACTGGAAATGTTGTGCTGGATGCGCAACTGTTGTAACACGCGGGCAAAGAGACGAGAGGTAAAATTAGACCCACGGTCGGTCTGCACAACCTTGGGTAGACCGAACAGCGAGAAAAATTAACAGCTCCTTAAGTACAGCCTTGGTGGTGATAGTATGCAGAGGGTTCGCCTCTGGGAAGCGAGTCGCTGCGCACATCATTGTCAACAGACACTGGTACCCACCTTTTGCACGGTCAAGTGGACCAACAATATTAGGGATGACTGTATCGAATGGCTGGCCTAACACAGGGATAGGATACAACGGCGCAGGTGGAATGGTTTGATTTGGTTTGCCAGCTAACTGGCAAACGTGGCACGTCTTGCAAAAACGAACAACATCTCTCCTAACACTAGGCCAGAAAAAATGTTGAGTAATACGATTTAATGTCTTTGCTATCCCCAAGTGTCCAGCCAAACAATCATGAGCTACAGTGGTGCTTGAAAGTTTGTGAACCCTTTAGAATTTTCTATATTTTTGCATAAATATGACCTAAAACATCAGATTTTCACACAAGTGCTAAAAGTAGATAGAGAACCCAGTTAAACAAATTAGACAAAAATATTATACTTGGTCATTTATTTATGGAGGGAAATGATCCAATATTACATATCTGTGAGTGGCAAAAGTATGTGAACCTCTAGGATTAGCAGTTAATTTGAAGGTGAATTTAGAGTCAGGTGTTTTCAATCAATGGGATGACAATCAGGCATGAGTGGGCACTCTTATTTAAAGAACAGGGATCTATCAAAGTTTGATCTTCATAACATGTTTGTGGAAGTGTATCATGGCACAAACAAAGGAGATGTCTGGGGACCTCAGAAAAAGTGTTGTTGATGCTCATCAGGCTGGAAAAGGTTACAAAACTCTCTAAAGAGTTTGGACTCCACCAGTCCACAGTTAGAGAGATTGTGTAGAAGTAGAGGAAATTTAAGACCATTGTTACCCTCCCCAGGAGTGGTTGACCAACAAAGGTCACTCCAAGAGCAAGGGGTGTAATAGTTGGCAAGGTTACAAAGGACCTCAGGGTAACTTCTAAGCAACTGAAGGCCTCTCTCACATTGGCTAATGTTAATGTTCATGATTTCACCATCAGGAGAATACTGAACAACAATGGTGTGCATGGCAGGGTTGCAAGGAGAAAGCCACTGCTCTCCAAAAAGAACATTCCTGCTCATCTGCAGTTTTTAAAGATCACATGGACAAGCCAGAAGGCTACTGGAAAAATGTTTTGTGGATGGATGAGACCAAAATAGAACTTTTTGGTTTAAATGAGAAGTGTTATGTTTGGAGAAAGGAAAACACTGCATTCCAGTATAAGAACCTTATCCCATCTGTGAAACATGGTGGTGGTAGTATCATGGTTTGGGCCTGTTTTGCTGCATTTGGGCCAGGACGGCTTGCCATCATTGATGGAACAATGAATTCTGAATCATCCCAGCAAATTCTAAAGGAAAATGTCAGGACATCTGTCCATGAACTGAATCTCAAATGAAGGTGGGTCATGCAGCAAGACAGCGACCCTAAGCACACAAGTTGTTCTACCAAAGAATGGTTAAAGAAGAATAAAGTTAATGTTTTGGAATGGCCAAGTCAAAGTCCTGACCTTAATCCAATTGAAATGTTGTGGAAGGACCTGAAGCGAGCAGTTCATGTGAGGAAACCCACCAACGTCCCAGAGTTGAAGCTGTTCTTTATGGAGGAATGGGCTAAAATTCCTCCAAGCCGTTGTGCAGGACTGATCAACAGTTACCGGAAATGTTTAGCTGCAGTTATTGCTGCACAAGGGGGTCACACCAGATACTGAAAGCAAAGGTTCACATACTTTTGCCACTCACAGATATGTAATATTGGATCATTTTCCTCAATAAATAAATGACCAAGTATAATATTTTTGTCTCATTTGTTTAATTGGGTTTTCTTTATCTACTTTTAGGACTTGTGTGAAAATCTAATGATGTTTTAGGTCATATTTATGCAGAAATATAGAAAATTCTAAAGGGTTCACAAACTTTCAAGCACCACTGTATACTTAAAACCTTACCTTTATACATCTCAGGTAACAATTTGGACACACTCCTTCCCCAGGTTTGGAGCATGAGGAGGTCTCCACTTCCTCATCAACACTCCGTCTCTGAAAAATAAACACTGCGGTTCTTTTTCTATGTCAACATCTGACAAGCTGCAACAATGGAGCAAGCGTTGAGTCAGATTTCTGAGCAGAAATCAAATTTTCACAAGACAAGTTCAGTGTGCTTTCAACTTTCGCCAACGGCACAGAAGTAGTAGACGAAGGAACAATACTACCTAAAATCATCAAGATTAGCAAAGAACGAATCAGACAAATCGGGCGCATCAACAGCGGAGGAGGACAGTGAGCGCTTACGCTCCTCAGAAGCTGCGCGCTTCGTCATAGCATGAGTGACGGCACAGGTGGGGAACACTTCGGGATGCTCCCGCACACACTCGTGAACAACAGGTGGATCAGGGACAGAAACCTTGGGCAGCACATTTGAATTCGGTTCGGCCCACACATTACCAAATGCGACATCATTCCTAAGAATAAAAGTTACTCCCGGAATAGGCAGTGAGCCACGAACCCCCACAGCAACAGTACCAGTGACCAAATCAGATTGCAACTCAATTTGGTGAAGTGGAACGGTCACCAACCCCATTTCACAGCCATGCACAAGGACACTAGTCCCCGTCTTCGTATTTTCAGACAAAGGCAAGATTCTCCCTAAGATAAACGACAGTGCAGCTCCAGGATCACGCAAGATACGCACTGGCACACGATTTTGATTGCCAGCCAGACACACATAGCAATCACTTAGAAAGGGTTCATAGCCAGTTTTCAACCAAGACACAGCTTGTAAAGCAAAGGAGGAAGGACAAGCTTTAATTAACCCCGCACTCTTGGTGTCCAACTTTCCATGCTTCTTTAACACTACACAGTCAGCCACCAAATGACCGGGCCTCTTACAATAATGACAGGTTTGTTCACCACCAGGCAAAGTTTTAGGCGAGTCAGAACGATGTTTGTTTTTAAAAGTCACACGATGTGTCAGCGCATACTCATCAGCCAGAACCGCAGCTTGATGTAATGTAACCTATTTACCTGACGCTCATGGAGAAAGGTGGCAACAGAAGGAGGGAGGCAATTCTTAAACTCCTCGATCAGCACCAGTTCACGCAGTTGCGCTTTACTGTGCACCTCACTAGCTGTACACCAACGATCGAACAGTATCTCTTTCTCACGAGCGAATTCCATATAGGTCTGACTGTCTACCTTTTTTGAGCACCGGAAGCGCTGCCTGTAAGCTTCAGGTACTAACTGGTAACCCCGCAGAATTGCGGCTTTAACCACATCATAATCTGCACTTTCCTGGTGAGACAATGAAACGAATATTTGTTGGGCATGTCCTGTCAATACAGATTGAACTAACAGAGGCCACACATCCTTCGGCCAATTCAAGGTGTGAGCAACCTTCTCAAAGTGCAGAAAAAAATTATTCATGTCCTTTTCTGCAAAGGGAGGTACCAATTTGATGTGTTTCGTGACATCAAACGGCGCTGACGCCAAATCAACACCTCCCTGAGCAGCCTCGTTTTCTAGTGCTTTTAGCTGCAACTGATTTTCAGTTTGTCTTAATTTTAACTCCTTCCACCGATTATCTAATTCCTTCTCTCTAATGGAGAGCTCTTTCAACCGGATTGTCTCCGTTAGATCAACGTTAGGCAAGATTCCTTTCTCAATCAAAAAGGGATGGACTACACTCTTGATTGAGGTCTTCAACCGCTTCTCAGAAGCACTGACTTGAATGTCAAATAACCCAGCTACTTCAATCAATTGATCTTTCGTGAGACTATGAAAAGCCTCCAACATCGGATTATCGGCAAAACCTTGTGCCGCAGATGTCATGGTGTCAACTCCAAAAGGTGTACACAAAAAAAAAAAATAAATAAAAAATAATAATAATAATCGCACCTGCTGCAATGTCTCATCTCATCTCATTATCTCTAGCCGCTTTATCCTTCTACAGGGTCGCAGGCAAGCTGGAGCCTATCCCAACTGACTATGGGCAAAAGGCAGGGTACACCCTGGACAAGTCGCCAGGTCATCACAGGGCTGACACATAGACACAGACAACCATTCACACTCACACCTACGGTCAATTTAGAGTCACCAGTTAACCTAACCTGCATGTCTTTGGACTGTGGGGGAAACCGGAGCACCCGGAGGAAACCCACGCGGACACGGGGAGAACATGCAAACTCCACACAGAAACTGCTGCAATGTGCGACCAAAAAAACTGCAAACAAAGTAGTCACTAAAATTCCCCACAAAAGTGACTACAGCTCTCTCCCCACCCACAAAAGGGTGGTCCACCACCCAACCACTAGGAGGACACAAGGCTATACAGACCAAAAGGGCAAAACACCCACTAAAGCAGCACCGAAGTCTAACCAGAACCCCTAACCACCAGTAGCATGGGAGAGAAAAAAAACCCACGCAAAACACCAAAGAGACAGAGCACACGACCGGAATAATTTGCACTGTACTGCAACCTGAACACTTACCTGTCAAAAAAAAAAAAAAACCTGAACTAAACCTTACCACTAGTCTTCAGTGGTTCCCCTAAAAGGCATAGTTTAACCGCAAACTCAAGGGGTGAATGATGCCACGCCCCTGAAGCAGGCCGACTAAGGGCTACCACCAAAAACAAATAACTAAAATAAAAAAGGTGGTGGACTCTGTGTCCACCCGGCAGCTTCCTATTCACAGTACAGCAGAAACCACTCACAGCCGAACAAAAGTGCTCACCAAAAGTCGCAAACTTACAACCCACTTCTCTCAGTACAAAACTATCAAAAAGGTCAAAAGGGTGCAAAACGGACGAGCCCCCAAATGTTACAAACTGATGTAGCAGTGTAACATCTATGACAAAAGTCACAGGGCTCATTTAAGTCTAGGAGTATTTTATTGTAAAATAATAACAGAACAAACCAAGGAAGAACCAACAAAGAATTAAAGTATATACCAAGGGGAAACCAACCACAAAGGAGACACAAGCAGGCATCAGACAGGCGTGGAACCAGCCCCCGAGGAGAGAGAGAGTGTTCAGGCTCCCACCCTAGTATTTATAGGGGAGACATCATTGGCTCTACACCAGCCACCTGTAACAATTAGGTGCAGCAACCATGCAAAAATGTACTGGGGGCCCCTAGTGGTAGGGGGACATAACACTTCCTCACTTCCTCGATCAACCGCTCTTCGTGCTGCTCCATCTTCGCTCGTGGTTTTCAAAATGGCGGTCGTGAAAACAAAACAAACTGGGGAAGTAGGGAAGTGGAAGTGCGTGTACAGCGGATGTAGAGTGGACCAATCAGAGCCCTCTTGTCTGCGACGCTGTCTGCGAGGCTGTCTGCGGTGGTCACAATTTTTGGGAGGTGCACGCAGAGCGTCTGCAAAGGGGGGGGCTTCGCAGACGCCATCTGCAACACCATCTGCGAGGACTGGGTTGTCAGCATAAATTGGCCTTAACACTGACCACTAGGTGGTGTGTATGACTGGTAATTACTAACACTGGCCACTAGGCGGTGTGTATGACTGGTAATGACTAACACTGACCACTAGGCGGTGTGTATGACTGGTAATGACTAACACTGACCACTAGGTGGTGTGTGTGACTGGTAATTACTAACACTGGTAATTACTAACACTGACCACTAGGCAGTGTGTATGACTGGTAATGACTAACACTGACCACTAGGTGGTGTGTATGACTGGTAATGACTAACACTGACCACAAGGCGGTGTGTATGACTGGTAATTACTAACACTGGCCACTAGGCGGTGTGTATGACTGGTAATGACTAACACTGACCACTAGGTGGTGTGTATGACTGGTAATTACTAACACTGGCCACTAGGCGGTGTGTATGACTGGTAATTACTAACACTGACCACTAGGCGGTGTGTATGACTGGTAATGACTAACACTGACCACAAGGCGGTGTGTCTCATCTCATTATCTCTAGCCGCTTTATCCTGTTCTACAGGGTTGCAGGCAAGCTGGAGCCTATCCCAGCTGACTACGGGCGAAAGGCGGGGTACACCCTGGACAAGTCGCTAGGTCATCACAGGGCTGACACATAGACACAGACAACCATTCACACTCACATTCACACCTATGGTCAATTTAGAGTCACCAGTTAACCTAACCTGCATGTCTTTGGACTGTGGGGGAAACCGGAGCACCCGGAGGAAACCCACGCGGACACGGGGAGAACATGCAAACTCCACACAGAAAGGCCCTCGCCGGCCCCGGGGCTCGAACCCAGGACCTTCTTGCTGTGAGGCGACAGCGCTAACCACTACACCACCGTGCCGACAAGGCGGTGTGTATGACTGGTAATTACTAACACTGGCCACTAGGCGGTGTGTATGACTGGTAATGACTAACACTGACCACTACGTGGTGTGTATGACTGGTAATTACTAACACTGGCCACTAGGCGGTGTGTTTGACTGGTAATTACTAACACTGGCCACTAGGCGGTGTGTATGACAGGTGGTATATGTACACGAACAAGCCACAAAAAATTGACTCGATGGGTTTACCATTTTTTCTTAGGTATGGTGCTCCGTTGGAGCTCCGCTATTATTGTGTGTGTGTGTGTGTCTGTCAGAGGGAGAGAGAGAGAGAAACTGTGTGTGTGAAACAGAGTGTGCTTGTAGATGTTGTGTGTGCATGTGAGTGCATACTTGTATGTGTGTATGCATAAATATGCATATGACTGTATGTGTGTGTATGAGTGTGCACAGAATTGTATATATCATCAGACTCATGATATCCAATATTTTGTAAAGTTTCAGATCAATCCATCAATGAACTGAACATTTTTCCACATTTCCTGCTTGGCCAGATGGTGGCGCTGTGCTAGGCATCTGAATTACACATGTGAATATCATCACAATCATAATACACAATATTTTGTAAAGTGTCAGATCAATCAGTGAAGGCATTGCCAATTTCTGGCACATTTCCTGCTTGGCCAGGTGGTGGCACTATAACAGGCAGGCCCTTTGGGAGTCAGGTTATCATAATAATCATAATATCTATTGAAGTAAGAAGTGTCCGACCATACAGTCAATGCACTGTGGCTTTCTGACACGTTTCCTGTTTATGTGGCAAGATATTAAAATCATAAGGCCATTTCAACATATTACAAGATATCAAAAATCCCCTCGCAATTTAATATCAGCGACATCTTGGCATCACGTATAACAAATTTCACATGAACCTCATGAACCGTCTCGGAGGAGCATGTTAAAATTCATCATGTGTCAAAACACACATATTCAAAACCCTATTCTTTCCTTGGCCAGTTGGTGGCGCTATACCAGACAGGCCCATAACAGCTAAAGAGTATCAGAATCATATTACAAGATATCAATTTCAACATTCAGCAATATCTTGGCATATTATATGTTATAATATTTCAACATATTACAACATGTCAAAAATCCCTTGGCAATTCAACTTCAGCAATATCTTGGCATCATGTTTGCCAAGTTTGACATGAATTTGATGAACCGTCTAGGAGGAGTACGTTAAAAATGACCATGTGTAATTTCACTCCAAATGGCCTTATGACATCATCATTCCAAAGTTCTACCCATTCATTTCAATGGGAAATGGAAAAAGGGGCGCTATGAAGTCCCTGGGCCATGCCCGGGGCCAAAAGTCTGTGGCTGAGGAGTGAGGACAATGACTGATGTGTGTATCAAATTTCATGAGTTTTCGTGCATGGGAAATGCCTCAAATAAGGCCAAACACGGCAGAATAATAATAATAATAATAATAATAATAATCCTTTGAAAACAATAGGGTCTCACACCAAACGGTGCTCGGGCCATAATAATAATAATAATAATAATAATAATAACACAAAAGGCTGTACAATATTTCCTTTCTATTTAGGACAGCTGTTGAAACAGGATTATTTTCTCATGTTATTTGCCATTTTCACTTCATTCTCACAGTCATGTCTTAACAGTATTTATTCATCACATAATTCACTGTCATTTTAGACACAAACGATTCAATTTTGATGCTTTTTCTTTTTAAGACGACACAGTGTTTAGTAAATGGGGTAACTTTTAACCTGGTAAACAAATGTAATAAGAAATACAGCGTCTGACAGTATGGATGCCGGATGCACCGTCTGGCCAAATGCTTCAGTGAGATGACGACTGGACTGAACCCACACTCCACAAGCAGTTAACAAAATTCATCTTGCGTAGGCGTGAATTATTTTATTTTCCAATACATACATCATTCATAATTCTGATTAAAGTTGCATTTGTTTACCACATTAAAAGTTACCCCATTTGCTGAACAGTGCGTGGACTTAAAAAGAAAAAGCTTCATTCTCACATGTTTTAACAGTATTTATTGGTCTCAATTTTGCTAATTGAATCTTTTGTGTCTAAAATGTGACCAATAAATACTGTTAAAACAGAGCGGAATGGGTTCGGAGCCCTCCGGATTTTATATACAGCCGAGGCCTCTTTCGTCATCGGTCACGTGGTTTCGTCTGTCACGCCCCTTCTACGCCATTCGTGCTTCAGAGCCTCACGACAGACAGGTGTCTCACACACACTTCTTATAAATCCTGTGATTAACATCTAACCTGTGGATATTTTATTGTTTTAGATTTCTGTTATCTGACTCTGGATCCAAACACAGTAAATTCTGACCTAATTCTGTCTGAGAAGAACAGAGCAGTGACACGCAGTAAGACAAAACAGAGATACTCTGATCATCTAGAGAGATTTGACTCCTCGCCTCAGGTGTTGTGTAAGGAGAGTGTGTGTAAGGAGAGTGTGCGTGAACGCTGTTACTGGGAGGTGGAGCGGAGAGGTGATGTGGAAATATCAGTCTCATATAAAGAGATCAGCAGGAAAGGAGCGGGTAATGAGTGTGGGTTTGGATTCAACAGTCAGTCCTGGAGTCTGGAGTGTTCTTCTTCCTCTGTCTCTTTCTGGCACAACGACATTAAGACTGATCTCCAAGGTCCATCATCCTCCAGAATAGGAGTGTATGTGGATCACAGTGCAGGAACTCTGTCCTTCTACAGCGTCTCTGACCCGATGAGGCTCCTCCACAGATTCCACACCACATTCACTCAGCCTCTATACGCTGGGGTCTGGATGTGGGGTTTTGTCTCATCTGTGAGGTTTTGTGATCCGATGAAAAAATGAAATGTTGGTAAAAGAAATGTTGAGTAAAATTATTACTGAGGTGTCAGATTGAATTTCTCCCTAAAATACAAAGACACTTTTGTGTGCAGAAACTGTGGCACTAATGAATTATTATTTTCAGAGTGCATCTGTTTTATAGATTAATAAGAAAATAAGTTACATAAATGCCTTAATGCAGAATATAAGATGTTTCTAGAAAAAAAAATTATCAGACTATTTTAAATGTCTGCACTATTATGAGATTTATTACACTGATATGAAAGTTTAGAATGTCTCAAATTCTGTTTTTTCTTTGGCAAAATCTGTTTCTTCAGAAATAAAACTTCCTCAAACTACTGCGTCTTTCTGTCCTGCTGCTGGTGGAAACACACCCTACTGTGTGTAAGAACATTTTTAACAATTTTGTGTCTTGAACCATTTTCTGTTCAAAAAAAATAATTACACTCACTGTATTCAGACCCCTTTAAAATATTTTAAATCTAAAATATGGAATAAACACAGACTCATTTTGCAGGTTTTGGTATCTATCCATATAAAAATTATTTACAAATCATTGTTTTCAGTTTTAATTTCAATTTCCACATACAATATAACCTTTTTCTGATTTGGGGCTGTTTTTCCTCTCAGATGCCTGATTTAATGTCAGTGATGTGTCTCTCCCCCCATAATCTAAACTCATTTGTACTAGTTTATTGTACTTTAAAACTAACAGATGATGTAATCAATTAAAACAATAAGTGTTAATTTTAATTACCAGGGCATAAAAACTCCCTTTGTGTTTCTACTTTTCTCTTTCTATTTCCATTTAAAGGCCAAATGACGACTATTAATCAAACTCAGGTTTATAAAAGACGCTTCATAAACTCAAGATCCAAACACTGTGTTAAAACAAAACTTTATTAAACAGAGATCAGTTTAAATCCCAGAGGGAGCGCTCGTGTCTCTCTCCATCACTACACACTGGGAACTGCACACACTTCAGGCCTCACACACCACACACTGGTTTCCTGTGAGGCCTTCACTAATGTGCAGCTCCACACGTGCGCTAGCGTACGGGGAAAAACCACAAACACCACCGATCCAGTATCGTCAGGATTCTCTGTTCAGACACAAATATACAGTACAAAAAAACAAAAAGCAAAATAAAACTACAGTTTCAGATGGAACAGCTGGAAAACGGCTGATGATCAGGAGAAGGACGCCTGGGATCCAGTCCTGTTCTAAAGGAATGCCATAATTAGGTGTAAATCATGATACAATGATGAGACTTAAGATCGGCCCACGCCTAGTCGAAACCTGAAGAGGTGAATTAAACAACAAGGTGGAAAAAGATGAAGTGATTTCATTATGAACTTTGTATAGATGACTAGAACATTAATTCTTCTTATAAGTCTTCTGTAACTGTTCAGGTATTTATAGATTTTATTTTTAGAATGTAGTTCTCACACACGCACACACACACACACACACACACACACACACACACACACACACACGCTCTCTCTCTCTCTCTCTCTCTCTCTCTCTCTCTTCCCCTTCTGCTGTTTCATTTTATCCTTGGGCATTTTTCTGATCTTTTTATTTTTACTGCTTGAGCATTTTGTAGTTTATTAGATTATTATGGTTTCAGAATGGGATCAGAAATTTAAACATCGTTTAATTACATTATGTGCAAACATTATAACAAATTCAATACAAGAGATGTTTTTAATTGTCCAGTCATATGTGACACAACAAATAAAATAAATGACAAAAATACACATGGGGGAAAAGTGTAAAGGAATAGCAGTGTTTGGTCAGATCAATCCCACAGTCCAAAGACATGCAGGTTAGGTTAACTGGTGGCTCTAAATTGACTGGAGGTGTGAATGTGAGTGTGAACGGTTGTGTGTCTCTGTGTGTCGCCCTGTGATGATCTGGTGACTTGTCCAGGGTGAACCCCGCCTCTCACCCATAGTCAGCTGGGATAGGATCCAGCTTACCCACGACCCTGCACAGGATAAGCGGCTACAGAGAATGGATGGATGGATGGTCAGATCAATTAAATCACTTCAGAATCCTGTTCCTAAGAGAGAGAGAGAGAGAGAGATGCGTTCATTGCTCACTGAAAGGAATAGAAAATGTAAAGTAAATACATGCATCGGTTGGTAGCTTATATTGAGAGCCTGTAAGAGAAGTTTCAGGCATGTTTGACCATTTATAAGAAAGTTGTGAGGATTTTTTCCATCGCTGCTCTAATGCCACCAGGAGGCCGCCATGTTGCCTGTTGGAAGGGCGATGTGTGACGTCATTTGGGCGCAAGGCTGAGTGCAGCTCTTCAGTACTGAAGGAGCAACGCAAAAGGTCTGCTAAGGTGAGAATGTCGATTTTTTCACTATACATCTGAAATAGTGTATTAATGAGCTGCAACCCTGACTTTTGGACAAACCTGAACTCTTTACCTGTAAAACGAGGCTGAAACTGCGTTATACTACTCGTTAGCATGCTTAGCATGCTCTCGACTCATTCATGAAAAACTTCATCAAGACGTCCCCAGGCTAGCCGACCGTAATTACCGTGGTAGACAGTCCAACTCCCGCAGCAACGCAGAAAGAGGGTAAACAAGCACTGCGTTACTATACAGGATTTATCTGAACATTACAGCAGGATGCACTTGTACGAGAAAAGGCAGAAATATTGCCAGAAACCCCCGAGCTGCTGGTATGGGATGGATTTATCTGGTAAAATTCATCCATGTAAAGGATACAGTATAAATAGCACCGAGGACAATACAAAGTATAAAATACACTTATTTCCAATGTGGTCCTCTTGATGACAGCAGGAAACAATAAAATATAACAGACAATAATAAACTGACAAAATTCTATAAACAATGATGAGTCGTAAACAAAAATATGCTAACTGTAATTATCACAGAGTACAACTAGATTACAGAAATAGCACCAAAATGATTAGAAATTAGTTACACACACAAAACGGGGTTTGGAATTTACTCCATAAAATTTAAGAAACAGGTGAAACAGTTATCACGTGTTTGACATCACTTACAATCCACGGCCGCATTCGATAAAATGGACCACAGCGCCAGCGACATTTCTTCACTGATTTCCTCGAGTATTTCGGACAATGACACGAATAACGATGAGGATAATGATAAACAAGCATTACCGTATCAATTAGTTACACACAAGTGAACAATATTTATAGAGTTGTTTTAGTCAGTCATTACTGAGGCTTTTCTGAGAACACTGAATCAAAGCAAGACACCCAACAAACATCGAGCTGCTTAGCTGCATCAGCAATTATTACGTTTATGCCCAAAGGAACTCAAAATAACATCACGCTTAATAAAAACTTAGGGAAGCCATAAAGTGTTTTCTTACCCTTTGAATTTCTCTTTTGCGGACTACTGACTGTGTTGTCTCGTTTGTAAGCTTCAAGTCTTACTCGCTATGCGGAGCTTCCGTGTCTTGCACCCAAATGACGTCAGAATTGCCGGAAACGATCGGGGGGAATTTTCTGATTGGTTAAAATATTTTCAATGGCGGTATCCATGAACTCATCCATTCTGCATAGAAACTGACTTTCGGAGATCGAGATCTTTGTTGTGTGAGCTCCTAATTTTCAATTATTCACATGAATCGTTAGATTATGATATAAACTATCTTCATAATTGTATTTTAAAAATGGATTTTCTTTTCTTTTAAACTACCACTGGCAAGATTGTTCAAGTTTATATGCCCTGCAGGAAACACACCCACACTGTTTCAAATCTCTTCACACTGAATAGCAATTTGCTAACATAGCCAGGCCACGCCTTACACATTACAAAAAAGGAGTGCTCTCTCTCTTTAAAGCCACGCCCACTCTCTCTGCCACACAGAACCAGGAAGTCAATTTCCGGAAATCGGAGGGAAGAGATCTGAAGGGGGCGGGGTCATGGCATGCGGCTGGATTGTGAATGGACAGAGGATGGCAGGAGGAAGTGACGGATCAGGAAGTGAGCTGGGAGGAATGGATGAGGGCCGCGGGAAAGACGAAGGTTGGTGGACTGCAACTTTTAAAAATAGTCGTAAACGAAGGAAGCGGAAGCAACGAGGGAAAAATGTGAGTGTTGAAGACACGGACAGTGATGAAAGCATGGGAGCTGCAGGGAAACAAGTTGAAGAGTATAAAGTGATAATTAAACTAACTCAAGAAGGAGCGGCATTCAGTGAGTGGAACCCGATTCAACTAACCAAAGCGATAAACAAACTGGTAGGTGATGTGAAGAGCCAAGATACTACGAAGTGGAGCACTTTTAGTTGTGTGCAGAGATAGTACTCAGCAAGGGAGGGCCATCAAACTGAACAAGAATTCCTCTTTATAATATCAATACAATCAGCATTTGTTACCGGATCAGAGATATTTTGAGCTAATCTTGGTCCAACATTAACAAAAAAAAAAAAATTAAAACTATTAGCAACTACATCCATGTTATAATTTTCGATATCTTTGTCATTAAAGTATTTAGGGTAATGTATTTGTCCAGAGCCATCTTTTAATAATACTATTTAATATATTCCATATTCCTTTAATATTATTTTTGCTATTATCTATTAATTTGCCATATTGATCCTTCCTACATCTCCTTATGATACTCATTAACTTGTTTTTATATTTTTTATATTTATTTTCTGCCTCTTTGGTTCTTAATTTAATAAATTCTCTATATAGAGTTTTTTTTCTTCTCACAGGCATTTTGTAATCCCTTAGTAATCCAAGGTTGGTCATTATAGTTTTGTTTTGTATTCTATTGCTTCAGTGGGCAATTCTTATCATATAATAATTTGAATATACTTAAAACGTTATCATATGCTCTATCAATGCTATTCTCTGTATAAACTGATTCCCAGTCTTGCAGTAATAAATCATTATTTAATGCAAACATGGCTTCCTCTGTCCTAACTCTTCTGTACTTAAGTTTATGGTCTGTCACATCTCTCTTGCAATTACAGTCATAAATTGTAAAAACTGGTAGATGATCACTGATATCATTGATTAATATTCCACTTATAATGTTATCTATGTCATTGGTAAATATATTATCTATTAAAGTAGCACTATGGTCAGTAATTCGGGTGGGTCTGGTAATTTTTGGGTGGAGACTCATACTGTACATGGTATTAATAAATTCCTCAGTCATACTGTGCTTATTAGGGTTCAACAGATCAATATTAGTATCCCCACAAATGAAAACTTTTTATTATCTACTGTAAATGTCTTTTTTTTTTCTACCAGTCCTTAAACGCCTCTATACTAGTTTCTGGCACTCTATTCTGTATATACAGCTAATTAATACATTTCTACTTTTTTCAATATTAATTTCAATTGTTAAAAATTCTAATAAATTATTAATCACCATTGTCATGCCCTCTATTAACTTATAATTCAAATTACAGTCCGCATACACCGCCACTCCTCCTCCACCTTTATTTTTCCTGTTCATAGAATTAAATTCATATCCAGCCAGTTCGAAATCCACTCCTTTCTCCAGGTCAATCCAGGTCTCCGATATGGCAATTATGTTGAATGGATGAGTAAACTGACTTCAGTATTTCTTGATGTGTTTGAAGTTAGTGTCCATGCTTCTGCTTGTAGCTCCCCCAGTAACACGAGGAAACAGTTTTTTCGTTTAAACCACAGGGCGCTCTTTATTCTGCTTGGTCCCGTGAAAACTGACAATAACAAACAACAATTAAACTAATGCAGATCATGCTATACAAACATAGGTAATATTAACAACTATTTAGAGACATAAGCTTACCTCGCTGGCAGCTTGTTACCAAAAGGAGCTAGGTTCCTTGCACAAAAAGCTTCGTCATTCTTCAGAACATTTCTTCTCGAACAATATTCCAAACCTGGGTTCCATACAAACTTTAAATGTCCGTGTTACATTCTTCACGCAATGTTCATCAAATGCATCTCACAAACAATGCATAAAGTGTCCTTTAGTCCTGATATGCAAAAGACTGGATTACCGCCGTTTCTGAAGATATTCCCTTTGTTTTACGGTCATAAATTATGTCCCCCAGAGCGTAGCTCCAATAATAGGTTCCGCCCCAATACAACACAAAAAATATGGCGCACCATAAAAATCATGCCCCCAATAAAGAAATAAAATTACAAAACTAATTTATATATTAGAAATATTATTCATGCCATTTATGTAACTGATGACAGTTATACTCCCACCAAAATCTTCTGTGATTTTTACTTTCTTTATTCCTAATGTGAAGCTATATGAACTTATTTATAACCTTTTCTTCACTATTTTTAGATTTAACTACGGCTTGTAAGCTTATAATGACAGGATGAAAGTGTAACATCAAGCCTTTAATCTGCTTCCAGGAGTGTAACAGTCTTCTGGATAGGGCGTTCAAGGTAGGTAGGTTTGGAGGTACGTTTACCCCTGGAATCAAGAGTAGGATCACTGATCAAGAGCTTTAGCTTTCTCACTCTTCCATCCTTTCCTGGTAGCACTTCAGTGACTTTAGCCAACTTCCATTGACTGCGTGGGGCCATGTCATCCAGCATAAGAACAATGTCATTAACCTTTGCGTTTCTTTGTTCCTTGGTCCACTTCTGTCGATGCTGAAGATTCAAGAGATATTCCCTCTTCCATCGCAACCAGAAACTGTTGGCCAGGAACTGAACACGACGCCATCGCTTACGAAGATACAGATCTTCTCTGACAAATCGTCCAGGAGGTGGAGCGATTACTGTGGATTTCATGGTCAAAATGTGATTAGGTGTCAGGGGCTCAGGGCAAGAAGCATCACAGAGGTAATCAGTGGTTAAAGGCCTGCTGTTGATGACAGCCATAACTTCATACAAAAATGTCCTAAGAGAAGAACAGTCAAGTTGTCTGGATGACTGCTCCAAGATTGACGTTAAGACACTTCTGATGGTGCGGATTTGCCTTTCCCAAACTCCGCCCATATGACTTGAAGCTGGTGTATTCATGATAAACTCGCATCCTTCTCCTCTGAACTTCTCTTCTTTCATTTCAGTTAATGCCTCAGCAAACTCTCTCCTTGCACCAACAAAGTTCGTACCTTGATCGCATCTTAACTGACGGATTGGCCCGCGAATGGAAATGGCAGCTCGAAGTGCATTAATGAAGGAGTCAGTGGAAAGATCATCAAGCATTTCAATGTGCACTGCTCTAGAAGCCATACAGGTAAGTAGAAGTCCATAGCGCTTGAGCTCTTTCCTTCCTTCTCTGACATAAAATGGCCCGAAACAATCCATCCCACAATAGGTGAAGGGAGGGGCCTCTTCTGTGCGCTCAACAGGAAGATCTGCCATCTTTTGTTGTTCTGGGGATCTTCTTAATTTCCTGCATTTGGTGCACTTGTAAATGTATGATGACACAGACTTGCTGCACCCAAGGATCCATATCCCATTAGCGCGGAGCTCGTTCATAGTCAAAGCACGTCCTTGATGGTGCACTCTCTCGTGATAATGCTTTATGAGGAGTGATGACAAGTAGCTGTCTCGAGGAAGAATCGCGGGATGCTTCACATGTGGATGGAGGGCTGCATGAGTCAAGCGCCCACCTACTCTGAGGACACCTTCCTCATCAAGAAATGGACTCAGTTTCTGCAGTTTGTTCATTACTTCGGTGCGCTCCCCGTTGCAATGTCTCAAGTACTGTATTTCTTGAGCAAAGCTATCCCTTTGTACCATCCTTATAAGCATTAACTCTGCTGCTCTTCTTTCCTCCAAAGTTGTGGCTTCACTTGACCTTTGCGGGAGTCCCTTGGCCTGTTTTACTCTGCGCGTCAGTCTAGCTACAGCTCTGACAAGTCTTGACCAGTCTGAGAACTTGTGTATACGATCCAGAAGTGAAACATCTTCGTTGGCTTGAGTGTTATGAGCATAAGCCTCTTTGACTTCAGGATCAGCACTTGAGATTTCTCCCACCATGGCATCTTCAGGAGGCAGCTCCTTTTGCCACAAAAATGCTGGGCCTGTGAACCAGTTGGAGACCTTGAGTTGCTGTGCTGCAAGACCCCTAGACGCATAGTCTGCAGGGTTGTCTTCAGAAGCCACATATCGCCATTGAGCAGGTTCTGTGCTTTGCTTGATGCGCTGCACTCGGTTAGCCACAAAGACATGAAACCTTCTGGCATCATTGTTGATATATCCAATGACTACTTTAGAATCAGTCCAAAAAAACTCATGCAAGAAGTCAATTTCAAGTTCCTTTTTCAGCAAGTCACTGATGCGAACAGCTGTGACTGCTGCTGAGAGCTCCAGTCTTGGTATAGTAGTGACCTTGGTAGGTGCAACTCTTGCCTTAGCCATGACCAAGGAACAGTGAACCTTTCCTGTTGTGCTCACTGCTCTAAGATATGAGCACACTCCATAGCCTGATGTACTGGCGTCAGAGAAATGGTGGAGCTCATAATGTTTGACAATGAAGCCTTTGGGAGTATAGCACCTTGAGATTGATATGTCAGCCAAGTGTATCAAGTCCATAAGCCAGGATTCCCACAATGGCTTGAGGTCTTCGGGTAAGACATCATCCCAGTCAAGCTTGCCTCGACACATTTGCTGCAGGATTTGTTTTCCTATCAAGATGTACGGGGCCACAAAGCCAAGTGGGTCATACAGTGAGGCAACTGTGGACAAGACCCCTCTTCTGGTAAGTGGATTGTCTTTTACTGCAACTTTGAACTGGAACTGATCGGAAGCCACGCACCACTGAACCCCAAGGGCTCGCTCTACTTGAGACCCTCCAAATGCCAGATCCAGGTCTTTGGTGCCTTCTGCACGTTCCTTTTCAGGGATTGTGTCCAGTACTTCCTTGCAATTTGAGACAAACTTGTGCAGATGGAGTTTTCCCATATTGCAGAGGTCTCTTGCTTCCTTGACTAATTGGATTGCCTGGTCTTTCGTTTCTGTGCTCGTTAGACCATCATCGACATAAAAGTTCCTCTGAATGAACCTGACTGTGTCCTGACTGACCGAACTGCGTCCTGTGGCAGCAATGTGCTTAAGTCCAAAGTTGGCGCAGCCTGGTGAAGATGCTGCGCCAAACAGATGAACTTTCATGCGGTAGACGGAAGGCTGTGCCTCCAGGTTGCCACTATCCCACCAGAGGAATCTCAAATAGTCTTGGTCTTCTTTTTTGACATGAAACTGGTGGAACATGCGTTCAATGTCACACATGAGTGCCACCGGTCCTTTGCGGAAACGGCACAATACTCCCACTAATGTGTTTGTCAAGTCAGGACCAGTTAAAAGATGGTCGTTCAGGGAAGTCTGTTGAAACTTCGCAGCACAGTCAAAAACAACACGGATCTTGCCCGGCTTCTGTGGATGGTACACCCCATGGTGTGGGATGTACCAAACTGGGGTTTTGCACAGGTCTTGCTCCATGACCTTTTCTGCATCTCCACTCGTGATTGTTTCATTCATAAAGGCTGTGTAATCCTTGTAGTATTGCTGATTCCTTTTCAACTTTCTTTCCAGACACCTCAGACGATGCATGGCAGAGGACTTATTGTCAGGTAGGTTAGGCCTTTCTATCTTGAATGGTAATGGCATTTCATAATGCCCATCAGTCTTTAATCTGATGCCGTCCGCCATCTTGGCCAGAAATCTCAGATCTTCTTGAGATATTTGCCCATCATCTGTGCTTCTTTCAATGAAGTCAGATTCAAGAATGTTCATTATCTCCGAAGGTGACACAACTTCTTTGATTTGCGTTCTGTGGACAAAATGAACTTCACATGCAAGATCCGACAAGGGTTGGCATGGTGTCACCTGCTTCACAATGACATGATGACTGGCTCCAATCAAATCTCCACAGTCAACATGAGGGTTACCATAGCCAATCACACTCCAACCTAAGTCTGTCCTTATTGCAAAGGGTTGGTTTTCTCTTCCTGGCACTACCTGCCTTGGGACAAGAGCCTGCGGACAATTATATCCAATAAGCAGGCCAATATCGCAACCTTGCAGGGGGGCAATTTCATCTGATAAGTGTTCAAGGTGAGGCCATGCTTTTGCAGTGTTTGGTGTAGGGATATGATCTCGGTTTCCTGGGATGAATTCTCTGGAGTACGTTGCTGGTAGGGGAATTATTTTGTTTGAGTGGAACCCCCTCACTTGTAGACCTGTTAGTTTTTGACATGATATTCTAGTTTCCTTTGAAGCCATTGTTGACAGCTTTAGATGGACTGGCTCACTCTTAGCATGTAGAGCTTCAGCAGTTTCTTTAAGAATGAACGTCGTATCACTTTGAGTGTCAAGAAGTGCGTATATAAGAACCTCGTGATCTGGCTCATGAGCTGTTGACACCCACACTGGTATCACTGTGGAGGTATGAGTGCCACGGGCACTTTGTATGATTCTGTTAGACGTTGCTCTGCTTGACGCACTGTCTGCTATATCCTGGATGCCATCTTCTCTCTCTACCATTACAGTGTCGCCTCTTGGTGGGGGCCGTGCATCACTGCTACGGTTTTCATGGAGGCACGTAGGATGTTTTTTGTTACATTTTTCACAGGTCTTTCTCCTTTCACATTCCTTTGAGCGATGCCCTAGTTTCAAGCAACCAAAGCACAATCTATTTTCTTGAATATACTTGTGTCTTTCAGAAACCTCTCTTTCCATGAATTTTCGACAGTTGTCTAAACTGTGATTGGCCTTTTCACAGAGGACACAGCTGGCTGGCACAGCTTTGTCATCCGAATTGGTGGCTAGTGTCTTTCCTTGGTGGGTGTCTCTACGGTTTGTTTTACACTTTCTCTGTCATTCTCAATTACACTACCTGACACAGACATTTTAGTGAACCTATCTTAATCTTTATGAATTCAGAATGACATTTAAGTTAGAGAAAAAGAAGTAATATGTTCCTGTTTTTATGTCTCACTTTCTGCTTAAATCTCAGAGAACTGCAATAATTATTAAAGGTAAAACCCTTTTAACTTAAAGTTAGGTTGTCAAAAGATTGAAATAACTAAATATATTAGCCTAAATTCAGCTTACTTAACATCAGGTCTTAATAATTAGTTTAATATCAATAAGAGCGAACTTTACATTAAGTTTATCCAACCTTAAAGATATCTATTTAAATAAGCATTTGCAATAACTGTTAGGTTACTCATACACATTTCTGTGATCATACATAATGCTACAACCTGCCATTGTGGTATTGAAATGGTCTAAACCAAGGGACTATCATCAAACCAAAAGTTATTAACCAACAAAGAAAACATAGATTGACATAGATATGAACACTGTCCCTTTTAAATGTGAATTCAAACCCAAGAGTCTCTTGTTGTAGTCAAACACCATTCAAATGAATTCCTACAGAGCTCAAACCGAAGTCTCTGCAAAAGTCTGTTCAAAATGTTGAGCATACGCTAGCAAAACAATGGCACCTGCACCGTACTGCGGACGGCAAAGTAGCTCTCGTGCGTCGTCTCTCCGAAGAGGCGCTGACGAATACGAAGCGATGACGATGGCTTGCCGCTCGCTTCTCCACACGCCTTGGGTGTTGACATCCGAGTTTTCACTGTAGCTCCCCCAGTAACACGAGGAAACAGAGTTTTCGTTTAAACCACAGGGCGCTCTTTATTCTGCTTGGTCCCGTGAAAACTGACAATAACAAACAACAATTAAACTAATGCAGATCATGCTATACAAACATAGGTAATATTAACAACTATTTAGAGACATAAGCTTACCTCGCTGGCAGCTTGTTACCAAAAGGAGCTAGGTTCCTTGCACAAAAAGCTTCGTCATTCTTCAGAACATTTCTTCTCGAACAATATTCCAAACCAGGGTTCCATACAAACTTTAAATGTCCGTGTTACATTCTTCACGCAATGTTCATCAAATGCATCTCACAAACAATGCATAAAGTGTCCTTTAGTCCTGATATGCAAAAGACTGGATTACCGCCGTTTCTGAAGATATTCCCTTTGTTTTACGGTCATAAATTATGTCCCCCAGAGCGTAGCTCCAATAATAGGTTCCGCCCCAATACAACACAAAAAATATGGCGCACCATAAAAATCATGCCCCCAATAAAGAAATAAAATTACAAAACTAATTTATATATTAGAAATATTATTCATGCCATTTATGTAACTGATGACAGTTATACTGCTGTTGAAGTGTATTATTGATCATTTCCCCACAGCCTGAGTGGACTGATTGTACTGTTCCTCTGTGTAATGGTGGTAATTGTTATTAATGGTTGAGAGAAAGTTATTGTCCGGGTCGATGTCATTTTCTATATCCAATAGTTTATGGTCAGTGACTTCATGTGGTTTCGGTTCCAGGTTTTCATAATCCACAAGCATTTGCTTTAGCCGAGTAGTGTTCCGAGTAATGAATGAAGAGTTATTTCAGTGTGTGTCATGGTTGAGTTTGGTGTAGTGTCACGTCGGTATCGGTTACCTTACAGTCCTGATAGCCATCACTGGTATTTGTCCAAGTCCTCGATATGACCAGAACTCTCGCCTTCTCCGGTGTACCGTTCAGCTTAATGAATACTTTGCAGTTGGTGATCCATGTAGATTTTTATTTTCTTTCTTCAGATGTCATGCTTTTCTGGCGATGTCAGCATTGCGATTTGTCAGGTGCTCGTTGATTGTAGACGTTTGTACCTTTTCAGTTTCCTTTCTTGTTTCAGCAATGCAGCTTTATGTTTCCGATTGATGAATCTCATGATGATGGCAGTGTTTTCCTTGTCTCTCCTGGGTAGAATGTGGCAGGCCTCAATGTTGCTGCAATTAGTGATGGGATGTTCGGTTCTTTTCAGAGAGCCGGCTCTTGTGGCACGGCTCCCAAAGCAGAGCCGGCTCTTTCGGCTCCCAAACGGCTCTTAATTTATTTTCATCTGTAGCCTCGTATTTTAGCCTAACTTGGCAAATATGAATGCTTTGTGTTAGGGTTCGACCGATAATCGGCCTGACCGATATATCGGGCGGATATTCTGCATTTTTAGGGTTATCGGTATCGGCCATAATTTCCACCGATATGCTGATAACATGCCTTTTTGCAGCCATTTCGTTCCTAACGCAACTGTCACTGCACGTCCTTTCCTGCACTCGCCTCTGAGTTCAAGAACACGGTCCCGCCCACCACAACATCTGATTTGTTTGGCACAAGAGATATAGCCAATCGACACGTGTAGCTAAACACTGTGAACTGTTTCAAGGCGGCCGTACGGGCACTCGGGCAGAAGCGGCACAAGGGATACAGCCAATCAACACGCGTAGCTAAACGCTGTGAACTGTTTCAAGGCGGCCGTATGGGCACTCGGGCAGAAGCAGATCCCACTTCAAGGTAAGGACACGCTGCTTTTGCCGCAATAAGTCACAAACACACAAGTTGCAAAAGCACAACATCATTATATGTTTACGTTCTTCATCTACTACTCATTAAAATTGTCCATTTGCATCTGTGTAGCCAGGCAAACTTAGCTTACGGAAGGAAGCACTTGAATTAGCCTACAACCAACTAGTCTCGCTGAAACTACATGTAATGTTGTCCATAGTAAGCAGTCCCCAGCATAACGTAGGCTGCAGTCATTTTTAAATCCCTGTCTGGAAACGTTGTGAATGTGTCAGTAGTTCTACTCGAACAGTAGAATGACAGCCATACAGAGAGGTGGTCAAGTGAAGACAAAATAAAACGTAGTTTTTGTGTTCTGTAGGCTAGCGCAAGCCTACTGGCTATTTGTTATGGTGATGAGTAAACTTCATGACGCGACTCGTGCTCAAAAAGCGCATTGCACTTGTATATGTTAGGTAACTTTATAAAGCGCTATTTGAACATTCAAACAAGCCAGGTGTGATATGGTGCTAGTAGGCTATGTAATACTGTAGGGAGGGCATTAAAAGCATTAGAATGTCGATGGTTACTTGTTAAGTTGTTACATAATAGGGAGTGATGGCCTACTTTGTGTTTGATTTTACTTTTTTAAAAATGCTGCAGGCAGCTCCCTACACTTGATTTGTTATTTAAAAGCTACTTGAAGTTGGTAAGTCTTACTTGGTGTAAAAGAATCCAGAGTGTATTTTCATTTATTTTCCACTGAAAATGGTGAGCTGTAATATAGTAGGGAGTGATTTTATTTTTTAATTGGTGAATATTTTATTTTATTTCTCATTTTATTCTAACTAATGTTTGACTTTATTGTACAAATGCTGCTGGCATCTCCCTGCACAAAATTTAATGTTCAATTTTACAATTAAACATGCATTTCATGGATATGAAGGTCTGTGTCAGTGTGTGCTATGTTTAATTTCATGTGAATTATAATGTTTACATTTATCGGTGGCGGCACGGTGGTGTAGTGGTTAGCACTGTCGCCTCACAGCAAGAAGGTCCGGGTTCGAGCCCCGTGGCCAGCGAGGGCCTTTCTGTGCGGAGTCTGCATGTTCTCCCCGTGTCCGCGTGGGTTTCCTCCGGGTGCTCCGGTTTCCCCCACAGTCCAAAGACATGCAGGTTAGGTTAACTGGTGACTCTAAATTGACCGTAGGTGTGAATGTGAGTGTGAATGGTTGTCTGTGTGTCAGCCCTGTGATGACCTGGTGACTTGTCCAGGGTGTACCCCGCCTTTCGCCCGTAGTCAGGTGGGATAGGCTCCAGCTTGCCTGCGACCCTGTAGAACAGGATAAAGCGGCTAGAGATAATGAGATGAGACATTTATCAGTTGCACATATCGGTTATCGGCATCCCAATTCCATAATAATCAGTATCTGTATCGGCCCTGAAAAAAACACATCGGTCGATCCCTACTTTGTGTGTTGATAAACCCTTTTGCATTTAGTGTTTTTATGAGAGGCCTTATAATTGCCTAATTTTGTGTATTTGTTCCATTACAAAAGCAGGCATTCTTACTTTTGTTTAATATTTTAATCAACATTTTAATTTAAATTTAACACAAAAACAAATGAACATAACACTGCCAACAGAACCAAAACCAAACTCAGTAACCCAACAGTATGTCCTCAGTGCAGGTTGGCATTCAAAAAACTCAAATGCCTCAGCTTGGATGGGCTGATGCAGTTTCTCCTCTCAGTTAGTATCTGCCCTGATTTTGAGAAGACTCTCTCTGAAGGAACAGATGTTGCCACAATGCACAGTCTCCCCTCCATCACCTTCACCAGGTGTGGGAAGACTGAGGCCTTGGCCTGCCACCAGCTCAGTGGGTCTTCTGCTCACTGGATGAGGGGCTCCTCAAGATAACATCGCATCTCCATTATAACATCAGCTGTAGTATTTCTCCTTGCAGCATCTCCTGTAGCTCTTTCATCAAAGAGCCTCCACACAGCAGAAGTTTGTGGCTCCTCCTCCACTTGGCCCTCTAATGGTGGAGCTGGCTGGCTGCTGGGGGTGCATTTTGCTGCTGCGGCAGTTATTCTCTGAAGTGCCTCGTCAACAGCTCTGTTGTCACTGAATGCAAGCTTTTTAAGCCTAGGATCCAGTAATGTGGTTTCTGAGAGGACAGTGTTGAACTCCATACGCAGAAATTTTCGGTCCATGGCTGAACAAAGAGCTGCAACCAATTCCTTTACTTTCTGCACGGTTGCGGTCAGTTGGTTTTGGGCTGTCACAGGCTGAAGACCTTTGCAAAGCAGGAGCATTTTAGAGGCTGTGACATAGCTGAAGGAGAGAAAACAGCAACTTTTAAAATTAGGCTTTTTAAAGATTATGCAGCATATTGCTTTTTACAATTTAGTTTTGTCAATCATATGTGTTGTTTCTGCAATGTATAATAGTGACTGAATAGTAGTAGAGAAAAAAAACAATTGTCCAAGGTACCTGTCTGCACTGATCTCCACAGTCACCTCCTCAAATGGTTGCAGGACGGTGCAGACCTCTTTCACCAGCTACCATTCCTCTTGACTGAACGTATCAACAGGTGCGTTGATGAGGGCCAGGGTGGAGATCAAGTCAAGTCAAGCTTATTTGTATAGCGCTTTTAACAATAAACATTGTCGCAAAGCAGCTTTACAGAATTTGAACGACTTAAAATATGAGCTAATTTTATCCCTAATCTATCCCCAATGAGTACGCCTGTGGCGACGGTGGCAAGGAAAAACTCCCTCAGATGACATGAGGAAGAAACCTCGAGAGGAACCAGACTCAAAAGGAAACCCATCCTCATTTGGGCAACAACAGACAGCATGACTATAACATTAACAGTCCTAACATAAAGTCAGCTTCGTTGATGCTATAAACCCCCCACCGACGGAAATACGAGCACAAAACCGTTCACGACAACCGCAGTCCCCAGCCACAAAAGCACCACTAAGAGTCCAGAGCGTCCTCCAGGCGCGACCCCCAACTGTCCACATGGGGCCGCCCTCCACAGGAGCGATGCGATGAGACTCCAACCAGACACAGGACACCAGGATGGATCAGGCAGGTCCGAGGAGTAGAAGAGGTCAGCATCTCGAGCCCAGGACCGACATGTAACTCAAAGGGACAGATTTTTTTTTTTGGGGGGGGAAACCTGGCATCTGCAGATGATGGCATCTTTTGTTTCAAGAATGCGTTTCAACATATAAAATGTTGAGTTCCACCTGGTACCACACTCTTGTTTGGGCCTCAGTTCGGGCAACTCCATCTGGCGCTGTGTGGACTTCAGCCTCTCTGCAGCTACTGTGCTTCTGTGGAAAAACTCCACAATAGCCTTTACCTTGTCCACGGTTGTTTTCACCACCTTCAGGGAATCTCTTATCAGATTTAATGTATGTGCTAGACATGGGTGGTGGGTCCACTTCAGATTTTTTTATGGCTTTGGTGATGTTTGCAGCATTACCACTCACACAGCACACCACTTTGTCCTGTACTTGCCCCTCCTTTACCACTCTTAATAGCTCCTCTACCAAGTTTTCTTCAGTGTGTCTGTCAATGAACTCGAAGCAGTCCAGCAGGCAAGATGTCATCTTGTAATTTTCAATGAAGTGGCAAGTGACGGACATGAAAGAGCAGGTGGTTCTAGAGGTCCAGCAGTCAGTTGTCAGGCAAACTGATGGAGCTTTTTTTCACCCTGTCTTGCCATAATGCACGTTCTGTGTCCTATAGTTTTGGGATCATTGTTAGGGACAGTGTTTTTCTACTGGGTAGAGTGTACGTGGGATTTAAGGCTTTGACAAAACTTCTTTTAAAACCTTTGTCCTCCACAATGGAAAAGGGCTGGAAATCAGTGGCAATCATTTTAGCCAACTCCTCATCAATACTGTGCTGTTTGGCTGGGGTCATCTGCTTTGGTATAAACTGACTTATTTTGCTTTGAGTTGCAGTAGGAGGGGTTATTATACTTGCACTACTAGTAGGGCCATTATTAAAAAATGTTCTGTTTCCGGTCCACCGGCCGGGTGAGTGCCGTTTGTGCGGTTGAATTTTTTTTTTTAACGCCGGTTTTTCGACGTTTTTTGGGGGGGGGGTTTTCATAAATCTAAAATCGAACTTGACATTTACACATTCCCAGGGCTTTCCACTAAGGCTCGTACTAGCCAGCCATCAGGGGCGTATCAAGCTTTCCAAAAGTGGGGGTGTTCTGGAATGGGGAAGCCATATCATTAGAAATCGGTTTATGGCTATATACACGCCTGGCGTGTACACTGTGATGTACTGTCAATGACCGATATGGAACTTTTTCATACCCATGGTCCATGGATGCAAATGAAAGGGAGGACAGCAGAAAGCCTATAAGTCCAGTTGACTCCAGCCAAGTTCTGCATTTCATGCAGAGATCTATCATGTTGGGTTTTGGTGTTGTTACTGCCAGGGCTATGTAATTATTCAGTAAGTGAAGGCAAAAAGTATTGAGTGATAATTCTAGGTAACAGGATACTGTTCTATAACAGAGATGTCAGTATTGCTGCCTACACTGGTATACACTGATATAAACAAAACCAAAAACTTCACATAGCCCAAGAAGTCATACACAGTGTATAGATCATACACCATCATGCATAACAGTTTGGACTGGGATCGCTTTGTGTGAGCAGGAGGCATGGCTAATCAGTTCATGTTGGAGAAGCGCAGCATCCTGGAAGGTCCTCTTTAGTATAGCATTCAAATAAGACGGGGCAGTTCCTGCTTTTAATGTCTTTAATTATTCAAACTCGTGTACAAAACTTGTTTGCATCATGCATTACATCAGGTTTAATGCATAAAATTTGAAAATGATGCAATAGACTACACATACAACAAACACTTAATGGCCAAATAACATTACTGTACAACAATTATTGAACATTCATTCGATTTGAAATGCCTTTAAATCTCAATTGAAAAACTCTTCTAAAAAGTGATAAGCAGTTATAATGCATGAAAAGTAGACTTGGTACAAACACACACACTCGTAATAAAAAACTTGCCTCAACTGACTTTACAACTAGTAACTACTATTAACACAATCTTTTAGGGCATGGCACCTGGGACAACTGTTTAAACGACGGCATTGCAAGCGCTTTGAGAAAGGTCTGTCTGCAGAGCCAGGCACAGTAAGCACCGCATGCGACGTCAAACCTGGAACGGTGAATCAGGAGCGGTAAAACTGGTGTTGGCGCTGCAGACAGATACTGTATTATTGAGCGCTTTCGGCACGCTACGCAAACTGGCTATTATATTCACGCAACTGCTGATTGGTCGGGTGAGAAAAACTGTTTTGAGTCTGTTGCGTGGCTGTTTTTTGTCTAATGTTATGGCAATAGTTTACTTCCTTGTTACACATTTTATAGTAGCTGTATAATTTTCATAATGATGTCATTTTAATCTGACAAAAGTGCGGGGGATGAAAAATGTGTTTCAACAAAAGTGGGGGGATGAAACGTACGCATCCCCTGCGGGTGATACGCCCCTGCCAGCCATGACAAATAAGTAGCCAGCCGGGGGGGGGGGGGGAGTAAACACAAAACTAGAGACAATTCCCGGGCTGTGTGAAATGGTGAGAGTGCTGCAGGGCGCGTATCGCAGGCTATGAGGCTCTGATGCTCTGAGCCTGTGTGTGTGTGTGTGTGTGAGAGAGAGAGAGCAGCCCCGCCCCTCTCTGCTCCCTGAGTGCAGCTCGTCGCCTTGGTAACGGTGCTCAGGTGCAGGGAAGAGACACAATATGACAAAGAGCGCTTTTCTCAGAGTTCCCTCTCCTCCAACAACGCAGATTTACACGGAAACGAAAGGAGCTATTCACAAAATTCTTTCACATTTAGCGCTACAAGGCTCCCATGAACACATTGATGTAATTTTTTGTCTCTAGTGTAAAAAAAAAATGTGGACAATAGAGCGAGTTGAAAACAAGTGACATTTCTGATTTTGCAGTCAGAGTGCAGCCACGTTTATAATGGGAGTCTATGGGGCAGCGCGGCTGTCCTCTCCTTACTTTCAGGCTTCTCATTCAAAAACTGTAGATCCCATCGGTTAGGTAGACACATTGTGTGAATCAGGACAAGTGTGACTCCCACTTTTGAGAAAATTGTGTGTGTAGAGTGAAATTTGTGGCTGAAAACACAGTTTAAATGAGAAAGTTTGAGCTACTTTTTCAAGCTCTCTACACTCTAACTTAACGAGCTCCACTGAAGTGTAACGCCATAGACACCCATTATAAAGTCTGAATTTCTCCAGAATGGATCGGGAGTAAACACAAAATAAACTCCTGTGCACGCAGTTCCCAGGATTAAATGTATTTTCCACAGACCATTTATTTATTCATTCACTTTACTCAAGTACAAAGTAAAATGGCAGTAAATCATCTTTCTTTTCTTGCGTATTGCATCATGAGGCGTTCCTGGCTTGTAAATCTCTTATTTTCGGTGCATGACACATTGACGCAGCTGAGCATGCTATGAATTAACAACGACAACAGTCTGCAGTGGGGCTACATAATTACACACTCAGCGAACATTTCTCCATTTGTGTATGAAAATACACTCCAACCACTCAGTTTGGTTTCATTTACAACCAACGGTGTCTTTTGATGCCAGCACGTAATTGAACGAGAGAAGACTGGTTTACCGGAGACAAAATAAGCGTCATCTCTGCTTCTGTTCCCTCCGACACACTACTGCCTCCGCCGAGTGCGCGTGCACACCGTATGTCAGGGCCGCGGATGAGTTACTCTCCCTTGATCAACGAAGTCGGCGGGGAATTTGTGGTTATTATCGGTACAAACAGCGCGAATCACAACTTAAATGAGTGCGGTTCAGTTTGACATTATTGTCAGTCCGTTAGATAAACAGTGAATTTTATTAAAATCGAAAGTTAATATTTGGAGCCTGTGGGCTACAAAAATAAGTCATTAAAGTAGCCGGCTGGACTTAATTGTGTAGTCGGCTGTATGACCGGCAGCCGGCGCTTGTGGAAAGCCCTGCATTCCGCGCAGAATATAGAATTGAATCAGCTCTGCGCATGCGCCGTGCGGCACAAAAAATGGCAGCCACCATGAAGGAAGGAGATCCGGAGTTTTCAAACATTTGCTTAAGTGTGAAATCGCAAAATGGTATTCTAGCGAACAACAAAATAGTAAAGATTCAGAAAAACAAATCATTCAGTGATCATTTTAATAGTGTAATTTCGTCCAAACTAGGCCTAACGGTTGATTTAGAACTACAAAAAGTCCGTGTGTCTGACATTTTAAGTACCTTTGTAAAAGTTTTGCAAATGTTGCAGTCAGCATTTAAAATGCTAGCTTAAAGTTTTTGTACAAGTTTCAGTTGATTAAACTGTCATTTTATTAAATGTGTCTGCTTTTGTAATAAAGTACTGAAAGAAAAAGCAAGCACAGCATTGCGATTTCTTATCCATCCATATATTAAAAAAAAAAAAAAAATCCCTCCCTCCCGACTGAATTTTTTTGCTCACCCGGAGGACAGGAAACGGATTTTTTTTTTAAGGATGGCCTCAGCTGGGATAGGCTCCAGCTTGTCTCCGACCCTGTAGAACAGGATAAAGCGGCTAGAGATAATGAGATGAGATTCAGCTCTCCTTAGAATATAAACTAGTCCCTTGCACCTTCAGACCTTTAATTTAAACTTTCAAGTAGAACGGTCTACGCGGTTAAAAATTGTTCAAATCATGTACAATTCATTAATGCAGATACAGTGGGGGAAAATAAATTTAACAAAAGCTATTAATCATTCAGTATGCCTTAAAATATTAAAGTGCAGCACACTGTCACTCTGTACACATCTGTAAGAACACAGAAATGCTGGACTGCCATATACAATAAGCCATGAAGCAGCACATCCCTTCCTCAGGAGCTTACCTGTACCAGACTTGGCATTAGCAACAGTCATTATTTCTAGACCTTCGGTCGAGTCACAGCTTAAACAAAACTTGTGGGAGTCTTCAGAATGAGATCAGCACACTTAGAGGACTGGAAGGAAACAAAACCTCTACATGAGCAAAGGTTACAGAAGTGAACATTATTGTTACAGTAAGGTAAAGCATAATTGTTTACTACAGGCCTACACTTGGCATCATAAGAAAAAACTAAGAAATAAGCCTAAGAAATCATAATTACACTTTTATTACTTGTACAAGGAATTTGTCTTAGTGTTGGAGTCAACAACATAGAATTTGTTCAATCAATATACTATAATTTACAAAACACGCAATCATTTACAGCAGTGTTTCTCAACCACTGGGCTGCAGCCCATTAGCGGGCCGCGAAGCGCTATCTAGTGGCCCGCAAATTCCCCCCCCCCCCCCCCCCCCCCCCGAGTTGAAGCTAATTTTTACAACCCCGATTCCAAAAAAGTTGGGACAAAGTACAAATTGTAAATAAAAACGGAATGCAATGATGTGGAAGTTTCAAAATTCAATTTTTTATTCAGAATAGAACATAGATGACACATCAAATATTTAAACTGAGAAAATGTCTCATCTCATTATCTGTAGCCGCTTTATCCTGTTCTACAGGGTTGCAGGCAAGCTGGAGCCTATCCCAGCTGACTATGGGCGAAAGGCGGGGTAAACCCTGGACAAGTCGCCAGGTCATCACAGGGCTGACACATAGACACAGACAACCATTCACACTCACATTCACACCTACGCTCAATTTAGAGTCACCAGTTAACCTAACCTGCATGTCTTTGGACTGTGGGGGAAACCGGAGCACCCGGAGGAAACCCACGCGGACACGGGGAGAACATGCAAACTCCGCACAGAAAGGCCCTCGCCGGCCACGGGGCATGAACCCGGACCTTCTTGCTGTGAGGCGACAGCACTAACCACTACACCACCGTGCCGCCCAAAATGTATCATTTAAAGAGAAAAATTAGGTGATTTTAAATTTCATGACAACACGTCTCAAAAAAGTTGGGACAAGGCCATGTTTACCACTGTGAGACATCCCCTTTTCTCTTTACAACACTCTGTAAACGTCTGGGGACTGAGGAGACAAGTTGCTCAAGTTCAGGGATAGGAATGTTAACCCATTCTTGTCTAATGTAGGATTCTAGTTGCTCAACTGTCTTAGGTCTTTTTTTGTCGTATCTTCCATTTTATGATGCACCAAATGTTTTCTATGGGTGAAAGATCTGGACTACAGGCTGGCCAGTTCAGTACCCGGACCCTTCTTCTACGCAGCCATGATGCTGTAATTGATGCAGTATGTGGTTTGGCATTGTCATGTTGGAAAATGCAAGGTCTTCCCTGAAAGAGACGTCGTCTGGATGGGAGCATATGTTGCTCTAGAACCTGGATATACCTTTCAGCATTGATGGTGTCTTTCCAGATGTGTAAGCTGCCCATGCCACACGCACTAATGCAACCCCATACCATCAGAGATGCAGGCTTCTGAACCGAGCGCTGATAACTTGGGTCGTCCTTCTCCTCTTTAGTCCGAATGACACGGCGTCCCTGATTTCCATAAAGAACTTCAAATTTTGATTTGTCTGACCACAGAACAGTTTTCCACTTTGCCACAGTCCATTTTAAATGAGCCTTGGCCCAGAGAAGACGTCTGCGCTTCTGGATCGTGTTTAGATACGGCTTCTTCTTTGAACTATAGAGTTTTAGCTGGCAACGGTGGATGGCACGGTGAATTGTGTTCACAGATAATGTTCTCTGGAAATATTCCTGAGCCCATTTTGTGATTTCCAATACAGAAGCATGCCTGTATGTGATGCAGTGCTGTCTAAGGGCCCGAAGATCACGGGCACCCAGTATGGTTTTCCGGCCTTGACCCTTACGCACAGAGATTCTTCCAGATTCTCTGAATCTTTTGATGATATTATGCACTGTAGATGATGATAATGATATGTTCAAACTCTTTGCAATTTTACACTGTCGAACTCCTTTCTGATATTGCGCCACTATTTGTCGGCGCAGAATAAGGGGGATTGGTGATCCTCTTCCCATCTTTACTTCTGAGAGCCACTGCCACTCCAAGATGCTCTTTTTATACCCAGTCATGTTAATGACCTATTGAGGTATTTCACCTGACGTCACAGGGTCACGTGACGCCCCGGTGTCCGCCATTTTGGACGGCAAGCTAGCTAATGTCAACAACAGTAGCTGGTATGTTACTGTAGCAATGTTTACGTTCAGTCATTTGGATGACTGTTAAAACCTTTCAGTCTCAAGTTTTTCCTTTACTGGATTTACTAGTTTACTGAGCTAGCGCGCGCTGGCTCCCGGCTTGCCGGCTAGCGCGCGCTGGCTCCCGGCTTGCCGGCTAGCGCGCGCTGGCTCCCGGCTTGCCGGCTAGCGCGCGCTGGCTCCCGGCTTGCCGGCTAGCGCGCGCTGGCTCCCGGCTTGCCGGCTAGCGCGCGCTGGCTCCCGGCTTGCCGGCTAGCGCGCGCTGGCTCCCGGCTTGCCGGCTAGCGCGCGCTGGCTCAGTAAACTAGTAAATCCAGTAAAGGAAAAACTTGAGACTGAAAGGTTTTAACAGTCATCCAAATGACTGAACGTAAACATTGCTACAGTAACATACTAGCTACTGTTGTTGACATTAGCTAGTGCTAACAGCTAGCTGCTAGTACACTGCTACAACACAGACACCGACCCTAATAATACAGTTCTTAGTCATTGCCTGGTAACAGCAAATTTATAATGGGCCATGTCTCAACAGACTAAGAAGTTATTTCAATGACATTTAATAACATTTTGTTTATCCTGAGGACCGAAAGTAAATGAAAATGTGAACAAACCTTAGCTGTAAACAGATGGCGACCACTGGCTCCAGGGACGACCCGCTGATGTAGGCATGTTACCCAGCCTGACACAAAATATTTGTAGGTATCCAAACTCGTATACGCTTTCAGATCAATACCTGTGTATGGCGATGGGTTTTTAACGACATAGGTATACAGATCATGTGGGCCGAAGTCAGGTAAAGACGAGGGCTTCGTGTACTTCCGTACGTCAGTGAACAATCCTGGTGGAAGCAGGTAAACGTCATTCTCTAAGCCTACTAACCTCAATTTTTGCAAATACCTCTCCCTCTGCTCGCCCTGTAAATGCCCTACGTCGCTGGATAGTGAAGGTGTTTTCTGCATCTCGCTCCTTTTTCTTTTATGTTTTTCGTTTGTCGCCTTCCTCGCATTCAAACCGATTCGAGCCTTGCCGTCCAAAATGGCAGCATCACATGACTTGGTCACGTGAGTGAAATACCTCAATTGCCAATTGACCTAATGAGTTGCAATTTGGTCCTCCAGCTGTTCCTTTTTTGTACCTTTAACTTTTCCAGCCTCTTATTGCCCCTGTCCCAACTTTTTTGGAGATGTGTTGCTGGCATGAAATTTCAAATGAGCCAATATTTGGCATGAAATTTCAAAATTTCTCACTTTTGACATTTGATATGTTGTCTATGTTCTATTGTGAATACAATATCAGTTTTTGAGATTTGTAAATTATTGCATTCCGTTTTTATTTACAATTTGTACTTTGTCCCAACTTTTTTGGAATCGGGGTTGTAGACCAGACTCCACTTTTGGATCATTAATTCTTTTTGATGGAGAATGCCCTGCATGCACGGTTTGGCTTCTTGCACATCCATACAGTTTTAAATACAATATCTACAATTGAAAAGTGTTTTTATTGCACTTATTTAATTCCTGGGCTCCCATCTGTAACAGGAAGTGATGTCACATCCCATTCATACACTTTACAATAAGTTATTAGATTCTAATGGAACAGATGAGCCAAAATAATTGGGGATCTTTTTTAATGGGCCCCGACTCGTTACAAGTATGAATAGGTGGACCTTAAAGCAGAAAAGGTTAAGAACCACTGCACTAGACTAAGGCTACATTCACATTACTAGGCTGAAGTGACTCAAATCTGATTTTCTGCCTTAATGTGACTGGTCTGTGTGGACACAGAAATCCAATCTTTTCAAATCTGATTTGAGTCACTTTCATACGTGGTCCTAAATCGGATACATATCTGGTACCATGCCCATGGGAAATGAATGAGAACAGTCAAAGCGGAATTTGTAACTTTTTGCCTATATGCATGCGCTAAATGCTGTCTTCATCAGCCAGCACCGGCAAAACAGAAATGGAGGAGAGCTACAGTAGCTGCAAAAAACAGCAGAAATTAGCTGCCTGGCTTTTTTTCTGTCTTCTCAACCTGATCACGTACAGCTGATGAACTGTTTGTCACCCTCCAGAGCAAAATGTAATGCATACATGAGCCACTGGTGCATCCATTCAGTCAGTTTTAATACCATGAGTTGTCTCACAAACATGTTGGTGACACATATGACTCAAGGAAAAACGTATTAATGTGTGAATGCATGCTGTTCTGGAGGACTGATACATTCACATTACAATTAGATACAGGTCACTTGTAATTATGAATGTGAACCGTCAAGATAGGCAAATCCAATCTGAGCAGAAAAATGGAATTGAACAATGAGGCTTGTAATGTGAATGTAGCCTAAGAGTCTCGTGAAATGACATACAGCAGAGTCACGAATAATATTCTATTTTCCAATTTTATTTCAGTTCCCAAAGCAATACTGTGAGGTTGACTGGCTAAGCTAAATTACTCCTAGTTGTGACCCTGACCAGGATAAAGCAGATGCTGAAAATGAATAAGTAATAAATATTTCCATGTATTCTGTCCAAAACCAAATTACAAACACAAACATCTAAAATTAGGGCTGAGTGATATGAAATATGAAAATGGTGATACTTTTATAACACTGACTGACTCCACTGTTCCTGATTTAGCAGCCTGACTATCAGGACATGGCAGGACAAACTTCACATACCAAACGGTATAGGGACTCACTTTGATGGCGTCGTGCAACTAATATTATTTGATTGTTTTAAAAGACAGCATTTTTACATGAATCCCAGCATGTCTAATCTTCTAGCTTCCTACAAAGCTCACTGGTTAACTCTATTATTGACAACAGTGCAAACAGTCATTTTAGCAAACAAATCACGGCCTCACCCTATTCAAATAAAAGCGTATCCAAGCCAATCTCTGCTTGCTCACAGGTTTTCAGCAAATACTTTGTACGTAATGGTGTTTTGGGGGAAAAGCAACAAGAACATCAAAACATCCTGTGCATTTCCACTATTTCAGTCTTATTACATGCTAGAGGGAAAGTTCTTTAAAAGTAGCTGCGGTTCTAAAGGGCCAGAGTCCAGCACTATTTACCAACGCCCCTGCTCAAACAAACCTGACTCTTTGTATTAATTAAGTGCCAGCTTTAATAGTGGAACTGGAAGTGGCAGAAGAAATATCACCCTACCTTGTGTTCTCTATAAATATCAGATGGGCATTGTGGGTATTCTGTACATGCTCTAGATCAGGGGTTCTCAACCTTTTCTACTCTAAGGCCCACCTATTCATACTTGTAATGAGTCGGGGCCCATTAAAAAAGATCCCCAATTATTTTGGCTCAGCTATTCTGTTAGACTCTAATCTACTGTAAAGCATATGAATGCAGTGGTCGAAATACTTTTTTCCAGTGTTCTGCAATATTGCAGAATGTCAATTTTGTTCTGCAATTTGGAAATATTTTCTGCAAATACACAAGCCCCCATACTACACTCTTAACCTAATAATGCCTATATTTACATCATATCTAGCTTTACAACTCATAGCATTACTGTAATTCTTTATTCTCTCACTATTTTTAATTTCAGTCTTCACAGATCCTTCTCTGCAGCAAAGTTATCATTCCATGATCCCTCCACAGGTCTTTCATCCCCCTCGCCCTGACACTATGGGCTATTACAACTTGAAGTATACCAACTACTTTATAAATGTACTAGTTATCACACCCACACATTATTCTTCCACACAACATACTAATAAAGGTATCACCACAATAAAAAATAGAACACAGCTGTTCTTCAAGAAACAAAACATTCATTTTCATGTTACACGTCATGTTACATTTTGTCAAGATTAAGTTTCTAGCTTGAACAATAGATTGTTACCCAGAATGTACTTCATTCAGTGTTTGCATCTGCAACCTGTAGTTTTAAACTGAAAGCAAGGTTTCAATTCTACACTCTTAGATCTTACGATGATGCAAAGAATTGATGCCATTAAGGAATAAAACCCAACTGGCAAATGGAAAGACGTTTGGGTTCATGGTGGTGTTTGCCTGGCTTCTAAAGTGCAAGGTCATGAACTGAACTGAGAACGACTGCAGGGGCTTCACTGCTCTAAACTAACAACAGAGAACTGGGTACAAACTAATCATGGCAGAACTGAGAGCTACAGAACTACTGAGAGCTACAGAACTGAACCGATGAGCTTTGTCTTACAGGGCAACTGTTTTACTTTGTGCTAGTCTGCACCACAGGCAACACAGCACTAGTAAAAAAAAAATACAACATGTACATAAAACATGTATTAGTGTAGCTTGGTATGAGAAAACAAAATATTCAAAAGTCTCTATGAATAAAGGTAAAATACTGTTGCTGTCTTCAAAAGGGATATAATATCAGTATAATTTTGCATGATTCAACAATACAATATATACAAACCTATACAATTTACCAATATATATCCATCCAACTATAACAGCGACCGTCTTCATTTTTGTCACCCTCACGGACGCGCGATCTGTCGCTGTTGTTGTTGGAGTCACGCTGGCTGCCGGTTTTGCCGAGATACGACAAAATCGTCCTTGTTTTCTTGGCGTTTTTGTCGGACTCTTGCCCCGAAGAAACAATCCTCTTCTCGGGAGCCATGTTTGTTGTGCCGCATTGAATTCTGGGAGATGCATGGCGGAAACTGCCGAACACTGCCGAGGTAGTTGTCGGGTCCTCCTGGCGGGTATTAAAAGTGACGAAATCTTACATCAGAAAATCAGACCCTCCAGGATTTCACGATGTTGCGATTTGCAACTTCAACGCAAATTCAACCAATCCCCACGAATTCAGGGCAGTGTTGCAATTATATCCAATCACTGCAACTTTCCCGCAAATTTGACCAATCATTGGCGTCATCTTGAGGTGACGTCGACAAACTACCTTCCGCCTTACTTCCAGTGTTGCCAGATTGGGCGGTTTCAAGTGTATTTTGGCCTGGAAAACGTCAGCAGTATCTGGCAACACTGCTTACTTCCGTGCTTCCGTTCAAGAGAAGCAGCATGTGCGAATCAGTGTTTATGTAGGCTTAAATTCTGTTACTGAAAGTGTGTTATGTTTACAGTGAAGGACTGTGTGCACTTTACATTATTTTTTTACTTAATACAATAAATTAATGGATGCCAACATTTTTGCCAAAATGGTATTTTATTTTCCATTGTTTACCCTGGTGAAAAATAAATGTGCTAAGTGTACTAAAATTTAGGATACTTTTGTGTACTTGAAGCCGCACTAATCATCAATATACTTCAAGTGTGTTTATGATTAGTTAACTTGAGGCATGCTATTTTGGAACAACTAATTTTGTACTAAATATATTTTAATTGTAATTAAATTGTAGAAAAGTGCAACTTGAAGTGTATTTAGTGTACTTTTATGTGCTAAAGTGGAACAAAAAGTATATTTTGTATACTTTATATGACTTTATATGTACTAATATATGCTTAATTAGTCAAATTAAATTGTACTTTGTATTATAGTACACTTTAGAAATTGCACATAACTTTCACTGAAAGTATATTTTAGTATAATATATTTCTATAAAGTGTAATATAGTATAATTATTTTAAAGTGTGTTAAAAGTGTTAGCGTGAAAGCGTGATGTTATCTCATCTCATCTCATTATCTGTAGCCGCTTTATCCTGTTCTACAGGGTCGCAGGCAAGCTGGAGCCTATCCCAGCTGACTACGGGCGGAAGGCGGGGTTCACCCTGGACAAGCTGCTGCAGCAGTTGTTGGTTTGGGACCAGACACACCAGGGTCAGTAGACGTTGAGCCAGCTTGCCCTCTCTCCTCCAACTGCACTGTGGGATGGACAGTTCTGATGCGTCTGTCCAGGTTTGTGGTGGAACCTGCTCTTACTGTTATTTTCATTTTACAGTGAAGGCGCTCTGCTCTGCTATTCCCAATATCTTTAAACTGCAGCCAGATGCTGCTTCGTTTACGGGAGTCAGTCATATTTACGTGTTTTTGCGCCGCACTCGCGCTGTCCTCCTCACCGCTGTCTACTGTCTCACTCACTGACGGGGACGGACAGACGATCCACCTGACTGTCGCGTCTGTCCCCCTCTCTGTTTTCACATAACGGTATGATCCTATATCCTCACATGTGATTGGCCACAAGGCCGCCATGCTGCCAATCAAAACAGAGTTCTGCCGTGAGCAGAGCTGAGCCACTGAGAGTAATGCTGCATTCATGCGCTATGGGAAGATGATATTTTCCAGTTGGGAAGTGGTATTTACCAGTGTGTTGTGTTCACATGCTTTTGTTGTTGTTGACAAATTAAAGATGGTGGACCAGATTCAAGTTAGCAATAGTTAGTTAGCTATCGTTAGCAATAGCGTGTGCTCTGGATAGGTAAAAACAAACCATAACACATTTTTAAAGGAAACGGATTTCTAACGTATTATATTACACTTGTTAATGACGCAACATTGCATAGACACAAAAAACTACCCACTAGTAAAAAAAAACTTTAGTAGCGTACAATGCTTAACATTCAAGTGTCTTGTACCGCTCGCCGCCATGTTGAAAAGGTTAAAGTTCATCTCATCTCGGCAACTCGTGTATCAAAATTTTCTACGAGTTGCCCAGTGGAAAATACCACAAGAGGGGGCGTTCATGTGTGCTTTCCATGTCGGCGTTTGGTATTTACCATAATTCCCATAGCACATGAACGCAGCATGAGAGCTGAGCAGCGAAAGGAAAAAAAGTGTTGAGCCGGCTCTCACTCGATGGGAGTCGGCTCTTCTGATTCACTACAAAGCTTTTGCGCATGACACATCACTAGCTGCAATCAATATCCATTCCCTTTGAGTGGAGGAATGCCGACACTTGTTGCTCCACGGAGTTGCTGCCCAGTTCATCAGATTCTCCCTCCCTTGTCACTGCTTTTGCATCTGACCTGGGTTTAATCTGAATCCCAGTGACGATGACGTCCTTCATCCTGGTGTCCTGTTCCAGTTCAGCAACTCTGCTTTCCAGGTGGGCGAAACGCCGCCGGTCCTTCTCGGCGTTCTGCAGCCTGAGCGACTTCACTTCCGTCACCAGGTCCATGATGGCTTTCTGTTGTTTAATAACAGAAACTTCCTCCGCCAGAAAGTCGAGTGACTGTTTAATGTCCTCGCCTTCCTCAGCTGTAAAGTTCTTTTTTTTGGAGGCATAATTCACCAATAAAGCCATCCAATTCATTAAAATGTTTGGAGAGTCGTTTCCTCGCCTCGCTGCCTTTCTGAAGTTTCCCGCCAGAGGAATTTTACTCGGCAACAGAATGTATCTGAATTCTGATTGGTGGTTGTTATATTATTCAGTCCCCCCAGGATTCCGCGGCCTTTTTTGTGATTGTTGCGGCTAAAATGTCTGATGTTGCGGCGGGTTTTTCCAAAAAACTGCGATGAAAGTTGCGGTGTTTTTTAGGTTTTTGCTGCGATTACACTGCGGGAGGAAGTGAAAGTTGCGATTTTCTCTTTTTGTGATTAAAATTGAGTGATATGTTAAATATTAAGTTATTACTGAAAAAACTATTGATTTAAAAACAAAGACACTGAGAAATGGTCCTATAAACAACTTTTCCAATATAAAAGATTACCAGGACTACAAAAATGCAGAAAAATAGGCTTTACTTATCCAAATGCACCTGTTGGTTCAAAAGTTAAAGTGCAGAGAACCTCACAGCACAACATGAAGTTACCTTAAAATATAATATAAATGCCTCAGCTTTCATGTAAGAAAAAAAAAACTATTAATACTAGTACTGTGTGCAGGCAGTCTCTCCTGAAGACTAAATTACACAATAATTATAAACTAACAAAATAAATGGCTCAGGCTTCATAGAAGAAAAAAAGCAATTTGAACAGAATCTCACAGTATGATGCTGAAGCTGCCTAAACAATGGAAAATAAAATACCATTTTGGCAAAAATGTTGGCACCCATTAATTTCTTGTATTAAGTAAAAAAAAAATAAAGTGCACACAGTCCTTCACTGTAAACATACACTTTCAGTAACAGAATTTAAGCCTATATAAACACTGACTCGCACAAGCAGTGTGGCCAAATACTGCCTATGTTTTCCAGCCCAAAATATGTTCAAAACCCACCAAAATGCACTTGAAACCACCCAATTGAGCAGGAAACCGCCCAATCTGGTAACACCGGAAGTAAGGCGGAAGGTAGTTTGTCGACGTCACCTCAAGACGACGCCAACGATTGGTCAAAGTTGCGGTGATTGGATATAATTGCAACACCGCCCTGAATTCGTGGGGATTGGTTGAATTTGTGTTGAAGTTGCAAATCACAACATCGCGAAATCCTGGAGGGTCTGAATACCTTGTTACCTTTCTTTGCCTTTACTCTCACAGGAACGATGGTGAGGACACTACCTGTACCCCCGGCCCCAGTCTGCGAGCCTGCGTCCCCAGCATCCACAAATCCACTGACAACGGTTTGCTCTTCCCTTGGAGACTCCTCTTTTGGCTCCTCCTTTGAAGCCTCTTCATTTGGAAAGTCTTTAGGTTTCTGTCTTATGTGTAAGAGCATAGGGTGTGTTGCTGAACATATTTGACAGCTCTTCTTTTCTTCACAGGCCTTACTCATATGTCCACCTTTAAGACAACTGAAGCAAAGTCCTTTGCTCTTAAGGAACTCAAGCTTTTCCTTGTGCAACGTTTTTTTAAGTTTCTTGCACTGTTCCATGGTATGAGCTCCCTGACAGAAGATACAGGGTTTTATGAAGGCCTTGTTCACGTTTGTTCCCTTCTCCTGAGCTTTCTTGTTCCCAGCACTAGCAGCACCTTTCTCGGCTTTCTGCGCTGTTACTTTGGTGGCTAGTGTTGTGATGTTTTTCTTTCTACTTGACTTTTCTGTCTGGCGTTTTGTTTGCCCTGAGATTTCGCTGAACACAGGGTGTGATGCCATCTCGGCCTGCATGTTGACAAACGCCACTACATCTTTGAACCTCGTCCTATGATCTTACTTTTTCTGAATGTCTATGGCGACACTCCCGAATCTCTCTCTCAGCCCACATGGGAGCTTTGCGATGATCGTGCGCATGTTAGCAGCATTTTCCATCTCTTCTAAGTACTCTAGATCTGCCATTGCATTATTACAGCTTGTTAGAAAGAGGGCGTAGGATTCAAGTGCCTTGGTGTCATCTGTTTTAATGGTGGGCCAGTTTAAAGCCTTGTCAAGGTATGCCATGGATATCTTATATTTATCACCAAATTGTTCCTTTAGAAGTCTACTGGCTTCAGGGTAGCCCTGATCTGGGCAGGCCTAGACATTAAGCATTTACCACTGGTGGCCCATTGGGCCAGTGGAATTGAAAAGTTACTGGCCCAAATGGAAAACGTGGTGGCCCGAATGCGTGCGGTACCCGCATTCAGGCCACCACATTTCATACAGTTCATAATACACTATGTCATTGATTTTTGGCTAGAAAAGTAGACTTTAGGGGTACATGTTGTTGCCGAGCGCAGCAAGGCTGAAAATTTTTGCAGAACATCCCCAAGCCACATCATTGTAGGAGGCAATAATCTCCTCATCTCCGTACAAAGTAGTGTCACTTTTTCATGAACCCCCCCCCCCATAAATTCATAGCCCCCCTCCCCATAAATAATGACCGCCCCCTAAAATTAAAAAGAGCCTTCTCAAGATTATCACAACTTTTATATTTTGATTTTGTACCTGAAAACAATACTGACAAAAGACAGTAACTCGGTCTAAATTACCAGCAATGGACTCAAAAACAGTCAAATCAAATTGAAATAAATATATAAAATGTTTTTGCTTCTGAAAATGTGCACTGCACTGAAATAGCAATAAAGTCAATTTTAGGTTTATAGTTTAGTGCAATAGCTTTCCTCTTCCACACTCTCATCTAAAATGGCAGGGCTCTACATTAACTTTTGAAACCGCTTGTCCTGTCAGGCAAGTTGAAAGGAAATTTACTTGTCCGAATGTGAAGTTGACTTGTCCGAAGAAATATTTGAGAAACAAAACAAAACCACAAACTATTTGTAACCCAATCTTTATGGCATTTGTTTCCGAATTCACAACATATGCATAATATCTATGAATCAAAAGTAATCAATACTTGATATACTGAGGCAAAAGTTCAAAAATATAGTAAAACAGACTGATTGATACCATAATTCACCAATTATTCTGCTGAAGTTCAGAAGCAATATATCCCAATAGAATAGAAATTATGAACATAAAATTAAGAACAAAATAACTATACTATGAGATCCAGAAACACTAACCATTATATACACACAGATCAGTACTCTGCAGTTCAGTACCAAATATCACAAAAAGTCACATTATCATAAATTTTATGACTTGATGAGAGATCACTAGTTTGGACAAGAGAAACAAGCAACAATGCTATAAATAAAAACAACTGATAAAATTGACTGATTAATACTGTAAATCACTATTATACACTGAAATCTAGTTATCAAATGACAAGACAATATATCTTATGAAAACCTCCACACCTCTATTGACTCACAGATGAATGGATACAAATAAAGTTTCTATTCATCTTCATCTATCAACCCTTGAGTTCTGGTCCATCGATTGGACTCCATCAATCATTAATTTATTTTGAGAAACTGAAAACCAGAAAATTAAAATTATATATATTTTCATTTTTAAATTATTAATTTTGAATATATATCCTCCACTGATTAATTGTTGTCTAATTATTCAGTGTGGCTCCTGTATGGTATTTAATGGTAAAAAAAATATATAATTTCAAATAACCCATAATTTATATCTAAATTATAGAGCCCGATGTTTCAAATCCCTAAACTCCCATTACTAATTAGTTAATTAATACAGCCGGTAACCTAATTAGCAGCCATTTGACAGCTTGGTGTTTCCTAGATAACTTTCCCCACTCCTACCTCACTCCCTGTCAATCCACACGCATGCAGGCGCACATTCCCCGCCAGCACACGCTCGGCTATATAATGAACACCATCAACAACAATTCAAAGATTTGGAAATTACCACGCACTCAACGTTAAATAATTTTCCCGCCAACGGAAATGTCAACAAATCCACGTGTATGACACAATTAAAACCAATCATACACGACCGTTTACTTCTCAGCTCAAATACACGAAGTGGTATTGGCTGGTTTCGCAAGTGGAATATTGCGCATGCGCACATCGCTCTTTCCGAATAGAAACGTCCAGCGATTCATCAAAACAATATGTCAAGTGAGATGCTTCAGAAATCATGTGAATAAACTGATACATTTGATATGTAACCTGAATATCGGCGTATTTTGGCACTTGTCCGATTGGACAACTAACTGAGACGATGAACTTGTCCGATATTAAGTATTACTTGTCCAGGACAAGCGGACAACCGTTAATGTCGAGCCCTGATTATGCGTGCACATCCTGCTGCCATGGTGTCACTAAGTGTGTCCCGATGGTCATCTGAGACTTTGGTAAACTCCGCCCTTCTCTCCTCGATCTGGCGCTCGACCAAAATGACGCTTCCGAACATCGCCGAACATCTCCGACGATGCACGAAAACGACACACTCCTGCCGCGGAGCGGAGCGTGACGTAAACAAAGATGATGGACCTCGTATCCAAAAGGTGCATTTTATGAACAATTTCTTCACAATTCTGGGTAAAATATGAGTAATAAAATTTGTTAATTTGTATCGAAAACATACTGGCCCGCCCGGGCCACTGTTTGGCCAAATTTAGTTGCCTGAACTGGCCCGAAAGACGTAAAAAACGCCGCTGGGCCATCGGGCAAGTGCTAATGTCGAGCCCTGCTGGGTCCATGTGAAAGCAGCTGCGCACTAAGTCATTAGGCTGTCCATTTGTGTGCTGTTCTAGGTAATAAAGCCGGTCTTTGCTATTTTCAGTCTTGCTCTCAACACTGTGTTCGAAGGCTCTCATGAAGAGACGGAATTCTAACAGATCTCCCTTGAAAACAGGAATGTTCGGCGATGGCAATGTAGACAGCCTTTGTTGCTTTATTAGGCTTTCACTGATGTCATTTTTGCGGTGCATGACGATAACCAGATTCTCTGTATTCACAGAATTGTCTAATGAGTTGACGGGAGCTTGTATCGCATCTGCATCTCTTCCACTAGTGTGGCTGTGCTGAGTGCTACTACTGGCTACACCACTCTTACTGCGGCTGACATCACGCTTCCTTAGAGTAGACATTAGTACATCCACTCTACTACTTCTGGTTCTGCCTGACACATCTGAACCTCCATATTTTCTTAGCACAGTTAATTGCGCATCATTTGCAGCAAGCCCTGCTTGTAGCTCCAACTCTTCCTTTTCAACCTTGAGCTGTAGTTCGTGTTCTTCTAAAGTCTGTCTTCCTCTCAATGCAGCTGACTTGGCTAACAGAGCGCCTCTTTCTAATTCTACCTATAAGTGTTCGGCACGAGCTGATGATGTTGCAGAAGTAGTAGAGACAGACTTAGACTTTCTATACTTCTTAGATGTGACTGACACACTATCTTCAGGATGTATCGCATCACTAACCTTGTTAGCCTCTTCTCGGCGTAGTATCGCATCCTGTATCCATGTATTCACTTCTTGCACAAATTCTCTGTGCTCACTATTTCTTGGCACAAACCAATCCCTTTGATCTGTGTTCATGTTCTCTAGGCATTCAATCTGGCAGAAGAGGTCTTTAACGTGCTCATTTATTTTACTGAATTCCTTTATCAGTGTTTCATATTTGGCCAACAAGTCCCTTTCTATAATTTTCACATTTGCATTATCATCCATTAGAGCTGGGGTGCCATGGTAACGGCCCGCGGGCCAGATACGGCCCGATTGGTCATCACATCCGGCCCGGTGGTTCATGAGACTTTTTTTTTTTTTTTAATAATAAATTAATAAAAATCGAATGTTGTTTTTTTTCGTAATGATTTTAAATCGAATGTTTCAATTTGATTCCATTTTCGTATAATCCATCGGTTCGTTTTTAGCTGCTCTCTGCTTGCTGCAGCATGCGCAGGTGCAATGACCCGGATTTAATGTAGAGTAGGCTAGTTGTTGCTCGTTCACAAGCAACAACAGTCTAAAAAGAGAAAAGTTGATTCTGAGGGTCGCATCTTTCAGGAAAAATGGAGAGAGAAATACTTTTTCTGGGAAGTAGGGGGAAAACCTGTTTGTCTGATTTGTTCGCAACAAGTGGCTGTACCGAAGGAATACAATGTCAAAAGACATTACGAGACCCACGCCGACAAATACAGCCAATTCACCGGGCAACGCAGGACTGAAAAGCTAAATGAGCTTGCCTCAAACCTTCAAAAACAGCAAGCAGCTTTCTCAAAGTCTCAAGAGACACATGAAGGTTCGTTTTAATATCATACATCATCTTCAGTTCTCCTTTAATGTTAAATGCGGCTGTTTTCAAAGAGGGGTGTCTCAATATCTTTGTTGTACATTTTATTTCATGTTAGGGGCAGTGAAGGCGAGCTACATCATCGCGTGGGAGATCGCAAAAGTGTCCAAGCCATTTTCGGAGGGTGCATTCGTCAAGGATAAATACGCATCTGTTGGAATCCAATCTTTCTATCAGTCATTGCCACCAGAGTACCCAATTATCATGGCCTTTGCCGGTAAAATACTCTGTATGTTCGGGACAACATATTTATGTGAACAGGCATTTTCATTAATGAATATTAATAAATCAAAACTGCGTAGTCGTCTGACCCATGGACATCTCAACGATGTCATGAAAATAGCAACTGCCCAGAGTCTGTCCCCCAGTGTCGACAAGCTGGTAAAAAGTAAAAGATTTCTGGCTTCCACATGTAAAATGTAGCTGGTATTTCTCCCCCATGTAACCTTGTGCTGTGTGCTTGAGGGGGAATAAACAGGATGGGTGTGTGGAAATATATGTGGGACTTGACCAGCAAAGTTAATGTGCCATCTGTAGTTTGTTTTTATTGGTATGTTCAGTCATATTTGGCTCTTTTAAACTAATGCTACTGGATATTTAGTCACTTGACCTATTGGTGGAATTATTTACCCTGGCACTTCTTTCTTTTGACTCGTTTAGGCCTACTTGCCAATCGTTTTAATTGGCCTAATTAGGCCTATGCATTGACATGTTTTTGATGTGCAAGATCAATAAATCTGATCCAGGTCATTTACAGTTTACACTTGTGTTATTTGTGTCTTAGTCCATTTCTGTAGCATTTTTTTTTTATAAATGTAGGCTACTTGCATGCTTAGACTGTTACATTTTCAGAGGGTAAATTGCTTTTGTCTGCCATGTTATTGTGCGCCTCATTTTGAGGCTATAGCTTTACAATTCCTTTTGGGCGTATAGGCCTTCAAAAATCATATAAAATAATGTCCTTTTGTTGAGTTAGTGTCTGGTCTTTTCAGGCCAAAAGTGTAATTCGGCCCCCAAGGTCCCACTTGAAAAAAATCCGGCCCCCTTACCAATTTCACCCTGGCACCCCTGCATTAGAGCATGCATTTCGTTCTTTTTCTCAGTGAGTTGGCCTAGGATGGCTCTTCTCGAGCTTATTTTCGTTTGCAGATTATGTTCCAGTGCTTTTCTTGTTGGTTTAACCATTCGCTTTTCCTCAGTTAGGCTTTCAGTTAGGTTTACCGTGGCTTCTGTTCCTGTCTCAGTCATGATTGCTTTGATGGTCAGTCGTTCTGGTTTTTACGGGGTTCCACTTGCAACAGACACAAAGCAGAGAAGACGAGACTCGTTGGAATTGTTAGCGAACTATCCACCTGGTACTCATAAGCCACGAACACTGTGCCTAATCAGTCCCCCCAGGATTCCGCGGGCCTTTTTTGTGATTGTTGCGGGCTAAAATGTCTGATGTTGCGGGGGGGTTCTAAAAAATTGCGATGAAAGTTGCTGTGTTTTTTAGGTTTTTGTTGCGATTACATTGCGGGAGGAAGTGAAAGTTGCGAGAAATTGTTGTGATTTTCTCTTTTTGTGATTAAAATTGAGTGATATGTTAAATATTAAGTTATTACTGAAAAACTATTGATTAAAAAAACAAAGACACTGAGAAATGGTTCTATAAACAACTTTACCAATATAAAAGATTACCAGGACTACAAAAATGCAGAAAAATAGGCTTTACTTATCCAAATGCACCTGTTGGTTCAAAAGTTAAAGTGCAGAGAACCTCACAGCACAACATGAAGTTACCTTAAAATATAATATAAATGCCTCAGCTTTCATGTAAGAAAAAAAACTATTAATACTAGTACTGTGTGCAGGCAGTCTCTTCTGAAGACTAAATTAAACAATAATTATAAACTAATAAAATAAATGGCTCAGGCTTCATAGAAGACAAAAAAACAATTTGAACAGAATCTCACAGTATGATGCTGAAGCTGCCTAAACAATGGAAAATAAAATACCATTTTGGCAAAAATGTTGGCACCCATTAATTTCTTGTATAAAGTAAAAAAAAAAAAATGTAAAGTGTACACAGTCCTTCACTGTAAACATAACACACTTTCAGGAACAGAATTTAAGCCTATATAAACACTGACTCGCACATGCTGCTTCTCTTGAACGTATACACGGAAGTAAGGCGGAAGGTAATTTGTCGACGTCACCTCAAGACGACGCCAACGATTGGTCAAATTTGCGGGAAAGTTGCGGTGATTGGATATAATTGCAATACCGCCCTGAATTCGCGGGGATTGGGTGAATTTGTGTTGAAGTTGCAAATCACAACACCGCGAAATCCTGGAGGGTCTGATATATGCTTAATTAGTCAAATTAAAGTGTACTTTGTTTGTATTATAGTACACTTTAGAAATTAGTACACTAAGTACACTTTAGAAATTGCACATAACTTTCACTTAAAGTATATTTTTAATAGAATATTGTTAGGTTTATATAAGTATTAATTCTTGGCCAAGAATTCAGCAAAATTATTCTGTGTCAAAATTATATTAGTTGAAACGACCTTAGGTCCAGCTGGACATTGTTTGGGAACATTTTGTTTATGAAATGTGTATTTTGAACAGAGAAGTGTCTGAAGGTCTGTTTTGGTGTCAGATCGACTCACACACACCCTGAAATGGTAGAATTAAAGTTCATGTTTATGTTAATCCATTCAGTTGAAACTTAGGTCATAGCTTCATAAAAGCTATGAAATATACTGAAATATATTGAAATATACTATGGTAGTGATTTGGATCCCGTAATTAATGAATGCATTCCGTGATTAATGTTAGTTTTATAGTTTTAGATTAGTTTCATAATGACATTATAATTATAGTTAAGATCTTATGATTCTAAGGGTTTTTAGTTTAAAAGCATTAACCTAATTTAGTTATGAGTTTAATCCTGTTAGTTGTTTAATTGTTCTCTCTCTTTCAAACATATTCTCATTGTTCTTGTGGTTAAGTTGTTCTTATTTTTAATGTTTATTTTCTTATAACATTCTTTGTTTTAGCATTATTAAAGACATAGTTATTTGTTATTTTGCTTATGTTGATGAAATCAAGATGTAATTTACTGACTTAACACACATTTATGTGTTAAGGAGTTATGTTAAATTATTAGATCCTTTCTGTGCAAACGTGTCTTTGACCTTCTCTGAATAGACTCCGTAGACTAGACATTCTGTGTTTAGACATTCCATGCTGATATCTATCTGTACCTTACTGTCATCAGAAATATGTTTTTATATTATGATTGATTCAAGATCATTACACACTTCCACATAGACACACACCCATTACACACACACACACACACGAAGACAAAACATAAACACAGAAACACTATAAGACGTTTCCAAAGATGTTTTCATTTTGACGAAGTGACTGTGCGAATAAACTGACATGTGAATCTCTGATTCTGATTGTCTGTTTCTCTCGACCTGATCATTCTCGTCCTCGGCCGAGGGTGGCCCACGAAGGAATCGGGGTCTCTTTCTGGGTGAACCCAACAATTTGGTGTCAGAAGTGGGATACTGCCAACCAGGTGAGTAAATTATTTGAATTTTATAATTTGATTGGTTATTGATTGGTTGACCGCCTGGTTGGTAGTAATTTCAAAAATAGAGACCCGTAAATTCAGGTTGGTAATCCTCGTGTGGAGGCACGGGACGTAAGGAACCTCGTAGACTGAAGATTAGATTAGACACCTTTATTTATTTTAGACTCTTGTTTACGGGACGAGACGGGGCTAGTAGAGCCACGGGATTGGGCTGGTAAACCTCGTAATTTGTTTACGGGACGGTGAGCCTCGTGAAGACACTTCAAGGGGGAGAACTGTCACGAGAAGAGCGCGCTTTTAATCTTTGATTCCTTCGTGCAGCCACCATGGGGGGAAAAATTGTATTATAAAAATTGTATTATATTAATTGTATTATATTAATTGTATTATTGTATTAAGGTACCCGGACCCCGAGAAAAAAAACCACGGGACTGGATGTGGTTTAGCATTCTACACAGATTCTAGACAATTTGGCCGGCTCAGTTTTGATTTATCCTCATCCAGGTATTTGCAATCTCTAGGAGCTGTGTAATGTATCTTTAATTGTTTTAGCATTTATATAAGGCATTACTGGATATGCACAAAATAATGAAACAACAAATCAGTACTCTGGACATGAACAGTTAGAACTGTGTTCCTGGTGTGCATAAATGTGAAACCTTTGGTCAATCAAACCTGTATAACCAACTTCCAAAGTCCTTATTCCCTTTATAAAGTCCTTATAAGATGCAAATTAAAATGATTTACCTAAAATTTGAATGATAATTAACAATGATATATCCCAGGTACTTTTTAATAATAAACTTTAAGAATGAATACAAAGCTTCAATGTTTGACAAAAAACTACAAAGTGTAAATGTTATGTGCTCTTTTATCATTGTGGGAATTGATTATAGCTCTAAATAAATATTGAAGTGTTTTTTTTTGTTAAAAAGAATCCGTATAACTTTATTTGTACGCCTGTATACTATGTTTATTGAATCAAATCCGTATAAAATACGGACATTCTGTGTATTGTGCATTATGATCTCAACGAAAGCTTTACTGAATCGATTCTTTAGAACAAACTCGCATGCGTGTGAATCAATTTACTTGATTCACTCTTGATTCTTCAGAAACTACGGAAACCTTATTTGTATTCCTGTTTTCAAATTGTAAACAATAATCACACTTTCATGCTGCATGAAATTAAAGTATGAACTTTCCTCAACCCATTACGTGTGCATGAACTCAACAAATGCAGTCCATGCGTCTGTATCGATTCGCTCGATCGAGTCATTTATGTTTCCCGAAGAAGATCCGAATCGTTTATGAATCTCATCACTTCCCTTATCATCAGAGGAAAAATCTGCTTCTTAATCAATTAGTTTCAGCGTTTGGTGAGTAGATCATCTGCATTTTATTTTATATTCATTGTGTGTTGATAGTCCGAAACTTGTAACTGGAAAGTTATCAGGAAAGTCGCGAGTGGTCTGTGAGGTGATCTCTGAACAGGTCCGCGAGCACTCTACAAGACTATTAATGTTTTAATAATTAATAGTGCAGCTATTAATGCAGTTTCATGTCTTAATCTTATAAATGATGAATACGAAGTTTTCAAAATTATGAGAACTCCAGTTCCCATGATGCTTGTGAACTGGGCATGCGCACTGGATGAAAGAAAAAGCAGCTCTTTTGGGCAATTATGCATTCAGACCTTAAATAATGAAATAACTGTACAAGCAAATACAACACAAATTTTTAAAACATTCACTTAAATTAAACAGACATGGTAAAAAACAGAAGAAATATAGTTAAGGCCAAATCAAATATCACTTTCAGATTTGAAGATATTTATCAGGAATCATTTTTAAAATATTGAGTATTATACCACTTCCTGTTTAAAGGTATAATAAAAGGCACCAAATATATTTACCCTACGTGTGAAGGGAAATGCCGAAAAGTTTAATGTTTAACCTAATGTTTAATGATGATCTAAAACATTTTAAAACTGATCGTGTGGTGGTCTAGTGGTTAGGATTCGGCGCTCTCACCGCCGCTGGTGTAGTGGGATTTTTATTAATCATATGTAATTCTAACCTTTAAATATCCTATATACTCCTGTTTCTGACGCGTTTTAGCGAACTTGTCTTGTCTGGGAAGCATGCAACTAGTTCAACAGCGAGCTAACCCGCTTTTTACTTCATTTTTGACATTTTTTGAATAATTGTCGTCATAATATTTAATATAAATAATATTTGAATAATTGTTCCGTAGCAATATGCTCTGTCTCTTTCTCAGTGAACATTGAGATAAGGACTCCCAGACTGTTACAGAGAGCTATAATATAAACAACTCATGCAAGAACAGCAGGCAAGGACACAGAAATCTGCAATGGGCAGAGAAAATCATTATTTTTGGCGCTTTCTCACAATAATAAATTTAATAAGTAATCTCTTTATATTATTAGGTAAATTCCATATACATAAAGTCAAAATGTCCAATACAACCAATTCTCATTCTCATTAATACTGTTAATTGAATTAAAAATGTATTTTCAGTCTCTGTCACATATCGAATCCAACAAAGAGTGCTTATCAGCTATTCAATTTTATTCAAATTACATTCAGTGAAATTGTTTGTCATTTCAATTTGCCCCGTTTTTTTTTTTTTTTTATTTATCTCCTTATCTTTCTTTAAACTACTTGCTACTTATGAGGCTAAGCTTAACTATGTTCCTCCTAATTTCGAACTATTGATATGAAATGCTCTGATTAACTGTTTGCTCCATACTTTTGCCTTTAAAAACCACAGAGGATATGGAATGGATAGGTTAATGTATTTAGTTAACCATAATTTCTTTCAGCAAGAAACAGTTAACAAACGTTTACTTGAATAACTTTTTGTTTATAAATCGGAGACTTGGGTTTATACATTAAGTATTCATTGTCCTTGAACCTTTCCGCACTTAAATTGACATGAAACTACACAAAATATGATTTAATAAGCAATACCTCTCTCTCTGGATGTCATCCTACAGTCTCTTCTCGAGCAAGGCGTGGCGAGACACTTTACACAAGATTAATGAATTGATTGTTTCTTCTGTAATATCACAGGTTCCTGCCATTAATGATCTCTGTTCTGTCTTTTTTTTCCACGCACATGAGGAGATAGCGTTTGGACTCAAGGTTTCATTTGACTCTCCTGCTGTTTTTTTTTTTTTTTTTCCAGCTGTAATTCATAACGTGCTCTGTGACCTTCTCCCTCCCTCAGGACTCTGTGGTCTGTGTGTTCTGGTGTCTGCTGAGTCACCAGAAATCTGCCAAGACACTGACACTTGCGCCTGCTTCAACATCTGGTGCATAAGGGCTTTAAGGTTTCCAGAACTAAGCTGCAATATTGCATGGACACTTAAGTATTTGAACTTTCTCAAGGCTGTCATTCTAGACACAAAACCTCCTCCACTGCAACATCCTTTGACCTGGACTGATGCTATGGTGGTCGCTTATCACTCCCTCAGAAGCACCCTTTGTTCCGCCCCTGGGTCACCTGCTCACTTCAAGCCCTTCCACCTCTGTGCCTGTGGACACCGGGGCACAGCCTCTGGGGAGCATGAGGGGGGGAAATGCATCATTGTGCGTTTTTATCCAAAACATTAGACATTGTTGCTCAAGGCTTACCTGTGCATCTGGGGGCTGTCTCCGCATGTGCTTTGATGGTTTGATGGTAAAATTTACAGACCCATTAAATTAATCAGTAATTTAATAGATAATTAAATTAACATATGACTATTTATTCTCTGTTCTACTAACAATCTCGAAATTCGTGTCACATCCTCTTTTGATAATGTAGGTCGCGCTCTCGCACGCCTCCTTAATTCTCGGGATGATACTTGGGATGACTGATATTGTCTGTCTAAAAATCGTACATACTACTAGTATCAGGTCTGATCTCTTCCCTCCAGCCCTCTAGAGATCTTTGTTAATGGTTCTTGTTCTAAACCCTCAGACGGTTCTTGTTTTATAATTTATAATATCACACCTCTGTGGTTATTCTGTGTTCAATCAATATATCAGCCTGATATTCTGCATGAGACATACGCTCTTTCTCATTTGATTTTTGTCATCTTGATTGTGGACAAATTCTCTAAATGGGTAGAAGTTTTTCCCTGTTTTCGAGAGAACACGAAGGTAGTTACTCGTTTTAATTTTATTTATAAGTGCCTTTCAAAGTACCTAAGAACACTGGACAGTAAAAAAGAAAGACAAACAATAAAAGCAGAACAACAAAACAACTACAATAAAATAATAAGAAATCAATAATAATAATTATTATTGTTATAGTTATGGGGTTTCAAATGCCATAGACTCAGACAAGGGTACCCGTTTTACCTCAAAAGTCACACAAAACCTTTGTAAGTATCTCTAAACTATACTGGTGTTTTGACACTCCTAAATCCTCTGGTATCGTAGAACGTACTAATCGAACATTGAAAGACAAATTAAGGTCATGCAGGACACAGGTTTGGTTCTGTAATCCATAATTCATTCTGGCTGAAATTCGTGTGACACCAAGAAATTATTCTCCCCTGGAAGAACTCCGGCTCCGAGTACCTCTGATTTGAAAATGCATATGGATGAGTATTCTGCAGCCCTTATAGATAAGTTGCATAAAATTTGTACCAAGGTCAATAATACAACATTATCTCCACCACACACCCCTTTCACGTGGGAGACAGGTGCTGGTGTGATCTTTTTTTAAAGTAATGATTTGGACACTTGGGAAAACAATATAATGGGCCTGCAGACATAGTCGCCATTACTTTTGCTGCTGTTTTAACTGATCTTTTTCCACAGTGGATCCATGCCACTCGATTGAAGAAGGCTCCATAACAAAGTTGTGTTACAATAACAAGTTTGCTGCTATTAACGCTTTTTGTGTCCCTATCTAGTCTCTCTCTGGCCAGTTTTCTCTGTCTCTCTCTCTCTCTCTCTATTTCTGAGCTCTACACAGATTTGACTGAGAATCCTCAAGATGTTGTGAACAAAGAGGGGAAGAGATCTTGCGCCCCATTTGGAACCAATCATCCTCACTACAACCATGACAGTCCTCATCACGGGTTTCGTGACTTCATTGCTCGGGGCAGGGCTACCCGCCCGAGCCTTCATGACTTCATCATTGCTCGGGGCAGGGTTACCCGCCCGAGCCTTCAGGACCACTTCATTGCTCGGAGCAGGGTTACCCGCTCGAGCTGGACTTCGAGACAACATCTTCTGGACTAACTTCGCTAACTGGACCACACGAATGTGTTATGTCTTTCATCTGATGCCGTTTTCTACTATTATTACACATCTCTATGCTCTAAAACTCTGTATTCTTACAGGACTCTGTTCTCACTATAGGTCGATATGCCTTCTAATTTCATTTTTCCCCCCCACTGTTTTAGAACAAATTACTCTGAAGGAAGTAGCGTGTATCTGGGAATTAAGAGGTTTTGAGTTTCTCTAAGCTCCGGTGAGGTGGGACGAGGGCTGATCGGGCATGCCCGCCCTCTGAGCACCAATATACGTCAAGAAGGGCAAAGATTAACTCAGAATTAATTCTCGATGTAATCACATACATGATCATGAGGTGATAATGATCAAATAGGATGCTAGGATTTGATAATAGTGATACTATTATCAAAGGGGGGGATTGTTAGGTTTATATAAGTATTAATTCTTGGCCAAGAATTCAGCAAAATTATTCTGTGTCAAAATTATATTAGTTGAAACGACCTTAGGTCCAGCTGGACATTGTTTGGGAACATTTTGTTTATGAAATGTGTATTTTGAACAGAGAAGTGTCTGAAGGTCTGTTTTGGTGTCAGATCGACTCACACACACCCTGAAATGGTAGAATTAAAGTTCATGTTTATGTTAATCCATTCAGTTGAAACTTAGGTCATAGCTTCATAAAAGCTATGAAATATACTGAAATATATTGAAATATACTATGGTAGTGATTTGGATCCCGTAATTAATGAATGCATTCCGTGATTAATGTTAGTTTTATAGTTTTAGATTAGTTTCATAATGACATTATAATTATAGTTAAGATCTTATGATTCTAAGGGTTTTTAGTTTAAAAGCATTAACCTAATTTAGTTATGAGTTTAATCCTGTTAGTTGTTTAATTGTTCTCTCTCTTTCAAACATATTCTCATTGTTCTTGTGGTTAAGTTGTTCTTATTTTTAATGTTTATTTTCTTATAACATTCTTTGTTTTAGCATTATTAAAGACATAGTTATTTGTTATTTTGCTTATGTTGATGAAATCAAGATGTAATTTACTGACTTAACACACATTTATGTGTTAAGGAGTTATGTTAAATTATTAGATCCTTTCTGTGCAAACGTGTCTTTGACCTTCTCTGAATAGACTCCGTAGACTAGACATTCTGTGTTTAGACATTCCATGCTGATATCTATCTGTACCTTACTGTCATCAGAAATATGTTTTTATATTATGATTGATTCAAGATCATTACACACTTCCACATAGACACACACCCATTACACACACACACACACACGAAGACAAAACATAAACACAGAAACACTATAAGACGTTTCCAAAGATGTTTTCATTTTGACGAAGTGACTGTGCGAATAAACTGACATGTGAATCTCTGATTCTGATTGTCTGTTTCTCTCGACCTGATCATTCTCGTCCTCGGCCGAGGGTGGCCCACGAAGGAATCGGGGTCTCTTTCTGGGTGAACCCAACAAATATATTTCTAAAAGTGTAATCTAGTATAATTATTTTAAAGTGTGTTAAGTGTTAGCGTGAAAGCGTGATGTTAGTATACTTTTTATATATTTACAAAAAGTACAATTTGTGTAAGTACATTTTCAATATACTATTAAAAATATGAATATACTTTAAATAAATAATATACATATAAAGTACATTTTTTTTTTCGCCAGGGTAGGCAGCTTCAACATCATACTGAGATTCTGTTCAAATTGTTTTTTTTTTCTTCTATGAAGCCTGAGCCATTTATTTTATTAGTTTATAATTATTGTTTAATTTAGTCTTCAGGAGAGACTGCCTGCACACAGTACTAGTATTAATAGTTTTTTTTCAGTCAATGGGTCAAGCTAATACTCTGGCGACTTCCCTGTGTAGATTAACAGTGCGTAAATGCCAAAATCACAGTAAAAAAAATTAGTTCATTTTCATTTAACGTACAATAAGTCAGTATGGACCCTTTTCACGTGACGTCACGACAAACGCGGCCGCCATTTTGGACATGTACTACCAGTAGTTTACCACAGCCAACATTGAGGAACGGCAGCAAAGAAAGTTTTTACTTTCAGCAAGACTTCCATCATGCCACTATATTGTTGTGCACCTGGATGTAGTAACCATCAACAAACAAGGCAAGGTTTATCATTTTATCGGATCCCGACGGAGAAGATGGATAGCGGCCATTAACAGGAAAGATTGGCAGCCCTTGGCATACCAACGCTTGTGTAGTGACCACTTTGTTGGAGGTAAGACGAATAAAATTAGCCAGAAAAGGCATTACATTGCTGTTAACATTCTGTGGCGGCGAGTGTGTAACCAAATAGGTTAAAATAACCCATTGTAACCTCTTTGTTCTTCTGTAGTAGCTATTGTTGACTAGCTAATGTCAACAAGTAGCTGGTATATTACTGTAGTAATGTTTACGTTCAGTCATTTGGATGACTGTTAAAACCTTTCAGTCTCAAGTTTTTCCTTTACTGTATTTACTAGTTTACTGTAATTATGATCCAGCAGCTATTTACACCGGATCCAATGTAAATAGCTGCCGGAGCCAACGTCCGAGGTTCCGGAGCGCGCTCCGGCTTGCTCCCCCTCAAATTAAGCAGCACGCTCCGGCTTGCTCCCGGAGTGCTCCGGCCGAGGTTCCGGAGCGTGCTCCAGCCAAGGTTCCCCTCAAATTAAGCAGCGAGCTCCGGCTTGCTCCCGGAGTGCTCCGGCCGAGGTTCCGGAGCGCGCTCCGGCCAAGGTTCCCCTCAAATTAAGCAGCGCGCTCCGGCTTGCTCCCGGAGTGCTCCGGCCAAGGTTCCAGAGGGCGCTCCGGCCGAGGTTCCCCTCAGATTAAGCAGCACGCTCTGGCTTGCTCCAGAACAAGCCGGAGCGTGCTGCTTAATTTGAGGGGGAGCAAGCCGGAGCGCGCTCTGGAACCTCAGACGTTGGCGTGTATGTGTATGGCGATGGGTTTTTAACGACATGGGCATACAGATCATGTGGGCCGAAGTCAGGTAAAGATGAGGGCTTTGTGTACTTCCGTACGTCAGTGAATAATCCTGGTGGAAGCAGGTAAACGTCGTTCTCTAAGCCTGCTAACCTCAATTTTTGCAAATACCTCTCCCTCTGCTCGCCCTGTAAATGCCCTACGTCGCTGGATAGTGAAGGTGTTTTCTGCATCTCGCTCCTTTTTCTTTTATGTTTTTCGTTTGTCGCCTTCCTCGCATTCAAACTGATTCGAGCCGAAGTCCACTACATGTCCAAAATGGCGGTCGCGTTTACGAAGGTCATGTGACTGAAAAGGGTCTATATCGAATATCATGACAGGCCTACTCTCACCTAGTGAGGGGAAAAGATATTGCTTGGTGATTGTCGATATATTCTCCAAGTGGATAGAAGTTTTCCCTACAGCAAAAAAGGACTCGGACGCAGTGGCCAAGGCCTATGGGATATAATTCCCTGATGGGGCATTCCAAGGAAGATTTCCAGTGATAATGGCACACCATTTATAAGCCAGGCATTAAAACAATGGGGTAATTATTTGGAATAGACTTAAGACAACATTGTGCATACCACTCTGCTACTGGAGGAATGGTAGAATGGGAGATTGAAAAATAAACTGAGCAAATGCTGTGGGTGGTAAAAGAGAGCAACTGGACTTGCTTGAAGATTCTTGAAGACGTTTCACCTCTCATCCGAAAGGCTTCTTCAGTTCTGTCTGAGCCCATGTTTACATTAGACCGTATCAGCGGATCATCAGATTAACGTTTTTAAAACGATTAGTGTGCACACAGCAACACCAATACACGATTTGCGTGCTCACAACAATACCAATACACAGATACACTCGGCTCCGCAGGCATCCTGCGCTCCAAATCACTCCGCCCTGAACAGCGAGTGCCCTCTGGAGGGTGCGCACTCCAGCCCTGCGCAGCTCACACAGCGCGCGAGTGAAGCACACTAGCAGTGTTTTCGGGACTGAGCCGCTGTGTGTGTGATCCCAGCGCATATCACTTACCACTTGCAAGTGGAAGGATGGCAAGCCTAAAGACAATCATAACTACACAATGGGCAGTATTTGCATCAGTATTTGCAGTATTTTCATACTTTTATACTCTTTAATGAAAGGTGATACAAGGCGGAAGTCCACGCCGTTTTTCAGCAGTCGCATCACGTGACCAACGCCAGTGAATCAGGAAGGTGGATGTCGCAGTGACGTTGTCCAATGAGACGCCAGCTAGAGCTCAGCACAGCGTATCCGCATATTCTGAATGTTTACACAGCACCGGAGCTGACACGATCTGGATTGAACACATGGACGCTGGCGGATTCCCGTTTCCCGGCGTTTCCAGGCGGTTTAATGTAAACGGACAGTGCATCCGCGAAGAAAACGAGACAGATACGGTCTAATGTAAACGTAGCCTGACTAGTAGGGAGTATCAGGTATTTATCCTCTCATGGATGAAAAGCTCATCTAAGGTGTCGTTGAGTCATCCTGTTGGTGTGGGTCACTGGGGGCTGGATGTGAACGGCCTAAGAGTCATTAGGGTGATCAATGGATTGCCCATTAAGGTGATCAATGGAATGCTGATTCTCTCTGTCCTCCTGTATGCCACTGAAAACAACTGGATTTTGGTGTGCATTCAGTTGTCTGGGAAGTGTGCCAAGGATTGCATTGTAGGTGGCTGATAAATGATGTCTTAGACCCCCATCTCTGTTCAGTGATGGCCGTTCCAGGTTGACAAAAATGGCTTCTTTAACTCCTCGCTCATACCAACGATCCTCTCTGGCTAAAATGCGTACGTTCCAATCCTGAAATGAGTGTCCTTTGTTGTTAAGATGAAGGTAGACAGCAGAGTCCTGGCCTGAGGAACTGGCTCTCCTGTGTTGAGCCATACGCCTGTGAAGCGGTTGTTTGGTCTCACCAATATACGAATCTGTGCATTCCTCACTGCACTGAATTGCATACACTACTGTAGGTACCATGCGCCATCTTGTGTCTAAGAACTACAACTCCCAGCCAACTTCCGCGTTGACTACGTCATGCCTGGGCGGGATCACGTACATCACATTCCTCAGGAATTCAACAAAGGACTTGGAAATCCACCATCTCGTGCTCTTTCATGTCTGACTCTCAGCGAGACGGGCTGAATGAACGTCTCACCATCAGACGTCTAAACCGCGCGTTTTCTTCTCTATCTGGCCCTGATCAAGTTAGATTTCGGAAACACGCGATCATCAACTCAAGCGAGTTGTAGCTACTGCTGGTACTAATAAACCTGGGTCCACGCTTCAAACTGATGTCATGACTGGTCTCTTTATTTTCCTTGCTCGTCATGAGCACCGTGAAAACTGGCAACCAACAAAACAAACAACACATACCACACATTAATATTTAACCAAAACATACAGAAACATAAGTAAAGAAAAATACAATATAAAAGTAAGATAAATTACCGTGTACGCCTTGTACCAGCGGCAGAAGTTCATAAAATGTCCATAAAGCGTAGCAAGTAGCCACCGCTATGCACGCCAACTCATTGAAATCCTTTACCTGGCCTTAGCGCTTCCAGGTCATAAGTTCATGTTCAACTCACGTGACATACACGATTCAACCAATACAAAAGTTAAACAAAAAGCAACCCAAAAGAAAAATATACTTAGTCAAAAACAAAACCAATTAATAATACAGACAACAAAAACAAACCCATAATCAAACAAAAGGTCCATGTTATTCACGGTTGTCACATTGACAGGCCTACCAGCACCAGTTACACTCCCACCAAAATTACCTTAAATTATCGCACACAAAATGTAAAATCACAGTCAATGGTAATTTTACCCAGCATATCATTGAAACCTTTAATTCATAATCACACTGTTCATTTAAAATCTCCACCCCCCAATGTAGAAAATAGTTAAAACACAGCAAATATTTCAAGAAAAAATTCATAACATTTACACCAGACATAGCAAACATTTCCTTTAACTGAAACTCCTACAATAGAACAGGGAACCCTGCCGTCAAAAGGTTTAGAGTCACTTGCATACACCATAAAATGGCAAACTTTAACTTAGCTTTTAATTCTAGAGGTTACCAGGATGACCAACTTTTGTATTGGCCGCTCAATAATGGAGGGCTTGACAACACGCTCACCCTTTTTTCCCAACCTCCGTGAGCCCACTTGAATTACAGCTTTACGTACTAGACCATCATCACTCTCACAGACTTCCAAAACCCTAGCCAGCTTCCATTCATTGCGAGAAACTTCCTCATCTTTTACAATTACAATGTCCCCGACCTGTATATTCTTCCTGGGAGAATGCCACCATTGCCTTAGAGAGATGTTGGCAAGATATTCCTTCTTCCACCTGCACCAAAACTGCTCACACAGATATTGAACCTGCCTCCACCGTTTCCTTGCATAAAGATCTTCTTTCTCAAACCTGCCGGGTGGAGGAAGCGGAATAGATGACTTCATGGTAAGCAGGTGGTTTGGAGTGAGTGGTTCTAGGCTGGTGGGATCACTTAGGCCATCCACTGTGAGAGGGCGGTTGTTAACTAGTGACATTGCTTCATAAAAGAATGTTCGCAGAGAAGCATCATTTAGTCGCCCAGCACATTGTGTAAGAACTGAAGTCATCACACCCCTCACTGTCCTAATCTGGCGTTCCCAACTGCCACCAGCATGACTTGCACTAGGTGCATTTAGACAAAAATCGCACTGCTTGGTTGCCAAATAGGCGGCCACTCTCTCCTTGCTAACTTCCTTTAATGCTTTCCTCCAGTTCACTTTTTGCTCCGACAAAGTTGGTTCCTTGATCTGATCGAAGATGCCTCACAACTCCTCGGATAGCTATAAAGCATCGTAAAGCATTAATGAACGCATCAGTGGTCATATCTTCCAGCATCTCTATATGAACCGCTCTAGAGCATAGACAGGTGAATAGAAGGCCATACCGTTTTTGCACCTTATGACCTTGCTTGGTATAAAATGGACCAAAACAGTCCATGCCGCAATAGGTAAATGGTGGGGAAGGATCTGTGCGGTCAGAAGGGAGATCTGCCATTCGTTGCTGCTCTAGGGGCCCACGAGCCCTTCTACACCGGACACATCTCCTTATGTAGTGAGCTACCACATTGCTACCACCAACAATCCAATAACCATTGGCTCGAAGTTCATTGAGAGTTTGTCCTCTGCCCTGATGCTCGATTTTCTCATGGTGGTGTGCAAGTACAAGCTGTGTAACATGACTATCTCTGGGAAGGATTACTGGGTGCCTTACTTCAAAAGGTGCCATTGCTCTCCTTAATCTTCCTCCCACCCTCAATACACCATCTTGAAGGAACGGGTCCAGGTGGTACAGTGGGTTGCTACGACTGACCTTCCCACCCTCTTGGCTGAGCATACACATCTCTTCTCCAAACACTGCTCGCTGTGCAAGCTGAATGAGGGTCAATGCAGCCTTCCTTCTTTCCTCCACGCTCAAGAGCGCTGGTGTCTTCAACCTCTTTGCCAACCTTTGAATTCGAGCCACAACATTTACAGCCAGAGTCCACTTTGAGAAACGTGACAGGCATTGCAAAAAATCAGTTTCTTCTGCAACATAAGTTTTCAATACTTGGACAGCTTTAACCTCTGGGTCTCCCACCAATAACTCTGGTGTTCCTGGGCTGGCCACTATCTCTCTTTCCCACAGGAATCTGGGTCCTGTAAACCAGTTGGAATTGATCAGTTCGTCCACCTTAAGGCCTCTAGAGGCATGGTCAGCAGGGTTTTCCTCTGTGCTTATGTAGTGCCATTGCTTTGGGTCTGTGACCTCACGGATTCTCTGTACTCGGTTTGCGACGAAGACATGAAATCTTCTCGCCTCATTATTGATATACCCAAGGACCACTTGTGAGTCTGTCCAAAAGTATTCTCTGTCAACCTTGAGGTCAAGTTCTTCTTTCAGCATGTTACTCATTGCTGCGGAAATGACTGCTGCTGTCAATTCTAAGCGAGGTATAGTGACAACTTTGATAGGGGCGACCCTAGCTTTCCCCATAATCAAGGCACAATGAACATTGGCATCATTCAAAAGCCTGATATAAGAACACTGACCATAGCCTTGGTTGCTGGCATCAGAAAAATGGTGTAATTCAGTCCTCACAATCTTTCCAAAATCCTGATGTATAAAACATCTTGAGATCTGTATTTTGTGCAGGTTTGGGAAATCCTCCAGCCAGCTCTCCCACCTTGGCCTTAATTCACTTGGCAGTGGTTCATCCCAACTAATGCCCTTCTGGCACATTTCCTGCAGTATCCTCTTCCCCAAAAGGACATATGGGGCCAAGAAACCCAAAGGATCATAAATGGAGGACACAACTGAAAGGATGCCACGGCGCGTAGCGGCTTTCTCCTCAGGGGAGATTGAGAAGGAGAAGACATCATTTTCTACATCCCACCTCACTCCCAGCACATTCTGTACGGGAAGATGATCATGGTTAAGATTGACATTCTTCACGTCAGCGGCACGATCAGTCACACTTATTGACTCCAGTACATTTCTGTTGTTAGAAAGGAATTTGTGGAGATGCAATTTTCCTTTAGCACATACAGCTTGAGCATCCTTCACCAACCTTATTGCCTCATCAACTGACTCCAGACTTATGAGCCCGTCATCTACATAAAAATGGTTCCTAATGAAACGGGCAGCCAATGGGTACTCCTTCTCATTCAAGCTGGCCAGCTGCTTCATAGCATAATTAGCACACCCTGGAGAAGATGATGCTCCGAACAGGTGGACCTTCATGCGATATTCTGTGGGTTCTGCATTTATGTCACCATTCTCCCACCAAAGGAAACGCAGATAGTCCCGGTCTTCTGTACGGACATGAAATCTATGAAACATTTTTTCTACGTCACACATGATGGCAATTGGGTAATTACGGAAACGACAGAGCACTCCAGTAAGCCCATTAGTGAGATCAGGCCCAGACAACAAATGATCATTCAAGGCGGTGCCTTCATACTTAGCAGAACAGTCAAAAACTACCCTTATCTTATCTGGCTTCTTAGGGTGATAGATGCCTTGATGGGGAATATACCACACATTTCCAGCCTTTGCTTGATTTTTTACCTTTTCTGCATCACCATCTCCAAACACTCCTTCCATAAATCTCACATAGTCACACTTGAATTTAGAATCTCGTTCCAACTTCCTTTTAAGATGTTTCAAACGAATTAATGCAAGCTTCTTATTGTCTGGAAGATGAGGACGTGCTTTAAAAGGTAGGGGCATCTCAATGTGACCACATTCATTTTGACTGACACCTTCCTTTAAGATCTGAAGAAACTGAACATCCTCCTGTGATACACTCCTCTCTCCCATGCGAGTATCAGCAAAGTCAAGTTCCAGGGCTCTTATGACAGAAGCTGGGGTCACTAAAGGCATTTCCTTAACCAATACACGATGGCAAAACCCCGTCACGCTCTCAGGATTAGTATTCTGCCTCACACTTCCCACAATGCTCCATCCCAAGTCTGTCTTGATCGCATAAGGCTCATAATCACCGCCTGTAACAACTTGCCGTGGTGCCAGAGCCCTAGAACAGTCATACCCTATCAAAAGTCCAACCTCACATTCCATCAAAATGTGAATTTTGTCTGCTATGGGTACGAGATGTTTCCACCTCTTAGCTATCTCAGGAGTGGGAATGTGTGCTCGGTCTAGAGGGATAAAATCCCTCGTATAGGTGGGAGGTAAGAGGATGGAATAATCTGATGAAAGCCCTCGGACTTTGAGTCCACTGACCCTTTGGCTTTCCACAACCGAACCTACTCCCATCATTGTAGAGAGCTTTAATCTTACTGGTTCCTTTTCAATTTGCAGCTTTTCACATACTTCTCGATCAACGAATGTATGACTGCTCTGAGTATCCAATAGGGCATAAACAAGAATCTCTGTCTCTGTATTGGTTGATGAGAGCCAGACTGGCACAATCATTGATGTACTGCTGCTTGCTTCTCCACTAACAGAACATGAAAGTGAGACTGTGTTCTCTTCAACAGGCAAAACAGCTTGTGAAGACTCGTTTGCTACAGGACGATCTTTGTGCAATGATGTAGGGTGGCGTTTCTTACATAGCACACATGTGACTCTATTCCTGCAATCTCTGGAGATATGCCCTCTTTTTAGACATGCAAAACACAGCTTATTGTCAAGCACAAATTTTCTTTTCTCTTCTTCTGAGCTTCCCATCAATTTCTGACATTTGTGTGTGGCATGACTTTCTCCACAAAACGCACATTTAAGTGATCCAAAGTTAGGCGCCACTGTTGTCAAGAGTGAATTAAAATCTTCAGTGTCACCATCCTTAGACTTGGACGAGGAACAACCTGCTTCTGAGGAGCTCACATCTGTTGCAAAGGTATTTGCTTGTGACTGTTTTATTTCTCTAGCTGTCCTCTCCGCTGTATTTTTAATTGCATGCAATGATGACACTGGATTACACGCTATGCGTGCCTCCTTTGCAATAAATGCAGAAAACTCACTAAAGCCTGGATAGTCTTTGCTTTTGTCCAATTCTTTTGTGACGTAGCGATTCCACCTTCTTGTCACCCAATCAGGGAGTTTGATCAGCATTTTCTGGTTCTCTTCACAATCATTCAGAACCTGAAGGCCCTTGACGTGTGGCATAGCATCGCAACAAGATTGTAAAAAGTCACTAAACTCTCTTAACTTAATATACTCTTTTGCGCCAATCTTTGCCCATCTGTTGAGTTTTTCCCTAAATGCACGGTGCACCACAAAGGAATGACCATATCGCTCATGCAGCTTCTTCCATGCTTGTTCATAGGCCTGTTCATCTTTCCTATAGAAGCTACCTTCCAAAACTGACTTTGCTTCGCCACCAATGTACTTTTGTAAATAAAACAATTTGTCTGCTGCATTGAAGCATCGTCCTTCTATAAGAGCTTTGAAGCTGGTACTCCATTCTATAAACTGCAATGGATCCCCAGAGAATACAGAGGGTTCTGGAACGGGAAGTCGAGTTAAGGCCATTGATTCCTGCAGAGCTTGCACTAGATATGTTTCATTCTTTGCAGCTTGTCCTGTCAAGTATGCAGCACTAGGGGGAACTGGATTGGGATTACTCATATCACATGCTGGGCTAGGTTGCTCACTTTTTTCTCTTAAATCCTCCTCTTTGTATACTCTGAGTCTTGCTCTCATTACTTCAAGATCTCTGTGACGCTCAAGCTTTCTTAATTGCTGACGTTTGGCCTCTCTTTCATCCTCCATCTCTACTTCAGCTTCCTTTGCTGCCAACTGTGCGGCCGCCTCTGCTCTTTGAGCAGCAATACTCCCGGCTTCAGAAGGATGGACGGAGAGCTGGCCATGTTTTGTGACTCTAGAAGCAGTAGATCCATATATTGACCGTGCATATTCATTGTCGAGCAGCGAACGCAACCTTGCCCTCTCTGCCTCTACATCAAAGTCAATATCCTCTTCAGTTGCTCGTACATTCATCAATCTCAACAGGTCTGCAGTTACTGCGCTGCAAGCATCAATTCTCCTCCTAATTTCTTGACTTGGTGCAATGTTACGCCGCATGTCATTGTATAACTTTCTCATTTCAGTCTCTTGCCTCTCCATTTCATCCATCATCTCGAATAAAGTTGACTCATTGCAGTATGTCTTCAACGCAGATCTTACATCTCTGACCTTGACTTTCCATTTCTCATATGCCAACTTAAACGTTTTTTCTTTCTGAGAGAGTTCCTGCTCTTTCAATTCTTGCATTTTTGGAATTAAGCGCCTGTCACGGGAGGACTTTCTAATTTCACTTGTCTGTGGAATGGCAGCACTAGGCTCTTTCCTTTCAGTCTCAGACTTTCCTATGCACAAGGTACATGAAAAACGTTCTTTACACTTTCACCTTCAGCTTCAATCACTTCTTTGGTTTGTCCACAAATACTACACTCGTGCTTTTAGCACATCATCAACTGGCTTTTCAACTACAGACATTTTATAATCTTAAAAAGGTTGGCATACAAAGCAATAAAAATTGTTACTTTTTTTTATGATATACGACCTGTGACACGGCAGATGAAAGAGTCCGACGAAGCAGGGTACAAAGCAGGTAAGTCCTTTCTGTCCGCTAAGATGAAGACACGATGATGAATTGTTCCATAGTCCACCGAAAAGGCTCCCACACGATTAAGCCCCCAGTTGACACGGGTTGAGCCAACTGCACACGACGGTCTGGCGTGATGGCTACCGGAGTTATCAATCCGGCCCACCACTGAGAACAAGGGTAGCAGAAACCAAAGGACGGCCCACTACAGAGTACAGCAATCCTCGGTCAAAAGGCGACGTTTTCACTGTAGCTACTGCTGGTACTAATAAACCCGGGTCCACGCTTCAAACTGATGTCATGACTGGTCTCTTTATTTTCCTTGCTCGTCATGAGCACCGTGAAAACTGGCAACCAACAAAACAAACAACACATACCACACATTAATATTTAACCAAAACATACAGAAACATAAGTAAAGAAAAATACAATATAAAAGTAAGATAAATTACCGTGTACGCCTTGTACCAGCGGCAGAAGTTCATAAAATGTCCATAAAGCGTAGCAAGTAGCCACCGCTATGCACGCCAACTCATTGAAATCCTTTACCTGGCCTTAGCGCTTCCAGGTCATAAGTTCATGTTCAACTCACGTGACATACACGATTCAACCAATACAAAAGTTAAACAAAAAGCAACCCAAAAGAAAAATATACTTAGTCAAAAACAAAACCAATTAATAATACAGACAACAAAAACAAACCCATAATCAAACAAAAGGTCCATGTTATTCACGGTTGTCACATTGACAGGCCTACCAGCACCAGTTACACGAGTTATTAAACCGGTTTGCAAGTATTATTTTTCTTTTAAAGCGTACGCAACTGCAAGCAAAAAGGCAGTTTTTCTAAAAAGTGGCTGGCCTTCTCTTCTTTTCTGTTTCTTTTAAATCCGTGCATGGTACTGAACAAAGACTTTTCGTCTTATCAACTATGAAGATCACCAAAGAAAGCTTCAGAACTACTCTCTCTCACCGAAGCGCAACCTTCCGACTCGAATTTCTTCAGACAGAAGACAAGACTCTTTGCAGTAAGAACAGGCATTGGGCAAACGGAAGTTTAAGTCTTAGGAATTATTCACTTAATGTGAAGTTATATGAAGTTAAATGAAGTTTATACACTGAATTTTGGTTCTCTATCATTTGTTTGTTGATTTAAAATTGGTTAATCCATAAGTTTGTGCATCTCTCTCTCTCTCTCTTCCTTAACATTTTAATTTCACTACTCACCCACATTTTGACCTTAAGATTTCAGGGGGTTTGATAATGTTATGAGTATGGAATTCTTTTGTTACTTAGAAAACACGTGCCCAGCAGGCCTGACCAGGCCTGATGTACATACCAACAAAATCAGATAACATTCCACACACCCTGGCTCTGCCTTCCACGAACTACATTCCTTGGGCCTTAACTCCTCCCCCACAAACACGTGGAGTTAGCCACAAGAGCCAACCCTCTCAAGAGAGACCCAAGGTGTCTCTCTCTCTCTCTCTCTCCCCCTCTCTTTCACACACCCACACCCACATATTCATATACACACACCTCACTGTATATATTCCAACTGATTATCCATTTTTGATCTTTGTATAATAAATTCATTTATTATCAAAGCTGTGTGTATTCATCTGCTGTTTCGATACTTTGAAGTTGACCAATCGCAAAGAATTCAAGGAAAGGTGTAGACAATTTATGTAACATGGTAAGTGATCAATAATGATATACCATAATTTAGCTGTTTGGTAATTTATCCAGGATTCATTGAACGATTCACTAAATGATTCACTAAATGATTCACCTGAGTGATTCATTTCAAACGATTCAAATGAGACTGATTCTATGGTATGATTCAATTCAAATGAGTCAAATTAAACGATTCAATAGGATTGATTCATTTTAATTATTAACCTTCAAATTTAATGAGACTGATTTCATGTAATTATTAAAGATTGATCACTTATCCAATCCTAAATACACAAAATCATTAATTACACCTACACTACGTTGTGTGCTCCGTCACCCGTATGGTAAGCTGGACCCCCAAGATGGCCGCCACTAGGGAATCCCCGACTCTGTGATGTCATGTGAAAACTATCTATACCACGTAGTTCATTAACTGACTACTGCCACAGACTGGACAGTAACCAGTAGGTGAACCCTGTATGACAGTATTATAGATTTAATGTTCTCATTTACATGATAAAAGGGGGAATTGTAGAGTAAATTTTAGTGTCACACTGTCTTGTAATTTCCCTTTTCACTGAGCGTTTCCTTTTCAAGGACTAACGACTCAGAACATTCACCACCGCAACATGTTAATCTTATCATGCTCGTTATGTGCGTAGCAGATGTGCGTACAAACCAGCGATTAGAGAAGATCCAATCAGCTTTAGAGCTGATTACGCTCCAGCATGTAATTGCAATAGATGTAATGCAATAGATGTCTCCTTTTTATCTAGTAAAGAGTATATATAGATTTGAGAACAAAGGGACGGTATGAGTGGTGTGCTGAACCCTTATCACCATGTGTCTGTTTCTGCAATAAACCTTCTTTAACTTACAAAAGGATGAGACTGGTGTTGGTGTTTGTCATTTTTCAACGACGTGTTGGAAAGATCTTCAGGAGCAACATCAGGGCCATTTCTGACTTTAATTTTAGTATAATGTGTTATGGATGTGAACAAGAAGTCAGGAGATGAGAGGAGAAATTTTTATTTTTAATTTTTAACTTTGATCAAAAACACTTCCACTGTTGAGGTATTTATAGATTTATTTTTAGAATGTACTTACACACACACACACACACACACACACACACACTTACCTTTCTGCTTTTTCATTTTGTCCTTGGGCATTTTATTTATAATTTTATTTTTACTGCTTGACCATTTTGTAGTTTATTAGGTTATTATGGTTTCAGAATGGGATCAGAAATTTAAACATAATGTAAGTAAACTATGTGCAAACATTACAACAAATTCAATACTAGACCGGACAATTCCCCGGGGGAAATTGTGAGAGGATGCAGTGGGCGAAGCAATTCGGTCACGCATGTTCGCTGGCCGTGAATGTGTGACCTGCAATGATGTTTCAATGCAATGATCGTGTGTGTGCTTGAGACAGCAGCCATCATGAAGAAGAGCTATTCAAGAGTATAACCAAAGTGACTACAGGCGGAAATTAGCATGTACTGCTATAACCTGGGACAGACATCTGTCCTTACCACAAGGATAATGTTTAATTTGTGCACTGTCCCTTTTAAAAATAAAATAAACTCTAAACTCTAAGAAGAGTGTTTGTATGTACGAACAGAAGTGTTCCTAATAAAGTGGACGGCTAAGTTGAAGTGTCATGCCGACCGAGGCTGTTTGTTTTTTTTTCACAATAAAAAGAAATTCACAAAATTGTTTCACAGTGAGTGCTAGAAGGGTCTCCTGAATAAAATGATGTATTTTTTTTGTCTGTAGTCTTAAAAATAACGACACTAGAGCGATTTAAAAACGAGTGACTTTTCTCTCACGTTTATAATGCGTGTCATTGAGCTAAGACACACAAGGTCTTGAATTTTGTGCTGTGTTTTACGAAGGACCAGGCCTCGAACAATGACAAATAACTCGACAACGGAAGCAGCTATTCACAAAATTCTTTCACAGTGAGTGCTAGAAGGGTCTCCTGAATAAAATGATGTATTTTTTTGTCTGTAGTCTTAAAAATAACGACACTAGAGCGATTTAAAAACGAGTGACTTTTCTCTCACGTTTATAATGCGTGTCAATGAGCTAAGACACACGAGGGCTGGAGTTTTCTACTGTTTTTTATGAAGGAGCAGGCCTCGAACAATGACAAATAACTCGACAACGGAAGCAGCTATTCACAAAATTCTTTCACAGTGAGCGCTAGAAGGGTCTCCTGAATAAAATGATGTATTTTTTTGTCTGTAGTCTTAAAAATAACGACACTAGAGCGATTTAAAAACGAGTGACTTTTCTCTCACGTTTTTAATGGGTGTCAATGAAGCCTGTCAGCTGCCCTGTCCTCAGTTTGACGCTTGTCATTCAAAAACTGTAAATCCTATCGTTTAGGTAGACACATTGTGTGAATCAGGACAAGTTTTCCTACTACTTTTGAGAAAATCATGTCTGTAGAGTGAAATTTGTGGCTGAAAACACAGTTTAAGCGAGAAAGTTTGAGCTTTATTTTCAACCTCTCTCCACTCTGAGTTAACGACCTTCACTATGTGTAACGCAATAGACACCCATTCAAAAGCTGGATTTTCTCCCGGAACCCACATGGCGTTTGAGCCGGGCCTGATCCGAAAGTGTACAACCTAGCAGAAAAGTTGAATGCCAGATCCACAGAGGAGAAGTTTTCCTACGTTTTAGAGTTTGAATCACATCTCTAGGTGAAAGCATGCCAGAGCAGCGGACGTTTGAAAAACGTTGAAAAAGTGCTTTTTTTTCAATTAATTCCATAGAAATGAATGGGGTTTTTTTGGACGATTTTTTTGCGACTACGTCGCGAAAAAATCGTAATCTGTAGAGAAAAGTAATAGCATAGCGAGTCCGATCGAGCCGCACGTTTTGATATATTGTTTGTCTGTGTGCGACGTACGGTTATTGAGTTATTCGAAATCAAAATCTGCGTAGGAATAAGAAGAAGAAGAAGAAGAAGAAATACGTAGAAGAACAATAGTTGCAGTGCTTTGCACTGCAACCTATGGGCTCCCCTAGGGGAGCCCATAGGTTGCTGTGCTGCAGCACTGCATCCTAATAAAATGTTTTTAATCACAGTTACAGAGAATGGATGGATGGATGGTCAGATTAATTAATCACTTCAGAATCCTGTTTATGAGAGAGAGAGAGAGAGAGAGAGAGATGTGGTCATTGTTCACTTGAACTATCACTGGTAAGATTGTTCAAGTCTATACGCCCTGTAGGAAATACACTCACACACACTGTTTCAAATCTCTTCACACTGAATGGCAATTTGCTAACATAGCCAGGCCCCTACTTACACATTACAAAAAAGGAGCCCTCTCTTTAAAGCCACGCCCACTCTCTCTGCCACACAGAACACACACAACCAGGAAGTTCATTTCAGAGAAAACGAAACTCAGTAGAAAGTTCAGAGTCTTTCTCTCTCTCAGTACAGGAAAATGGCAGAGGCTGGTATTTCAGTAGATCATTTTTCTGTGGATCTGTTCAGCTGTCCAGTGTGTCTGGATCTCCTGAAGGATCCTGTGACTATTCCCTGTGGACACAGTTTCTGTAAGGTGTGTATTAATGGCTGCTGGGATCAGGAGGATGTGAAGGGCGTCTACAGCTGCCCCCAGTGCAGAGTGACTTTCACTCCAAGGCCTGTTCTGTGCAGGAACAACATGCTGGCTGAAGTGGTGGAGAAACTGAAGAAGACTGAACTCCAAGCTGCTTCTCCTGCTCACTGTTACGCTGGACCTGGAGATGTGGAGTGTGATTCCTGCACTGGGAGAAAATACAAAGCCGTCAAGTCCTGTCTGGTGTGTCAGGCCTCCTATTGTGAAGCTCATCTTGAACCTCACTATCAGTCTCCTGCCTTTAAGAAGCACAGGTTAGTTGAAGCCTGTGCAGAGCTCCAAGAGAAGATCTGCTCTGAACACGACAAACTGATCGAGATCTTCTGTCGTACTGACCAAAGCTTCATCTGTTATTTGTGTATGACGGATGAACATAAAGGTCATGATACAGTTTCAACTAAAGCAGAAAGAAATGAAAAACAGGTGAGAACTGGACATCATTCTTCTTTTCCAAGTCATTTTATACAAATTCTATTTCTAATCTAATTTCTATTCAGTGGATTTAATTGGTTCTCTGACTGTCATTCTCTGTGAAGTAAATTTTTATTTCCAGTCCAACAGTAATATGTAAAGAAATGTTAAAGAGGTCAGACCAGTCAGTCTGCTTTAAACACCCAACAACCTTCTTCCAGCGTTTTACAGCTAAAGTGCTCACGTGACTGTGTTAAAGCTCTGTAACTGGAGATCATATTTCATAACATTTAATGATCTACAGGTTAAAAAAATTATCTTTCTGAATGTGAGTGGATTTGTGGTCCATTTCTGAAAACTTCTTTGGGATGAATGATCCTGATTCTGGAAAGTTCAAATCTCTGCACAGATTTTGGTCAAAACTCGGCGTTAATGTCAACATTCACTAGATTGATGAAGTTCAATCCCGATGTTCACTGATGGTTCCCCAGATAGCAGAGGGTCGTTGATTCGACGTGGAATCATCGGCATGTTCTTCCACCTATACGCCGTCGAATCACCGTCGATCACCGACGTTGATTCAACACCGCTTTGCTCATACGAGTTTCCGTTGAAACGACGTTGAAAAGTGGCTGGTGGTCGACAGAGAATAGACCCCCTTTCACCCTTTATTCAACTACGTATTTCGGTCAATTTATAATTGAATTTTCGGCGATGATTCATCCAACTTTACTTCCTGTTTTATGTACAACAGGAAGGCTACAAATTAAGCAAAACAGGCTAAATTAAACTAGCTAACAATAAAGCATCGGGGCTCTTGCCTAGGATGAACACACATGCATACTTCAACCATGAAAGTGAAACTTAATTTATATCAATGTGCGTAGGCTACGTCCTGTTTAATGTACAACAGGATATAAAAGTGCATGCAACAATGCACCTCTCCTAATGTTTGTCAAGCTATCTAATGAGGCATAACTTTTAACATTTATAAGGAACAGAACACGGCGGCACGGTGGTGTAGTGGTTAGCGCTGTCGCCTCACAGCAAGAAGGTCCTGGGTTCGAGCCCCGGGGCCGGCGAGGGCCTTTCTGTGCGGAGTTTGCATGTTCTCCCCGTGTCCGCGTGGGTTTCCTCCGGGTGCTCCGGTTTCCCCCACAGTCCAAAGACATGCAGGTTAGGTTAACTGGTGACTCTAAATTGACCGTAGGTGTGAATGTGAGTGTGAATGGTTGTCTGTGTCTATGTGTCAGCCCTGTGATGACCTGGCGACTTGTCCAGGGTGTACCCCGCCTTTCGCCCGTAGTCAGCTGGGATAGGCTCCAGCTTGCCTGCGACCCTGTAGAAGGATAAAGCGGCTAGAGATAATGAATGAATGAATGAAAGGAACAGAACACACTTGAACAAGTTCTTAGGCAGCTGGGCCATAGAAGGTTCACGCTGCACGCTGCATGCTGCACGCTACACACGTGTAAAGAAAAGTGGACAAACGTAGCATGACTTGCTCTGGGCCATAGAACGGCGTTCACGTTGCACGCTGCATGCTGCACACTTCACGCGTGAAGCAAGAAATGAACATGCACACTTTTTTCTAGGCGTGAAGATGGAAATTCCAGTCAATGCATGCGGTCACCGCCGCGCCAGCCAATCAGAACGGGTCTAGGGAGATAACTCTATGCTTTCAGGGGAAAACTTCAGAAAAAATATAATTGAATGGTATAATTGAAAAATAGTTCTTCATCGGGATTGTCAAGCAGATTATAGAATGTTCGGTGAAATTCACCACGGGTTTCTCTCAGAAGGAAGTGTTCTCGGCTCCAAATTCTGTTCCTTTTTCTCTTCCTCTGTCTCAGTAAAAGCAGAATGAGGCAATCGTCGTCATCCGAAGAGTCCATATTGTTGGTTACTCGGTCAAAGTAGAACAGACGCAACACGTGAACATCCAAGCATGAAGTTTAATGGCCCAGGATCCGGTTCTTCACGTGAACGTGTAGCGTGCAGCGTGAACCTTCTATGGCCCAGCTGCCTTAGAAACATTTTATGATTTATTTATAATTGTGGCCTATTCCTCCTGCGGCGCAGACACCTGTACATGGAAACAGAAAAACATAACCAAAATTAATTTGATGCAGCATTGATAAAGAAAGTCAGCAGTAGGCTATGGGTTTCTAAATGCCACCCTACCTCATTATTTGGACATGGGGAAAAACTATATTTAAAATCCAAAGAGGGATGGAGGGAGGACAATTAAAACAAAAGAAAGAAATGAAATATAGAGTAGAGTATATTTGATAAAATTAAGGATGTTTTTATTCAGTAAACATTTAAAAAAATGTTCTACAACACTCTAGCCTAGTGACTTACCAGTAACAAAATAGACTTGAAGTATTCAGATCCGCTCTGCATAAAGCAGCTAAATCCTCTCTCTGTCTCCTGGCAGAAAGCTCCTTGGTTTGCTTGTTGTCTCAATCACAGCTGGTATTCTGTAGAAAGACTTCTTTTCACCTTTCCCATCAGCTTTGTTAGAACCCTAACACAGCACAAAAGTTTACCATTGTAGGTTTATGATGAACCAAGTGCCTCGTGGGTTCACAAACCGCGCGCTGCCGTTATTTCCCCCTAATCACGAGTTTGTTGGTCTTCCAATGTAGCGCAGGGTTTGTTTACTTCCGGTTTCGGGTGACGTCAGTGAAAGGGGTCTAATGGGGGCATTACCGCCACCCACTGGATTGGGGTGTAAAGCAGTCTGAACAAAACGTGTAAACATAAACATAGGAGAAATGAACCCGTTTTTCTAACTCGTCCTCACTTAGTCTACTTTTCTTTTTTGATTAGTCTGGATTTGATATTGTAAATTTAAATGTGAATCAATGTATATTCATTGGACATGAACAAATGAATAAATCTTGAGTAATCTTGAGGGGCGTGTGTGTCCGGGGCGCGGTGTCGCGGGGGGGGAATCGAACGAACCCTCCGATCCCCCCTGGCTACGGGCCAGTTGCTCATCCTACCAACGTTGAAAACTGGTCGGCAAAAGTGACGATGGTTCAACGTCGTATATTCAACCTTCTCTGACGGTCGACAGATCAACCTTTACCCACGTTGATTCAACGGTGATAAATCGACCCTCTCAGACGGCGGAGAAATCGACGTTTCACGGCGCCGTTTCAACGTTGATTTTCTGACGTACGACAGAAACCGACCATTCTGACCAAAACTCTACGTCGTTTCAACGACCCTCTGCTATCGGGGTCCTTTAATCCGGTGGAATTGGGTGTGTTTTTGAATGTACACACAGCACCTTAAAGAAGTAAACCTGACTATGACTCTGGATTTTACTGCTGAACAAATAAATAACTCCCATGAATCCAGATGTGCACTGTGCATGTCTCCCCCCTCTAAACTCACTGAGAAATAAAAGGGAACAGTGATGACGCGCACTGCTCTCAGATCAGTCTTCTTCTTCTGTCAGGTTTTATGGCAGTTTACAAGCAGAGTGTATTACCGCCATCTACTGGACTGAGGTGCAATCAAATGGATGTCATTTCAAAGAAAAATTGAATAAAAAGGAAAAACAACAAACTAAATCCTATTTGCTAATTTTGTTTCTTTGCTAAATGTTATCATAGCACAAGTGATGTTTTCTGATCTCGGCTCACCTAATAAGGTGTCTAAAGAAAAGGCTTTCTTGACTGCGTTCACTTCCCTCTTCAGTTTTTGTCTGTAGAATTTTAAGCACCTTAAAAGAACATGATCTACATCCTCTCTCACTCCACAAAGTTCACATTTTCCAGATGGATGTTTGTTTGCAACGTATAAGCTGTTATTTAATCCAGTATGGCCTATTCTCAGTCTTGTAAACCAGACCTCCTCCTGTCTGTTTGGGTAACTCGGTTTTGTACTTGAGATCTTTTTGTATATTATATAAGTGTCTACCTTTCTTCTCCTTATCCCATTCAGCTTGCCATATGTTAACTTTGTTTAATGAGTACCTTAAAGTGCATATCACGGGTAAATTCAGGAGCAAGATCAATGTAATTCTCCTATTTTATATTAAACTTTGGTCAAATATCTGGAACATTCTGCATTGTTGTGTTTTTTTTTTTTTTTTTACCTTGTGCAGTACCAGAAAAATTCAGTTGAAATCAAGCCGTTTGAGGTGAATTGGTCCGCCTCTGAAAAAACTTGGCGTTTGAATTTCCCGGCAAACATTAATTTTCGTGACGTCATCTGCGGGACACCTCCCTCTGAATCCTACATCAGTGCTGGTTTGTTTCTGAGAAAACGACCTGGTGGTTTTCTGCAAATTTCTTCGTTATCGCGTAACTATTAAAATGGTAAACAGATGTATCATAGGAGGGTGTAGCAACACCAATCTTGATGGGATTAGTACTCATTGTTTTCCAAAAGACCGGACAATGAGAGAGAAATGGGAGCGCTTGGTCTACACAGGCTGTGCACTGAAACCGTGCAAGCTCTCGCAGCCTGCCGGCGCTTCCGCAGGTGACATCACGATTCTGGCTCCAGACTCCCTTGGGATTTTTCCAGACGCATTTGGTTATTTTATTTTTTTCTGCTGTAGACAGATGGCCTTGTGCAAAATTATGCTTCTGGATGAGTGTGTAAAGGGTGTGTAAAGGGACATACTTTCATATAAAAAAAACCCTAAATTGGTCCAGAATATGCACTTTAACTTCTGATCTACTGAGTGGAATACTTAACTGAACCTCCTCTTCTTTGGTTGCCTCTTTTGCCAGCTTGTCTGCTTCCTCATTGCCACCAACTCCTTTATGGGCTGGAACCCATACAAACTGGATTGATATTCCCTGTTGACTGATTGCAAATAAGATATTAATTTCATTCAATAAGTCCTGTCGGCATGATGATTCTCCACTTTGAACGGATGAGATGACACAGAATCGGAACAAATAACTGCTTTAGGGGGCCTAGTTTCTTCTATCCACTGTAATGCAATAATAATGGCTGTCATTTCAGCTGCAAATATTGACTGATTACTTTATTCCGAACAATAAAGAAGAAAGATATAAAAATAAAAAAAATTTAAATAAAAAATGCAATAATCAAAACATCGTTATAAACAAACAGAATAGCGCAGCCACAAGGCAGTAACATAATAATGTTCAGAAAGGATTAGGAAGAAGTAAATAACTTATCCAATCCTAACCCTCTATACCACCGCTAATCAAACGTCACTTTCCGCCATAATAAACTATATATACAAAAGAAAACAAAAGCAACAAACAAAAAAGAAAACATACGAACATACCAAGACATACCGGCATGGTATAATATCGATCAAATCATATATACAGATACTCATTTTTTTAATATAAAATCTCCTTCTCACCCCCGGCGGGGGGGTGGTATCCATGTCATCCTCAAGCTCGGGTCCTCTGGGAGTTTGAGGGTTCTGCGCAGTATCTTCGATGTTCCTAGGACTGCGCTCTTCTGGACTGAGGCTTCAGATGTTGTTCCTGGGATTTGCTGGAGCCACTCTCCCAGTTTGGGGGTTACTGCCCCAAGTGCCCCCACTACCACGGGGACCACGCAACCCTTGACCTTCCACATCCGTTCCAGCTGCTCTTTCAACCCTTGATACTTCTCAAGTTTCTCATGTTCCTTCTTCCTGATGTTGGCGTCAGCTGGGATCGCCACATCTATCACCACCACCCTCTTCTGCTCTTTGTCCACCACCACTATGTCCGGTTGGTTAGCCAGGATCTGTTTGTCAGTCTGGAAGCTGAAGTCCCACAGAATCTTGGCCCTGTTGTTCTCAGCCACCTTCTGTGGTATGGCCCATTGGGACTTGGGTATTTCTATTCCATACTGGTTGCAGATGTTCCTGTATACTATCCCAGCCACTTGGTTGTGCCTCTCCATGTACGCTGATCCAGCTAGCATCTTACACCCTGCTACTATGTGCTGGACTGTTTCAGGGGCTTCTTTGCACAGTCTGCATCTTGGGTCTGATCTACTCTGGTAGATCCTGGCCTCTATGGCTCTTGTGCTTATGGCCTGTTCTTGTGCTGCCATGATTAGTGCCTCTGTGCTGTCTGTCAGTCCTGCATTATCCAGCCACTGGTAGGATTTCTTGATATCAGCCACTTCCTCTATCTGACGGTGGTACATGCCATGTAGGGGTTTGTCTCTCCAGGTTGTCTGTTCCTCCTCCTCTTCTGCACTCTCATCAGGGTTCTGCTGCCTGAGACATTCACTTAGCAGTTCATCCTTTGGGGCCATCTTTCTGATGTATTCTCGGATTTTCGATGTTTCATCCTGGACCGTGGTCTTGACACTCACTAGCCCTCGGCCTCCCTCTTTCCGCTTAGTGTATAGTCTCAGGGTGCTGGACTTGGGGTGGAACCCTCCATGCATGGTGAGGAGCTTTCTAGTCTTGATATCTGTGGCTTCTATCTCCTCCTTTGGCCAGTTTATGATACCAGCGGGGTATCTGATGACTGGTAGTGCGTACATGTTGATGGCTCGGACCTTGTTTTTACCATTCAGATGACTTTTCAGGACCTGCCTTACTCTCTGAAGGTATTTGGCTGTGGTTGACTTCCTTGTGGCCTCTTCATGGTTTCCATTAGCCTGTGGGATGCCAAGGTACTTGTAGCTGTCTTGGATATCACCTATGTTGCCCTCTGGTAGGTCAATCCCTTCAGTCCGGATCATCTTGCCTCTCTTTGAGACCATCCGGCCACACTTGTCCAATCCGAATGACATCCCTATGTCATCGCTGTAGATCCGGGTGGTGTGGATCAGCGAGTCTATTTCTCGCTCATTCCTGGCATACAGCTTGATGTCATCCATGTAGAGCAGGTGGCTGATTGTTGCCCCACTACGGAATCGGTACCCGTAGCCGCTCTTCGTGATGATCTGACTGAGGGGGTTCAGGCCTATGCAGAACAGCAGTGGTGATAGCGCATCTCCTTGGTATATGCCGCACTTGATGTTGACTTGGGCAATGGGTTTTGAGTTGGCCTCTAGGGTTGTCTTCCACATTTCCATTGAGTTCTGTATGAAGGTCCTTAGGTTCCTGTTGATCTTATACAGTTCCAGACATTCCAGTATCCATGTGTGTGGCATTGAGTCGTAGGCTTTCTTGTAGTCAATCCAGGCAGTGCACAGGTTGGTCTGTCTCTTCTTACAGTCTCGGGCGACTGTTCTATCGGCCAGTAGCTGGTGCTTGGCTCCTCTGGTGTTACTGCCAATTCCTTTCTGTGCCTCGCTCATGTATTGAGCCACATGCTTACTCATTTTTGCCGCAATGATGCCTGACAGGGCCTTCCATGTTGTGCAGAGACAGGTAATTGGCCGGTAGTTGGATGGGATGGGTCCCTTCTGGGGGTCCTTCATGATTAGGACTGTCCTGCCTTGGGTTAGCCATTCTGGGTGGGTTCCATCCCTCAGCAGCTGGTTCATCTGTGCTGCTAGGCGTTCATGGAGTGCAGTTAGCTTCTTCAGCCAGTATGTATGGATCATATCGGGGCCTGGTGCTGTCCAGCTTTTCATCTTTGACACTCTTTCTTGGACATCTGCCATTGAGATGGTTACTGGTTCTTGTTCTGGGAGGTTGCTGTGGTCAGCTCTTAGGTCCACTAACCATTGGGCATCGGTGTTGTGTGATGCCTTTCTTTCCCATATGTCTTTCCAGTATTTTTCCACCTCAGCTCTTGGTGGGTCTGACCGGTTGTTGTTCCCCTGCCATTGAGAGTACACCTTGGCTGGTTCAGTGGAGAACAGCTTGTTTATTCTCCTGGCCTCTCCTTCCTTGGTGTATCAACCGGGTGGCCAGAGCTGTTAGTCGCTGTTTGGCAGTTTCGAGTGCCTCTGGTATGGAGAGTGAGTTGTACTTCCTGGGCGCCCCTTTATTCACCATGTTCCCTTTCTGTAGTTCAGCTAGCTGGCTAACTTCTCTCCTTGCTGCCTTTATCTTGGCCTCTAATCGTCTCTTCCATGGTGGATACTGTTTGTTATGTCCCGAGCCCACCTTGTGTCCAAGCATCTCCATGATTACTGTTGCTGTACTGTGTATCAGCTTGTTGGTCTCAGTGATGGTTCTTGTGGAGATTGTCTTCAGAGCAGCATTCACATCTACTAGTAGAATGTGAATCTTCTGAAGGTACTTGGCAACTCAGCTTCGGTATTTGTCGGGGGCTCCAGGTTTCCAGTTGGGTCACGATCTTCCTTCTCAGGTCAGCAGCTCTTGTGTTGAGGCTGTTAGCTGTTGGGGCTTGGTACCCAATCTCTGGTTGTGGGGATGATGACATCTCCCCGCTGACCTGTCTTCCTGGCTCCCCCTTGCCGTAGCATCGTTGTTGTATTTCATCTCTAGTTGTGATAGCAGATTTCGATTATGGATGTTGGAACACTGGGCTAATAGCTGTTTCTTTGTTATACTTGATTGTGGGTTTCGAAGTATCCAATGGTCCCACATTCTCTTGTATAGTAGCATTCCAGCAAATCCGTATTTTCTGTCCTCGTCCATCGATGTCTTGTTCCAGTAGCCCATTTCTCATCAGTTTGCCCTGGTTCCCTAGCAACTGACGCAGACCTTGTTGACCCGGGCGACGTCTGAGCCGGTATTCACTCATTCCTGAGGTAGGCTGATATATCATGAGGGGTTTTGCCTAAGGACCCTTACTGGATGATGTTTTGCCCCGACCGGGATTCGAACCCCGATATCCTGCGTCGTAGTCAGTGAGCATTACCACTGTACTATCCAGCTGATATATAAATATAATACACACAATACATATATACAGTACATACATATACACATACCTATAAATATACACAAAATACAAGACCAGTCACAGACTTGCTCTCAATTTCATCATCACCTATATAGTCTGCCTGTCCTCATTCTCAAATATTTTTAGTAACATGTTTTTATATAATTTTTTTTAAACAGTTTTATGTTGGTGCTATTTTTGAGTTCATTATCCAGACCATTCCACAATTGCACCCCACAGACTGTTATGTACATACTTTTCAGAGTTGTTCTAACATTTACTCTCTTAAAATTCATTTCCCCTCTCAGGTTATACCCACCCTGCCTTTCCATAAACGTATTTTGTACCTCACCCGGAAGAAGGTTATGTCTTGCTTTATACATAATTTGTGCTGTCTTGTGTTTAACCAGATCAGTGAATTTCAGAGTGTGTGCTTTTACGAATAATGCATTTGTATGCTCAAGAAATCCCATATTATTGATGATTCTTATTGCTCTTTTTTGTAATGTGCGTAACGGCTGCAGGTTAGATTTGTAGGTATTACCCCATATCTCCACAAAGTAGCTCAGATATGGAAGTATGAGTGCATTATACAGAGTATGTAGTGATTTTATAGTCCAGAATGTGTCTTGATTTCCCCAAAATTGCAGTAATCTTTGCTATTTTTGCTTTAACATGATTAATATGTGGTTTCCAGCAGATTATATGATCAACAATCACACCCAGAAATTTTATTTCATAAACTCTTAATATGGTTATGTTGTCAATTTTCAATTCAACTTGAGGGTTCGACTTATATTTTCCAAATAACATAATCTTTGTTTTACTCAAATTCAATGACAATTTGTTTACATTAAACCACCTTTTCAATTTATGCATTTCGGTTGGATTGTCTCCATAAGCTGCTGTGCATCGTCCCCGGCGCAAAAGATGTTTGTATCATCGGCAAATAAAATTCATTTCATGATACATGATACATTACATAAGTCATTAATATACAATATAAACAGTTTAGGACCTAAGACAGACCCTTGCGGTACTCCACATGTTATGGGCAAACAATCAGATGTGTGATCTCCAATTTTTACAATATAGACAGATGATCTGATGTTCTCTTTTTAATAGAGATTTTGTAATCAGGGATATAAACTGCAATACCTGTTTTACCCTCTGAATCTTTAGATGCATCTGTATAAACCTGTGTTGTATTATAGTACCTACTTCCTAAATATTGCTCTACGTTCTGATACACTCCTCCAGATTTAGCTATCTCTTTGGTTTCCATGATCACCGTAGGGGAGCAAAACAACCAAGGTGGAGTTGTTACCAGGGGCACAGTCTTACTACAAATGATATCATCTATTCCCAATTGATTTGCTAATTTGTTACCATCCCATCCAAAGATACAAATCTGGGATCTGCCATACTCCCAACACTCATTGAGAACTTTTTTAGTAGGGTGTGATGCCTCATGTCCATTTAAATTAATCCAGTAAGCCATACTCAACTTAAGATGTCTGAGGCTTAAGGGCATTTCTCCTGATTCTACTTGCAACGCTGGTATGGAAGAAGTTCTAAATGCACCACAACATGTCCTGAGACTTTTAGCCTGCATTCTATTGAGTTCATTAAGCAATGTCTTAGATGCTGAAAGATACACAATACAGCCATAATCTGAAACTGATCTCATCAGTGCAATATATAAATTCTTTTAAGGGACAGCCCTGAGGCTCCCCAGTTGTACCCTGATAAACATTTCAAAACATTAATGCCCTTTTTGCATTTCTCAATTATTTTCTGAATATGTTCCTTCAATGTTAACTTGACATCAAACCAAACTCCCAAGTACCTTACTAGAGCTTAAGTTGTATCACCAAGTAAGTAAGTTAGTCCCACACTAGAGCTAAAGTTGTATAACCAGTCCTTAGAGCAAGTTAATATTGTCAATATTAACTTGCTCGAAGGACTGGTTATACAACTTAAGCTCTAGTGTGGGACTTACTCTTTTCTTTGAAAAACAAATAAATTGAGTCTTTTCTACAGACAAATGAAAACCCCATTCAGATGCCCATTTTTATACCTTGTTGATGGCTCTAATATTGCATCTTACATTTTAGTTCTAATATCAATATTTCGTCCTTTTATCCACAAATCTCCATCATCAGCATATAATGCTCTATTGATTCTAATGGCATCTATTTTATTAAAAACATCATTAATCATAATGTTGAACAGTACTGGACTGCATACGCTACCTTGAGATGTTCCATTTTCTATTGAATAGATGTTAGAGAAGTTAACCCCAACTCTTACTTCTACTGTTCTGTCCTTTAGGAAGTCTCTAACCCAGTTAAACATCTTACCACCAATACCCATCCTATTCAGCTTAATTAACAACCCCTCCTTCCACAACATATCGTATGCTTTCTCTACAACCCCGATTCCAAAAAAGTTGGGACAAAGTACAAATTGTAAATAAAAATGGAATGCAATGATGTGGAAGTTTCAAAATTCCATATTTTATTCAGAATAGAACATAGATGACATATCAAATATTTAAACTGAGAAAATGCATCATTTAAAGAGAAAAATTAGGTGACTTTAAATTTCATGACAACACCACATCTCAAAAAAGTTGGGACAAGGCCATGTTTACCACTGTGAGTCATCCCCTTTTCTCTTTACAACAGTCTGTAAATGTCTGGGGACTGAGGAGACAAGATGCTCAAGTTTAGGGATAGGAATGTTAACCCATTCTTGTCTAATGTAGGATTCTAGTTGTTCAACTGTCTTAGGTCTTTTTTTTGCATCTTCCGTTTTATGATGCGCCAAATGTTTTCTATGGGTGAAAGATCTGGACTGCAGGCTGGCCAGTTCAGTACCCAGACCCTTCTTCTACGCAGCCATTGATACAGTATGTGGTTTGGCATTGTCATGTTGGAAAATGCAAGGCCTTCCCTGAAAGAGACGTCGTCTGGATGGGAGCATATGTTGCTCTAGAACCTGGATATACCTTTCAGCATTAATGGTGTCTTTCCAGATGTGTAAGCTGCCCATGCCACATGCACTAATGCAACCCCATACCATCAGAGATGCAGGCTTCTGAACTGAGCGCTGATAACTTGGGTCGTCCTTCTCCTCTTTAGTCTGAATGACACGGCGTCCCTGATTTCCATAAAGAACTTCAGATTTTGATTCGTCTGACCACAGAACAGTTTTCCACTTTGCCACAGTCCATTTTAAATGAGCCTTGGCCCAGAGAAGACGTCTGCACTTCTGGATCATGTTTAGATACGGCTTCTTCTTTGAACTATAGAGTTTTAGCTGGCAACGGCGGATGGCACGGTGAATTGTGTTCACAGATAATGTTCTCCGGAAATATTCCTGAGCCCATTTTGTGATTTCGAATACAGAAGCATGCCTGTATGTGATGCAGTACCGTCTAAGGGCCCGAAGATCATGGGCACCCAGTATGGTTTTCCGGCCTTGATCCTTGCGCACAGAGATTCTTCCAGATTCTCTGAATCTTTTGATGATATTATGCACTGTAGATGATGATATGTTCAAACTCTTTGCAATTTTACACTGTCGAACTCCTTTCTGATATTGCTCCACTATTTGTCAGCGCAGAATTAGGGGGAATGGTGATCCTCTTCCCATCTTTACTTCTGAGAGCTGCTGCCACTCCAAGATGCTCTTTTTATACCCAGTCATGTTAATGACCTTTTGCCAATTGACCTAATGAGTTGCAATTTGGTCCTCCAGCTGTTCCTTTTTTGTACCTTTAACTTTTCCAGCCTCTTATTGCCCCTGTCCCAACTTTTTTGAGATGTGTTGCTGTCATGAAATTTCAAATGAGCCAATATTTGGCATGAAATTTCAAATTGTCTCACTTTTGACATTTGATATGTTGTCTATGTTCTATTGTGAATACAATATCAGTTTGTGAGATTTGTAAATTATTGCATTCTGTTTTTATTTACAATTTGTACTTTGTCCCAACTTTTTTGGAATCGGGGTTGTATATCAAAGAATGTTGCTAAAACTGATTCGTTATTGACTTGTGCTTTCCTTATTTCATTTTCTAAACATACAATAGGGTCCATTGTAGTACGTCCACTATGGAACCTGCTCTGGTGTGGGGAGACAAGACCTCTTTTTTCAGTTTCATACACTAGCCTTCTAGTGATCATTCTTTCCATAATCTTACATAAATTAGATGATAATGCTATTGGCCTATAACTTTTAACTTCAGTTTTATCCTTCCCTGGTTTTCCAATCGGAACCACTACAGAATGTTTACAACACAAAGGCAATCTACCTTGCTCCCAAATCTTATTAAAAAGATTTAAAATTACAGATTTAGCCACGTCATTGACTTCATTAATCATTTTATAACATATACCATCTTTCCCTGGTGAAGTGTTCCAAACCCCATTTAACGCTCTCCTAAGCTCAAATAATGTAAAATCCTTATCAAGTACACTCTCACTTATTACCTGCTTTACCAGTAATCCTTTATTCTCATCTATTACTTTAACTCTCCAAGACAATTCTTCATCAGTTAAGTTCTGTGAACTATGAACCTTAACAAAACTTTTCGCAAGCATCTCTGCTTTCTCTTGATTAGTTACTGCCTCCACATCATTGTTTTTAATCACAGGTAAGGAAAACTCCCTTCTAATGACTCCCATCTTTTTAATCACGCTCCAAATATCATCCACTTTGACTTCCGCCCCTATTTTAGAACAGAAATCACGCCAATATTTCCTTTTAGCTTCTCTTATAATTCTTTTAACCTTTGAATGGGATTTTTTTTTTGTATTCCATTAAATTGGTATAGGAATGGTTTGATTTAACAGTTTTGAAAGCTTTATTTCTAGCTTTAATTGCTTCCTTACAATCATCTGACCACCAAGGTACCATTCTCTTTTTCCTCATCCCAGAAGATTTGCCAAGAACCTCTTCTGCTGACTCACAAAATATATTTGTAATGTTTGAGTTTAACTCATCAACATCATTACTCATATCTGACATTATTCCCATCAGCCTACCGCTTGCCTTCATGCTATATAACCCCCAATTTGCTTCTCTCATTTTCCATCTTGGAAACCAATTCTCTTCAAGGCACACATTTTGATTTCTAATACTTAACCAAATAATATAGTGATCACGACCAAGAGAATTTTCATTAACCTCCCACTCACTTACCCCTGCTATCTGATCAGATACTATTGTAAGATCTATTGCTGATTCTGCTCCATGAGATGCATCAAAGCTAGTGTTCCTTCCATCATTTAAACAAACGGCTAGTTACGAATGTAACTGTGGTTCTATGAATGCCGGATGACCGCCAGAGGCGGCACAGCCTGTGGATGATATCCTTCGCGTAGCGCAAGTCGAGACTTATACCAACAAAGAAGTCGTGATGACGTACCTCATGCATAAGAGGCACTGCAGCACGTCATTCGTCCTCGGAAAACTTCTCGCGGTTGCGATGTCCGAGTGACTGGGAACTCTGGCGGTCATCCGGCATTCATAGAACCACAGTTACATTCGTAACTAGCGTTCTATTTCATGCCTCCTGACCGCCAGAGGCGGCACAGCCTGTGGATGACTAATACCAGCACTGTCATGAGGACGAGTATGTCAATCCATAATTGAAAGAATGGCAGGCCCAAGGCTTGTAGGTGATGCCACATTTACCCTATAAAACCTGGTGAATGTTGAAGGGCCAGACCATGTTGCTGCTGCACAGATGTCAGATAGCAGGGTTCCCCTCAGAGCTGCCCATGAGGTAGCCAAGCTCCTGGTGTTGTGGCACATTACACTGCCCACTGGTAGGGAATCAGCTGACTTGTGTGCAAGGGAAATCACCTCGCAAACCCAATGTGAGAGGCGCTGTTTAGATACAGGCGAGCCAATTGCACCACCTCCATAAGTGACAAACAGTTGGTCTGACCGTCTCGTGGCTTCGGTCCGAGACACATAGTGCCTCAAGGCTCACACAGGGCATAGGTCTAGACGGTCCTCATAAGAAGCAAGCTCAATGGATTGGTTAATAAAGGATGGAGATAGAACCTTCGGCAGAAAGGCTGGGTTTGGCCATAGCGTAACGCCAGATAGATTTGGTCCCCATCTCATACAATCTGGGCTGACTGACAGTGCGTGTAACTCACTCACACGTTTTGCCGAGACCATAGCTAAGAGAAAAACGGTCTTCAAGGAAACCCATCTCATGTCCGCTTCAGCCAATGGTTCGAAAGGGGCCTGGCACAGAGAGTCTAGTACGCGATGCAAATCCCACTGAGGGCTGCGAGGGGCTCTGTAGGGGTGGAGGCGTCTAGCGCCCCTAAGAAAGTTGCGGATGAGACTATGTGCACCAATAGTCGCACCCTCCACTTTATCATGCCTCGCAGAGATAGCTGCTACATAGACTTTCACGGTAGATGGGGATTTACCCTCATCAAGCAGTTTCTGTAGAAACTTGAGCAGTACGGGTATAGGACAACCCGTGGGAGAAACGCTTACGGTCTCACACCACGTCTTGAACAATTTCCAGCGGTTGTCATACAACGACCTAGTTGAGGGGGCCCTCGCGTTCTCTAAGGTATTGATGACCGCTGGGTCAAACTCTAACAGGGGGTTGTCGGGCCCAAGGGCCACACCCACAGCTGGAGACGTTCCGGGCAGGAGTGCCAAACTTTGCCCTCCATCTGAGACAGTAGGTCCCTTCTGAGCGGTAGTTGCCACGGAGTTCCGGTCAGCAGGGAATGAAGCACAGCAAACCACGGTCTCGCTGGCCATCGCGGAGCCACCAGCAGAACACGGTGACAGCACTGGCGTATCTGAAGTAGCACCTCCAGAAGGAGGGGAATCGGTGGAAAGGCATACAGCAGTTCATCCGGCCACTCGTGTGCCATGGCGTCCAAGCCCAGTGCTTCGTCCTCCTGCGTGCGAGAGAACCACTTTTGGCAGTGTGTGGACTCTTTGCTGGCAAACAGGTCCACCGCTGCTGTGCCAAAGCGATCCCAAACCTGCTGTACCACCTGTGGGCTCAGGCGCCACTCCCCCGGGTCGAGGCGTTGTCTCGACAGGGAGTCTGCCACCGCATTCAGTTTCCCTGGCAAGTGGACTGCCCTGAGGGATGCCAGCCTGGGGAAGGCCCACTTCAGTAGAGATTGAGTTAAGCGAAAAGCAGTGGGGGATCGTGTTCCCCCCTGGTGGTTGATGTTGTACACCGTCGTCACATTGTCTGATCTGACAAGTACGTGGCGCCCCTGTAGGTATGGCATAAGGTGTTTTAGAGCCAGGTGTACTGCTCTGATTTCGAGGAGATTGACGTGTTCGCCCATCTCTTCTTTGCTCCACAACCCACTGACTGCTCTGTGTTGCCATACTGCGCCCCACCCTGTAAGAGAGGCGTCTGTAGTCACAATCTCCCTGTGTGTGGGTGCTGCACCAAGAGGAACACCTGATGTTAAAAAGGTCTCCTTCCGCCATGGGCTGAGGGCAGACATGCAATGTTCTGTGATAAGAACGGGTGTCTTCCTGTGACGGGTCACGTCGAGGCCGAGGCCAATCAGCCATATTTGCAGAGGCCGGAGTTCCAGTAGACCCAAGGGGAGGATCTGGGCTGCTGCTGTGAGCATACCCTGGAGCCGCAGTAGTATTCTGAAACGTAGTCTTCGTCCCACCCGTACTCGTGACAGTAGTGAAGTGATGTTCGCTACACGCCGGCTGGTCAAGGACGCAGACATTGTCTGTGAGTCTAGGATCATGCCAATGAATTGAGCCGATTGGCTCGGGATAAGTGTGCTCTTTTCTAAATTGATTGTCAGTCCCAGTTCTGAGACATGGCTCTGCAGTGTTGCTATATCTGCTAGGCTGCGTTCCCTCGTCGGGGAACAGACTAACCAGTCGTCCAGGTATGGTAGAATCCTCATACCTGACTCCATGAGGGGGGACAGTACTGCCTGTATGCATCTCGAGAAGACTCTGGGTGACAAAGCGAGGCCGAACGGGAGTACCCTGAATTGGAACAGACGGCCCTGGAAGGCAAAGCGGAGGAACCGACGATGTGCTGGTGCCACCGGGATATGAAAGTAGGCGTCTTTCAAATCCAGGGTAGTAAACCATTCCGCTGGGGAGATTACCTTCAGAACGTCTGCTGTGTGCAGCATCTTGAATGGCATTTTCTTTAGGTACTTGTTTAAGCCCCGAAGGTCTAGAATTGGGCGGAAACCGCCATCTTTTTTTGGAACGACAAAATAAACTGAACAGAAGCCGTTGAAAGTAGGAGAACACTCTACTTCCTCTATGGCCCCTTTCTGCAGAAGAACGGTTATCTCCGACTGGAGAACCAGAGATCTTGTTGAACTTTTTACAATTGTGGGCCTGAGACGGGCCTTTGGAGGGGGCCGACGTCTGAACTGCAGTCTGTAACCCTCTGACACTGTTTTTAGAACCCATGGGTCGCGAACGATTCTGGCCCATGCGGCCAGTTGAGTCTCTGTGTACAGTCCAACCGTCGGCCCGGGGCCTTCAGCGGGGAGTGCGATTGAGCTTCGCTCCACTGTTAGTGGGGGTGGAGCGGGGCATGGGATATGCCTGGCGGCGAAAGGGTGCAGAGCCCCTGGGGGCATGTCTGTTCTCCCTTTGCCGTTGAGGTGCCGCGCGCTGGGGGGATGAGAATTCCCGCCGTAGTGCTGGGGGCTGCGGTGCTCGGAAGCGAGTCACCTGTGATAAGCCCACCTGCTGTTTCCGTGTTTCCGAAACTAGGGCGTGGCGTTCCAGAGCGTCCTTAGCGGCTGGCCCGAACAGTTGGCCAGGTATGAGGGGCAGCTCCCGTAGGGTGGCTCTGCACGCGTCCGGGAGTGGCGTTTGCGAAAGCCAGACCTGGCGGCGAGCGCGCACTAATACCGCCATCAGACGCCCTAACTCCTGGGTCATGAAGCCCACGCCCTGTAGGGTGGCTTCAATTGCCTCACGTACAGCCGGATCTGAGTCTGCCTTCAGCAGGGAAGACTGCGCGGCCAGAAGAAGGTGAGAAATCGTATTGTCGATCCTTCTGATGCGCGCCGCATGATTGTAGGCTCGAACAAGATCATCGTCTGTGCGCCTACAGGCCTTGCTTGGACAGCGTACCTGGGGACGTACTGCCTCGTCTGGGGAGACCACCAGAGACGCCACACAGGGATCCACTGCTGGCATTGTATCCAATCCAAACAGGCCTGCATCAGCCATGTTACTCATAGCGCGTGCCACAGAGGTGGGGTGGGAACGTGCAGCTGCAGTTTTAAACGCCGTCTGGAACTCGTCCACAAAGGCGTCACATTTTGGGATGATGGAGGAGGCGTCCACCGAGGGCTGCCTGAAGTAGGCGCTCACACCAGCGTTAGATTGCAGCGGCTGTAGCCCACATTGTACTAGCGCCGCAGTAATTGCGGCCAGCAAGGATTGGGGGCCGAGAGTCCTGCCATCCCCATTTTTGTCGGAAAAAACGCTGGAGGGGGCATCGTCAGAGGAAATGCCCGAGCGAGGAGAGCCAGGCAGCTCAAGGGAATCGTCTTCCACTGGATTAAAGAGAGAGTCAGTGGCGGCAGTGGAGAGTGTATCGTCCTCCACGTCTGGCTCCTCTCGGGTAGGCAGGGTGGGAGCAGTAGCCAGGGTACCACCTGCTGGTGGCATGGTCTGCATGTTTGCCTGAGGGGGTTGGAACTGAAGCAGTAACGTCTCTATTCGGCTTACAGCCAAGGAGAGATCGTCCACCCGTTTGTTGAGCACAGAAGTGGAGTGCGATTTCGCCTTCTTCTTGGCTGGCTGCGCAGCCTGAAGGCCTGTGCTGCCGCGTTTTACGGCTTTGTGGGCACCTGCGGCAATATGCTCGGTTGTCGAGAGCAGCGCATCACTTTTGGCCAATAACTCGGTAAGTCTGGCCTCTCTTACCGTGAGCGGTAGGACGGCACAGCTTGGGCAAGGGTTCGTCAAAGCTGAACGAAGGTGAGCGGTGCCTAGACAAGACGGGCATTCTAAATGACCGTCCTCAGATGCAAGTGGTGCAAAGCACGTTTTGCATGTGAGGGAAAGGACATCCATCATAGCGCAACTAACGCGAACCCAAACTAACACACGACGCAATAACAATAATGTAGATCAAACACCGAATACACAATGCTAATACGAGTGACAGGGCTAACGAGTTGGCTAGCTAGCTAGTCAGTCACGGGGAGAGCCACCGTGCTAACTAGGGAATACACCACACTTGTCAACAAAACGGGGAAAAACCACCGCGGGGATGTGAGTGTGTGTGTGCGGGGGTGAACACGGGGTGAACCACCGTGCACTTCTGATCACGGGAAAGCCTCCGTGTGCTTACCTTTCTTGTTCCTTTCCTTCTTTTTTATTTTTTATTTTTTTAGAATATAAATTCCTCCACGGGGGAACCGCCGTACAGGATTCCGGTAATCCGGTAATTAGCTTGGGATGCTCGAATCAAGCGCGAGAAGAATAAGAGGACGAATGACGTGCTGCAGTGCCTCTTATGCATGAGGTACGTCATCACGACTTCTTTGTTGGTATAAGTCTCGACTTGCGCTACGCGAAGGATATCATCCACAGGCTGTGCCGCCTCTGGCGGTCAGGAGGCATGAAATAGAACAACTTGTAATCATCCATAAACTCCTCAATAGTGCTCCCATTTTCATCCACCTTAGTACCTCCCCACAGAGTGTTATGTGCATTTAAAATCTCCACACAATACTAACTTTCCATTTATCCCCTCACACATACCATCTAGCATCTTTCTCAAGATTCTTTTACCAGGGTTATAAAAGTTGATCATTTTAATCTTAGTTTTACCGACCCAAATCTCAACCAGAACTGCTTCGACCTCTTTATCTATATTTAAAGCTCTGTAATTAATTCCCTGCTGATTAAATGTGGCCACTCCACCTCCTGCAGTATCCCTGTCTTTACGCACTGCTAGGTATCCATATATTATTAAATCAAGTGATGGTTTTAACCAGGTTTCCTGTATACAGATAATGTTTGGTTTAACAACTTGTTCCTCAATAAAGTGTTTTAGTTCCTGACCATTAGCAGTTAAGCTCCTGGCATTCCACTGTAGGATAGATAAAGTCATTATTAACTGCCACATGGTGCTTGACTATCAGATACCCCTAATACCATATTGTGAATGGAATCAACTGACAATTCATGAATCTCTAGATACTTTTCCGCTGCTTTTTAAATTATTTTAATTCTATCAGTTCTATTTGCGACTTGAGCTGAGCAATTAACCACTTCCACCATAAAAGCAATGAAATTTTTCTTATCCACAATTAAAGTCTCTTCAGTTACTTTACAGCATTTCAGAGTCGTTTGAGTTTGACTCGGGGGTAAAACTACAGGAGTCATACTTCCTTTAACCCTTGATTTTGCTTGGTGTTCTTTGTCAACCTTTTTAATAGCTTCGGCATAAGTAACACTGTCTTTCACCTTAACACTTTGCACTTGAATTGCTCTTTTATACATCTCGCACCCTTTATAGGCCGCACTGTGTTCACCTCCACAGTTACAGCACTTGATTTTTGTTCCTTCCTCACATTTACCATATTCATGTTCGCCTCCACATCTAGCACACCTAGGTTTTGACTTGCACGCAGAAGAAATGTGTCCATATCACTGACATTTAAAGCATCTATTTGGTGGGGGGATGTAAGGCCTCGTCATATAACTTTAAATATCCAATCATGATCCGCTCAGGCATCTTAACCTCATCCAACACTAACAAGACAGACAAACTTGGTCCTTTAGTTCCATTCCTAATTACTGGCAAACGCTTGACTTTGTTGATTTTAACTCCTTTAACATTGCTTTTAATATCGTCCTCTAACAAGTCAGTCGATACACCTGATATCACTGCCATTACTTTACCTCTTTCTTCCCAGTCTTGGGCTTTAACGTGTTTCCCCAGTAAAGTTTTAAGCTTCATTAATCCCATTCTCTGATCTCTATCTTGACAAACAACTAACAGGTTACCATCTTTTAATGTTGTGACGGAGCGAACTTCACCTACTTGCCTATAAATGGCTTCACTGACTTTCAGTGGGTTTAGTATACAAGGGGTTTGAAATCGGATCACAACTTTAACATCAGTCCTCGATCTTTTCGCTTCATCTTGTTTAGCTTTCACCTTTCTTTTCTTCGATGCTCTTTTGAACCAAATTCCATTTACCTGACTTATCTTCACCTTCACTTTTAAAGTACTCTCACTGTCATTCTCTTCTGAAAACTCCTCCAAAACATTAGTTTCACACTCATCTAGAACTCCTTTCAATCCATGATCGCACCCCAGTCCACCAAACGCCAGTTGCAATGAATCTGGCGGCTCTTTCGCATTCCCGGAAGCACTCATCGCTTTTTTTCTCAGATCAGTCTGTCTGTGAATCCCATTGAAAGTCACAGCTGCCTTTTGAACAGTTTCACTCCAGAGAATATTGCTGAACTACCTTGATGTTTCTGTCACACAAATAACATTGAAATAACAATCAGTTGACATTTTCACAGAAAACTAAACTTATAATATCATAAGTGGTGCAAAAATATGAAGATAGAAGTTACTTCATTTTGGGTATCTTTTAATTTTAGTTAGTTCTAAAGGCGATATTTCTAGTTTTCATTGAAATGTTTTTGGGGGGGTTGCTATAATTGTGTCAAAGATGATGAAATGTATTTAAAATGTATGTTATTTGTTCTCAGAATGAGCTAAAGGAGGAGCAGATGAAATCCCAGCAGAGGATCCAGGAGAAGCAGAAGGAGGTGCAGGAGCTGAAACAGGCTGTGGACACTATTAAGGTGAGGAGTGAAGAGTCGCTGTGTTTCAATTAACCTGCTTAAAGGAGATGCGCAGAACCATGGCCTGATTTTTTTTGTTTATAAATGCCTTGAGACCCCAAGAATGGCACAGGAATAGTTTTAAGCATTAACAATAAATCTATTCATAATATTTATGATTTTAAAATGATTCATATAGGTAGCGGCTTGAGTGAATGACCTTGATGTCTGTAATGTCACAGCAGGAAGGCTATCGGTCTCATCGCCATTTCCGCTATACTAAAACACAGAGGTAACTGCAACTTCCAGCTTCCGTTTTGAGCTAATTTATTGCCATGCCACGTAGATGTGTTGCTGGCCGGTGCAGCAACATGACAGAAGGTGCATTTATGTTGCATTCATGGCCCAAGAATGTTCAAACTGCAAAGATTTGGATGCATTTTGCGAGAAGTTCACAGGCACATTGGGCGCCTATGAATTGGTCTCTCCTCTGCTCTGTACATTTTACTGAAGACTCGTACGAAACCTCTGCTCTGTTGAGGAGCGTTGGCTATAAGCCCGTTTTGAAAGAGGGTGCAGTACCAACAATTAAATAAAACTACAAGAAAAGGAAAAATTAAAAAAATAATAATTTTTTTTAAAAAGGAAAGTAAGCTCAGTGGCACCAGCTCTCCCACAGTTTGAGCCGAGGGTTGTTGGTAAAACCCAGGATGGAACGGGGCGTGACATATTATCGCTCAGGCAGTGACCTCCCCGTGGTTGTTGCTAAAACCGGCGATGTCCCGTCCCGGGTTTTAGTAATTGCCTGAGCCGAGCAGTAATGGTGGAGTACTCAGTATGGAGAAAATGGAGAATGAGTGGAGCAGCCGTCTGATTTCTAAACTGGATATTGTTGCCATCTCGCCCTTACGTGGAAGAAGCGAATGAATGGAGAACTGAATGAACAACTGAACATCAGATTGTTTCAAAACAATCGGCCACAAGATCGGCCTTCAAGAAGCGAGAATGCAGACGGGTAAGCTCCGACTCTCATTTGGATACAAAACAATGAAAACAACATGTTGTTTACCTGCATTTAGATTAATACATGTAACTTGTATTGTGTGTTTAAGTTACTGGTATAAGATTTATTTAATTTGCTTCAGAATGTGATTGTCTCAGTTCATCTGATTATTTAATGAGCCTTTTATGTTTTATCAGTGAAAATGCATGCATGTACATGTATGTTGCATAAGTTATAACACCTATCCTGTTTTAATGAGAGTCAACCCACAATCAATGAAGTCAAATCAGTCTTAGTTGAGCGAGTCGGTAACGGTATTTCTTACTTTCACCATAAATTTTTATTTATATGACTTTGGTCTATAGCTGTCAAAGGCCTCGGCCTTAAAACCGGTTCCCGCAGTGACGTCACACGCTCAGGGCTGGCTGGCTCAGCGGGGCAGCTCCAATGCCAAATTTGCGGTCGAGTTTAACTCTCAAAAAAATATTATGTGATTCCCATTTATGCAGCATACAAGAGTCAAGGATGGAGATACTATCCACTCAGAAATGTATTTAAAAATAAAGGTTCTGCGTATCTCCTTAAAATAATGAACTAAAAAAAACAAGGAATCAAAACCCGGGGTTTAACAAAAACAACTCAAATATCTCGAGAGAGAGTTTATTTTTACAGAGTATCCCATGAGACCTCCATTTTGTGTGTGTGTCCTAACAGAAGCGTTCACAGGCAGCAGTAGATGACAGTGAGAGGATCTTTACTGAGATGATCAGCTCCATGGAGAAAAAGCGCTCGGTGGTGACGGAGCTGATCAGAGCTCAGGAGAAAGCTGAACTGAGTCAAGCTGAACGACTCCTGAAGCAACTGGAGCAGGAGATTGCTGATCTTCAGAGGAGAGTCACTGAGCTGGAGCAGCTTTCACACACACACGATCACATCCACTTCCTCCAGGTAACACTCACTGTCTGATCTACAGAGGGCGCTGTTCCTCACAAAGTTTCCTCCTAAAAGCTCATTACAGCAACAATAAATGTTCCTGTCTGAGATCCCAAGTGTGTCTTTGGTCTGATTCAGTCTGAGATTCATTCGTTCCTCTCCTACACTTTTCTCCTTCTCTATTCTGTGTTTCCTCTCTGTAGAGTTTCCCGTCTCTCTGTGTTTCTCCTGGATGTGACGACTCACCCAGCTTCACTGTCAATCACCATCTCTCATTTGATGGAGTGAGGAAATCTCTCTCAGATCTGAAAAAACGAGTCGAGGAAATCTGTGAGGAGGAATTCAGCGTAATCCATCCACAAGGTAAACAAACAAACATTTGTTCTGTATCACAGTAAAGAGAGCCATAAAATTAATGTAACGGAAATAAAACGTAAGCAGGAACAAAACCGCATCAAATCACAAAGCATTAGTATTAGCCTCAGAAATTCATCTCATCTCATCTCATTATCTCTAGCCGCTTTATCCTGTTCTACAGGGTCTTGGGCAAGCTGGAGCCTATCCCAGCTGACTACGGGCGAAAGGCGGGGTACACCCTGGACAAGTCGCCAGGTCATCACAGGGCTGACACATAGACACAGACAACCATTCACACTCACATTCACACCTACGCTCAATTTAGAGTCACCAGTTAACCTAACCTGCATGTCTTTGGACTGTGGGGGGAAACCGGAGCACCTGGAGGAAACCCACGTGGACACGGGGAGAACATGCAAACTCCGCACAGAAAGGCCCTCGCAGGCCACAGGGCTCGAACCCGGACCTTCTTGCTGTGAGGCGACAGCGCTAACCACTACACCACCGTGCCGCCCGCCTCAGAAATTACATGTGCAAATTACAAATAAATTTCCCAGATAAACAGGACCTTAATCACAAATCCACAAACTAATCTTATTGAACTTTACACATAACAAATATGATGAACATTAGATCAGAACTGAGGCCTTAATTCCTCCATAAAATCCATCAGAAAGTAAAAAAACACACACATTGTCAGAGCTTCAGCTGGGAAAAGTTTTTTGCTGCTTCTCATGATTCTTACATTCAAATGCTGCACAGTGTGATGACATTTTGGCCGATCTCTAAATCGTGTCTGACTGAGAGCAGTGAAGAATCTAATTTGACCTGCGCATCAATGCCAGCAAGACAAAGGAGGTGGTGATCGATTTCACAAGGACGGTTTCCCAAATTGCATTAGTGAACATCCAGGGTTTGGACATCGAGATCATGGAGGAGTACAAATACTTGGGTGTTCACCTCAACAACAAACTGGACTGGACTAACAACACAGATGACCTGTACAAGAAGGGCCAAAGTCATCTCCACCTCTTGAGAAGACTGAGGTCTTTTGGTGTGTGCAGGACACTCCTCAGGACTTTTTATGACTCTGTGGTAGCATCAGCGATTTTTCTACGCTGTGGTCTGCTGGGGCTGTGGAAGTTCAGAGAGGGACAGGAAGAAACTTAATAAACTGGTCAGAAGGGCTGGCTCAGTCTTGGACTGTCCTCTGGACTCCATTGAGGTGGTGGGTGAGAGGAGGATGTTAGCCAAGCTGACCTCAATCATGGATAACCCCTCTCACCCCCTACATGAGGCTGTGGGGGCTTTAAGCAGCTCTTTTAGTAGTAGACTGCTATACCCACGGTGTAAGAAGGAGAGATACCGCAGGTCATTCATACCTGCTGCTGTCAGACTGTATAACACCCACAACTTGTAACGTAGCACCAATAACCTGTTTGTCGTTTAATTTGCACTACTTCACCACTACTACCTCTGCCATCTCTCATCGATGCAATTCTTATGTGCAATAATATAGGCCCGAAACTATTTTTATGCATACTTGTATATATTACTTATGTATATGTGTGTGTGTGTGTGTGTGTGTGTGTGTGTGTGTGTATATATATATATATATATATATATATATATATATATATATATATATACACAGACACACACACGGAGTCTACCTGTAATGTGCAATAAGGCAATTTTTCTATACTTTTTCACGGTAGATAATGCAAATAGCTTTCTGTATTTAATCCTTTGTTTGTCTAATTTTTATTTCAGTTTTATTTGTTATCTGTTTGACATTTTCTTGCTACTGTAACACGTGAATTTCCCTGATGTGGGATGAATAAAGTGAATCTAAACTAATTTTTCATTTTCATGCTTTAAACTGTTTTCGTGTCATTTTTCAGTCTCCATTTTGTCTCTGTGTCTCTACAGCTGCAGCAGTTCACATGATTTTACCCTCAGAACCAAAGAGCAGAGAAGATTTCCTGCAGTGTAGGTGTAAAACACACACACACACACACACACACACACTTCAACTCTGAGGAGCACCGCCCACATGATGGTCTTTCTTTCTTTCTTTCTTTCTTTCTTTCTTTCTTTCTTTCTTTCTTTCTTTCTTTCTTTCTACCTACAACACACAGAATGTGTATCAATAATGGTTTATTTATATCACACACAGAAATCGAGTTACACACACAGAAATCTAATACATACAAAGGATAAAATTCTGCCTAGAAATAACTAATAATCTAATCTCACTCGGCAGAAAAAAAATATTGGATTACTGTTATAAAGAAGAAAGCTAGTCGCACAGAGGCACAATGATAAAATACAATATTTCAACAAATACAGAAAACAATAAAAAGAGGGAAAAATGAAATGACAGTGTGAGGAAAAGAGAAAGGAATGCTGATCTGAAGCGATAATCGTACTTTTGATAGAACGCTTGAAATTGCTGAAGCTAAGACTCTGGAAAGATTCATCAATACTGTTCCAGAGAGCAGCAGCTTTGAAGCGAATATTAAACTTGCCATCGTTAGTTCTGGCTGAAGGAACACAAAATGAAGATCTCGAAGCCAGTCAAGTTTTATACTTGTGCCTTGATGCTAAAAGTGTCAAAAAGTTATCAAAGGCAGGCAGCAAGTAAACTAGAATGAAATTTAAATGTAAAAATACTGTTTAAGTAATCTATAAAATCAGAGAATTTCATCATCTCCAGCTTTTTAAAAATAGGAGGTGTGTGTTCATTAAAAGAAGCTAAATTAATAATTCTGACAGCTTTCTTCTGGAGTCCAGTTATCGGTCAAAGGGTAGCCTCATAAGTATTACCCCAAACTGTAACACCATATATTAAAAAAGAATAAATAAGAGAGTAGTACAGCTGAGTTAGAATACTTTGAGAAACAGCGTGATGAAGCTCAGCAATAATTCCAAAGCCTCTGGAGATTTTCTTGCTCTACTGGTGGATGTGTTTCCTCCTGATGAGGTGAGAGTCGAAAACTACTCCAAGATCCCTGATGTGGTTCTTCTGTTTAATCGGCTTATAATTAATTTTCAGGAAATGGTTCTGCTCAATTTCTTTTGGGGTGGATTAAAAAAGAACAAAATTTGTTTTGTCAACATTCAGAGAGAATTTATTTGCACAAAGCCACGCGATGATATCAGAATTACTTTATTAATCCCCGGAGGGAAATTCAAATTTGCAACCAAGCTCCCGAATATTGACCAATTCAGAATTTACCCTGGCTTCTAGAGAATCTAAAGATGAATCTGCCAGGAATAAATGTGAGTCACCTACAAAAAGATGAAAATCAAATATATTGGAGCAGTTCATAAAATCATTTATGTATAAGAGAAATAGAAGGGGGCCATGATGTGAACCCTGTGGTACTCCACATGAAATTGGTAAAGAGCTGGATGAAATATTACCAATTGAAACAAACTGATGTCTATTTGATAGATATGAGGCAAACCAATCATGGACAATCCCACGGATGCCATAAGAATATAATTTTTCTTACAAAATATCATGATCTATGGCATCAACGGCTTTACTCAGACAAAGAATGATACCACAGGAAAATTTGCCATCTTCAATTGCTCTTTGGATTTTATCAGTGATTTAGTAAAAGTGCATGTTCTGTAGATCTGTTGTCACGGAAACCAAACTGACCAGAATATATTAAATCAAACTTCTCTCGATATGTATTCAGCCTATTTTACATGAGTTTTTCTAATATTTTTGATAAAAATTGACAAACCTATAGGAGTCAAATGGTTTAGCTTATTTCTCTACACTTTGTATTGAGCATACAGGCACTGATTTCTCGTCTTGATCGATTTTTCTATACAATTTGATTTAATAATTCATTGTTCTAAGACTGAAGGGAAATCCAAGGTTCAGATTTGAGTTTGATTTCCTTCCTTGACATGGTTTTTCAGAGGAACATGAGCGGTAATAATTTCATCAGAGTTTTCAAGAAAGCTGGAGAATGTCAGGAATATCAGGCTCACCATCGGACTGGCTAGAGCAGTCAATTTGTTGAAAACCATAAATGAATGCATCTTCATTGAACCATATGAAATCTATCCATTATCCATAACCGCTTATCCTGTGCAGGGTCGCAGGCAAGCTGGAGCCTATCCCAGCTGACTATGGGCGAGAGGCAGGGTACACCCTGGACAAATCACCAGGTCATCGCAGGGCTGACACATAGAGACAAACAACCATTCACACTCACATTCTCACCTACAGTCAATTTAGAACCAACAATTAGCCTAACCTGCAGGTCTTTGGATGGTGAAGGAAACTCACACAGACACAAGGAGAACATGCAAACTCCACACAGAAAGGCCTCCATTGGCCACTGGGCTTGAACCCAGAACCTTCTTGCTGTGAGGTGACAGTGCTAACCACTACATCACTGTGCCACCTGCCATAGGAACTCTATTCTCTAAACTTGCTTATTCAATGGGGAGGGTGAATTGAGTCAAAAGACAAAAAGTTGGGAAAATGGTTAGTTAGGTCATTATAAAATATTCCCACTATATGTAGCATATTTAAGTCATCCGACCATCCATTATCCTTAACCGCTTAACCTGTGCAGGGTCAGCCGGGATAGGCTCCAGCTTGCCTGTGACCCTGCACAGGATATTTAAGTGAATTAAAAAATATATTGTCAATAAACATGGCTGAAATGAATAGGAAGATTAAGTATTGATAAATTCACCTGTAGGTATCCGAGTGTCTGAATTCATCAGATTTAAGTTTAGGTTGCCCACAAAAATATAAAGCTTTGACTCCTCATGGATTTTATCAATTATTATTGAAAGCTTATCCAGAAATGGCTGAAAAGAACTGTTTCGGTGTCTGTATCTCACACCACAAACTATGTTCTTACTGCCTTCATTATGGAGCTCAACACAGACTGATTCGTCTTGATCAGAAGAAGTATTAAGGTTATCTCTTAGATTATAACTTCAGGAATTTATGAAGAGTCCAATTTAGAGTGTTGGGAAATGTAATTAAAGCCAGGTAAGTAAAAACTGACAAAACTATCTTTGAGTTGAATGCCAGGTTTCTGAAAGGCAATGGATCTTCAATAGATGATCTAAAATACTGAGTATGTGTTGAAATTCATCAAATTTAGGTGAGAGGCTCCTGATAATATAGTGAAGGAAAGAGAACAACTTGTCAGATAAACAAGAAGATAGTCATCTATATCCTCTGCACTATCTACCAAGTTTCAAGATATTATTTGTCATGTTTTTTCAAGTTCTGCTGCCGGAAACTAACCCTACCTCTTTACACTGACCTCAGCAGCCATTGGCATAAACCTACAGGACCTTTGGTCCAGCTGAGCTAAAAATTAAAATTTCACATCTTAGTATCAAAAGGCACATACACATTACTTCATCAACACATATACCAACTTTCAAGACCAAACCACTCATAGTTTTCAAGTTCTGCTCTGAAAACCAAACCTACCCTAGAGACCAAGTCTGAAATTGTTTCCATGGAAACATGAAAAATTAAAATTTTTCAAATTTCTTAGTATGAAAAGGCACATCTCCATCACCTTAACATGTATACCAAGTTTCAAATCCGTATCATGAATAGTTTGGGATATATGCTCCAGAAACGAACATTGCTCAAAGTCAAAATCTATTACTATGTAAAAATTTGAAAAATACTTTTTTCCAAAAATTGAAAATAGGAAAAGGCACCAGTTCACATGTTGCTTGATATGTATACAAAGGTTCATGAAGATATCTCATCTCATCTCATTATCTCTAGCCGCTTTATCCTTCTACAGGGTCGCAGGCAAGCTGGAGCCTATCCCAGCTGACTACGGGCGAAAGGCGGGGTACACCCTGGACAACTCGCCAGGTCATCACAGGGCTCATGAAGATATCTTCAGTAGTTTTAAAGATATGGCCCAGAAACGAAAACGTGACCAGACGGATGGATGGATGGACAGAACCTGTTTCTATATCCTTCTCCAACCTTCATTTGGGCGTGGGATAATTACGAAGTTCTTGAGAAGAATGAAATTCGTGTGGGGAATAGTACCTAGAATTAATATGACGAGTATTCACATCAGGATTGAAATAATTTAGGTTTGGTGATAATTCTAATCATCATAATTAATCTCATAATAATTCTAAGCAGGAACAACGTCAGCTTGATTTATGCACAATTATACCGACAAAGTTAAGGTCAAACAGAAAAAGACGCCACGATCACGGGCGCAGATAGAGGGGGGGATGGGGGGGATTCGTCCCACCCAGATTTAAATTCACCTCGTTCGGTCCCCCCCACTTATAGGGAGGAAAAAACGTCTATGCTGTCTTTCTTTGCATAAGGCAAACCTCACGGAAAAATCAAAAGACTAATTACCATTCGGTTTATTGAGGTGCACAGCAGTGCATACATAGTTGCAACTGTGCAGACTGCACAGGTTGCGAGCTCGAGCTTGGTTGCTATGGTTACCCATAACAAGTTTGACAGGCATATCAGGGACAGCGCCTCCTAGTTCAGGACCCCAACACGGCATGATGAAGGGTGCCAAAAGGCAGAAAACGACTGCATCGTTTTTTCAAAAAAAAAAAAACGACTGTAAGTAAACTGTGCCTTACTTTATCATATCACCTTGCAATTTTTTGATAGTCTGTTCAAAGTAATGTCGTAGTGAAAGTAAAATCGTACGGAGTAGAGAAGCCTTTCTGGTAGCCTCCTTCTTTTGGTGGCAGCCTGTAGATACAGTGCTCAGAAGGCAGTTTTAATGTTTAATCTGGCGTTCCCTGCCATAATTTCAGCGAGCATATTGTTTCATAAGGAAACTTTGCGAAGAGTTGTTGACTGACTGCCACTCACGCAACACACAGGCATAGTTAGAAAGTCAGGATGCACTGGTTTACACTTTACACACACACACGTAGCCCAGCCTCTCGCTATGCTTAAGTTGGAACTTAGCGGTTTTAAAACTAGTTTTGCAGTTTTGCAATTTCTGTGCGTGATGATAATGTGTAAACTTTGGATTTCCATAGGCTATGTTAAAATGTTATCATTGTCCTGGCCTGCAGGTAGTTCCTGGTGATGGCAGTGAGGGAGGTGAAATAACATGTATACACACTACCGTTCAAAAGTTTGGGGTCACCCAGACAATTTTGTGTTTTCCATGAAAAGTCACACTTTTGTTTACCACCATAAGTTGTAAAATGAATAGAAAATATAGTCAAGACATTTTTCTGGCCATTTTGAGCATTTAATCGACCCCACAAATGTGATGCTCCAGAAACTCAATCTGCTCAAAGGAAGGTCAGTTTTATAGCTTCTCTAAAGAGCTCAACTGTTTTCAGCTGTGCTAACATGATTGTACAAGGGTTTTCTAATCATCCATTAGCCTTCTGAGGCAATGAGCAAACACATTGTACCATTAGAACACTGGAGTGAGAGTTGCTGGAAATGGGCCTCTATACACCTATGGAGATATTGCACCAAAAACCAGACATTTGCAGCTAGAATAGTCATTTACCACATTAGCAATGTATAGAGTGGATTTCTGATTAGTTTAAAGTGATCTTCATTGAAAAGAACACTGCTTTTCTTTCAAAAATAAGGACATTTCAAAGTGACCCCAAACTTTTGAACGGTTGTGTGTGTGTGTGTATATATATACATTTATATATATATATATATATATATATATATATATATATATATATATATATATATATATATATATATACACACACACAAAATGGAATCATTTGCTGACAGCTCAGTCCCCCCCAGTTCAAAAATCCTATCTGTGCCCCTGGCCACGATACAACACTAAAGATTGAAGTATTTTGTGTGTACAGAATGCTGAGGGAAAAGGGAGGAAAAGAAAAAAAATGGCTGAATGTGAAAGCTGTTTGGAGTGGTTCCATCAGGAATGTGAAGCGACCCCAGGGCCTGTTTTTCACGATGGGGGGCAACAACTGTAGAATCTAAAGGGGATGAGGTGCAGTGGGTGAAGACGGACCACCAAAAGCAAGATTTTCTTCATTAACTTGGTTATTAATGGATAAACATTTGATTTTTTTTCTTTCTTTCGCCTCGACTGTCGTGACATGCGTGGATTAAATGTACATTATCCTCGATGCGTCAAGTTGGAGCTTAATCTTATTTTTATGTAATAAAAAAGGGCTTCATATTTAACAACAAATGCACTGGACTTGGACAACTGATCTACATTCCTCACCACAGTTTATTAACACATCAGCACCATCTTTTAAACTTTAAATGGTCTTCAGAAGGCAGCACGGTGGTGTAGTGGTTAGTGCTGTCGCCTCACAGCAAGAAGGTCCTGGGTTCGAGCCCCGGGGCCGGCGAGGGCCTTTCTGTGTGGAGTTTGCATGTTCTCCCCGTGTCCGCGTGGGTTTCCTCCGGGTGCTCTGGTTTCCCCCACAGTCCAAAGACATGCAGGTTAGGTTAACTGGTGACTCTAAATTGACCGTAGGTGTGAATGTGAGTGTGAATGGTTGTCTGTGTCTATGTGTCAGCCCTGTGATGACCTGGCGACTTGTCCAGGGTGTACCCCGCCTTTCGCCCGTAGTCAGCTGGGATAGGCTCCAGCTTGCCTGCGACCCTGTAGAAGGATAAAGCGGCTAGAGATAATGAGATGAGATGAGATGGTCTTCAGAAGTCACAAATCTAATCTTGAAGGTTGATTTTATAGACATGGTATCTACATTTTAAGCTGGGATTTTATAAAGCTCATGAGCTGACATCGTTACTGCTGAGAATTATGGCGATGACACGATCAATCTCAGAATTCAAGACATGATAAACAAAAGTACAACACTTATTCAGAAGGTCATTAAAGGAACCGCCTCGATCCAAACACAGTGAGGAGAAATCCTGTTCCTCAATAAAAATCAATAAAGGTTCTCTGAAATGTTACTACGGCTACAGAAGGACTCAGAGTTCAACACACACACGTTATCCTCTTCATGTTTATCTAAACCTTTTCCTGTGCAGACACAATTATACTGAGCATAAATTCATACAGAGACTGTGTGTGTGTGTGTGTGTGTGTGTGTGTGTGTGTGTGTGTGTGTGAGAGAGAGAGAGAAAATAAGAGTCCTGAATAACAAAGGTATATAAAAAACTAATGTTTATAAGTTATTTTTAAATGGAAAACTGTGTGAATAATAATGTAAAGTGTCAGAACACTGTTGTGATGTAGGAATTAAAACATGCTGTACATTTCTCTGAACAGTAGGTGTCGCTAGTGAACTCTGTTGAATGACACTCCGAGTCATGAATCTTTTCGTGAATCACAACCACTGAGCTCTATATAAAACCTGGAGGGCTCCGAACCCATTCCCCTCTGTAGGGACGAGTGAAGCCATCTGGACGCCATCTTACCGCTCACATCGCGTGGATTGGGTTTGTGTGTTAAACCGTCGTCTCATCTCATCTCATTATCTGTAGCCGCTTTATCCTGTTCTACAGGGTCTTGGGCAAGCTGGAGCCTATCCCAGCTGACTACGGGTGAAAGGCGGGGTACACCCTGGACAAGTCGCCAGGTCATCACAGGGCTGACACATAGACACAGACAACCATTCACACTCACATTCACACCTACGGTCAATTTAGAGTCACCAGTTAACCTAACCTGCATGTCTTTGGACTGTGGGGGAAACCGGAGCACCCGGAGGAAACCCACGCGGACACGGGGAGAACATGCAAACTCCGCACAGAAAAGCCCTCGCCGGCCACGGGGCTCGAACCCAGACCTTCTTGCTGTGAGGCGACAGCGCTAACCACTACACCACCGTGCCGCCATGAGAGATGATGATAATAATAATAATAATAATAACACACAAGGCTGTACAATACTTCCTTTCTATTTAGGACAGCTGTTGAAACAGGATTATTTTCTCATGTTATTTGCCATTTTCACTTCATTCTCACAGTCATGTCTTAACAGTATTTATTCATCACATAATTCACTGTCATTTTAGACACAAATGATTCAATTTTGATGCTTTTTCTTTTTAAGACGACACGGTGTTTAGCAAATGGGGTAACTTTTAACGTGGCAAATGTAATAAGAAACACAGCGTCTGACAGTATGGATGCCGGATGCACCGTCTGGCCAAATGCTTCAGTGAGATGACGACTGGACTGAACCCACACTCCACAAGCAGTTAACAAAACTCATCTTGCGTAGGCGTGAATTATTTTATTTTCCAATGCATACATCATTCATAATTCTGATTAAAGTTGTATTTGTTTACCACATTAAAAGTTACCCCATTTGCTGAACAGTGTGTGGACTTAAAAAGAAAAAGCTTCATTCTCACATGTTTTAACAGTATTTATTGGTCACAATTTTGCTAATTGAATCTTTTTGTGTCTAAAATGTGACCAATAAATACTGTTAAAACAGAGGGTAATGGGTTCGGAGCCCTCCAGATTTTATATCGAGCCGAGGCCTCTTTCGTCATCGGTCACGTGTTTTTGTCTGCCACGCCCCCTTCTACTCCATTCGCGCTTCAGAGCCTCACGACAGACAGGTGTCTCACACACACTTCTTATAAATCCTGTGATTAACATCTAACCTGTGGATATTTTATTGTTTTAGATTTCTGTTATCTGACTCTGGATCCAAACACAGTAAATCCTGAACTCATTCTGTCTGAGAAGAACAGAGCGGTGACACGCAGTGGGACAGAACAGAGATACTCTGATCATCTAGAGAGATTTGACTCCTGGCCTCAGGTGTTGTGTAAGGAGAGTGTGTGTGGACGCTGTTACTGGGAGGTGGAGTGGAGGGGTGCTGTGAACATATCAGTCTCATATAAAGAGATCAGCAGGAAAGGAGGGGGTGGTGAGTGTGGGTTTGGATACAACAGTCAGTCCTGGTGTCTGCGGTGTTTTTATTCCTCTGTCTGTTTCCGACACAACGACATTCAGACTGATCTCCGAGGTCCATCATCCTCCAGAATAGGAGTGTATGTGGATCACAGTGCAGGAACTCTGTCCTTCTACAGCGTCTCTGACCCGATGAGGCTCCTCCACAGAGTCCACACCACATTCACTCAGCCTCTATACGCTGGGGTCTGGATGTGGGGTTCTGACTCATCTGTGAGGTTTTGTGATCCGATGAAAAAATGAAATGTTGGTAAAAGTTGAAATGTTTAGTAAAATTATAACTGAGGTGTCAGATTGAATTTCTCCCTGAAATACAAAGACACTTTTGTGTGCAGAAACTGTGGCACTAATGAATTATTATTTTCAGAGTGCATCTGTTTTATAGATTAATAAGAAAATAAGTTACATAAATGTCTTAATGCAGAATATAAGATGTTTCTAGAAAAAAATTCAGACTATTTTAAATGTCTGCACTATTATGAGATTTATTACACTGATATAAAAGTTTAGAATGTCTCATTCTGTTTTTTCTTTGGCAAAATCTGTTTTTCAGAAATAAAACTTCCTCAAACTACTGCGTCTTTCTGTCCTGCTGCTGGTGGAAACACACCCTACTGTGTGTAAGAACACTTTTAACAATTTTGTGTCTTGAACCATTTTCTGTTAAATAACAATTACACTCACTGTTCAGATGCCTTCAAAAAATAATATTTAAAATATGGAATAAATACAGAGTTATTTTGCAGGTTTTGGAATCTATCCATATAAAGATTTACAAATCATTGTTTTCAGTTTTAATTTCAATTTCCACATACAATATCACCTTTTTCTGATTTGGGGCTGTTTTTCCTCTCAGATGCCTGATTTAATGTCAGTGATGTGTCTCTCTCCCCATGTTCTCAACTCATTTGTACTAGTTTATTGTACTTTAAAACTAAGAGATGATGTAATCAATTAAAACAATAAAAGTGTTAATTTTAATTACCAGGGCATAAAAACTCCCTTTGTGTTTCTCTACTTTTCTATTTCCATTTAAAGGCCAAATGACGACTATTAATCAAACTCAGGTTTATAAAAGATGCTTCATAAACTCAAGATCCAAACACTGTGTCGAAACAAAACTTTATTAAACAGAGGTCAGTTTAAATCCCAGAGGGAGCGCTCGTGTCTCTCTCCATCACTACACACTGGGAACTGCACACACTTCAGGCCTCACACACCACACACTGGTTTCCTGTGAGGCCTTCACTAATGTGCAGCTCCACACGTGCGCTAGCGTACGGGGAAAAACCACAAACACCACCAATCCAGTATCGTCAGGATTCTCTGTTCAGACACAAATATACAGTACAAAACAAAAACCAAAATAAAACTACAGTTTCAGATGGAACAGCTGGAAAAGGGCTGATGATCAGGAGAAGGACGCCTGGGATCCAGTCCTGTTCTAAAGGAATGCCATAATTAGGTGTAAATCATGATACGATGATGAGACTTAAGATCGGCCCACGCCTAGTCGAAACCTGAAGAGGTGAATTAAACAACAAGGTGGAAAAGGATGAAGTGATTTCATTATGAACTTTGTTTGGATGACTAGAACATTAATTCTTCTTACAAGTCTTCTATAACTGGACACTGTAGAGTCAAAGTGTTAAGTGGGTTGGAAAGGTCTTCAGGAGCAGCATCAGGGCCATTTCTGACTTTAATTTTAGTACAATGTGTTAAATTGGTGTTAACAAGAAGTCAGGAAATGAGATGAGAAATTTTTATTTTTTAGCTTTGATCAAAACATTTCCACTGTTCAGATATTTATAGATTTTTTTAGAATATAGTTCTCTCTCTCACACACACACACACACACACACTTTTCCCCTTCTGCTGTTTCATTTTATCCTTGGGCATTTTTCTGATCTTTTTATTTTTACTGCTTGACCATTTTGTAGTTTATTAGATTATTATGGTTTCAGAATGGGATCAGAAATTTAAACAATGTAAGTAAGCTATGTGCAAACATTTCAACAAATTCAATATAAAAGATGTTAATTGTCCAGTTATATGTGACAACAAATAAAATAAATGACAAAAGAAAAGTACACATGGGGGAAAAGCGTAAAGGAATAGCAGTGTTTGGTCAGATCAATTCCACAGTCCAAAGACATGCAGGTTAGGTTACTGGTGGCTCTAAATTGACTGGAGGTGTGAATGTGAGTATGAACGGTTGTGTGTCTCTGTGTGTCGCCCTGTGATGATCTGGTGACTTGTCCAGGGTGAACCCCACCTCTCACCCATAGTCAGCTGGGATAGGATCCAGCTTACCCACGACCCTGCACAGGATAAGCGGCTACAGAGAATGGATGGATGGATGGATGGACAGATCAGTTAATCACTTCAGAATCCTGTTCCTGAGAGAGAGAGAGAGAGAGAGATATGTGTTCATTGCTCACTGAAAGGAATAGAAAATGTAAAGTAAATACATGCATGGGTTGGTAGCTTGTAATATTGAGAGCCTGTAAGAAAAGTTTCAGGCATGTTTGACCATTTATAAGAAAGCTGTGAGCGTTTTTGTATCGCTGCTCTAATGCCACCAGGAGGCCGCCATGTTGCCTGTTGGAAGGGCGATGTGTGACATCATTTGGGCGCAAGGCTGAGTGTAGCTCTTCAGTACTGAAGGAGCAAAGCGAAAGGTCTGCTAAGGTGAGAATGTCGATTTTTTCACTATACATCTGAAATAGTGTATTAATGAGCTGCAACCCTGACTTTTGGACAAACCTGAACTCTTTACCTGTAAAACGAGGCTGAAACTGCGTAATACTACTCCTTAGTACGCTCAGCATGCGCTCGACTCATTCATGAAAAACTTCAAGACATCCCCAGGCTAGCTGACCGTAATTACCGTGGTAGACAGTCCAACTCCCGCAGCAACGCAGAAAGAGGGTAAACAAGCACTGCTTTACTATACAGGATTCATCTGAACATTACAGCAGGATGCACTTGTACGAGAAAAGGCAGAAATATTGCCAGAAACCCCCGAGCTGCTGGTATGGGATGGATTTATCTGGTAAAATTCATACATGTAAAGGATACAGTATAAATAGCACTGAGGACAACACAAAGTATAAAATACACTTATTTCCAATGTGGTCCTCTTGATGACAGCAGGAAACAATAAAATATACCAGATTATAATAAAATTGACAAAATTCTATCAACAATGATGAAAGTCAAACAAAAATATGCTAACTGTAATTATCACAGAGTACAACTAGATTACAGAAATAGCACCAAAATGATTAAAAATTAGTTACACACACAAAACTGGGTTTGGAATTTACTCCATAAAATTTAAGAAACAGGTGAAAAAGTTATCACGTGTTTGATGTCACTTACAATCCACGGCTGTATTCGATAAAATGGACCACAGCGCCAGCGACATTTTTTCACTGATTTCCTCGAGTATTTCGGACAATGACACGAATAACGATGAGGATCATGATAAACAAGCATTACCGTATCAATTAGTTACACACAAGTGAACAATATTTAGAGTTATTTTAGTCAGTCATTACTGAGGCTTTTCTGAGAACACTGAATCAAAGCAAGACACCCAACAAACATCGAGCTGCTTAGATTAGATAAAACTTTATTGATCCCTTTGGGTGGGTTCCTTCAGGGAAATTAAGATTCCAGCAGCATCATTACAGATAAACAGAGAAAATAAATAGAGAAAACTTCTAGATAAATTAAAATAAATTATTTACATATACAAATATAAAAAGAATAAGATATGGGGAAGGGGGGGGCGGCAGGAGACATTGCACTTTATATCAGAATCAGAAACACTTTTATTGCCAGGTATGCGAACACATGAGGAATTTGACTCCGGTACCACTTAGCTTTCATAGTACAACACAGATAAAAGCGTATATACAAAACAAACAAACAAACAAACAAAACAAAGGAATGGTAATAGTCGGGAATAATAGGGAATACAGAGAGAGAGAGAGAGAGAGTCTAACTGCAGTGATCTTCAGGGGAAGATTGTTGCTCCAGCAACGACCTTGACCAAGGCAGTGCTGGCTGAGAGAGCTGAAGATTGGAATTCGTTTAGGCTTGAAACGGGTAGACGTGGCAGACTACCCCGCTCGTCCATTCTGGTCCCTAAAAACCATTTCTCTCTGCAAAGCCATCAACTTCTCCTAGATGGAATCCACAGAGCAGCTCAAGTTCTGAATAGCCACAGTCTAAGTGCCGACAGCTCTGCCCACCACTTCAATCATGTCGGGCAGCTTTATGGGGCTTTGAACAGCTGTCACCATTTTCTGATTTCCTCGATACACCAGGGCAATGCCTAGTCCAATCAGCAAAAGTCCTGTGATCATGGTTCCGAATAGGTAAATATCCTCAATGTCCTCCACAGAAAGAACCGCCAGGCACACGACATGCCACCTCTCCCACACGTCCATCGTATATCCAGCTGCGAACGTTCCGGCAGGACAGGCTGGTTCCCCCGAACCCAGGCTTCTCGTCGAGAAGATTGTGTCAATTGTGTGAAGAGACCAGTTTATCAAATCCATGAATTTTGATTTGAAGAACAATGCAGAAAGGGCTCTCGGACAAGACGAGTCAGCAGAGCAGAAGCAGGAAAGCTCAGGGGAGGAGAGGCAGAGAAATGCGAGATGAGAGGAAAAAAACACCTCCACATTATGCTCCTATCAGGAGCACTATGTGGAAACATTAAAAAAACCTCAGTGCAGCAGCTTTCCATGAAAGCACGGAGAAGAATTAACACAACGATTACACAAAACATAGAAAGTACGAGAGAGCGAAGTCCCGAGGCAGCCATCCGCGGCACCATCTTGGATGGAAAACTATATTGCACATTGTCCAGGATAGCTTATTGTTAGGCTAGGCTACTGCTCCTTCCCATCCTCTGTCCTCCTGTTACCCCCCCAGAGAGGAGTTGTACAGTCTGATGGCGTGAGGGACAAAGGAGTTTTTAAGTCTCTCATCCTGCACTTGGGAAAGAGCATTCTGTCACTGAACAGGCTCCTCTGGTTGCTGATGACGGTGTGCAGAGGGTGACTGGCATCATGCATGATGTTCAATAGTTTGTCATGCTTCTCTGCATCAGCAATTATTACTTTTATGCCCAAAGGAACTCAAAAGAACATCACGCTTAATAAAAACTTAGGGAAGCCATAAAGTGTTTTCTTACCCTTTGAATTTCTCTTTTGCGGACTACTGACAGTGTTGTCTCGTTTGTAAGCTTCAAGTCTTACTCGCTATGCGGAGCTTCCGTGTCTTGCACCCAAATGATGTCATAATTGCCGGAAACGATCGGGGGGAATTTTCTGATTGGTTAAAATATTTTCAATGGCGGTATCCATGAAATCATCCATTCTGCATAGAAATTGACTTTTGGAGATGGAGATCTTTGTTATGTGAGCTCCTAATTTTCAATTATTCACATGAATCGTTAGTTTTATATCAATTATCTTCATAACTGGATTTTTCTTTTCAACTACCACTGGCAAGATTGTTCAAGTTTATATGTCCTGCAGGAAATACACACTCACATACACAGTTTCAAATCTCTTCACGCTGAATAGCAATTTGCTAACATAGCCAGGCCACTACTTACAAAAAAGGAGCTCTCTTTAAAGCTACGCCCACTCTCTCTGCCACACAGAATCAGGAAGTTCATTTCAGGAAAGAGGAGGGAAGAGATCTGAAGGGGGCGGGGTCATGGCATGTGACTGGATTGTAAATGGACAGAGGATGGCAGAAGGAAGTGACGGATCAGGAAGTGAGCTAGGAGGAATGGATGAGGGTGGCGGGAAAGACGAAGGTTGGTGGACTGCAACTTTTAAAAATAGTCGTAAATGAAGGAAGCGTAAGCAATGAGGGAAAAATGTGAGTGTTGAAGACACGGACAGTGATGAAAGCATGGGAGCTGCAGGGAAACAAGTTGAAGAGTATAAAGTGATAATTAAACGAACTCAAGAAGGAGCGGCATTCAGTGAGTGGAACCCGATTCAACTAACCAAAGCGATAAACAAACTGGTAGGTGATGTGAAGAGCCAAGATACTACGAAGTGGAGCACTTTTAGTTGTGTGCAGAGATAGTACTCAGCAAGGGAGGGTCATCAAACTGAATAAAATTGAAGACAAAAAAAAAAAAAGAGTGCAAGGACCATTGCTCAAGGACAAGAAGTTTGTACGAGGAGTCATTTCAGGGGGACCCACAGCTGCATCAGTGGACCAGATTAAAGAGAGTATAGTAGGGACAAAAGCAATTGAGGCAAAACGACTGAGAACAACAAGAAACAGTGAGAAGTGTGATAGTTTAGCGGTAATGATAAAAATTGATGAGGAAAAGCTGTCAGCTAAAGTCTATTTAGGTTCTATGTGCTATGATGTTAAGCCTTATGTTCCCCTGCCACCGAGGTGCTTCAAATGCCAGAAATATGGACACGTAGCAGCCATATGCAAAGGAAAACAGAGGTGTGGAAGATGTACAGGAGAACATGAATACGGAAAGTGTGAAAGTGGAGCCAAGTTAAAGTGCTGTAACTGTGGAGGGGAAAAGAGCTCAGCCTCTCGCGGATGTGAGGCCAGTAAGAGAGCAGCAGAGGTGCAAAAAGTGAAACTCTCACAAGGGATAACACATGCAGAAGCAGTAAGGAGAGCGTTTGGTCAGACAGAGAAGCCAAAACGAAGTAACACAGAAAGCTACAAAACAAACCCATGTGAAGGCTGTGATAAAATAAAGGAGATGCTGATTGTAAGGAGAAATGATTTTGTGTTATTCATGGTGGAGGTGATCAACTGCTCAGCACAAACAGACAAGAAAACTAAGAAAATCAAAATAATAGTGAAGTCAGCAGAAAAATATCTTGGGGTTAAGGGTTTGTGTTGGGAAGCGGTTGAGGAAGTGCTAAGTGGGGAAGGGCCCCCCTAGTTCACAGGCCCCGAGGCTTGGTGATTCATGGCACTGATCATTCTGCAGTGGAATGCAAGAAGTCTCCTTGCTAATGGTCAGGAGTTTAAACATTTCTTAATAAATTTACAAGATAAACCAAACATAATCTGCATACAGGAAACCTGGCTGAAACCAAAATGGGATTTTATTCTACATGGATACACTGCTATTAGAAATGACAGGAAATATGGTAAAGGTGGAGGGGTGCTAATATTTGTGCAGAATGGGATGAGGTACAAATGTAGTCAATAAGGACAAGAGGAGATTTCAATCATTAATTATTATAACCCTTGTAAAAGGTTGACTAAAGACATGTTAAATATTATTGGTGGAAGGCTGCAGGGTAAAGTAATACGGTGTGGGGACTTTCATGCTCGTAGTACACTGTGGGGTAGTAGGGATACAGATACTAATGGTTCAAGTATAGAAGATTTTATTGATGAGAAACTATTAGTGTGTGTTAACTATGATAAAGGCACAAAATATAACTGTATACAAAACACAAAGTTCAATCGACCTCACGCTCACACTGCAGGAAATAGCAGGTATCACAACATGGGAAATGATTAATAAAACACCTGTCAGTAGTGATCAAAGTGATCAATAGTGATCAAAATTGGTACAGAAGTAAGTCAGGAAATATCAATGGGGATGCCAAGGTGGAATTTCAAAGAAGCCAACTGAGACAAATTTCAACTATTAAATAAGATGTGAAGAACTGGTTTGGGAGGATATTACTGGTGTAGAGGAGTTTAACAATAAGTTGGTGACAGCAATCATACAGACAGCAGAGGAAACAATTCCAAAGGCAGTAGGAGGCAGAGAGAATGGGATGGTTCCCTGGTGGGATGAAAATTGTAGAAAAGCTGTCAAAAGAAGAAATGGAGCTTTCAGACAATTAAAGAAACATCATTCATTAGAAACATTAATTCAGTATAAAAAAAGAGCACAAGCAATAGTTAGAAGAATAATTAGAAGAATAAAACATACATATTGGAGACACTACTGCAGTAGCATAGGCAGGGAAACGCAGCTGTCAGATGTCTGGGGAACGATCAGACAAATGAGTGGTATAAGAAGGTGGTATGAAATACCAATGTTAAACCAAAATAATAAAATAGCAGTTACAAACAGACAAAGCAGAGCTATTGGCACAAACATTTGCTAAAATTCATAGCTTAGAGAATCTGTCAAATACAGCTAGACAATCTAGGGATAATACACTGGCATTAAATCCAGGTGTTGAGGTGAGGAAAACTACATTAGGATGGTGATAGTCTAGATTTACCCTTCAGTCTATTTGAGTTAAATAGAGCAATCATGAAGGTAAAGCAAACTTCCCCAGGGAAAGATGGTATTAGCTATAGCATGCTGGAACATCTGGATAATCGGTCACGTGATGTAGTTTTGAGACTATTTAACATGGTTTGGGAAACAGGAATAATTCCAACAACCTGGAAGCAGTCTACTGTATCATTGTGCCAATTTTAAAACCTGGAAAAGACCCTTCAAACTACAGACCAATAGCATGAACATCACAGTTTGGTAAAACAATGGAGCGGATGACAACTGAGAGGCTTAATTATTTCATGGAAAGTAAACGCCTGTTCGCACCTTATCAAAGCAGATTCCGTAAAGGAAGAAACACATTGGACTCCGTCTTATCCTTGGAATCAGAAGTCAGGAAAGCCCAGACTAATAAAGAAATAGTTGTCGCGGTCCTGTTTGATGTAGAAAGAGCATATGATGTGTTGTGGAAAGGACGACTTCTTATTAAATTGAATAAATTAGGTATAGGTGGTAGGTTATATAACTGGGTGTGAGACTTTCTATTTGGCAGAACAATAGAAGTAAGAGTAGGCGTGGAGTATTCGAACACGTATTTAGTAGAAAATGGAACTCCACAAGGCAGTGTGTGTAGTCCGGTGTTGTTTAACATAATGATCAATGACATTTTCGAGCAGGTAGAATATGGTATTGGGAAAGCACTGTATGCAGACGACGGGGCCCTCGGGATTAGGGGCAGAAATTTAGGATACATTCAGAAGAAAATGCAGACAGCAATAAAAACAATAGAGGAATGGTCAAAGAAATGGGGGTTTAAGCTATCAATATCAAAGTCCCAGGTAATATGTTTTTCTTAGCAGCAAAAATCACTTTTGCTGAAACTATATGGTCAACCACTTGAGCAAGTCAGAGTGGTTCGGTTTCTGGAGGTTATTTTGGATGAGAAACTCACGTGGAGACACCATATAGAACAAACGAAAGGAAAATGTAAGAAAATCAACAATCTTCTGCGTTGCTTGTCAGGATGGAACTGGGGGCAGCAAGGTCATCATTACTAAACATTTACTGGGCACTCATGAGAGCAACACCGACTAGTGGCCTAGTGGTAGCGTGTCCGCCTCTCGATCAGGAGATCGTGAGTTCTATTCACGGTCGGGTCATACCAAAGACCATCATAAAAATGGTACCTACTACCATCTGGCAAGGCACGCTGCAATACAGATGTGCATGGGGAGTTAAACTCTCGTGGTTACCAGAGGACACGCCCCCCACTGTAACCCTAGCTATGTAATAGGCGAGAGGCCGAGGGCTACGGAAACGGAGATCGGCGCCGCCCGATGTGCCACCATTCAGAGTTGGGCCTGGTTAGTACTTGAGTGGGAGACTGCCAAGGAATACCAGGTACTGTAAGGCGCGGGAAGGACTTTAACTTAACTAACATGAGAGCAAGATTAGATTATGGTTGTGTAGCCTGTGCGTCAGCGTCAAATAGCAACCTTAAAAAATTAGATGTAGAGCAAACACAGGCCCTAAGAACATGCTGCAGGGCATTCAAAACCTCTCCAGTAGCTGCCACGCAGGTAGAAATGGGAGAAATGCCATTACATATTAGGAGAGTTAAGCTTATGTTGGCATACTGGGTTAACTTACACAATGAATTGCACCCAACAAAGGCCATCCTGCAGGAGTGCTGGGGACACAACCAATCAAACTTACAGTTTTGGATGGATTGGTGATGTCAAGGCAGGTGAAGCAGGTCGACACAGTCGCCAGTACAGCAAAACAGTTCCAATTTCAGCGATCCCTCCCTGGCTGTTTGTGATGCCATCTGTCGATCTGAATTTACAAAAAGAAATGAGAGACAAGTCCAAGCGAGTGCCTGCTTGTTACATTGTCCAAAGCAGTGGTGTAGTCTACGTGATACGCAGGTATATACGGCGTAAGCGCACTGGAAAAGCTCGGCGATTTCCGTATACTCACTGAAGAGCTCAGTGATTTGCGTGTGTGCATGCGCCTACCGAAAAATATATTCGTTATTTGAACTGGCCAAACCAACGTCAACATTGTCAGATGAATGTTCCCATGGGCGTAACCACCATAGGCACTGGGGGGGACATGTCCCCCCCAATATTGGGAAAGCACCAATCTGTCCCCCCCAATATTTGGCGTATTAAATCAATATGAGACAAATAATATGCCATCCTGAACCATGGCTATATAATGAATCCTTCACTTGTTATGTCCGATTTACTTTCAATTTAGGAAGTACAGAGAAACAAAACAAACAAAAAAAACCCTTTGCGACCACCCCCTATGATTGTGCACTTGGGTCAGCCCATGTGGTTCGTTGGTTTGAAAATCCACTCAGACTGTCAGGTAGGCTGCTGGTGGACACATTCAAATGGCGGTAGCCGCAAAGAAAAGGAAGGACCCATGGGCGTAAAAATGCGTATGGACGCGTCCATACTAATATTCAGCTGAGTTTAAAATGTCCATACCATTTTTGAATGGAGAAGCCGCGATGTGGGAAACGCTGAATAAAAACACCAAACGCGGTGTCGCTTCCAGCTGATTTTCAGTTGTGAACAGATCTCCCAAAGACGGCTGACTATTGGTGGGGACAGCAGGTAAAAAAGCTTTATGAAGCTTTGATTGGCCCACCTCCCGTTGCCTTGACGTTGCTATAGTTTTTTGTTGTCACTGGCTGTAAGCAGTAGCAAGCGGTAAAATCAGCATCCAGCTCGCTGCTACAGCAAAACAGCACACAGGCAGTGATGTCGGGCAATAAAAGAAAACGTAAGGAGGACATAACATGACATTTTTGTCATATGATCCTGTAACAGCAAGGAGTTTCTGTTTGCAATCTCTCTCTCTCTCTCTATGTCTGTCTCTCTCTCTCTCACACACACTAATAAATGCTTGTAGGTAATGCTAAATGTTTACTTATATTTACTGTAACAGCAAGGAGTTTCTGTTTGCAATCTCTCTCTCTCACACACACACACACATACACACACACTAATAAATGCTTGTAGGTAATGCTAAATGTTTACTTATATTTACTTTTTTCTTGCTCATTGTTTGCATGTATATGCATATATGCATGTGTATATGCGTATGTATGTAACCTCTGCAATAAAATGTGAAAATGTAAAAATGTGAAACAATTATCACTTAACCCTTTCAACTTGATGAATAAACATTTTTGCAAAATGCACTACAACTACCAAAACTCTTCACACTTCTACCACCCATACCTACATTACTTCCAGACAGGGCCGTCGACAGGGGGGGGGGGACAACCGGGTATTTTGTCCCGGGCCCAGGCATGAGGGGGGGCCCAGAACTGGTCCCTCATGAAGATGCCATTAATCATTCTGTTTCATTTCAAAATGTGTTGATTTGGGGGAGAAAAATGTGCTATATTTGCATTCAATGAATGATTTCTGGTTCTTTTGCCTTTATTGTCTTCGAAAATAGATTCAAGAACCCACGTACCACCCCTAATGCAGAAATGGTTTGGTCTTTGATTAAGGCGCCAAATAACACGGCACTATAGAGATCTTGCAGTCACGTGACCGGAAAGTACACAACCGCCATCTTGTCGGTCAAAAACACCGCTGAATACTGCTGCACTCGTGTACAGAATGGATCAATTTCAACCGACGGACTACACGGCTCATTTTTCTAATGAACAGATAACTAGATATATGTCTAAAATAAACGATCTACAGATTTGTGACCCTTATGGCTTTCCGGACGGAGTTTTCACGACCGGATTTTGAACTGCCAGCGGAATACCCGGACATGTATGATTACCTCATTAACTTTCCCTCGCTGTTCAGTGGTGAAGCACTGCGTGCTTATAAATCTCTGCACAGTTTTCTTTACAGAAATTCAGGATTTGTCAGCGACTCAGATGTGGCATCTTGTAAACAAAATGATCCTCACTGGATGGGTAAGTCACTTAAGTATTGAGTATAGCACTGACCAGCCGATTATAGAATAGAATAAGGTAATTCCAAATCGTCCGTGTTGTTTACATGGATCTGGCGTTGGAGAGGTAGAGGCTTAGCAGTGGAGATTTGAGTGGCTGTTTGTATGTGTATATGTATGTGGCAATCATATCCAAATGTTTTAGGCACGCTTGCTGAGCTGCGCTGAGCTGGACTCCGGTTAGCTGAAAGCCCGTGGAACGCTGCCTCTTGTTAATTAAACCTTATTTTGTTGGAAATCATCCCGTGTAGATACGACGGCATGTGAAATTGCCAGCTAGATAGAGTTTAATGTAACGAATGGGCTATAAATGGGGTGTTTTGAGGTTAGTCTGTTGCAAAACATTAAACTTTCGCTTAGACTGGATACTCTTCAAACAATTCCCTTGCTCAAGTGAAAAATGATAGGCCTGTATGAAAAGCGCAATTAATGAAAGTAGCCTAATAAGCCCTAAATGAATAAAACAACCTCTGTTTTATTGTTGTTGCTTACACGTTAAGATTTTGAAATCTTCTCGGTCCAGTTCTATATCCAGGGAACGTTGTAATCCTTTTGGTTTATCCGTAATAAACGTGTCAGCCCCCAGGTCAGATAGGCTAATGTTACGTGGTTGGGAGGGTGTCAATTTTTTTTGTAACATTCTAAATCGAGTACGGAAAGGACGTTTATGAAAAACAAGACAAAAAAATACACTGAAAAACTCACTGTACACATCACTAGTGGTGATGCTTCTATGTTCAGATTTTGGGAAAGCCATAACTCCGTTCTCATTGAGGCCCAGTTCCATCCCGTAAACAATCATTTTGGTTTATCAACTACCTGTGCTCAAACATGTCACAGGAGAGGCTCAATGGGCTGGCTATGCTCTCTATAGAGCGCAAACTTGCAAAGAAGCTGGACTTCAATGACCTTATTGACGACTTTGCCACAGCAAAAGTCCGGCGCATTGCATTTCGCACCTGAATAGCTGCAGACTAAGGAAATGTTCAAACTGTAAATATGTTGAAATGTTGAAATAAAATGGTTGACTGTTATAATGGGCTTGGAATACCTGTTATTTAAGGGTTGGAGTGAATGGAGACTATGAAAAGAGGGGTTGGGTGTGGGTGGTTGCTGTGTGGTGATGTGCGTGCGTGCGTATGTGTGTGTGTGTGTGGGGGGGCCCACTCAGATTATTTTGTCCCGGGCCCAGCCAAAGCTGTCAACGGCCCTGCTTCCAGATTCTGAAATTGCAGTAACTCAAAAGGAAGCACATGATGTATCAAATGTGTGAAAATAGTAAAAGTTGTGTGAAAATGAAGCAGTAGCACATAATTTTGATTGATTGTGTTGTTGTATTTTGGGTAGGTCATCCACTACAGCGAAATTCACAGCAACTTCAATGTCCGCTTTCTCTGTGTGATAATGTATTGCCCGTATACATACAGATGTTAGCCTAAGTCTAAGACTGAGTGTACCTGGTGCTAAAAATCAAAATAACACAAAGGAATGGACAACCAATCATTTGTACAGTGTAGGCCACATTTCGTGCGACAACCATGGCGCACTGGGGCGCTTGGCCAAATTATGTCCCCACCAATATCAACACCGTTTTTACGCCCTTGGAAGGACCAACGGGCTGACATTCGCCTTTTTTTCCAGACGAGTCAGACATGATGAGTCTGTCACAGAGAGTCACAGGCATGATGGAGGAAGGGAACAGACAGAGACCTGCTCTGAAGATGAACTGGTAAAGAGCATTGTATTACGAGTTCTTAAAACAACTTTATTTTTAACCTCATCATAGGCTGCATGTCATCAGTAGGCTAGTAATAAGAGCATACTGTCCTTTAATTAAATGTAAATAAATTAAATAAAATTATCATTTTGGTCAGTCATTATAGAGGGATTTCACTGATGTCACCCGAAACTGGAAGTAAACAGACCCTGCGCCATATTGGAAGACCAACAAACTCGTGATTAGGGGGAAATAACGGCAGCGGTATGTGAACCCACGAGAATAAAGTGGAGTGGCAAACGACTTAAACAAACAAATCTGAGCTGTTTTATTTATGATTTATTGGCCCAACAGTAGACTTGAAAGAAACCTGTGTGAGACTTGGCAAAAAACTGTAGATATAATGGATAAGTCTGTGCATGATCTGCGGACACTTTGAGGTAAGCAAACGCAAGAAATTCAGATTTAAAACATGCTAAACTGGCCCCAAGTTGATAACTGTATGAGGAGCAAGCCTCCCAGACTTCTACAATTTAATAATAATAATAATAATAATAATAATTTAGGATGGTTTGGGGCTTGCTCTCCCTCCTATTATATAAATAAAGCATAGTTGTTGTGTAGGCATATATCATAAATGCATATGTATAATTTGGATAAATTAACCTAAATTATGGATACCTTAATAGTAGCAAAAAGTATTAATTTTTCAACTGAAAAGATATATTATTAAAAGATAAATATCAACAAGATTACCTTGGCCATAACTATGTGTAGGTTATTCTTAACAACAGCTGTAATATCATGAACCAAGCCACTAACAACATAATTGTAAGCCTGTAGCCCTTTGTAGGCTTTCAAGTCATCAGCAGTGTAGGCACTGGGTGTAAACAACAAATAGTTTACAATGTCTGGGTAGCAAACAGATGGCAGAATTGGTGTCAGGTCCTCCTTATGTTTCCATTCTCCCTTGCCCCGAGTCTTATCATATGGGTCAAACCCATCAATCACAGCCAGTTTCTCCACATACCGTGCCCTTTCTGCAGCTGGTAATGTACTCACATAACCCGAATTATCAGCCATCGTGTCACTTCACTCTCGCTCATAGTTTGTTTTGTATGTATATACTTGAGGTCTTCCAATATGGCACCCTAACAAAATCTCGCGGTACGGTGACGTCATGCGGTAGCCCTCTATTCTTGAACACCTCCATATTTTTGGGCCATTTATTTAGATAAAGTCAATATATTTTCTACAAAGTTCTATGTTGTTTTGACCTATTAACCAGGGTAATGCTCCTTTCTATTGCTTTGGTAGCCATTTTTCTGTAGCAATTTGGCATTTCTGCATTTGTTTGAAATGTGTGTGTGCGCGTTTGTGTGTGTGTGTGTGACTAGCTCTGGTGTGACAGATTTTCATGCAATGTTTTACATGTTTTTTGTATGTTGTATTGCGTTACATGTTTTGCAGTTGCACATTCTGTTTTGTGTTTTGCCTGATACACAATAAAAAAAAAACAAGATATAAATGTTAACATGTTCATTGGTAATTGTATTCATCAAAACAATGTTCTAGATAAGCACATCTTTATCAATAGGCCCATATAAAAGTTGCGCTAAATGCACTTAAAAATATTTTGGGAAGGGCTCAAATTTGGACCCCCCCAATATTTATACCATGGTTACGCCCTTGAATGTTCCACAGTTCCATTCCTAGATGCCTGTGTCCACCAAACGCGCTTTAGCGCTGCAAGCGCCTATTCAATTCAAATCCTATGGGCTTCATTTATTAGACGCTGACAGAGCCGACTCAGCACTCAAGGCGTTGCGAGTTGATCCAAGAGCACAGAATCGACCCTTCCGGGAGCTCCGCCCTCCAGAGCAACTGTTGCTATGTCAGTCAAGCCAGCCGTCTGCACTTTTTTTTTTATTACAGATAACAAACAAGTACAGAATTGTATGAACGAAAGAAAGATACAATAACTTCACGCCAGGGGCTATACAGTATACACACATAAACAAAGCAAAAACACACATTTACAATACAATATTAAACTTCGCACACAGTTTCACAGTCTTGATAGCTTTTGTGTTAAGTGAGGCAGAAATGGTATTAATATAAATCTCTAGATCTTTAAAAAAATAAGTAAAGGATGGCTTAATTTTTATGACCTTGCACTTATGAATATGGAATTTAGCTAAAATAATAATTAAACTACAAAGAAAATATTCCTCCTCCAACTCCTTGCTATAAGTGGTAAAACCAAATAAAACATCTTGTAAACGTAACTGAAAAGTATCACAGATATGGTCAATTATAAAACGACAGATTTTACACCAAAAGTCTTTTGAGAAGTCACAAAACCAAAAGAGATGAATGAGTGATTCTGAATGTGTATTACAAAAGGTACAATTGGTATTAATATCTTTTCTGAACTTAGCTAAGTAGGATTTCACCGGGTAACAACTATGCACAATTTTTAAAAGAAACTTCTTTTACTTTATTAACTAGTAGAAATCTGCTGGGTAGCGTCCAAGTCTTGGCCCAAAATATATCTTGGGCAGTGCCATATTAAGCCAATGCGGTGCCCCTGGGCACTATACCTCAAGTGCCCCCCCACACACACACACCCTGCATGCACGCGTTCAGTAACCTCCTGCACACACTCACAAACCTTGCCCTTTGCTGTCAAAAATAGTAGCATGTACATAAACAATAGTACACACAAACAAGGTCATTCTTCCTCATTGAAAATGTATTAAGTAGGCTACATCAGCCCATCAAATTCACTGAAAACAACCAATGATATGCATGTAGGCATATTGAAATGTCTTATTCAAAAATGAGCAGCATATATTTGTGTGTCTCAAGGGGATCCTCGTCGTCGCCGACCCCTCGGCTAACACTGGCTGTGGTTGTAGCATCTCCCTGGCTAGTGCTAGCAGGGCATCTCCCTCACTAGCATCGCTGATTTCACTAGCTTCGGCTTCAGCGCTGGTAGTGACAGCAGTTGTCGATGTTTTTATAAAAAAAACGATCTAACACTGGAACATTTTTAATTGCAGCTACACGCCTGGAGTCTTTCTCTTTTTTAAATTTTCTCTTTGCACAACCACTCAATTGATGTCTGTCCATTTTTCATTTCTACCGCGGTTTTAAAAAAATTGATACATTCACCATAGGTGGACTGGCTCAACTGACAGGTTGAGGAAAGGGGGGTTAATGGTCACATAGGCCACTCTTGCTCAGAATTGATTATTGTTGTTGTTCTTATGAAATTAGTGTTCATAATGAATTATATATGACTATTTAACAATGTCAAGTGTATAACCATTTTAAGTGTACAAACATTCACGAAAAATATTTTTAAAGTTTCTGTCATGTGGTGCCCCCCCACTGGCTGTGAGTGGTTGGTGCCCCTGGGCACTGTGCCGCAGGCCCATATAGTTAATCTGGCCTTGATCTTGGGCATATCCACTCCAAGCTGAGATAGCACATGGTACTGAAATAAAGTCCTTTAGAAATAGATTGCGCACACATCGGTTATTATTACAGTTAGTGGACCTAAAGCATATTTCACCAACATATATGTTCTAAGAGGATCAAGTTGAGTAGTCACAAAAGAAGAAGAATATCCTTTCAAGAGCATGACCACTCCCACTGGAATTGCATCAAAAACAATGGCAAATTGTTTAGGAGTTACAGGTATTTTTACATTCTGAAGAAATTCTTAATAGCTGAAAAGATTACCCTGCTCATTAATAAGTTGGTTTACTAAAACAATTCCATTCCTAAACCAGTTATCAAAAAAATATAAATTTCTTTTTATAACATATATCCCTATTATTCCAAAGAAAGTAAGTATTTGGAGAGAAATTGTGCTTGTAAATAAGAGACCAAGACAAAAGAGCTTGCTTGTGAAAGTTTGACAACGATACAGGAAGCCTATCAATGTTGTAATTGCAAAGTAAAATAAACTTTAAGCCACCCAATTGAGAAAACACATGACAAGAGATAAAATTCCATATGGACGCAGGTTCTTTTAAGTGCTTTTTAATCCAATTAACTTTAAAGGTGTTATTCAGTATACTAAAGTCGATGAAGTTGAGGCCACCCTTGTTGTAGTCGTTCATCATAACAGATTTTTTAATATAATGTGTTTTGTTTTTCCAAACAAAATTATAGAGTAACTGGTCAATATGTTTACAAATTTTGCTATCCACACCCAACGCTATTGCTGCATATGTCAATCTGGATATGCCTTCTGCTTTTGAGAGTAGAATCCTACCCTTCAAAGACAAATCTCTCTGAAGCCACATATTAAGTCTTTTTTTGGTCTTATCAATTATGGGGTTAAAGTTAATGCTACACCTGAGATTCTGATCCTTAGTTATGACTATGCCCAAATAGGTAACTTGTTCCTTTACTGGTATATTAGAAATAGAAACAGCATTACAACCTTTTACTGCCATCAGTTCACATTTGTTCACATTCAAATAAAGACCTGACGCTAAAGAAAAAACCTGAATAACGTCTAACGCAACCGAGATCTGAGCTGAATCTTTTAAGAAGAGTGTAGTGTCATCAGCCAGTTGACTAATAATGATCTCTCTGTCTAACACAGACATTCCCTTTCAGGCTTGTGCAAAATTCAGAATTTCAGAATTTAATTCAATTCAGGAAGTGAATTTGAATTGAATTGGCTCCACCCCCAGAGGATATGGAATTGAATGTGAATTGGAATTACAGGAAGTGGAATTTTAAATTCATTGCAATTCAGAGAAATTCATTCTAACCACATATCAGTGAGAATGTGATACTTAGCATGTGTTTTTCTTCTAGATTGGAATAATTATATCTGAAACACAATAAATGCAATACAGAGACTATTATTAAGCATACATTCTTATATTGAAAAGCAATATTTTCATTTTAAAGTAATCAAATAACCAGCGCTCGAAACTAACGGTGTCCCGATGTCCCGGGGACCATAAAAAATGTCATCGGGACACAAAATTATCATATCTGGGACAATCCCGGGACAATGGAAAAAAAACAGATCTAGAAAAAAGTTCTACATTAATATTATTTACAAAGCCGTAACACATACGTAGACATTCACCTAATTTGTCAATTTTAATTTTAAAACGTTAACAGCGAAAATACATAGTAGCTACACTTTCGATGCACCTGCATCCGTAGGCTACAGAGCAGCGCATTCTGTTCTAGAATCTTCGGCCGGAGTCCGCGTTATATGGACTTGGAATGGAATTGCTACCGCACACGCTGCGCCGACTCTTGCCAGAACAAAAATGCTGAAGTGGTTGAAGCGGACCGACCGCGGGGAAGAAACTGAAAGCCCAGACATAACGTCTCCGGGACCTTCAGGATCCAAAGTGTCATCGCCTGGTCTGCAGGCAACGCTAGCAACTGAATGAACTGAATGAACACTGTTAGACACGTTATAAAATACAACAGGAATGCTGTGGATGATATTGACGGAAGATACCGTTCAACAGAATAAGTGAGTTTTCTTGGTGTCTTTCTAGTTCAGAAAGTTTAGTCAGTCAGCAGCACAACTAGGCTCGGACCTGCCACTATGCTGATGTTGCTAACATTTGCACCCACGCTTCGGCAGCGAAAGTTCATAAAAATGGATAACGGAAAGTTCATAAAAATGGATAACGGAAAGTTCATAAAAATGGATAACGGAAAGTTCATAAAAATGGATAACGGAAAGTTCATAAAAATGGATAACGGTAATGGTGAAAATTATAAGTTGGCCTTATAAGTACCAACAGATATTCAAGGTATAAGTAGATGAAATGAACATAAAAGGGGTCTTATTTTCAACTAAAGTGTACTGCAGATGTAGGGAGTTGAAACATTTTCTGAATGAGCTAGTTGGCCCCTTTAAATAAACGGGTATCTATTCATACAGTGAGATCGCCAAAGTTTAATAAACTGAAAATGCAATAACTGTAATTTTGAAGTAGATGATGTATAGGACATGTGTCGCTTGTGTCTTGTGACTTATTGTAAAAATGATATAAGGGGTTCAAAATCGCATAGTTACAAATATAATAGTAACTTCATATGATGGGCGGCACGGTGGTGTAGTGGTTAGCGCTGTCGCCTCACGGCAAGAAGGTCCGGGTTCGAGCCCCGGGGCCGGCGAGGGCCTTTCTGTGTGGAGTTTGCATGTTCTCCCCGTGTCCGCGTGGGTTTCCTCCGGGTGTTCCGGTTTCCCCCACAGTCCAAAGACATGCAGGTTAGGTTAACTGGTGACTCTAAATTGAGCGTAGGTGTGAATGTGAGTGTGAATGGTTGTCTGTGTCTATGTGTCAGCCCTGTGATGACCTGGCGACTTGTCCAGGGTGTACCCCGCCTTTCGCCCGTGGTCAGCTGGGATGGGCTCCAGCTTGCCTCGACCCTGTAGGGCAGGATAAAGCGGCTAGAGATAATGAGATGAGATGAGACTTCATATGATAATATTAACCACTGGTTATTTCAGAGAGGAAAAAAATGGGGACACTATTGCTTCCATTCGGGACAATACAACACAGAATTCGGGACCACTGGGGGACACAAAGAAAAAAAGTTAATTTCGAGCCCTGCAAATAACACAAAGCTGTGGTGAATGCAATTATTATTTTATTTACTTCATGGAGTAACAGTGTTGCATTTAATGATCATCAGCTCTTCAAACGTTTTATCATTGAGGCGGCATCACTCTGGTCGGAATATCTTTCCACCAACACTAAATACAGTGGGGCAAAAAAGTATTTAGTTAGCCACCAATTGTGCAGGTTCTCCCACTTAAAAACATGAGAGAGGCCTGTAATTTTCATCATAGGTACACTTCAACTATGAGGGACAGAATGGGGGAAAGAATCCAGGGAATCACATTGTAGGATTTTAATGAATTAATTGGTAAATTCCTTGGTAAAATAAGTATTTGGTCACCTACAAACAAGCAAGATTTCTTGCTCTCACAGACCTGTAACTTCTTTTTTAAGACGCTCCTCTGTCCTCCACTCGTTACCTGTATTAATGGCACCTGTTTGAACTCGTTATCAGTAGAAAAGACACCTGTCCACAACCTCAAGCAGTCACACTCCAAACTCCACTATGGCCAAGACCAAAGAGCTGTCAAAGGACACCAGAAACAAAATTGTAGACCTGCACCAGGCTGGGAAGACTGAATCTGCAATAGGTAAGCAGCTTGGTGTGAAGAAATCAACTATGGGAGCAATTATTAGAAAATGGAAGACATACAAGACCACTGATAATCTCCCTCGATCTGGGGCTCCATGCAAGATCTCACCCCGTGGGGTCAAAATGATCACAAGAACGGTGAGCAAAAATCCCAGAACCACACGGGGGGACCTAGTGAATGACCTGCAGAGAGCTGGGACCAAAGTAACAAAGGCTACCATCAGTAACACACTACGCCGCCAGGGACTCAAATCCTGCAGTGCCAGACATGTCCCCCTGCTTAAGCCAGTACATGTCCAGGCCCGTGTGAAGTTTGCTAGAAAGCATTTGGATGATCCAGAAGAGGATTGGGAGAATGTCATATGGTCAGATGAAACCAAAATAGAACTTTTTGGTAAAAACTCAACTTGTCGTGTTTGGAGGAGAAAGAATGCTGAGTTGCATCCAAAGAACACCATACCTACTGTGAAGCATGGGGGTGGAAACATCATGCTTTGGGGCTGTTTTTCTGCAAAGGGACCAGGACGACTGATCTGTGTAAAGGAAAGAATGAATGGGGCCATGTATCGTGAGATTTTGAGTGAAAACCTCCTTCCATCAGCAAGGGCATTGAAGATGAAACGTGGCTGGGTCTTTCAGCGTGACAATGATCCCAAACACACCGCCTGGGCAACAAAGGAGTGGCTTCGTAAGAAGCATTTCAAGGTCCTGGAGTGGCCTAGCCAGTCTCCAGATCTCAACCCCATAAACAAATCTTTGGAGGGAGTTGAAAGTCGGTGTTGCCCAGCGACAGCCCCAAAACATCACTGCTCTAGAGGAGATCTGCATGGAGGAATGGGCCAAAATACCAGCAACAGTGTGTGAAAACCTTGTGAAGACTTACAGAAAACATTTGACCTCTGTCATTGCCAACAAAGGGTATATAACAAAGTATTGAGATGAACTTTTGTTATTGACCAAATACTTATTTTCCACCATAATTTACAAATAAATTCTTTAAAAATCAGACAATGTGATTTTTTGGATTTTTTTTTTCTCATTTTGTCTCTCATAGTTGAAGTGTACCTATGATGAAAATTATAGGCCTCTCTCATCTTTTTAAGTGGGAGAACTTGCACAATTGGTGACTGACTAAATACTCTTTTGCCCCACTGTATCCTCTCAACAGGTGCAGAGGAAGCAGGTATGGCCAGATATTTGCATGCAAGTAGAGCAAGGTTTGGGAAACGATTTTGGTTTTCTTTCCAGAACAACAAAGGGTTGGTACCCTCTGCCAAACATGCGGCACTCAAGTAAACTGGGAGCTCATGTGAGGATGCATCAATTGGCATAGAAGGTGTTTGGGTATCCATGTAGGAAAAGAGTCTGGGGTGTTTGTGTGGTTGGGTATTCATGTCAGAAGTGGCTTTTGGACGTACAGAATCAACTTTTGCAGCGAGGAGGTTTCTTATTGTGTTCTGTTCTTCACTGTTACACCAGTCTAGCTTGAATCTTGGATCAAGAGTTGCAGCCATCTGGAAGCACTCCATATCTTCATATTTTCCAAGTCGCCTCTCGAGTGCGGTTTGTAAGGTGGACAGAAACTTCTTGTTCCCAGTCATTTTTGGCATCTTTAATGGCATGTCTCAGTCCTCTCACACAAGGAATAACATAGCTTGATGTTACAGCTTTCTCTGCCTGACAGCGGTCTGTGACCTCCTCAAAGGGTTCTAAAACCTCACAGAGTTCCTCAATGATTTTAAGTTCGTATGGTGATAGCTGAATTGGGCAGTGGAGCTCAGCAAGGACATCATTTGGAACTTTAAGAACTGACCTAAGCATCTTCAACTGGCTATTCCAGCATGTGGCATTGGCAGGCTGAAGTTTGTGCATTCCCTCCAGGGCCTCTGCAGCATGAGTGGATTTGTGGCAAAATGCAACAAACTTCTGAACCTTTCCTAGGAGTCTTTTTATGGAGGCAGCATCATCCAAAGCATCGCGCAGTACCAATTGGAGAGTGTGGGTAAAACATGGTAGTCTCTCAGGTGGAAAGTACATCATTTCCTCTTCTACATTGACCACCTCTACACTGGCATCATCATCCTCCTCATCTTCTCCATCACTCTCACTGTCACTCACATGCACTGGTGGAAAAAGACTGAAGGCCTTTACCATGTTGGACGCATTGTCCGTTATGATGAAAGACACTTTGCTCTGAATGTTGAAACTGCGCAGTACTTGATCATAAACCTGGCAAATATTTTCTGCAGTGTGCCTACCTTTAAATTGCTGACAGCTCAGCATCACACTTTGCAGGTTGTAATCATGAAAGAAATGGCCAGTCATTCCTAAAAATGACCTCATTGATCTGTTGGACCATAAATCAATTGTTAGGCAAATATGGCCAGCATTTGTCATGGCATTTGTGAGATGGTCTTTCACAGATTGTGCACGCTGTGGTATGAGGCTGTCTCTGAGAGCTCTTCAGGTAGGCACTGTAAATGCTGGTTGTGCAAGCTGGAATATGCCAATGAAGTCCTTATGCTCAACTGTAGAGAGGGGGAGGAGGCCACTGGAAATCAGACTAACAATGCTATCTGTCAGAGCCATTTGATTTGTATTGGTTGAGGACCACTTGGTTGATGTTGATGGACGGTCTTGATCTTAGGCCACATCCACACGACAACGGCAACGTGATGTTATTTAAAAAAAATATCGCCTCCAAATGGGCAACGATCAGTAGAAATCAGGTCCATATGGCAACGCAACGCAACGCTTGCTGAAAACGATGCAATACACATGCCACACCTCTAGGGGCGCTGTAAGACGGTCCCTTCGGACACACCAGAACAACCCATACGAAAAAGAACAGTAAAGAACTTACAAGAGTTTACCACTGTCTTAGTAGTAAATCCTTATAAATATAAATAAATATATATGCCATGTATGATTTACTCCTGAAAGTGGCCCATTTTGCATTTTCCTCATACAAATTTTTTATGAAAATCTAGTATGTATGAAGTGAATATTGTGCATGGTTTTTACAGATAATGTGTATGATGAATTACACTGTCTTTGTATGCTTCATGTAATGTTTGTAGTTTTAAATTATATTTTACAGTTTAAAATGTACATGCCTTTTATATGTAAATCCAACACAAACATATGTGGATTTACATATAAAAGGCATATACATTTTAAACTGTAAAATATAATTTAAAACTACAAACATTACATGAAGCATACACATTATCTGTAAAAACCATGCACAATGTTCACTTCATACATACTAGATTTTCATAAAAAATTTGTATGAGGAAAATGCAAAATGGGCCACTTTCAGGAGTAAATCATACATGGCATATATATTTATTTATAAATCCTTATAAGGATTTATCCTTATATTTATAAGGATTTACTACTAAGACAGTGGTAAACTCTTATAAGTTCTTCACTGTTCTTTTTCGTATGGGAATAGAAGTAAGGACGCATGCGCATAAACTATTATGCGCGAGACTTCATATTAGCCACAAAGTCAGGAAAATCTGTTCGTAAAATTACACTATAATGACCAAATACAATGAAAAGTATTTTTCCAGTCTCACCTGTAAGGTAATCCCATGTGATCTCGTTTGGACGGTAAACCTGTTGGTACAGTTAAACGCAGCTAATCTTTATTCTCCGCTTTGACCTTTCCAATATGGCGGCGAGGATGACGTACGCGGAAGGCGGCGTCTTTAATTGTCCGGAATAAATTGAATACTACACGTTGATGGATTAATTTGCTGTTTCTCACCTGTGAAAGGTAATCCCATGTGATCTCCTTTGGACGGTAAACCTGTTGGTACAGTTAAACGCAGCTAATCTTTATTCTCCGCTTTGACCTTTCCAAAATGGCGACGAGGATGACGTACGCGGAAGGCGGCGTCTTTAATTGTCCGGAATAAATTGAATGATACACGTTGATGGATTAATTTGCTTTTCTACGCCCTTTTTTGAGGAATGTATTGTAGGACTTAAACCATCATCTGAAGAGGTGAGATCGCTCCTTTTCCCCCCTTATTTTTGCTGGCGGGATTGACTCTGCCCTCAGGGCTATTCTCTCTCTCTCTCTCTCTCACTTTGCACCAGGCATTACACAATAAATATTCACAGTGAAAATATTTTGTAAGCGCGTTTCATGAACCAAGTTATAGGATTTCTTGACAACTCGCATCGCATCGCAATGAGATCATTGGCACTACTGGTGTTAAGAATCAGACCATTTTATAAATGAATATTTTGCTGTAGAGCTGCAGTGTTTGTACAATTGCATGTTTTTGCTTCACTATTACTGTCACTATTCTGCTTCTTGCATTACTACTGTGAACTAACACTGAACATAATAATAATAATAATAATAATAATATCCAAGCTCGTGTTTCACTCTCACTAGTGCTCTGTAAGGCTTTTTCCTGGTGATATTCGTTACACTTCTACCCAGCGTGAAGCACTCACAGTCATGTGGTTGTGACGTCATCGTAAACAAATCCGTTTTACTCATCCAGACGACTTCACAACGGCAACGTTGCCAGATCTTTCCACTCTGGAACCCGTTCTCAAAAAGATTGCGTTTTGGGCACCCAAAACGCCGGTGCCGTGTGGATGCCAGGCCTAAATGATAAGCAATTGTATCGGAGTCACCCGAATCCGTTGCCGTGTGGACAGGGCCTTAGTGTGTTTGACTCTGCCACTGCTGGATGCAGACCCCATCTCCAAGACTGCAGGGTGTTTCTTCTCAAAGCAGAAAAGCCAATGAATGTTTAAGAGTTTTTATTCTTTGGATCTGTATATTATGGTACAGTTCTGTATATTTCGCATAATTGTATCTGTATATATTGTAATCTGTATGCTGATAATTCCATATGTATAGTGCCATCTGTTGATCATCCTTCCCCCATTGTCCTGAGTGCATTCTGCTCACATAACTTATTTGTATATATGCTGCACACAATGACTTGCCATAATTATCCATACAAGCTGTAAAAATGTATCTATTCTGTAAATACTGCATTTGTTGGCAAATACTGTACATTCTGTACACATGCACTGTGACTTTTTGCACTTCTTATAAGATGGTTAACTGCATTTACTCTTGCTCTGCATCCTTAAATGTGGAATGACGGTAAAGTTGAATCTAATCTGAAAAAATCCAGTCAGCAAAATTGCAATACAATACTGTTACATCTATGTATTCTCTGCTTCTCTATAATGATGTGCCCAGACCCCTTATTATGTCATGGTCATAAAAATACATTAACAGATTACAAATCTGTTACTTTACCTGGAGGTGTCATTTGAAATTTGAGGCTGCCTTTATGGAACCACAGACTGGAGTACTGCAGTGATTGCAGATTGCTCTGTGGTTTCCATTTGTTGTAGGAATTGGCTCACCAAAATGAATGAGCACTGATGTCCTTTTAGTTGTGTTATCATTTTGCATGTTGCTGTCATCAGAAAACTCAAAAGTACAAACCAGCTATAGCCCTTAAATAGGGTAGTACACAACAGTCTACCCAAAACAAAATGTCCAAAATGTTTGGACAACCATTTTGAAGACTAGGATAAAGTAAAGCATTCTGGGAAACGAAGTCTTGTCTTTTCTAATTTCACACCATTTCAATGTTTACAATTTTAAGGATCAGTTTTATGGAGTATATATTTGTAGTGACAAATTGTGGTACAAATGGGCCTATTTTCTGTTAAAAAATATAAAAAATTGTGCTGTGGACATAAGGTAAGGCCCTATATTAATACACTGTATGTATTAAATACATGTTGCAATCATATAAGTCTGTACAGAATCATTGTTAACTGTACTTTCATTATCATGAATTTCTTTGAATTTCATGGAATTCCAATTCTACTTCCTGCAATTCGAATTTGAATTGCAATTCCACTTCCTGTTTTGAATTTAAATTCAAATTCATATTGAAATTCAAGAATTGAATTGGAATTTGGGGGTCATTCTCAATTCAATTCAGAATTTCGTACAAGCCTGTTCCCTTTAGACCACTGCTCTTAATATGATTAGTCAATAATTGGGTACACAGCAAAAATAAATACGGGGAAATGGGACAGCCTTGACGAATGCCACATTTTAATTCAAACCTGGAGGATGAGCCATTCTTTAATTTAATCGAGCTATTACCATTACAATATAGAGTTCTTATAGTTCTACAGAAAAAATCACTAAAGCCAAATTTGTTAAGTGTTTTAAAAATAAATTCGTGCTCAATTGAATCGAAAGCTTTGTAAAAATCCAGAAATAGAATGAAACTGTCATTCTGAATGTACTCAGGATAGTCTAGTATATCTAGCACTAGGTGAATGAATGTTATTTGAAATGTGTCTATTTTCCATAAAACCTGACTGAGTCTCATCTATGATATCAGGCAAGGTGGATTTTAGTCTTTTGGCAAATACAATGGCTAAAATCTTATCGTTATTCAATAGGCTAATCGGGCGCCAGTTGTCAATCATCAAATGGTCTTTTTTAGGTTTTGGCAATAGAGTTATTATGTGTCAGGGTTGCAGGAAGGGTGCCTTTATAAATACTTTCTTTAAACACTTGCAACAAAAAAGGGGCCAAGTCTTTGGCAAAGGCCTTATAGAATTCGGAGGTAATTCCGTCCACACCAGGTGATTTATTAACTTTTAGGCTTTTTATTGCATCTGTGATCTCCTTAATAGAAATTGGACAGTCACAAATGGCCCTTTTCCACTACCCTTTTTCAGCTCACTTCAGCTCGCTTCAGCTCACTTCATCCCGACACGGCTCGTGTTTCGACTATCCAAAAACAGCACGACTCAGCTCGCTTCAGCCCTGCTTAGCCCCCAAAACTCGCACGGTTTTGGAGTGGGGCTGAAGCGAGCCAAACCAAGCTGAGTGGGGCTAGGGGCGTGAGCAGACACTCCCCTGCGCGCTGATTGGTGAGGAGGAGTGTCCTCACATGCCCACACACACCCCGCGAGCATGCTGGGATCTGTAAACACCGTAAACCCGGAAGAAGGAGAGTTACAAATTACGAGAATTATGAAGCCTTATGCGCCTCGCCTCATCTATATGCTCTTGCCAGTATCTGTTGGCGTTGTCGGTGACAACAAGCCACAGCACCAAGACCAGCAACACTAACGACTCCATGTCCTCCATGTTTATTGTTTACTCTCCAGGTTGTGAGACTACCGCTTAAAAACTCACTGATCTCACTGTTTGCGCCGCCAAACAACATCACCTGACGTCCACCCACTTTCGCTAACTCCACCCAATGTGTCCACCCACTTCCAGCCAGCACGGTTCAGCGCGGTTGTAGTCGAAATGCAACTCAAACAGCCCCGCTCAGCTCGACTCAGCCCAACTCAGCACGGCACAGCTCAGCCGCGTTGGTAGTGGAAAAGCGGCAAAAGTTCTTTGTCAGTCTTGCTTATTGGGTTAACAACTAATGAATTCAGGAATGAGCTAGTACTGCACTCACAATATTGAGAACTATATAAATTTCTGTAGAAGTTAGAGCAAAAGTTTGCTATCTGTTTTGCATCATCACACACTGTATTCCCTATTCTAAGTTGGTGTATAGTGTTGTAAACTGATTGCGATTTTTCTAACCTGAAAAAATATGCTGAATTTTGCTCCCCTTCCTCTAACCAGCGCCTTCTAGATCTTACATAAGCCCCTTCAGCTTTAGCTTTATATAGATTATCAAGTTTACCTTGATAATCAAACAATGTCTCTTTGTCTTCAGGGGTTAGTTTATCAAGGCACAAAGAGGATAAGGCAGTAATTTTTGAAATTATATTTTCCTCTTCAATTCTTTTTGCTTTAACTAGAGAACTACAGTAACTTCTGAAAAAACTGCCCAACTTCAAATTTAAATAGTTCCCATTTAACTCCATACCTTTCCTCTACTACAGCTTCATTCCAAAAGACACGGATAAGTTCCTTAACCTTTGCTTTAACCCATGCATGACTCAGAACAGAGCTATTCATTTTCCAATATGAGCTTCTTGGGCAGTTCAAACTTGGGAGAAGAGAAATGTGAATCCTAATGGCCTTATGATCAGTAAGAGGAGTAGGGAGAATCTCCGTTTTTGTGTTGCTTTTAAGATTGCTAGATATTAAGCAGGGCGGCACGGTGGTGTAGTGGTTAGCGCTGTCGCCTCACAGCAAGAAGGTCCTGGGTTCGAGCCCCGGGGCCAGCGAGGGCCTTTCTGTGTGGAGTTTGCATGTTCTCCCCGTGTCCACGTGGGTTTCCTCCAGGTGCTCCGGTTTCCCCCACAGTCCAAAGACATGCAGGTTAGGTTAACTGGTGACTCTAAATTGAGCGTAGGTGTGAATGTGAGTGTGAATGGTTGTCTGTGTCTATGTGTCAGCCCTGTGATGACCTGGCGACTTGTCCAGGGTGTACCCCGCCTTTCGCCCGTAGTCAGCTGGGATAGGCTCCAGCTTGCCTGCGACCCTGTAGAAGGATAAAACGGCTAGAGATAATGAGATGAGATATTAAGCAAAAATCAATTCGTGATTGTCTAGATTTTGATGCATTACTCCATGTAAACAATATGTCAACAGGAAAATGTTCCCTCCATATATCTATTAAGTCAAACCTTTGCATGAGAGATTTTAATACTGCACTGGAGTTGCTTTGGGAACCTGGTGGCCATCTGTCAACTGCATTATCCAAAGTAATATTAAAGTCACCACCTATAAGCAGATGAGCATTAGGAAATTTAGACAGCCAATGCAGGATTCTACTCTCCACATCAGTGAGAAGATTATTGTTATCATTTACTGTGTTGTAACCATATATGCAAGGCGTTGCGAGTTGATCCAAGAGCAGAGAATTGACCCTTCCGGGAGCTCCGCCCCCCATAGCAACTGTTGCTATGTCAGTCAAGCCAGCCGTCTGCACTTGTCGTGTATGTAGCAGGGGCGATTCTAGCATCTGATCTTTGGGGGTGCTTAGCCCCCAGAGCTGACAGAGGCACCTGGCTTGAATGACAGTGTTTCCACGTTTATTCCGTATTTAGACTAGACTTAACTAGACAAGAAGACTAGACAAGACTAGACTTATGCAATGTTTTAACAGAAGCTGACCCAATAAACTATATCTACACATTTACAACCACTGACACAAATATTTACGTTATATTTTTAACTAAACAAGATCTACTACTGGGGCAGCACGGTGGTGTAGTGGTTAGCGCTGTCGCCTCACAGCAAGAAGGTCCGGGTTCGAGCCCCGTGGCCGGCGAGGGCCTTTCTGTGTGGAGTTTGCATGTTCTCCTCGTGTCCACGTGGGTTTCCTCCGGGTGCTCCGGTTTCCCCCACAGTCCAAAGACATGCAGGTTAGGTTAACTGGTGACTCTAAATTGAGCGTAGGTGTGAATGTGAGTGTGAATGGTTGTCTGTGTCTATGTGTCAGCCCTGTGATGACCTGGCGACTTGTCCAGGGTGTACCCCGCCTTTCGCCCGTAGTCAGCTGGGATAGGCTCCAGCTTGCCTGTGACCCTGTAGAACAGGATAAAGCAGCTACAGATAATGAGATGAGATGAGAAGACCTACTACTGCATTTGTAATGTTGGAGCTATTCATTTTGAACAGTGGTAATTGTTAATTAATGTGTTATTGTGTATTGTGTAATAATAGTGTGTATTATTATGATTTTACATTAGTTTATATTTTTTGTTATATTTGTTATATTTTGGTAGTGTTCTTTTGATAGTCATTTGTTTAAAATCCAAACCACACTCACTGTCCCCCCAGACAATGACCAGGGTTTGGATTTGTGAATGATAAGCAAACGTAAACGCTATGTTACATTAAATAAAATTGACTAACACACGGTGGTCTAGCACCGTAGCACTTGTACAGCTCTGCACAAAAGTATCTCGATATGGATGATAAATGTCGTTTTTATCATTCTGTTCATAGACCAGGGAACATCAATATTGCATTATGCATATTATTGTGTCGTGTTTAACAATTGTAACTCCAGTCCGTACCTTCACATCTCGCTATGCCAGTAATACTCAGGTGCTACTTCGAGTTCCTCATCGGCGTGGAATCCAGTTAAAAAAAACACCATGTCGTAGCAAGCACTCGCGCGGACAGGCAACCCAATCAGAGGGGACGCAAGGAGGAGAGGGATTTTACTGGTTATAGACTATCACGTAACAGGTGAATTCAAGAACACACACACGGCCGCGCACACATTCACTGCGCAGTGCGCAAGGGCACTTATTTCTGAAAATTATGTCCAAAAGCAGTGTTTTTTGGGGGTGCTTGAGCACCCCCAAAAATAGGCTAAACACGCCCCTGTCTCTAGCCGCTTTATCCTGTTCTACAGGGTCGCAGGCAAGCTGGAGCCTATCCCAGCTGACTACGGGCGAAAGGCGGGGTACACCCTGGACAAGTCGCCAGGTCATCACAGGGCTGACACATAGACACAGACAACCATTCACACTCACATTCACACCTACGGTCAATTTAGAGTCACCAGTTAACCTAACCTGCATGTCTTTGGACTGTGGGGGAAACCGGAGCACCCGGAGGAAACCCACGCGGACACGGGGAGAACATGCAAACTCCACACAGAAAGGCCCTCGCCGGCCCCGGGGCTCGAACCCAGGACCTTCTTGCTGTGAGGCGACAGCGCTAACCACTACACCACCGTGCCGCCAACAATAAAATATAACGGACAATAATAAACTGACAAAATTCTATAAACAATGATGAAAGTCAAAGACATAAATATGTGAACTGTAATTATCACAGAGTACAACTAGATTACAGAAATAGCACCAAAATGATTAAAAAAATTAGTTACTTACACACACACACACACCTGGGTTTGGAATTTACTCCATAAAAACTGTTTCACCTGTTTCTTAAAATTATCATGTGTTTGACGTCACTTACAATCCACGGTCGTATTCGATAAAATGGACCACAGCGCCAGCGACATTTCTTCACTGATTTCCTCGAGTATTTCGGACAATGACACGAATAATGATGAGGATCATGATAAACAACCATTACCGTATCAATTAGTTACACACAAGTGAACAATAGAGTTGTTTTAGTCAGTCATTACTGAGGCTTTTCTGAGAACACTGAATCAAAGCAAGACACCCAACAAACATCGAGCTGCTTAGCTACATCAGTAATTATTACATTTACACGCAAAGGAACTTAAAATAACATCACGCTTAATAAAAACTTAGGGAAGCCATAAAAAGTGTTTTCTTACCCTTTGAATTTCTCTTTTGCGGACTACTGACCGTGTTGTCTCGTTTGTAAGCTTCAAGTCTTACTCGCTATGCGGAGCTTCCATGTCTTGCACCCAAATGATGTCAGAATTGCCGGAAACGATCGGAGGGAATTTTCTGATTGGTTAAAATATTTTCAATGGCGGTATCCATGAACTCATCCATTCTGCATAACTGACTTTTGGAGATCTTTGTTGTGTGAGCTCCTAATTTTCAATTATTCACATGAATCGTTAGATTATAATATAAACTATCTTCATAGTTGTATTTTAAAAATGGATTTTCTTTTCTTTTAAACTACCACTGGCAAGATTGTTCAAGTTTATATGCCCTGCAGGAAACACACACTCACACACACTGTTTCAAATCTCTTCACACTGAATAGCAATTTGCTAACATAGCCAGGCCACGCCTTACACATTACAAAAAAGGAGCTCTCTCTCTCTAAAGCCACGCCCACTCTCTCTGCCACACAGCACCAGGAAGTTCATTTCAGGAAAGAGGAGGGAAGACATCTGAAGGGGGTGGGGTCATGGCATGCGGCTGGCTTGTGAATGGACATAGGATGGCAGAAGGTAGTGACGGATCAGGAAGTGAGCTGGGAGGAATGGATGAGGGTGGCGGGAAAGACGAAGGTTGGTGGACTGCAACTTTTAAAAACAGTTGTAAATGAAGGAACAGGAAGCAACGAGGGAAAATTTGAGTGTTGAAGACACGGACAGTGATGAAAGCATGGGAGCTGCAGGGAAACAAGTTGACGAGTATAAAGTGATAATTCAACTAACTCAAGAAGGAGCGGCATTCAGTGAGTGGAACCCGATTCAACTAACCAAAGCGATAAACAAACTGGTAGGTGATGTGAAGAGTGCCAAGATACTACGAAGTGGAGCACTTTTAGTTGTGTGCAGAGATAGTACTCAGCAAGGGAGGGCCATCAAACTGAATAAAATTGAAGACAAAAGAGTGCAAGGAACATTGGTCAAGGACAAGAAGTTTGTACGAGGAGTCATTTCAGGGGGACCCACAGCTGCATCAGTGGACCAGATTAAACAGAATATAGTAGGGACAAAAGCAATTGAGGCAAAACGACTGAGAACGACAAGAAACAGGGAGAAGTGTGATAGTTTAGCGGTAATGATAAAAATTGATGAGGAAAAGCTGCCAGCTAAAGTCTATTTAGGTTATATGATGTTAAGCCTTATGTTCCCCCGCCACCGAGGTGCTTCAAATGCCAGAAATATGGACACGTAGCAGCCATATGCAAAGGAAAACAGAGGTGTGGAAGATGTACAGGAGAACATGAATATAGAAAGTGTGAAAGTGGAGCCAAGTTAAAGTGCTGTAACTGTGGAGGGGAATAGAGCTCAGCCTCTCGCAGATGTGAGGCCAGTAAAAGAGCAGCAGAGGTGCAAAAAGTGAAAATCTCACAAGGGATAACACATGCAGAAGCAGTAAGGAGAGCGTTTGGTCAGACAGAGAAGCCAAAACAAAGTAACACAAAAAGCTACAAAACAAACCCATGTGAAGGCTGTGATAAAATAAAGGAGACGCTGATTGTAAGGAGAAATGATTTTGTGTTATTCATGGTGGAGGTGATCAACTGCTTAGCACAAACAGACAAGAAAACTGAGAAAATCAAAATAATAGTGAAGTCAGCAGAAAAATATCTTGGGGTTAAGGGTTTGTGTTGGGAATCGGTTGAGGAAGTGCTAAGTGGGGAAGGGTCCCCTAGTTCACAGGCCCCGAGGCTTGGTGATTCATGGCACTGATCATTCTGCAGTGGGATGCAAGAAGTCTCCTTGCTAATGGTCAGGAGTTTAAACATTTCTTAATAAATTTACAAGATAAACCAAACAATCTGCATACAGGAAACCTGGCTGAAACCAAAATGGGATTTTATTCTACATGGATACACTGCTATTAGAAATGACAGGAAATATGGTAAAGGTAGATGGGTGCTAATATTTGTACAGAATGGGATGAGGTACAAATGTAGTCATTAAAGGGAAAGAAGATGAATCAATAACAGTTAAGATCTGGACAGGACAAGAGGAGATTTCATTCATTAATTATTATAGCAGAGCTCCAGCGGAGCACCATACCTAAGAAAAAATGGTAAACCCATCAAGTCAATTTTTTGTGGTTTGTCCGTGTCCATGTACCACCAGTCATACACACCGCCTAGTGGCCAGTGTTAGTAATTACCAGTCACACACCGCCTAGTGGCCAGTGTTAGTAATTACCAGTCATACACACCGCCTAGTGGCCAGTGTTAGTAATTACCAGTCATACATACCACCTAGTGGCCAGTGTTAGTAATTACCAGTCACACACACCGCCTAGTGGCCAGTGTTAGTAATTACCAGTCATACACACCGCCTAGGCACGGTGGTGTAGTGGTTAGCGCTGTCGCCTCACAGCAAGAAGGTCCTGGGTTCGAGCCCCGGGGCCGGCGAGGGCCTTTCTGTGTGGAGTTTGCATGTTCTCCCCGTGTCCGCGTGGGTTTCCTCCGGGTGCTCCGGTTTCCCCCACAGTCCAAAGACATGCAGGTTAGGTTAACTGGTGACTCTAAATTGACCGTAGGTGTGAATGTGAGTGTGAATGGTTGTCTGTGTCTATGTGTCAGCCCTGTGATGACCTGGCGACTTGTCCAGGGTGTACCCCGCCTTTCGCCCGTAGTCAGCTGGGATAGGCTCCAGCTTGCCTGCGACCCTGTAGAAGGATAAAGCGGCTAGAGATAGTGAGATGAGAATGAGATGAGACACACCGCCTAGTGGCCAGTGCTAGCCAGGAAAGAAATAAAGCAAAAGCGACTGGCTATTAGTGATAGGGATCGACCGATATGTTTTTTTCAGGGCCGATACCGATTATTATGGAATTGGGATGCTGATAACCGATATGTGCAACCGATAAATGTAAACATTATAATTCACATGAAATTAAATATAGCACACACTGACACAGACCTTCATATCCATGAAATGTATGTTTAATTGTAAAATTGAACATGAAATTTTGTGCAGGGAGATGCCAGCAGCATTTGTACAATAAAGTCAAACATTAGTTAGAATAAAATGAGAAATAAAATAATAATAAAATAAATATTCACCAATAAAAAAAATAAATCACTCCCTACCAGGGGCGCCGCCAGAAATTTTGGGCCCCATGAAAGATTAGAATTTTGGGCCCCCCAACTTTGCCCACCCTCGTCACAATTGCACTATTGTCATTATTTGACTTTTGATAGCCCATGGACCTTGAGTTTGTGACTTTGTTATTACATTTTATGTATTAACCTACCAGGGACTCAGGGGCGTATCACCCGCGGGGGATGCGTATGTTTCATCCCCCCCCACTTTTGTTGAAACACAATTTCATCCCCCACACTTTTGTCAGATTAAAATGACATCATTATGGAAATTATACAGCTACTATAAAATGTGTAACAAGGAAGTAAACTATTGCCATAACGTTAGACAAAAAACAGCCACGCAACGGACTCAAAACAGTTTTTCTCACCCGACCAATCAGCAGTTGCGTGAATATAATAGCCAGTTTGTGTAGCGTGCCGAAAGCGCTCAATAATACAGTATCTGTCTGCAGCGCCAACACCAGTTTTACCGCTCCTGATTCACCGTTCCAGGTTTGACGTCGCATGCGGTGCTTACTGTGCCTGGCTCTGCGGCTCTGCACACAGACCCTTCTCAAAGCGCTTGCGATGCCATCGAGGCAAGTTTTTTATTACGAGTGTGTGTATTTTTGTACCAAGTCTACTTTTCATGCATTATAACTGCTTATCACTTTTTAGAAGAGTTTTTCAATTGAGATTTAAAGGCATTTCAAATCAAATGAATGTTCAATAATTGTTGTACAGTAATGTTATTTGGCCATTAAGTGTTTGTTGTATGTGTAGTCTATTGCATAATTTTCAAATTTTATGCATTAAACCTGATGTAATGCATGATGCAAACAAGTTTTGTACACGAGTTTGAATAATTAAAGGCATTAAAAGCAGGAACTGCCCCATCTTATTTGAATGCTATACTAAAGAGGTCCTTCCAAGATGCTGCGCTTCTCCAACATGAACTGATTAGCCATGCCTCCTGCTCACACAAAGCGATCCCAGTCCAAACTGTTATGCATGATGTATGATGTATGTATGTGTATGTATGATCTATACACTGTGTATGACTTCTTGGGCTATGTGAAGTTTTTGGTTTTGTTTATATCAGTGTATACCAGTGTAGGCAGCAATACTGACATCTCTGTTATAGAACAGTATCCTGTTACCTAGAATTATCACTCAATACTTTTTGCCTTCACTTACTGAATAATTACATAGCCCTGGCAGTAACAACACCAAAACCCAACATGATAGATCTCTGCATGAAATGCAGAACTTGGCTGGAGTCAACTGGATTTATAGGCTTTCTGCTGCTGTCCTCCCTTTCATTTGCATCCATGGACCATGGGTATGAAAAAGTTCAATATCGGTCATTGACAGTACATCACAGTGTACACGCCGGGCGTGTATATAGCCATAAACCGATTTCTAATGATATGGCTTCCACATTCCAGAACACCCCCACTTTTGGAAAGCTTGATACGCCCCTGAGCGTTGCAGTGATCAGGACACAGATTTAACGCATCGCGCTTCTACCAGAACTGGACCGTACCATTTCACAAAAGGGGGAGGGTTAAATGACAATATGTTGAAGAACTCGAGAAATAGACAACCTTGTTCAATTAGCTCATTTTACCAGATAGAATATTGTATTGTTGTTATTTCAAAAGTCTTATTAAAATCATTAAAAGCATATTATCAGCCCCTTAAAGGGCCCCATGGCAGTGCTGGGCCCCTAGAATTGTTCTAACCTTTCCCCCCCGGCGGCGCCCATGCTCCCTACTATATTACAGCTCACCATTTTCAGTAGAAAATAAATGAAAATACACTGGATTCTTTTACACTAAGAACTAAGTAAGACTTACCAACTTCAAGTAGTTTTTAAATAACAAATCAAGTGTAGGGAGCTGCCTGCAGCATTTTTTAAAAAGTAAAATCAAACATAAAGTAGGCTATCACTCCCTATTATGTAACAACTTAACAAGTAACCATCTACATTCTAATGCTTTTAATGCCCTCCCTACAGTATTACATAGCCTACTAACACCATATCACATCTGGCTTGTTTAAATGTTCAAATAGTACTTTATAAAGTTACCTAACATATACAAGTGCAATGCGCTTTTTGAGCACGAGTCATGTCATGAAGTTTACTCATCACCATAACAAATAGCCAATAGGCTTGCACTAGCCTACAGAACACAAACACTATGTTTTATTTTGTCTTCCCTTGACCACCTCTCTGTATGGCTGTCATTCTACTGTTCGAGTAGAACTACTGACACATTCACAACGTTTCCAGATGGGGATTTAAAAATGACTGCAGCCTACGTAATGCTGGGGACTGCTTACTATGGACAACATTACATGTAGTTTCAGCGAGACTAGTTGGTTGTAGGCTAATTCAAGTGCTTCCTTCCATAAGCTAAGTTTGCCTGGCTACACAAATGCAAATGGACAATTTTAACGAGTAGTAGATGAAGAATGTAAACATATAATGATGTTGTGCTTTTGCAACTTGTGTGTTTGTGACTTATTGCGGCAAAAGCAGCGTGTCCTTACCTTGAAGTGAGATCTGCTTCTGCCCGAGTGCCCATACGGCCACCTTGAAACAGTTCACAGCGTTTAGCTACACGTGTCGATTGGCTATATCTCTTGTGCCAAACAAATCAGATGTTGTGGTGGGCGGGACCGTGTTCTTGAACTCAGAGAGGCGAGTGCAGGAAAGGACTTGCAGTGACAGTCGCGTTAGGAACAAAATGGCTGCAAAAAGGCATGTTATCGGCATATAATTTACAACACCTGTGGACTGGTGTTGTAAATTAGCACTTGTGCTAAAACACTCAAACAATGCATCTGGTTTGTCCAATGTTATTGCTATGTCCATATCAAATAAACATTTAATAAATAAATATCGGTGGAAATTATGGCCGATACCGATAACCCTAAAAATGCAGAATATCGGCCCGATATATCGGCCAGGCCGATTATCGGTCGACCCCTAATTAGTGATGCACGGGTCAAGGATTTTTAAGACCCGCACCACCCCGACCCGTCATGACAGCCAAACCGAACTGCCTGACCCGCAAAATTATGCATCGATTTTTAACCCAACCCGACCCAACCCACTAAAACGGAGAGAGAAAAGAAAAAAAGAAGCCGGTGAGTCTACGTTGCGAGTTGCGATAGCCTAGAGAAAAAAATACATGGTAGCCTAGTCCTAGCCTACTTAATCAAATCAAGTTTATTTGTACAGTGCTTTTAACAATAAACATTGTCGCAAAGCACCTTTACAGAATTTGAACGACTTAAAACATGAGCTAATTTTATCCCTAATCTATCCCCAATGAGCAAGCCTGTGGCGACGGTGGCAAGGAAAAACTCCCTCAGACGACATGAGGAAGAAACCTCGAGAGGAACCAGACTCAAAAGGGAACCCATCCTCATTTGGGCAACAACAGACAGCCTGACTATAATATTAACAGTTTTAACAGGTATAACCCTCAACTGTCCTCATGGGGCCATCCTTCACAGGAGTGGGGCGATAAAACTCCGACCAGACACAGGGCACCAGGATGGATCAAGCAGGTCTGAGGGGCAGAAGAGGCCAGCATCTCAATCCCAGGATCAACATGTAACTCAGAGGGACAGATGGGGGGGGGGAGAGAGAGAGAGAGAGAAAGAAAACATGTTGTTAGGTATGCCCTAAAAATGACAAGTATTAAATCTGTGTGGTAGGCTCGCAGAGACGAGAGTCTTTACATCAGGCATGACACACAATGGCATGCCTGATTACAAGAGGAATTAGCTCACCTTGCATTGCTGTTTGGTGGTCATAATTTTTTATATGATGGGTGGATAGTCTACTCACGCAACTTCCACAATTCTATTGAATCTTAAATTAGTTATCAAGGAACGGCAAATGATCCAAAAAGATTGTTTTATTCTTGAAATACATAGGGGAACAAACTAAACATTTTAAACATAAGAATAAACGTACAGTATCTCTCCCTCTCCATCTCTCTCTCTCTCACTCACTCACACACAAACACATGAGCGCACACATGAACACCCCCAACACGCGCATGCACGCGCATAATAACGCCGGTCTGGACTTTTCATCCGTCATCACCGCCATCATAAACCACCATTTTTAGCACAAAGAACATTGACCAGTTGGCTGGCTGCACTCACTTTGTGAACACAAATACTAAAAAAAATGAATATGAAAGGGTTTACAATTTTGCTCCGCTATAGGACAGAAAACAAACTAGCCTAAGTTAGGCAGGCGCAAAATGTTTCACACAGAAGGAGCCGAATGCTCAGTTTTTCCCAAACAATCTCACAAACATTTGGCTAGACTATATCAGAACAGGTCAGTGGTGTAACATGGTAGCTTAAATTTCCCATTTGCGAACCAACAAAATAGACTCCCTCCCCATTATGTAGGCCTATTTTTGCCCGCACTATGGAAGAACAAAATGGAATCAACAGTGTCAGGGTTTAATCAGTTACGGCGTGCTTCCAGGACACAACCAGCCGAGCTGAAGGCCCGCTCGCTGGATGCGCTCGTTGCTGGAATGCAAAGGACCGCTTTAGCCAGTGTGGAGAGTAGAGGATATTCAAATTGGTGATCCCTCCAAAAATTAAGAACTCCGTTGTTTTTAACAGAGCAAAGCCCACTGGAAACGTCAGTCGTGTGTCTGCTGCAGAGGTTTAGAAAACTGTTCTAAAACCTGCGTGTCAAGCCCATAGAAATGACTTGGTTTTCTAACACATTCGTGTATATTTGCCATTTCCGACCATTTAGGCTGAAGCTAATAATACCGTTTATTTTAAATAATACTTTTCTTCCCTTAGCAGCTGTTGCCATCGGTAAACAAAAGTAACTAATGCAATATCAATGATCTAGCTCATATTTGGCTGATTAAAAATGGTGATTTAACTGCATAGTAACGTTCACAAAGCCAATGTATAGATATAAATAAATAAACATAGGACCAATTTAGCGCTACTTTAAGGCATAACAAATACATGGTACAACCCTGATTCCAAAAAAGTTGGGACAAAGTACAAATTATAAATAAAAACGGAAGGCAATGATGTGGAAGTTTCAAAATTCCATATTTTATTCAGAACAGAACATAGATGACATATCAAATGTTTAAACTGAGAAAATGTATAATTTTAAAGAGAAAAATTAGGTGATTTTAAATTTCATGACAAAAACACATCTCAAAAAAGTTGGGACAAGGCCATGTTTACCACTGTGAGACATCCCCTTTTCTCTTTACAACAGTCTGTAAACGTCTGGGGACTGAGGAGACAAGTTGCTCAAGTTTAGGGATAGGAAAGTTAACCCATTCTTGTCTAATGTAGGATTCTAGTTGCTCAACAGTCTTGGGTCTTTTTTGTCGTATCTTCCGTTTTATGATGCGCCAAATGTTTTCTATGGGTGAAAGATCTGGACTGCAGGCTGGCCAGTTCAGTACCCGGACCCTTCTTCTACGCAGCCATGATGCTGTAATTGATGCAGTATGTGGTTTGGCATTGTCATGTTGGAAAATGCAAGGTCTTCCCTGAAAGAGACGTCATCTGTGTAGGTACAGTCCGTCTAAGAACTACAACAGCCCGTCTCTTTAAGAAACTACATTTCCCATCAGCCAACTTCCGCGTTGACCTATGTCACGCGTGGGTGGGATCATCTACGTCACATCCTCCAGGAAGGCATAAGCCACCCAGAAACTCCTAGCTCCTCCTCTTTTGGTGCCGTGAATTCAACACGGACACAGGGAGGATCGCTCGCTCCGCCGAGCAAACCCAAGAACAGACGTCTTTTCTTTTCCTCAAAAACCAGAGTTTCGTGCTTTCCTCTCACCTTTGGCCATGGTAGATTCTCGGATCGCGGGATTTTAAACTCAGCTTGAGTTACAACCGGTTTTCAGTTATTCCTTATACGTACGTAAAGACTGCAGCCCAAACAGTTCAATTAAAAGTTGGGAGCGACCGGAATTCCTCCTAATTAAAAAAGCTGTGCACATTATTTTGATCAGAGACTCTCTTTTCATCACGAGCAACCACGTGTCGGACCAAGAAATCCTCTGCTTTCCACGGAATCAACTCACATGCTCCACAACGGTGAACCTCCAAAAGTCTCGGAACATCTCATAATCTCGCGTAGAGATGAGATACTGAAGTAAGACTGGCATTTTGGGCAAAACCTAGTCTTAGGAATTAGTTTTATGAAGCAGTGTGAATTTAAACTCAGGAACTGTTTAAGTGTGCACACTGATTTTGTGTTCCATAATTGTTCTATGTTCTCTCAATTGTTTAATAGATAGGCTTTGCATGCTCTCTCTCTCTATTCCTGGCTAACACTTTGATTTCATTATTACACGTATCTTGACCGCATCAAGATTTCAGTGGATTTAGTACTGTTATAAGCTAGTGAAATTAGCCTAATTCTTTTGTCCCATTAGCCTCTAGGGCTAAGTGTATTGTCTCAAGGGAACACGTGGCGGCCCTCCTCCACACTCACATACACACCTTTTGTTTTAACTCCACGAGGTAGGATCCTCGGGCCTTAACTAGCCACATACGGCTAATTCTTTTGTCTAATTAGCAATCCATGCTAACTCTGTTGTTCAGGCCACACATACATACCTACCTAGCACCCCACGCTAGCCTTTTGCTTAGGCCACAGGCCACACATTAGCAACACGTGCTAATTCTTTGTTTTACTTAGCAACACGTGGTCAACTCCACCACATGGCCACAGGCCTCACAAACACACCTTAGCTAGCTTTCCTTTGTCTTAGCTAGCAACACAAGGCTAATCTAGGCCTCCACCATGTGGACACACACAAACATATCTTAGCTAGCCACACAAGGCTAATCTTTGTCTCCACATGTGGTGACCCCCCCCCCCCACACACACACTACATGTTTCATGTTTAATTTCTTTTTAACACACACAAACACACACACACACTCATCAACCATATCATATTTGTATATATTTCAATTGACATTATTCATTTTTATCTTTGTTATAATAAATTCATTTATTATTGAAACTGTGTGTTTATTTTTGTTCCAATATTTTGAAGTAGCCCAATCTCAAAAGAATTCTAAAGGTGCATATGAGTTATGTAATACGGTAAGTGATCATAATAATTTGGAATATACCATAATTTAGCTGTTTGGTAATTTATTATTAAGCACCAAAATTAGTGGTACAATTCAGTGAGACTGATTCAATGAGAACGATTCAATGAGACTGATTCAATGAAAATGATTCAATGAGACTGATTCAATGATTTAATGATACTGATTTAATGAGGTTGATTACTAATTATCAACTGCACCTACATCTGGATGGGAGCATATGTTGCTCTAGAACCTGAATATACCTTTCAGCATTGATGGTGTCTTTCCAGATGTGTAAGCTGCCCATGCCACATGCACTAATGCAACCCCATACCATCAGAGATGCAGACTTCTGAACTGAGCGCTGATAACAACTTGGGTCGTCCTTCTCCTCTTTAGTCCAAATGACATGGCGTCCCTGATTTCCATAAAGAACTTCAAATTTTGATTCGTCTGACCACAGGACAGTTTTCCACTTTGCCACAGTCCATTTTAAATGAGCCTTGGCCCAGAGAAGACGTCTGCGCTTCTGGATCATGTTTAGATACGGCTTCTTCTTTGAACTATAGAGTTTTAGCTGGCAACGGCGGATGGCACGGTGAATTGTGTTCATAGATAATGTTCTCTGGAAATATTCCTGAGCCCATTTTGTGATTTCCAATACAGAAGCATGCCTGTATGTGATGCAGTGCCGTCTAAGGGCCCAAAGATCACGGGCACCCAGTATGGTTTTCCGGCCTTGACCGTTACGCACAGAGATTCTTCCAGATTCTCTGAATCTTTTGATGATATTATGCACTGTAGATGATGATATGTTCAAACTCTTTGCAATTTTACACTGTCGAACTCCTTTCTGATATTGCTCCCTTATTTGTCGGCGCAGAATTAGGGGGATTGGTGATCCTCTTCCCATCTTTCCTTCTGAGAGCCGCTGCCACTCCAAGATGCTCTTTTTATACCCAGTCATGTTAATGACCTATTGCCAGTTGACCTAATGAGTTGCAATTTGGTCCTCCAGCTGTTCCTTTTTTGTACCTTTAACTTTTCCAGCCTCTTATTGCCCCTGTCCCAACTTTTTTGAGATGTGTTGCTGTCATGAAATTTCAAATGAGCCCATATTTGGCATGAAATTTCAAAATGTCTCACTTTCAACATTTGATATGTTGTCCATGTTCTATTGTGAATTGTTACGACCCTGGTGCCAGGGGTCGTGTTTGTGGTTATGTGTGGGTGCGTGTTTTTTTTTTTCTCTCTTTCTCTCTCTCTCTCTCTCTCTCTCAGAGGTGGACGCCCCTCCCTCTTATACGCAGCTGTTCCCACTCACCTCATTGAGGGGCCATGTTAAAAGTGAGAGGGAGATGCCTTTCGAGGAGGTGTGAGAGCCGGTGGGCTGTGGCGGTGACAGTTAGGAGAGAGAGAGTTGTGAGCTGCATCTAGCGAGAGTGTGCTGCTCCTTTAAGGGGAAAGGAGCGTGCGTAATCCCGGAACTGTTTGGTTGTGGTTTGTTTATTGTAGTTTTGGTGAGAAAACCTGGCTCTTGTTTGTTTTTCCCTTGTTTGGAGACCAGTGACTTTAGTTGTTTTTTTTCCCTATTTTGTGAATAAAAACGGTTTCCATTTCGGCCCTGAGTCCACCTCCTTGTCCTCTTTTTCCTCCCGGGTCTTTTTGGTTTATCTCTGTTGCTTCCCCCCATCCCCTATTTGCCGCGGGGAACGTAACAAGTGGGGGCTTGTCCGGGAGTTTAACCCGGGACCTCTCACACCCGCAGCGAGAATCATACCCCTAGACCAATATCAGGCTACATCCACACGACAATGGCAACGAGATTTTTTTTTTTAAATATCGCATCCACATGGGCAACGGATCAGTAAAATATCAGGTACATATGGCAACGCAACACTTGCTGAAAACAATGCAATACACATGCCACACCACTACATGCGCTGTAAGACGGTCCCATCAGAGACACCAGAACAATAGAAGAAGTATGACGCATGCGCGGAAGATTCTTCCCTGTCACTGTCACATGCACACACCTTCTCACTCCCTATCCTATCCCTTTAAATCACATGCTCGTTTTTTAATGGAGACGCGGAAAGAGGAATGAATGGGGGTAGATGGAAGCCGCCAACATTCTGATATCCTCCAGAATTCTTTAAGGGTCCGGAATAAATTGAATGCTACACATTGATGGATTACTTTGTTCTTCTACGCCCCTTTTGAGGAATGTATTGTCAGACTTAAACCAACATCTGAAGAGGTGAGATCGCTCCTTTTTTTCCCTATTTTTGCTGGCGGGATTGTTTGATTTGTTGACAACTCGTACCGAGTTCGTTACACTTCTACCCGGCGTTAAGCACTCAGTCATGTGGTTGTGACGTTATCGTAAACAAATCCGTTCTACTCATCCAGACGACTTCGCAACGGTGCTGTTGCCAGATCTTTCCACTCTGGAACCCGTTCTCAAAAGATTTCGTTTTGGGGCACCCAAAATGCCGGTGCCATGTGGACGCCAGGCCGAAACGATAAACAATTTTTATCAGATTCACCTGAATCCGTTGCCGTGTGGACAGGGCCTCAGTTTTTACCTAGAACAATATCAGTTTTTGAGATTTGTAAATTTTTGCATTCTGTTTTTATTTACAATTTGTACTTTGTCCCAACTTTTTTGGAATCGGGGTTGTATTTGTAGTAAACTTATGTGTAGACATATGGATATACATATATAATTAATTAATTATATGATAAAGTCATAGAGAATTGATATCTGAATAGTTGAAGTAATAAATAATATACAGTGTGTATATATATATATATATATATATATATATATATATATATATATATAAGGAAGCTAAATAATCAATTTATATTAACTAAAGTAGAGGGGTGGGATTAAATAAGTTTTTACTTCAGCCCACTCCTTTTCGGACATGTAAACTCAAAACTGCTTAGCGTATTAGTGTATTTTTGTCTTGTTTTGATATATTATTATTACTTATTATTTAAGGTTTATTTTCTAATTTAGTGGCTTTTTACGTGTTCTTGTTGCAAATGTTGTTTTGCTTTTCTTGTTATTTGCTTATTTATTCATTGTTTATTTCGAACATGTAAACCAGGGCTTTTCAAAGTGTGGGGCGTGCCTCCCCTAGGGGGCGCCAGAGTCCTTCGGGGGGGGTGCAACATGAGGAAAAATAAACCAGAATAAGTTACTATTGCGGACATTTAGTGAACTTCAGCTAGCCTTTGCCAGAAACAAAATGGATCGATTTTTAGTACCTAAAGCTATAGTGAGTCAGGAGACAGAGTCTGGGCCAAGCAAAAAAAAAGAAGGAAGTATGACCACGATTATTTAAAGTTTGGATTTTCATGGACTGGAGCTGAAGATGCTCCACTGCCACAGTGTGTTGTCTGCCAAGAGGTGCTAGCTAACGATGCTATGAGATGTTTAAAATGTGTAAAACAAGATGTTTAAAAAAAAGCACAGATGTTTAAAATGTGTAAAAAAAAATGTTTTAAAAAGCACAGATGTTTAAAATCTCATCTCATCTCATTATCTGTACCTGATTTGTCCTGTTCTACAGGGTTGCAGGCAAGCTGGAGCCTATCCCAGCTGACTACAGGCGAAAGGCGGGGTACACCCTGGACAAGTCACCAGGTCATCACAGGGCTGACACATAGACACAGACAACCATTCACACTCACATTCACACCTACGCTCAATTTAGAGTCACCAGTTAACCTAACCTGCATGTCTTTGGACTGTGGGGGAAACCGGAGCACCCGGAGGAAACCCACGCGGACACGGGGAGAACATGCAAACTCCACACAGAAAGGCCCTCGCTGGCCACGGGGCTCGAACCCGGACCTTCTTGCTGTGAGGCGACAGCGCTAACCACTACACCACCGTGCCGCCCCAATGTTTAAAATGTGTTAAAAAAAAAAAGAGCTTTTAAAAAAGCACAGATGTTTAAAATGTGTAAAAAAGAGGTTTTAAAAAGCACAGTTGTTTAAAATGTGTAAAAAAGAGGTTTTAAAAAGCACAGTTGTTTAAAATGTGTAAAAAAGAGGTTTTAAAAAAGCACAGATGTTTAAAATGTGTAAAAGAAAAAAAAATGTGTACAACAACCATTTTTTTAAAATACAAATGGAACATTAAGTACAGCAGCAACAAAAATTGTAAGGGGAGGCACTGTTGTTTATTTGCTGTCTGAGGGGGGGGGGCTGACTCTCCCACACTTTGAAAACCCCTGATGTAAACAATCATCATCATCATCATCTTCTATCTTAATAGCATTAAAACAATGTGTTTCTGTCTTTGTTATGCCTTAAAGTAGTGCTAAATTGTGTCATTTTGCTACGTTTTGATGGCAGCACTGTGAATGGAAATATCAGAAGGTTAGCTGCATTCCATAGCTGCTATCTGAAGTGCTGTGTCCAGTGGGCGCCAGCCTTTATGGGCAGGAGATGCAGTCTCTTATGTGCGGCCTGCATGCATGTGAGACAGAGCAGGGAAGAGATGGGGAGAACATTTTCTCACACACCAATGAACTGATACATAACTCGAATAGGTAAAATGATTGAGATTTTGACCCAACCCGCCCGCAACCCGTGTTTTCCTCCTAAAAAACAACCCGGACAGCCTGACCCACGGGTTCTGGGTCAACCCGCGCAACACTACTGGCTAGGGTTGCCACCATTCAGAAATGAAAACAAGGGACGCCCACCACGGCTCCTTGGGGCCATGACCACCATGGGCACGACTCCCATGGGGTGGGGTGCCCGCAGCATTGCCCGTGGTGGTCATGGCCCCAAGGAGCCGTGGTGGGCGTCCCTTATTTTCATTTCTATTTTGTGTTTTTAGTAAAGGGGTGATCAATAATAATGATAATAATAATGTTGTGTGTTTTCTGATTGTCAGTGAATGTGTATAGTATGGGCAAGTACGTGGTTGGATGAGAAAGCGAGGGGCCGGGGTGAGTGTGGAAGACAGGGGTCCTGTGTGTGAGTGAGTGAGTGAGTGAGTGAGTGAGTGAGTGAGTGAGTGAGTGAGTGAGGTGCTGAGATTTAGTGAGAGCTTGATTTGTGGATCAACTCTGTCATCCTTTTTAACACGTCCAGTCGGACGGATGAATGATCATTAATTCAAACAAACAATCAATCAAACAAACGACAATCATAACATAATGTCCCATACCGTATCACTCTCAGGAGATGATTGGGGTATAAAGAACTGTGACACTGACGCTTGTGTCTTCTGTGTTCTTACATATCTGCAGTGTTGCTCTCCTGACGAATGCTGTCTAATGTCAGACAGCCCACCGTCCGCCACTGAAAACACTCGCCGACAGACTTTACAGTTTGCTCTGTAGTCGTCTCCACTCACGCTGTCCAGCCAAGGATGTGCCTCTTCCCACTCACGTCTGTACTTTTGTAAGCATTTACGCTTTTGAGGACGTGGTGGAGTCCCGGGTGCAGCAGATATTTTTAAAAGGCCTGGGTTTTTTGAGCAGCGCCGGTGTGTGTTGTCTGTCTCTAGGCAACCGTGACAGCGCCACACGCAGTGACGCAGGCAGCCAGGCACAGACGCACGAAGCGGGACACAGAGTGGAGGGGTTTGTGTCCTGGGTAGATCCCGCAACAGAGTATTTCCTGTTTTATTTTGTTCATTATTGTTAGATTTAGTGTTGATATGTGTGAGACAGACATCCCTAGTAACACAGAACGTTAATGTACCGTTAGCCTATGGTTCTCTAAAGGTTTGTTAGAACGTAACCAACAACTAACATTTAGAGAACGTTTCCTCATGGTTATGCATAAACCTAACGAAGCCAAACGTCCCCGAAACGTTGAGGTAACTAACCAACTGAAACGTTATCATTTGGTTACACTATAACCTCCACACAACGTTATGTTTGGTTGTTTTTTTGTTGTTCTGAGAACTATACTATCTGCTTTTCCTGATGCTGGCTAAATTATCTTTTAATCTTTTATTTCAACCTCTTTTGTACTTGTAGCCTATTTTTTTTTGCCATAGTAAACTGTCACATATAACTTTCCTTTTGTCATGCATTGTTATGTCGTGCCATTTTGGTTTGGAATCCAACCCTCACACATTGAAAACGCCATGGTCAACAGAACGTGTGCATACTAGGCCAGATAAATAGGCTAGTCTATGTTGAGTTGTGAGATATATTGCAAGGAAATTTTCACAAAAATAGGCGACAAACCCATGTACATTCCTGAGTAATGTGTTTTGACTGTCTAAAGCAGTGGTTGCCAACCTTTTTTGGCCTGGGACCCCATTTTTACATCACCAATTTCTCATGACCCCATACACATTTTTTAGATTTTATAGAGATTGCACAGTGTCACATATTCTATATTTTGATCAGCAGCCTAGCCTTCAGTTATGTGGATGTTTTCTTTTCAAAGCTGATATATAGCATTTTATTTGTAATATATAACATAATTAGTTGAACATTTTTATTTTCAGTATTTTCCTTCTATTGGTTATTTCAGGCGACTCCAATTCAATTCCAGGAGACCCCATTAAGAACGAAGGAAAGGAAGCATTTTGAGTGTTAAATGTAAAAGATATTTTACTGGGCAAGAAGGGAATGGTGAAAGCAAAATGGACAGGTTAAATGTTTTTCTAGTTAGTGCAATGTGGGTAGAGTGTGGCTGATTTGCAGAAATAAACTTATAGGCTAAATTTGTTTGGATTGTAAGTGGTGATGTTTTTTGTGGAATTCAAGTGATCTGTAATGAGCAGGCTGCAGCATATATCATATGAAGAGGGTGAACATGGTTTGGCAATGGGTCGTTGTGACTTGGTGCACAGTCTTGTGTGGTGCAAATTGGCTCCTGATAATATGGCAGAGCAGCAACAAAAGTTTGACCTTTAAGTTGTGGTCACACATTTCGCCCTCAAAACATGCTGCATTACAATAATGCCTACATTTTCTCATGCACATACTTCTGGTACATTATCCCTATTGTTGCCCCAACTCACTCACACCCAGCTCCATTGATCAACTTATTTGTACTTTGTCCCAACAACAACCAAATCCACCCTGTACCACTAACAAAATCTGCTGCAATACAAAAATCCACTTCTCTTCTCCTCTTATTTTCTAAAAATAAAAGTCCAGCTAGGTAGCTTCGATGCATCATCATCCTGCACATTACCCAGAATTCTCTGTGCTTTCAAACAGCTCTAAGGCAAATAACAAAATGGCGGACTTAATGGATGCTACGATAGCCCTTTTATTTAGCTATTTGAAAATTTCACTGAGTCTCCTTGTTGGATTTAGAACTACCAGCGCCAGTGTACGTTATCTGGATTTACAGTACGTGCGATCAGGTAATGTGTTATTTTATTCTGTATAAATGTGAATAGTATTCACCTAGCAGTTAGCTGCTATGCATGCAACCATCTCCATCTCCGGTCACATTATACGAAGTGAATCGTTGTTGGTATCTCTAAAACATGTCTTTTCCAGTCTCCCATCTGACAAAGAACTTGTACATAATTCTTTCACCTTTGTTGTGATTTAGCACGCTGATATAATGCTATGTAGCATACCTTAGCATGGCTAACACCATAGCGCCGAGGTTACGCATGATTACCCCATATCGATATACATGTCGTGTAGGTGACGGTGTTCTCTGTTAAAATGTCTGTGTATTTGTGCCTCAGAACGGCGGCATAACAGCAGTACGGATTTCCCCATGTATTATTTGACGAAATATAGTATGTTGAGTGAGGGCCTACTTTTGTAGGCTGCAAAGATCAGCAACACGTTTACTGCAGTACTCTGTTAGCCTAGCTCACTCAAACCACATTGCTTGGAGTTTAGAATATAGCACGAGACAAGCATTGTAGTTCAGAGGTTGCACAGAAAACGTAACGTAACTTTTACTGTCTGTTGAAAAACAACACTTTGTTGGTGTGAAGGGTTGTCATAAAAGTTAATAATCATCATGTATTAAATCCAATGGATAAGGGAATCTGAACTATAAAATAAGTAACTTATTTTATAGTTCAGATTCCCTTATCCATTGGATTTGTTCCCATGGGGTCTACAGGAAAAAACGAGACCTAGCCACTGTAAGTTGTTGATTGGTCAGGTTGCCTGACGCAACGGCATGTGACGCAAAACGAACACTCCTCATTGGCTGGACAGATGGATAAGAGGACGTAGGTGCGTGTAGTAAAGTCACTACCCGGAACTTGGATTTGGAAGCAAACGTCTCTGTTGGAAGTACTGAAGCCTGCTTCTGTTCAAGTACTCTACTTTCGAAAAGGTAATTTGTGATTTCTTTCTGGTTGTGGTTATACCTTAAAGGGGAATTCCGTCTGTTTTGCAAATATGTTTCAAACGTTTGTGGTCAAGGAAAGTTGCTAATGATGCCTTTGTTTTCACAGATGAGTTCACAGACAATGCTATTGAGGTTGTGCCATCTTCATGGCTTGGACACACTTCTGAGGTACGAGTCTTTTTTTTTTTTTGTCGATACATAGCAAATATGTATGCTTACATATATGCCTATATATTTTTGATAGCAAATATATATATATATATATATGCTTGTTATTTTTTTATATATATATATATATATATATAATATATATATATATATATATATATATATAATTATTTTTAAATTATATATATTTTTAGCATGGCATGGTCTGCTACTGGACGACACACAATGTGCGATTGCATGTTGTGAAGTGCCAAGCACCAAATACAACTTGGGCCAAACATCCCGTTAAGAAAACCTGGTACGAAACAGGTGAGCTATCGCTGCTATGCACTACATAGAATATACTGAATTGTTCTCTCTATGGCAGTACTTTTTTTTTTGTGCTACTGACTAAAAGTCATTTTCCATAGATTCATACGCCAAAGCTGAACAGAAGTGTTTGCAATTGATGGAGTCCTCAAGTGTTGAGACAGAGGATGATGTGAACACTTTTGCAATAAGGCAGCGTAAGCGCCCAAGGAGGTTTGTCTCCGAATCCTCTGATGATGGTAAGCTCTCTTCACTAATGACAACATTAGTTACTCAATTCAGTGTTCATTTTCAAGTCATTCATCTCATCTCATTATCTCTAGCCGCTTTATCCTTCTACAGGGTCGCAGGCAAGCTGGAGCCTATCCCAGCTGACTACGGGCGAAAGGCGGGGTACACCCTGGACAAGTCGCCAGGTCATCACAGGGCTGACACGTAGACACAGACAACCATTCACACTCACATTCACACCTACGGTCAATTTAGAGTCACCAGTTAACCTAACCTGCATGTCTTTGGACTGTGGGGGAAACCGGAGCACCCGGAGGAAACCCACGCGGACACGGGGAGAACATGCAAACTCCACACAGAAAGGCCCTCGCCGGCCCCGGGGCTCGAACCCAGGACCTTCTTGCTGTGAGGCGACAGCGCTAACCACTACACCACCGTGCCGCCCCCATTTTCAAGTCATTTACAAGAAATTTACATTGCACATTGTATGGTCTTTCCTTCCAGATGATTCTGCTCCAGTGGTAGCAGCAACCAAGAAGCAACCCAAGACTCTGACTGTGCCTGGAAGCCCTGTGTGTAAGTTAACAGTTCCCAAATCATCATTCATAGCTTGGAGCTAACATTCATGATGAATAACCGGTGCATATTACGTGACTGATCGGATGTTTGTGTGCTCTTTTCAGGTCAGCAGGACCCAATGCCCCTACCACCACAATGTAAGTGTTTTTCAATTTATTTGTAAATGTCTAATGTATTATCATAGGTTCTTCTTTTGTGAATACCATGTATAAGAACCCCCCCCAATAAATGACTTAACATCCATATGCACCATCTTTTCAGGGTCAACACCAGCCGGGACTGGAGCCAGTCCTCACCACCCTAGCCCAAGTCCTGTTGACCCTGTTCAAGGTACAGTTGCTTTCAAGTTCCCATTTACAGATGTTGGAATACAAAGTCACGAACAGGAAAACTAACATATTTTCTTTTTGAAAACTTCAGCCAGCAGCCGGGCACTACACCCAATTCAGTCAGCCAGGCACCTCCAAGAATCACTGGAAACCTCTTTTGACTCTGTTCAAGGTACAGTTGCTTTCAAGTTCCCATTTACAGATGTTGGAATACAAAATCATCTCATCTCATCTCATTATCTCTAGCCGCTTTATCCTTCTACAGGGTCGCAGGCAAGCTGGAGCCTATCCCAGCTGGCTACGGGCGAAAGGCGGGGTACACCCTGGACAAGTCGCCAGGTCATCACAGGGCTGACACATAGACACAGACAACCATTCACACTCACATTCACACCTACGGTCAATTTAGAGTCACCAGTTAACCTAACCTGCATGTCTTTGGACTGTGGGGGAAACCGGAGCACCCGGAGGAAACCCACGCGGACACGGGGAGAACATGCAAACTCCACACAGAAAGGCCCTCGCCGGCCCCGGGGCTCGAACCCAGGACCTTCTTGCTGTGAGGCGACAGCGCTAACCACTACACCACCGTGCCGCCCCCATTTTCAAGTCATTTACAAGAAATTTACATTGCACATTGTATGGTCTTTCCTTCCAGATGATTCTGCTCCAGTGGTAGCAGCAACCAAGAAGCAACCCAAGACTCTGACTGTGCCTGGAAGCCCTGTGTGTAAGTTAACAGTTCCCAAATCATCATTCATAGCTTGGAGCTAACATTCATGATGAATAACCGGTGCATATTACGTGACTGATCTGATGTTTGTGTGCTCTTTTCAGGTCAGCAGGACCCAATGCCCCTACCACCACAATGTAAGTGTTTTTCAATTTATTTGTAAATGTCTAATGTATTATCATAGGTTCTTCTTTTGTGAATACCATGTATAAGAACCCCCCCAATAAATGACTTAACATCCATATGCACCATCTTTTCAGGGTCAACACCAGCCGGGACTGGAGCCAGTCCTCACCACCCTAGCCCAAGTCCTGTTGACCCTGTTCAAGGTACAGTTGCTTTCAAGTTCCCATTTACAGATGTTGGAATACAAAGTCACGAACAGGAAAACTAACATATTTTCTTTTTGAAAACTTCAGCCAGCAGCCGGGCACTACACCCAATTCAGTCAGCCAGGCACCTCCAAGAATCACTGGAAACCTCTTTTGACTCTGTTCAAGGTACAGTTGCTTTCAAGTTCCCATTTACAGATGTTGGAATACAAAATCATCTCATCTCATCTCATTATCTCTAGCCGCTTTATCCTTCTACAGGGTCGCAGGCAAGCTGGAGCCTATCCCAGCTGGCTACGGGCGAAAGGCGGGGTACACCCTGGACAAGTTGCCAGGTCATCACAGGGCTGACACATAGACACAGACAACCATTCACACTCACATTCACACCTACGGTCAATTTAGAGTCACCAGTTAACCTAACCTGCATGTCTTTGGACTGTGGGGGAAACCGGAGCACCCGGAGGAAACCCACGCGGACACGGGGAGAACATGCAAACTCCACACAGAAAGGCCCTCGCCGGCCCCGGGGCTCGAACCCAGGACCTTCTTGCTGTGAGGCGACAGCGCTAACCACTACACCACCGTGCCGCCCCTGCAAAATCATGAACAGGAAAACTAATATTTTCTTTTTGAAAACTTCAGCCAGCAGCCGGGCGCTTCATGACGGACAGGGTGTCTCGGCTATCGCAGCCATGTTTGAGAGAAGTAAGTACTTTTATACACACTAACTAGTTCACTCACTCAGGAAAGTACATTATAAATTACAACTTCCATCACATTTGTCCCCATAGTCACAGAGGCCCACATGAGTCGCTGATGTGGAGGCTCGAGGCTAGGTTTGACAGGACCGAGGCTAGGTTTGACAAGATCGAGTCATTGGTGGAGACCAACGCCCCGACACACACGCCTCAACTCCAGCAAGAAGATGTGGTGTTGGCTAAATCATGCAGCATGGTGATGGAGCTGCTGGAGTTGGATAGGAGTCTGGAATAACCAGACAAGAGGAACAAGATGGTAATTCTATCTATCTATCTATCTATCTATCTATCTATCTATCTATCTATCTATCGTATAAGCTCGCTACAGTAATTTTCATTGTATAATTATTTTTTTTTTTTTACAGCAACATTTTCTTGAAACTGTCGGAGGGGCAGGTTTAGGGGCAGCCATTCACCGTATGCTACGCCGAGCGGCAAATAATGAGGTACTCGCCCAGTACAGCTTGCGGGGCAGACGGGCCAAAATGTCCTTTGATGTCCATTCTGTGCAAGATTATAAAGGGTAAGTGTTTATATATTGATCACATCACTTTTATGCCATGCTTGACTGACTAGGTTTTGATGTGTAACTTTCCTTTATTTTGCCTTCTAGCTGCATGTGTCAAAAAATTTCCCGGCCATACGGAAGCTGAAGTGGAGGAATGCCTTGGCCAGACTCTAAAATTTGCACCACACAGACGGTATACTTCTGCTCTCTAATTTGGTGCAATCACAGAAATTTCGTGGTTGGTAGTAGGGTGGTTTATCATGCTTTTGTGGACATGTGCTCATTGTTCTTGTTTTTAAACATTTTGTTCCTTTTTCTTTTCAGGTCAGCTGGTCAGCAGCAACGGGTGAACAGTGAATTTTTATTCTATTTTTGTGAACAGTGATTTTTATTCTATTTTTTTGTGAAGTGATTTTTTTTTATTCTATTTTGTTATTGAATGCACAGTTACACTTTAAAAAACTGTTATTTCTATTTTATTCTGTTTTGAATGTTTTATTGAATGCACCATTTCAGAAACTTTTCTATTTTATTCTGTTTTGTATATATGATTGTTTTATTGAATGCACTGTTACACTTTCAGAAACTTTTTTATTTTCAAACATTTTTTTATTCAAATTTGTTATTGATATTTTATCTCATTAAACTTTCAAGACCTGCCAAATTTGCCTGTTCATTCATCACTGAGTTTTCTCATGTAGATGTGCTAGCAGTTATGTGTTGATGTTGCTAATTAGTTGAAAGCAAAATCTAATCAAAACATAACATTCTACAACGTCAGGGGGACGTTAGGCTAACATTCAGGGAACCAAACATGCAACCAGCAAGGTTAGGGGAAGGGCAGGGGAAGGTTGTTGTTGTAACCAACAGGAAACGTTTGGGCAACGTCAGAAAAACTTTCCATGGCAACCACGTGGCAACCAAGTGGCAACCTAACGTATATGCACCATATAGGCAACCAAAGGCGTACGTGCCCAGAACGTTCTGGGAACATAAAATTGTTACTAGGGATGTGTATTGGACATTTATGAAAATACGGAACAAATCGCGTCCCGTATCGGTTCAATACGGGACACAAGATTTAATTGCCAAATAAAGGACGAATCCGTATTTTACGGGACGGGTGGCAACCCGACTACTGGCTATGATATAAGAAGATTCTACAACCCAGAAACAGATGGGAGCTCCGCTTTTAGGCAGTGCCTAAGTCTATTAGAATGTACTTACACACACACACACACACACTTTTCCCCTTCTGCTGTTTCATTTTATCCTTGGGCATTTTTTGATCATTTTATTTTTACTGCTTGACCATTTTGTAGTTTATTAGATTATTATGGTTTCAGAATGGGATCAGAAATTTAAACATAATGTAAGTAAACGATGTGCAGATATTACAACAAATTCAATATAAAAGATGTTTTTAATTACAGTTAGAGTAGAGTGGGGGGAAAAGCCCCCCTTAAGGAAAATTCAGTTTTTCTCCAAGTTGAAATGAACCATGTGTTTAGTTTTAATCATAGTTTTTGACAACAGTGACATGAACAATAATGCCACCTAAAGTTTGCTTAAAGTTAATACTTAATTTTTTTTTTTAACAAAAACAAACATTTTGCCAAGGGGGCCTTTTACCCCCCCACCCAGTGGGGTAAAAGGCCCCCTGAGGTGGGGCAATAGGCCCCCTCACTCAAAAAAAAGCTGTTTGGATAGCAAAAGTGTTTACTTAAGCCTATAATGTGAAAGAAACAAGAAAATATCCCTGAATTAATGAATAGATGCATTATTTTATTATATTTCGCATTTTAATTTCAATTTTTTTAATTTCAATTATTTTTAATATTAAGTTCAAATTACTTGCTTTACTCAACCAGGTAAGCGAGATGTTATTAAAAACTATGTATCTGCTATTCAGAAATGTATGAAATACAGTAATTATGATAAAAGGAAACGATGCCCCCTGGGGGCCATTTACCCCGCCATTAAGGGGGTGTTTTACCCCACAGACTACACTTTTACAAAAAAGGGTCTTACTTTCAAAATGTGATTCAACTTTTTATACCTAATGTATTTTTTTTAACGGACTGACTTGTCTACTCATACCACATACACAGCTGTGATATCTGACGAAATAGCAGCTATCTAAATACAGTTTTACTGATATCTGAAAATTATATCACTTACCATGAAATTTGATTTCTCTCCACTGCGTTGCTGATATGCAATCCACAGTGGATATTTGTATATCCCCGTTGTCAAGCCAGTCCATAGCAACAATAGAAATGTAACTTTGCACCATCTGGTGGTTATTTTGGGTAAAACAGGCCGGGGGCATATTACCCCACTCTACTATACAGATAATGGATGGATGGATGGATGGTCAGATCAATTAATCACTTCATAATCCTGTTCATGAGAGAGAGAGAGAGAGAGAGAGAGAGATGCATTCATTGTTCATTTAAACTATCACTGGTAAGATTGTTCAAGTCTATATGCCCTGTAGGAAATACACACACACTGTTTCAAATCTCTTCACACTGAATAGCAATTTGCTAACATAGCCAGGCCCCTACTTACACATTACAAAAAAGGAGCCCTCTCTTTAAAGCCACGCCCACTCTCTCTGCCACACAAAACACACAGAGAAACAGGAAGTTCATTTCAGAGAAAACGAAACTCAGCAGAAAGTTGTCTTTCTCTCTCTCAGTACAGGAAAAATGGCAGAGGCTGGTATTTCAGTAGATCATTTTTCTGTGGATCAGTTCAGCTGTCCAGTGTGTCTGGATCTCCTGAAGGATCCTGTAACTATTCACTGTGGACACAGTTTCTGTAAGGTGTGTATTAATGGATTCTGGAATCAGGAGGATGTGAAGGGCGTCTACAGCTGCCCCCAGTGCAGAGAGACTTTCACTCCAAGGCCTGTTCTGTGCAGGAACAACATGCTGGCTGAAGTGGTGGAGAAACTGAAGAAGACTGAACTCCAAGCTGCTTCTCCTGCTCACTGTTACGCTGGACCTGGAGATGTGGAGTGTGATTCCTGCACTGGGAGAAAACGCAAAGCCACTAACTCCTGTCTGGTGTGTCTGGCCTCCTATTGTGAAGATCATCTTAAACCTCACTACCTGTCTCCTGCCTTTAAGAAGCACAAGTTAGTTGAAGCCTGTGCAGAGCTCCAAGAGAAGATCTGCTCTGAACATGACAAACTGATCGAGATCTTCTGTCATACTGACCAAAGCTTCATCTGTTATTTGTGTATGATGGATGAACATAAAGGTCATGAAACAGTTTCAACTAAAGCAGAAAGAAATGAAAAACAGGTGAGAACTGGACATCATTCTTCTTTTCCAAATCATTTTATACAAATTCTATTTCTAATCTAATTTCTATTCAGTGGATTTAATTGGTTCTCTGAGTGTCATTCTCTGTGAAGTAAATTTTTATTTCCAAACAGTAATATGTAAAGAAATGTTAAAGAGGTCAGACCAGTTAGTCTGCTTTAAACAGCCAACACCCAACAACCTTCTTCCAGCATTTTACAGCTAAAGTGCTCACGTGACTGTGTTAAAAGCTCTGTAACTGGAGATCATATTTCATAACATTTAATGATCTACAGGTTAAAAAAAATTATTTTTCTGAATGTGAGTGGATTTGTGGTCCATTTCTGAAAACTTCTTTGGGATGAATGATCCCGATTCTGGAAAGTTCAAATCTCTGCAGAGATTTTGGTCAAAACTCGGTGTTAATGTGAACATTCACTAGATTGATGAAGTTCAATCCCAATGTTCACTGATGGTTCCTTTAATCCGGTGGAATTGAGTGTGGTTTTGAATGTACACACAGCACCTTAAAGAAGTAAACCTGAACAAATAAATAACTCCCATGAATCCAGATGTGCACTGTGCATGTCTCCCCCCTCTAAACTTACTGAGAAATAAAAGGGAACAGTGATGACGCACACTGCTCTCAGATCAGTCTTCTTCTGTCAGGTTTTATGGCAGTTTACAAGCAAAGTGTATTACCGCCATCTACTGGACTGAGGTGCAATCAAATGGATGTCATTTCAAAGAAAAATTGAATAAAAAGGAAAAACACCACAAAACAACAAACTAAATTCTATTTGCTAATTTTGTTTCTTTGATAAATGTTATCATAGCACAAGTGATGTTTTCTGATCTAGGCTCACCTAATAAGGTGTCTCATCTCATTATCTCTAGCCGCTTTATCCTTCTACAGGGTCGCAGGCAAGCTGGAGCCTATCCCAGCTGACTACGGGTGAAAGGCGGGGTACACCCTGGACAAGTCGCCAGGTCATCACAGGGCTGACACACAGACAACCATTCACACTCACATTCACACCTACGGTCAATTTAGAGTCACCAGTTAACCTAACCTGCATGTCTTTGGACTGTGGGGGAAACCGGAGCACCTGGAGGAAACCCACGCAGAGAACATGCAAACTCCACACAGAAAGGCCCTCGCCGGCCACGGGGCTCGAACCCGGACCTTCTTATTGTGAGGCGACAGCGCTAACCACTACACCACCGTGCCGCCCCCTAATAAGGTGTCTTAAAAAAAAAGGCTTTCTTGACTGCATTCACTTCCCTCTTCAGTTTTTCTCTTTGTCTGTAGAATTTTAAGCACCTTAAAAGAACATGATCTACATCCTCTCTCACTCCACAAAGTTCACATTTTCCAGATGGATGTTTGTTTACAAGGTATAAGCTGTTATTTAGACTTAAGTAAAGCCTTCAACACAGTTAATCATAATGTCCTCATGTCTAAACTTTCCAACTTTAACCTTTCCTCCAACACACTTGCATGGATATCATATCTATCCAATAGAAGGCAGTGTGTGAAAAGTAAAGATGCACGCTCCAGTTACCTGAGGAGCACAATGGGTGTACCTCAAGGATCTGTGTTAGGCCCACTACTTTTCAGCTTATACATTAATGACCTCCCACAGTACTGTCATGATGTAGAAGTGCAGCTCTACGCTGATGACACTGTCTTATATGTACATGCAAAATCAGCCCAGCAAGCTGCGACTAAATTAACCAATGCCCTGGTTGGAGTTGCTGAGTGGCTCGACCGATCCTGCCTTACCCTGAATGTAAGCAAAACAAAAGGCATGTTCTTCTCCAAAACTAACCTAAACATCTCAGATGTAAACATCTGCATCAATGGTGAACAGATTGAGACTGTCAGCGAATTTGAATATCTTGGTGTACTACTTGATCGAAACCTGAGTTTCAAAAAACACATCAAGAAGATGACAAAAACTATTAAATATAACTTGGCTAACTTCAGACAGATCACATCCTCTCTATCCACAGAGGCTGCAAAAATATTTCTGCATGCTCTTATTTTCTCACACATCTCATACTGTATCACCTGCTGGGGGCAGGCTAGTCAAACAACAATCAGGCCCTTAGAATCACTGTACAAACAGGCACTGAAAATATTTGACAAGAAGACACTTAGATACCACCACTGTGACATACTACATAGGCACAATTTCCTAACTTTTGATAATTTCAGATTTTTCTCAAACGTATGTAGTGTCTACAAAATCCTAAATGGCTTGGCTCCCACCTGTTTGCAAAAGTTTGTCTGTTACCGTGGCTCTGTAAGGTCCACTAGAATAGCTTCTGTACATAGCTGCACTGTACCCTTTCGCTAGTCAGCATTTGGACAGGCAGCCTTTTCTGTTAAAGCTATCACACAATGGAACACCATTTCAGACAACTTAAAAAACTGACATGCTTGGTGACTTTAAAGCAAACATAAACACCTAAAACTCTCGCAACAATGTACCCACTAACTGTGTGTGTGCGCGCGTGTATACATACCTGTGAGGGTACTTCCTTATTGTATTGTCTTCACTTGCTGAGTGACATTTTTTTTTTGTACTCTATGTCAATACTTGCTGAGTGATATTTGATGTTTTATCTGTATTGTTTTTATTTGTATTCTTCATGTCAACACTTGCTGAGTGATTTTTTCTGTGCCATTAAGTAGGGACTGCAGATGTAAATTAGCCTAAGGCTAACTCTGGTGCAATGCATCAAATGGCAACATTTATGTTTTTAATTGCACATGGACCCTTTCAAATAAAATGAAATGAAATTTAATCCAGTATGGCCTATTCTCAGTCTTGTAAACCAAACCTCCTCCTGTCTGTTTGGGTAACTAGGTTTGCTACTTGAGATATCTTTTTGTATATTATATAAGTGTCTACCTTTCTTTTCCTTATCCCATTCAGCTTGCCATGTTAACTTTATGTTTAATGAGTACCTTAAAGTGCATATCACGGGTAAATTCAGGAGCAAGATCAATGCAATTCTCCTATTTTATAATGTATAGATTTAGGCACTGCCAAAAAGCGGAGCTCCCATCTGTTTCTGGGTTGTAGAATCTTCTTATATCATAGCCAGTAGTGTTGCGCGGGTTGACCCAGAACCCGCGGGTCGGGCTGTCCGGGTTGTTTTTTAGGAGGAAAACGCGGGTTGGGTCAAAATCTCAATCATTTTACCTATTCAAGTTATGTATCAGTTCATTGGTGTGTGAGAAAATGTTCTCCCCATCTCTTCCCTGCTCCGTCTCACATGCATGCAGGCCGCACATAAGAGACTGCATCTCCTGCCCATAAAGGCTGGTGCCCACTGGACACAGTGCTTCAGATAGCGGCTATGGAATGCATCTAACCTTCTGATATTTCCATTCACAGTGCTGCCATCAAAACGTAGCAAAATGACACAATTTAGCGCTACTTTAAGGCATAACAAAGACAGAAACACATTGTTTTAATGCTATTAAGATAGACATTGATGATGATGATGATGATTGTTTACATGTTCGAAATAAACTAACAATGAATAAATAAGCAGATAACAAGAAAAGCAAAACAGCATTTGCAACAAGAACACGTAAAAAGCCACTAAATTAGAAAATAAACCTTAAATAATAAGTAATAATAATATATCAAAACAAAAGAAAACAAGGCAAAAATACAAACAAGGACACACTAAGCAGTTTTGAGTTTACATGTCCAAAAAGGAGTGGGCTGAAGTAAAAACTTATTTAATCCTACCCCTCTACTTTAGTCAATATAAATTGATTATTTAGCTTCCTTATATATATATATATATATATATATATATATATATATATATATATGTAACCCTGCTCTTCTGTCACTCCGCGCTCGCCTGCTGGCTCTCTGGCACTTCCACACGCCGATGGCTCTGCATTGTGTTATTGTGTAGTGGGCGGCTGACGGGGGCACAGCCGGTGGGAAGGACTCAGACACACACGGAGGGGTTCGGGATCGATGGGGTTAATTTATTGTTGCTTTTCTATAGGGTTGATTATCAATACTCGAATAAGTTTTCAAACAGTAAAAAAAAAAAAAGATGTTGCTACAAAAGGCTAATACAGCTCCATACAAATTCCCATTGCCATTAGCATTCATTTTCAGTCATAGTGTAAACCGTTTATAATACAAAAAATACAAGTGTTAGATTCACAAATCACTCAGCTCGTAAGAGCTTAATATTTCAACATACAAAATAACTCAACAAAACGAACTTTCATGGGGTCATATTTCAAATATTTTATAGTTTAAATCTGATGGAAAAGTACGTGGCTTACCTATAGGGTTGATTATCAATACTAAAGAAAATGGCGAATGAACTACAATCAGGTATCAACCCTACGGGGTAACAGAGGGACCAAAAAGCAATTCCAAAATATCGAACTCCTATCAAAACGTAATCCAACAGCGACACCTATTGGCGCCAGCAATACACTTACATACACTTAATACCTTACATCCACCCCTTCTTTAAGAGATGCCGTCCTCGCCATTAGACTCACCCAAACATATATATACCATACTCTCAGAGATTTAAACAAAAGATAAAAAACAAAATAAGTGTGTGGTGTGTGATGTGTGTAGTATTAAGTGCATACATGGGACTAGCAGTCATCTAGGTGTGTGCACTAGTGGTCCTAGATGTTTCCAGCCGCTCTTCTCGCTTTGGCTCTTTGCCACAATTTCCTTCCTCTCTCTATCTTCTCTTGGTCAGTCTCAGTTTTCACGATATGACACTTATATGACAGTTTCAGGGGGGCACGTCGATTCCTTCTCGGGTGCCTCCTTGGGATGTTACTCGTTTCAGAGGAAGCAGCTCCAGCACTGGTCACTGGGGTATCTGCCTGTGCCTCCACATTGGCCTGCTCCATACTTCACTGTTCCTCCACATCTGTCTCAGTTGCCACTCCATCTCTCACTGCTTGTATATTCCCACTCTCCATTTCCTCTTCTCCATCGGTCTCACACGGCTCACTATCTGACCGGCCCTCCTCCAAGACCACTCTGCTGCTTCGCTCCACCGGGAGGAACATGCACTGGGTAAGGAGGTTTTGGTGAACAACTCTCTCAGGACCTCCACTCTCAGGGCGCACCACGTAAACAGGTAAGTTGGGCTGCTTCTTCACAACAATGTATGGGCGTGACTCCCACCGGTCTCCCAACTTCTGCCTCCCCTCCACCTGACAAACCTTGACTAAGACTCTGTCCCCTGTGTCGAAGTCTTCACTCCTGGCCTTCCGGTCATAGTACTTTTTCTGATGTTCCTTGGCATGCTGAGATGTCTGGCTAGCCAGAGCATAGGCCTGCATCAGAGAGTCATGCAGCGTTTGGACGTAGTCACTGTACTCGCAGGGCTTATTAACGGTGGAGGACTGGAAGATCAGGTCAATTGGGAGTCTTGGATGTCTACCAAACATCAGGTAGTATGGGCTATACCCCGTGGAGTCGTGTTGTGAGCAATTGTAGGCATGGGTCATGGCATCCACATGTTTGTGCCAGCGGGGCTTCAAGTGAGGTTCTAGTGTTCCAAGCATGTTCATCAGGGTGCGGTTGAACCTTTCGGTTGTCCCATTGCCCTGGGGGTGGTAGAGTGTTGTGTGTGTTTTAGTGATGCCGGTACACTTGCATAGCTCCCTCACAATGGCACTTTCGAAGTTGAGCCCCTGATCTGCATGCAGCTTTGCGGGGAAGCCAAACAGTACTCTTGCCACTGTGCCCGTCTTTTGGTTTCTGGTGGGGTAGGCCTGCGCATAACGGGAAAAGTGGTCAGTGACAATGAGCACATTCTCCAGGCCACCTTTGGACTTCTCAACCGTCAGAAGGTCCATGCAGACCAGCTCCATGGGTGCACTTGTGTGGATACTGACTAGGGGAGCCCTGACGTTGGCCATGGGGGTCTTTCTCAGGCAACATCGCTCACACTGTTCACACCAGGCTTTGACCTCCTGGAACATTCTTGGCCAGTAGAATCTCTCCCGTATCATCTGCAGCGTTCTCTCGAATCCCAAGTGCCCAGAGTCATCATGAAGAGCGGTTTTTACAGCTGCACGCAGGCTCTCTGGCAGTATTAGCTGCTCCACCCATCCTCTATGGCAGTCCCGGACCCGGCGGTACATGACACCATTTCGCACCACCAATCTCCTCCACTCTTTTAAGAGAAGGCCCCCACTTGCGCTCACCTCCATCCTCTCACCACGGCTTGGTTTCTGGTTGCGGGTCTTGAAGTGCAGGACTGGGCCGATGGCTGGGTCTTCTTTTTGCGCTGCTCGGATCTCCTGTGTTGTCATGGCAGGCAGTGCCTCCATTCCCACCTCTGCATATAGCTCACTGGACTCTGGTGACTGACGGCTCTCAGGCTCCTCCATCACAGCAGCAATCTCCACAGTGGGGGACTCCACTCCCTGGACGACTTGTGCCGCATCATGCCTCTGCCCAGCGTTGATCACTTGCTGAGGACAGGTCTGCAGGATCTCAGTGACTTCCTGGTAAGACAGACGTGAGAAGGCATCGGCGTTGGAGTTGTCTTGTCCTCTCCAGTACTGGATGTCGAAGTCATATATTGACAGGTGAAAAACCCACCACTGGCCGGTGGCGTCGAGTTTGGCTGTGGTCATCACGTACTTCAGGGGATTGTTGTCTGTGAGAACCGAGAACTTGCGCCCATAAAGGTGGTCATGGAATTTGTCTGTGACTGCCCACTTAAGAGCGAGGAACTCAAGCTTGTGTGCAGGATACCTTGTCTCAGGAGGGGTCAAGCCTCTGCTGGCATATGCGATGACTCTCTCTGTTCCACCCTGGATCTGTGCGAGCACACCACTGAGCCCATCTCTGGATACGTCTGCATCCAGAACACAGCAGGAACGGTAGACTGCAGTCTGCAGCAGGAACGGTAGACTGTAGTCTGGATAGCCCAACACCAGTGCGTTGGTCAGCTTCACTTTCAGTGCCTGGAAGGCCTTCTCACATTCAACAGTCCACAGAAAGGGTTTTTCGGGGCGTGGACTTTTCTGGGCCCCTCTCTTCTTCATTCTGGGGTCCCCTGAGGTGAGGCGGTACAAGGGAGCAGCCAGACTGGAGTAGGACTTCACGTACCATCTGTAGTAGCCAGCAAACCTGAGGAACTGGAGTACTTCCTTTCGATCTGTTGGCCACGGCCAGTCCTTCACCCGGCTGATCTTCTCTGGGTCCGTCCTGATGCCATGTGCCGGCACCAGGTGACTGAGGTAGTTCACTTCCTTCCGAACAAACTGGCACTTTGAGGGCTTAAGCTTCAGGCCATGCTCCCTAAGTCTGTCAAAGACCCGTTGCAGTCTTTCCAAGTGTTCATCAAATGATGAGGAAAAAATTATCAAATCATCCAAATAAATAAGAAGTTGTGTGAAGTTCAAGTCACCGAAGCAGCAGGTCATCAGTCTTTGGAAGGTGGAGGGAGCATTTTGGAGGCCAAATGGCATTCTGTTCACCTCAAAAAGGCCCATGGGAGTGCTGAACGCGGTCTTGTGCTTATCATGTTCTGCAACTTCCACCTGCCAGTAACCGGAGGTAAGGTCAAGTGTGGAGAAGTACTTGGCTTGCCCCAATGACTTGAGGGCCTCCTCAATCCTTGGTAGAGGGAAGGCGTCTCTGGTGGTGCAGGAATTGAGTTTTCTGTAGTCAATGCACAGTCTCAGCGATCCATCTTTTTTGGTCACGACCACCACTGGTGAAGCATAAGGGCTCTTACTGGGACGGATGACCCCTGCTGCCTCCATCTCAGTCAGCATCTGCCGCACGTCTTGAAACTGGGATGGGGGTATCTTCCGGTACGGCAGTCGGAAGGGCCTGGAGTCCACCAGTGGAATCTCATGCTGTATGGTTGTGGTGTGACTGTAGTCCAGGGAATGCTGGGAGAACACATCTGCATTCTTGTCAAGCAGCTCTTGGAGGCAGGCACGCTGGTCTTTATTCTCCACAGCCGCTTCACTTACGTCCACTCCACAACTTGTCACGACTTGGCCCAAACTGAGGCATGCACCTTCATTGCCAGCTTCACCCTGTTTGTTCTCAGGAAACTCCATGACGCTTTGTACCAGGACTGCATTGGCCAGGTGAGTGTGGGGCTTGATGGTTATGACACGCTGGGAGAGATTCATCACTCTGACTGGAGCACACCCTCTCTGTACATCGGCAAGGACCTTGGCATCCAGGAGGTCCTGGGGAAGCCGCACCGAAGCCTGGCTTTCGATCAGGGCGGTGTAGGTCTTTCTCTGGGGGCCAGCTTGAATCTTGCACCTCAAATCCATCTCTTTCCCTGCAGGTATATGCACTTTGCGACCGGTGTACACAGCAGGACCTACGATGTCATGCATTTCACTCTGCTCAGCACTCCCCACCTTCAGCAGTGCTGTATACCACTCTGAGTGCTTCTCCTTCACCAGGTGTAGGAACTGCTGGCCATAGAACGCTTGGAGGTGACTGCGGGAGGCTCGAATGACATTTGTGCCAACAAGAAGGGGGACTGAAGAGCGGTAGTCAGAGTCAGGAACGACAAAGGTAGGCACAGCTTTATGCTCTTTTCCAAGGACATTCAGGTCAATATGTACAACACCATGGTAGGGAACAGCCTGGCCTGCTGCACCTTCGATGGGTAACTTGGATGGCTTTAATCGCAGCCCCTTTAAGACAGGGTGGCTCTGCCAGTAGCTGTGCATGATACTGGTTATCTGAGAACCAGAGTCAACGAGAGCCCTGCACTTCATGCCATTAACTTCAACCTCTCCCTCATTCCTAGGTCTGACTATGGGTGTTCCATTGTCTCCAGTGCTTTCGTTTCTTTGTGGTGAGTGGGGCTCTTGCTGGATGCCCATGGTTGCCCCGGCGACCACGGGCTTTAAGCGTTTAACGACTGGGCAGACTGGGGTGTGGGCCTCTCGGCAGGGGTGGTAGGTTGGGGAGTCCCAGCCGAGCTGAGAGGGGGGAGCACGGCTCTACAAACTCGGGCGGTGTGGCCAGGCTTACCATAATGGTGACAGATGAAGTTTGGGCGTGGGGCTGCTCTCACCGGTGCTGGCTGGGCTGCTGGTAGGGGGGCAGGGGGTGGTGAAGCTATTCTTAGCTCAAGGTGGGACAACTTTGCCATTTGTTCCTCCTGATTGCGAGCTAGCCTCTATATCATCTCTGTCAGCTCAGACAATTGAGAACTTTCCACATTTTCTCTTTCCTCTGACATGACATGAACTTGTGTTCCTGCCTTCTTTGTTCTGTTTTGGGGCTGGAACCTTTTGCTTTCTCTTACCATGTCGCGAAGCTCAGACTGCAGCTCTCGAAAATTCATAAGACGGGGTGTCATGGGTGCTATTCTCATATACACTTCTTCATCAGTGAGGCCTCTCATGAACTGTCGGACGAGTTTGCTGTTACGATCAGGGAAGGGCCTGCCACCCCTCTGCTTCTCTTCCACATCCCGCAATTTCAACTCTAGAGCTATGGCAAAGGAGCAGGCAGACTCACCGGGGTTCTGGCTCCACTCATAGAAGTCAGCCAATGGGTCTAGTGAACCTTGCGTGCCACCATACTCTGCTTTCAGTTCCTCAAAGGCTTTCTCTGGGGTCTGGGTATGGGCAGGCAGGTTTAGAACCAACTTTCGAGCCTCACCACTCAGGTGCCTCACCACCGTGGAAAAATGCAAGTGCAGAGGGAGCTCTATCACTTCTAGAAGGTATTGCATGTCACGTATCCAGTCCTCCACTAGGATCTTACAGTCAGGGCTTCCGGTGAAAACTGGGACATTTTTCACTTGATGAGTTTGCATGAAGCCACCATAGGCTGACACTGGGGGGACTTGGCTGGCCATGGCTTGAACAGGGATGACTGACTGCGGCACATGTGGATAAGTGTACAGACTGGGCAATGTGGTGGGGCCAGGATGTACACCAGCAGTGGTATGCTCTGACACTACTTGGGGGCTATAGGTGTTTGTGTTCAGGGCGCTCACATGAGGAGTGGGTAGAGGCAATGGACTCAGAGCAGTGTAAGAAAAATGCACTTGGTGGGCCGGCGTTGTAGTGGCGGGACTGCTGGTTGTGCTCACTGACAGTAGTGGTTGAAAACGTGGCTCGGCACCTGGGTAGCAGGGGTGGAGTGTGGGTAGCTTAGAAGCACCTGAGGGGTTGGTCTAATTGACTGGTGTGCATAAGGGTGAGCAACTGGGAAGGGCTTAGTAAACAGGTATGGAGCTACTGGTATGGTGCTGACACTAGAGGAGGTTATTTGCAGAGGCAGGGGGCCTGTGGAGCCATGTACACTGGGGTTGGGAAGAGTAGCACCTGCCAATTGCTCTGTTAAACTGCTGGGATTAGTGACAGGGCTGGTGTCAAGGCAGAGTGGGGGTACCAGTCCTGGAGCCCTGGAGCCGAGCAGCCTGGATGGAAGGGCTGAGGTGATGTGCTGATCCATGTAAGACGGGCGCATGAGGGGCGGGGTAGTGTGTCGCTCAAGGGGTGGCAGCACATCAGCAGCTGGAGGTAAGAGGCTGGACATCACAGTGGAGGGGGACTGCAACTCAAGTGCTGGGTTAGTGTAATTCTGTGTCATCTTGTTTATATGTAGAATGTGGAGAGCAAATGAAATGTCATAGCAATGTAATATGAATGTGGATATGTACTGTGTGCACAGAAAAAAAAGTTTCAAAACTTTTAGTGTGTGATTCAATACTAATAGAGTAAGCAATTATATCAGTTCCTTAAAGCAAGTAAAGTAAGTAAAATAAGTAATAAAAGGATGCTCAGCTAAATACTATCAGTTCACTTCAGTTTTAAGCTCAAAATGTCACTAAATACCAGTTAGCTGCATTAACAAGCATAGATAAACTCCAAAAGTTGTCATATATCATAAAAATTCAGTAATACCACTTAAATGTCACTCATAAATACTCAAAATACGCAGAAAAATTCTCAAATTGCAATAGAAAAATGATTTAGATTCATAAAAGTCATTAAAGGATATAAAGGGATGAAGATCACAAAATCACTGGCAAAAGTCCATTCATCAGATAAACAGTTCACAGTTCAATATTCGATACCAGTCTGGATGTATGATATCCTCCTCAGAATGCAACGCCACCATCCGGGTCACAGCACCAAGATGTAACCCTGCTCTTCTGTCACTCTGCGCTCGCCTGCCGGCTCTCTGGCACTTCCACACGCCGATGGCTCTGCATTGTGTTATTGTGTAGTGGGCGGCTGACGGGGGCACAGCTGGTTGGAAGGACTCAGACGCACACGGAGGGGTTCGGGATCGATGGGGTTGATTTATTGTTGCTTTTCTATAGGGTTGATTATCAATACTCGAATAAGTTTTCAAACAGTAAAAAAAAAAGACGTTGCTAGAAAAGGCTAATACAGCTCCATACAAATTCCCATTGCCGTTAGCATTCATTTTCAGTCATAGTGTAAACCGTTTATAATACAAAAAATACAAGTGTTAGATTCACAAATCACTCAGCTCGTAAGAGCTTAATATTTCAACATACAAAATAACTCAACAAAACGAACTTTCATGGGGTCATATTTCAAATATTTTATAGTTTAAATCTGAGGGAAAAGTACGTGGCTTACCTATAGGGTTGATTATCAATACTAAAGAAAATGGCGAACGAACTACAATCAGGTATCAACCCTACGGGGTAACAGAGGGACCAAAAAGCAATTCCAAAATATCGAACTCCTATCAAAACGTAATCCAACAGCGACACCTATTGGCGCCAGCAATACACTTACATACACTTAATACCTTATATATATATATATATATATATATATATATATATATATATATATATATATATATATATGCTGTATATTATTTATTACTTCAACTATTCAGATATCAATTCTCTATGACTATATCATATAATTAATTAATTATATATGTATATCCATATGTCTACATATAAGTTTACTACAAATACAACCCCGATTCCAAAAAAAGTTGGGACAAAGTACAAATTGTAAATAAAAACGGAATGCAATAATTTACAAATCTCAAAAACTGATATTGTATTCACAATAGAACATAGACAACATATCAAATGTTGAAAGTGAGACATTTTGAAATTTCATGCCAAATATTGGCTCATTTGAAATTTCATGACAGCAACACATCTCAAAAAAGTTGGGACAAGGGCAATAAGAGGCTGGAAAAGTTAAAGGTACAAAAAAGGAACAGCTGGAGGACCAAATTGCAACTCATTAGGTTAATTGGCAATAGGTCATTAACATGACTGGGTATAAAAAGAGCATCTTGAAGTGGCAGCGGCTCTCAGAAGGAAAGATGGGAAGAGGATCACCAATCCCCCTAATTCTGCACTGACAAATAGTGGAGCAATATCAGAAAGGAGTTCAACAGTGTAAAATTGCAAAGAGTTTGAACATATCATCATCTACAGTGCATAATATCATCAAAAGATTCAGAGAATCTGGAAGAATCTCTGTGCGTAAGGGTCAAGGCCGGAAAACCATACTGGGTGCCCGTGATCTTCAGGCCCTTAGACAGCACTGCATCACATACAGGCATGCTTCTGTATTGGAAATCACAAAATGAATCTCATCTCATTATCTCTAGCCGCTTTATCCTTCTACAGGGTTGCAGGCAAGCTGGAGCCTATCCCAGCTGACTATGGGCAAAAGGCGGGGTACACCCTGGACAAGTCGCCAGGTCATCACAGGGCTGACACATAGACACAGACAACCATTCACACTCACATTCACACCTACGGTCAATTTTAGAGTCACCAGTTAACCTAACCTGCATGTCTTTGGACTGTGGGGGAAACCGGAGCACCCAGAGGAAACCCACGCGGACACGGGGAGAACATGCAAACTCCGCACAGAAAGGCCCTCGCCGGCCATGGGGCTCGAACCCAGGACCTTCTTGCTGTGAGGCGACAGCGCTAACCACTACACCACCGTGCCGCCCGGAAATCACAAAATGGGCTCAGGAATATTTCCAGAGAACATTATCTGTGAACACAATTCACCGTGCCATCCGCCGTTGCCAGCTAAAACTCTATAGTTCAAAGAAGAAGCCGTATCTAAACATGATCCAGAAGTGCAGACGTCTTCTCTGGGCCAAGGCTCATTTAAAATGGACTGTGGCAAAGTGGAAAACTGTTCTGTGGTCAGACGAATCAAAATTTGAAGTTCTTTATGGAAATCAGGGACGCCGTGTCATTCGGACTAAAGAGGAGAAGGACGACCCAAGTTGTTATCAGCGCTCAGTTCAGAAGCCTGCATCTCTGATGGTATGACGGTTGCATTAGTGCGTGTGGCATGGGCAGCTTACACATCTGGAAAGACACCATCAATGCTGAAAGGTATATCCAGGTTCTAGAGCAACATATGCTCCCATCCAGATGACATCTCTTTCAGGGAAGACCTTGGAGGATGTGACGTAGATGATCCCATCCACGCGTGACATAGGTCAACGCGGAAGTTGGCTGATGGGAAATGTAGTTTCTTAAAGAGACGGGTTGTTGTAGTTCTTAGACGGACTGTACCTACACAGATGACGTCTCTTTCAGGGAAGACCTTGCATTTTCCAACATGACAATGCCAAACCACATACTGCATCAATTACAGCATCATGGCTGCGTAGAAGAAGGGTCCGGGTACTGAACTGGCCAGCCTGCAGTCCAGATCTTTCACCCATAGAAAACATTTGGCGCATCATAAAACGGAAGTGTGGCAGCGGGGGCGTGGTCTAGCATCGGTCTGTGACAGGAGGGTGGAGTCAGGGAAGTTAAGTGGCAGAATCACTACACCTGTTGTTAATTGATGTGTTTGTGTGTCTTCCCAGTGACCGCGCCCTTCTTAAGGAGAGAGAGTGAGAGCAGAGGGAGTCTCTCCACAACCAGACAGCTGATGTGTGTGCGTGTGTCTGAGTGTGTGTTTGCAGCTGAAAAGCTGAATAAAGAAAGTTTTTGTGAACTCAGTTCTGTCCTGCCGTCCTTCTGTGCTCCACCCATTTACACGAACTGCCACAGTGGTGCCGAAACCTGGAAATGAGCAGAGAAGACAACAGCCCCATGGAGTCCTCCACCTTCGCCGACCTGATCCACGCCCTCGCCACGGCCCAACAGAGCCAGCACCAGGTGCTGCTCGCCCTCCAAACGGAGCAAGAACAACGGTTCGAGGCCCTGGTGCTGGCGCAACAGGAAGATTGTCGGGCGTTCCGGCACCTCCTCGCGTCGGCGGGGTCCACCAACTCCACCGCCGCGGGCCCTTCCCCCCTCACCCTCACGAAGATGGGCCCGCAGGACGACCCCGAGGCATTCTTCACGCTCTTTGAGCAGGTAGCAGAGACCTCGGGGTGGCCGGTGGAACAGCGCGCGGCGCGCCTCCTCCCCCTGCTAATGGGAGAGGCGCAGCTGGCCGCGCTACAGCTCCCCGCCGACCGCCGGCTGGCCTACGCGGACCTTCGCCGGGCCGTCCTCCAGCAGGTGGGACGCACCCCGGAGCAACATCATCAGCATTTCTGCGCTCTGAGCTTGGAGGAAGTCGGCCGGCCGTTCGCGTTTGGCCAGCAACTCCGGGACGCCTGCTGGCAGTGGTTGAGGGCCGACAGCTGCGACGCTGAGGGACTCATCGACCAGGTGGTACTGGAACAGTTCGTCGCGCGTCTACCAGCGGGAACCACAGAGTGGGTCCAGTGCCACCGCCCGGCGTCGCTGGATCAGGCAATCGAGCTGGCGGAGGATCATCTGGCGGCTGTCCCGACGGCAGGACAGCAGACGACCTCTTCTCTTCTCTCCTCTCTCTCTCTCTCTCTCTCTCTCTCTCTCTCTCCCCTCCTCCTGTGTCTTCTCCTTGCCCCATTCCCCCACCGCGGAGACGGGGGCCGGCGCCACCTCAGCCGGCCCGCAGCACCTGCAGTGCCCTTCCGTGTCTCCCTTCTGTGTCTGTCTCTCCCCCCCCTCAGGTGAGTGAGCCCCAGAGCACTAGTGCAGAGAGGAAGCCCGGGCCGGTTTGCTGGCGCTGCGGGGAACCGGGCCACCTCCAACAGCAGTGCTCGATAATGGAGGTGGGCGCAGTGGTTCGGATCCCCAACGCGCCAGGAGCCGCCCTCGATCGGGCCGGAGCATATCGCATACCGGTGAGTATCCAAGGGGATACATATCAGGCGTTGGTGGATTCGGGCTGTAATCAGACCTCAATCCACCAAAACCTGGTGCAAGACGAAGCATTGGGGGGAGCACAATTGGTGAAGGTGTTGTGTGTGCACGGGGATGTTCACAACTACCCTTTAGTGTCGGTCCACATTATTTTCAGAGGGGAAAAATTTATAGTGAAGGCGGCGGTTAATCCTCGCCTTACCCACTCTTTAATTTTGGGGACTGATTGGCCGGGATTTCAGGGTTTAATGACACACTTAGTCAAGAGTGGGTCCTGCCATTTGATAGGGGGAGGTCCCGGTGTCGCTTTGGCAGGAGCAGCTGTCACAGAGCCGTCTACATCATCTCCGCGCCAGAGTGAGGAGCCGCCGGCTCCTCCTCTCTCTATTGGGGAATCCCTCGCGGATTTCCCATTAGAGCAATTGTGAGATGAGACTCTGCGGCATGCTTTTGACCAAGTGAGAGTAATCGATGGTCAAATGCTCCAGCCGAACGCCACCCCGTCCTTCCCCTACTTCGCGATTATGAAGGATAGATTATACCGAGTGACGCAGGACACTCAAACTAAAGAGCGAGTCACGCAGCTTTTAATTCCAAAGAGCCGCCGGGAATTGGTATTCCAGGCGGCTCACTTTAATCCCATGGCTGGACACTTAGGGCAGGATAAAACACTAGCCCGAATAATGGCCCAATTCTACTGGCCGGGGATTCGCGGTGATGTCCGTAGGTGGTGTACGGCATGCCGCGAATGCCAGTTAGTAAATCCAGCGGCCATTCCAAAAGCGCCTTTGCACCCTCTACCATTAATCGAGACCCCGTTCGAAAGAATTGGGATGGATCTCGTTGGGCCATTAGATCGGTCAACACGAGGGTACCGCTTTATATTAGTTCTGGTGGACTATGCAACGCGATACCCGGAAGCAGTGCCTCTTCGCAATATCTCAGCACGCAGTATTGCAGAGGTGCTCTTCCGCGTCATCTCCCGAGTTGGAATCCCGAAAGAGATTCTGACTGATCAAGGCACCTCGTTTATGTCACGAACACTGAATGAACTGTATGGGTTATTAGGTATTAAGCCGATCCGCACCAGCGTTTATCACCCACAAACTGACGGCTTAGTGGAACGGTTTAATCGCACCCTTAAAAACATAATTAAGAAATTTGTAAGTGAGGACGCGCGTAACTGGGATAAATGGCTCGAACCCTTGCTCTTTGCAGTGCGAGAGGTCCCCCAAGCCTCCACGGGGTTCTCCCCGTTTGAATTATTATATGGGCGTAAGCCGCGCGGCATTTTAGACGTGCTCCGAGAAAATTGGGAGGAGGGACCTTCACCAAGCAAAAATGAAATTCAATACGTTATTGACCTGCGTGCAAAACTCCACACACTCACACAACTAACTCAGGAGAATTTGCGGCAGGCCCAAGAACGGCAAACCCGCCTGTACGACAAGGGTACGCGCCTTAGAGAGTTTGCACCGGGAGAGAAAGTACTCGTACTGTTGCCCACATCGAGCTCTAAATTAGTCGCCAAGTGGCAAGGGCCCTTTGAGGTCACACAGCGAGTCGGGGACGTCGACTATGAGGTGAAGCGAACGGACAGGGGTGGGGCACTACAGATTTACCACCTCAACCTACTCAAACTCTGGAACGAGGAGGTCCCCGTGGCGTTGGTGTCGGTGGTTCCGGAGAAGGCGGAGCTGGGGCCGGAGGTTCAAAAAGGAACATTAGCATCACGTCCCTCTCCGGTCCCCTGTGGAGACCACCTCTCCCCGACCCAACTCGCGGAGGTTGCCCAGTTGCAGACCGAGTTTTCGGACGTGTTCTCACCCCTGCCCGGCCGCACTAACCTCATAGAGCACCACATTGAGATGCCCCCAGGGGTGGTAGTGCGTAGCCGCCCTTACAGATTACCCGAACACAAGAAAAAGGTGGTTCGGGAAGAACTCGAGGCCATGCTCGAAATGGGCATCGTCGAGGAGTCCTACAGTGACTGGAGCAGCCCGGTGGTCTTGGTACCCAAGGCCGACGGGTCGGTCCGGTTCTGTGTGGACTATAGAAAAGTAAACACGGTGTCTAAATTCGATGCGTACCCAATGCCTCGTATTGATGAGTTGCTCGATCGGCTAGGCATGGCTCGTTTTTACTCGACACTGGATTTAACAAAGGGTTATTGGCAGATCCCCTTGACTCCATTATTCCGTGAAAAAACGGCCTTTTCCACACCGTTCGGCTTACACCAATTCGTCACACTTCCTTTTGGGCTGTTTGGGGTGCCTGCTATGTTTCAGCGGCTGATGGACAGGGTCCTCCGCCCCCACACCACCTATGCGGCCGCGTACTTAGATGATATCATTATTTATAGTAATGACTGGCCGCGGCACCTACAACACCTGAGGGCCGTCCTTAGGTCGCTGAGGCGGGCAGGTCTCACGGCCAACCCGAAGAAGTGTGCGATTGGGCGGGTGGAAGTACGGTATCTGGGCTTCCACTTGGGCAACGGGCAGGTGCGTCCCCAAATTAACAAGACTGCAGCGATTGTGGCCTGCCCGAGGCCCAAGACCAAAAAGGGGGTGAGACAGTTCCTGGGGCTGGCTGACTATTATCGTAGGTTTATACCTAATTATTTGGACGTCACCAGCCCGCTGACTGATCTGACTAAAAAGGGGGCACCAGATCCGGTCCAGTGGACGGAGCAATGCCAGCGGGCTTTTTCTAAGGTTAAGGCTGCACTGTGTGGGGGGCCACTTTTACACTCCCCTGACTTTTCTCTCCCCTTTATGTTGCAGACAGATGCGTCGGACAGAGGGCTGGGGGCCGTTTTGTCCCAGCAGGTGGAGGGGGAGGATCGCCCTGTCTTGTACATTAGCCGCAAGCTGTCGGTGCGTGAGGGGTGCTACAGTACCATCGAGAAGGAGTGCCTGGCGATCAAGTGGGCGGTCCTCGCCCTCCGGTACTACCTGCTGGGACGCCCTTTCACCCTCTGTTCGGACCATGTGCCCCTCCAGTGGCTCCACCGCATGAAGGATGCCAATGCGCGGATCACCCGTTGGTATCTGGCACTCCAACCCTTTAACTTCAAGGTGATCCACAGGCCAGGGGCGCAGATGGTCGTGGCGGACTTCCTCTCCCGTCAAGGGGGGGAGTCGGCTGCGGGCCGGACGGCTGCCCGGCCTGAGTCGGGCGGTGGGGGTATGTGGCAGCGGGGGCGTGGTCTAGCATCGGTCTGTGACAGGAGGGCGGAGTCGGGAAAGTTAAGTGGCAGAATCACTACACCTGTTGTTAATTGATGTGTTTGTGTGTCTTCCCAGTGACCGCGCCCTTCTTAAGGAGAGAGTGTTCAGAATTGCGGTGCCAGGTCTTAATTATTTTGACCTTTAAAAGTAGTAAACAGGCACCCTTGTCAGACATAGTGGCTCCCAACTCGTTAGTTGTCAGGGCATGTTACAACACGCCAACTTCAGACAACCTGGCGCCACTGTCCATCACACGCCAACTTCAGACACCCTGGCGCCACTGTCCATCACACTGTGCTGCGTGGACTATATAAGATGCGCACAAACATCGAGGAAAACACAGCACACATCAGACGGGACTCCATGCAACACCTGCTTCTCATCAGTGAATATTTGGATCCGTTTCTCTCTCTCTCTGTTTCATTTCTTTCTTGCTTTCTGTCTTTCTATCGCGGACGTGTCAGGATCCAACGTCCATCATTTGTGCCGTGTGAGCATTCCGTGCGTCCTTGAATGTAAGTTGTTTATTGTTGTGTAGCTACTGTGTTATGTGTGTACTCGTTATCTGTAACTGTTACATGTGGCGGTAAGGCTAGCGAGTATTTCTTCTCTTTTTCTCTCATCCTGTGTCTGTCTATTTTCTTACGTGTTTGTTCTGTTCTGTTCAGTAGCCATGTAATGATAGCGCTTGTTTTCTCGACCACGGTTTGTTATGGGAGCACATTTCATTATTAGCCATTGCCGTGTTGGGAGTGTAGTGGTGGTATGTACAGTTCATAACCGCGCCACATATTCTAACCTTCTATGCGCAATACAGCGCGGGGCAGCGCTTAAAGGAGCCATGCTCCCCTTCATTCAGCCGACACACTCTGTGTCTTCATGCGGGTGTGACTCGCTGTAAGCAGTTGCACTACGCACCTTGGTAATGATAGCTGCTGTAGGCAGCTATCCTCATCCTCCGTGTACGTTGTACACATTGTACATATTGTGTACATATCGTGTATATAGTCAGTATCTAGTGTGTTGTGTTATTTATTATGGGGTGTAAATAGCATTCATTGGGCTTTACATTGTTTTACTTATATAGTATTCATTTGTGTGTTTTACATTTGTATTACATTGTATATAGTTATTATTCATTTGCGTTAATATATATTTAATGCGATGTGTATTTGTATTTATATCATTGTCATTATTTACATTATTGCTTGTGTGTATATTATTGCTCATGTCTTGTTGTATTTGTATTTTATTCTGTTTTCTAGTAAAACCACGGTTTACACGGTTTCTCGTGAGTGGATATCCATTAATTCCTGTTCTAACCGGACAGCCTGTGTAGCTTGCTGTATACCCGATCCAGTGTCCCCCTTATACAGTCCTTTACCCTGTCCATCACCGGACACCCATTTTTATATGGTCCTTCGAGCCGGATACAGCATTCTACACAGTCAGGATGTCCACTCATGATGGCAGTGCCCGTCCTCGCCGTGAGCCCCACCACCCCAGGCACCTGGATGACTACGTGGTGACCCAGGCTCAGCGACGGCTGCCACAGGACGGCGCACACACCCAGGATGATTCTTCCCACGTGGGAGACAGCAGGCCCCGGGAGCCATCACACACTCCCCCTGCTGGGCAGACTCCCCTGGACACGTCAGCAGCTATCCTCCTCGCCCTTCAGCAGATACGGGAGGACAATCGGCAGCTGCAGCGGGATGTGCAGTACCTGTTGCAACAACAACACTATGCATCACCTCCACGCACTCCAGCGAGGGACATCCAGGTTCCAGCCGTCACGCCTGGAACCCCCCCAGCAGTCCTATCATCACCACTGCAGCATGACAGAACATACAGCCCTGCTGACTCAACCAGTGGACATCGCCGCGCCCCGGTGGCAGAGCAGTCGTCACCTCTACCTCGGCTACACATCGCAGGAGCTGAGGCAGCGACGTCCACACCGCCACACGGAGGAGCTCCCCATCTGCCAACACTACTGACGGCAGAGCTGACAGAGCACCTGAGGAGCATGAATCTGCCACGGGGTCACTCATTCACGTCGTCCTCACCCTTTCCTGCCACCCCACAGTACTCAGCGCCATTCAGCCCATGGCGCCCTTCGTCTGCTCAGAGACAGCGGACGTCATCACCGGTGTCGGCCGGTCAGAGGGCAGTGGCACCAGATCATCACAGGCTGTCACCTGTCCCACAGCGACTGACATCTCTTCCCCCTCAGGAGCTGACCTACCGCGGGCCCAAGATGCGAATCCCAGCGTTCACCGAGGACGACCCACGGCAGTTCAACAGGATGCAGCTGGCGCTCGACAACGTCCTACCACCCGACGCGACAGAGCGCTTCAAATATCAGATCCTGCTGGACCACCTGAAGCTAGAGGATGCTGTCCTGGTAGCGGATGCTTACTGCCACAGCAGCTATCCCTACAGTGATACGATGGCAGCCCTCACGAAGCTCTTTGGGCAGCCCCGCAAACTGGCACTCAGGCAGATCAACCAGGTCCTGGCTGAGCCCCCTGTCAGGAGCGGTGACCAGAGAGGCTTCAGGAACTTCGCCCTGAAGGTGCAGTCCTTGGTGGGGATGCTGGATAAGATGGGGACCCAGGAACAGCTTGAGCTACGGTGTGGTTCGCATGTGTCTCGGTTGCTGCCCAAGCTGCCTCACGAGCTGCGTACTGCCTTCAGGCGGTACATCGACCCAGACCGTGTGCCTGTCCCCACACTCTTGGACTTCGCCGCATGGTTACAGCATGAGGTTGGTGTGCAGCTGGACGAGACCAACGACCCGCCAAAGGCAACAGCGAGCCAGGCAGAGCGGCAGCGGAGCACCAGAGGCAAGCAGCCAGCAGCCACACGCTCCACCACGGTCCTGCTGGTAGACCCCCCAACCAAGTCAGCTCAGCAGCCATCAAAGTCAGCTCCACGCACACCCGCCAAGGTGGAGCCTCCAAAGAAGTACTGCCCCTTCTGCAACAGCACGGAGCACTACTTCAACCAGTGCACTGCGTTCAAGAGTATGTCACTGGAACCAAGGCTCCAGTGGATCAAGACCGGGAAGAAGTGCTGGAGGTGTGGACGCGACCATCAAGCAGCTCAGTGCTACCTCAAGGCACGGTGCCCGAAGTGCAATCGCCTGCACCTCGAGGTACTGCATGAGGTGAATGCACAAAGCAGGCCGGAGACTGCGACACTGTCTTCACCCAGCCAGCCATCCACCTACTACCTCGACCCAGCACGGAGAGGTAGTTGTGTGCTGCTGAAGATGGTGAAGGTGCTCCTTCACCACGGGGGCAAGAAGATGGAGACCTACGCCATCCTCGATGACGGGTCAGAGCGCACCATGCTCCTCCCCCAAGCAGCGCAGCAGCTTGGCCTCAAAGGACAGAGTGAGAACCTGGCCCTCCGCACCATCCGTCATGACATCAGAACGGTGCCGGGGAGGTCAGTGTCCTTCTCTGTGTCATCCCTCAGTCAACCGCAGCAGCGGTACAAGATACAGCGGGCCTTCACATCACCCGAACTGGGACTGTCCCCTCATTCACACCCAGTTGAGGCTCTCCAAAGGACCTACCGCCACCTCAGAGGGCTGCCTCTTCACTCCTTTACTCAGGCCCGTCCGCTGCTCCTCATTGGGTCTGACTACCCAGACCTTCTCATCCCCATCGAGCCTGTGCACATAGGCCCACCAGGTGGACCCATTGCCCTGAAGACACGCCTTGGGTGGACACTTCAAGGCCCCGCCAAGGCTGTCAAGCGTCGGTCTTCCACCTCAGCGTGCCTGTTCATCAGTGCACCGTCACCATCAGTGGAGCTGCTGCAGGACGCCACCGAGCTGCGGAAGTCCCAGTTCTGCGGCCACATCACCGTGACCTCTGACCCTGCGTTGCCTGATGCAGGGAACTTCAGTCAATATCCAGAGCTGCTGGAGGCCACAGTCAGAGCGCGTCACGGGGCGACCACACCCGCCATCACAGCTGAGGACTACAGGCAAGCGGAGATGGCACTCCTCAGGAAGGCACAGAGTGACTCCTTCCCCGAAGACCTCACCCTGCTCTCAGTGGGGAAGCCAGTCTCCACTGACAGCAGGATCCTCACATTGTCCCCGGAGTACGACGCTGAGACACAGCTGATCCGGGTCGGAGGTCGTCTGCGCAGGTGTGACACGGTTGAGGAGGAGACTCTACACCCCATCCTGCTTGACCCTCAGCACCCCATCACACAGCTCATCATCCGAGACTTCGACAGCCACCTGGCGCACCCAGGACCAGAGCGAGTGTTTGCTGAGCTGCGCCGGCGGTACTGGATCATGCGTGGGAGAGCGGCTGTCAAGAAACATCAGCACAGCTGTCCAGAGTGTCAGAAGTGGCGAGGCACACCAGTGATCCCCAGAATGGCTGACTTGCCACCATCAAGTCTGCGCTTGCACAAGCCAGCCTTCTATTCCACTGGAATGGATTGTTTCGGGCCGTACCTCATCAAAATCGGCCGACGCACTGAGAAACGGTGGGGCATCGTTTTCAAGTGCCTGACAATCCATGCAGTGCATCTAGACCTCCTCACCAGCATGGACACTGATGCTTTCTTGATGGCCCTGCGGCGCTTCATCGCACGCCGAGGGAAGCCACATGAGCTGCTCTCCGACCAAGGCACCAATTTCAGAGGGGGTCAGTCTGAACTGCAGGAGACGTTCAAAGCCCTCAGCCCAGAGCTACAGTCCCACTTAGCCAGTCAACAGATTGACTTCAAGTTCAATCCTCCACATGCTCCGCACTTCGGTGGTTCCTGGGAACGGGAGATCCGTTCCATCAAAGCTGCCCTACACACTACACTCGATGCACAGACAGTCACTGAGGAGGTGTTGAGGACAGTGCTGATCGAGGTGGAAAGCATCATCAACTCCAAGCCCTTGGGTTACACCTCGTCAGACATCGCAGATCCAGATCCCATCACTCCAAACATGCTGCTGATGGGGCGGCACGACCCCTCCATACCACAAGTGGTCTACACCGACTCCGACATCCTGAGCAGGCGCAGGTGGAGACAGTGCCAGGCCCTTGCGGACCAATTCTGGGCTAAGTTCATCAGGAACTACCTGCCCTCTCTTCAAACCCGCTCCAAGTGGCAACGAGACCGGGAGGACCTCATCGTTGACAGCATCGTGATGATTGTCGACCCTCAACTCCCACGTGCCCTGTGGCCTGTGGGCAAGGTCACTGCTGTCATCCCTGGAGCAGATGGCAGGGTACGTACTGCACAGGTGCAGGTCAAGGACCGGACCTACACACGCCCAGTCTCACGCCTGGTGAGGCTCCCTTCACTCCCTCAGGACACCTCTGCCTGACATCATGGACACAACTTTGTTCCACAAAGTTGGGGGCGGCTGTTCAGAATTGCGGTGCCAGGTCTTAATTATTTTGACCTTTAAAAGTAGTAAACAGGCACCCTTGTCAGACATAGTGGCTCCCAACTCGTTAGTTGTCAGGGCATGTTACAACACGCCAACTTCAGACACCCTGGCGCCACTGTCCATCACACGCCAACTTCAGACACCCTGGCGCCACTGTCCATCACACTGTGCTGCGTGGACTATATAAGATGCGCACAAACATCGAGGAAAACACAGCACACATCAGACGGGACTCCATGCAACACCTGCTTCTCATCAGTGAATATTTGGATCCGTTTCTCTCTCTCTCTGTTTCATTTCTTTCTTGCTTTCTGTCTTTCTATCGCGGACGTGTCAGGATCCAACGTCCATCATTTGTGCCGTGTGAGCATTCCGTGCGTCCTTGAATGTAAGTTGTTTATTGTTGCGTAGCTACTGTGTTATGTGTGTACTCGTTATCTGTAACTGTTACATGTGGCGGTAAGGCTAGCGAGTATTTCTTCTCTTTTTCTCTCATCCTGTGTCTGTCTATTTTCTTACGTGTTTGTTCTGTTCTGTTCAGTAGCCATGTAATGATAGCGCTTGTTTTCTCGACCACGGTTTGTTATGGGAGCACATTTCATTATTAGCCATTGCCGTGTTGGGAGTGTAGTGGTGGTATGTACAGTTCATAACCGCGCCACATATTCTAACCTTCTATGCGCAATACAGCGCGGGGCAGCGCTTAAAGGAGCCATGCTCCCCTTCATTCAGCCGACACACTCTGTGTCTTCATGCGGGTGTGACTCGCTGTAAGCAGTTGCACTACGCACCTTGGTAATGATAGCTGCTGTAGGCAGCTATCCTCATCCTCCGTGTACGTTGTACACATTGTACATATTGTGTACATATCGTGTATATAGTCAGTATCTAGTGTGTTGTGTTATTTATTATGGGGTGTAAATAGCATTCATTGGGCTTTACATTGTTTTACTTATATAGTATTCATTTGTGTGTTTTACATTTGTATTACATTGTATATAGTTATTATTCATTTGCGTTAATATATATTTAATGCGATGTGTATTTGTATTTATATCATTGTCATTATTTACATTATTGCTTGTGTGTATATTATTGCTCATGTCTTGTTGTATTTGTATTTTATTCTGTTTTCTAGTAAAACCACGGTTTACACGGTTTCTCGTGAGTGGATATCCATTAATTCCTGTTCTAACCGGACAGCCTGTGTAGCTTGCTGTATACCCGATCCAGTGTCCCCCTTATACAGTCCTTTACCCTGTCCATCACCGGACACCCATTTTTATAGAGAGAGTGAGAGCAGAGGGAGTCTCTCCACAACCAGACAGCTGATGTGTGTGCGTGTGTCTGTGTGTTTGCAGTTGAAAAGCTGAATAAAGAGAGTTTTTGTGAACTCAGTTCTGTCCTGCCGTCCTTCTGTGCTCCACCCATTTACACGAACTGCCACAGGAAGATACAACAAAAAAGACCCAAGACTGTTGAGCAACTAGAATCCTACATTAGACAAGAATGGGTTAACTTTCCTATCCCTAAACTTGAGCAACTTGTCTCCTCAGTCCCCAGACGTTTACAGAGTGTTGTAAAGAGAAAAGGGGATGTCTCACAGTGGTAAACATGGCCTTGTCCCAACTTTTTTGAGATGTGTTTTTGTCATGAAATTTAAAATCACCTATTTTTTCTCTTTAAAATTATACATTTTCTCAGTTTAAACATTTGATATGTCATCTATGTTCTATTCTGAATAAAATATGGAATTTTGAAACTTCCACATCATTGCCTTCCGTTTTTATTTACAATTTGTACTTTGTCCCAACTTTTTTGGAATCGGGGTTGTACCACATATTTGTTATGACTTAAAGTAGCGCTAAATTGGTCCTACGTTAATTTATTTATATTTATACATTGGCTTTGTGAACGTTACTATGCAGTTAAATCACCATTTTTATCAGCCAAATATGAGCTAGATCATTGATATTGCATTAGTTACTTTTGTTTACCGATGGCAACAGCTGCTAAGGGAAGAAAAGTATTATTTAAAATAAACGGTATTATTAGCTTCAGCCTAAATGGTCGGAAATGGCAAATATACACGAATGTGTTAGAAAACCAAGTCATTTCTATGGGCTTGACGCGCAGGTTTTAGAACAGTTTTCTAAACCTCTGCAGCAGACACACGACTGACGTTTCCAGTGGGCTTTGCTCCGTTAAAAACAACAGAGTTCTTAATTTTTGGAGGGATCACCAATTTGAATATCCTCTACTCTCCACGCTGGCTAAAGCGGTCCTTTGCATTCCAGTAATGAGCGCATCCAGCGAGTGGGCCTTCAGCTCGGCTGGTCATGTCCTGGAAGCACGCCATAACCGATTAAACCCTGACACTGTTGATTCCATTTTGTTCCTCCATAGTGCGGGCAAAAATAGGCCTACATAATGGGGAGGGAGTCAATTTTCTTGGTTCGCAAATGGGAAATTTAAGCTACCATGTTACACCACTGACCTGTTCTGATATAGTCTAGCCAAATGTTTGTGAGATTATGTTTGGGAAAAACTGAGCATTCGGCTCCTTCTGTGTGAAACATTTTGTGCCTGCCTAACTTAGGCTAGTTTGTTTTCTGTCCTATAGTGGAGCAAAATTGTAAACCCTTTCGTATTCATTTTTTTTTTTAGCATTTGTGTTCACAAAGTGAGTGCAGCCAGCCAACTGGTCAATGTTCTTTGTGCTAAAAATGATGGTTTATGATGGCGGTGATGACGGATGAAAAGTCCAGACCGGTGTTATTATGCACCTGCATGTGCGTGTTGGGGGTGTTCATGTGTGCGCTCGTGTGTTTGTGTGTGAGTGAGTGAGAGAGAGAGAGATGGAGAGGGAGAGATACTGTACATTTATTCTGATGTTTAAAATGTTTAGTTTGTTCGCCTATGTATTTCAAGAATAAAACAGGATCATTGGATCATTTTGCCATTCCTTGATAACTAAGTTAAGATTCAATAGAATCGTGGAAGTTGCGTGAGTAGGCTATCCACCCATCATATAAAAAATTATGACCACCAATCAGCAATGCAATGTGAGCTAATTCCTCTTGTAAGTAGGCTAGGACTAGGCTACCATGTATTTTTTTTCTCAAGGCTATCGCAACTCGCAACGTAGACTCACTGGCTTCTTTTTTTCTTTTCTCTCTCCATTTTAGTGGGTTGGGTCGGGTTGGGTTAAAAATTGGTGCATAATTTTGCCGGTTGGGCAGTTTGGTTTGGCTGTCATGACGGGTTGGCATGGTGCGGGTCTTAAAAATCCTTGACCCGCGCATCACTAATAGCCACTCTCTTTTGCTTTATTTCTTTACTGGCTAGCACTGGCCACTAGGCAGTGTGTATGACTGGTAATTACTAACACTGGCCACTAGGCGGTGTGTATGACTGGTAATTACTAACACTGGCCACTAGGCGGTGTGTATGACTGGTAATTACTAACACTGGCCACTAGGCGGTGTGTATGACTAGTAATTACTAACACTGGCCACTAGGTGGTGTGTATGACTGGTGGTACACATACACGGTCAAACCACAAAAAAAAATCGACTCGATTGGTTTACCATTTTTTCTTAGGTATGGTGCTCCGCTGGAGCTCCGCTATTAAACTTTGGTCAAATATCTGTAGCATTCTGCATTCTCTGCATTTTTTTTTTACCTTGTGCAATACCAGAAAAATTCAGTTGAAATCAAGCCATTTGAGGCGAATTGGTCCGCCTCTGAAAAAAAAACTTGGCATTTGGATTTGGATTAACTTGAAATCAAACCAAACTCAAGTACCTAACAATATTAACTTGCTCTAAGGACTGGTTATACAACTTAAGCTCTAGTGTGGGACTTACTCTTTTCATTGAAAAACAAATAAGTTGAGTCTTTTCTACAGACAAATGAAAACCCCACTCACATGCCCATTTTTCTGCCCATTGTTGATAGTTAACTGCATTTTAGTTCTAATATCAATATTTCGTCCTTTTCTCCACAAAGCTCCATCATCAGCATATAATGCTCTAGGGTCATTCCACGTCAATTCAACTGGGGCCCGCGCACTTAGGTCTCAAAAAATTCTGAAAAAATCACCAGATGTACCCATGTTACCTATGAGAAACACTGTAAATTTATTAAATATATAATATAAGGGAAATATATATATAATATAAGGGAAAAAAATCAAGAGCCTATGTTGGGTAAAAATATGTCTTCTGAAGGCCTAAACAGAGCACAGCCAAAAACTCCAATAAAATTTTGATTATCTTTGAGGAAGTGCTATGACCATGCAGGATCATCCAGACCCAATATGACAGTTTTGCTACATACTATTCCTATTTATGTACCAGCATGCAAAATTTGAGCCTCCTACATGGTTTAGTTCTTGAGCTATGGGCTTGTGAACTTTGACAAAAAAATAGAGTCTGAACAAAATTGACACCCTCCCTCCCCCAGTAAAACTGGCTGTAATATGGAAAGTATACATCTTACATTCAAATAAATTTACAGTGTTTCTCCTAGGGAACATGGGTACATCTGGTGATTTTTTGAGACCTAAGTGCACGGGCCCCGGTTGAATTGACGGGGAATGACCCTCTATTGATTCTAATGTCGGGGCGGCACGGTGGTGTAGTGGTTAGCGCTGTCGCCTCACAGCAAGAAGGTCCTGGGTTCGAGCCCCGGGGCCGGCGAGGGCCTTTCTGTGCGGAGTTTGCATGTTCTCCCCGTGTCCGCGTGGGTTTCCTCCGGGTGCTCCGGTTTCCCCCACAGTCCAAAGACATGCAGGTTAGGTTAACTGGTGACTCTAAATTGACCGTAGGTGTGAATGTGAGTGTGAATGGTTGTTTGTGTCTATGTGTTAGCCCTGTGATGACCTGGCGACTTGTCCAGGGTGTACCCCGCCTTTCGCCCATAGTCAGCTGGGATAGGCTCCAGCTTGCCTGCGACCCTGTAGAAGGATAAAGCGGCTAGAGATAATGAGATGAGATGAGATGATTCTAATGTCATCTATTTTATTAAAAACATCATTAATGATAATGTTGAACAGTACTGGACTGCATACACTACCTTGAGATGTTCCATTTTCTATTGAATCAATGTTAGAGAAGTTAACCCCAACTCTTACTTCTATTGTTCTGTCCTTTAAGAAGTCTCTAATCCAGTTAAACATCTTGCCACCAATGCCCATCCTATTCAGCTTAATTAACAACCCCTCCTTCCATAGCATATCATACGCTTTCTCTATATCAAAAAATATTGCTAAAACTGATTATTGACTTGTGCTTTCCTTGTTTCATCTTCTAAACATGCAATAGGATCCACTGTAGTACGTCCACTACGGAACCCGCTCTGGTGTGGGGAGACAAGACCTCTTTTTTTCAATTTCATAGACTAGCCTTCTAGTGATCATTCTTTCCATAATCTTACATAAATTAGATGTTAATGCTATTGGCCTATAACTTTTAACTTCAGTTTTATCCTTCCCTGGTTTTCCAATCGGAACCACTACAGAATGTTTCCAACACAAAGGCAATCTACCTTACTTCGTTAATCATTTTATAACATATGCCATCTTTCCCTGGTGAAGTGTTCCTAACCCCATTTAATGCTCTCCTAAGCTCAAATAATGTAAAATCCTTATCAAGTACACTCTCACTTATTACCTGCTTTACCAGTAATCCTTTATTCTCATCTATTACTTTAACTCTCCAAGACAATTCTTCATCAGTTAAGTTCTGTGAACTATGAACCTTAACAAAACTTTTTGCAAGCATCTCTGCTTTCTCTTGATTAGTTACTGCCTCCACATCATTGTTTTTAATCACAGGTAAGGAAAACTCCCTTCTAATGCCTCCCATCTTTTTAATCACACTCCAAATATCATCCACTTTAACTTCCACCCCTATTTTAGAACAGAAATCATGCCAATATTTCCTTTTAGCTTCTCTCTTTTAACCTTTGTATGTGATTTTTTTTTGTATTCCATTAAATTGGTATAGGAATGGTTTGATTGAACAATTTTGAAAGCTTTATATTTCTAGCTTTAATTGCTTCCTTACAATCATCTGACCACCAAGGTACCATTCTCTTTTTCCTCATCCTAGAAGATTTGCCAAGAATCTCTTCTGCTGACTCACATAATATATTTGTAATGATTGAGTTTAACTCATCAACATCATTACTCATATCTGACATTATTCCCATCAGCCTACCGCTTGCCTTCATGCTATATAACCCCCAATTTGCTTCTCTCATTTTCCATTTTGGAAACCAATTTTCTTCAAGGCATACATTTTGATTTTGATTTCTAATACTTAACCAAATAATATAGTGATCACTACCAAGAGAATTTTCATTAACCTCCCACTCACTTACCCCTGCTATCTGATCAGATACTACTGTAAGATCTATTGCTGATTCTGTTCCATGAGATGCATCAAAGCTAGTGTTCCTTCCATCATTTAAACAAACCAACTTCTAATCATCCATAAACTCCTCAATAGTGCTCCCATTTTCATCCACCTTAGCACCTCCCCACAGAGTGTTATGTGCATTAAAATCTCCACACAATACTAACTTTCCATTTATCCCCTCACACATACCATCTAGCATCTCTCTCAAGATTATTTTACCAGGGTTATAAAAATTGATCATTTTAATCTTAGTTTTACCGACCCAAATCTCAACCAGAACTGCTTCAACCTCTTTATCTATATTTAAAGCTCTGTAATTAATCCCCTGCTGAATAAATGTGGCCACTCCACCTCCTGCAGTATCCCTGTCTTTACGCACTGCTAGGTATCCATATATTATTAAATCAAGTGATGGTTTTAACCAGGTTTCCTGTATACAGATAATGTTTGGTTTAACAACTTGTTCCTCAATAAAGTGTTTTAGTTCCTGACCATTAGCAATTAAGCTCCTGGCATTCCACTGTAGAATAAATAGTCATTATTAACTGCCACTTGGTGCTTGATTATCAGATACCCCTAATACCATATTGTGAATGGAATCAACTGACAATTCATGAATCTCTAGATACTTTTCCGCTGCTTTTTTAATTATTTTAATTCTATCAATTCTACTTGCTACTTGGGCTGAGCAATTAACCACTTCCACCATAAAAGCAATGAATTTTTTTTCTTATCCACAATTAAAGTCTCTTCAGTTACTTTACAGCATTTCAGAGTCGTTTGAGTTTGACTCGGGGGTAAAACTACAGGAGTCATACTTCCTTTAACCCTTGATTTTGCTTGGTTTTCTTTGTCAACTTTTTTAATAGCTTCGGCATAAGTAACGCTCTCTTTCACCTTAACACTTTGCACTTGAATTGCTCTTTTATACATCTCGCACCCTTTATAGGCTGCACTGTGTTCACCTCCACACTTACAGCACTTGATTTTTGTTACTTCCTCACATTTACCATATTCATGTTCGCCTCCACATCTAGCACACCTAGGTTTTGACTTGCACACAGAAGAAATGTGTCCATATCGCTGACATTTAAAGCATCTAATTCAGGGCTTCCAACTTTTCAAAATTCCTTGGAGTGAGATTTTTTTTTTGGGGGGGGGGGGGGGGGTCGACGGCAAAATTTTTCCGCACACCACGCAGTAAGTGGGAATTTTGTATTCAGTTTGATATTCACTTGTCCCCCTGCATTCTGGTGTTTTGTTTGTGGGTTATCCAGCTGGAGATGGACAGTGAAGGGGGGGGGGGGGGGGGGTTGAGATTTTGGATTTAGTAGATGTTCCTGCATTCTGGTGGATTTTTGGAGTGGCCTGCTGTGCCATACCTACATTCTTACACACCCTGACTTGCCAGGCCTTCAGCTTGTGGCCAACAAAAGCACCAAGTTTTGGCTTAAAAGCCCCCACACTAGAAAACTACAGATGACTGCCAATGTTCCTGTAGCCCTATAGACCTCATCTCATCTCATCTCATTATCTCTAGCCGCTTTATCCTTCTACAGGGTCGCAGGCAAGCTGGAGCCTATCCCAGCTGACTACGGGCGAAAGGCGGGGTACACCCTGGACAAGTCGCCAGGGCCCTATAGACCTGTGTTTCAGATTTAAAGGCAAGTTCATGTTTGAAAATATTTCATCAGCTAAGCCTAAACACCTTCTGAATTGAAACTAAATGTTAAGTTTTTAATAACTGTTGCAAAAATAAGATTGTCCCTCACTGACTATTCCTTATGCATTTAAGGGCTTTCCCCACCACTGGGTTCAGCAGAAGATTGGCACGGGGAAAAATATCAACAGCAAAAGAACAAATAAAATGCTTAAACAGTAAGCAAAATGTGCATGTGCTACAAGAAACATTAAAATGATTAAGTTTGAACAGTATTGAAACACAAAAAGCTGAACCTTGGCCATAGGTGGGAACGTGCACACAAAGCTGGGCTTAAAAATTTTGGTCATACTTAAATAAGCTATATTAATATATTTCTTATTAATTTATTTCTTATCTATGTTTCTTATTAGTAATAGAGCATTCGTCAGGGCCTGTTATCTGACAAATATTCTCTACCTGTCTTGCCCTCTTTGAAACCCTGTCTCCTCAGTATATTGTTCTCTGTCTTTTTTTTTTAAATTATTCACAACAAGTTCAAGTTCTTTGATATTACAGGTGACCATACTTAATTTACTTTAACTGAGCAATTACATACAAATAATTAAAAATAAATACCCTGTAAATAAACAATAGGTATGGTGGCTAATGGCTCTTCTTGCATTTGTAATATTATCTCTTACTTGCTTTATTTTACAACATTTCCAGTATGGCTTCAAATAAAGTCATAAAGTATGATAACATACAGTAAACAAACTAAAAATGTGCCTTAATAAATGTGTGCTAAGGAGGTGCTCTCCTGTGCTGCTTGTTGGGGAAGATAGAGGCTGTGGCACGGCAGTAGGCCTATAATGATTTAGCATGCCTAGTACACAACTCTCGATATGGCATTATATATTCTCACAACACACATAGGCTAAAACGATTCAGAAACTTTATATAAGTTCATAATTACGCCAGTAACGCCACACATTGGCGTGCATATGTACAAACCTGTCTGAGACACCCGTCTTCAACTTGGATACCTTCTTCTCCCTCCTCTTCCTCTAAATTGATGGTAGGCAATGATCCAACTTCCGGCGAGTGCAGCATCATTAGATGCGCCACCTACCATAGGGGAGTGTGTACAGAAGCGAATGCCTCTCTGCCTGTTTAGCCGTGCATAAGGCAAAATTGATTGATTTTTTTCTAGTGTGAGAAATCGGAGGTATGGCGTGTGAGTGTGTGAAGACAGTCAAATGCATGTGTCTCACACTCATTGCGTGAGAGTTGGCAGCTCAGTCTAATTGGTGGGGGGATGTAAGGCCTCATCATATAACTTAAATATCCAATCATGATCCACTCAGGCATCTTAACCTCATCCAACACTAACAAGACAGACAAACTTGGTCCTTTAGTTCCATTCCTAATTACTGGCAAACGCTTGACTTTGTTGATTTTAACTCCTTTAACATTGCTTTTAATATCGTCCTCGAACAAGTCAGTCGATACACCTGATATCACCGCCATTACTTTACCTCTTTCTTCCCAGTCTTGGGCTTTAATGTGTTTCCCCAGTAAAGTTTTAAGCTTCATTAATCCCATTCTCTGATCTCTATCTTGACAAACAACTAACAGGTTACCATCTTTTAATGTTGTGACATAGTGAACTTCACCTACTTGCCTATAAATGGCTTCACTGACTTTCAATGGGTTTAGTATACAAGGGGTTTGAAATCAGATCACAACTTTAACATCAGTCCTCGATCTTTTCGCTTCATCTTGTTTAGCTTTCACCTTTCTTTTCTTCGATGCTCTTTTGAACCAAATTCCATTTACCTGACTTATCTTCACCTTCACTTTTATAGTACTCTCACTGTCATTCTCTTCTGAAAACTCCTCCAAATCATTAGTTTCACACTCATCTAGAACTCCTTTCAATCCATGATCGCACCCCAGTCCACCAAACGCCAGTTGCAATGAATCTGGCGACTCGCATTTCGGGAAACACTCATTTGTGTTTTTTCTCAGATCAGTCTGTCTGTAAATCCCATTGAAAGGCACAGCTGCCTTTTGAACAGTTTCACTCCAGAGAATATTGCTGAACTACCTTGATGTTTCTGTCACACAAATAACATTGAAATAACAATCAGTTGACATTTTCACAGAAAACTAAACTTATTATATCATAAGTGCTGCAAACATATGAAGATGGAAGTCACTTCATTTTGGGTGTCTTTTAATTTTAGTTATTTCTAGAGGCGATATTTCTAGTTTTCATTGAAATGTTTTTATTGACTTTTTTAGTTTAGTTTTTTTTTTCTTTTTGGTTATAATTGTGTAGAAGATGATGAAATGTATTTAAAATGAATGTTATTTGGTCTCAGAATGAGCTAAAGGAGGAGCAGATGAAATCCCAGCAGAGGATCCAGGAGAAGCAGAAGGAGTTGCAGGAGCTGAAACAGGCTGTGGACACTATTAAGGTGAGGAGTGAAGAGTAGCTGTGTTTCAATTAACCTGCTTAAAGGAGATACGCAGAACCATGGCCTCATTTTTTGGTTATAAATGCCTTGAGACCCCAAGAATGGCACAGGAATAGTTTTAAGCATTAACAATAAATCTAATATCGTAATATTTATGATTAAAATGATTCATATAGGTAGCGGCCTGGGGCGGCACGGTGGCGTAGTGGTTAGCGCTGTCGCCTCACAGCAAGAAGGTCCTGGGTTCGAGCCCCGGGGCTGGCGAGGGCCTTTCTGTGTGGAGTTTGCATGTTCTCCCCGTGTCCGCGTGGGTTTCCTCCGGGTGCTCCGGTTTCCCCCACAGTCCAAAGACATGCAGGTTAGGTTAACTGGTGACTCTAAATTGACCGTGAGTGTGAATGGTTGTCTGTGTCTATGTGTCAGCCCTGTGATGACCTGGCGACTTGTCCAGGGTGTACCCCGCCTTTCGCCCGTAGTCAGCTGGGATAGGCTCCAGCTTGCCTGCGACCCTGTAGAAGGATAAAGCGGCTAGAGATAATGAGATGAGATGAGGTAGCAGCCTGAGTCAATGACCTTGACGTCTGTAACATCACAGCAGGAAGGCTATCGGTCTCATCGCCATTTCCGCTATACTAAAACAGAGCTAACTGCAACTTCCAGCTTCCGTTTTGAGCTAATTTATTGCCATGCCACGTAGATGTGTTGCTGGCCGGTGCAGCAACATGACAGAAGGTGGATTTATGTTGCATTCATGGCCCAAGAATGTTCAAGCTGCAAAGATTTGGATGCATTTTGTGAGAAGTTCACAGGCACATTGGGCGTCTACGAAGTGGTCTCTCCTCTGCACATTTTACTGAAGACTCGTACAAAACCTCTGATCTGTTGAGGAGCGTTGGCTATAAGCCCGTACTGAAAGAGGGTGCATTACTAACAATTAAATAAAACTACAAGAAAGGGAAAAAAATAATAATAATAATTAAAAAAAAAAAAAAAGGAAAGTAAGTTCAGTGGCACCAGCTCTCCCACAGTTTGAGCCGAGGGTTGTTGGTAAAACCCGGGATGGAACAGGACGTGACATATTATCACTCAGGCAGTGACCTGCGGTTGTTGCTAAAACCGGCGATGTCCCATCCCGGGTTTTAGTAATTGCCTGAGCCGAGCAGTAATGGTGGAGTACTCAGTATGGAGAAAATGGAGAATGAGTTGAGCAGCCATCTGTTTTCTAAACTGGATATTGTTGTCATCTTGCCCTTACGTGGAAGAAGCGAATGAATGGAGAACTGAATGAACAACTGAACGTCAGATTGTTTCAAAACAATCGGCCACAAGATTGGTCTTCAAGAAGTGAGAACGCAGACGGGTAAGCTCCGACTCTCATTTGGATAAAAACAACAAAAACATGTTGTTTACCTGCAGGGACATGCACAGGATTATAGAGGGGCAGGGGCTCAAAGTCATAAAAAGGACAGCAAGTGCATGATTTTTTTTCCCGGTCCTTTCCAAAATATGGAAATGTAGAATTAAAATTAACGTACTAATAGGAAGGTAAGTACTTAGCTATGTGTCCTGTGTTGGTTAAAGTGATATGCAATTGCCATTTCTTTTGTGTCAGCAAAATTGTCACTCACATTATCATAGGCTTGGAAGACATGCAAAGTAATAAAACACTGGTGCATTATTAGGCTTTTTTATTGTTAAAGATTTAACATTGAACAGTGAAACCTGAACTTTGAACAAATAAGTAAATAGCCTAATGGACAAAATGATAAAAATCAGTCCTTCCTCTCATAAGGTAGAAGCCTAACATTCCAGGGGCCTTAAAGCAGTAACCTTCTGGGGGCCATGTCCCTGTAGATATTAATGACCTCATTGTGATTTATGGGTATGTCTTTTTCAATCGAGAGGAGAAGGAGATCAGAGAGCCTCTCTTCTTTGTATAGGCTTCTGAGTACATTTTTCGCAAGCTTTTGTTTTTGTTTTTTTCTGAAACATAACCCACATTTGATTTGAGCACGTTGTGGAAGAGGTCGACGACTAGTTACAGTATATATACAAGAGGAGAATGTAAGCTTTCTGACAATATATGATACTTGCATGTACACTGAAGCACGGCCGAGGCAATCGATTGTGAACAGTAACAGGTCAGGTCACGTCAGTTAACAAGCAGATTATTAAACTACAGAGACTTAAATTACTCGTACAAATGTCAGTAGCACTACAAACGCCCACATGTCATGTACATTCAGTTTGAAAGGGCTAACTGTTAGACCATAACTCATGTTCAAGCTGCCTCACTGTCACGTCTCCTCTGTTATCATTGTGGCAGCGCGCGCAGCGGCTTCTTCCCCCTCTCTCAGTCCGCGTGCCCCCTCTCTCTGGCCGCGCGCCCTCTCTCTGGCCGCACTCGAGGGGAGCAGCAATGGACAGAGAAGTGGCAGCTCAACGTGCACAACCACCCTGGATTACAGGAACACTGGTAGATTGCCGTGGAGTTTTTGTACCGCCGTTGTTTTAAACTTCTAACAGGACTGTATTATTTATTATTAGGATTATTATTATTTTAAAAGGGCAACATTTAATTCGAGGCAAAAAGGACAGGGGCTCAAGTACCCCTAAAGCCCTATGTGTGCACGTGCCTGTTTACCTGCATTTAGATTAATCCATGTAACTTGTATTGTGTATTTAAGTTACCGGTCTTAGATTTATTTAATTTGCTTCAGAATGTGATTGTCTCAGTTCATCTGATTATTTAATGAGCCTTTTACGTTTTATCAGTGAAAATGCATGCATGTACATGTATGTTGCATAAGTTATAACACCTATCCTGTTTTAATGAGAGTCAACCCACAATCAATGAAGTCAAATCAGTCTTAGTTGAGCAAGTCGGTAACGTTATTTCTTAATTTCACCATAAATTTTTATTTATATGACTTTGGTCTATAACTGTCAAAGGCCTCGGCCTTAAAACCGGTTCCCGCAGTGACGTCACGCGCTCAGGGCTGGCTGGCTCAGCGGGGCAGCTCCAATGCCAAATTTGCGGTCGAGTTTAACTCTCAAAAAATATTTTTTGATTCCCATTTATGCAGCATACAAGAGTCAAGGATGGAGATACTATCCACTCAGAAATGTATTTAAAAATAAAGGTTCTGTGTATCTCCTTAAAATAGTGAACTAAAAAAAAACAAGGAATGAAAACTCAGGGTTTAACAAAAACAACACACACAGCAAATTCCTCAGTGTTGAATTAACACTTTCAGAGTTAATTTGTGTCCAGTTGGACCTATATAAACACTCTGGGTGTTAATTCAACACTGGGAATTTTGCTGTGCAAATATCTCGAGAGAGAGTTTATTTTTTTTACAGAGTATCCCATTAGACCTCCATTTTGTGTGTGTGTGTGTGTGTGTGTGTGTGTACTAACAGATGCATTATCAGGCAGCAGTAGATGACAGTGAGAGGATCTTTACTGAGATGATCAGCTCCATGGAGAAAAAGCACTCGGAGGTGACGGAGCTGATCAGAGCTCAGGAGAAAGCTGAACTGAATCAAGCTGAACGACTCCTGAAGCAACTGGAGCAGGATATTGCTGATCTTCAGAGGAGATTCACTGAGCTGGAGCAGCTTTCACACACACACGATCACATCCACTTCCTCCAGGTAACACTCACTGTCTGATCTACAGAGGGCGCTGTTCCTCACAAAGTTTCCTCCTAAAAGCTCATTACAGCAACAATAAATGTTCCTGTCTGAGATCCCAAGTGTGTCTTTGGTCTGATTCAGTCTGAGATTCATTCGTTCCTCTCCTACACTTTTCTCCTTCTCTATTCTGTGTTTCCTCTCTGTAGAGTTTCCCGTCTCTCTGTGTTTCTCCTGGATGTGACGACTCACCCAGCTTCACTGTCAATCAACATCTCTCATTTGATGGAGTGAGGAAATCTCTCTCAGATCTGAAAAAACGAGTCAAGGAAATCTGTGAGGAGGAATTCAACAAAATCCATCCACAAGGTAAAAAAGCAAACATTTGTTCTGTATCACAGTAAAGAGAGCCATAAAATTCATATAACAGAAATAAAACGTAAGCAGGAACAAAACTGCATCAAATCACAAAGCATTAGTATTAGCCTCAGAAATTACATGTGCAAATTACAAATAAATTTCCCAGATAAACAGGACCTTAATCACAAATCCACAAACTAATCTTATTGAACTTTACACATAACAAATATGCTGAACATTAGATCAGAACCGAGGCCTTAATTCCTCCATAAAATCCATCAGAAAGTAAAAACACACACATTGTCAGAGCTTCAGCTGGGAAAGGTTTTTTGCTTCTCATGATTCTTATATTCAAATGCTGCACAGTGTGATGACATTTTGGCTGATCTCTAAATCGTGTCTGACTGAGAGCAGTGAGGAATCTAAGTTTTCATTTTCCTGGTTTAAACTGTTTTCGTGTCATTTTTCAGTCTCCATTTTGTCTCTGTGTCTCTACAGCTGCAGCAGTTCACATGATTTTACCCTCAAAACCAAAGAGCAGAGAAGATTTCCTGCAGTGTAGGTGTAAAACACACACACTTCAACTCCGAGGAGGACCGCCCACTTGATGGCCTTTTCTTTCTTTCTTTCTTTCTTTCTTTCTTTCTTTCTTTCTTTCTTTCTTTCTTTCTTTCTTTCTTTCGACCTACAATACACAGAATGTGTATCAATAATAGTTTATTTATATCACACACAGAAATCGAGTTACACACACACAAATCTAATTGAGGTATTTCACCTGACGTCACAGGGTCACGTGACGCCCCGGTGTCCGCCATTTTGGACGGCAAGCTAGCTAATGTCAACAACAGTAGCTGGTATGTTACTGTAGCAATGTTTACGTTCAGTCATTTGGATGACTGTTAAAACCTTTCAGTCTCAAGTTTTTCCTTTACTGGATTTACTAGTTTACTGGGCCAGCCAGCCCCGGAGCGCGAGCTAGCTAGCGCCAGCCAGCCAGCTCGCCAGCCCCGGAGCGCTAGCTAGCTAGCGCCAGCCAGCCAGCCAGCCAGACCCAGAGCGCTAGCTAGCTAGCGCCAGCCAGCCAGCCAGCCCCGGAGTGCTAGCTAGCTAGCGCCAGCCAGCCATCCAGCTCGCCAGCCCCGGAACGCTAGCTAGCTAGCGCCAGCCAGCCAGCCCGCCAGCCCCGGAGCGCTAGCTAGCTAGCGCCAGCCAGCCAGCCCGCCAGCCCCGGAGCGCTAGCTAGCTAGCGCCAGCCAGCCAGCTCGCCAGCCCCGGAGCGCTAGCTAGCTAGCGCCAGCCAGCCCGCCAGCCCCGGAGCGCTAGCTAGCTAGCGCCAGCCAGCCAGCTCGCCAGCCCCGGAGCACTAGCTAGCTAGCGCCAGCCAGCCCCGGAGCGCTAGCTAGCTAGCACCAGCCAGCCAGCCCCGGAGCGCTAGCTAGCTAGCGCCAGCCAGCCCGCCCCGGAGCGCGCTCAGTAAACTAGTAAATACAGTAAAGGAAAAACTTATAACAGGCCATGTCTCAACAGACTAAGAAGTTATTTCAATGACATTTAATAACATTTTGTTTATCCTGAAGACCGAAAGTAAAAGAAAATATGAACAAATCTTAGCTGTCAGTGAACAATCCTGGTGGAAGCAGTTAAACGTCATTCTCTAAGCCTGCTAACCTCAATTTTTGCAAATACCTCTCCCTCTGCTCGCCCTGTAAATGCCCTACGTCGCTGGATAGTGAAGGTGTTTTCTGCATCTCGCTCCTTTTTCTTTTATGTTTTTCGTTTGTCACCTTCCTCGCATTCAAACTGATTCGAGCCGTGACGTCCAAAATGGTAGCGTCACATGACTTGGTCACGTGAGTGAAATACCTCAATACATACGAAGGATAAAATGCTGCCTAGAAATAACTAGTAATCTAATCTCACGAGGCAGAAAAAAATAATGGATTACTATTATAAAGAAGAAAGCTAGTCGCACAGAGGCACAATGATAAAATACAATATTTCAACAAATACAAAAAACAATAAAAAAGAGGGAAAAAATGAAATGACAGTGTGAGGAAAAGAGAAAGGAAGCGATAATCGTACTTTTGATAGAACGCTTGAAATTGCTGAAGCTAAGACTCTGGAAAGATTCATCAATACTGTTCCAGAGTGTTAGGGTTTTGCTGGGATTCAAACCTGGTTCGCTGGTGTGATAATCCAGCAAACCCCCACTAGGCCACCAGGTGCAGAGGTGTGAGGTGAAAAGTGCAGAGGTGTGAGGTGAAAGTAGAGTATCAAAAACAGTTTATTTACATTATATACACTATTTACAATCCAGGGCAAAAACAAAAAGTATAATCCAGAGGTTCTGGGGCAAAAAACAAAAAGTATAATCCAAAATGCAAAACACTCAGAAGATCAATCAAAAAAGAAAATCCAAAAGTTCAAAGACCAAATAAGAAAAAGGCAAAAATGTAAACGCTCAGAAGATACCAAAGGTTAAGTGAAAAATCCAACAAGAAAACAAAAGGCCAAAAACACAAGGGCAAAAGCAAGGACACGGGACAGACGTTCTAACGAAAAGCATTACAGCACAAAGACTCCGTGCCTCAGGACCAAACTGAAGAGGTATTTATACACAAACTAAAATAGGACACAGGTGACACTAATGAGGACTAGGCGGGGCACAAGACACATGGAAAACAACAAACATAAAACACAGAAACAGTGGCGGCCTCTAGAGGCCAAAACAAACATGACAACTAAAGGAATAACAGCGGCCTCTAGAGGCCAAGACAGTCCCCAGTCCTAACAGGACCCCCCCCCTCAAGGAGTGTCTCCTGACGTTCCCAGGGCGGTCCGGATGGGCCGAATGGAAGTCCCGACACAGTTCTTTATCTAAGACGTCCCGAGCAGGAACCCAGCAGCGCTCCTCAGGGCCATAGCCCTCCCAGTCCACTAGATATTGAAGGCCCCCGCGGACCCGGCGGGAGTCCAGCAGGTGGCGCATGGTGAAAACAGTCTGACCCTGGAAGATGCGGGGGGGTGGGGGATTCCTAGGGGCAGGGGCATACGTGGATGTCAGTACGGGCCGCAACAGGGAAACATGGAATGTGGGGTTGATCCTTAGAGTCCGGGGCAACTGGAGCCGGTAGGCGACAGGGTTCACCCTGCACACCACCTTGAAGGGGCCAATGTAGCGAGGAGCAAGTTTGCGGTTCTCCACCTGCAGCGGAAGGTCCTTGGCAGACAGCCAAACCCGCTGCCCAGGGCGGAAAATGTGGGCAGGCCTTCTATGGCGGTTGGCCTGAGTCTGATTGGTTCTGGAAGTCTGAATGAGAGTCCTCCTGACCTTGTTCCAGGTCTTGCGACACCGTCTGATGTACTGGTTGACCGAGGGCACCCCAGTGTCCTCCTCCTGTTCTGGAAACAAAGGTGGCTGGAACCCGAATTGGCACTGGAATGGCGACAACCTGGTGGCCGATGACTGCAGGGTGTTGTGGGCGTACTCCGCCCAAGGCAGCCAGGTGCTCCATGATGTCGGGTTATCCTTCAGCAGGCCTCGCAGGGTGGTTTCCAGGTCCTGGTTGAGCCTCTCTGTCTGACCATTGGACTGGGGATGGAACCCAGAGGAGAGGCTGGCAGTGGCCCCAATGAGCTTGCAGAACCCGTGCCATACTCGTGAGGAGAACTGGGGCCCCCGGTCTGAAACGATGTCCTGTGGGAGACCAAAAACTCGGAAGACATGAGTGAACATGAGTTTGGCAGTTTCCAGGGCAGAAGGGAGCTTGCACAGTGGTATGAAGCGGCAGGCCTTAGAGAATCTGTCTACTGTGACCAAAATGACAGTATTACCTTGTGAGTCTGGAAGGCCAGTGATGAAGTCGACCGCCACATGGGACCAGGGATGCCAGGGAATAGGCAGAGGATGCAGGAGACCCTGGGGATGCTGTCGAGGGTTCTTGGTTCTGGTGCATACATCACAGGACAGGACGAATGACCTTACTTCCTTTTCCATGTTTGGCCACCAGATGCATCTTTTCAGGAAGTCCAGGGTCCTCCGAGCTCCCGGGTGGGCGGTGAGAGGGGAGGAGTGACCCCACTGGAGAACCTTGGCCCGGGCTTGTCGAGGGATGTACAAGAGGCCCGGTGGCCCCATCCCAGGACCGGGGTCCTGGCGTTGAGCTCGTCGGACGGCCTCCTCGACACCCCAGCGGACAGGGGCCACAATCCGGGATACAGGGATAATAGGTCCAACCTCACTCTCTCTGTTGGTGGCAGAGAACAGCCTGGAAAGCACGTCAGGTTTGGTGTTCTTAGAGCCGGGGCGGTACGATAGGGTGAAGTCGAATCGACTGAAAAACAAGGCCCACCTAGCCTGTCGTGGGTTCAGTCTCTTCACTTGCTGGAGGTACTCCAGATTCTTATGGTCCGTCCACACCAGGAATGGATGTTGCGCTCCCTCCAGCCAGTGCCTCCATTCCTCAAGGGCCAGTTTGACCGCTAGTAGTTCTCGATCCCCCACATCATACTGGGACTCCGTAGGGCTCAGGCGGTGGGAGAAGTATGCGCAGGGGTGCAGCTTCTCTTCCGAGCATTGAGAGAGCACCGCGCCAACACCACTGTCCGAGGCGTCCACCTCCACGATGAATGGTTGGGAAGTGTCCGGGAGAACCAGAATGGGTGCCGTGAAAAAGCGGTGCTTAAGGTCCTTGAATGCCTTTACCGCCTGAGGGGACCAGACATAAGATCCACTGGTACTTTTGGTGAGATCCGATATGGGTGCAGCTATGGAACTAAAGTTCCTGACAAATTTGCGATAGAAGTTTGCGAATCCTAAGAACCGCTGGACCTCTTTAATGGACTTGGGAGTTGGCCATTCCCGGACGGCCAGGGTCTTGGCTGGGTCCATTTGGAGTTGTCCCGTCCACACAATAAAACCCAGGAAGGAGACCTCGGGGACATGAAACTCGCATTTCTGGGCTTTAGCAAACAGATTATTCTGTAGGAGTCTCTGGAGGACTTGGCGGACATGGTGGCAGTGCTCCTGTAAGGTCTTAGAAAATATCAGGATGTCGTCGAGGTAGACGAAAACGTATTGATTGATCATATCCCTCAAGACGTCATTGATAAGGGCCTGAAAAACAGCTGGTGCATTGGTGAGTCCGAAGGGCATCACCTGGTACTCGTAGTGCCCTGACGGGGTGTTAAAGGCGGTCTTCCACTCGTCTCCCTGTCGGAAACGGACGAGGTGGTATGCATTCCGTAAGTCCAACTTGGTGAAGACGGTGGCGCCTTGGAGCAGGTCGAATGCTGTGGACATCAGTGGAAGGGGATAGCAGTTGCGCATGGTGATCTTGTTCAGGCCCCTATAGTCAATACACGGTCGGAGCCCCCCATCCTTTTTGTCGACAAAGAAGAAGCCGGCACCAGCGGGTGAGGTGGAGGGTCGAATGAACCCAGAGGCCAAGGCGTCCTTGATGTACTCCTCCATGGCCTTGCGTTCTGGCTGAGAGAGGGAAAACAGTCTGCCACGAGGAGGGGTGGTCCCAGGGAGCAAGTCGATGGCACAGTCGTAGGCACGGTGCGGAGGAAGAACGGCGGCCCTGCTCTTGCTGAAAACCTCCTTGAGATCCCAGTACTCTGTGGGAACTTGAGATAACTCGGTGAGATCAGGAGGCTCGGCAGGAGACACAGGAGAGCTAGAGAGCAGACAAGAGGCATAGCAAGCAGGACCCCACTCCACAACCTGGCTAGTGACCCAGTCTATACGAGGGTTGTGGCGGGTAAGCCAAGGAAGACCTAGAATAACTGGGAACTCTGGTGAAGGAATCAGGTGCAGGGATATTTCTTCCTTGTGACCTTGAGACTGGAGGAAGACTGGAGAAGTTACTTGGGTGACTCTTCCGTCACCTAAGGCTTGGCCATCCAGGGCAGACACAGACAGTGGGACTTCAAGAGGTGCAGTCGGGACATTGATACTTTGGGCGAAGTGAACATCCATAAAGTTTCCAGCCGCCCCGGAGTCTAACAAGGCTTGACAAGAGTGGACGGACTCACCCCAGGAGATGGAGACCCGGATGTAGACTCCTTGGCCAGGGAGTTCAGGAGAGAGGGTAGGCCCCATCACAACCCTCCCTCAGCTGGACGGGACGGTCCTTTTCCCGAGAGCTCGGGACATGATGCTCGGAAGTGGCCAGGCTTGCCACAGTAGATGCAGCACTTGTCCCTCCTTCTGCGCTCCCTTTCAGCTGCGGAGAGACGAGTACAGCCAACTTGCATGGGCTCTGGACAGTCACTGGAGGAGGTAGACGGGCTCCAGGTCGAGGCAGTGAGGCAAGGGGAACTCAGGACTTGGTGGCGCTCTCTAATCCGGTTATCGAGACAAGTTTCGAGGTCACCTGCTAGAAGCCAGGCCGTCTTTGATGGGGTCAGACAAACCATGGTGAAAGGCTGAAACCAGGGCTGCTTCGTTCCATCCACTTACTGCTGCGAGCATCCGGAATGAGATGGCGTAGTCTGCGACGCTTCCTCTTTGCCGGATGGACATGAGCTTTCTGGCTGCACCTTTACTGATGTCTGCTTGATCGAAGACACGAAGCATCTCCTTCGTAAACAGCTGGAAGTCAGAGCACTCAGGTCCCTGTCTCTGCCAGATAGCTGTGGCCCAGGCTCTCGCCTTACCAGCTAACAAGGTTATCACAAAGGCAATCTTGCGGCGATCCGTAGTGTAGGTGGTAGGCTGGAACTCAAAGGTGAGTTGGCACTGGGTAAGGAACTCCCGACACTCACTGTGCTTGCTGTCATACCTCTGTGGTGCAGGAAGGCTGGGTTCGCGAGGTGAATGAGGCAGCATGGCAGGAGGCACTGGAGCAGGAGAGGATGGTGGAGCAGGAGCAGAATCAGGCGCAGGAGATAGGGGCAGAGAAGTCAGCTGTGCCAGGGTTTTCCCGATTTGCTGAAGCAGTACCTCATGGCGAGCAAGGGTCTCACGTTGGCTTGTAAGAGTCCGTCCATGAGTGTCCATGGTGGATCCAAGGCGTGTTAACATGGCCATCGTTCCCTGAAGGTTAGCCAGGTAGACAGTTGAAGAAGCCTCTGCTGAGTCGGTCATGACGGAGTCTTTCTGTTAGGGTTTTGCTAGGATTCGAACCTGGTTCGCTGGTGTGATAATCCAGCAAACCCCCACTAGGCCCCAGGGGGATGACTCAAGTGCAGAGGTGTGAGGTGAAAGTAGAATATCAAAAACAGTTTATTTACACTATATACACTATTTACAATCCAGGGCAAAAACAAAAAGTATAATCCAGAGGTTCTGGGGCAAAAAACAAAAAGTATAATCCAAAATGCAAAACACTCAGAAGATCGATCAAAAAAGAAAATCCAAAAGTTCAAAGACCAAATAAGAAAAAGGCAAAAATGTAAACGCTCAGAAAATACCAAAGGTTAAGTGAAAAATCCAACAAGAAAACAAAAGGCCAAAAACACAAGGGCAAAAGCAAGAACACGGGACAAAGGTTCTAACGAAAAGCATTACAGCACAAAGACTCCGTGCCTAGGGACCAAACTGAAGAGGTATTTATACACAAACTAAAATAGGACACAGGTGACACTAATGAGGACTAGGCGGGGCACAAGACACATGGAAAACAACAAACATAAAACACAGAAACAGTGGCGGCCTCTAGAGGCCAAAACAAACATGACAAGAAAAGCAATAACAGCGGCCTCTAGAGGCCAAGACAGTCCCCAATCCTAACACAGAGAGCAGCAGCTTTGAAGCAAATATTAAACTTGCCATCGTTAGTTCTGGCTGAAGGAACACAAAATGAAGATCTCAAAGCCAGTCAAGTTTTATACTTGTGCCTTGATGCTAAAAGTGTCAAAAAGTTATCAAAGGCAGGCAGCAAATTAACTAGAATGAAATTTAAATGTAAAAATACTGTTTAAGTAATCTATAAAATCAGAGAATTTCATCGTCTCCAGCTTTTTAAAAATAGGAGGTGTGTGTTCATTAAAAGAAGCTAAATTAATAATTCTGACAGCTTTCTTCTGGAGTACAGTTATCAGTCGAAGGGCAGTCTCATAAGTATTACCCCAAACTCTAACACCATATATTAAAAAAGAATAAATAAGAGAGTAGTACAGCTGAGTTAGAATACTTTGAGAAACATAGTGATGAAGCTCAGCAATAATTCCAAAGCCTCTGGAGATTTTCTTGCTCTACTGGTGGATGTGTTTCCTCCTGATGAGGTGAGAGTCGAAAACTACTCCAAGATACCTGATGTAGTTCTTCTGTTTAATCAGCTTATAATTAATTTTCAGGAAATGGTTCTGCTCAATTTCTTTTGGGGTGGATTAAAAAAGAACAAAATTTGTTTTGTCAACATTCAGAGAGAATTTATTTGCAAAAAGCCACGCGATGATATCAGAATTACTTTATTAATCCCCGGAGGGAAATTCAAATTTGCAACCAAGCACCCGAATATTGACTAATTCAGAATTTACCCTGGTTTCTAGAGAATCTAAAGATGAATCTGCCAGGAATAAATTTGAGTCACCTGCAAAAAGATAAAAATCAAATATATTGGAGCAGTTCATAAAATCATTTATGGATAAGAGAAATAGAAGGGGGCCACGAAGCGAATCCTGTGGTACTCCACATGAAATTGGCAAAGAGCTGGATGAAATGTTACCGATTGAAACAAACTGAGGTCTATTTGATAGATATGAGGCAAACCAATCATGGACAATTCCACGGATGCCATAAGAATATAATTTTTCTGACAAAATATGATTTATGGCATCAACGGCTTTACTCAGACAAAGAATGATACCACAGGAAAATTTGCCATCTTCAATTGCTCTTTGGATTTTATCAGCAATGAGTACAAGTTCATGTTCTGTAGATCTGTTGTCACGGAAACCAAACTGACCAGAATATATTAAATCAAACTTTTCTCGATATGTATTCAGCCTATTTTACATGAGTTTTTCTAATATTTTTGATAAAAATTGACAAAAGAGAAATTGATCTATGATTAGACGTTAACAGTTGAGCTTCTGCTTTAAACATGGGTCTGACACGAGCAAGTTTAAAAGAATCAGGAACAGTACCAGAAGTAAAGGAGAAGTGATGTAGGATCTCCACAGGCTTTGAGATTGAGTTTAATATCTTGAACAGGGCTACAGAAATACTAAAGGGGCCACAAGCCTTTCCAGACTTGAGCTGGAGAAAAATGTCTTGAATTTCTTGTGTCCATGTAGGGCTAAGAAGAAAGCTGTCGCTTGTCAGAGAAACAAGAAAATCCAAAAATATTTTGTTGACCTTTGGTATTGCTTGGCTGATACTTTTACCAATGTCTGCAAAATAAACATTGAACTCATTTGCTAGATCCTTTTACCTATAGGAGTCAAATGATTTAGTTTATTTCTCTACACTTTGTACTGAGCATACAGGCACTGATTTCTCGTCTTGATCGATTTTTCTATACAATTTGATTTTATAATTCATTGTTCGAAGACTGAGGGGAAATCCAAGGTTCAGATTTGAGTTTGATTTCCTTCCTTGACATGGTTTTTCAGAGGAACATGAGCGGTAATAATTTCATCAGAGTTTTCAAGAAAGCTGGAGAATGTCATGAATATCAGGCTCACCATCAGACTGGCTAGAGCAGTCAATTTGTTGAAAATCATAAATGAATGCATCTTCATTGAACCATATGAAATCTATCCATTACCGCTTATCCTGTGCAGGGTCGCAGGCAAGCTGGAGCTTATCCCAGCTGACTATGGGCGAGAGGCAGGGTACACCCTGGACAAATCACCAGGTCATCGCAGGGCTGACACATAAAGACAAAAAACCATTCACACCTACAGTCAATTTAGAACCAACAATTAGCCTAACCTGCAGATCTAGGAAACTCACGCAGACACAGGGAGAACATGCAAACTCCACACAGAAAGGCCCCCATTGGCCACTGGGCTTGAACCCAGAACCTTCTTGCTGTGAGGTGATAGTGCTAACCACTACACCACAGTGCCACCTGCCATAGGAACTCTCTTCTCTAAACTTGCTTATTCAATGGGGAGGGTGAATTGAGTCAATAGACAAAAAGTTGGGAAAATGGTTAGTTAGGTCATTACAAAATATTCCAATTATATGTAGCATATTTAAGTAATCCGACCATCCATTATCCATAACCACTTATCCTGTGCAGGGTCAGCTGGGATAGGCTCCAGCTTGCCTGTGACCCTGCACAGGTTATTTAAGTGAATTAAAATACATATCATCAATAAACATGGTTGAAAAGAATAGGAAGATAAAGTATTGATAAATTCACCTGTAGGTATCCGAGTGTCTGAATTCATCAGATTTAATTTAGGTTGCTCACAAAAATACAAAGCTTTGACTCCTCATGGATTTTATCAATTATTATTGAAAGCTTATCCAGAAATGGCTGAAAAGAACTGCTTCAGTGTCTGTATCTCACACCACAAACTGTGTTCTTACTGCCTTCATTATGGAGCTCAACAGAAACTGATTCGTCTTGATGAGAAGTATTAAGGTCATCTCTTAGATTATAACTTCAGGAATTTATGAAGAGTCCAATTTGGAGTGTTGGGAAATGTAATTAAAGTCAGGTAAGTAAAAATTGACAAAACTATCTTTGAGTTGAATGCCAGGTTTCTGAAAGGCAAAGGATCTTCAATAGATGATCTAAAATACTGAGTATGTCTTGAAATTCATCAAATTTAGCTGAGAGGCTCCTGATAATATAGTGAAGGAAAGAGAACAACTTGTCAGATAAACAAGAAGATAGAGTCATCTATATCCCCCACCCTACATACCAACTATATACCAAGTTTCAATATATTGTCACGTTTTTGAAGTTCTGCTGCAGGAAACCAACCGTACCTCTTTACACTGACCTCAGCAGCCCATGACATAAACCCACCGGACCTTTGGTCCAGGTGAGCTAAAAATTAAAATTTCACATTTCTTAGTATCAAAAGGCACATATACATTACTTCATCAACACATATACCAACTTTCAAGACCAAACCACTCATAGTTTTCAAGTTCTGCTCTGAAAACCAAACCTACCCTAGAGACTAAGTCTGAAATTGTTTCCATGGAAACATGAAAAATTTGTCTCGTCTCATCTTGTCTTGTATTCTTCCGCTTTATCCGGGACCGGGTCGCGGAGGCAGCAGTCTAAGCATGGAAGCCCAAACTTCCCTTTCCCCAGACACCTCGGCCAGCTCCTCGGGAAGAACACAGAGGCGTTCCCAGGCCAGCCAAGAGACAGAGTCCCTCCAGCGTGTCCTGGGTCTTCCCCGGGGCCTCCTCCCGGGGGGACATGCCTGGAACACCTCCCCAGGGAGGCATCCAGGAGGCATCCGAAAAGTTGCCCGAGCCACCTCAGCTGATTCCTCTCGATGTGGAGGAGCAGCAGCTCTTCTCCGAGCTCCTCCCAAGTGACTGTGCTTCTCACCCTATCTCTAAGGGAGCACCCAGCCACCCTGCGAAGGAAACTCATTTCGGCCGCTTGTATCCGCGATCTTGTTCTTTCGGTCATTACCCAAAGCTCATGACCATAGGTGAGAGTCGGAACGTAGATCGACCGGTAAATTGAGAGCTTCGCCTTTTGGCTCAGCTCCTTCTTCATCACGACGGACCGGTAAAGCGACCGCATCACTGCGGAGGCTGCATTGATCCGCCTGTCGATCTCACGCTCCATCCTTCCCTCACTCGTGAACAAGATCCCGAGATACTTAAACTCCTCCACTTGAGGCAGGACTTCTCCACCAACCTGAAGAGGACAAGCCACCCTTTTCCGGTCAAGAACCATGGCCTCGGACTTGGAGGTGCTGATTCTCATCCCAGCCGCTTCACACTCGACTGCAAACCACCCCAGTGCATGCTGAAGGTCCTGGTTTGAAGAAGCCAACAGGACATCATCATCTGCGAAAAGCAGAGATGAAATCCTGTGGTTCCCAAACAAGATTCCTTCCAGCCCCTGGCTGCGCCTAGAAATTCTGTCCATAAAAATTATGAACAGAACCGGTGACAAAGGGCAGCCCTGCCGGAGTCCAACATGCACTGGGAACAGGTCTGACTTACTGCTGGCAATGCGAACCAGACTCTTGCTCCGTTCGTACAGGGACCGGACAGCCCTTAGCAAAGAGCCCCGAACCACATACTCCCGAAGCACCCCCCACAGAATACCACGGGGGACATGGTCGAATGCCTTCTCCAGATCCACAAAGCACATGTGGACTGGTTGGGCAAACTCCCATGAACCCTCGAGCACCCTATGAAGGGTATAGAGCTGGTCCAGTGTTCCGCGACCAGGACGAAAACCGCATTGTTCCTCCTGGATCCGAGGTTCGACTATCGGTCGAATTCTCCTCTCCAGTACCCTGGAGTAAACCTTCCCTGGGAGGCTGAGAAGTGTGATTCCCCTATAATTGGAGCACACTCTCTGGTCCCCTTTCTTAAAAAGAGGGACCACTACCCCAGTCTGCCACTCCAGAGGCACTGTCCCCGACCGCCACACGATGTTGCAGAGGCGTGTCAACCAAGACAGCCCCACAACATCCAGAGACTTGAGATACTCAGGGCGGATCTCATCCACCCCCGGTGCCTTGCCACCGAGGAGCTTGCAAACCACCTCAGTGACTTCGGCTTGGGTAATGGATGAGTCCACCTCTGAGTCATCAGCTTCAGTCTCCTCAATGGAAAACATGATGGTGGGATTGAGGAGATCCTCAAAGTATTCCTTCCACCGCCCGAAAATGTCCCCAGTCGAGGTCAACAGCTCCCCACCCGCACTGTAAACAGTGTTGGCAGAGTACTGCTTCCCCCTCCTGAGGCGTCGGACGGTTTGCCAGAATTTCTTCGAGGCCAACCGATAGTCCTTCTCCATGGCCTCCCTGAACTCCTCCCAGTTCCGAGTTTTTGCCTCCGCAACTGCCCGAGCTGCAGCACGCCTGGCCTGCCGATACCCATCAGCTGCCTCAGGAGTCCCGGAGGTCAACATGGCCCAGTAGGACTCCTTCTTCAGCTTGACGGCATCCCTTACTTCTGGTGTCCACCACCGGGTTCGGGGATTGCCGCCACAACAGGCACCGGAGACCTTGTGGCCACAGCTCCAAACAGCTGCATCCACAATGGAGGTAGAGAACATGGTCCACTCAGACTCAATGTCCCCCGCCTCCCTTGGAAGCTGGGAAAAGCTCTCCCGGAGGTGGGAGTTAAAGACCTCCCCAACAGAGTGCTCGGCCAGACGTTCCCAGCAGACCCTCACCATCCATTTGGGCCTGCCAGGTCTGTCCGGCTTCCTCCTCCGCCAGCGGATCCAACTCAGCACCAGGTGGTGATCAGTTGACAGCTCAGCCCCTCTCTTCACCCGAGTGTCCAAGACATAGGGCCGGAGATCAGATGAAACGACAACAAAGTCTATCATCGACTTCCGACCTAAGGTGTCCTGGTGCCAAGTGCATTTATGGACACCCCTATGCTCAAACATGGTGTTCGTTATGGACAAACCGTGACTAGCACAGAAGTCCAATAACAAAACACCACTCGGGTTCAGATCGGGGAGGCCGTTCCTCCCCACCACGCCCCTCCAGGTGTCACTGTCATCGCCCACGTGAGCATTGAAGTCCCCCAGTAGCACAATGGAGTCCCCAGCCTGAGCACCCCTCAGTACCTCTCCCAGGGACTCCAAGAAGGCCGGATACTCTATACTGCTATTCGGCCCGTAGGCACAAACAACAGCAAGAGCCCTCTCCCCAATTCAAAGGCACAGAGAGGTGACCCTCTCGTTCACTGGGGTAAACTCCAACACATGGTGGCTGAGCTGGGGAGCTATAAGCAAGCCCACACCAGCCCGCCGCCGCTCACCATGGGCGACTCCAGAGAAGTGGAGAGTCCAGCCCCTCTCGAGGAGCTGGGTTCCAGAGCCCAAGCTGTGCATGGAGGTGAGCCCGACTATCTCTAGCCGGTACCTCTCAACCTCCCGCACAAGCTCAGGCTCTTTCCCCCCCAGCGAAGTGACATTCCATGTCCCAACAGCTAGCCACTGTGTCCGGGGATCAGGTCGTTGAGGCCCCTGCCTTCAACTGCCACCCAATCCACACTGCACCAGTCCCCTACTGCTACCTCTGTGGGTGGTGAACCCGCAGGAGGTCAGGCCCATGTCACCTCTTCAGGCTGAGCCCGGCCAGGCCCCATGGGCAAAGGCCCGGCCACCAAGTGCTCACATACGGGCCCCAACCCTGGGCTTGGCTCCAGGGTGGGGCCCCGGCTGCGCCATACCGGGTGACGTCACAGTCCTTGGCTTTCTCTCCATAAGGGTCTTGGTGAACTGCTCTTGGTCTGGCCTGTCACCTGGGACCTGTCTGCCTTGGGAAACCCTGACAGGGGCATAATGCCCCCGACAACATAGCTCCTAGGATCATTCAAGCACACAAACCCCTCCACCACAATAAGGTAGCAGTTTTCATCATCATAGGCTGTCCATCGTAAACGATGATGACTATGATTTTTGGGAATTTACGTGGAGCAATACCGTGCGTGGGCTGCAAGGCCAGCTTTAGATCTGCATAGTTTCCCACAGAATGGGCATTCATGAGCTGTATCTGTCCACTTGCTATGTCTAACTGCATGTGCTCTGAGATATCTTGCCTTTCTATCCTTTTCAACTGAGATCTTGGCCTGGTGTTTGATTGCTCGCCATTTAGATCTATCAAGAGCATTTTCTGTCCATGTGGAGTCATTTATAGAGCACATCTTCATGTGGCGCTTTAGTGTATCTTTGTATCTTAGCTTTTGGCCACCGTGGTTCCTCCTGCCATAGCTTAGTTCTCCATAAAAGATGTTTTTTGGGAGACGGGTGTCAGGCATTCTCACTAGATGTCCAGCCCACCTGAGCTGTGCGGCCACAATAAGAGCTTCAACACTTTCTGTGTTGGCTCGTTCAATGACTTCCACATCTGGCACTCTGTCCTTCCAAGATATCTTCAGTAGCTGTCGTAGATGTCGGAGTTGTGTGGCTGTGAGTTTCTTGATGTGTCTGCGGTACAGGGTCATGCAGTCTGTACCATACAGCAGAGATGGTAGAACCACTGTGTTGTAAACATTTATCTTTGTGACAAGTCTAATGTCATGTCTAGACCAAAGCTTCTTCTTGAGTGCTCCAAAAGCCTTGGAAGCTGCTTGGATCCGTCTATCAACTTCTGTGTCTGATGAGTTGTTGTTAGTCACTGCACTTCCCAGGTATGTGAAACAGTTTGTAGATTTGAGTGGTTCATCATGGACTTTGATATTAGGTGGAACACTTTCTTTGTTCTGAGGAGGAGGTTGAAAGAGCAGTTCTGTCATGGAGATATTGATCTTGAGCCCAAAAAGATCTGCAGCTTTTGCAAAAGCATTTACAATTTTTTGCATTGCAATAGGATCATTTGCGAACAGAGCTGAATCATCTGCATAGAGAAGCTCTCGGATGCAGATCTCTCTGGTTTTTGTTTTTGCTCAGAGTCTTGGCAGGTTGAATGGGTTCCCATCTGTTCGAGTGCATAAATAAATGCCATCAAGACCAGTGGGCATTGTTTCCAAAACAGCTGATAGGAACATGGTGAAGAGGGTTGGTGCAAGGACGCAGCCTTGTTTTACCCCATGATTGACTTTGAAAGGTTCACTGAAGTTACCACCTACTGTTACTCTTCCCTCCATGCCATCGTGAAATAATTGGATGATCTTAATGATTTTCTGAGGACAGCCATAGGCCTGCAGAACTTTCCAGAGTGTTGCTCTATCAACAGTGTCAAAAGCCTTTGAGAAGTCGACAAATACAATATACAAAGGTTGCTGTTGTTCTATTGCCTTTTCTTGCAGTTGACGAAGTGAAAAAATCATGTCAGTTGTAGATCTGCCGGCTCTAAAGCCACACTGACTCTCAGGTAGAGGGTTTTTTTTTTCTGATATATGCTTCAGTCTGTTGAGGATGATCTTGGCAAATATTTTAGCTGTGACTGACAGAAGAGATATACCCCGATGGTTTCCACAGTCACTTCTTTCTCCTTTCTGTTTGTATATTGTTACAATTACAGCATCTTTGAAATCTTGTGGAAGACAGGATCTTTCAAAACAGGTGTTGAAGAGGTCAAGCAACACAGCCTTTAGCTTTTCACCCCCATGCTTCAGTACTTCAGCTGGAATACCATCCTGTCCTGATGATTTACCACTTTTGGTGCTTTTCAGTACTTTCTCCAGTTCATCCATGGTAATTGGGTCACATAGATCATCACGCACCAGGTGTTTGGTCAATCCATCACACGCATTTGGTTTTGCTGATCCTTGTTGGTTGAGGAGGGTACAAAAGTGCTCCTTCCATCATTCAGTAATTTCACCTTTGTCTGTATAAGTTTTGCTACCATCTGCAGATTTCACAGGAACAACTGTGTTTGTTTTTGGACCATAGATGGCTTTCAACGAAGAAAAAAGTCCTTTAGTATCATTTCTATCAGCCATGCCTTGCATCTTCTCTGCCAGCTTTGACCACCAGTCATCTTTTAGTCTACGAATTTCCTTCTGTACTTTGGCTTTCACAACCTTGAAGTCAGCTTTACTCTTTTCCGAGTTCACGTTCAGGTGTTTTTTGAAAAGCACATCTTTTTCATTTAGTAGCTTTTGGATTGATTCTTCATTATCCCTAAACCAGTCAGGGGATTTTCTTTTCGAGTATCCTAGCAAATCCTCTGATACTTGGAATATTATGTTCTTGAGTTGTTTCCATTGCATTTCGACATCATCACCTTGGGAGATCATGGTGTTTTCTACAAGTGCGCTTGTAATCCCATCTGCTAGTCTAGATTGATGTTCTGGATTGGAGAGCTTGGTACAATTTAATCTTCTAGGGGATTTACTAGCTGTTTTATGTCTCTTGCAGAGGATCTTGAAATTGAGCTGAGATCGTACTAAAAAGTGGTCTGTCGAACATTCAGCACCTCGCAATGCCTTGGTGCAAAGCACATCTCAGAGATTTGATCTTTGAGTTAATACATAGTCTAAGAGATGGGGATGTTTGGATCTTGGATGTGTCCAGGTGAAGTAGTTCTTGTCTGGTTGTTTGAAGAAGGTGTTAGTGATGCATAGATCAAGTTCAGTACAAATATTTAAGAGCAGTTCTCCATTTTGGTTTTATTTCCTTTGCCGAATTTACCAATGACTTCTGGATATGTCACATAGTCACACCCAATACGTGCATTGAAGTCACCAAGTACCAGGAGTTTATCTTCCTTTGGGACTTTTTCTAAACAGTTCTTCAGTTCTTGATAGAAACTTTCTTTGTCTTCATCAGAGTAGGACATGGTAGGGGCATAGTTGCAGAAAAGAGTCAGATGCCGAGACTTTCCAATGTAAAGACGTAAGCTCATAAGTCTCTCTGAGAAACCTATCGGTAATTTGGACAGACTTTTTGCAAGGTTGTTATGAACTGCAAAGGCTACGCCTGCATCACGTCGACCTGATGTTTTCCCAATCCAGTAAAAAGTGTAGTGTCTTTCCTGGAGTTGTCCTTCTCCTTCCATTCTTGTTTCTTGTAGAGCAGCAATGTCGATGTTGTATTTGCTGAGTTCAATGTCGATCAGTGCAGATCTCCTTTCTGGTCTAATGTCGTTGTCCAACATTGTTCTGACATTCCATGTTGCCACAGTAAATTTGTTCTTTTGTTTCCTCTCGCTGTGATGAAGGCCCGCTGACCACGAGTTGCCAGCCAGGTTAAAATCTGAGCAAGCTTTGTTTACCCACACCTTTTCTAGGGGCTTCCCCAGTTGGGGTAGGCAGTGCTGTCCCTGAAAAGGGCTGCCTAGGCACTCATATAGCTGCCGATATTTGCCTTTGCTCAGGGTTGACAAAGTAACGACCATCTAACATGAGTCGCCTGTGTGCAGAGGCTTCGCTAGTAGCTACCAGCTTCTCAGGCCTGCTACCGTCACGGTTCCTTCCATTGCCACAGGACTTTCTATTTTCTTCGTAAGCTCATCCCAAATCATGCCTTGCACGGTAGAATAAGGCCTTCGGTGTCGTGCCCCCAACGAGAAGCCTCTCTGGACTGCAGTATCTGACCCTAAGTGGTACACAAATGCACAACAAACCTAGGAGATAAAGAGGTTGCCCCGCAGTGACTACTAACTAGTCAGTGCTGCCATTCATTGGCCAACCAGTGGCTCTTCTGTATGCCAGCTGATGCCTCTGCCATTGACCCAATATAGGTTCATCTGCCTTTGGCATCTACCAGCGCCCTGCTGCCAGTGCTTTGACCTGTAACCCTAGGTAGGAGGGCAAGAGGGTACTATCACTTGCCCAAGGTGAACCCTTGGACTGGTGGAGGGAAGGAGTCGTCCTACTTCTCCATTCTAGACCGGCCCCAAACAAGGTCTAGCCACTGCCCAAGTGGCAGTTCTAGGAGGGGCATAAAAAATTAAAATGTTCGTTTCCGGAGCATATATCCAAAACTATTCATGATACGGATTTGAAACTTGGTATACATGTTAACAAGGCAGTTCTAGGAGGGGCATGAAAAAATAAAATTTCTTAAATTTCTTAGTATGAAAAGGCACATCTACATCACATTGTTAAAATGTATACCAAGTTTCAAATCCGTATCATGAATAGTTTTGGATATATGCTCCGGAAACAAACATTGCTCAAAGTCAAAATCTATTACTATGTAAAAATTTGAAAAATACTTTTTTCCAAAAATCAAAAATAGCAAAAGGCTCCAGTTCACATGTTGCTTGATATGTATACAAAGGTTCATGAAGATATCTTCAGTAGTTTTAAAGATATGGCCCAGAAACGAAAACGTGACCAGACGGATGGACGGACAGAACCTGTTTCTATATCCTTCTCCAACCTTCATTTGGGTGGGGAATAATTATGAAGTTCTTGAAAAGAATGAAATTCGTGTGGGGAATAGTACCTAGAATTAATATGACAAGTATTCATGTCAGGATTGAAATCATTTAGGTTTGGTGATAATTCTAATCACCACAATTAATCTCATAATAATTCTAAGCAGGAACAACATCAGCTTGATTCACGCACAATTATACTGACAAAGTTAAGGTCAAAACAGAAAAAGACACCACAATACAACACTAAAGATTGAAGTATTTTGTGTGTACAGAATGCTGAGGGAAAAGGGAGGAAAAGAAAAAAATGGCTGAATGTGAAAACTGTTTGGAGTGGTTCCATCAGGAATGTGAAGCGACCCCAGGGCCTGTTTTTCACAATGGGGGGCAGCAACTGCAGAATCTAAAGGGGATGAGGTGCAGTGGGTGAAGACGGACCACCAAAAGCAAGATTTTGTTCAGTAACTTGGTTATGAATGCATAAACAACATTTTTTTTTCTTTCTTTCAACTCAACTTTCGTGACATGCGTGGATTAAATGTACATTATCCTCGATGCGTCAAGTTGGAGCTTAATCTTATTTTTATGTAATAAAAAAGGGCTTCATATTTAACAACAAATGCACTGGACTTGGAAAACTGATCTACATTCCTCCCCACAGTTTATTAACACATCAGCACCATCTTTTAAACTTGAATGGTCTTCAGAAGTCACAAATCTAAGTTTGAAGGTTGATTTTATAGACATGGGATCTACATTTTAAGCTGGGATTTTATAAAGCTCATGAGCTGACATCGTTACTGCTGAGAATTATGGTGATGACACGATCAATCTCAGAATTCCAGACATGATAAAGAAAAGTACAACACTTATTCAGAAGGTCATTAAAGGAACCGCCTCGATCCAAACACAGTGAGGAGAAATCCTGTTCCTCAATAAAAATCAATAAAGGTTCTCTGAAATGTTACTATGGCTACAGAAGGACTCTGAGTCCAACACACACACACGTTATCCTCTTCATGTTTATCTAAACCTATTCCTGCGCAAACACAATTATACTGAGCATAAATTCATACAGAGACTGTGTGTGTGTGAGAGAGAGAGAGAGAGAGAGAGAGAGAAAATAAGAGTACTGAATAACAAAGGTATATAAAAAACTAATGTCTATAAGTTATTTTAAAATGGAAAACTGTGTGAATAATAATGTTAAGTGTCAGAACACTGTTGTGATGTAGGAATTAAAACATGCTGTACATTTCTCTGAACAGTAGGTGTCACTAGTGAACTCTGTTGAATGAGAGTCCGAGTCATGAATCTTTTCGTGAATCACAACCATTGAGCTCTATATAAAACCTGGAGGGCTCCGAACCCATTCCCCTCTGTAGAGACGAGTGAAGCCATCTGGACGCCATCTTACCACTCACATTGCATGGATTTGGTTTGTGTGTTAAACCGTCGTCTCATCTTATCTCATTATCTCTAGCCGCTTTATCCTGTTCTACAGGGTCGCAGGCAAGCTGGAGCCTATCCCAGCTGACTACGGGCGAAAGGCGGGGTACACCCTGGACAAGTCGCCAGGTCATCACAGGGCTGACACATAGACACAGACAACCATTCACACTCACATTCACACCTACGGTCAATTTAGAGTCACCAGTTAACCTAACCTGCATGTCTTTGGACTGTGGGGGAAAACGGAGCACCTGGAGGAAACCCACGCGGACACGGGGAGAACATGCAAACTCCACATAGAAAGGCCCTCGCCGGCCACGGGGCTCAAACCCGGATCTTCTTGCTGTGAGGCAACAGCGCTAACCACTACACCACCATGCCGCCATGAGAGATAATAATAATAATAATAATAATAACAACACAAAGGCTGTACAATACTTCCTTTCTATTTAGGACAGCTGTTGAAACAGGATTATTTTCTCATGTTATTTGCCATTTTCACTTCATTCTCACAGTCATGTCTTAACAGTATTTATTCATCACATAATTCACTGTCATTTTAGACACAAATGATTCAATTTTGATGCTTGTTCTTTTTAAGACGACACAGTGTTTAGCAAATGGGGTAACTTTTAACGTGGTAAACAAATGTAATAAGAAATACAGCATCTGACAGTATGGATGCCGGATGCACCATCTGGCCAAATGCTTCAGTGAGATGACGACTGGACTGAACCCACACTCCACAAGCAGTTAACAAAACTCATCTTGCATAGGCGTGAATTATTTTATTTTCCAATGCATACATCATTCATAATTCTGATTAAAGTTGCATTTGTTTACCACATTAAAAGTTACCCCATTTGCTGAACAGTGCGTGGGCTTAAAAAGAAAAAGCTTCATTCTCACATGTTTTAACAGTATTTATTGGTCTCAATTTTGCTAATTGAATCTTTTGTGTCTAAAATGTGACCAATAAATTATACTGTTAAAACAGAGGGGAATGGGTTCGGAGCCCTCCAGATTTTATATTGAGCCGAGGCCTCGTTCGTCATCTGTCACGTGGTTTCGTCTGCCACGCCCCCTTCTACTCCATACGTGCTTCGGAGCCTCACGACAGACAGGTGTCTCACACACACTTCTTATAAATCCTGTGATTAACATCTAACCTGTGGATATTTTATTGTTTTAGATTTCTGTTATCTGACTCTGGATCCAAACACAGTAAATCCTTACCTCATTCTGTCTGAGAACAGAGCGGTGACACTCAGTGGGACAAAACAGAGATACTCTGATCATCCAGAGAGATTTGACTCCTGGCCTCAGGTGTTGTGTAAGGAGAGTGTGTGTGGACACTGTTACTGGGAGGTGGAGCGGAGGGGTGCTGTGGACATATCAGTCTCATATAAAGAGATCAGCAGGAAAGGACGGGGTTTTGAGTGTGGGTTTGGATGGAACAGTCAGTCCTGGAGTCTGCGGTGTTTTTCTTCCTCTGTCTGTTTCCGACACAACAACATTAAGACTGATCTCCGAGGTCCATCATCCTCCAGAATAGGAGTGTATGTGGATCACAGTGCAGGAACTCTGTCCTTCTACAGCGTCTCTGACCCGATGAGGCTCCTCCACAGAGTCCACACCACATTCACTCAGCCTCTATACGCTGGGGTCAGGATGTGGGATTCTGACTCATCTGTGAGGTTTTGTGATCTGATGAAAAAATGAAATGTTGGTAAAAGTTGAAATGTTTAGTAAAATTATAACTGAGATGTCAGATTGAATTTCTCCCTGAAATACAAAGACACTTTTGTGTGCAGAAACTGTGGCACTAATGAATTATTATTTTCAGAGTGCATCTGTTTTATAGATTAATAAGAAAATAAGTTACATAAATGTCTTAATGCAGAATATAAGATGTTTCTAGAAGAAAATTCAGACTATTTCAAATGTCTGCACTATTATGAGATTTATTACACTGATATGAAAGTTTAGAATGTCTCAAATTCTGTTTTTTCTTTGGCAAAATCTGTTTCTTCAGAAATAAAACTTCCTCAAACTACTGTGTCTTTCTGTCCTGCTGCTGGTGGAAACACACCCTACTGTGTGTAAGAACATTTTTAACAATTTTGTGTCTTGAACCATTTTCTGTTCAAAAAATAATAATTACACTCACTGTATTCAGACCCCTTCAAAAAAAAATTTAAAATATGGAATAAACACAGACTCATTTTGCAGGTTTTGGAATCTATCCATATAAAGATTATTTACAAATCATTGTTTTCAGTTTTAATTTCAATTTCCACATACAATATCACCTTTTTCTGATTTGGGGCTGTTTTTCCTCTCAGATGCCTGATTTAATGTCAGTGATGTGTCTCTCTCCCCATGTTCTAAACTCATTTGTACTAGTTTATTGTAATTTAAAACTAATAGATGATGTAATCAATTAAAACAATAAAATAGTGTTAATTTTAATTACCAGGGCATAAAAACTCCCTTTTTGTTTCTACTTTTCTATTTCCATTTAAAGGCCAAATGACGACTATTAATCAAACTCAGGTTTATAAAAGACGCTTCATAAACTCAAGATCCAAACACTGTGTCGAAACAAAACTTTATTAAACAGAGATCAGTTTAAATCCCAGAGGGAGCGCTCGTGTCTCTCTCCATCACTACACACTGGGAACTGCACACACTTCAGGCCTCACACACCACACACTGGTTTCCTGTGAGGCCTTCACTAATGTGCAGCTCCACACGTGCGCTAGCGTACGGGAAAAAACCACAAACACCACCGATCCAGTATCGTCAGGATTCTCTGTTCAGACACAAATATACAGTACAAAAAAACAAAAAGCAAAATACAACTACAGTTTCAGATGGAACAGCTGGAAAAGGGCTGATGATCAGGAGAAGGACGCCTGGGATCCAGTCCTGTTCTAAAGGAATGCCATAATTAGGTGTAAATCATGATATGATGATGAGACTTAAGATCGGCCCACGCCTAGTCGAAACCTGAAGAGGTGAATTAAACAACAAGGTGGAAAACGATGAAGTGATTTCATTATGAACTTTGTTTGGATGACTAGAACATTAATTCTTCTTATAAGTCTTCTGTAACTGTTCAGGTATTTATAGATTTTATTTTTAGAATGTAGTTCTCACACACACACACACACACACACACACACACACACACACACACACACACACACACACTCTCCCTCTTCCCCTTCTGCTGTTTCATTTTATCCTTGGGCATTTTTCTGATCTTTTTATTTTTACTGCTTGACTATTTTGTAGTTTATTAGATTATTATGGTTTCAGAATGGGATCAGAAATTTAAACATAATGTAAGTAAATTATGTGCAAACATTACAACAAATTCAATATAAAAGATATTTTTTAATTGTCCAGTCATATGTGACACAACAAATAAAATAAATGACAAAAGAAAAGTACACATGGGGGAAAAGTGTAAAGGAATAGCAGTGTTTGGTCAGATCAATCCCACAGTCCAAAGACATGCAGGTTAGGTTAACTGGTGGCTCTAAATTGACTGGAGGTGTGAATGTGAGTGTGAACGGTTGTGTGTCTCTGTGTGTCGCCCTGTGATGATCTGGTGACTTGTCCAGGGTGAACCCCGCCTCTCACCCATAGTCAGCTGGGATAGGATCCAGCTTACCCACGACCCTGCACAGGATAAGCGGCTACAGAGAATGGATGGATGGATGGATGGATGGTCAGATCAATTAAATCACTTCAGAATCCTGTTCCTAAGAGAGAGAGAGAGAGAGAGAGATGTGTTCATTGCTCACTGAAAGGAATAGAAAATGTAAAGTAAATACATGCATGGGTTGGTAGCTTGTAATATTGAGAGCCTGTAAGAAAAGTTGTTTCAGGCATGTTTGACCATTTATAAGAAAGCTGTGAGGGTTTTTGTATTGCTGCTCTAATGCCACCAGGAGGCCACCATGTTGCCTGTTGGAAGGGCGATGCGTGACGTCATTTGGGCGCAAGGCTGAGTGCAGCTCTTCAGTACTGAAGGAGCAAAGCGAAAGGTCTGCTAAGGTGAGAATGTTGATTTTTTCACTATACATCTGAAATAGTGTATTAATGAGCTGCAACCCTGACTTTTGGACAAACCTGAACTCTTTACCTGTAAAACGAGGCTGAAACTGCGTTATACTACTCATTAGCACGCTTAACATGCTCTCAACTCATTCATGAAAAACTTCATCAAGATGTCCCCAGGCTAGCTGACCGTAATTACCGTGGTAGACAGTCCAACTCCCGCAGCAACGAAGAAAGAGGGTAAACAAGCACTGCTTTACTATACAGGATTCATCTGAACATTACAGCAGGATGCACTTGTACGAGAAAAGGCAGAAATATTGCCAGAAACCCCCGAGCTGCTGGTATGGGATGGATTTATCTGGTCAAATTCATACATGTAAAGGATACAGTATAAATAGCACCGAGGACAACACAAAGTATAAAATACACTTATTTCCAATGTGGTCCTCTTGATGACAGCAGGAAACAATAAAATATACCAGACAATAATAAATTGACAAAATTCTATAAACAATGATGAGTCATAAACCAAAGTATGCTAACTGTAATTATCACAGAGTACAACTAGATTACAGAAAAAGCACCAAAATGATAAAAAAATTAGTTACACACAAAACTGGGTTTGGAATTTACTCCATAAAATTTAAGAAACAGGTGAAACAGTTATCACGTGTTTGATGTCACTTACAATCCACGGCCGTATTCGATAAAATGGACCACAGCACCAGCGATATTTCTTCACTGATTTCCTCGAGTATTTTGGACAATGACACGAATAATGACGAGGATCATGATAAACAAGCATTACCATATCAATTAGTTACACACAAGTGAACAATATTTATAGAGTTGTTTTAGTCAGTCATTACTGAGGCTTTTCTGAGAACACTGAATCAAAGCAAGACACCCAACAAACATCGAGCTGCTTAGCTGTATCAGCAATCATTACGTTTATGCTAAGGTGACCAGATTTCTGGGAGAAAAATTGGGGACATTTTGGCGTTTGGCGGGGAAAATAAAACTAGAACCTCAGTTTTTTTGCTCTTAGCATTCCTGGTTTTATAGTCTGTCCATAAATAGCATAAGAAGCAAAGGCCTGTATATTTTTTTCCTCTCAGTATATTAGTTTATTGAATAGTCCTATATCAGACACAACTGGGCAAAGCAAAATCTTTTGTAGGCCTATGAGATGACTCTTAAAATAAGTCAGCTGCAGCATAAAAACTGCTTTAAAAAATTAAATCCCAAACCAATGGCATTTTACGAAAAATGCACCCCATGACATCCCCTCCAACCAATTAAATTAAAGGTTAGCCTATTTGATTTATCAGCAGCATTTGTATGAAGATGTGAAGGTGATAAGAGCACACACTGTGAAGGATGCACACAATTTTAGAGCTATTTTAAACAAAAAAAACATGTAAAGAAATAACTTACAAAATTATTAGGCTACCAGATAGCTCTAACTGTTTTTTTTTTTTTAATTTTCAAGTAATTTCTTAAGAATATTTCCATAAAATATAGTCTTTAAAATCTGTAAAATAAATAAATAAACATGGTATCAGGTATAACTGATGAAGTCTGATGAAGGGATAGAAATGTCTGTAGTTCCTTTATAAGGATAGTGGGTTAAGACCCAGAGTGACATATATGTAAGATAAGATAACTTTGCAGTCTATCCTTTCACGTTTCAGCATTCCCCACTAGAAAACAGACTCAGCGCATTATGCATCCGAAGTGTCGCAACAGTTCAGTGTGCATCTGCGCCGGCTGATGTTCACTGTTGTGCCCGAAATGCAGATCACTGACCGCAGAGAACGCATTGTTTTCAATACCACTGTATATAAATATTGTTTGTGATTTTTCGATTACGTTCATTATGTCTTATATTAAATATAGTTAGTTTTTTTTTTTTTCTCTTTTTTATCAGACATCTAATTTTTGGGTTTGTTTACCTGACATGTTTCGACGTACAACTTCCGTCTTCCTCAGAGTGTCACCGGATGTTAATTGGTGACGCATCTTTTATCAGCTGCTGTTTCTGAAGGCGTGGCCTTCCTGTCTGGTTTGACAGGTCGGTCACGCCTTCTACTGTCTGTTTGTCCCCTGCAAGATGGCACTCCAGGTGTGGGAGAGCATGTATGCTCCCTCATCCCGGTTGATGGTCCTCGGGCTTCGCTTACGGATCTCCATGGCCTCCCTGATCCAGCGCTGATGTTTGTTATCTTCTGTGCGGATGACTCTGGCATTCCCCCAGTCCATAATGTGATTTTCCCTTTTACAGTGATCTGTTATAGCTGACTTATAATTTTCCTGTTGTGCCTTTTCTTTTATTGTTCGGGTTTGTCTTGTAGCTGTCTCCTTTTCGCACTCTTTCTTATGTTCATGTTTTCTTGTGCTGAAACTCCTTCCTGTCTCCCCAATATAAGTTTTATTGCATAATTTACATGGAATCTCATATATGGTGTTGCATCTGTTGTCCGGATGTATTCTGTCTTTGGGATGAACCAGGATCTGACGGAGTGTTGTGTGTGGTTTGACAGGTGTGTTAACATTGTGTTTCCTCATTACTCTTTGAATGCGTTCAGTTATTCCCCTGATGTATGGTAATGTAACTACTCCCCTGTGTTCTTGTTTGTTAGTTTGTTTTTTCTCTTTCTTCTCTGTTTTGTTGTTTTTAACCTGTTCCGCCCCTTTGGATATTGCCCATTGTGGATATTGACATGCCTTCAGTGCGTGTTGTATATGTTGTTCCTCCTGTTCTTTGTCCTGTGGATCTGTAATTATTGCTGTGCGTTCATGTAATGTTCTAACTACGGATATTTTGTGCATTATGGGGTGTTCGGAAGTCCAGTTTAAATATTGGTCGGTGTGTGTGGGTTTTCTGTGTACTTTTATTTTGATATCCCCATCTTCTGTGTGTTGTATTTTTAAATCCAAAAATGCTATTGACTGCTCCGTTTCTTCTTCATGTGTGAATTTTATATTGCCGGTATTGTCTATGGTGTTGAGATGGTCGGTGAGTTGTTGAGTGTGTCCCCTCTTTACTTTTTCCAATATGTCGTCCACATACCGTTTCCAGAGTGTTGGTCTGTATTCCGCTGGTATTGTAGTGAGTGCTTTCTGCTCCAGATCCTCCATGAAAAAGCCGCACATGATGGCTGATAGTGGGTCTCCCATGGCAAACCCTTCCTTCTGTCTGTAGATTGTATTCCTGAACTGAAAGTATGTGGACGTGGCGATGAATTGAAGGAGCTGAGTGATGTCTTGTACGGTGAGGTTTGTGCGTTTCCTGAGCGTCCTGTCTGTTTTTAATTTGTCTTGTACTATCTGTATTGTGGCTTCCGTGGGTGTTCTGGTGAAAAGAGATATGACATCATGTGAAATGAAAACTTCATCTTGCTGCATTTTGATGTTTTTTAGTTCTTCTGCCAGATGTTTTGAGTTTTTGCAGTGTTGGTCTGTGAGTCCTAGTAATGGTTTAATTATTTCGGTGAGTGCTTTTGATAAGTTGTATGTGACCGAACCAATGCTATCTACTATGGGTCGAAACATGTCAGGTAAACAAACCCAAAAATTAGATGTCTGATAAAAAAGAAAAAAAGAAAAAAAAACTAACTATTGTTTGTGATTGCGTGAAGAAACTGTCAGAAATCCAGACAAACGCCTAAAATGAGGATTAGCCTATTTCATGATCGAGACAGAGGGCTGGAAAACCAGAATGAATGGCCGCCCCTACACTAACGTCTATTTGAAAATGTGTGGCTTTTAAAACTTATTTTGACCAGTAGCCTACTACTGCAATGGTAGTAAAATCATAGGCTAAATGCACTTATAATAGCCATTATCAGTCCCCCCAGGATTCCGCGGGCCTTTTTTGTGATTGTTGCGGGCTAAAATGTCTGATGTTGCGGGGTTTTTCCAAAAAATTGCAATGAAAGTTGCGGTGTTTTTTAGGTTTTTGTTGCGATTATATTGCGGGAGGAAGTGAAAGTTGCGAGAAATTGTTGCGATTTTCTCTTTTTGTGATTAAAATTGAGTGATATGTTAAATATTAAGTTATTACTGAAAAACTATTGATTAAAAAAACAAAGACACTGAGAAATGGTCCTATAAACAACTTTACCAATATAAAAGATTACCAGGACTACAAAAATGCAGAAAAATAGGCTTTACTTATCCAAATGCACCTGTTGGTTCAAAAGTTAAAGTGCATAGAACCTCACAGCACAACATGAAGTTACCTTAAAATATAATATAAATGCCTCAGCTTTCATGTAAGAAAAAAAACTATTAATACTAGTACTGTGTGCAGGCAGTCTCTCCTGAAGACTAAATTAAACAATAATGATAAACTAATAAAATAAATGGCTCAGGCTTCATAGAAGAAAAAAAACAATTTGAACAGAATCTCACAGTATGATGCTGAAGCTGCCTAAACAATGGAAAATAAAATACCATTTTGGCAAAAATTTTGGCATCCATTAATTTCTTGTATTAAGTAAAAAAAATAATGTAAAGTGCACACAGTCCTTCACTGTAAACATAACACACTTTCAGTAACAGAATTTAAGCCTATATAAACACTGACTCGCACATCATGCAGTGTTGCCAGATACTGCTGGCGTTTTCCAGCCCAGAATGTGTTCAAAACCCGCCAAAATGCACTTAAAACCACCCAATCTGGCAACACTGCACACATGCTGCTTCTCTTGAACGTATAGAGGATGTGCAGTCACGTGACCCGTCTGTGTTTACTCCGCCTACTCCACCATATTGGACGGCTTCAGGATTGTTTACCTTGCGCGAGCGTAATGGATCCAGGGAGTAATCCCCAAGAAAATCCGGAAAATACCCCATCTACATCGCGCGATAACTTGTCTAAGTTTGTTCAGCATCTTGAAAGTGACGTGAGGCAGCGTTACGTGGAAAAGTGTTCCAGGTTGGGGATTGCAGATCCGTACAACTTGCCGCAATCCTTGTTCAGGGAAATTCGGAGCTGCGGTGCCGGCGATTTGCCTGATCTGGCCTACCACGACATTTACAATTTTCTTGTTAATCGTGAATCATGTTACACTGGCAAAGCCCTCAAAGCTTACAAGAGCCTGGAAGCTTATAAATATTTTGTTGCGGGATGGGTATCCCAACTATACCTCTGGAAGGTTCCGAAGAAGAATGTCTACTTGATAACCTCACGGGTAAGTGGCATTAAGATGTTTATCATAAAGAGACTATGCAGGACATTTTATCGTAAGAATGTTCGAAATCTAAACTCAGTTCCAGATAATGACAGCGTTGTAAATATGTATCTAGACACTGTACTGTCTAATTTCTAAGTATGCAGTTATCATTCAATCTGAAAATCAACTTAACAGATGTACTAGGAGTATTGAATTAGAAGATTACACCTACCTGATATGAAGTGTTCACTACAAATTCGGCTGGTAGAACTGGGGTACCAGTTTTCTCTTCGCACAGCGGAAACCCATTTTGCGCGTCTCTCCTCATCTGCAGGGAATCTATAAAATGACAGGCCCTCCTTTTGGCCCTGTCTATTGGTACAACCAAATGCTGAACAAGATATAACCATTCTCGAAAGATCTACTCCCACACACTTGATAATTAGAACAGGTTTGTCTAAGTTCTATGCGCGGCCATGCCATCCAAGATGGCAGATAAACAAATATCACGTGACCTCGTGACATCACGTGCATGCTCTCTATACACGGAAGTAAGGCGGAAGGTAATTTGTCGACGTCACCTCAAGACGACGCCAACGATTGGTCAAATTTGAGGGAAAGTTGCGGTGATTGGATATAATTGTAACACCGCCCTGAATTCGCGGGGATTGGTTGAATTTGCAAATCACAACATCCTGGAGGGTCTGCATTATGTTGTCTACAACAGACAAGACTTGATTGAACTTAATGAGTGCTCAGGAAAAATGCCGAGACCAAACAACGCAGTCCTTCCAAGACGTAGCTCTTCTCGTGAACGACCTGAATGGATTGGTTTCATTTAATCGATGTCGGCTATGCCATGCTTTGTGTCATATGGAAAAAAAAAGAGAGATTGCAAACGCAAAATAGACACTCACGAGAAAAGCCACTGAGTCACCTACCGGTCTATGAAGACAACCTGTAACTTATACCAGGATGACGAGGAGCCGAACAAGACGAGGATCTCTAGAAGCATGCGGTTCTGTCAAATGTTCTTAAACATTATCTGATGTAATGATCACATGGCATGATCCACCTATAGGGGCACTTGAAAGCCAGTGTCGTTCTGAAATAGGATTACTGTCAAAGCAACCCACGCACGTCTTCTCCTATAGGTTACTTTCAAAGACCTCTGTCACTCGATCGGAACTGGGGGTTCGTCGCCAAAATCGGGGACGTTTTCGGGGACAGGTCATTAAAATCGGGGTCTGTCCCTGGAAATCGGGGACATCTGGTCAGGAACTCAAAATAACATAACGCTTAATAAAAACTTAGGGAAGCCATAAAGTGTTTTCTTACCCTTTGAATTTCTCTTTTGCGGACTACTGACCACAGAGCATTTTTTAAGGATTTTCCACTAGGAGACCACCTGGTCTGGGCAATACAATCACAGGCCCCACAGTCCATGCGGCTGCACCGCTGCGGCTGCACCGCTGCGGCGTATTCTGTGATGCAAATTGCCTCATTACGAATCCTTGTTTCAGCCAGCATAATATCAACATAGTTAATGCAGTGCCAAGTTACCATAACTTCATCATAAGTATGGTAAAATACTAAAATTACACTGAGTTTAAGTTATTGTTTTATCAACTTTCATCATATTATGTATTTTAAGAAACAGTGAAAAATAAGAAATAAGAAAATCTTCAATTTTATTGCTCAATGTGAAACATAGTATCAAATAACTGTGTATATTTAGTCTATAATTTGGAAATTGGAACAGTCTTGACAACCCAACTTCAATATTTCTTAAACATTCCAATCCAAAGAAAACAGTCTTATGAATTTGGACCAGCAATTCAAGCATCTCCCATAATCCCATTTCAGTTTTACCTTTCAGCATCAATCTAACATAACTTGGTTTAAAATTTGGTCTCCCAGTGAAGCTGTTTTGGCATTGACTAGGAGACCAAATCTGGCCACTGGGAGACTATTTGGTCTCCCAGCCTCACCATTTGGTCTCCTAGTAACTATGTTAAAAAATGCTCTGAGTTGTCTCGTTTGTAAGCTTCAAGTCTTACTCGCTTTGCGGAGCTTTCGTGTCTTGCACCCAAATGATGTCAGAATTGCCGGAAACGATCGGGGGGGATTTTCTGATTGGTTAAAATATTTTCAATGGTGGTATCCATGAACTCATCCATTCGGCATAGAAACTGACTTTCAGAGATGGAGATCTTTGTTGTGTGAGCTCCTAATTTTCAATTAATCACATGAATCGTTAGTTTATAATTTCTTTTATAAAAAGATGGCGGCGCGTGCAGACACAGAGGCTCCTCTCTGTCCCGATAATGTGGTGTTTACATGTTTGTCTTCGTCGGGGTGCTCGAGTGATGGTATGTTTTCGTCGTGTTTGTCCATCCCGAGGTGCACATACAGCCGTGGGACTCTTTTTGACATTGGCAACACTTTTTTCTGTAAGTTAAACCCGGCACACGCTAAGGAGCTACATGGCCTCGGCCTACTCCGGCGGCCCGCTTTGACATCAACCCCCACTACTGCTGCACGCCCGCAGAGGAAGCACCGTAGGCGGTGCGAGAGGAAGCAGAAGTGGGGAAAGTGCGCAGGTATCCGGGCCAGGCTAATGGATAATCCACACAAGCCGGCTATACCGTCCATCGTACTTGCCAATGTATGCTCCTTGGATAACAAACTAGATTATATTCACCTTTTGAGAGCGACCCAGCAGGCTGTGAGAGAGTGCTGTGTTTTTGTGTTCACGGAAACATGGCTCAACGACAGCATACCGGACTCCGCCATCCAGCTCGACCGGCTAATATGCTATCGAGCAGACAGAGCCCTCATTGAAGGAGGTAAGACCTGTGGCAGCGGGGTCTGTGTTTACATCAGGGATGCTTGGTGTCAGGACGCTGTGGTAGTTTGCAGACACTGTTCACTCCTTGTGGAGTTTATGATCATCAAATGCCGGCCCTTCTATCTATCGAGGGAGTTTTCTGCCATCCTGCTTGTTGCAGTTCACATTCCTCCCAGCTGCAACACTGTTCACTCCTTGTGGAGTTTATGATCATCAAATGCCGGCCCTTCTATCTATCGAGGGAGTTTTCTGCCATCCTGCTTGTTGCAGTTCACATTCCTCCCAGCTGCAACAACAACGATAGGGACAAGGCACTGAGTGAACTGTACTGCGCCATCAGCGACAAACAGACAGCCCATCCAGAGGGACTTCTCATCGTAGCTGGGGATTTCAACCACGCAAATCTCAAAACAGTGTTTCCTCAGTAACATCAACACATTGACTTTGCAACACGGGGAAACAACACACTGGACCAAGTTTACACTACACTGATGGCCCTTTTCCACCAAAGCAGTTCCAGGGCTGATTCGGGGCCAGTGCTTAGTTTTGAACCGGGTTTTCTGTTTCCACTGACAAAGAACTGGCTCTGGGGCCAGAAAAAAACGGTTCCAGGCTAGCACCAACTCTTTGCTGGGCCAGAGGAAAGAACCACTTACGTCAGCGGGGGGGACGGAGTTGTTAAGACCAACAACAATCGCAAGACCGTGAAAGGTCGCCATTTTTAAGCGCAAAGAAGCAGCAGCTGTACAAACGCGGTCATCCATTATTATTGTTGTTGTTGTTGCTGCTGCTTCTTCTTCTCCGTGTTGTTGTTCCTTCGATATTTGCACCAAGGTTTATGCAAACGCAGCAACGTAACTGACGTATACAGTGACGTAACTGACGTATACAGCGACATAATGACGTGGCTCCCCTTAGCACCACGAGCTATGGAAAAGCAAACTGGTTCTCAGCTGGCTTGCAAGTTGAACAAGTTGTGAACCAGCACCAGCACTGGCCCCGAACCAGCCCTGGAACTGATTTGGTGGAAAAGGGGTATGAGAAGAGCATGGCCTCACCCCTGCCCCATCTCGGTGCTTCAGACCACATCACTGTTATGCTAATGCCAGCATACAGGCCGAAGGTCAAAGTCACCAGACCGGTCCAGAAGCAGGTACGGGTGTGGCCAGAGGGTGCTTCCTCAGCACTTCAGGACTGCTTTAACATCACAGACTGGGACATGTTTAAGCAGGCAGCCACTTGCAACCACCAGATCAACATCCAGGAGTATTCAGACACTGTTACAGCCTACATTAGTAAATGCGCTGATGATGTCACAGACATTAAGACCATCACAGTACGGGCCAACCAGAAACCATGGCTGACGGGGGAAGTCTATCGGTTCCTGAAAGCCCAGAACGCTGCTTTCAGAGCAGGTGATGAGGCTGGTCTGAGATCAGCAAGAGCCAACTTGTCCCATGGCATCAGACTAGCAAAGAAGCAGTACAGTAGCAGAATAGCCCATCATTTCACTGATGGCAGAGACACAAGGAGCCTGGGGCAGGGGATACAGACCATCATGGACTATAAACCTCAACCACAGACCTGTGACAAGGACATCACTCTGCTGAACAGTCTAAATAACTTCTTTGGATGGTTTAAAGCCAACAACAGCATGCCTGCACAGAAAACACCACCCCTTCCAGATGACCAGGTGCTGTCCCTGTCTCCAGCCAGTGTGAGGAGATCCCTCTCCAGGATCAACACCCTCAAAGCTGTAGGACCTGACAACATTCCAGGTCATGTGCTAAAGGACTGTGCAAAGGCGCTCACAGAAGTGCTCACAGACATCTTCAACACCTCCCTGAGCCAAGCTGTTGTTCCCACCTGCTTCAAGAGCACCACCATCATCCCTGTTCCAAAGAAGGCCTCTCCATCCTGCTTCAATGACTACTGCCCTGTGGCACTGACCCCCATCATTATGAAGTGCTTCGAGCGGTTAGTCATGCAGCACATCAAATCCATCCCCCCGCCCTCCATGGACCCGTACCAATTTGCATATCGGGCCAATTGGTCCACTGATGATGCAATCTCCACCGCTCTCCACTCAGCTCTCACTCACCTGGACACTAAGGACTCTTACATGCGGATGATGTTCTTAGACTTTAGTTCAGCATTTAACACAATCATCCCTCAGCAGCTGATACAGAAACTGGACTGTCTAGGACTAAACGCCTCCCTCTGCAACTGGCTGCTGGACTTCCTGACCGGAAGACCACAGGCAGTCCGGGTCGGCAGCAACACATCCAGCACCATCATACTGAACACAGGGGCCCCCCAAGGATGTGTGATCAGCCCCCTTCTCTTCACCCTGCTGACCCACGACTGCACACCAACACACAACAGCTACCTCTTCATCAAGTTTGCAGATGACACGACTGTGGTGGGACTCATTAACAACAATGATGAATCATACTACAGGGACGAGGTGAGCCAACTGGCCGCATGGTGCAGAGACAACAATCTCTCTCTTAATGTGGAGAAGACAAAGGAGATGGTTGTCGACTTCCGGAGAGCCTCCACTGACCATCAAATTTCTGGATGTTTGTCATGTTAATGAGATGGTAAGATATTTTGTCTGTCTTCCTAGTTCGTTCCACTAAATCAGATATAAGGAATATCGGAAAGTGATCCGATATGTCTTTTACCATAATCCCAGCCGTGTAGTCGATGTTAAGTGTGTTTGTGTATATGTTATCAATTAAGGTAGCAGAGTGTGGGGTAATCCTGGTAGGCTTGTATACAAGAGGGAAAAAGGAGTTAGAGAAAACGTTATTAATATGTGATCAGTAGTAGGGGAATGTGAGGTTTTAAGTAAGTCTATGTTATAGTCTCCAAGAATGTAGCAAGTACTCTTTTCTTTGTTGATGTTATTCAGGCGTTCTGTCAATTGGTTATTAAACTGTTGGATGTCTGTATTAGGAGGACAGTATACGCAGCCAATGGCGACTTTTTCCCCTCATTACCATTTGAAAACAGTTCAACAAAAATACACTGCATGCCCGATTCATCAATTTCAAATTCCAAGTTGTTTCTTTCTGTATAAGATAAATCATTTATGTTTAGAGAACCCCCCCTACCTTGTTCAGTCTACAGTGATGAATGCTTTTATACCCGGGTATGTTATAATTGTGGATTGTATTTTCAGTTAGCCAAGACTCTGTGAGAGCAATTACTGAGAACCTGTTTTATAGAGTATAGGTATTCATTGAGCTCCTCAAAGTGGCGCAGAAGGCTCCTTACATTTAAATGAAACATAGAGAGAGAATTGCTTTTTCTCGATTTGCATGTACTGATGAATGAGTCAGTGTTGTAATACTGTGACGTGCTTGTTAGGGTTCACCCAGTTGGAATGGTCAACTTACTTCTTGGGACCCCCGCCCTCGTGCTACCCAGATGTCTGGGACGGAACACCACAAAAAAAACAGAGAACCAGAGATCGGTTTCACTGCTGTTTATTCACAGTTTTCTCACCAAAGATGAAATATTACAAACACCTTTTATAACAAATTATAATCTCTCTAAACGGCTATTGTGTCTGTCGAATGTGTGTGTGTGTGTGTGTGTATCTATGTGAGGGTGTGAGTGAGTGACATCATTTTGATATCTGTGTCTATGTGTGTATGAGCAGGTCACATCTTAATTACATCACTGTTCTGATGGAATGTTCAGATGGGCAGGTCAAATAATCTCCATCAGTGTGTGTGTAAATCATAACATAATGACATATTTCTGATGATATGACATGATAGCAAGGTACAGACAGATTTTAAAGGTCATTGCTTACGTACTCCCCTTCAGGTCAGATATAACATAGGGCAATATGTACTTAAGATGGTGATGGAATTTTTCAACACAGATAATATGTCCAGTCTAAGAAGGTCAAATACATCAGAAATTAATGCCAAGTTAAACAGAAATAGTTTAAAGGATGAAAAGCTAAAGGATGAAAAGCTAAAATATTATATCATAAATTCTTAACACATGAATGTGTCTTGTGCTAAGTCAGCAAATTACATCTTGATTTCATCAATATGTAGTAAGACCATCATAAGCAAAATAACAAATAAGAATATGTCTTTAACAATGTTAAACAAAGATATAAGAAAGTAAACAAAAAATAAGAACAAACCTAAACAAAGACAGTCATACGAAACAAACAAAGAAGTGCTACATCAGGAAGGTCAAACAGGATTCAGGATTAAACTCATAAAGTCTTAACATTAGAATCATAAAGTCTTAACAATCCTAAATTATATTCTGTAATTATAAAACTAACTTAAAACTATAAAACTAACTTAAATCACTAAATGCATCTTAGATCTAACAATTAAATCTAACATACACGTTGGATATGCAGCTGTGGGTGTGTGTGGCATCATTGCAGACCTTGGCACCGTTCAGACACATCTCTGATCAATAATACACATTTCATATCAAAATAAGCAAAATGTTCCCAAACAATGTCCAGCTGAGACAGAAGGTCATTTCAACTAAGAATATAATTTTGTCACAAAAATAAATTGCTGCCTTCTTGGTCAAGAATTACAATTATTTATAAACCTACATCAGTGGTCACCAACCTTTTTATGCCCGAGATCCCTAACCTCTGCCTAGATGGCAAGCAAGATCTACCCCTTGAAGCGTTGACAGAAAAAGAAATCCAGACTAGACTGTTTCAAGTTGAGGCTTTTTATTTGGCCTTATTTTAACTGAATAAGATTTAAGACTCTGGTCCAACTTTTTAATTTCTTGTGAGAGCTGACTAAATGACTTAATTTCAGTACAACATACAATGGAAATTAACTATACACAAAAAATATATAGGCCTATATCGGTAGTGAGCAGAATGAATGAACCACCAATGACTCAGATTGTTATTAATATCAATTAATAATATTGTAATGAGAAAGCTGAACTGTTAACATCAGTTGCACTGTCTTGTTTGCATTGTAACACTAAATTAATTAATTTCACAGCAACATAAAATGGAAATTGTCAACTGAAATTACAACACAACAGTGATGATATATCACAAATTGTAACTTAAGTGACAAAATGACAACTTCAATTCAACATGAACTGATTTTCTTTAACCATGCACACACAATAAAGACAAATATGAACTTGCAGTGATGCTACTACCAATGACTGCTGTCATGCTACAGAGGTTACAGTTCATCACACAACTCAAGTCAATGTGATGGCTGTGACTGAACACGGTCAGTGAGTGCCTTATAGTTAGGTTCATATCACATATCATATTACAGCAGGAACAAGCAGTAGGAACATCCATGACCTTACGCTTAAAGCTCGACAAAGGAAAAACTTGACAGCAAGCTAATTAGCATTTGTTAGCGGCTACAGTCGGTACTCGGCACGTTAAAAGTGGGTCAGCGTTGTAACGACATAACGTTACTGTACAAGCAATGCTTATTTAACAGTAACAAACTTAAGCCCTATATGTTGAAATTCCTCTCTTATTCGTTCGTTAATTTATCACACAGTCTTACCTCAGTCAACTTCTTCCCTCCTTCTGTGGAAATTCAACGTCTCAGACGCGGACACGAGTGGGCGGGGGATGCGTTTGATTAAGTCTCCTGATTGGCTGGTGATAGATTGGTGGGCGGGGGATGCATTTGATTAAGTCTCCTGATTGGCTGGTGATAGATTGGTGGGCGGGGGATGCGTTTGATTAAGTCTCCTGATTGGCTGGTGATAGATTGGTGTCATTATAGCGTGTCGGAGCGGTTCATGCCAGGCTCGAGTCCGATCCACCACTCCGCGGAAACACTTCAAGAGCTACAGTAACACTGACAGTCAGGTTATATCCTCACGGTTTTATAGGCAATATCATGCTTCCTTTTGTAAAGGGGCAGCAGAAATTAAACGGGGGTGGGAATCACAGAAAGGGGGGCGGCCCGCACCTCTAAAACCCCTCGTGGAGAACCCTGTACTGTATTGCGAGGCTATCACCATGGTGACGACACTCAGAGACGTAAGACGTAAGCAGCAGGAGTTAAAAAAAAAAGAACCCTGCGACACAGAGGGAGAAAGCTGTAGTGGGCCTATCGGAAGACATGTAATATGAACGCCAATCAGATATACGCAGTGTATTTCTGTATAATCTTCCAATTTCTTTCCTCATCCCCCAAGATCGACTGGGAAAGCCTCCGAGATCGACCAGTCGATCGCGATCGACGGGTTGGTGACCTCTGACCTACATAATAATAAAACCTAACAGTGCTCTTAGAAGAACTATAGTAGTTATTAAAGGAATTTAAATTAGGGTCGAGAGATGAAGTGTGATTCACAAACATTTTTATTTAAGTCAAAGGGGTTAAAAACTAAAGTACTTAAGTCACTGTTACTTGTTTTTGAAGGTAGAGATGGCTGTTGTTCAGTAGTGGAGTTCATGAGGTTTGATTACCAACGATGACTTAGTCGAGTCTGGTTTCTTCATGTGTTGTCCCTCCTTAGTGTGTCTCTCAGTGGGTGCACGACCAGCCGATCGTACCTTAAGTATGCCGCGTTTCCGGTAGGAGTTCTTTCCTCTTTTGGCGTACTGCTTCTGAAAAGTCTTCGTTGATGCGGATGTTCGATCCTTTGAGGTACTTTGCTCTCTGCATGATGGCTTCTTTGTCTTTGTATCGGAGAAGTTTCGCAACAATGGGTCGTGGCTGGCCATCTTCCTGGAATTTTCCATTACGATGAGAATGTTCGATTTCAATCTTAAGTGGGTCGAGCTTGAGTTTGTCCTTGAGGATTTCTCTGACTTTCTGTTCACATTGGTTCCAGTTCTCTTGTTTGTTGTCAGGGACGCCGTCGATCAGAATGTTATTACAATGAGACTGGTTCTCCAAGTAATCGGATTTATGAAGGATCGTGTTGATGTCAGCTCCTAGACGATCTATTTTCGTCTCAACTTCCTTGATATTGTGGCTCTGGTCATGTTGTTTTGCTTTACCGTCTTGGATTTCCACCTGGGAGAATGGTAGACTGTCCTTTATTTCCTGCACCTCGCGGATGAGACTGTCAATTCTTTTGTTGTTTGTATCCATTCCTGTTGCGATGAAAGACTGAAAGGTGGATTGTTGTCTCATCAACAGGTCCTCATATTTTGCCCTTTGTTGATTAACATTTCTTTCAGGGTACCAAGAGTGACTATGTCCTCATCAGTTTGTTGTTTTTGTCCTCGAGTAGGCATGGTTCTGAAGAAGGTCCGGGTTCGAACCCAGCGGCCGGCGAGGGCCTTTCTGTGTGGAGTTTGCATGTTCTCCCCGTGTCTGCGTGGGTTTCCTCCGGGTGCTCCGGTTTTCCCCACAGTCCAAAGACATGCAGGTTAGGTTAATATGGGATGGCCTTGGGCTGAGGTGCCCCTGAGCGAGGCACCGAACTCCCAACTGCTCCCCGGGTGCTGTTAGCATGGCTGCCCATTGCTCTGAGTATGTGTGTGCACGCGCATGTGTGTTCACTGCTTCAGATGGGTTAAATGCAGAGAGGAAATTTCACAAGTGTGTGATGAATAAAGTTGTGCTTTCTTTGTCAAATGCTTTTGTAAATTTGATTTACATATAAAATAACTACATCATGAATTAAAGCCCCTCCTTCACAGATGAGTGAAAATATTGAATAAATTTCCTCTTTGATTGCTTGGGTTAAAAATGCCAAGTTATGATGACGGAATTGATTATTCACTTAAATATGAATAATAAGATACATTTTGGGTATTTGATATGGCGAAATAGGACACAATGGAAAAATCAAGAACACACCGGAAAGATGAGAATAACGGCGGTGGTAAAAGAACAGCGACTGTACCGGCTGAAGGTCGCGCGGGTCTCTGCTGTGGCGCACGAGCAACGGGACATCACGACTGCACCGGACAGAGCGCGAGGCAGGGGTGGGGCAAAATGACTGGCCGTAGATTCTATCAAAAGTTCGATCTAAATTGACCATGGTTGCAAAATATTGGCCAAAAATACGCAAACACTACGAAATACAGTACCAGTTAAAAGTTTGGAAACACCTTCAAATTCGATTTTTTAATTTTTTTCCTACATTGTAAATTAATACTGAAGTCATCCAGACTATGCAGCAACACGTAAGGAATCATTTGGTAAACTTTAAAATGTTAATCAAACCAAAATATGTTTTAGATTTTAGATTCTTCAAAGTAGGCACCTTTTGCTTTGATTACAGCTTTGCACACTCTTGACATTCTCTCAATCAGCTTCATGAGGTAATCACTCGAAATGGTTTTCCAACAGTCTTGAAGGAGTTCCCAGAGGTGCTGAGCACTTGTTGGCTGCTTTGCCTTCACTCTGCGGTCCAACTCATCCCAAACTTTTTCGGACTGACTGACCTTCATTTCTTAAAGTAATGATGGACTATGGTTTTTCTTTACTTAGTTGAGTAGTTCTTGGCATAATATGGATTAGAACAGTACTCAAATAGGGCCATTCACTGTATACCAACTCTACCTCTTCACAACACAACTGATGGTCTCAAACACATTAAGAGGTCAAGAAATTAACTCTTGACAAGGCACAGCTGTAAACGGAAAGCCATTCCAGGTGACTACCTCGTAAAGCTGAATGAGAAAATGCCAAGATGTGCAAAGCTGTCATCTAAGCAAAAGGTGCCTACTTTGAAGAATCTAAAATATAAAACATATTCTGGTTTGATTAACACTTTTTTGTTTACCAAATAATTCCATATATATTTCTTCATAATGTCAATGACTGACTTTAGTATTAATCTACAATTCAGAAAATTTTAAAATGATGAAAAACCACTGAATTAGAGGCGTTTCCAAACTTTTGACTGGTACTGTATGAAAGTAAGATGAAAAAGAAACCATTCTATTACCTTATACTGCAAGACTAAAACAAAATAAAACTATCAAAACTCACCTTTGCAGTGATAACATCCGAACAGATCACCCGCGTAACAGAAAGACCGCAAATGGAAGCATGATCAACTTCTAACTGTTGGAGTGGAAAATTCCATTCTACACATGCAAATTGTTAATGTGTGTCCTTCCCCACACACAAATAACATCAGTGTCGATGATGCTCTCATCTATATGCTGCAGAGAGCATATACACATCTGGACACCTCTGATGCAGCTGTAAGGATTACATTCTTTTACTTCTCAAGTGCATTCAATACCATCCAGCCACAACTCCTTGGTGAAAAGATGAAGATAGAGGTGGATCCATCGCTTGTATGGTGGGTCCTGGACTACCTTCACCTCAGACCACAGTATGTGCGCCTGCAGGACAGTGTCTCCAGTACCATCTTGAGCAGCACAGGGGCTCCACAAGGAACTGTGCTGGCTCCATTTCTGTTTACAATATATACAGCAGATTTTCAATATAATACCAACAGCTGCTTTATGCAGAAATTCTCAGATGACACTGCTGTTGTAGGCCTCAAAGGGGGCGATGAGTTGGAGTATAGAGCCACTGTGGATGACTTTGTGGAATAGAGCGCACACAATCACCTCCTGCTGAACACCACAAAAACCAAGGAGATTATTGTGGACTTCAGGAAAGGGAGGAAAAGGACTCAACCAACACCAATCACCATCAGAGGCACTGAGGTGGAGGTGGTTGCCAACCATAGGTACCTGGGAGTGCAGCTGGATGGTGGGCTGGACTGGAGGAGTCATATGGAGACTGTGTATAGGAAGGGCCAAAGCCGACTTTATTTTTTAAGAAGGCTGCGATCTTTTAATATCTGTCAGCCCTTACTATGCAGTGTCTACCATTCAGTGGTGGCAAGTGCCCTCTTCTTTGCTGTTGTATGTTGGGGTGTGGGAGTCTGTGTTGCTGACAACAAAAGACTGGACAAGCTAATTAGGAAGGTGGGATCAGTGATAGGGACTGTTTTCCCAACAGTTCAGCAGGTGACAGAGGCTAGATCCCTGAGTAAATTGAGGGCAATTTTGGACAACTCTCAACACCCACTCCATGCCCTGAAAGTGGTTAACAATAGCAGTTTTAGTCAGAGGCTGATTGCACCAATATGTAAAACAGAGAGATTCAGGAAGTCCTTTATACCAGCTGCTATAAGGTTCTATAATGCACAAAAGTAACTGCACTCCTTCTGCTTTAGTATTATTTTTTAAATCTATTTTAACCTATTAATAGTAGTATTCAATTATTAGAGTTATTGGTGCGGTAATGTGTGATGTGATGTCTGAATGTTGTGCTGCTGTGACACTGTAATTTCCTGTAAAGGATTATTAAAGGATCTATCTATCTATCTATCTATCTATCTATCTATCTATCTATCTATCTATCTATCTATCTATCTATCTATCTATCTAAATAACACGCTACGGTAAAAAATAGACCACAACTCATTTTATAGCTCAGAAATTCATACAAGACCAGCTACCATTGTAACATATTCTGTAAGAGACATATTCTATACCTCTCAGCTTTCGTTTTAAAAAACAAAATTGCAGATTTATAACTAAATTTTTATATGGCATAGTGATTTTAAGTTATTACTTTTGCTGAGGTCATGACCTTGACCCTGAGGCTTTCCATTTAGATCAAAACACATGATCGTATTGGTTTTCAGTTTGCGGAAAATGGAGTTACAACGGCGATCAAATATTTTGCATGATGTTTTATTACGGTTATGATTATTCTGTGAGCACACCAATCCTTAGGTGGATAAAGTTACAACTTAAAATACAATTAGTGATAACTGTAGACTTTGCAGTGGACGACAACCTTTTTAAGGGAATGTGATGTAGTCAACCATTTATCATGTCCCAGATCAAGCTGCCATTTTTCCACAAATTTGCAGAATTTTTGCCAAATTCTGAAGAGTATTCACATCAAAGATTTAATTTTATCTGTATTATTTCTTTCATAATTTTATTTCAAATTAAAACCAACATCACCATTCAAAACCGGATAGTTTACTGAGTGTGAGTATATTTAGTGGGGTACCCCCACAGTACCCAGTTTCTGAGACGGACCCAAATATCAATGGGGATACCAAGGCGGAATTTCAAAGAAGTCAACTGGGACAAATTTCAAATATTAAATAAAATAAGATGTGAAGAACTGGTTAGGGAGGATATTACTGGTGTAGATGAGTTTAATAATAAGTTGGTGACAGCAATCATACAGGCAGCAGAGGAAACAATTCCAAAGGCAGTAGGAGGCAGAGAGAATGGGATGAAAATTGTAGAAAAGCTGTCAAAAGAAGAAATGGAGCTTTGACAATGAAAGAAACATCATTCATTAGAAACATTAATTCAGTATAAAAGCAGAGGTGGAAAAACTGGATTGACAAAGTAAAAGTCCTGCTTAGGTTTTCCTTCTGCCTGTGCTCTCAACACAGGTGATTTCACCAATTAGCTCATCAACCTGGCTTAGGGGATGTGGTAATTAGGATCAGCTGGTTCATTGAATTGGCTGGAGCAAAAATGTGGCAGGGTTTTTACTTTCTGCACCCGGGTTTTTCCACCTCTGTATAAAAGAGCACAAGCAATAGTTCGAAGAACTATTAGAATAACAAAATGTAAATACTGGAGACACTACTGTAATAGCATAGGCAGGGAAACGCAGCGGTCAGATGTCTGGGGAACGATCAGACAAATGAGTGGTATAAGAAGGTATGAAATACCAATGTTAAACCAAAATAATAAAATAGCAGTTACAAACAGACAAAGCAGAGCTATTGGCACAAACGTTTGTTAAAATTCATAGCTTAGAGAATCTGTCAAATACAGCTAGACAATCTAGGGATAATACACTGGCATTAAATCCAGGTGTTGAGGTGAGGAAAACTACATTAGGACGATGATGGTCTAGATTTACCCTTCAGTCTATTTGAGATAAATAGACCCATCATGAAGGTAAAGCAAACTTTCCCAGGGAAAGATGGTATTAGCTATAGCATGCTGGAACATCTGGATAATAATTCACGTGATGTAGTTTTGAGACTATTTAACATGGTTTGGGAAACAGGAATAATTCCAACAAGCTGGAAGCAGTCTACTGTATCACTGATGTGTCATGCACAGTAGTGAATCAGAAGAGCCAACTCCCATCGAGTGAGAGCCGGCTCCCCACTTTTTTTTTCCTTTCGCTGCTCAGCTCTCACTCTCAGTGGCTCAGCTCTGCTCACGGCAGAACTCTGTTTTGATTGGCAGCATGGCGGCCTTGTGGCCAATCACATGTGAGGATATAGGATCATACCATTATGTGAAAACAGAGAGGGGGACAGACGCGACAGTCAGGTGGAGCGTCTGTCCGTCCCCGTCAGTGAGTGAGACAGTAGACAGCGGTGAGGAGGACAGTGCGAGTGCGGTGCAAAAACACATAAATATGACTGACACCCGTAAACGAAGCAGCATCTGGCTGCAGTTTAAAGATATTGGGAAGAGCAGAGCAGAGCGCCTTCACTGTAAAATGAAAATAACAGTAAGAGCAGGTTCCACCACAAACCTGCACAGACGCATCAGAACTGTCCATCCCACAGTGCAGTTGGAGGAGAGAGGGCAAGCTGGCTCAACGTCTACTGACCCTGGTGTGTCTGGTCCCAAACCAACAACTGCTGCAGCAGCTACTAGTAGTGCAAGTATAATAACCCCTCCTACTGCACCTCAATGCAAAATGTCAGTTTATACCAAAGCAGATGACCCCAAAGCAGGGATAGATTAGGGATAAAATTAGCTCATGTTTTAAGTCGTTCAAATTCTGTAAAGCTGCTTTGCGACAATGTTTATTGTTAAAAGCGCTGTACAAATAAACTTGATTTGATTTGATTTGACCCCAGCCAAACAGCACAGTATTGATGAGGAGTTGGCTAAAATGATTGCCACTGATTTTCAGCCCTTTTCCATTGTGGAGGACAAAGGTTTTAAAAGTTTTGTCAAAGCCTTAAATCCCACGTACACTCTACCCAGTAGAAAAACACTGTCCCTAACGATGATCCCAAAACTATATGACACAGAACATGCATTATGGCAAGACAGGGTGAAAAAAGCTCCATCAGTTTGCCTGACAACTGACTGCTGGACCTCTAGAACCACCTGCTCTTTCATGTCCGTCACTTGCCACTTTATTGAAAATTACAAGATGACATCTTGCCTGCTGGACTGCTTTGATTTCACCGACAGACACACTGCAGAAAACTTGGTAGAGGAGCTATTAAGAGTGGTAAATGAGTGGCAAGTACAGGACAAAGTGGTGTGCTGTGTGAGTGATAATGCTGGAAACATCACCAAAGCCATAAAAAATCTGAAGTGGACCCACCACCCATGTATAGCGCATACATTAAACCTGATAAGAGATTCCCTGAAGGTGGTGAAAACAACCGTGGGCAAGGTAAAGGCTATTGTGGATTTTTCCCACAGAAGCACAGGAGCTGCAGAGAGGCTGAAGTCCACACAGTGCCAGATGGAGTTGCCCGAACTGAGGCCCAAACAAAAGTGTGGTACCAGGTGGAACTCAACATTTTATATGTTGAAATGCATTCTTGAAACAAATGATGCGATCATCTCCAGATGCCAGGTTCCCCCCCCCCAAATCTGTCCCTCTGAGTTACATGTCGGTCCTGGGATCGAGATGCTGACCTCTTCTGCTCCTCGGACCTGCCTGATCCATCCTGGTGCCCTGTGTCTGGTTGGAGTCTCATCGCATCGCTCCTGTGGAGGGCGGCCCCATGTGGACAGTTGGGGGTCACGCCTGGAGGACGCTCTGGACTCTTGCAGTAGTGCTTTTGTGGCTGGGGACTGCAGTTGACTTGCTGACTTAAGACTGTGGTTGTTGTGAACGGTTTTGTGCTCTGGTTTCTGTTGGTGGGAGGTTTATAGCATCAACAAAGCTGACTTTATGTTAGGACTGTTAATGTTATAGTCATGTTGTCTGTTGTTGCCCAAATGAGGAACAGTTCCCTTTTAAGTCTGGTTCCTCTTGAGGTTTCTTCATGTCGTCTGAGGGAGTTTTTCCTTGCCACTGCAGCCACAGGCGTGCTCATTGGGGATAGATTAGGAATAAAATTAGCTCATATTTTAAGTCGTTAAAATTCTGTAAAGCTACTTTGCGACAATGTTTATTGTTAAAAGCGCTATACAAATAAGCTTGACTTGACTTGATCTCCACCCTGGCCCTCATTAATGCACCTGTTGATACGTTCAGTGAAGAGGAATGGGAGCTGGTGAAAGAGGTCTGCACTGTCCTGCAACCATTTGAGGAGGTGACTGTGGAGATAAGTGCAGACAGGTACCTTGGACAATTGTTTTTTCTCTACTACTATTCAGTCACTATTATACATTGCAGAAACAACACATATGATTGACAAAACTAAATTGGAAAAAGCAATATGCTGCATAATTTTTAAAAAGTCTAATTTTAAAAGTTGCTGTTTTCTTTCCTTCTGCTATGTCACAGCCTCCAAAATGCCCCTGCTTTGCAAAAGGTCTTCAGCCCGTGACAGCCCAACACCAACTGACAGTAACCGTGCAGAAAGTAAAGGAATTGGTTGCAGCTCTTTGTTCAGCCATGGACCGAAAATTTCTGCGTATGGAGTTCAACACTGTCCTCTCAGAAACCACATTACTGGATCCTAGGTTTAAAAAGCTTGCATTCAGTGACAACAGAGCTGTTGACGAGGCACTTCAGAGAATAACTGCCGCAGCAGCAAAATGCACCCCCAGCAGCCAGCCAGCTCCACCATTAGAGGGCCAAGTGGAGGAGGAGCCACAAACATCTGCTGTGTGGAGGCTCTTTGATGAAAGAGCTACAGGAGATGCTGCAAGGAGAAATACTACAGCTGATGTTATAATGGAGATGTGATGTTATCTTAAGTCAGGAAATGAGATATGAGATTTTTATTTTTTAATTTTTAACTTTGATCAAAAACACTTCCACTGTTGAGGTATTTATAGATTTATTTTTAGAATGTACTTACACACACACACACACACTTTTCCCCTTCTGCTTTTTCATTTTATCCTTGGGCATTTTTTTTTTAAATATATTTTTGGGGCTTTTTTCACCTTGATTGGATAGGACAGTGTAGAGACAGGAAATGAGCGGGAGAGAGGGATCTGGAAACAACCTTAGGTTGGAATCGAACCCGGGTCCCCAGGTTTATAGTATGGCGCCTTATCCACCTGAGTCACGACGCCCCCATCCTTGGGCATTTTTTGATCATTTTATTTTTACTGCTTGACCATTTTGTAGTTTTAGATTATTATGGTTTCAGAATGGGATCAGAAATTTAAACAGAATGTAAGTAAACTATGTGCAAATATTACAACATTCAATATAAAAGATGTTTTTAATTACAGTTACAGATCATGGATGGATGGTCAGATCAATTAATCACTTCAGAATCCTGTTCATGAGAGAGAGAGAGATGTGCTCATTGTTTATTTAAACTATCACTGGTTAGATTGTTCAAGTCTATATGCCCTGTAGGAAATACACACACACTGTTTCAAATCTCTTCACACTGAATAGCAATTTGCTAACATAGCCAGGCCACGCCTTACACATTACAAAAAAGGAGCCCTCTCTTTAAAGCCATGCCCACTCTCTCTGCCTCACAGAACACACACAGCACCAGGAAGTCCATTTCAGAGAAAACAAAACTCAGCAGAAAGTTCAGAGTCTTTCTCTCTCTCAGTACAGGAAAATGGCAGAGGCTGGTATTTCAGTAGATCATTTTTCTGTGGATCAGTTCAGCTGTCCAGTGTGTCTGGATCTCCTGAAGGATCCTGTGACTATTCCCTGTGGACACAGTTTCTGTAAGGTGTGTATTAATGGCTGCTGGGATCAGGAGGATGTGAAGGGCGTCTACAGCTGCCCCCAGTGCAGAGTGACTTTCACTCCAAGGCCTGTTCTGTGCAGGAACAACATGCTGGCTGAAGTGGTGGAGAAACTGAAGAAGACTGAACTCCAAGCTGCTTCTCCTGCTCACTGTTACGCTGGACCTGGAGATGTGGAGTGTGATTCCTGCACTGGGAGAAAACGCAAAGCCACTAATTCCTGTCTGGTGTGTCTGGCCTCCTATTGTGAAGATCATCTTAAACCTCACTATCAGTCTCCTGCCTTTAAGAAGCACAAGTTAGTTGAAGCCTGTGCAGAGCTCCAAGAGAAGATCTGCTCTGAACACGACAAACTGATCGAGATCTTCTGTCGTACTGACCAAAGCTTCGTCTGTTATTTGTGTATGATGGATGAACATAAAGGTCATGATACAGTTTCAACTAAAGCAGAAAGAAATGAAAAACAGGTGAGAACTGGACATCATTCTTCTTTGCCAAGTCATTTTATACAAATTCTATTTCTAATCTAATTTGTATTCAGTGGATTTAATTGGTTCTCTGACTGTCATTCTCGGTGAAGTAAATTTTTATTTCCAGTCCAACAGTTATATGTAAAGAAATGTTAAAGAGATCAGACCAGTCAGTGGACTTTAAACAGCCAACACCCAACAACCTTCTTCCAGCATTTTACAGCTAAAGTGCTCACGTGACTGTGTTAAAGCTCTGTAACTGGAGATCATATTTCATAACATTTAATGATCTACAGGTTAAAAAAAATCGTTATCTTTCTGAATGTGGAAATTGGGTGTGGTTCTCTTCCAGTGGAATTGGGTGTGGTTTTGAATGTCCACACAGCACCTTAAAGAAGTAAACCTGACTATGACTCTGGATTTTACTGCTGAACAAATAAATAACTCCCATGAATCCAGATGTGCACTGTGCATGTCTCCCCCCTCTAAACTCACTGAGAAATAAAAGGGAACAGTGATGACGCGCACTGCTCTCAGATCAGTCTTCTTCTTCTGTCAGGTTTTATGGCAGTTTACAAGCAAAGTGTATTACCGCCATCTACTGGACTGAGGTGCAATCAAATGGATGTCATTTCAAAGAAAAATTGAATAAAAAGGAAAAACAACACAAAACAACAAACTAAATCCTATTTGCTAATTTTGTTTCTTTGATAAATGTTATCATAGCACAAGTGATGTTTTCTGATCTCGGCTCACCTAATAAGGTGTCTAAAGAAAAGGCTTTCTTGACTGCGTTCACTTCCCTCTTCAGTTTTTCTCTTTGTCTGTAGAATTTTAAGCACCTTAAAAGAACATGATCTACATCCTCTCTCACTCCACAAAGTTCACTTTTTTCCAGATGGATGTTTTGTTTGCAACGTATAAGCCAGAGGTGGGCAAACTACGGCCCGCGGGCCACATCCGGCCCGTTGGCGTTTTTAATCCGGCCCGTGGAAGACAATCATATAAACACGATTGAGCAGATCTATAAACTATAAGCGTCAGTGTTATCACGTAGACAGGTGTTCTAGAGATCCGTCTTTCCAGTCAGTCGTATTCACGCGAGATTACATTTGTAGAGTGGTGCAGCGCGTGCCATCGAAATCATTCTGGCGCCCGTGCCACTGATGATCTCGAGAACACAGGATAAAACTTTACAATGAGTGGTCCTAAAAAAAGGAAAGTGGACAGTGAGTGCAGGGTGTTCAATAAAGAATGGACAACTAAATATTTTTTTGCTGAAGTCCGATCAACGGCTGTATGCCGTATTTGCAAAGAAACCGTTGCAGTTTTAAAGGAATATAACATCAAACGGCACTTTTCCTCCAAGCATGCTAGTTATGCTAACAACCAGTCAGCGCAAGCACGGACGAATACAGCTCAGCGGTTGCTGAGTGAATGTGAGTATTAACACTTTTTCTCTTTTTAAAACTATGTTGGAGCTGTAATAAGATGGTAGTCACATGTTTACAGACATAATAATATAAAAAGTATAACTCTTAGTAATTTTGGTTGTCGTGGGTGGCTGCTGTAGTGCTGGTGTTTGTTTTTATGTGTATATATTTTTTTATGTGCCAATCTATTGAACTGCAAGCATTTTTCTGCTCTGCCTTTGTTGACTGAGAACTAAAATAAATGTCAGTCTGATCTGCATTGGGGTCTGTGTCAGTGAAGGCCTTACAATAACACTAAAGCTTTTCCGGTTTATGTTCGATATTTATGAATTTGGTGTTGGCCCGGCCCGCCTGGCAAATTTCAAAAGTCAATGTGGCCCCTGAGCCAAAAAGTTTGCCCACCCCTGGTATAAGCTGTTATTTAATCCAGTATGGCCTATTCTCAGTCTTGTAAACCAAACCTCCTCCTGTCTGTTTGGGTAACTCGGTTTGCTACTTGAGATCTTTTTGTATATTATATAAGTGTCTACCTTTCTTCTCCTTATCCCATTCAGCTTGCCATATGTTAACTTTATGTTTAATGAGTACCTTAAAGTGCATATCACGGGTAAATTCAGGAGCAAGATAAATGTAATTCTCCTATTTTATATTAAACTTTGGTCAAATATCTGTAACATTCTGCATTCTCTGCATTTTTTTTTACCTTGCGCAATACCAGAAAAATTCAGTTGAAATCAAGCCGTTTGAGGCGAATTGATCTGCCTCTGAAAAAACTTGGCATTTGAATTTCCCGGGAAATATTGATTTTCATGACGTCATCTGCGGGACGCCTCCCTCTGAATCCTACATCAGTGCTGGTTTGTTTCTGAGAAGACGACCTGGTGGTTTTCTGCAAATTTCTTCAACGTTATCGCGTAACTATTAAAATGGTTAACAGATGTATCGTAGGAGGGTGTAGCAACACCAATCTTGATGGGATTAGTACTCATCGTTTTCCAAAAGACCGGACAATGAGAGAGAAATGGGAGCGCTTGGTCTACACAGGCTGTGCACTGAAACCGTGCAAGCTCTCGCAGCCTGCCGGCACTTCTGCAGGTGACGTCACAATTCTGGCTCCAGACTCCCTTGGGATTTTTCCAGACGCGTTTGGTTATTTTATTTTTTTCTGCTGTAGACAGATGGCCTTGTGCAATATTACCCTTCTGGATGAGTGGGTAAAGGGACATACTTTCATATAAAAAAAAAAAACTAAATTGGTCCAGAATATGCACTTCTGATCTACTGAGTGGAATACTTAACTGAACCTCCTCTTCTTTGGTTGCCTCTTTTGCCAGCTTGTCTGCTTCCTCATTGCCACCAACTCCTTTATGGGCTGGAACCCATACAAACTGGATTGATATTCCCTGTTGACTGATTGCAAATAAGATATTAATTTCATTCAGTAAGTCCTGTCGACATGACTATTCTCTACTTTGAACGGATGTGAGAGATGGCATAGAATCAGAACAAATAGCTGCATTAGGGGGCCTAGTTTCTTCTATCCACTGTAATGCAATAATAATGGCTGTCATTTCAGCTGCAAATATAGACAGATGATCTGATGTTCTCTTTTTAATTGAGATTTTGTAATCAGGGATATAAACTGCAATACCTGTTTTACCCATTGAATCTTTAGATGCATTTATATAAACCTGTGTTGTATTATAGTACCTACTTCCTAAATATTGCTCTACGTTCTGATCCACTCCTCCAGATTTAGCTATCTCTTTGGTTTCCTATATCACCGTAGGGGGGCAAAACAACCAAGGTGGAGTTGTTAGCAGGGGCACAGTCTTACTACAAATCATATCATCTATTCCCAATTGATTTGATAATTTGTTACCATCCCATCCAAAGCTACAAATCTGGGATCTGCCATACTCCCAACACTCACTGAGAACTTTTTTTAGTAGGGTGTGATGCCTCATGTCCATTTAAATTAATCCAGTAAGCCATACTCAATTTAAGATGTCTGAAGCTTAAGGGCATTTCTCCTGATTCTACTTGCAACGCTGGTATGGAAGAAGTTCTAAATGCACCACAACATATCCTGAGACTTTCAGCCTGCATTCTATTGAGTTCATTAAGCAATGTCTTAAATGCTGAAAGATACACAATACAGCCATAATCTGAAACTGATCTTATCAGTGCAATATAAATTCTTTTAAGGGACATCCCTGAGGCTCCCCAGTTGTACCCTGATAAACATTTCAAAACATTAATGCCCTTTTTGCATTTCTCAATTATTTTCTGAATATGTTCCTTCAATGTTAACTTGACATCAAACCAAACTCCCAAGTACCTAACAATATTAACTTGCTCTAAGGATTGGTTATACAACTTAAGCTCTAGTGTGGGACTTACTCTTTTCTTTGAAAAACAAATAAATTGAGTCTTTTCTACAGACAAATGAAAACCCCACTCACATGCCCATTTTCTACCTTGTTGATAGCTAATTGCATTTTAGTTCTAATATCAATATTTTGTCCTTTTATCCACAAAGCTCCATCATCAGCATATAATGCTCTATTGATTCTAATGTCATCTATTTTATTAAAACATCATTAATGATAATGTTGAACAGTACTGGACTGCATACACTACCTTGAGATGTTCCATTTTCTATTGAATAGATGTTAGAGAAGTTAACCCCAACTCTTACTTCTTTTGTTCTGTCCTTTTGGAAGTCTCTAATCCAGTTAAACATCTTGCCACCAATACCCATCCTATTCAGCTTAATTAACAACCCCTCCTTCCACAGCATATCATACGCTTTCTCTCTATCAAAGAATGTTGCTAAAACTGATTCGTTATTGACTTGTGCTTTCCTTGTTTCATTTTCTAAAGATAAAATAGGGTCCACTGTAGTACGTCCACTACGGAACCCGCTCTGGTGTGGGGAGACAAGATCTCTTTTTTTCAATTTCATACACTAGCCTTCTAGTGATCACTTTTTTCATAATCTTACATAAATTAGATGTTAATGCTATTGGCCTATAACTTTTAACTTCAGTTTTATCCTTCCCTGGTTTTCCAATCGGAACCACTACAGAATGTTTCCAACACAAAGGCAATCTACCTTGCTCCCAAATCTTATTAAAAAGACTTAAAATTACATATTTAGCCACGTCATTGACTTCATTAATCATTTTATAACATATACCATCTTTCCCTGGTGAAGTGTTCCTAACCCCATCTAACGCTCTCCTCAGCTCAAATAATGTAAAATCCTTATCAAGTACACTCTCACTTATTACCTGCTTTTCCAGTAATCCTTTATTCTCATCTATTACTTTAACTCTCCAAGACAATTCATCATCAGTTAAGTTCTGTGAACTATGAACCTTAACAAAACTTTTCGCAAGCATCTCTGCTTTCTCTTGATTAGTTACTGGCTCCACATCGTTTTTAATCACAGACAAGGAAAACTCCCTTCTAATGCCTCCCACCTTTTTAATCATGCTCCAAATATCATCCCCTTTGACTTCCGCCCTATTTTAGAACAGAAATCACGCCAATATTTCCTTTTAGCTTCTCTTATAATTCTTTTAACCTTTTGAACGTGATTTTTTTTTTTTGTATTCCATTAAATTGGTATAGGAATGGTTTGATTTAACAATTTTGAAAGCTTTATTTCTAGCTTTAATTGCTTCCTTACAATCATCTGACCACCAAGGTACCATTCTCTTTTTCCTCATCCCAGAAGATTTGCCAAGAACCTCTTCTGCTGACTCATAATATATTTGTAATGATTGAGTTTAAGTCAGGGCGGCACGGTGGCGTAGGGGTTAGCGCTGTCGCCTCACAGCAAGAAGGTCCGGGTTCGAGCCCTGTGGCCGGCGAGGGCTTTTCTGTGCGGAGTTTGCATGTTCTCCCTGTGTCTGCGTGGGTTTCCTCCGGGTGCTCCGGTTTCCCCCACAGTCCAAAGACATGCAGGTTAGGTTAACTGGTGACTCTAAATTGACCGTAGGTGTGAATATGAGTGTTGTGATGTTCGTGAACGAACCGATTCTTTTGAACGGCTCCTAGGCATGAACGATGAGAACCGAGTCTCGAGCTGGGGGAGCCGTTCTTTCTGTCGTTCTTTTTCTGTACTGTGTTTCAGATGAAAAAGCTCCTCCTTTACTCCTCCTCCCTTCACTGAGTTAGGGAAAGGTTACGGTGAGGGCACAGTGGTGCCTATTTGTCTGATATGCAAATGTAGCTATCAGACAAATAGGCACCGATGTGACATCGGGGAGTGGGAGGTGGTCATCCGAGCACAGCCCGTTGTGGTCATGCTGCTTGCACGTGCGCTCTACAGAAAGAAAAAAAAAAACCCTGCGTGGCTCTGTTTCAGAGTAGTTAATTGGAGAATTGGAGGGTTGGGGGAGGGATGGCACCAGTTGTGCAGTTAAATATTTTTGTAAAACAAGTGTTTTTCTAGAAAATATTCTTGCGTTCTTGATAACTATGTTCTTGAGTGTTTTTTTTTTTTTTTTACAGAAAAGCCGTTCTGCATGGACATTCATTGAGGCCCTCATTGTTTTTTAATGGTTATTTATGAGCGTTTAGGGGTTACAATAATGTAAGTCTAGGTTGCTTTATAGTATGTCCAGAAATATTGATGTCACTGTCTAAGCAGAGGGATCTGGCTTCGTTAGATGCTGTCTTCTTAAAACTGAATAAATATTTAAAAAGAGCCAAATGAGCCAGTCTTTTGAATGGCTCTTTTCAAAGAACGGATCACAAAGATGTGGATCCCATCAAAGAGCCATAAATCCCATCTCTAGTGAGTGTGAATGGTTGTCTGTGTCTATGTGTCAGCCTTGTGATGACCTGGCGACTTGTCCAGGGTGTACCCCACCTTTCACCTGTAGTCAGCTGGGATAGGCTCCAGCTTGCCTGCGACCCTGTAGAACAGGATAAAGCGGCTACAGATAATGAGATGAGACATACCATCTAGCATCTCTCTCAAGATTCTTTTACCAGGGTTGTAAAAGTTGATAATTTTAATCTTAGTTTTACCGACCCAAATCTCAACCAGAACTGCTTCAAACTCTTGATCTATATTTAAAGCTCTGTAATTAATCCCCTGCTGAATAAATGTGGCCACTCCACCTCCTGCAGTATCCCTGTCTTTACGCACTGCTACGTATCCATATATTATTAAATCAAGTGATGGTTTTAACCAGGTTTCCTGTATACAGATAATGTTTGTTTTAACAACTTGTTCCTCAATAAAGTGTTTTAGTTCCTGACCATTAGCAATTAAGCTCCTGGCATTCCACTGTAGAATAAATAAAGTCATTATTAACTGCCACGTGGTGCTTGACTATCAGATACCCCTAATACCATATTGTGAATGGAATCAACTGACAATTCATGAATCTCTAGATACTTTTCCGCTGCTTTTTAAATTATTTTAATTCTATCAATTCTACTTGCTACTTGGGCTGAGCAATTAACCACTTCCACCATAAAAGCAATGAAATTTTTCTTATCCACAATTAAAGTCTCTTCAGTTACTTTACAGCATTTCAGAGTCGTTTGAGTTTGCCTCGGGGGTAAAACTACAGGAGTCATACTTCCTTTAACCCTTGATTTTGCTTGGTTTTCAACCTTTTTAATAGCTTCGGCATTAGTAACGCTGTCTTTCACCTTAACACTTTGCACTTGAATTGCTCTTTTATACATCTCACACCCTTTATAGGCCTCACTGTGTTCACCTCCACAGTTACAGCACTTGATTTTTGTTCCTTCCTCACATTTACCATATTCATGTTCGCCTCCACATCTAGCACACCTAGATTTTGACTTGCACGCAGAAGAAATGTGTCCATATCGCTGACATTTAAAGCATCTAATTGGTGGGGGGATGTAAGGCCTCGTCATATAACTTAAATATCCAATCATGATCCGCTCGGGCATCTTAACCTCATCCAACACTAACAAGACAGACAAACTCGGTCCTTTAGTTCCATTCCTAATTACTGGCAAACGCTTGACTTTGTTGATTTTAACTCCTTTAACATTGCTTTTAATATCGTCCTCTAACAAGTCAGTCGATACACCTGATATCACTGCCATTACTTTACCTCTTTCTTCCCAGTCTTGGGCTTTAACGTGTTTCCCCAGTAAAGTTTTAAGCTTCATTAATCCCATTCTCTGATCTCTATCTTGACAAACAACTAACAGGTTACCATCTTTTAACGTTGTGACGGAGCGAACTTCACCTACTTGCCTATAAATGGCTTCACTGACTTTCAATGGGTTTAGTATAAAAGGGGTTTGAAATCGGATCACGACTTTAACATCAGTCCTCAATCTTTTCGCTTCATCTTGTTTAGCTTTCACCTTTCTTTTCCTCGATGCTCTTTGAACCAAATTCCATTTACCTGACTTATCTTCACCTTCACTTTTATAGTACTCTCACTGTCATTCTCTTCTGAAAACTCCTCCAAATCATTAGTTTCACACTCATCTAGAACTCCTTTCAATCCATGATCGTCCACCAAACGCCAGTTGCAATGAATCTGGCGGCTCTTTCACATTCCCGGAAGCACTCATCGCGTTTTTTCTCAGATCAGTCTGTCTGTGAATCCCATTGAAAGTCACAGCTGCCTTTTGAACAGTTTCACTCCAGAGAATATTGCTGAACTACCTTGATGTTTCTGTCACACAAATAACATTGAAATGACAATCAGTTGACATTTTCACAGAAAACTAAACTTATAATATCATAAGTGTTGCAAACATTTGAAGATAGAAGTCACTTCATTTTCAAGTCAAGTCAACTTTGTCAAATTATGCTATACATGCTCGACATACAGCACAGATGAAATTTCAGTCCTCTCTGACCCATGGTGCAAACAGGCAATGCAATAAATAAAAATAGAATAATTGGAAAAAAAAGCAAACAATATAAACATTATAAACACTCTAGATAGGAACTAGACATAGACTAAACACTCAGACAAACAATATAAACAGTATAAATAAACAGTATAAACACTAGATGAGAACAAGACATAGACTAAACACTCAGACAATATAAACAGTATAAACACTCTAGATATGAACTAGACATAGACTAAACACTCATACATACATACATACATACATACACACACACACACAGGTTCAAATAAACAACCAGTCAAGGGCACTTGAGGTATAGCAGGTAAACACGAAATAAGTAGTATAAACAAACTAGTAGCTGTTAAAATGAGGTAGTGCGGAATAGTGCAAATGAGCGAGGTAAAGTGAGATGTGCGGTCCCTGAGTTCAGTGTGTTAATGAACATTGAGGTGTGTGTGTGTGTGTGTGTGTGTTTTGGGGGGGGGGGGGGGGTGGAACTGTGAGGATGACATGTCAGATGCTGAAGGGGGGGCAGGGGTGTGTGCGAGCAGACTCTGTGGCATGGGGCAGAGGGGGGAGGAGGGGCAGAACAGGGAGGGAGTTGAGCCTCCTGACTGCCTGGTGAAAGAAACTGTTCTTGAGCCTGCTGGTTTTGGCTCGGAGACTCCGCAGTCTCCTCCCCGATGGCAGCAGGCTGAAGAGGCTGTGAGATGGGTGGGTGGGGTCACCTGCAATCCTGATGGCTTTGCGGGTGAGGCGGGAGTTATAAATATCCATTAGAGAAGGGAGAGAGACACCAATGATCCTCTCAGCTGCTCTCACAATGCACTGCAGAGACTTGCAGCAGGACACGGTGCAGGCGCCGTACCACATGGTGATGCAGCTGGTCAGAATGTTCTTGATGGTGCCTCTGTAGAAAGTGTGCATGATGGGGGCCGGGGCTCTTGCTCTCCTCAGTTTGCGGAGGAAGTACAGACGCTGTTGGGCTTTTTTGGCCAGTGATGCGGTGTTGTTGCTCCAGGACAGGTCTTCAGAGATGTGCACACCCAGAAACTTGGTGCTGCTCACCCTCTCCACTGCAGCACCGTCGATAGATAGTGGAGCATGCTGGGTGCACTCTCTCCTGAAGTCCACAACAGTCTCCTTCATCTTCTCCACGTTCAGACGGAGATTGTTGTCCTTGCACCACATGGCCAAGCGGCTCACCTCACTCCTGTAGATTGTCTCATCGCCATTGTTGATGAGACCCACCACAGTCGTATCATCCGCAAACTTGAGATTTGAGCTGGATGTTGGTGTGCAGTCGTGGGTCAGCAGAGTGAAGAGGAGGGGGCTTAGCACACATCCTTGGGGGGCCCCCGTGTTCAGTGTGATGGTGCTGGAGGAGTTGCTGCCGACCCATACAGTCTGTGGTCTCCCCGTCAGGAAGTCTAGCAGCTAGTTGCACAGGGAGGTGTTGAGTCCCAGCTGGTCCAGTTTATGAATGAGCTGCTGAGGAATGATTGTGTTGAATGCTGAGCTAAAGTCTATGAACAGCATTCTGACATACGAGTCTTTTGTCTCCAGGTGGGTGAGGGCTGAGTAGAGGGCAGTGGAGATGGCGTCATCGGTCGAACGGTTGGACTGATATGCAAACTCGAAAGGGTCCAGGGCAGGGGGGAGGGCAGACTTGATATGCCACATGACTAGCCGCTTGAAGCACTTCATGAGGATGGGAGTGAGTGCGACAGGGCAGTAGTCATTGAAGCAGGAGGGAGACGGCTTCTTCGGGACCGGGATGATGGTGGTGGTTTTGAGGCACGTGGGGACGACAGCCTGGCTCAACGAGATGTTGAAGATGTCTGTAAAGACATCTGTGAGCTCCTCGGCACAGTCTCTCAGGACACGACCAGGAATGTTATCAGGACCCGGGGCTTTTCGTGCATTTGTCGTCCTGAGAGCTCTCCTCACGCTGTCTGGGGACAGCATCAACACCTGGTCGCCGGGAGGTGGTGGGGTCTTCTGTGCCGTGGTGCTGTTGTCTGCCTCAAAGCGAGCGAAGAAGTCGTTCAATTGATTCAGCAGAGACGTGGAGTTGTCACAGGTCTGTGGCGAGGGCTTGTAGTCTGTGATGGTCTGAATCCCCCGCCACAGGTTCCTGGTGTCTCTGCTGTCGTTGAAATGGTCAGCAATGTGCCTGGAATACTGTCTCTTGGCCACCCTGATGCCTAATGACCGATAGGCCCTAGCTTGTCTCAGGCCCACCTCGTCCCCAGCTCTGAAGGCGGCGTTCCGAGCCGACAGGAGCCTATGGACTTCCCCTGTCAGCCATGGCTTCTGATTGGCCCGAATGGAGATGGTTCTGGTGACCGTAATGTCGTCCATGCACTTCCTCATGTAGGCAGTGACGGTCTCCGTGTACTCCTGGAGATCTGTGGTGGTGTTGTAGGTGGCCGCCTGTCTGAACATGCTCCAGTCAGTGGTGGAAAAACAGTCCTGGAGTGCTTCTGAGGACCCCTCTGGCCACACACATATCTGTTTTGTAGCTGGTTTGTATGCTGGCATTAGCATAACAGTGGAGTGATCTGAGGCCCCAAGGTGGGGGAGGAGTAGGTCTTTGTAGGTGTCTTTATGCATGGTGTAAACATTGTCCAGAGATTTTGGGTGTCTTTTAATTTTAGTTAGTTCTCGAGGCGATATTTCTAGTTTTCACTGAAATGTTTTTATTGACTTTGTTTTGTTTTGTTTTTTTCCTTTTTGGCTATAATTGTGTAGAAGATGATGAAATGTATTTAAAATGTATTTTATTTGTTCTCAGAATGAGCTAAAGGAGGAGCAGATGAAATCCCAGCAGAGGATCCAGGAGAAGCAGAAGGAGGTGCAGGAGCTGAAACAGACTGTGGACACTATTAAGGTGAGGAGTGAAGAGTAGCTGTGTTTCAATTAACCTGCTTAAAGGAGATGTGCAGAACCATGGCCTCATGTTTTGTTTATAAGTGCCTTGAGACCAGTGGCGGCTGGCCCATAGGGGGCGCTCGGGCGCCACCCTCCCAGATGTGGAGTGTGTGTGTGTGTGTGTGCATATATATATATATATATATATATATAATCTCATCTCATTATCTCTAGCCGCTTTATCCTTCTGCAGGGTCGCAGGCAAGCTGGAGCCTATCCCAGCTGACTACGGGCGAAAGGCGGGGTACACCCTGGACAAGTCGCCAGGTCATCACAGGGCTGACACATAGACACAGACAACCATTCACACTCACATTCACACCTACGGTCAATTTAGAGTCACCAGTTAACCTAACCTGCATGTCTTTGGACTGTGGGGGAAACCGGAGCACCCGGAGGAAACCCACGCAGACACGGGGAGAACATGCAAACTCCACACAGAAAGGCCCTCGCCAGCCCCGGGGCTCGAACCCAGGACCTTCTTGCTGTGAGGCGACAGCGCTAACCACTACACCACCGTGCCGCCGATATATATATATATATATATATATATATATATATATATATATATATATATATATATTTTTAAACAAATGTTATCAATGTCAGTTTTACTTAATAGTGTGTACCTACATGCAATCTGAATTATTTAAACAACATTTCCACCAACTGACTCTCATTCAACAGTGAATTTCCACTGACGGACTCGTATCATTTCTCTTCTTGGACACTCGTCAAAGTGCCCCAGAAGTGCAGCGAAATAGCCAATCGTGTATGGTTGCTAGGGAAAAATAATAAATATTTGGCCAATCAGCATCGCTGAATTTAATTGTTTTGGGGCGCTGGAAATTTCGCCCCGCTACAGAAAATGTGGGAAAGTGTTTTTTTTTTTTTTTTGTTACTATGGTGATAAATTTGAGGTCTCAGGTCAGTCAGTCAGAGAGATGATGGCGATGATGACAGTTGAGGGGCAGCTTCCACCAAATTCGGTGAGATCTTTGTTGAACTACTCTTTTGCGAGAAGGACGATGGTGGAAAAAATCCGTGGTAAAGAGCTGCGACCCGACAAGCCCGAAATAAACATCACCCAGCCAACCAAGGAGAAAGTTAAAGCCTACAACAGGACGTTTTGCAGGAGTTGGTTCCAGTGTAAGTCGTGGCTGACAGGCTGTGGAACAGCCAATGCACTTTTTTGTTTCCCCTGCATCCTTTTCAAAAGTGACAGGTGTGATTTGACGTGGACACAGTCTGGACAAACTGACTTAAAGCAGCTCTCCGATCGCATCAAGAAGCAGGAAAGATCAAGAGTTCACATGGGAAACTGCGTAAAGCTAGCTGTGCTTGGAAGGATTAGCATATCGGCGCAGCTAGACGATGGGTACCGCATTGCTGTAAGAAGGGACAATGAAGAGGTCGATAAAGTCATATTTTATCTAAGATCATCGATTGTGTTAAATTTTGTGGTGCTTTTGAACTAGCAATGCGGGGACAGACAGACGAGCAAAGTTCTTGTACAAATAAGAACTCTCCACCCCATTCACTCACTCATTTCATCTACTCTCTCTCTCACACACAGACATACAAATACCCACCTACTCAGACTCACACTCACCCACTTAAAAATTACATCATACTCTCTCTCCTCACTCACTCACTCACTACACAGTCCAACTTCACAAACACACACTGACTCAAAGTAGGAACATCACTCTCTCCCTTTGGAGTTTGGACAGAGGAGATGCAAGGACTAAATCTGCCGAGTGTAAACATAACGCCACTGTTGAATCAGAACTTGTCTTTATTATTGTTAGTTTTGGTTCGTGTTGTCTCTCAGTTCTGAACTGGACAGTAACTTCAAATCCTTCACTCTCTCACACAGAAATCTTACCCTCATCTCAGAAACACACACACACACACACACACACACACTGTTGATTTATATAGATTCAGCTGAAATCATACCCTTGCTATAAACTTCTCTCAAGAACTTGAGTATTGTATTGTATTTGATACCGTTCCTTTCCAAAGCATAAATGGAGCCTAATATAGCTATAAATTAATTTACTTTATCTGTGAAACTGCTGATTTTGTGAAGGAAATTAAATTATAATTGTGGAATTGTCATTTTCTGACTGTTCATTTGAATGCTTATACTGGACTAGGTAGGGAAATCTATTGGCACACCAGCCCCACCAAGAATTTTTTTTCACTAGCCGCCACTGCTTGAGACCCCAAGAATGGTACAGGAATAGTTTTAAGCGTTAACAATAAATCTAATATCGTAATAGTTATGATTTTAAAATGATTCATATAGGTAGCGGCCTGAGTGAATGACCTTGACGTCTGTAACGTCACAGCAGGAAGGCTATCGGTCCCATCGCCATTTCCGCTATACTAAAACACAGAGGTAACTGCAACTTCCAGCTTCCATTTTGAGCTAATTTATCGCCATGTCACGTAGATGTGTTGCTGGCTGGTGCAGCAACATGACAGAAGGTGCATTTATGTTGCATTCATGGCCCAAGAATGTTCAAACTGCAAAGATTTGGACACATTTTGCGAGAAGTTCACAGGCACATTGGGCACCAACGAAGTGGTCTCTCCTCTGCTCTGTACATTTTACTGAAGACTCGTACGAAACCTCTGATCTGTTGAGGAGCGTTGGCTATAAGCCAGTTTTGAAAGAGGGTGCAGTACCAACAATTAAATAAAACTACAAGAAAAGGAAAAAAATTATTTTATAAAAATTGTTTTTTTTCAACAAAAAAGGAAAGTAAGTTCAGTGGCACCAGCTCTCCCACAGTTTGAGCCGAGGGTTGTTGGTAAAACCCAGGATGGAACGGGACGTGACATATTATCGCTCAGGCAGTGACCTCCCTGCGGTTGTTGCTAAAACCGGCGATGTCCCGTCCCGGGTTTTAGTAATTGCTTGAGCCAAGCAGTAATGGTGGAGTACTCAGTCTTGGGAAAATGGAGAATGAGTGAAGCAGCCGTCTGATTTCTAAACTGGATATTGTTGCCATCTCGCCCTTGTGTGGAAGAAGCGAATGAACAGAGAACTGAATGAACAACTGAACATCAGATTGTTTTGAAACAATCGGCCACAAGATCGGCCTTCAAGAAGCGAGAACGCAGACGGGTAAGCTCCGACTCTCATTTGGATACAAAACAACAAAAACAACACGTTGTTTACCTGCATTTAGATTAATACATGTAACTTGTATTGTGTATTTAAGTTACCGGTCTCAGATTTATTTAATTTGCTTCAGAATGTGATTGTCTCAGTTCATCTGATTATTTAATGAGCCTTTTACATTTTATCAGTGAAAATGCATGCATGTACATGTATGTTGCATAAGTTATAACACCCATCCTGTTTTAATGAGAGTCAACCCACAGTCAATGAAGTCAAATCAGTCTTAGTTGAGCAAGTCAGTAATGGTATTTCTTACTTTCACCATAAATTTTTTATTTATATGACTTTGGTCTATAGCTGTCAAAGGCCTCGGCCTTAAAACCGGTTCCTGCAGTGATGTCACGCGCTCAGGGCTGGCTGGCTCAGCGGGGCAGCTCCAATGCCAAATTTGTGGTCGAGTTTAACTCTGGTTTTTTTTATTCCCATTTATGCAGCATACAAGAGTCAAGGATGGAGATACTATCCACTCAGACCTGTATTTAAAAATAAAGGTTCTGCGTATCTCCTTAAAATAGTGAACTAAAAAAACAAGGAATGAAAACCCGAGGCTTTACAAAAACAAAAATATCTCTAGAGAGAGTTTATTTTTTACAGAGTATCTCATTAGACCTCCATTTTGTGTGTGTGTGTGTGTGTGTGTGTGTGTGTGTGTGTGTGTACTAACAGATGCATTATCAGGCAGCAGTAGATGACAGTGAGAGGATCTTTACTGAGATGATCAGCTCCATGGAGAAAAAGCGCTCGGAGATGACGGAGCTGATCAGAGCTCAGGAGAAAGCTGAACTGAGTCAAGCTGAGCGACTCCAGAAGCAACTGGAGCAGGAGATTGCTGATCTTCAGAGGAGAGTCACTGAGCTGGAGCAGCTTTCACACACACACGATCACATCCACTTCCTCCAGGTAACACTCACTGTCTGATCTACAGAGGGCACTGTTCCTCACAAAGTTTCCTCCTAAAAGCTCATTACAGCAACAATAAATGTTCCTGTCTGAGATCCCAAGTGTGTCTTTGGTCTGATTCAGTCTGAGATTCATTCGTTCCTCTCCTACACTTTTCTCCTTCTCTATTCTGTGTTTCCTCTCTGTAGAGTTTCCCGTCTCTCTGTGTTTCTCCTGGATGTGACGACTCACCCAGCTTCACTGTCAATCAACATCTCTCATTTGATGGAGTGAGGAAATCTCTCTCAGATCTGAAAAAACGAGTCGAGGAAATCTGTGAGGAGGAATTCAGCGTAATCCATCCACAAGGTAAACAAACAAACATTTGTTCTGTATCACAGTAAAGAGAGCCATAAAATTAATGTAACGGAAATAAAACGTAAGCAGGAACAAAACTGCATCAAATCACAAAGCATTAGTATTAGCCTCAGAAATAACATGTACAAATTAAATTTCCCAGATAAACAGGACCTTAATCACACATCCACAAACTAATCTTATTGAACTTTACACATAACAAATATGATGAACATTAGATCAGAACCGAGGCCTTAATTCCTCCATAAAATCCATCAGAAAGTAAAAACACACACATTGTCAGAGCTTCAGCTGGGAAAAGTTTTTTGCTTCTCATGATTCTTGCATTCAAATGCTGCACAGTGTGATGACATTTTGGCCGATCTCTAAATCGTGTCTGACTGAGAGCAGTGAGGAATCTAAGGCCACTCATTTTTTATTTTTAGGTTCACGGATCCGTCGACGTGAGATAAAAACTACCGCTGAAAAAATAAACAGTCTATGTGTACTTTTTATTTGAACCGCCGAAACTTGCAATTAGTATATTATTTTTTTTGACAACGTAATAGCTTCCTTGTAACAGCATTATATACCCAGTACTAATAGATCTACTGCATTCGGCGGGAAAATTCCCACTGGTAACACGAGTATACATTTGCGTTCGGTACATATCCTACCATGGTCACCGTGTGCAACAATCTAACCGCAGATGACTTGCAAAGGGTCAAGGTCGGTATCGGAAAAAAAGCCTTTCCCAGTTAACACTGGGGAATAACATGTTGTAAACACTGTTCGTTGTAAATTTCTGACTGGGATACTGGCAATTACCATTGGGAAGTTGCTTATCGAATTCACCAGCGTGATGGCAAAATGGCTTCAGTCAGTTCTGATCGTTATGTCAGCATTTCATGCGGAGATCGCAAATCGTTTCATCGAGTGGATTTGTTAAGTGGACAGAACGTCGGTGAATACATATCGCAAGAATTAAATGTAAGCAAAGAAATGATAAAATGTGTGTACGCTTCCACGAAGGAGGGTAGATCCGATACCGGTACTAGAGCAGTGCTCGACATGCCAGTGGTAACCTTAGTCAGAGACTTTGACTGCTCCTATATTACTGTTGAGCTTGAAGACGACGGAGACAGCACAGGTGCTATCGAATGTGAACTGGACGTCAGACATCCGTCAGCACTCGATGTGCTCATGGCAGCATCACGCTCATACGACCACTTGCCTTCACAGAAGTAAGTACTGCCTGGGAATACTAATCAGTGATCAAAACCATTCACTATATATCTATAACTTAGTACAAGCATTATATTTTTCTAATACAAATTAGAGCTAGATGGTCTAAATATGAAAGCGTGGCAATAATTCAACGTATTATCGCTCAGTAAATATTGTAATGTTTAATATATTATAGCAGGGCAAATGCCCCAGACCGGCCAGGATAGGCCGTCGTAAGGGGACATTATGCCCAACTTTTTATTTTCTGAATAGAATTTAGAAATACCCCCATCCGGTTTCTCCCAAATCTGCAGGTGATTTCATCTCCTAATTAAAAATGCCTTGAGTCCATACTGCTAAATCAGTTTTATATTTAAAATAAACACATTAAATCTTCAATATAACTCTGGTAAAATATTTTTGATATTATTCATGATTTTAATATGAAATATTGATATTTAGGAAAACATAATTTGGATAATATAAGGTAAATATACAGGTATGGTAGGTTTTTTTTCTTGTATTGGTGATGGTAGCAATCCTATCTAGTGCTGGTTTTAAACACAAGCTTGCATGTAGTACTAGTCTGTAGATGGAATGACTGAATGTCTATATATATATATACACTTACATACATATACACTGATTCTATGAAATACATGTATTTACATATCAAATATTGATAGCTCATGTACACTGCTATTGAATATCACTGTAAATGTTGATAATATTCATTACTCTTTAAATATTTGTAAAATATCAGTTTTTAACATTTTACAATTATAATCCATTTAGCTGAATGGTGTAGTTTACTGCACTCTGAATTTTCATATATATATAATTTCATTTTTTATTATTTTATATTTATCATACAAATATAACAGAAATATAACAGAATCGATGACTCATGGCAGTTGGATTTAAAAATTATGTACTATTTAGAAACTTAAATGCTATGTTGAATATATAGGCCTATCAGTACTATAGATATATCAGAACATAGTTGTCTATTGATTAATAGTGATTGCAAGGAATCGGATATTGTGAATGTGTATGTAACTTTGATATATGTGATTTAGAATGGTGTGTGTGTGTGTGTGTATATATATATATATATATATATATATATATATATATATATATATATATACACACACACCATTCTAAATCACATATACGCAAAAAAAAAAACGCAAAAAAAGAAAAAAACAGTGTTGCATGCGGATGAACTGAAGCAGAACATTGATCGTTTGTGTGAACTCTTGAACCATCCGTGGTTTTCAAACAAAAATTTCCAGGATTTCCAAAGTGAAATGTCCAAGCTTGTTCAAGGAATGAAGTCATATCATGACTATCTTCTTTGTCAAAAAGAAAGAACAGCATCCAACCACGCATCTCTTGAACCAATCAGAGCCATGAAAGACACCTGGACTCTGCGTCATCTTCCTGCCTCTCTGGGTCCAATTCCAAACAGTTACACCAAAGTTGTGGATGTAGTCTAGAATCTTCATACATATTGTCCAGCATCACTACTGGACCTGGAACCTGAAGACAGATATGAACGGCGACAGTGGTTAGAAAAGCTATCACTTCCCTTTCCAGCCACGTTGTACTCCTACCACCATGGCAATTCTCTAGGAAACATAAACTTCCTATGGCAGCGATCTGGAGAGAAAGATGATGAAGATACTATCAAAGCTGTAACTTCACTAAAAGAAACAATACCCATCTACTCGACACGTGCAATGAGGAGAGAGTTCACAAACCGGTACCCCTCTGTTAAACCAGCACTTCTAAGGTCAATGTACAACTTTTTGAGAGAAGACGCATCAGCCCCAGTAAACGCAGCAATAGCCAGTGTTGATTATCGATTAGAGGAGTGTCTGCTTGCTGCTGATGATCCAGATCTTGTGTATGATTTGTGCCGAAATAATGGAAGAGTCTGTGACACTAGATATGACCCATTCTGGGAAGAACTCCAGCGATACCTAGATGAAAAGGCTGCAGTACATGAACGCCGACAAGCAGATCATCTATACTTACCATTTGCTGTGTCTGTTGATTCCTTACGCAGAGAGATCACTAGCAGATTACCAGATGATACACCTATACCATCAGCATCATCGTTATGGTTCAATTTTTGGCCTCGCAATCCCTACACATACTCCGCAATGGCATACACTGGAAGATTCAAAGTAAAATTTGCCATACAACAGTGACTTGCTAGAGCACAGCATGCAGATGCCCATTATACAGGCTATCAGTTCAAATAGATGAAGGAGATGGCCGTTGAGTGGAAAGAGCATTCGATGATGGTATGTGTAGATGATAAAGCAGTTGTGCCCATAGGGGAACCAGCCACACCTATATTGACTGGAGTGCGGCCTCATAACAAGAGCTTAGTGCCTCTAAACACAGTTTTAGCAGCAACGGATCATGATTTCCATGTTGCAGGTGCAATACCATCGGTTCTCTTTCATGTCAACATACCTTCAGATCCACGGGATAGTTTTCATCGGGGTAAAATACATGTAACTGTAAAGGACAAGGTTTTCCAGCCGTCGAGTCCTATGAGGCATGCAGCAGAAAATTCAAAAATATTGAGAGAAATAAGTACAGATGATGGTCTTGATCTTGATTCACCAATACTCTTTCTGTATTCAGATGGCAGGCCAGATCATCGCACCAACTTCAAGTCTGTCCAACTAGCTGGCATAGCAATGTTCATATCCCTTAACCTTGACATGTACATTGCAGTGAGGACTGTACTTATGCAAAGCTACGCCAACCCTGCTGAAAGATGCATGAGCTGTTTGAATTTCGCCCTGCAGAATGTCTCCCTCTGCAGAGAACTCCCTGATATTGAGTTACGTCTGAAGTCTCTTACCAGCCTAACAAAGTTGCGGAATGCTGCTGAACGCGACCCTAAGATAAAAGATGCATACCTTGAATCAGTTAGTCCTGTTATAACAATCCTGAATGAAAGCTTCAGAAAGTTAGTGTGGCAGGAAGAAGTAGTGGAGGTACATCAGCCTGCAGATGAAGAGTCCATACAGTCAATGAAGGAAATGCTCAAACTACTTGATGAGAATATCCAAGCAGATGCATTACCAAACGATTTGAGCAAGTTTCCTCAACTGAAGGATTTCATGGATCACCATTGCAGATGTCGACACTATTCATTTCAAATCAAGAAATGTACCAGACAAGAATGTGCTTATTGCACACTAAATCCGCCAAGACTGTCAGATGAAATCTTTGAGAAGCTCCACTACCTACCTGATCCAGTCCTTGGAAAGGATGGCGACACATACCTACCTTTTAATGAGGTGTATGGCAAAGATACAAATGATGATTCATGACCCAGTTTGCAGTCCAAACCACAACCAACCGCAAGATACAAAGAAAGAAAAGGCATCCTTGTAGCAGATAAAGTCCGTCAAGTAGTTGTCTGTGCAGAATGCCGAAAACTAAGAGTGATTTACTCGAGAAATAAACTCTCCGCAAGTGACAAAAAGGATGTCAGTAGAATGAAGGAAGAGAGGGTCTTTGTTTGTGGCAGTCCATTATTTGAATCTGGTCCCCTCAGTGACCAGATTGTGGTTAGAGAGGGCATTACGTGTGCTTCTCCAGTGGAAACAACTTACTACGCGGGGAAAACGGCTTCTTTTCCTGATGTGTGTTTCCACTGTGCTGACCCTGAAATTGCTTCAACAGCAGCAGTGCAACAAAAAAAGGAAGAATACGGCGTAGTGAGGCCTATCTGCATAAACTGCCTTGTGGCAGGAAAGGAAATTGTCTGCAGGAATGCTGTTAAAGTAGTCAGAAAGAAAAGGATGTGAGTCCAGTTTTGGACATGAACTGACTTTTGCAGATGTTGGGACCAATAGACTATTATGTGTCGAACCTGCTCATCAGTAATTAGTGACTGTTCATAATGTTTTCTTGAACTTTAATGAAACATTTAAATCTTTTTGCATTTTCTGAATTCTACCTTCTGTTGATACAACTTGTTTCCAATGAAACCTGGTCATAAAGCTTTCTGTCTGAACTTTTAAGAATTAAAAATTAAAAGTTCAAATTGGTTTTTCATATTTTTGATATTTGTGTTAAATATAACTGTAGTGTGTGTGTGTGTGTGTGTGTGTGTGTGTGTGTATATATATATATATATTTTTTTTTTGTGTGTGTGTGTGTCTGTCTTTATTTTATTTTCTAATCCCGACATTGAAAATTTGCCATTTGAAAAAAAAGAAAAAACAGACATTGACATTTTTATTTCAACCGACATACTCTAAAATGTGTTGAAAAAATCCGTGAACCTAAAAATAAAAAATGAGTGGCCTAATTTTTCATTTTCATGCTTTAAACTGTTTTCGTGTCATTTTTCAGTCTCCATTTTGTCTCTGTGTCTCTACAGCTGCAGCAGTTCACATGATTTTACCCTCAAAACCAAAGAGCAGAGAAGATTTCCTGCAGTGTAGGTGTAACACACACACACACTCACTTCAACTCAGAGGAGGACCGCCCACATGATGGCCTTGCATTTTCACTGATAACTTAACTTGGTTATTAATGCATAAACATTCGATTTTTTTTTCTTTCTTTCGCCTCGACTGTCGTGACATGCGTGGATTAAATGTACATTATCCTCGATGCGTCAAGTTTGAGCTTAATCTTATTTTTATGTAATAAAAAAGGGCTTCATATTTAACAGCAAATGCACTGGACTTGGAAAACTGATCTACATTCCTCACCACAGTTTATTAACACATCAGCACCATCTTTTAAACTTGAATGGTCTTCAGAAGTCACAAATCTAAGCTTGAAGGTTGATTTTATAGACATGGTATCTACATTTTAAGCTGGGATTTTATAAAGCTCATGAGCTGACATCGTTACTGCTGAGAATTATGGCGATGACACGATCAATCTCAGAATTCCAGACATGATAAACAAAAGTACAACACTTATTCAGAAGGTCATTAAAGGAACCGCTTCGATCCAAACACAGTGAGCAGAAATCCTGTTCCTCAATAAAAATCTATAAAGGTTCTCTGAAATGTTACTACGGCTACAGAAGGACTCTGAATCCAACACGCACACGTTATCCTCTTCATGTTTATCTAAACCTTTTCCTGTGCAGACACAATTATACTGAGCATAAATTCATACAGAGACTGTGTGTGTGTGTGTGAGAGAAAGAGAGAGAGAGAGAGAGAGAGAGAGAGAGAGAGAAAATAAGAGCACTGAATAACAAAGGTATATAAAAAACTAATGTTTATAAGTTATTTTAAAATGGAAAACTGTGTGAATAATAATGTAAAGTGTCAGAACACTGTTGTGATGTAGGAATTAAAACATGCTGTACATTTCTCTGAACAGTAGGTGTCGCTAGTGAACTCTGTTGAATGAGACTCCGAGTCATGAATCTTTTCGTGAATCACAACCACTGAGCTCTATATAAAACCTGGAGGACTCAGAACCCATTCCCCTCTGTAGAGACGAGTGAAGCCATCTGGACGCCATCTTACCACTCACATCGTGTGGATTTGGTTTGTGTGTTAAACCGTCGTCTCATCTCATCTCATTATCTGTAGCTGCTTTATCCTGTTCTACAGGGTTGCAGGCAAGCTGGAGCCTATCCCAGCTGACTACGGGCAAAAGGCGGGGTACACCCTGGACAAGTCGCCAGGTCATCACAGGGCTGACACATAGACACAGACAACCATTCACACTCACATTCACACCTACGGTCAATTTAGAGTCACCAGTTAACCTAACCTGCATGTCTTTGGACTGTGGGGGAAACCGGAGCACCCGGAGGAAACCCACGCGGACATGGGGAAAACATGCAAATTCCACACAGAAAGGCCCTCGCCGGCCACGGGGCTCGAACCCGGATCTTCTTGCTGTGAGGCGACAGCGCTAACCACTACACCACCGTGCCGCCCCATGAGAGATGATGATGATAATAATACAAAAGGCTGTACAATACTTCCTTTCTATTTAGGACAGCTGTTGAAACAGGATTATTTTCTCATGTTATTTGCCATTTTCACTTCATTCTCACAGTCATGTCTTAACAGTATTTATTCATCACATAATTCACTGTCATTTTAGACACAAATGATTCAATTTTGATGCTTTTCCTTTTTAAGACAACACAGTGTTTAGCAAATGGGGTAACTTTTAACGTGGTAAACAAATGTAATAAGAAACACAGCGTCTGACAGTATGGATGCCGGATGCACCGTCTGGCCAAATGCTTCAGTGAGATGACGACTGGACTGAACCCACACTCCACAAGCAGTTAACAAAACTCATCTTGCATAGACGTGAATTATTTTATTTTCCAATGCATACATCATTCATAATTCTGATTAAAGTTGCATTTGTTTACCACATTAAAAGTTGCCCCATTTGCTGAACAGTGCGTGGACTTAAAAAGAAAAAGCTTCATTCTCACATGTTTTAACAGTATTTATTGGTCACAATTTTGCTAATTGAATTTTTTGTGTCTAAAATGTGACCAATAAATACTGTTAAAACAGAGGGGAATGGGTTCGGAGCCCTCCAGATTTTATATCGAGCCAAGGCCTCTTTCGTCATCGGTCACGTGGTTTCGTCTGCCACGCCCCCTTCTACTCCATACGCGCTTCGGAGCCTCACGACAGACAGGTGTCTCACACACACTTCTTATAAATCCTGTGATTAACATCTAACCTGTGGATATTTTATTGTTTTAGATTTCTGTTATCTGACTCTGGATCCAAACACAGTAAATCCTAACCTCATTCTGTCTGAGAACAGAGCGGTGACACGCAGTGAGACAAAACAGCGATACTCTGATCATCCAGAGAGATTTGACTCCTTGTGGCAGGTGTTGTGTAAGGAGAGTGTGTGTGGACGCTGTTACTGGGAGGTGGAGTGGACGGGTGATGGTGTGGACATATCAGTCTCATATAAAGAGATCAGCAGGAAAGGACGGGGTTTTGAGTGTGGGTTTGGATTCAACAGTCAGTCCTGGAGTCTGCAGTGTTTTCCTTCCTCTGTCTATTTCCGACACAACAACATTAAGACTGTTCTCCAAGGTCCATCATCCTCCAGAATAGGAGTGTATGTGGATCACAGTGCAGGAACTCTGTCCTTCTACAGCGTCTCTGACCCGATGAGGCTCCTCCACAGAGTCCACACCACATTCACTCAGCTTCTATACGCTGGGGTCTGGATGTGGCTTTCTGACTCATCTGTGAGGTTTTGTGATCCGATGAAAAAATGAAATGTTGGTAAAAGTTGAAATGTTGAGTAAAATTATAACTGAGGTGTCAGATTGAATTTCTCCCTGAAATACAAAGACACTTTTGTGTGCAGAAACTGTGGCACTAATGAATTATTATTTTCAGAGTGCATCTGTTTTATAGATTAATAAGAAAATAAGTTACATAAATGTCTTAATGCAGAATATAAGATGTTTCTAGAAAAAAAAATTCAGACTATTTTAAATGTATGCACTATTATGAGATTTATTACACTGATATGAAAGTTTAGAATGTCTCATTCTGTTTTTTCTTTGGCAAAATCTGTTTCTTCAGAAATAAAACTTCCTCAAACTACTGCGTCTTTCTGTCCTGCTGCTGGTGGAAACACACCCTACTGTGTGTAAGAACACTTAACAATTTTGTGTCTTGAACCATTTTCTGTTCAAAAAAAAATATTTAAAATATGGAATAAATACAGAGTTATTTTGCAGGTTTTGGAATCTATCCATATAAAGATTATTTACAAATCATTGTTTTCAGTTTTAATTTCAATTTCCACATACAATATCACCTTTTTCTGATTTGGGGCTGTTTTTCCTCTCAGATGCCTGATTTAATGTCAGTGATGTGTCTCTCTCCCCATGTTCTAAACTCATTTGTACTAGTTTATTGTACTTTAAAACTAATAGATGGTGTAATCATTTAAAACAATAAAATAGGGTTAATTTTAATTACCAGGGCATAAAAACTCTCTTTGTGTTTCTACTTTTCTATTTCCATTTAAAGGCCAAATGACGACTATTAATCAAACTCAGGTTTATAAAAGATGCTTCATAAACTCAAGATCCAAACACTGTGTCGAAACAAAACTTTATTAAACAGAGATCAGTTTAAATCCCAGAGGGAGCGCTCGCGTCTCTCTCCATCACTACACACTGGGAACTGCACACACTTCAGGCCTCACACACCACACACTGGTTTCCTGTGAGGCCTTCACTAATGTGCAGCTCCACATTTAACTGTAAATATACAGTTAAACTAAACAGCAGACAAGTTAGCATTCATAGACAGGCAAAAACGATTTCTGAAGACATTACTACTAAACCTACACAAAGCTTACACTAGACTTTCACAGCAAGAGGCTATACATTCAACACCAAAACTTACTTTTCTGGTCAATTACGCACACACAAGGATCTTAAACAGGGAATTGCTTCCTCACGCAGCACTCGAAACTACACTGAAAACGGCACGAGAGGTGCCCGGGAACATGAATAATCGATATCAGCACTGGGGCACATGAACATGCGTAACTTGACTGACAGTCTTTCCAACACAGCCGCCCCCAAATTTATATCTAAATTTGTCCCATGGAAAGGCTGTTGTGGGGTCAATCAGGGTCACCAGGATTGTCCTCTGCGTTGGCAATCTCTGGCAACACAATCAGGCGGGTGATGGGCCTGGTGTAGACTCGGTCCTTGATTTTCACCTCGGCTGTCCTTACTCGTCTGTCGATGCCTGGGAAGACCTTGACCACTTTGCCGATCTGCCATGAAGACCTTGGAACTGGGGGGTCAATCACCAGCACTACCATGCCGACTTCGACATCTGGAGAAGAATTCTGCCACTTCCCTCTGGTCTGTAGTCCTAGCAGGTAATGTTTGATGAAAACTGACCAGAATCTCTCTGCCAACACTTGGGAATGTCTCCATCTCCGTTTGCTCAGCAGCTCAGACTCTGGATAAATTACTTGAGGTAAGGAGCCATCTGGCCGCCCCATGAGGAGACAATTCGGTGTCACGGGGTCTGGATCTGCCAGGTCTGCTGAAACATATCCAAGGGGCTTTGAGTTCATCATAGCTTTGATCTCAATAAGGACCGTCCTGAGGACTTCCTCTGTCACAGTCTCTGAGCCCAATGTGGCATAAAGGGCAGCCTTGACCGATCTGATCTCACGCTCCCATGCTCCACCAAAATGGGGAGCTGCAGGTGGATTGTAATGGAAGCTGATCTGCCGTTTGGCCAGGAGTTGCTGCAATTTGGGGCTTAGGCTACTGTAGGCCTCTCTAAGTTCAGTCTCCCCTCCACGGAAATTTGTGCCTTGGTCAGAGTAGAGTTCGGCAGGCTGACCACGACAGGCAATGAACCGTCTAAGGGCCATGAGGAAAGCGTCGCTGTCAACGGAGGTCAGGATTTCTAAATGGACAGCCCTAGTTGTCAGGCATTTAAATAGCAGGCCCCACCTCTTCTCGTTTCGGTGCCCCACCTTGATCATGAAGGGGCCGAAGCAGTCCATACCAGTAGAATGGAATGCTGGTTTGTACAGTCTGAGTCGAGGGGGTGGAAGGTTCATCATCTTCTGACTGGCTGGTTTAGACCTCCATCTTTGGCATTCTAGACAGAGATGTTGATGCCTGCGCACTGCTTCCCTTCCTCGGAGTATCCAGAACTTCCGACGAAGCTCGGCGAACACTCGTTCTGGTCCCGGATGACATAACTGGACATCATAGGCCTTTATGAGGAGACGAGTATTCGTATGGCTAGGATCCAGGACTACAGGGTGGATACTGTCTGAATCAAGTCCTTCCACACGTCTCAATCGGCTTCCAACTCTAATGAGCTGGGTGGCATGGTCGAACTCAGGGGAGAGGCAGAGTAAACGACTATTTGAGGGAACTGATTTCCCTTCCTCTAGGAGCCAATATTCCTCAGGGAAGCAGTCTGTCTGGACTCTCCTCAGCACCAGAAACTCTGCCTCCCTGAAGACAGTGGCAGGAAGGTGATGAGTGAGACCCGCCGCCCCATGAAGCTCCTCAGCCACTGCTTGCAGCAGGTCCTGCCAGCTGGCATGCCTGCACCCATCTGTCACAGATGGCAAAGCTGTGGCTAGTCCACAGAAGGTGGTCATCCTTAGCTCTGTGTGATCATCCCTGTCAGGCTCGGAGGGATTCGATGGCCATTCATTTTGAGGTAGCAGGAGAAACTGAGGTCCATGAATCCAATGGTTAGATTCTATGAGCTGCTCCAAGTGCTTGCCTCTGGTTAGGTCATCTGCCGGGTTTCTGACAGAGTCTACGTATCTCCAGAATTTCAGGTTGGTCAACTCCTGTATCTCTGCCACTCGAGTACTTACGAACACCTTGAAATGACAGGACTCAGAGTGCAACCAATGGAGGACAGTGGTAGAGTCTGTCCAATAGGTGACTTCTAGAATGGATAGGGTAAGCTCTTTTAGGAGGAGTGCAGACAGCTGAGCACCTGTGAGTGCTGCACATAGCTCCAACCGTGGCATTGAGTGCTGTTTTCTTGGAGCTACTCGGGACCTTGCTAGGAGGGAGGCTAGATGTACATTGCCATCAGCATCTGTGGACTGAAGGTAAGCCACGGATCCATAAGCCTTTTCTGAGGCATCACAGAAAATATGAATGTTGTGGGTCACCTGAGGATCGTCCAGTGAGGATAGTAAGTAGCATCTTGGCAAGACCATTTGAGGCAGATGTTTCAGCTCTGATTCCCACTCTACCCAGGCTTGAAGGAGATGTTCAGGGAGTAGGGGGTCATCCCAATCCCGGTGCTTATCCCAAAGTTGTTGGACAATGATCTTTGCACGGGTGGTGAAGGGTAGGAGGACTCCAAGAGGGTCGTACTGAGTGGCCAACACACGGTAGATGTTACTCATTGTAGGAGCCTTGTATGACACAGGTCTGTGCTTAAAGCCTAAGGTGTCAGTGTCACAGAACCAGCTCAAGCCTAAAGTGGATTCTCTTACTTCTGCTTTGTCCTGTGAGAGCCATAGCTCCAGTTTGGCAGATCTAGCATCAGGTGGGAGGTGGCTAACAACATCTGGCTGGTTGCTGGCCCACTGTCGAAGGTCAAATCCTCCAGATGCTAGTAGGTCTCTTAGCTTGTTGAGCAAATGGCGGGCTTCCTGACTGGTTCTAAAGCTCTGGAGACAATTGTCTATATAGAAGCATTTCTCCACAGAGAATCTTACGTCTTCTTCTGGCGAGCTGTGAGATGTGACATGTCTCTGCAGAGCAAAGGTGGCACAACAAGGACTACAAGTTGTCCCGAAGGGTAACACTTGCCACTCGTAAATGTCAGGTGGGTCATCTCTCCTTATATCACGCCATAGGAAGCACAACAGAGGTTTGTCTTCAGGCAGGAGCAATACTTGGTGAAACATTCCTCGTATGTCTTCACTGATGGCCACACTATGCTGCCTGAATCGAAGGAGAACGCCCAGGAGTGAGGGACTAAGGGTTGGACCAGGCAGCAGGCCTTCATTGAGGTTGAAACCTTTGTGTCTGAAGGAACAGTTAAACACTATTCGATCTTTGCCATTGTGGTTGACAATGAAGTGGGGAATGTACCAGCTTTCCCCTGTGGAGGTGTTCTCAGAGGCCAATTTGGTCACAGCATTAGCATCCACTAATCTCTTGACCTCAGCATTGTATATCTCTGCTTTGCCAGGGTCTTTAGCCAGACGTTTTTCCATGCTCCTGAGGCTAGGCATGACAGCTTCCTTAGGGACCTGGAAGCGGGGACTGTTGGCTTTACGTAGCAGTGGTGTGGCATAACGAAGGACTCCATCCACCTCTACTCTGGTTGTCTTGGTCTCCAAACAACGAATGGCATCTTGATCTTCTCTTGACCACGTGGCCTCTTTCTCACAACAGTAAGGCAGGACATCAAGTTGCCACAGGCGCTCTACATCTCTTTTGAGTTCCACTTCTGCAGGACTCAGGGAAAGGAAAAGGCACTGTTGTGACTGTAACTGTGTTTGGAGAAGACGAGCTGGACCCTGTAGTACCCATCCAAGCCGGGTCTGTACAGCAGCTGGCCCACCTGGTGGTCCTAGATGAACAGGTGTGATGGGCGTTATCAAATGAGGGTGGTCAGCACCAATGAGTAGCAGGGGTGATGCATGTTCAAAGGGCTGCAGAGGTAGGTGTTGAAGATGCTTATACCTGCTCAGAAGGGTGGCAGGATATGAATGGTCAGCAAGTCCAAGGTGCTCAGCGGTAAAGGCTGCTTTGATTTGGAATGTCTTTTGAGGCTGGTTCGCAGGAGACAGCTGGAAGGAGACAGAGGAACCACTAAGAGTTTGCACATCTTGACGTATGGTTCTCAATGTCAAATTCTCTTCTGAGCCTTGTATGCCCAGCTTCAATGCTGCAGCTGCGAGCACGATGGTTCGCTCTGATCCATCATCGAGCACTGCATAGGTGTCGAGAGTTTTCCCTTGATAGCGAATCAGAACTCTAGTGACCTTAAGGAGGACTCTTTTGCTGTCTGTAGGCTGGTCCAGGTACAGGGTTTCAGTGGCTGACTTTGACCGGCTTGAAGATTCTTTAGGGCTGGCATCTTTGGTATTGACCTCATGCAGGATCTGAAGGTGTCTTCCCTTACAGATACTGCACGGCTTCTTTAGTGTGCACTGTGCAGCCTGGTGATTGCGTGCACACCGCCAGCATCTATGATTAGCTTTTATCCAATTAGCCATCTGATCTTTGGTGAAGGCTTTGAATACTGTACATTGACTGAGGTAGTGTTCGCTACTGTTACAGTATGGACAGAAAGCCGGTGAGGTAGCTTTCCTCTGGGCTAAGTCAGCTGTCTTATTTGAGGAGTCAGCTGATGGCTGCGTGGGAACTTCATTGGCTCCATGCAGTATGGTAGCTGAGCGAGTGGTGGACTTCCCTTCTCGCCTGCGATCAGGCTTTTGAGCTGTTTTCTGCCCTTTGCCGATAGTCATTGTGGCTGAGTCTTGACACCATGCCTCATAATGTAGCCACTCTGACAGGTCAGTGAGAGTGAACACAGTTCCAGGGCCTCGACCCATCCGGCGACGGAACTCTGACCTCATTTCTATTGGTAGCTTGCTCAAGAGGCGCTCCACATGGGATCCACATCTTAACTCTATGTCACCGTCTGGACCCAAAGTAGCAAGCATGCCAACCAGAGCTCTAATTTCCAAGGCAAATCTCTCAAAGGCCTCTGTATCTCCCCTTCTGACGTCTGCTGAATCCATTACACTGGCGATTTTCTTGAGAGCTAGCTTATGGGGTTGACCATATCTCTCAGTCAACGCAGCCATGGTGTCAGAGTAAGGAAAGGAGGAGTTCATGAAGGAATCTGCTACCAGACATGCTTCCTCGAGCTTCAAGTGATCCAAGAGGATTTGGTATCTGAATAACTCCATAGAGTCAGGAGGCAGAAGGTTTCCAAGAGCTCTCTGTAAACGAGTGAACTCGCCAGGATCTTTTGTGACAAAGTCAGGTATTGTTGCTTTAGGACCCCTATAGGTTTGCTCTTGGTTTGCTGGGTACATAAGGCATTATACAGGAACTCTGGGCCTTCGTGGTGGATATTGAGGCTGCGGTGCAAACGATGGCTGTTGAGCATAAGTAGGTCTGGATGGTGGAACCTGTGGCTGAGAATAACCAGCAAAGTAAGGCTGACTTGGCTGAAGGCTATAAGGTAGATGAGTAAAAGGCTGGTGAGGATAAGGAACTTGCTTTGCTGAGGAGCCTCCATAAAAGGGGATATTAGCTGATTGCAGTGGAGGTTTACTGGGCGTAAAGGCTGCAACTTGGTCTTTCACTATCTTCAGCTCAGACATCATTTTCTCAAAGAAGTCACTCAACATCTGGTCTCTATCTGAAGGTTCTCCCCGAGGACTCTGCGGAGGGGAGGAAGGATGATGAGGCTGTGCCCCAGTTGTCTGAGATGACTGCGTTGAGCAGTGGCTGTTGGGCTGAGAAGGTGCAAGAGGCTGTGAAGCTGGAGTGGAATGAGGGATCTGAGATGAATGATAAGGTAACGGTGAGATATTTCTGGATACAGGATGCTCAAGATGTGGCTCTACATGCTCACTATGTGGCTGGTCACCATATTGGCTGGTTGACACATGCAGTGTCGGTGGTTGCCATCTTTCCCATGATTGGTGATAGGGGGACATGGGTGGTTGACCACTAGGCTGCAGTAGAGGAGGACTATGGGGACCTGAAACAGGCAGCAGCGGGTACATGCTGTGCTTAAGCACTGGATGCAACCCATCATCGATTGGTACAGGCAACTGCTCACACTGACTGTAAGGTGTTCCATCTCTTGTCGGAGGCAAAGTCCCCATTGGCACTCTCTCTTCTGGCATATAGTGTAGCCTCTCTTCAGTACCCTGTGCTGGCTGGTGCTGTAGTGTAGGATGAAGGACTAAGGGGAGGGAATGTCTTCGGCCATCGCTCAGATCATATTCTTGAAGATAACCAGGTAGATGGATCTGACACTTTGGCCTGACAGCTTCAGGATGTGATGAGTATGGCTGCATATCTTCAAAATACACCTCTGTCCAAGGCTAACACCAATATCCGGCTTGAAGGACCTTTGTTGAGTGGGTGTGGCTCAGGTACTGAAAGATGGACTGTATTAGGAATGAGATATGGGTGTCTCCTTGGTGTGTTGGTCAGAACACAGGACAACTGGATATGCAAACCAAGATTTACTTGTCTTCAAATGCACAATACAGCACAGCACGGGGTACAAGGTGTTCAATTTCCAAATAAATCTTCCTCTATTCTGTATTTATATTTATCTAGGTGGATATTATCTTAACATGTCTGTTGCAATAGTATGTGTATGGTCTGAGAAAAGAAACAAACAAATAATGTGCATTAACACACTATAGGATACTACAGAAATACAAAATGATGTGTGGTCTAACAGTGCCAACTAGTGACCACTAGTGGCACTGCAGGTTGGACTCAGCAGCATGGAAACTTTCGGAAATTAGCCATTTAAATATGCATAAAACTAGCGAACTTTTAACTTCAAATATCTAGTCAAAATGGACTAAATAAGGCTGACTAAGATAAGATATAATAACTTACTAACTCTAGGCATGAAAAACGGAATATTTGGATCAAATAACAGGTTGAACTTCTAAATATACAGTTAAACTAAACAGCAGACAAGTTAGCATTCATAGACAGGCAAAAACGATTTCTGAAGACATTACTACTAAACCTACACAAAGCTTACACTAGACTTTCACAGCAAGAGGCTATACATTCAACACCAAAACTTACTTTTCTGGTCAATTACGCACACACAAGGATCTTAAACAGGGAACTGCTTCCTCACGCGGCACTTGAAACTACACTGAAAACGGCACGAGAGGTGCCCGGGAACATGAATAATCGATATCAGCACTGGGGCACGTGAACATGCGTAACTTGGCTGACAGTCTTTCCAACAAGCACTGTTTGGTCAGATCAATCCCACAGTCCAAAGACATGCAGGTTAGGTTAACTGGTGGCTCTAAATTGACTGGAGGTGTGAATGTGAGTGTGAACGGTTGTGTGTCTCTGTGTGTCGCCCTGTGATGATCTGGTGACTTGTCCAGGGTGAACCCCGCTTCTCACCCATAGTCAGCTGGGATAGGATCCAGCTTACCCACGACCCTGCACAGGATAAGCAGCTACAGAGAATGGATGGATGGTCAGATCAATTAATCACTTCAGAATCCTGTTCCTAAGAGAGAGAGAGAGAGAGAGAGATGTGTTCATTGCTTACTGAAAGGAATAGAAAATGTAAAGTAAATACATGCATGGGTTGGTAGCTTGTAATATTGAGAGCCTGTAAGAAAAGTTTCAGGCATGTTTGACCATTTATAAGAAAGCTGTGAGCGTTTTTGTATCGCTGCTCTAATGCCACCAGGAGGCCGCCATGTTGCCTGTTGGAAGGGCGATGCGTGACGTCATTTGGGCGCAAGGCTGAGTGTAGCTCTTCAGTACTGAAGGAGCAAAGCGAAAGGTCTGCTAAGGTGAGAATGTCGATTTTTTCACTATACATCTGAAATAGTGTATTAATGAGCTGCAACCCTGACTTTTGGACAAACCTGAACTCTTTACCTGTAAAACGAGGCTGAAACTGCGTTATACTATTCGTTAGCATGCTTAGCATGCTCTCAACTCATTCATGAAAAACTTCATCAAGATGTCCCCAAGCTAGCCGACCGTAATTACCGTGGTAGACAGTCCAACTCCCGCAGCAACGCAGAAAGAGGGTAAACAAACACTGCTTTACTATACAGGATTCATCTGAACATTACAGCAGGATGCACTTGTACAAGAAAAGGCAGAAATATTGCCAGAAACCCCCGAGCTGCTGGTATGGGATGGATTTATCTGGTAAAATTCATACATGTAAAGGATACAGTATAAATAGCACTGAGGACAACACAAAGTATAAAATACACTTATTTCCAATGTGGTCCTCTTGATGACAGCAGGAAACAATAAAATATAACAGACAATAATAAACTGACAAAATTCTATAAACAATGATGAGTCATAAACAAAAATATGCTAACTGTAATTATCACAGAGTACAACTAGATTACAGAAATAGCACCAAAATGATTAAAAATTAGTTACACACACAAAACTGGGTTTGGAATTTACTCCATAAAATTTTTAAGAAACAGGTGAAACAGTTATCACGTGTTTGACGTCACTTACAATACACGGCCGTATTCGATAAAATGGACCACAGCGCCAGCGACATTTCTTCACTGATTTCCTCGAGTATTTTGGACAATGACACAAATAACGATGAGGATCATGATAAACAAGCATTACCGTATCAATTAGTTACACACAAGTGAACAATATTTATAGAGTTGTTTTAGTCAGTCATTACTGAGGCTTTTCTGAGAACACTGAATCAAAGCAAGACACCCAACAAACATCGAGCTGCTTAGCTGCATCAGCAATTATTACATTTATGCCCAAAGGAACTCAAAATAACATCACGCTTAATAAAAACTTAGGGAAGCCATAAAGTGTTTTCTTACCCTTTGAATTTCTCTTTTGCGGACTACTGACCGTGTTGTCTCATTTGTAAGCTTCAAGTCTTACTCGCTATGCGGAACTTCGTGTCTTGCACCCAAATGACGTCAGAATTGCCGGAAACGATCAGGGGGAATTTTCTGATTGGTTAAAATATTTTCAATGGTGGTATCCATGAAATCATCCATTCTGCATAGAAACTAGGGATAGACCGATTATCGGCCGGGCCGATTATCGGTGCCGATATTCGGCATTTAGACGCATATCGGTATCGGCCTTCTTTTTTAATCCGACGGCCGATAAGAGATCATTTTAAAATTGGGTTATTTTGGCTCTGATGCAGCCACGCCTCTCTATCTGCAGCCACTGATCTGGCTCGAGCATTGTCCCACCCACAGCACCATCTGATTGGTTACACAGCACGGGTAACAGCCAGTCAGTAGTGAAAGATCGCACACGGCGGAGAGGAGCAAGTTTTGCCAAGTGTAGAACCTCCGGAGAGCAGATTGATGTTTCGAAGGTAAGTTAAGGCAGCAGACTCCCGAAATTGTAATAAACATCCCAGTCCTCTACAACTCACAACTACTAGTAACGTTACTGTGAGCCCAATAACGTTATATAAACATAAGCGGCAGCTTTGCTGCTCGCAGTCCCTCCAGACGTGTCTGTTAATCACTTGAAACAAGGTTGCTGATAATATCGATATGGAAATAGTCCGTGATGTGTGTGTGAGTGAGTGAGAGTGTGTGAGAGCTACAGTCTATGAGTGAGAGGGAGAGAGTGTAAAAAACCTAATGAACTCAATTCAGTCCAGCTTTATTGCAGGGAAGCACATAGAGGTGAAGGCTAATTAGCTTTTAGCATAACGTTAGCCCACCGGTCCGCTCTCTCCTCTGGCAGACGCTCAGCAAACTGTAACAATGCGGAGCCATGTCTGTTATGGTAGAGAATAGTGTGTGTGTCTGTGTGGGCCACATGAGAAGCTGCATAAACTGACAGCAAATCACCGTCTGTCTGACAGAAAACTGAAGGGCAATAATGACTGTTAAACTACCAAGTTATTTTACTTTACCTTTTTCTGTGTTGAGGGAGAGATCCCAAGCAGCAGAAAATGACATATTGTTAGATAAAGTGTGTCCTGATTGAAGAAGCTGTCTTTGATAGTTTCTTGTAGAGAGGAGCAGAATATTGCTGTTCAAGACTTAAGACATAATGCATCATAAAGCCTACATGAATGAACTGCATGGTGTTCAGGGATGAACAGTCTCTCCTATTGCTATTGTACTATTTTTTCAGCTATAGTAACATACATTGTTCGTAATGTAGCAGCCTAGTTTTGAATGACAGGGTCCCTGCTATCACATGTTGTTAAAATATAACATTTACATAATAAAATCAACTGCAGGTTTCCCAAATGCTGTAATAAATTAAGCACGATGAGTTGAGCACATGTCAGCATATGGCCCCACTTTTAACTCACTCTCTTTTTTTCAAACCCTTATTGCAGATGGATAGACCTAGGTTTAAGAGTGCAGTATGGATGTATTACACCCAGCCAACACCAGGGAAGGCAGTGTGTAATACATGCAATGAAGGTGTCAGCATGGGAGCAACAACGGGAAAAAACAAAAATACTTCAAACCTGTGGTCCCATCTTAGGATTCACCGCCCTGAGTTGTATGAAACGGCACAGAAGAAACAGGGATCTGAATCTCATCAGGATGAGGCAACTTCATCTCAGCCAACAATAGAGGACATGTTTCAGAAACAAAGAAAGTGGACACACTCCGATGACAGGTCGAAACTAATGGACAAACTAGTCATAGAGATGACAGTCACTGACAACCAACCGTTCATGGTGGTGTCTGATGTTGGCTTTAAAGTGCTGATGACACGTTTTTGACATCTTTGGTGATGTTTTATAACAAAAAGTAATTCCCGATGATCCATATATTAATTCACGAAGGCACCTATTTTACAAGTTATGATAAAAAACGCGGCTATTTGGGCAAATTTGATGGGGCTGCAGCACCCAGGAGACGAATGAGGAGGAGGGGCTATATGACATCAGCGAAAGAATCTTCCTCCTAACTTACCAGTTTGTTGTTGATGCGACAGGTGTTCAGTTTATCATTATTAGTATTATAATTATACATTATTATACATTATATATATATATATATATATATATATATATATATATATATATATATATATATATATATATATATATATATATATATAGTTATAGTTATTATGCCTTCGCGTTGTGTTGCCAGCTTTTGCTCCAAAACCCACAAGGATGGGGTAAGTTTATTCAAGCTTCCCAGAGATCCCGAGCTGCATGCGAAGTGGGTGAAGCAAGTCAGGCGCACTCGTGACAAGTGGGAGCCCTCACCAACATCCATCCTGTGCTCTGAACACTTCGATTTGGATTGTTTTGACACCCTTCCCAGCTTAAAAGAATCTCTTGGGTGTTCAGTTCAGCACAAACGTGTGTTGCTACCATCAGCAGTGCCTACAGTATTCCGGAGTGGGTCTACTAGTAGCTGTGCCGGATCCAGCAGTCGCCTGGGACAAGGCGACTCCTCCAAAGACAGTCCTCCTGTCAGAACATGTGTTGAGAAACGACATAAGATAAAGGTACGTAGAGCTATAGAGTGCTCCAACATGATGCTAAAAATAGTAACCATGCAGTCTGCACGGCCATCTTGGAAGTGACTCACTCCAGAGCACTCATAGAGTGCACATCATAGAGTACACATTCATGATAATCATAAATGTAATCGTAACGTCGGCGTGATATCAGTCATGTATTTGCTTGTGAAACCTTGCGGCTTTCATGTAACTGCCGCCTAGCAACGAGAGGCAAAGGGTAAAGAGGGTAGGCTATCATAGATTCTATTTGGAAGAGATCAATACATGATTGCTTAAAAATTAGGTATTTTAACAATTTGCATCTGTTTTGTGATTATCGTGACACTTGTGTGTTATATAGAACTGTATGTCTTATCAGCACATCGAGGATCTTCCACCGGAGGCTTTAGCAAGTACTCGTAGCAACACTACACTTTACCCTTTGCCATGCGTTGTTAGGGAACGGTAGCAAGTACCCCGATGACCGACTTCAAGAATATGTAGAAAAAATTTAGAAATTATACTTTCCAAAAGTCATTTGAGCTTAGTGTATTGCATTTCCATTTATATTGTAGGTTCTTGCTGATGTTTTTGCGGAGTATGACGCAGCTGCTGAATCAGAAGCTGCAGAGTTTGTATGTACTAGTTGTGAACATTCACATTATTATCAATCTCATTTATTTAAAATCAGATAAAATCATGCCATCATGATCACTGCTTAAAGTACCAGTATTTGGTTGTTCTTTTGCTCAGAACTGTGATGCCAGCTGCCAAGTAGACCGGCGTTTTCATGCGCCATTTCCATTGAGTAGAACAGCCAGTGAACCGCAGCGTGTTCTTCCGCTGACATCATAGCATGGCCGCGAGCCACGGACCCAGTTTTCTTGCGCTGTGCAATTAAAAGTTGGATATTCGCATAACAACAGCTTCTTTTCACGTAATTATAACAGAAATCTAACATGTTTGCCATGTTGTATAGTTTATTTAAGAAATTGCATAGAGTCATGTTCGTGTCATCAGCCCTTTAAGTGCCTGATGGCTGCAGCAGAGCCACGATATGCTCTGAAAAGTGACAAGTATTACCGAACTGAAAAGCTGCAAGAAGTTCACCACAAGGTTGTGGACAAGATCAAAGCCCTGATTCAACCTGACAATGCTGGCTACTCTCTCTCCTTCACCACAGACTGCTGGTCTGGTGTGACAGAGTCTCTCATGAGCCTGACATGCCATTTCATTGATGCTAAATGGATAAGAAAGCAGGTCGTTTTAAACACAAGAGCGATGCATGGGTCCCACACTGGGGAATACCTGAAAGAGACATTCCTCAGTATGCTTGAGGACTGGAAGATAAGCAAAGACCTTGTAGCATTAGTGCTTCGAGACAGCGGAGCAAATATTGTCAATGGAACGAGGCTCGCTGAACTCCCAGACCTCAGCTGCACATTGCACACCTTGCAACTTGTGGTGAATGATGGTCTGTCAAGTCAAAGAGCCATCACAGATGTCATCGCAATACTTAAGAAGTGTGCCACACATTTCCACCACTCCATTCTGGCCAAACAGCGTTTGCGAGACATTCAGAGAGAACTTGGCCTGCCAGAGCACAACATAATCCAGGCTGTTCCAACGAGGTGGAACTCAACGCTTCACATGCTCCAAAGAATGCTGGAGCAAAAGTGTGCGATTACCATCTACTGTGGTGAACATGGAGGATTTGCAGGTCCCAGTGCCCACCAGTGGGACCTTGTGTCCAATTTAATTGAAACTCTTCTCCCAATAGAGGAAGTGACACTTCAGGTGAGCCACAGCAACTCATCAGCATCCTGCATCATTCCATGCCTGACTGTGCTGAAGATGCTACTTCAAGATGATGAGGGGCCCTCCACAAAAGGCATCAGAACGCTCAGGCAAGCCATGAGGGAGAGCCTGGACAAGCGTTTCTCAAAAGTAGAAGACACAAAAACTGTGGTGCTGGCTTGTTTCTTAGATCCTCGTTATAAGAGTCACGCATTCTCCTCTGCCACAACATTGAGCAAGGCTAAAGAATGGTTAAAAGAGGAAGAGGACGCTGCCACACAACAGACCACTCGAGAGGAGCATGCTGCCGCAGAAGGAGCCAGTATGGAGGAGCAGGCTGCTGCAGAGGAGGCCAGTGTGGAGGAGCAGGCAGCTGCATATGGGACAATTTGTCCACAATCAAGATGACAAAAATCAAATGAAAAAGAAAAAAAAAAAAACATATGTCTCATGCAGAATATCAGGCTGATATTGATTGAACACACAGAATAACCACAGAGTGATAATATTATAAATTATAAAACAAGAACCGTCTGAGGGTTTAGAACAAAAACAAAACCATCAACAAAGATCCCTAGAGGGCTGGAGCGAAGAGATCAGACCTGATACTAGTAGTATGTACGATTTTTTTTTAGAGAGACAATATCAATGTCATCCCAAGTGTCATCCCGAGAATTAAGGAGGCGTGCGAGAGCGCGACCTACATTATCAAAAGAGGATGTGACACGAACTTCGAGATTCTTAGTAGAACAGAGAATAAATAGTCATATGTTAATCTAATTATCTATTAAATTACTGATTAAATGAATGTAATGGGTCTGTAAATTTTGCAACATCTGTTTAACTTGATGTGACGAGTGCAAGATCAATGGGTGAGACAAAACCAATTTTTCCGCATCTAAAACCATCAAAGCACATGCGGAGACAGCCCCCAGACACGCAGGTAAGCCTTGAGCAACAATGTCTAATGTTTTAATGTGTTGGATAAAAACGCACAATGATGCATTGCCCCCCCCTCATGTTCCCCAGAGGCCGTGCCCCGGTGCCCACAGGCACAGAGGTGGAAGGGCTTGAAGTGAGCAGGTGACCCAGGGGCGGAACAAAGGGTGCTTCTGAGGGAGTGATAAGCGACCACCATAGCGTCAGTCCAGGTCAAAGGATGTTGCAGTGGAGGAGGTTTTGTGTCTAGAATGACAGCCTTGAGAAAGTTCAAAACTTCAAAAGTTCAAATACTTAAGTGTCCATACAATATTGCAGCTTGGTTCTGGAAACCTTAAAGCCCTTATGCACCAGATGTACTCAGCAGACACCAGAACACACAGACCACAGAGTCCTGAGGGAGGGAGAAGGTCACAGAGCACGTTATGAATTACAGCTGAAAAAAAACAGCAGGAGAGTCAAATGAAACCTTGAGTCCAAACGCTATCTCCTCATGTGCGTGGAAAAAAAGGCAGAACAGAGATCATTAATGGCAGGAACCTGTGATATTACAGAAGAAACAATCAATTCATACGTAAATCTTGTGTAAAGTGTCTCACCACGCCTTGCTCGAGAAGAGACTGTAGGATGACATGGATCCAGAGAGAGAGGTATTGCTTATTATAAACAGGATGCACATGAATAGTTTCATGTCAATTTAAGTTCCAGGTTGCAGTGCAACAAAACGCGGAAAGGTTCAAGGACAATGAGTACTTATACAAGCCAATGCATCATAATCATGATAATTTATGAAGTTTTTTTCTTAATGGTTAAACAAAGATAAACCCAAGTCTCCGATTTATAAACAAAAAGTTATTCAAGTAAACATTTGTTAACTATTTCTTGCTGAAAAAAAAAATTATGGTTAACTAAATACATTAAAAACCTATCCATTCCATATCCTCTGTGGTTTTTAAAGGCAAAAGTATGGAGGTTTAAAACTCAGCAAACAGTTAATCAGAGCATTTCATATCAATAGTTCGAAATTAGGAGGAACATGTTTAAGCTTAGCCTCATAAGTAGCAATAAGTTTAAAGAAAGATAAGGAGATAAACAGGGCAAATTGAAATGACAAACAATTTCACTGAATGTAATTTGAATAAAACTGAATAGCTGATAAGCACTCTTTTGTTGGATTCGATATGTGACAGAGACTCAAAATACATTTTTAATTCAATTAACAGTATTAATGAGAATTGGTTGTCTGTCTTGGACATTTTGACTTTATGTATATGGAATTTACCTAATAATATAAAGAGATTACTTATTAAATTTATTATTGTGAGACAGTGCCAAAAATAATGATTTTCTCTGCCCATTGCAGATTTCTGTGGCTGTCCTTGCCTGCTATTCTTGCATGAGTTGTTTATATTATAGCTATCTGTAACAGTCTGGGAGCCCTTATCTCAATGTTCACTGAGAAAAGAGACAAAGCATATTGCTATGGAACAATTATTCAAAATATTATTTATAATAATAGGACGACAATTATTCAAAAAATGTCAAAAATGAAGTAAAAAGCGGGTTAGCTCACGGTTGAACTAATTTCATGCTTCCCAGGCAAGGTAAGTCCACATTTCGCTAAAACGCATCAGAAACAGGAGTCTCATCTCATCTCATTATCTCTAGCCGCTTTATCCTTCTACAGGGTCGCAGGCAAGCTGGAGCCTATCCCAGCTGACTACGGGCGAAAGGCGGGGTACACCCTGGACAAGTCGCCAGGTCATCACAGGGCTGACACATAGACACAGACAACCATTCACACTCACATTCACACCTACGCTCAATTTAGAGTCCCCAGTTAACCTAACCTGCATGTCTTTGGACTGTGGGGGAAACCGGAGCACCCGGAGGAAACCCACGCGGACACGGGGAGAACATGCAAACTCCACACAGAAAGGCCCTCGCCGGCCCCGGGGCTCGAACCCAGGACCTTCTTGCTGTGAGGCGACAGCACTAACCACTACACCACCGTGCCGCCCAGAAACAGGAGTATATAGGATATTTAAAGGTTAGAATTACATATGATTAATAAAAATACCACTACACCAGCGGCGGTGAGAGCGCCGAATCCTAACCACTAGACCACTACACGATCAGTTTAAAATGTTTTAGATCAACATTAAACATTAGGTTAAACATTAAACTTTTCGGCATTTCCATTCACACGTAGGGTAAATATATTTGATGCCTTTTATTATGCCTTTAAACAGGAAGTGGTATAATACTCAATATCTTAAAAATGATTCCTGATAAATATCTTCAAATCTGAAAGTGATATTTGATTTGGCTGAATTAATCAAACTCTAAGCCTTAAATATATTTCTTCTGTTTTTACCATGTCTGTTTAATTTAATTGAATGTTTTAAAAATGGTTTTTGTGTTGTATTTGCTTGTACAGTTATTTCATTATTTAAGGTCTGAACGCATAGAATTACTGCCCAAATCTGATGAGACGAGAGTTTTGCTCTAAAGAGCTGCTTTTTTCTTTTATCCAGTGCGCATGCCCAGTTCACAAGCATCATGGGAACTGGAGTTCTCATGCTATTAACAATTTTGAAAACTTCGTATCCATCATTTATAAGATCTAGACATGAAACTGCATTAATAGCTGCACTATTAATTATTAAAACGCATTAATAGTCTTGTAGAGTGCCCGCGGACCACTCGTGACTTTCCTGATAACTTTCCAGTTACAAGTTTCAGACTATCAGCACACAATATAAAATAAAATACAGATGATCTACTCACCAAACGCTGAAACTAATTGATTAAGAAGCAGATTTTTCCTCTGATGATGTTAAGGGAAGAGGATCTCTTCTCTTGGATTTCTAACAGTGATGCGATTCACAAACGATTCGGATCTTCTTCGGGACGAAACATAAATGACTCGATCGAGCGAATCGATACAGACGCTGCATTTGTTGAGTTCATGCACACGTAATGGGTTGAGGAAAGTTCATGCTTTAATTTCATGCAGCATGAGAGTGTGATTATTGTTTACAATTTGAAAACAGGAATACAAATAAGGTTTCCGTAGTTTCTGAAGAATCAAGAGCGAATCAAGTATAAATTGATTCACACGCATGCGAGTTTGTTCTAAAGAATCGATTCAGTGAAGCTTTCGTTGAGATTAAAATGCACAATATACAGAATGTCCGTATTTTATACGGATTTGATTCAATAAACATAGTATACGGGCGTACAAATAGTTATACGGATTCTTTTTAACAAAAAAAACACTTCAATATTTATTTAGAGCTATAATCAATTCCCACAATGATAAAAGAGCACATAACATTTACACTTTGTGGTTTTTTTGTCAAACATTGAAGCTTTGTATTCATTCTTAAAGTTTATTAAATAAAAAGTACCTGGGATATATCATTGTTAATTATCATTCAAATTTTAGGTAAATCATTTTAATTGCGGGCGGCACGGTGGTGTAGTGGTTAGCGCTGTCGCCTCACAGCAAGAAGGTCCTGGGTTCGAGCCCCGGGGCCGGCGAGGGCCCTTCTGTGTGGAGTTTGCATGTTCTCCCCGTGTCCGCGTGGGTTTCCTCCGGGTGCTCCGGTTTCCCCCACAGTCCAAAGACATGCAGGTTAGGTTAACTGGTGACTCTAAATTGACCGTAGGTGTGAATGTGAGTGTGAATGGTTGCCTGTGTCTATGTGTCAGCCCTGTGATGACCTGGCGACTTGTCCAGGGTGTACCCCGCCTTTCGCCCGTAGTCAGCTGGGATAGGCTCCAGCTTGCCTGCGACCCTGTAGAAGGATAAAGCGGCTACAGATAATGAGATGAGATGAGATGAGATTTTAATTGCATCTTATAAGGATTTTATAAAGGAAATAAGGATTTTGGAAGTTGGTTATAGGTTTGATTGACCAAAGGTTTGACATTTATGCACACCAGGAACACAGTTCTAACTGTTCATGTCCAGAGTACTGATTTGTTGTTTCATTATTTTGTGCATATCCAGTAATGCCTTATATAAATGCTAAAACAATTAAAGAGACATTACACAGCTCCCAGAGATTGCAAATACCTGGATGAGGATAAATCAAAACTGAGCCAGCCAAATTGTCTAGAATCTGTGTAGAATGCTAAACCACATCCAATCCCGTGGGTTTTTTTCTCGGGGTCCGGGTACCTTAATACAATAATACAATTAATATAATACAATTAATATAATGCAATTAATATAATACAATTTTTCCCCCCATGGTGGCTGCACGAAGGAATCAAAGATTAAAAGCGCGCTCTTCCCATGACAGCTCTTTCACTTCACGAGGCTCACCGTCCCGTAAACAAATTACGAGGTTTACCAGTCTTCCCGTGGCTCTACCAGCCCCGTCTCGTCCCGTAAACAAGAGTCTAAAAAGTCTACGAGGTTCCCCAAAACGTCCCGTGCCTCTACACGAGGTTTACCAACCTGAATTGGGTCTTTCTTTTTTGAAATTACTACCAACCAGGCAGAAGTCTAACCAATCATTTATAAATTAAAATTAAAATAATTTACTCACCTGGTTGGCAGTATCGCACTTCTGACACCAAATTGTTGGGGTTCACCCAGAAAGAGACCCCGAGATTCCTTCGTGAGTCCCCTCGGATCGGGGACGAATGATAGAACGAGAGAAACAGACAAGGGAACACCTGAGTTGTTCACATGCCAGTTTATTCGCACAGTCACTTCGTCAAAGATGAAAGATTACAAACACCTTTTATAACAAATCATAATCTCTCCAAACGGCTATTGTGTCTGTCAAATGTGTGTGTTTGTATGTGACCTCAGAGAGGGGTGTGTGTGTGTGTGTGTGTGTTTATGGGAGGGTGTGAGTGAGTGACATCATTTTGATATCTGTGTCTATGTGCTAGGTCAGCAAATCACATCTTAATTCCATATGTATGTGTGTGTGAATGAAACAGTTTTATTCAGTCAGTGGGTGAAACTAATACTCTGGCGACTTCCCTGTGTTGATTTACAGTGCGTAAATGCCAAAATCGCAGTAAAAAAAAATTACCGAGTTCATGTTGTTTTACCGTACGATAAGTCGGTATATCGAATATCGCGACCAGCCTACTCTCACCTAGTGAGGGGGAAAGGTATTGCTTGGTGATTGTTGATATATTCTCCAAGTGGATAGAAGTTTTCCATACAGCAAAAAAGGACTCATACGTGGTGGCCAAGGCCTATGGGATATAATTCCCCGATGGGGCATTCCAAGGAAGATTTCCAGTGATAATGGCACGCCATTTATAAGCCAGGCGTTAAAACAATGGGGTAATTATCTGGGAATAGACTTGAGACAACATTGTGCATACCACCCTGCTAATGGAGGAACGGTAGAATGGGACATTGAAAAATAAACTGAGCAAATGCTGTGCTGAAACAGGACTAGGGTGGACAAAGGTCCTACCCATAGTATTAATGCAGATGAGAATGAGAGAAAGACCAAAGCGTGGTTTGAGCCCCTTTGAGATATTGTTTGGAAGACCCCCAAACACAGGGATAGGTCCCATTACACCAGGATGCCCTGACCTTTCCTTATGTGATGTTGAATTACTGTGCAACCCTCTCTTCTTCTCCGAATAATATTCACAAATGGGTGAGATCAGCCTTACCAGTCCCGGCGCTGGGACCACTGCATGACCTGAAACCTGGTGATGGAGTGGTGATAAAGGACTTCAGAGGGACGAAGTGGAACAAGCCCAGGTGGACGGGACCATCCCAAGTGCTACTCACGACACAGTCAGCTGTAAAAGTGGACAATAGAGCTACGTGAGTACACGCCAGCCACTGCAGAAGAGTACCTGAACCAACAAACAAGCAGCACAAGGAGGCCCTGGTACAGGAAGGAGATTAAGACAGCATTCAAGAAGCCCTCAGGGGGCCTCGTCGCACCGTGAGTGGACACTCTGCTATCAAGAGCCCCTTAGGGGGACCAACGAACACGAACAACGACACATCGACACACACAGTCACATGACAGACTGTGCATTCCAACGCATTCTTCATTCTGTACCTAATTGTGAACCTCATACATGGTATAAGTAGTATTTGCTAGTCCGTCCAGTGACGGAGATTAATGCACGTATTACAGGAGCAGTGTCTGACACCACAGGTACTCCAGGGGGCAGACTTCTCAGCTGGAAAAATAAGATAAAGAGATCAAACTGTTAACTGGGTTCATGACATATTAACTGATCATTCCAATCACATGGTGATAGCTGAAGAATCCATTCTGACTACACATACACTAGCGTATGACACCTAGCTGATTTAGGGAACAGGACTAAGTGCCTTAGGTGTCGAGACTTCTATAGAAAACACCCAATACCACGTAGATCATTAACTGACTACTGCCACAGACTGGACAGTAACCAGTAGGTGAACCCTGTATCACAGTATTATAGATTTAATGTTATTTACATGATAAAAGGGGGAATTGTAGAGTAAATTTTAGTGTCACACTGTCTTGTAATTTTCCTTTTCACTGAACGTTTCCTCTTCAAGGACTAACGACTCAGAACATTCACCACCGCAACATGTTAATCTTATCATGCTCGTTATGTGCGTAGCAGATGTGCGTACAAACCAGTGATTAGAGAAGATCCAATCAGCTTTAGAGCTGATCACGCTCCGGCATGTAATTGCAATAGATGTAATTGCAATAGATGTCTCCTTTTTATCTAGTAAAGAGTATATATAGATATGAGAACAAAGGGACGGTATGAGTGGTGTGCTGAACCCTTATCACCATGTGTCTGTTTCTGCAATAAACCTTCTTTAACTTACAAAAGGACGAGACTGGTGTTGGTGTTTGTCATTTTTCAACGACGTGTTGGAAAGATCTTCAGGAGCAGCATCAGGGTCATTTCTGACTTTAATTTTAGTATAATGTGTTAAATGGATGTGAACAAGAAGTCAGGAAATGAGATGAGAGGAGAAATTTTTATTTTTAATTTTGATCAAAAACACTTCCACTGTTGAGGTATTTATAGATTTATTTTTAGAATGTACTTACACACACACACACACACACACTTTTCCCCTTCTGCTTTTTCATCTTATCCTTGGGCATTTTTTGATCATTTTATTTTTACTGCTTGACCATTTTGTAGTTTATTAGATTATTATGGTTTCAGAATGGGATCAGAAATTTAAACATAATGTAAGTAAACTATGTGCAAATATTACAACAAATTCAATATAAAATGTTTTTAAATTACAGTTACAGAGAATGGATGGATGGTCAGATCAATTAATCACGTCAGAATCCTGTTCATGAGAGAGAGAGAGAGAGAGAGAGAGAGATGTGTTCATTGTTCATTTAAACTATCACTGGTAAGATTGTTCAAGTCTATACGCCCTGTAGGAAACACACACACACACACACACACTTTCAAATCTCTTCACACTGAATAGCAATTTGCTAACATAGCCAGGCCACGCCTTACACATTACAAAAAAGGATCTCTCTCTCTCTGCCACACAGAACACAAACAGGAAGTTCATTTCAGAGAAAACGAAACTCAGCAGAAAGTTCAGAGTCTTTCTCTCTCAGTACAGGAAAATGGCAGAGGCTGGTGTTTCAGTGGATCAGTTCAGCTGTCCAGTGTGTCTGGATCTCCTGAAGGATCCTGTAACTATTCACTGTGGACACAGTTTCTGTAAGGTGTGTATTAATGGCTGCTGGGATCAGGAGGATGTGAAGGGCGTCTACAGCTGCCCCCAGTGCAGAGAGACTTTCACCCCAAGGCCTGTTCTGTGCAGGAACAACATGCTGGCTGAAGTGGTGGAGAAACTGAAGAAGACTGAACTCCAAGCTGCTTCTCCTGCTCACTGTTACGCTGGACCTGGAGATGTGGAGTGTGATTCCTGCACTGGGAGAAAATACAAAGCCGTCAAGTCCTGTCTGGTGTGTCAGGCCTCCTATTGTGAAGCTCATCTTAAACCTCACTATCAGTCTCCTGCCTTTAAGAAGCACAAGTTAGTTGAAGCCTGTGCAGAGCTCCAAGAGAAGATCTGCTCTGAACACGACAAACTGATCGAGATCTTCTGTCGTACTGACCAAAGCTTCATCTGTTATTTGTGTAAAATGGATCAGCACAGAGGCCATGATACCATTGCAGCTAAAGCAGAAAGAAATGAAAAACAGGTGAGAACTGGACATCATTCTTCTTTTCCAAGTCATTTTATACAAATTCTATTTCTACTCTAATTTCTGTTCAGTGGATTTAATTGGTTCTCTGACTGTCATTCTCTGTGAAGTAAATTTTTATTTCCAGCCAAACAATAATATGTAAAGAAATGTGAGATGTCAGTCTGCTTTAAACAGCCAACAACCTTCTTCCAGCATTTTACAGCTAAAGTGCTCACGTGACTGTGTTAAAGCTCTGTAACTGGATATCATATTTCATAACATTTAATGATCTACAGGTTAAAAAAAAATCTTTATCTTTCTGAATGTGAGTGGATTTGTGGTCCATTTCTGAGAACTACTTTGGGATGAATGATCCCGATTCTGGAAAGTTCAAATCTCTGCAGAGATTTTGGTCAAAACTCGGCGTTAATGTCAACATTCACTAGATTGATGAAGTTCAATCCCAATGTTCACTGATGGTTCCTTTAATCCGGTGGCAAAAAAAAGCAAAGGGGAGTCCCATATACGTTTTCGTACATTGGGGGAGTGCCTGTTAGAGAGCGCACTTGTCCTGGGCCATCGGCATAGTGAGGTAGGGTGGCCAGTTCCTTTCCTCGCCGCCTTTAACTTCCCCAGTGTTTCCACCAGGTCCCCATTCACTGCTGGGTGGACAGGGAGCGAGCCCCAGATCCCCGTCGAGCCGAGGCTCGAACCAGGGACTGTTCGCTTAGCGGTCAAGCGCTCTAACCACTTGGCCACCTGCGCTCCTAATCCGGTGGAATTGGGTGTGGTTTTGAATGTACACACAGCACCTTAAAGAAGTAAACCTGACTATGACTCTGGATTTTAGTGCTGAACAAATAAATAACTCCCATGAATCCAGATGTGCACTGTGCATGTCTCCCCCCTCTAAACTCACTGAGAAATAAAAGGGAACAGTGATGACGCGCACTGCTCTCAGATCAGTCTTCTTCTTCTGTCAGGTTTTATGGCAGTTTACAAGCAAAGTGTATTACCGCCATCTACTGGACTGAGGTGCAATCAAATGGATGTCATTTCAAAGAAAAAATTGAATAAAAAAGAAAAACAACAAACTAAATCCTATTTGCTAATTTTGTTTCTTTGATAAATGTTATCATAGCACAAGTGATGTTTTCTGATCTCGGCTCACCTAATAAGGTGTCTAAAGAAAAGGCTTTCTTGACTGCGTTCACTTCCCTCTTCAGTTTTTCTCTTTGTCTGTAGAATTTTAAGCACCTTAAAAGAACATGATCTACATCCTCTCTCACTCCGCAAAGTTCACATTTTCCAGATGGGTGTTTGTTCACAACGTATAAGCTGTTATTTAATCCAGTATGGCCTATTCTCAGTCTTGTAAACCAAACCTCCTCCTGTCTGTTTGGGTAACTCGGTTTGCTACTTGAGATCTTTTTGTATATTATACAAGTGTCTACCTTTCTTCTCCTTATCCCATTCAGCTTGCCATATGTTAACTCTGTTTAATGAGTACCTTAAAGTGCATATCACGGGTAAATTCAGGAGCAAGATCAATGTAATTCTCCTATTTTATATTAAACTTTGGTCAAATATCTGTAACATTCTGCTTTTTTTTTTTTTAAACCTTGCACAATACCAGAAAAATTCAGTTGAAATCAAGCCATTTGAGGCGAATTGGTCCGCCTCTGAAAAAACTTGGCATTTGAATTTCCCGGGAAACATTGATTTTCGTGACGTCATCCGCGGGACGCCTCCCTCTGAATCCTACATCAGCTCTGGTTTGTTTCTGAGAAGACGACCTGGTGGTTTTCTGCAAATTTCTTCAACGTTATTGCGTAACTATTAAAATGGTTCATAGATGTATCGTAGGAGGGTGTAGCAACACCAATCTTGATGGAATTAGTACTCATCGTTTTCCAAAAGACAGGACAGTGAGAGAGAAATGGGAGCGCTTGGTCTACACAGGCTGTGCACTGAAACCGTGCAAGCTCTCACATCCTGCCGGCGCTTCCGCAGGTGACGTCACGATTCTGGCTCCAGACTCCCTTGGGATTTTTCCAGACGCATTTGGTTATTTTATTTTTTTCTGCTGTAGACAGATGGCCTTGTGCAAAATTACCCTTCTGGATGAGTGTGTAAAGGGACATACTTTCATATAAAAAAAACCCTAAATTGGTCCAGAATATGCACTTTAACTTCTGATCTACTGAGTGGAATACTTAACTGAACCTCCTCTTCTTTAGTTGCCTCTTTTGCCAGCTTGTCTGCTTCCTCATTGCCACCAACTCCTTTATGGGCTGGAACCCATGCAAACTGGATTGATATTCCCTGTTGACTGATTGCAAATAAGATATTAATTTCATTCAATAAGTCCTGTCGACATGACGATTCTCCACTTTGAACAGATGTGAGAGATGACATAGAATCAGAACAAATAACTGCTTTAGGGGGCCTAGTTTCGTCTATCCACTGTAATGCAATAATAATGGCTGTCATTTCAGCTGCAAATATAGACAGATGATCTGATGTTCTCTTTTTAATAGAGATTTTGTAATCAGGGATATAAACTGCAATACCTGTTTTACCCTCTGAATCTTTAGATGCATTTATATAAACCTGTGTTGTATTATAGTACCTACTTCCTAAATGTTGCTCTACGTTCTGATCCATTCCTCCAGATTTAGCTATCTCTTTGGTTTCCTTGATCACCGTAGGGGAGCAAAACAACCAAGGTGGAGTTGTTACCAGGGGCACAGTCTTACTACAAATGATATCATCTATTCCCAATTGACTTGCTAATTTTTTACCATCCCATCCAAAGCTACAAATCTGGGATCTGCCATACTCCCAACACTCACTGAGAACTTTTTTAGTAGGGTGTGATGCCTCATGTCCATTTAAATTAATCCAGGAAGCCATACTCAACTTAAGATGTCTGAGGCTTAAGGGCATTTCTCCTGATTCTACTTGCAACGCTGGTATGGAAGAAGTTCTAAATGCACCACAACATGTCCTGAGACTTTCAGCCTGCATTCTATTGAGTTCATTAAGCAATGTCTTAGATGCTGAAAGATACACAATACAGCCATAATCTGAAACTGATCTCATCGGTGCAATATAAATTCTTTTAAGGGACATCCCTGAGGCTCCCCAGTTGTACCCTGATAAACATTTCAAAACATTAATGCCCTTTTTGCATTTCTCAGTTATTTTCTGAATATGTTCCTTCAATATTAACTTGACATCAAACCATACTCCCAAGTACCTAACAATATTAACTTGCTCTAAGGACTGGTTATACAACTGAAGCTCTAGTGGGACTTACTCTTTTCTTTGAAAAACAAATAAATTGAGTCTTTTCTACAGACAAATGAAAACCCCACTCACATGCCCATTTTTCTACCTTGTTGATAGCTCTAATATTGCATCTTGGATTTTAGTTCTAATATCAATATTTTATCCTTTTATCCACAAAGCTCCATCATCAGCATATAATGCTCTATTGATTCTAATGTCATCTATTTTATTAAAAACATCATTAATCATAATGTTGAACAGTACTGGACTGCATACACTACCTTGAGATGTTCCATTTTCTATTGAATCGATGTTAGGGAAGTGAACCCCAACTCTTCTACTGTTCTGTCCTTTAGGAAGTCTCTAATCCAGTTAAACATCTTGCCACCAATACCCATCCTATTCAGCTTAATTAACAACCCCTCCTTCCATAGCATATCATGCGCTTTCTCTCTATCAAAGAATGTTGCTAAAACTGATTCGTTATTGACTTGTGCTTTCCTTATTTCATTTTCTAAACATACAATAGGGTCCATTGTAGTACGTCCACTACGGAAGCTGCTCTGGTGTGGGGAGACAAGACCTCTTTTTTCAATTTCATACACTAGCCTTCTAGTGATCATTCTTTCCATAATCTTACATAAATTAGATGTTAATGCTATTGGCCTATAACTTTTAACTTCAGTTTTATCCTTCCCTGGTTTTCCAATCGGAACCACTACAGAATGTTTCCAACACAAAGGCAATCTACCTTGCTCCCAAATCTTATTAAAAAGGCTTAAAATTACATATTTAGCCACGTCATTGACTCCATTAATCATTTTATAACATATACCATCTTTCCCTGGTGAAGTGTTCCTAACCCCATTTAACGCTCTCCTAAGCTCAAATAATGTAAAATCCTTATCAAGTACACTCTCACTTATTACCTGCTTTTCCAGTAACCCTCTATTCTCATCTATTACTTTAACTCTCCAAGACAATTCTTCATCAGTTAAGTTCTGTGAACTATGAACCTTAACAAAACCTTTCGCAAGCATCTCTGCTTTCTCTTGATGAGTTACTGCCTCCACATCATTGTTTTTAATCACAGGTAAGGAAAACTCCCTTCTAAGGGCCAATTTATGCTGACAACCCAGTCCTCGCAGATGGCGTCTGCGAAGCCCCCCCACTTCGCAGACGCTCTGCGCGCACCTCCCAAAATTTGTGACCACTGCAGACAGCCTCGCAGACAGCATCGCAGACAAGAGGGCTCTGATTGGTCCACTCTACATCCGCTGTACACGCACTTCCGCTTCCCTACTTCCCCGGTTTGGTTTGTTTTCATGACTGCCATTTTTAAAAACACGAGCAAAGATGGAGCAGCACGAAGAGCGGTTGATCGAGGAAGTACGTACATCTATACGACTCCAGTTCTAGTCATTATAAGGACAGCGGTGTTGAATGACCTGTTGCTCAGTAACCGGAAGATAAACACTCCACTAACCACACCCACCAACTACTCCTAGCGATTTCGCGACTTCGCGCCCCCTTGCATTGTGGTGGTGAATAACATCGCGCACGCCTATTACTCCCCGCTCAACGATAAATTACAACTGTCTGCGAAAAGCTATCTGTGAAAGCCTTGTCACAAGAGCATGCAGAGGCCTTAATGCCTCCCATCTTTTTAATCACGCTCCAAATATCATCCACTTTGACTTCCGCCCCTATTTTAGAACAGAAATCATGCCAATATTTCCTTTTATCTTCTCTTATAATTCTTTTAACCTTTTGAATGTGATTTTTTTTTGTATTCCATTAAATTGGTATAGGAATGGTTTGATTGAACAATTTTGAAAGCTTTATTTCTAGCTTTAATTGCTTCCTTACAATCATCTGACCACCAAGGTACCATTTCTCTTTTTCCTCATCCCAGAAGATTTGCCAAGAACCTCTTCTGCTGATTCATAATATATTTGTAATGATTGAGTTTAACTCAGGGCAGCACGGTGGTGTAGTGGTTAGCGCTGTTGCCTCACAGCAAGAAGGTCCTGGGTTCGAGCCCCGTGGCCGGCGAAGGCCTTTCTGTGCGGAGTTTGCATGTTCTCCCTGTGTCTGCGTGGGTTTCCTCCGGGTGCTCCGGTTTCCCCCACAGTCCAAAGACATGCAGGTTAGGTTAACTGGTGACTCTAAATTGACCGTAGGTGTGAATGGTTGTCTGTGTCAGCCCTGTGATGACCTGGCGACTTGTCCAGGGTGAACCCTGCCTTTCGCCCGTAGTCAGCTGGGATAGGCTCCAGCTTGCCTGCGACCCTGTAGAACAGGATAAAGCGGCTAGAGATAATGAGATGAGATGACATAGCATCTATCTCAAGATTCTTTTACCAGGGTTATAAAAGTTGATAATTTTGATCTTAGTTTTACCGACCCAAATCTCAACCAGAACTGCTTCAACGTCTTTATCTATATTTAAAGCTCTGTAATTAATCCCCTGCTGAATAAATGTGGCCACTCCACCTCCTGCAGTATCCCTGTCTTTACGCACTGCTAGGTATCCATATATTATTAAATCAAGTGATGGTTTTAACCAGGTTTCCTGTATACAGATAATGTTTGGTTTAACAACTTGTTCCTCAATAAAGTGTTTTAGTTCCTGACCATTAGCAGTTAAGCTCCTGGCATTCCACTGTAGAATAGATAAAGTCATTATTAACTGCCACATGGTGCTTGACTATCAGATACCCCTAATACCATATTGTGAATGGAATCAACTGACAATTCATTAATCTCTAGATACTTTTCTGCTGCTTTTTAAATTATTTTAATTCTATCAATTCTACTTGCTACTTGGGCTGAGCAATTAACCACTTCCACCATAAAAGCAATGAATTTTTTCTTCTCCACAATTAAAGTCTCTTCAGTTACTTTACAGCATTTCAGAGTCATTTGAGTTTGACTCGGGGGTAAAACTACAGGAGTCATACTTCCTTTAACCCTTGATTTTGCTTGGTTTTCTTTGTCAACCTTTTTAATAGCTTCGGCATAAGTAACGCTCTCTTTCACCTTAACACTTTGCACTTGAATTGCTCTTTTATACATCTCACACCCTTTATAGGCCTCACTGTGTTCACCTCCACAGTTACAGCACTTGATTTTTGTTCCTTCCTCACATTTACCATATTCATGTTCGCCTCCACATCTAGCACACCTAGGTTTTGACTTGCACACAGAGGAAATGTGTCCATATCGCTGACATTTAAAGCATCTAATTGGTGGGGGGGATGTAAGGCCTCGTCATATAACTTAAATATCCAATCATGATCCGCTCAGGCATCTTAACCTCATCCAACACTAACAAGACAGACAAACTTGGTCCTTTAGTTCCATTCCGAATTACTGGCAAACGCTTGACTTTGTTGATTTTAACTCCTTTAACATTGCTTTTAATATTGTCCTCTAACAAGTCAGTCGGATACACCTGATATCACCGTCATTACTTTACCTCTTTCTTCCCAGTCTTGGGCTTTAACGTGTTTCCCCAGTAAAGTTTTAAGCTTCATTAATCCCATTCTCTGATCTCTATCTTGACAAACGACTAACAGGTTACCATCTTTTAACGTTGTGACGGAGCGAACTTCACCTACTTGCCTATAAATGGCTTCACTGACTTTCAGTGGGTTTAGTATACAAGGGGTTTGAAATCGGATCACAACTTTAACATCAGTCCTCGATCTTTTCGCTTCATCTTGTTTAGCTTTCACCTTTCTTTTCTTCGATGCTCTTTGAACCAAATTCCATTTACCTGACTTATCTTCACCTTCACTTTTATAGTACTCTCACTGTCATTCTCTTCTGAAAACTCCTCCAAATCATTAGTTTCACATTCATCTAGAACTCCTTTCAATCCATGATCGCACCCCAGTCCACCAAACGCCAGTTGCAATGAATCTGGCGGCTCTTTCACATTCCCGGAAGCACTCATCGCGTTTTTCTCAGATCGGTCTGTCTGTGAATCCCATTGAAAGTCACAGCTGCCTTTTGAACAGTTTCACTCCAGAGAATATTGCTGAACTACCTTGATGTTTCTGTCACACAAATAACATTGAAATAACAATCAGTTGACATTTTCACAAAAAACTAAACTTATAATATCATAAGTGGTGCAAAAATATGAAGATAGAAGTTACTTCATTTTGGGTGTCTTTTTTTTTATTTTAGTTAGTTCTCGAGGCGATATTTCTAGTTTTCATTGAAATGTTTTTATTGACTTGTTTTTTTTTTTTCTTTTTGGTTATAATTGTGTAGAAGATGATGAAATGTATTTAAAATGTTTTTTATTTGTTCTCAGAATGAGTTAAAGGAGGAGCAGATGAAATCCCAGCAGAGGATCCAGGAGAAGCAGAAGGAGGTGCAGGAGCTGAAACAGGCTGTGGACACTATTAAGGTGAGGAGTGAAGAGTCGCTGTGTTTCAATTAACCTGCTTAAAGGAGATACTCAGAACCATGGCCTCATTTTTTGTTCATAAATGCCTTGAGACCCCAAGAATGGCACAGGAATAGTTTTAAGCGTTAACAATAAATCTATTCATAATATTTATGATTTTAAAATGATTCATATAGGTAGCGGCCTGAGTGAATGACCTTGACGTCTGTAACGTCACAGCAGGAAGGCTATCGGTCTCATCGCCATTTCCGCTATACTAAAACACAGAGCTAACTGCAACTTCCAGCTTCCGTTTTGAGCTAATTTATCGCCATGCCATGTAGATGTGTTGCTGGCCGGTGCAGCAACATGACAGAAGGTGGATTTATGTTGCATTCATGGCCCAAAATGTTCAAACTGCAAAGATTTGGATGCATTTTGCGAGAAATTCACAGGCACATTGGGCACCTACGAAGTGGTCTCTCCTCTGCTCTGCACATTTTACTGAAGACTCGTACGAAACCTCTGATCTGTTGAGGAGCGTTGGCTATAAGCCAGTTTTGAAAGAGGGTGCAGTATCAACAATTAAATAAAACTATGAGAAAAGGAAAAATAAAAAAAAATAAAAATTTAAAAAAAAAAAAAAGGAAAGTAAGTTCAGTGGCGCCAGCTCTCCCACAGTTTGAGCTGAGGGTTGTTGGTAAAACCCAGGATGGAACGGGACGTGACATATTATCGCTCAGGCAGCAACATCCCTGCGGTTGTTTCTAAAACCGGCGATGTCCCGTCCCAGGTTTTAGTAATTGCCTGAGCTGAGCAGTAATGGTGGAGTACTCAGTATGGAGAAAATGGAGAATGAATGGAGCAGCCGTCTGATTTCTAAACTGGATATTGTTGCCATCTCGCCCTTACGTGGAAGAAGCGAATGAACGGAGAACTGATTGAACAACTAAACGTCAGATTGTTTCAAAACAATCGGCCACAAGATCGGCCTTCAAGAAGCGAGAACACAGACGGGCAAGCTCCGACTCTCATTTGGATACAAAACAACAAAAACAACACGTTTACCTGCATTTAGATTAAAACATGTAACTTGTATTGTGTATTTAAGTTACCGGTCTAAGATTTATTTAATTTTCTTCAGAATGTGATTGTCTCAGTTCATCTGATTATTTAATGAGGCTTTTACGTTTTATCAGTGAAAATAGATGCATGTGGGCGGCACGGTGGTGTAGTGGTTAGCGCTGTCGCCTCACAGCAAGAAGGTCCTGGGTTCGAGCCCTGTGGCCGGCGAGGGCCTTTCTGTGCAGAGTTTGCATGTTCTCCCCGTGTCCCCGTGGGTTTCCTCCGGGTGCTCCGGTTTCCCCCACAGTCCAAAGACATGCAGGTTAGGTTAACTGGTGACTCTAAATTGACCGTAAGTGTGAATGTGAGTGTGAATGGTTGTCTGTGTCTATGTGTCAGCTCTGTGATGACCTGGCGACTTGTCCAGGGTGTACCTCGCCTTTTGCCCGTAGTCAGCTGGGATAGGCTCCAGCTTGCCCGCGACCCTGTAGAACAGGATAAAGCCGCTAGAGATAATGAGATGAGAATGAATAGATGCATGTACATGTATGTTGCATAAGTTATAACACCTATCCTGTTTTAATGAGTCAACCCACAATCAATGAAGTCAAATCAGTCTTAGTTGAGCAAGTCGGTAACGGTATTTCTTACTTTCACCATAAATTTTTATTTATATGACTTTGGTCTATAGCTGTCAAAGGCCTCGGCCTTAAAACCGGTTCCCGCAGTGACATCACGCGCTCAGGGCTGGCTGGCTCAGCGGGGCAGCTCCAATGCCAAATTTGCGGTCGGGTTTAACTCTCAAAAAATATTTTTTGATTCCTATTTATGCAGCATACAAGAGTCAAGGATGGAGATACTATCCACTCAGAAATGTATTTAAAAATAAAGGTTCTGCATATCTCCTTAAAATAGTGAACTAAAAAAACAAGGAATGAAAACCCGGGGTTTAACAAAAACAACTCAAATATCTCTTGAGAGAGTTTATTTTTACAGAGTATCCGATTAGACTTCCATTTTGTGTGTGTGTGTGTGTGTGTGTGTACTAACAGAAGCGTTCACAGACAGCAGTAGATGACAGTGAGAGGATCTTTACTGAGATGATCAGCTCCATGGAGAAAAAGCGCTCAGAGGTGACGGAGCTGATCAGAGCTCAGGAGAAAGCTGAACTGAGTCGAGCTGAACGACTCCTGAAGCAACTGGAGCAGGAGATTGCTGATCTTCAGAGGAGAGTCACTGAGCTGGAGCAGCTTTCACACACACACGATCACATCCACTTCCTCCAGGTAACACTCACTGTCTGATCTACAGAGGGCGCTGTTCCTCACAAAGTTTCCTCCTAAAAGCTCATTACAGCAACAATAAGGCCGAATCCCATTTCACCCCTTGGACCAACCCCTTGGCCCTTCCTCTTCATTTTGCGCGTTCACGTGAAGGGGTAGGGGTATCCCAATCCCAGTTAACATGGAGGGGTAGGGGAAGGGGTAGGGGTTCTGTACCCCTCCAAACGGAGATTTTCCTGGAGCTGACTCCGAACGAAGGGGTTTGAGTGATTTCCCACAATGCCATGTGGATTTCAGCGAGATTTCATGCGGATTTCAGAAAGATGGCGGTTCCCGCGGCGAAAGATTGTCATAAATGTATTTTCTCCATTATTTACGTGTTTTAAGTTGTTATCCAGAGGAAACACGCCGCTTGATTCGCTTTCGAGCTGAGAATGAGCAGCGATTTCTGAAATCCAAGCTGCTGCTAAAAAGCTTTGGGAGTGAGTATTGTTTTCGGTTGCTTAACTGTGTACGTTTTGTTCTGTTATTCTCGCTTTTATTGTTTACATGAGTGTTCTGACACCTCATTCTGTCAGATTTGGTGCACGAAGCGCCAAAGATATCCCATTCAGTGGTGTTAGTTAACAAATCACACCCTGCCAGCAGAGATCTCTGGCTCTGACTGTAGCGGCTGGTCACAGCCAATGACGCATTTGGTCGCGTTTTGCTAACGTAAACGCTGACGGAGGTACGCGATGACGTATGCGATCGTTGAAGGGCTATCCCAATACGTAAGGGTTGAATTTCAAGCCCTATCCCTTGTAGCTCAGTTTCAAGGGGAAGGGCCAAGGGGGAGGGGAAGGGGTAGAAATTAGAATTGGGATTGGGCCTAAATGTTCCTGTCTGAGATCCCAAGTGTGTCTTTGGTCTGATTCAGTCTGAGATTCATTCGTTCCTCTCCTACACTTTTCTCCTTCTCTATTCTGTGTTTCCTCTCTCTAGAGTTTCCCGTCTCTCTGTGTTTCTCCTGGATGTGACGACTCACCCAGCTTCACTGTCAATCAACATCTCTCATTTGATGGAGTGAGGAAATCTCTCTCAGATCTGAAAAAACGAGTCGAGGAAATCTGTGAGGAGGAATTCAGCGTAATCTATCCACAAGGTAAACAAACAAACATTTGTTCTGTATCATAGTAAAGAGAGCCATAAAATTAATGTAACGGAAATAAAACGTAAGCAGGAACAAAACCGCATCAAATCACAAAGCATTAGTATTAAGGCCAAATTATGCTGACAACCCAGTCCTCGCAGATGGCGTCGCAGATGGCGTCTGCGAAGCCCCCCCCCCTTCGCAGACGCTCTGCACGCACCTCCCAAAAATTGTGACCACCGCAGACAGCCTCGCAGACAAGAGGGCTCTGATTGGTCCACTCTACATCCGCTGTACACGCACTTCCGCTTCCCTACTTTCCCGGTTTGGTTTGTTTTCATGACCGCCATTTTTAAAAACACAAGCGAAGATGGAGCAGCACGAAGAGCGGTTGATCGAGGAAGTGAGGAAGTACGTACATCTATACGACTCCAGTTCTAGTCATTATCAGTAACCGGAGGATAAACACTCCACTAACCACACCCACCAACTACTCCTAGCGATTTCGCGACTTCGCGCCCCCTTGCGTTGTGGTGGTGAATAACATCGCGCACGCCTATTACTCCCCGCTCGACGATAAATTACAACTGTCTGCGAAAAGCTATCTGCAAAAGCCTTGTCGCAAGAGCATGCAGAGGCCCTTAGCCTCAGAAATTCATCTCATCTCATTATCTCTAGCCGCTTTATCCTGTTCTACAGGGTCGCAGGCAAGCTGGAGCCTATCCCAGCTGACTACGGGTGAAAGGCGGGGTACACCCTGGACAAGTCGCCAGGTCATCACAGGGCTGACACATAGACACAGACAACCATTCACACTCACATTCACACCTACACTCAATTTAGAGTCACCAGTTAACCTAACCTGCATGTCTTTGGACTGTGGGGGAAACCGGAGCACCCGGAGGAAACCCACGCGGACACGGGGAGAACATGCAAACTCCACACAGAAAGGCCCTCGCCGGCCACGGGGCTCGAACCCGGACCTTCTTGCTGTGAGGCGACAGCGCTAACCACTACACCACCGTGCCGCCCGCCTCAGAAATTGCATGTGCAAATTACAAATAAATTTCCCAGATAAACAGGACCTTAATCACAAATCCACAAACTAATCTTATTGAACTTTACACATAACAAATATGATGAACATTAGATCAGAACCGAGGCCTTAATTCCTCCATAAAATCCATCAGAAAGTAAAAAACCACACATTTTTCCCAGCTGAAGCTCTGACAGTTTTTTGCCTCTTCTCATGATTCTTACATTCAAATGCTGCACAGTGTGATGACATTTTGGCCGATCTCTAAATCGTGTCTGACTGAGAGCAGTGAGGAATCTAATTTTTCATTTTCATGCTTTAAACTGTTTTCGTGTCATTTTTCAGTCTCCATTTTGTCTCTGTGTCTCTACAGCTGCAGCAGTTCACATGATTTTACCCTCAGAACCAAAGAGCAGAGAAGATTTCCTGCAGTGTAGGTGTAACACACACACACACACACACACACACACTCTTCAACTCAGAGGAGGACCGCCCACATGATGGTCTTTCTTTTGACCTACAACACACAGAATGTGTATCAATAATAGTTTATTTATATCACACACAGAAATCTAATACATACGAAGGATAAAATTCTGCCTAGAAATAACTAGTAATCTAATCTCACTTGGCAGAAAAAATAATGGATTACTGTTATAAAGAAGAAAGCTAGTCGCACAGAGACACAATGATGAAATACAATATTTCAACAAATACAATAAAACAATAAAAAGAGGGAAAGATTGAAATGACAGTGTGAGGAAAAGAGAAAGGAATGCTGATCTGAAGCGATAATCGTACTTTTGATAGAACGCTTGAAATTGCTGAAGCTAAGACTCTGGAAAGATTCATCAATACTGTTCCAGAGAGCAGCAGCTTTGAAGCGAATATTAAACTTGCCATCGTTAGTTCTGGCTGAAGGAACACAAAATGAAGATCTCGAAGCCAGTCAAGTTTTATACTTGTGCCTTGATGCTAAAAGTGTCAAAGTTATCAAAGGCAGGCACCAAATAAACTAGAATGAAATTTAAACATAAAAATCCTGTTTAAGTAATCTATAAAATCAGAGAATTTCATCATCTCCAGCTTTTTAAAAATAGGAGGTGTGTGTTCATTAAAAGAAGCTAAATTAATAATTCTGACAGCTTTCTTCTGGAGTCCAGTTATCGGTCGAAGGGTAGCCTCATAATTATTACCCCAAACTGTAACACCATATATTAAAAAAGAATAAATAAGAGAGTAGTACAGCTGAGTTAGAATACTTTGAGAAACAGAGTGATGAAGCTCAGCAATAATTCCAAAGCCTCTGGAGATTTTCTTGCTCTACTGGTGGATGTGTTTCCTCCTGATGAGGTGAGAGTCGAAAACTACTCCAAGATACCTGATGTGGTTCTTCTGTTTAATCGGCTTATAATTAATTTTCAGGAAATGGTTCTGCTCAATTTCTTTTGGGGTGGATTAAAAAAGAACAAAATTTGTTTTGTCGACATTCAGAGAGAATTTATTTGCACAAAGCCACGCGATGATATCAGAATTACTTTATTAATCCCCGGAGGGAAATTCAAATTTGCAACCAAGCTCCCAAATATTGACCAATTCAGAATTTACCCTGGCTTCTAGAGAATCTAAAGATGAATCTGCCAGGAATAAATTTGAGTCGCTGCAAAAAGATGAAAATCAAATATATTGGAGCAGCTCATAAAATAATTTATGCATAAGAGAAATAGAAGGGGTCCATGATGTGAACCCTGTGGTACTCCACATGAAATTGGTAAAGAGCTGGATGAAATATTAACGATTGAAACAAACTGATGTCAATTTGATAGATATGAGGCAAACCAATCATGGACAATCCCACGGATGCCATAAGAATATAATTTTTCTTACAAAATATCATGATCTATGCCATCAACGGCTTTACTCAGACAAAGAATGATACCACAGGAAAATTTGCCATCTTCAATTGCTCTTTGGATTTTATCAGTGATTTAGTAAAAGTGCATGTTCTGTAGATCTGTTGTCACGGAGACCAAACTGACCAGAATATATTAAATCAAACTTCTCTCGATATGTATTCAGCCTATTTTACATGAGTTTTTCTAATATTTTTGATAGACCAATTTCTCTTTTGTCAATTTTTATGATGAGAAGTTAACAGTTGAGCTCCTGCTTTAAACACGGGTCTGACACGAGCAAGTTTAAAAGAATCAGGAACAGTACCAGAAGTAAAGGAGAAGTGATAGAGGATCTCCACAGGCTTTGAGATTGAGTTTAATATCTTGAACAGGGCTACAGAAATACTAAAGGGGCCACAAGCCTTTCCAGACTTGAGCCGGAGAAAAAAGCCTTGAATTTCTTGTGTCCATGTAGGACTAAGAAGAAAGCTGTCGCTTGTCAGAGAAGCAAGAAAATCTGAAAATATTTTGTTGACCTTTGGTATTGCTTGGCTGCTACTTTTACCAATGTCTGCAAAATAAACATTGAACTCATTTGCTAGATCCTTTTACCTATAGGAGTCAAATGGTTTAGCTTATTTCTCTACACTTTGTACTGAGCATACAGGCACTGATTTCTCGTCTTGATCAATTTTTCTATACAATTTGATTTAATAATTCATTGTTCTAAGACTGAGGGGAAATCCAAGGTTCAGATTTGAGTTTGATTTCCTTCCTTGACATGGTTTTTCAGAGGAACATGAGCGGTAATAATTTCATCAGAGTTTTCAAGAAAGCTGGAGAATGTCAGGAATATCAGGCTCACCATCGGACTGGCTAGAGCAGTCAATTTGTTGAAAACCATAAATGAATGCATCTTCATTGAACCATATGAAATCTATCCATTAACCGCTTATCCTGTGCAGGGTCGCAGGCAAGCTGGAGCCTTTCCCAGCTGACTATGGGTGAGAGGCAGGGTACACCCTGGACAAATCACCAGGTCATCGCAGGGCTGACACATAGAGACAAACAACCATTCACGTTCACATTCACACCTACGGTCAATTTAGAACCAACAATTAGCCTAACCTGCAGGTCTTTGGACGGTGAAGGAAACTCACACAGACACAGGGAGAACATGCAAACTCCACACAGAAAGGCCCCCATTGCCCACTGGGCTTGAACCCAGAACCTTCTTGCTGTGAGGTGATGGTGCTAACCACTACACCACTGTGCCACCTGCCATCGGAACTCTCTTCTCTAAATTTGCTTATTCAATGGGGAGGGTGAATTGACTCAATAGACAAAAAGTTGGGAAAATGGTTAGTTAGGTCATTATAAAATATTCCCACTATATGTAGCATATTTAAGTCATCCGACCATCCATTATCCTTAACCGCTTATCCTGTGCAGGGTCAGCTGGGATAGGCTCCAGCTTGCCTGTGACCCTGCACAGGATATTTAAGTGAATTAAAATGTATATCGTCAATAAACATGGCTGAAACGAATAGGAAGATAAAGTATTGATAAATTCACCTGTAGGTATCCGAGTGTCTGAATTCATCAGATTTAAGTTTAGGTTGCCCACAAAAATACAAAGCTTTGACTCCTCATGGATTTTATCAATTATTATTGAAAGCTTATCCAGAAATGGCTGAAAAGAACTGTTTCGGTGTCTGTATCTCACACCACAAACTGTGTTCTTCCAGCCTTCATTATGGAGCTCAACAGAAACTGATTCGTCTTGATCAGAAGTAGTATTAAGGTCATCTCTTAGATTATAACTTCAGGAATTTGTTATGAAGAGTCCAATTTGGAGTGTTGGGAAATGTAATTAAAGCCAGGTAAGTAAAAGTTGACAAAACTATCTTTGAGTTGAATGCCAGGTTTCTGAAAGGCAAAGGATCTTCAATAGATGATCTAAAATACTGAGTATGTGTTGAAATTCATCAAATTTAGCTGAGAGGATCCTGATAATATAGGGAAGGAAAGAGAACAACTTGTCAGATAAACAAGAAGATAGTCATCTATATCCCCCGCACTACATACCAAGTTTCAAGATATTATTTGTCATGTTTTTCAAGTTCTGCTGCAGAAAACTAACCGTACCTCTTTACACTGACCTCAGCAGCCCAAGACATAAACCCACCGGACCTTTGGTCCAGGTGAGCTAAAAATTAAAATTTCACGTCTTAGTATCAAAAGGCACACACATTACTTCATCAACACATATACCAACTTTCAAGACCAAACCACTCATAGTTTTCAAGTTTTGCTCTGAAAACCAAACCTACCCTAGAGACCAAGTCTGAAATTGTTTCCATGGAAACATGAAAAATTAAAATTTTTCAAATTTCTTAGTATGAAAAGGCACATCTACATCACCTTGTTAACATGTATACCAAGTTTCAGATCCGTATCATGAATAGTTTTGGATATATGCTCCGGAAACGAACATTGCTCAAAGTCAAAATCTATTACTATGTAAAAATTTGAAAAATACTTTTTTCCAAAAATCGAAAATAGCAAAAGGCACCAGTTCACATGTTGGTTGATATGTATACAAAGGTTCATGAAGATATCTTCAGTAGTTTTAAAGATATGGCCCAGAAACGAAAACGTGACCAGACGGACAGGTTGATGGACAGAACCTGTTTCTATATCCTTCTCCAACCTTCGTTTGGGTGTGGGATAATTACGAAGTTATTGGGAAGAATGAAATTCATGTGGGGAATAGTACCTAGAATTAATATGATGAGTATTCACGTCAGGATTGAAATAATTTAGGTTTGGTGATAATTCTAATAATCATAATTAATCTCATAATAATTCTAAGCAGGAACAACGTCAGCTTGATTCACGCACAATTATACTGACAAAGTTAAGGTCAAAACAGAAAAAGACGCCACGATACAACACTAAAGATTGAAGTATTTTGTGTGTACAGAATGCTGAGGGAAAAGGGAGGAAAAGAAAAAAAATGGCTGAATGTGAAAGCTGTTTGGAGTGGTTCCATCAGGAATGTGAAGCGACCCCAGGGCCTGTTTTTCACGATGGGGGGCAGCAACTGCAGAATCTAAAGGGGATGAGGTGCAGTGGGTGAAGACGGACCACCAAAAGCAAGAATTTGTTCATTAACTTGGTTATTAATGCATAAACAACATTTGATTTTTTTTTCTTTCTTTCGCCTCGACTGTCGTGACATGCGTGGATTAAATGTACATTATCCTCGATGCGTCAAGTTGGAGCTTAATCTTATTTGTATGTAATAAAAAAGGGCTTCATATTTAACAGCAAATGCACTGGACTTGGAAAACTGATCTACATTCCTCACCACAGTTTATTAACACATCAGCACCATCTTTTAAACTTGAATGGTCTTCAGAAGTCACAAATCTAAGCTTGAAGGTTGATTTTATAGACATGGTATCTACATTTTAAGCTGGGATTTTATAAAGCTCATGAGCGGACATCGTTACTGCTGAGAATTATGGCGATGACACAATCAATCTCAGAATTCCAGACATGATAAACAAAAGTACAACACTTATTTAGAAGGTCATTAAAGGAACCGCCTCGATCCAAACACAGTGAGGAGAAATCCTGTTCCTCAATAAAAATCAATAAAGGTTCTCTGAAATGTTACTATGGTTACAGAAGGACTCAGAATCCAACACGCACACACGTTATCCTCTTCATGTTTATCTAAACCTTTTCCTGTGCAGACACAATTATACTGAGCATAAATTCATATAGAGACTCTGTGTGTGTGTGTGTGTGTGTGTGTGTGTGTGTGAGAGAGAGACAGAAAATAAGAGTACTGAATAACAAAGGTATATAAAAAACTAATGTTTATAAGTTATTTTAAAATGGAAAACTGTGTGAATAATAATGTAAAGTGTCAGAACACTGTTGTGATGTAGGAATTAAAACATGCTGTACATTTCTCTGAACAGTAGGTGTCGCTAGTGAACTCTGTTGAATGAGACTCCGAGTCATGAATCTTTTCGTGAATCACAACCACTGAGCTCTATATAAAACCTGGAGGGCTCCGAACCCATTCCCCTCTGTAGGGACGAGTGAAGCCATCTGGACGCCATCTTACCACTCACATCGTGTGGATTTGGTTTGTGTGTTAAACTGTCGTCTCATCTCATCTCATTATCTGTAGCCGCTTTATCCTGTTCTACAGGGTCGCAGGCAAGCTGGAGCCTATCCCAGCTGACTACGGGTGAAAGGCGGGGTACACCCTGGACAAGTCGCCAGGTCATCACAGGGCTGACACATAGACACAGACAACCATTCACACTCACATTCACACCTACGGTCAATTTAGAGTCACCAGTTAACCTAACCTGCATGTCTTTGGACTGTGGGGGAAACCGGAGCACCCGGAGGAAACCCATGCAGACACGGGGAGAACATGCAAACTCCACACAGAAAGGCCCTCGCCGGCCACGGGGCTAGAACCCGGATCTTCTTGCTGTGAGGCGACAGCGCTAACCACTACACCACCGTGCCGCCATGAGAGATAATAATAATAATAACACAAAAGGCTGTATAATACTTCCTTTCTATTTAGGACAGCTGTTGAAACGGGATTATTTTCTCATTTTATTTGCCATTTTCACTTCATTCTCACAGTCATGTCTTAACAGTATTTATTCATCACATAATTCACTGTCATTTTAGACACAAACGATTCAGTTTTGATGCTTTTTCTTTTTAAGACGACACAGTGTTTAGCAAATGGGGTAACTTTTAACGTGGCAAATGTAATAAGAAACACAGCATCTGACAGTATGGATGCCGGATGCACCGTCTGGCCAAATGCTTCAGTGAGATGACGGCTGGACTGAACCCACACTCCACAAGCAGTTAACAAAACTCATCTTGCATAGGCATGAATTATTTTATTTCCAATGCATACATCATTCATAATTCTGATTAAAGTTGCATTTGTTTACCACATTAAAAGTTACCCCATTTGCTGAACAGTGCGTGGGCTTAAAAAGAAAAAGCTTCATTCTCACATGTTTTAACAGTATTTATTGGTCACAATTTTGCTAATTGAATCTTTTTGTGTGTAAAATGTGACCATTATATACTGTTAAAACAGAGGGGAATGGGTTCGGAGCCCTCCAGATTTTACATCGAGCCGAGGCTTCTTTCGTCATCGGTCACATGGTTTTGTCTGCCACGCCCCCTTCTACTCCATTCGCGCTTCGGAGCCTCACGACAGACAGGTGTCTCACACACACTTCTTATAAATCCTGTGATTAACATCTAACCTGTGGATATTTTATTGTTTTAGATTTCTGTTATCTGACTCTGGATCCAAACACAGTAAATCCTGAACTCATTCTGTCTGAGAAGAACAGAGCGGTGACACGCAGTGAGACAGAACAGAGATACTCTGATCATCCAGAGAGATTTGACTCCTGGCGGCAGGTGTTGTGTAAGGAGAGTGTGTGTGGACGCTGTTACTGGGAGGTGGAGTGGAGGGGTCTTGGTGTGGACATATCAGTCTCATATAAAGAGATCAGCAGGAAAGGATGGGGTAATGAGTGTGCGTTTGGATGGAACAGTCAGTCCTGGAGTCTGCAGTGTTTTCCTTCCTCTGTCTCTTTCTGGCACAACAACATTAAGACTGATCTCCGAGGTCCATCATCCTCCAGACTAGGAGTGTATGTGGATCACAGTGCAGGAACTCTGTCCTTCTACAGCGTCTCTGACCCGATGAGGCTCCTCCACAGAGTCCACACCACATTCACTCAGCCTCTATACGCTGGGGTCTGGATGTGGGGTTTAAACTCATCTGTGAGGTTTTGTGATCCGATGAAAAAATGAAATGTTGGTAAAAGTTGAAATGTTGAGTAAAATTATAACTGAGGTGTCAGATTGAATTTCTCCCTGAAATACAAAGACACTTTTGTGTGCAGAAACTGTGGCACTAATGAATTATTTTCAGAGTGCATCTGTTTTACAGATTAATAAGAAAAGTTACATAAATGTCTTAATGCAGAATATAAGATGGTTCTAGAAAAAAATTCAGACTATTTTAAATGTCTGCACTATTATGAGATTTATTACACTGATATGAAAGTTTAGAATGTCTCAAATTCTGTTTTTTCTTTGGCAAAATCTGTTTCTTCAGAAATAAAACTTCCTCAAACTACTGCATCTTTCTGTCCTGCTGCTGGTGGAAACACACCCTACTGTGTGTAAGAACACTTTTAACAATTTTGTGTCTTGAACCATTTTCTATTCAAAAAATAATTACACTCACTGTATTCAGCCCTCTTTAAAAAATATTTAAAATATGGAATAAAGAGTTATTTTGCAGGTTTTGGAATCTATCCATATAAAGATTTACAAATCATTGTTTTCAGTTTTAATTTCAATTTCCACATACAATATCACCTTTTTCTGATTTGGGGCTGTTTTTCCTCTCAGATGCCTGATTTAATGTCAGTGATGTGTCTCTCCCCCCATGTTCTAAACTCATTTGTACTAGTTTATTGTACTTTAAAACTAACAGATGTAATCAATTAAGACAATAAAATAGTGTTAATTTTAATTACCGGGGCATTAAAACTCCCTTTGTGTTTCTACTTTTCTATTTCCATTTAAAGGCCAAATGACAACTATTAATCAAACTCAGGTTTATAAAAGATGCTTCATAAACTCAAGATCCAAACACTGTGTCGAAACAAAACTTTATTAAACAGAGATCAGTTTAAATCCCAGAGGGAGCGCTCGCGTCTCTCTCCATCACTACACACTGGGAACTGCACACACTTCAGGCCTCACACACCACACACTGGTTTCCTGTGAGGCCTTCACTAATGTGCAGCTCCACACGTGCGCTAGCGTACGGGGAAAACCCACAAACACCACCGATCCAGTATCGTCAGGATTCTCTGTTCAGACACAAATATACAGTACAAAACAACAAAAAGCAAAATAAAACTACAGTTTCAGATGGAACAGCTGGAAAAGGGCTGATGATCAGGAGAAGGACGCCTGGGATCCAGTCCTGTTCTAAAGGAATGCCATAATTAGGTGTAAATCACGATACGATGATGAGACTTAAGATCGGCCCACGCCTAGTCGAAACCTGAAGAGGTGAATTAAACAACAAGGTGGAAAAGGGTGAAGTGATTTCATTATGAACTTTGTTTGGATGACTAGAACATTAATTCTTATAAGTCTTCTGTAACTGTTCAAGTATTTATTGATTTTATTTTTAGAATGTAGTTCACACACACACACTCACTCACTCTCTCTTTTCCCCTTCTGCTGTTTCATTTTATCCTTGGGCATTTTTCTGATCTTTTTATTTTTTACTGCTTGACTATTTTGTAGTTTATAAGATTATGTTTTCAGAATGGGATCAGAAATTTAAACATAATGTAAGTAAACTATGTGCAAACATTACAACAAATTCAATATATAAAAAGATATTTTTTTAATTGTCCAGTCATATGTGACACAACAAATAAAATAAATGACAAAAGAAAAGTACACATGGGGGAAAAGTGTAAAGGAATAGCAGTGTTTGGTCAGATCAATCCCACAGTCCAAAGACATGCAGGTTAGGTTAACTGGTGGCTCTAAATTGACTGGAGGTGTGAATGTGAGTGTGAACGGTTGTGTGTCTCTGTGTCGCCCTGTGATGATCTGGTGACTTGTCCAGGGTGAACCCCGCCTCTCACCCATAGTCAGCTGGGATAGGATCCAGCTTACCCACGACCCTGCACAGGATAAGCAGCTACAGAGAATGGATGGTCAGATCAATTAATCACTTCAGAATCGTGTTCCTAAGAGAGAGAGAGAGAGAGAGAGAGAGAGAGATGCATTCATTGCTCACTGAAAGGAATAGAAAATGTAAAGTAAATACATGCATGGGTTGGTAGTTTGTAATATTGAGAGCCTGTAAGAAAAATTTCAGGCATGTTTGACCATTTATAAGAAAGTTGTGAGCGTTTTTGTATCGCTGCTCTAATGCCACCAGGAGGCCGCCATGTTGCCTGTTGGAAGGACGATGCGTGACGTCATTTGGGCGCAAGGCTGAGTGCAGCTCTTCAGTACTGAAGGAGCAAAGCGAAAGGTCTGCTAAGGTGAGAATGTCGATTTTTTCACTATACATCTGAAATAGTGTATTAATGAGCCGCAACCCTGACTTTTGGACAAACCTGAACTCTTTACCTGTAAAACGAGGCTGAAGCTGCGTTATACTACTCGTTAGTACGATTAGCATGCTCTCGTCTCATTCATGAAAAACTTCATCAAGACATCCCCAGGCTAGCCGACCGTAATTACCGTGTTAGACAGTCCAACTCCCGCAGCAACGCAGAAAGAGGGTAAACAAGCACTGCTTTACTATACAGGATTCATCTGAACATTACAGCAGGATGCACTTGTACGAGAAAAGGCAGAAATATTGCCAGAAACCCCCGAGCTGCTGGTATGGGATGGATTTATCTGGTAAAATTCATACATGTAAAGGATACAGTATAAATAGCACAGAGGACAACACAAAGTATAAAACACACTTATTTCTAAAGTGGTCCTCTTGATGACAGCAGGAAACAATAAAATATACCAGAAAATAATAAACATTCTAGACAAAATTCAATCAACAATGATGAAAGTCAAAAACAAAAATATGCTAACTGTAATTACCACAGAGTACAACTAGATTACAGAAATAGCACCAAAATGATTAGAAATTAGTTACACACACAAAACTGGGTTTGGAATTTACTCCATAAAATTTAAGAAACAGGTGAAACAGTTATCACGTGTTTGACGTCACTTACAATCCACGGCCGTATTCGATAAAATGGACCACAGCGACAGCGACATTTCTTCACTGATTTCCTCGAGTATTTCGGACAATGACACGAATAACGATGAGGATCATGATAAACAAGCATTACCGTATCAATTAGTTACACACAAGTGAACAATATTTATAGAGTTGTTTTAGTCAGTCATTACTGAGGCTTTTCTGAGAACACTGAATCAAAGCAAGACACCCAACAAACATCGAGCTGCTTAGCTGCATCAGCAATTATTACGTTTACGCCCAAAGGAACTCAAAATAACATCACGCTTAATAAAAACTTAGGGAAGCCATAAAGTGTTTTCTTACCCTTTGAATTTCTCTTTTGCGGACTACTGACCGTGTTGTCTCGTTTGTAAGCTTCAAGTCTTACTCGCTATGCGGAGCTTCCGTGTCTTGCACCCAAATGACGTCAGAATTGCCGGAAACGATCGGGGGGAATTTTCTGATTGGTTAAAATATTTTCAATGGTGGTATCCATGAAATCATCCATTCTGCATAGGAACTGACTTTCGGAGATGGAGATCTTTGTTGTGTGAGCTCCTAATTTTCAATTATTCACATGAATCGTTAGATTATGATATAAACTATCTTCATAATTGTATTTTAAAAATGGATTTTCTTTTCTTTTAAACTACCACTGGCAAGATTGTTCAAGTTTATATGCCCTGCAGGAAATACACACACACACTGTTTCAAATCTCTTCACACTGAACAGCAATTTGCTAACATAGCCAGGCCACGCCTTCTTCTTCTGTGTTTTTTATTGGCAGCTTGCATACGACGTGCACTACCGCCATCTACAGGGCTGAGGTGTGATCCTTGAGGGAGTTATACTACTGCTTTATCAAACTGATATAAAAAAAAAAAAAATGGAGAGCAGTGAAAACTTCAGATTCTATTGGTTAATCCTGTTTCCATCAGGTACCTGACTATAGCTGCTGTCTGTCTGTTGGGTGCACTAAGCAAGGTACTCAGTGATATGGGTGTCTTAATTGCCCTTTGCATCTTCTCCCTCTCATTAGAGTACGCTGAACAGTGAACTAAAACATGTCCCACTCCCTCCCTTTCTCCACAATGCATACAGGCTCCTGTCTGGTGCTTTCCCACAATGTGTAACCCACTATTCAGACCTGTATGTCCAATCCTCAGCCTTGTAATCCACACCTCCTCTCTACGTTTCAGTTCCCCACTCCATCTAATGCCAACCTTCTTCTGTAAGCTGTACAGATGTCTTCCCCTTTCCTCTTGGTCCCATTGATCCTGCCACAATTTGTTAATGTTTTCCTTAAGTATAATTTTCATTTCTGATCTACTTAAAGGAACTTCAAGTTCTACGTGCTCAGCCCCAGTTGCTTCTTTTGCTAACTTATCTGCTGCCTCATTACCCTGAATTCCTCTATGGGCAGGAACCAAAAAAAAAAACTGCACAAATGTTTTTTGCTGTGTTATCTTGTATATTATCTGATGTATTTCTTCCAAAAGATCCTGACGGCTTGAAGACCTTCCGCTAAGAATACTAGTTAATGAAGACATTGAGTCTGAACATACTACCGCTTTACTGGGTTTTGTCTCCTCTACCCATTGCAGGGCCAATATTATCGCTATCATTTCAGCTGAAAAAACTGAAAGAAAATCTGATGTCCTTTTTGTAATTTGAACATTAAATTGAGGGACGTGTACTGCCGCACCTGTTTTGCCATCTTGGTCCTTTGAAGCATCGGTATAAATTTGGACTGTGTCATCAAACATTATATCAATATAATGTTGTACAGTCTGATAAACACCTCCAGGTTTAACAATCTCCTTTGCTTCCATGTTGACTTGGGGAAAGCAGAAAAACCAAGGGGGAATGATAGGTCTGGCAGAAGTTTTACATACAAGGATACCACCTAACCCCACCTGATTTGCCTGCTGGTTTCCCTCCCACCCAAAGCTACGTACAGAATGTCCATATTCCCAACAATCTATAAGTACTCTTTTGGTAGGGTGACTCGTTGTGTCCCTGAAGGGTTAACCAGTACATACTTGATAACTGAAGCCTTCTGAGATCCAGTGGCATCTCCCCTGATTCCACCTGAAGCGCTGGGATGGATGAGGTCCTGAAGGCACCACAGCGTATGCGTAAGGCTTTAGCTTGCACTCTGTCCAGTTCTAGAAGAGAAGTCTTAGTTGCTGAATTATACACTATACACCCATAATCAAGGGCCGGTCTGATCAGTGCAGTGTATATTCTTTTTAGGGATGTACTTTTTGCCCCCCAGTCACTTCCTGCTAAACATTTCAATATGTTAATACTCTTCTTACATTTGTCTACTGTTTTCTGTAAATGTACTTTAAAAGAAAGTTTCACATCAAACCATACACCTAAGTACCTTATACTTTCTACCTGCTTAAGTAGCTGCCCATACAATCTAAGATCCATCTTAGGATTGACCCTTTTTTTGGAGAAACAAATGACCTGCGTCTTTTCTACAGACAAATGAAAACCCCACTCATGAGACCATTTCTCCACTTGACTTATAGCAGCTTGCATCCTACTCTTTAGGCTACAGATACTTTTACCCCTCATCCATAGGGCCCCATCGTCAGCATAGAGGGCCCTATCAATTCTAAGGTCTACATCATTAAACACATCATTAATCATAATATTGAACAAAATAGGGCTGCACACACTCCCTTGTGGAGTTCCATTTTCAATATTATATGTACCAGAAAAACTTGCTCCAACTCTCACTTCTATAGTCCTATTATTCAGAAAGTCCTTAATCCAGTTATACATTTTCCCACCAATTCCCATTTTGTTCAGTTTAATTAAAAGGCCCTCTTTCCATAACATATCGTAGGCTTTTTCTATGTCGAAAAAGATTGCCAAAACCATTTCCTTGTTCACCTGGGCCTTCCTAATTTCATTCTCTAAAATGACAATTGGATCCATGGTGGTGTGCCCAGTCCTAAAACCGCTCTGATGCGGAGAGAATAGACCTCTCCTTTCAATCTCATACACCAATCTCTTAGTCAACATTCTTTCCATTAATTTGCACAAGTTTGACGTTAGAGCTATTGGCCTATAGCTATGACCTCCGTTTTGTCCTTACCTGGCTTTGGTATAGGGACAATTATAGAATGCTTCCAACAGGAAGGTAGCCATCCCTGTTCCCACACCTTATTATATAGTTTTAGTATTACACTCTTAGACATATCAGATAGCTGTTCAATTAGTTTATAACATACTCCGTCTTTGCCTGGAGAAGTATTTTTTGCACCAATGAGAGCTCTCTTCAGCTCAAATAATGTAAAATCTTTATCAAGTGCATTATCACTGACTTCCTTCCTGCCCAGTAGTTCTACATTATCCTGTATCACCTGTTTCCTCCATACTAGTTCATCAGTAGACAGATTGTGGGAGCTATGAACTTTCACAAAGGCTGCTGCAAGCATCTCTGCTTTTTCAGTATTCGTTACTGCTTCAGAATCATTATCTTTAAGTACTGGCAAAGAAAAATCCCTCCTTATTCCTCCCATCTTCCTAATCATGCCCCACACATCCTCAATTTTAGTATCTGACCCAAGGGTGCCGCAAAATTCCCTCCAGTATTTCTTTTTAGTGTCTTTAATAATCCTTCGAGCTTTAGACTGAGCTCGTTTATATGCTATTAGATTATCAAAGGAGTGATTTAATTTCATCTTCTTAAATGCTTTGTTCCTAGCCTTAACAGCTGCTTTGCAATCATTTGTCCACCAAGGGACCATTTTCCTTTGCCTGACGCCAGTGGATTAACCTATGGTTTCCTCTGCAGTGTCACATATTATAGCCGTGATCACGGAGTTCAATTGCTCTACATCATCACCGGCATGTGACAGAACCCCCATAAGTTTAACATCCGCGTTCATGCTATATAGTCCCCAATTGGCCTCTCTCATATTCCACCTAGGATGCAAATTGTCCTCCAAATGAACATAGTGCTCTCTTATCTTGACCAAAATAGAGAAGTGATCACTTCCTAAGGAGTTTTTAAGCACTTCCCACTGAGTGGTTCCTGCTACCTGTTCTGATACTATTGAGGTATTTCACCTGACGTCACAGGGTCACGTGACGCCCCGGTGTCCGCCATTTTGGACGGCAAGCTAGCTAATGTCAACAACAGTAGCTGGTATGTTACTGTAGCAATGTTTACGTTCAGTCATTTGGATGACTGTTAAAACGTTTCAGTCTCAAGTTTTTCCTTTACTGGATTTACTAGTTTACTGAGCCAGCCAGCCCCGGAGCGCTCGCCCGCTAGCCAGCCGGCCCCGGAGCGCTCGCCCGCTAGCCAGCCGGCCCCGGAGCGCTCGCCCGCTAGCCAGCCGGTCCCGGAGCGCTCGCCCGCTAGCCAGCCGGTCCCGGAGCGCTCGCCCGCTAGCCAGCCGGCCCCGGAGCGCTCGCCAGCTAGCCAGCCGGCCCCGGAGCGCTAGCCAGCTAGCCAGCCGGCCCCGGAGCGCTCGCTAGCTAGCCAGCCGGCCCCGGAGCGCTCGCTAGCTAGCCAGCCGGCCCCGGAGCGCGCTCAGTAAACTAGTAAATACAGTAAAGGAAAAACTTATAACGGGCCATGTCTCAACAGACTAAGAAGTTATTTCAATGACATTTAATAACATTTTGTTTATCCTGAGGACCGAATGAAAATGTGAACAAACCTTAGCTGTCAGTGAACAATCCTGGTGGAAGCAGGTAAACGTTCTCTAAGCCTGCTAACCTCAATTTTTGCAAATACCTCTCCCTCTGCTCGCCCTGTAAATGCCCTACGTCGCTGGATAGTGAAGGTGTTTTCTGCATCTCGCTCCTTTTTCTTTTATGTTTTTCGTTTGTCGCCTTCCTCACATTCAAACTGATTCGAGCCGTGACGTCCAAAATGGCAGCGTCACATGACTTGGTCACGTGAGTGAAATACCTCAATAGTGAGATCTATGGCTGAGTCCACCCCACGCAACACATCAAATCATGTCCCCCTTCCGTCATTCATGCACCCTAATTTACAATCATCCATAAACTCTTCGACTACCCGCCCATTGTCATCTGTTCTATTACTTCCCCATAGTGTGTTGTGAGCATTAAAATCCCCACAAAAAATCAATTTGCTACTTACTTGCCCGCAGATTCTCTCAAGTAGCTCTCTTGTAATCTTTAGACATGGATTGTAAAAATTAACCACTTCAAACTTTGTATCCCCAGCCCACGCTTCAGTCCCAATAACTTCCGCTTCTATATTTAATTTTAAAGGCTTATAACTAAGACCCTGTTGGATGAACATAGCTACTCCTCCTCCTGGTCCTATACCTCTATCCTTCCGTATAGCTGTGTATCCAAATATTCTGAAGTCCAGTGATGGTTTCAACCAGGTTTCCTGTACGCATATGATGTTTGGTTTATCATGTTGCTTTTCAATAAAATACTTAAATTCTTGGCCATTTGCTATTAAGCTTCTGGCGTTCCACTGCAGTATGGACAGTACCATCACAATCCGCCACCACATGACTGCTGACTTTCATTTACCTTTGCTGTTAGTATTTCATTAATTGCTTCAAAGGACAGATCTTCCATTCCAAGATACTTCTTAGCTGCTCGTATGATGATATAGGTTTTTTGTGTCCTACTTTCTACTGTTGCTGAACAATTAATACATTCCACCACAAATGCAACAAATTTCCGTTTGTCTACAATGAGGGTGTTGTCGTTGACATTGTGTCTCGGAGTTTGAACAAATGTTTGCGGTAGAGGCTGGGAGGCAGAAAGTACTCGGGCGATGGGCTTTGCTTTGCTATTCACTTTCTTAATAGCTTCAGCGTAAGACAATTTCTCCTTTACTCGCACATTCTGTACTTGCACTGCTTTTTTGTGTTCCTCGCACCCTTTATATGCCGCACTATGTTCGCCCCCACAATTACAGCACTTTATTTTTGTACCTTCAGCGCATTTGCCATAATCATGTTCGCCCCCACATTTGGCGCAGCGGGGTTTAGCCCTGCATACCGCGGCAATGTGTCCGAATCTTTGGCATTTGTAACACCTCATGGGGGGGGGGGGGGGGATATATGGTCTAACGCTGTAACTGACATACCCAATTTTAATCCTGTCTGGCAATTTATCCTCATCCATCACCAGCATAACAGACAGACTTGCACTTTTAATTCCATTTCTTGTGATAGGTAGACGTTTCACTTTAATAACTCGTGCACCTCTCACACTAGTTTTAATCTCTTCTTCAGACATGTCGGTCGATACTCCTGAAATCACCCCCAAAACTTTTCCTCTCTCTTCCCACACCTGTGGTTTAATCGCTTTCCCCAAGAACATCTTACACTTCATTAAACCTTGTTGCTGGTTTCTATCTCGACAAACAATCATTAGATTACCATCTCTCAAAGGCAAGACTGCAAGAACATTTCCGACCAGTTTGTGAACTTCTTCACTGGCCTTTATGGGATTGACAGTACACGGGGATTGAAATCGAAGTATTACTTTTAATTCAGTTGGTTTACTTTCCTCCCTACCGCTCTCGTCAGATTCAGATGATTGTCCCTTCCTTCTCTTGTTGTGATTGACCGTCTGAAATTCACCTGCTTCAGTGCGTCTTTCATTAGCCTGTATCGGGTCAATGCCTTGCTCCATACCATCTATTTCTTCTCCCTCATCCTCGCCTGCCATCCTGCTTCCTCCCGGATCACACCTCAACCCCCCTACAGCTGGTCAGAAAACATGCGACAAAAGAAGAAGACGAAAAAATCCGGAAAACACCGTGTTCGTTTTCCGAAAACGGCCTCTCCAGGCCACGCCTTAAAAAAAAAAAGCAGCTTTCTTTAAAGCCACGCCCACTCTCTCTGCCACACAGAACCAGGAAGTCCATTTCAGGAAATAGGAGGGAAGAGATCTGAAGGGGGCGGGGTCATGGCATGCGGCTGGATTGTGAATGGACAGAGGATGGCAGGAGGAAGTGACGGATCAGGAAGTGAGCTGGGAGGAATGGATGAGGGCGGCGGGAAAGACGAAGGTTGTTGGACTGCAACTTTTAAAAATAGTCGTAAACGAAGGAAGCGGAAGAAACGAGGGAAAAATGTGAGTGTTGAAGACACGGACAGTGATGAAAGCATGGGAGCTGCAGGGAAACAAGTTGAAGAGTATAAAGTGATAATTAAACTAACTCAAGAAGGAGCGGCATTCAGTGAGTGGAACCCGATTCAACTAACCAAAGCGATAAACAAACTGGTAGGTGATGTGAAGAGCCAAGATACTACGAAGTGGAGCACTTTTAGTTGTGTGCAGAGATGGTACTCAGCGAGGGAGGGCCATCAAACTGAACAAGAATTCCTCTTTATAATATTATCAATACAATCAGCATTTGTTACCGGATCAGAGATATTTTGAGCTAATCTTGGTCCAACATTAACAAAAAAGATTATTAAAACTATTAGCAACTACATCCATGTTATAATTTTCGATATCTTTGTCATTAAAGTATTTAGGGTAATGTATTTGTCCAGAGCCATCTTTAATAATACTATTTAATATATTCCATCTTCATTTAATATTATTTTTGCTATTATCTATTAATTCGCCATAATGATCCTTCCTACATGTCCTTATGATACTCATTAACTTTTTATATTTTTTTTATATTTATTTTCTGCCTCTTTGGTTCTTAATTTAATAAATTCTCTATATAGAGTATTTTTCTTCTTACAGGCATTTTGTAATCCCTTAGTAATCCAAGGTTGGTTATTATAGTTTTGTTTTGTATTCTATTGCTTCAGTGGGCAATTCTTATCATATAATAATTTGAATATACTTAAAACGTTATCATATGCTCTATCAATGCTATTCTCTGTATAAACTGATTCCCAGTCTTGCAGTAATAAATCATTATTTAATGCAAACATGGCTTCCTCTGTCCTAACTCTTCTGTACTTAAGTTTATGGTCTGTCACATTTCTCTTGCAATTACAGTCATAAATTGTAAAAACTGGTAGATGATCACTGATATAATTGATTAATATTCCACTTATAATGTTATTATCTATGTCACTGGTAAATATATTCTCTATTAAAGTAGCACTATGGTCAGTAATTCTGGTGGGTCTGGTAATTTTTGGGTGAATACTCGTACTGTACATGGTATTAATAAATTCCTCAGTCATACTGTGCTTATTAGGGTTCAACAGATCAATATTAGTATCCCCACAAATGAAGATAACTTTTTTTTTATTATTATCTACTGTAAATGTCTTTTCTACCCAGTCCTTAAACGCCTCTATACTAGTTTCTGGCGCTCTATATATACAGCTAATTAATACATTTCTACTTTTTTCAATATTAACTTCAATTGTTAAAAATTCTAACAAATTATTAATCACCATTGTCATGCCATCTATTAACTTATAATTCAAATTACAGTCCACATACACCGCCACTCCTCCTCCACCTTTATTTTTCCTGTTTATAGAATTAAATTCATATCCAGCCAGTTCGAAATCCACTCCTTTCTCCAGGTCAATCCAGGTCTCCGATATGGCAATTATGTTGAATGGATGAGTAAACTGACTTCAGTATTTCTTGATGTGTTTGAAGTTAGTGTCCATGCTTCTGCTGTTGAAGTGTATTATTGATCATTTCCCCACAGCCTGAGTGGACTGATTGTACTGTTCCTCTGTGTAATGGTGGCAATTGTCATTAATGGTTGAGAGAAAGTTATTGTCCGGGTCGATGTCATTTTCTATATCCAATAGTTTATGGTCAGTGAATTCATGTGGTTTCAGTTCCAGGTTTTCATAATCAACAAGTGTTTGCTTTAGCCGAGTAGTGTTCCGAGTAATGGATGAAAGAGTTATTTTGGTGTGTGTCATGGTTGAGTTTGGTGTAGTGTCACGTCGGTATCGATTACCTTACAGTCCTGATAGCCATCACTGGTATTTGTCCAAGTCCTCGATATGACCAGAACTCTCGCCTCCTCCGGTGTACCGTTCAGCTTAATGAATACTTTGCAGTTGGTGATACATGTAGATTTTTATTTTCTTTCTTCATATGTCGTGCTTTTCTGGCGATGTCAGCATTGCGTTTTGTCAGGTGCTTGTTGATTTGTAGACGTTTGTACCTTTTCAGTTTCCTTTCTTGTTTCAGCAATGCAGCTTTATGTTTCCGATTGATGAATCTCATGATGATGGCAGTGTTTTCCTTGTCTCTCCTGGGTAGAATGTGGCAGGCCTCAATGTTGCTGCAATTAGTGATGGGATGTTCGGGTCTTTTCAGAGAGCCGGCTCTTGTGGCACAGCTCCCAAAGAAGAGCCGGCTCTTTCGGCTCCCAAACGGCTCTTAATTTATCATCTGTAGCCTCATATTTTAGCCTAACTTGGCAAATATGAATGCTTTGTGTTAGGGGTTGACCGATAATCGTCCTGGCTGATATATCGGGCCGATATTCTGCATTTTTAGGGTTATCGGTATCGGCCATAATTTCCAATGATATGCCGATAACATGCCTTTTTGCAGCCATTTCGTTCCTAATGCAACTGTCACTGCACGTCCTTTCCTGCACTCGCCTCTCTGAGTTCAAGAACACGGTCCCACCCACCACAACATCTGATTTGTTTGGCACAAGAGATATAGCCAATTGACACGTGTAGCTAAACACTGAACTGTTTCAAGGCGGCCATACTGGCACTCGAGCAGAAGCGGCACAAGGGATACAGCCAATCAACATGCGTAGCTAAACGCTGTGAACTGTTTCAAGGTGGCCGTATGGGCACTCGGGCAGAAGCAGATCCCACTTCAAGGTAAGGACACGCTGCTTTTGCCGCAATAAGTCACAAACGCACAAGTTGCAAAAGCACAACATTATTATATGTTTACATTCTTCATCTACTACTCGTTAAAATTGTCCATTTGCATCTGTGTAGCCAGGAAAACTTAGCTTACGGAAGGAAGCACGTGAATTCGCCTACAACCAACTAGTCTCGCTGAAACTACATGTAATGTTGTCCATAGTAAGCAGTCCCCAGCATTACGTAGGCTGCAGTCATTTTTAAATCCCCGTCTGGAAACGTTGTGAATGTGTCAGTAGTTTTACTCGAACAGCAGAATGACAGCCATATAGAGAGGTGGTCAAGGGAAGATGAAATAAAACGTAGTGTTTGTGTTCTGTAGGCTAGCGCAAGCCTACTGGCTATTTATGGTGATGAGTAAACTTCATGACATGACTCGTGCTCAAAAAGCGCATTGCACTTGTATACCGGTATGTTAGGTAACTTTATAAAGCGCTATTTGAACATTTAAACAAGCCAGGTGTGATATGGTGCTAGTAGGCTATGTAATACTGTAGGGAGGGCATTAAAAGCATTAGAATGTAGATGGTTACTTGTTAAGTTGTTACATAATAGGGAGTGATAGCCTACTTTATGTTTGATTTTACTTTTTACTTGATTTGTTTAAAAACTACTTGAAGTTGGTAAGTCTTACTTAGTTCTTAGTGTAAAAGAATCCAGAGTGTATTTTCATTTATTTTCCACTGAAAATGGTGAGCTGTAATATAGTAGGGAGTGATTTATTTTTTTATTGGTGAATATTTTATTATTATTTTATTTCTCATTTTATTCTAACTGTTTGACTTTATTGTACAAATGCTGCTGGCATCTCCCTGCACAAAATTTCATGTTCAATTTTACAATTAAACATGCATTTCATGGATATGAAGGTCTGTGTCAGTGTGTGCTATGTTTAATTTCATGTGAATTATAATGTTTACATTTATCGGTTGCACATATCGGTTATCGGCATCCCAATTCCATAATAATCAGTATCGGTATCGGCCCTGAAAAAAACATATCGGTCGATCCCTACTTTGTGTGTTGATAAACCCTTTTGCATTTAGTGTTTTTATGAGAGGCCTTATAATTGCCTAATTTTGTGTATTTGTTCTGTTACAAAAGCAGGCATTCTTACTTTTGTTTAATATTTTAATCAAAATTTTAATTTAAATTTAACACACAAACAAATGAGCAAAACACTGCAAACAGATCCACAGAACCAAACTCAGTAACCCAACAGTATGTCTTCAGTGCAGGTTGGCATTCAAAAAACTCAAATGCCTCAGCTTGGATGGGCTGATGCGGTTTCTCCTCTCAGTTAGTATCTGCCCTGTTTTTGAGAAGACTCTCTCTAAAGGAACAGATGTTGCCACAATGCACAGTCTCCCCTCCATCACCTTCACCAGGTGTGGGAAGACTGAGGCCTTGGCCTGCCACCAGCTCAGTGGGTCTTCTGCTTGTTGGATGAGGGGCTCCTCAAGATAACATCGCATCTCCATTATAACATCAGCTGTAGTATTTCTCCTTGCAGCATCTCCTGTAGCTCTTACATCAAAGAGCCTCCACACAGCAGAAGTTTGTGGCTCCTCCTCCACTTGGCCCTCCAATGGTGGAGCTGGCTGGCTGCTGGGGGTGCATTTTGCTGCTGCGGCAGTTATTCTCTGAAGTGCCTCGTCAACCGCTCTGTTGTCACTGAATGCAAGCTTTTTAAACCTAGGATCCAGTAATGTGGTTTCTGAGAGGACAGTGTTGAACTCCATACGCAGAAATTTTCGGTCCATGGCTGAACAAAGAGCCGCAACCAATTCCTTTACTTTCTGCACGGTTACTGTCAGTTGGTGTTGGGCGTCACGGGCTGAAGACCTTTGCAAAGGAGGAGCATTTTGGAGGCTGTGACATAGCTGAAGGAGAGAAAACAGCAACTTTTAAAATTAGGCTTTTTAAAAATTATGCAGCATATTGCTTTTTTCAATTTAGTTTTGTCAATCATATGTGTTGTTTCTGCAATGTATAATAGTGACTGAATAGTAGTAGAGAAAAAACAATTGTCCAAGGTACCTGTCTGCACTTATCTCCACAGTCACGTCCTCAAATGGTTGCAGGATGGTGCAGACCTCTTTCACCAGCTCCCATTCCTCTTGACTGAACGTATCAACAGGTGCGTTGATGAGGGCCAGGGTGGAGATCAAGTAAAATTTATTTGTATAGTGCTTTTAACAATAAACATTCTTGTAAAGCAGCTTTACAGAATTTGAACGACTTAAAATATGAGCTAATTTTATCCCTTATCTATCCCCAATGATGAAGCCTGTGGCGACTGTAACACCATATATTAAAAAAGAATAAATAAGAGAGTCGTACAGCTGAGTTAGAATACTTTGAGAAACATAGTGATGAAGCTCAGCAATAATTCCAAAGCCTCTGGAGATTTTCTTGCTCTACTGGTGGATGTGTTTCCTCCTGATGAGGTGAGAGTCGAAAACCCGATGTGGTTCTTCTGTTTAATCAGCTTATAATTAATTTTCAGGAAATGGTTCTGCACAGTTTCTTTCCATAAATTAATGCATTTTCATTGAGCCTCATGAACTCTCTTCTCTAAACTTGCTTATTCAATGGGGAAGGTGAATTGAGCCAAGAGACAAAAAGTTGAGGAAATGGTTAGTTAGGTCATTTATAAAATATTACCATTATATGTAGCATATTTAAGTGAATCAAAAAATATATTGTCAATAAATGTGGTTGAAAAGAATAGTCAAGTTCATTTGTATAGCACTTTTAACAATAAACATTGTCGCAAAGCAGCTTTACAGAATTTGAGCGACTTAAAACATGAGCTAATTTTATCCCTAATCTATCCCCAATGAGCACGCCTGTGGCGACGGTGGCAAGGAAAAACTCCCTCACACGACATGAGGAAGAAACCTCGAGAGGAACCAGACTCAAAAGGGAACCCATCCTCATTTGGGCAACAACAGACATGACTATAACATTAACAGTCCTAACATAAAGCCAGCTTTGTTGATGCTATAAATCCCCCACCGACGGAAACCCGAGCGCAAAACTGTTCACCACAACCGCAGTCCCAAATTCAGCAAGTCAACTGCAGTTGCCAGCCACAAAAGCACCACTGCAATAGTCCAGAGCGTCCTCCAGGCGCGACCCCCAACTGTCCATATGGGGCTGCCCTCCACAGGAGCGATGCGATGAGACTCCAACCAGACACAGGGCACCACGATGGATCAAGGAGTCGAAGAGGTCAGCATCTCGATCCCAGTACCAACATGTAACTCGGAGGGACAGATTTTTGGGGAGGGGGAGAAAAAAAAACCCTGGCATCTGGAGATGATGGCATCTTTTGTTTCAAGAATGCGTTTCAACATATAAAATGTTGAGTTCCACCTGGTAGCACACTCTTGTTTGGGCCTCAGTTCGGGCAACTCCATCTGGTGCTGTGTGGACTTCAGCCTCTCTGCAGCTACTGTGCTTCTGTGGAAAAACTCCACAATAGCCTTTACCTTGTCCACGGTTGTTTTCACCACCTTCAGGGAATCTCTTATCAGGTTTAATGTATGCGCCAGACATGGGTGGTGGGTCCACTTCAGATTTTTTATGGCTTTGGTGATGTTTGCAGCATTACCACTCACACAGCACACCACTTTGTCCTGTACTTGCCACTCATTTACCACTCTTAATAGCTCCTCTACCAAGTTTTCTGCAGTGTGTCTGTCAGTGAACTCAAAGCAGTCCAGCAGGCAAGATGTCATCTTGTAATTTTCAATAAAGTGCCAAGCGACGGACATGAAAGAGCAGGTGGTTCCAGAGGTCCAGCAGTCAGTTGTCAGGCAAACTGATGGAGCTTTTTTCACCCTGTCTTGCCATAATGCACGTTCTTGTCATATAGTTTTGGGATCATTGTTAGGGACAGTGTTTTTTACTGGGTAGAGTGTACGTGGGATTGAAGGCTTTGACAAAACTTTTAAAACCTTTGTCCTCCACAATGGAAAAGGGCTGGAAATCAGTGGCAATCATTTTAGCCAACTCCTCATCAATACTGTGCTGTTTGGCTGGGGTCATCTGCTGAGCTCACACTAGCCGCTCGCATGTCCGCAAATTGCGAAGTTTCATTCCAATTTGCGAAAAGAAAATCATCTGTATTTGCATTTTATGCGAAAGTCATTTAAAGTTTAAGCAAAAGCCATCAAACAATTGCAATTTCTCAAGATGAACAGTACCTTTCGTGTCCATCTTCAATGTTTTGATTTATAACCAACGCTCCCAAGTTTCTAAGCTTCTTATTGGTTGACCGTAAATTACGTCTTCCAATAGCAGCATAGACATATAAACATATTCTATGCAGAAGGTGGCGTCTCATACGTCATCCTCACCGCCATATTGGATGTGGTAAAGTGGAGATTCTTCACCCGTCTCTGGTATAGCGTCTAGATAGTAGCCGAGAGTAAAGATGCCTCATTCATGTGCTGCGTTTAACTGTACCAATAGGTTTACCGTCCAAACGAGATCACATGGGATTACCTTTCACAGGTGAGACTGGAAAAATACTTTTCAGTACTGTTCCTTCAGTCTTCAGTCTCCCAGCTCATCTCCACCGGGGAGGTGTAGAGTTATAAGCAGTGAGAATTAGATAATACAGTGCCACACTATGATGAACGTTTTTGAATGTATGATGAATGTTTTTAACCTTTCTGAATGTGAAGGAATCAGTGATGTATTTTGTTTTGGTATGACGTTAGAACCTGGCCGAACTCAGTTTGGTGGTCATTCAGAATATTGACGGGTATTCCGCACACTATTTATAACCATCACGTTAAAAGTTATATGTGTTGTTTTTATGCCTGTTTGTTTCCCAAATATATACGTGTGTGTCTTAATGGGTGAATAAAAGGCATCGAGTTAAATATTATTGTAGAAAGGGGCTTTATGAAGTTCAGTACATTTTACTTGCATTGGTTTACGGGGAAGATTTGCCACATCCAATATGGCGGACACTCTGACGTATCCCAGCAACGGGCCACCAGCTCAATGCGGCGTCTGTTTATATGTCTATGTAGCAGCGGACCTTACATATAAAATGATCAATTTCCGAGTTGCGCTGATAATGTCGGCAATTCTCGCTCATTAGTGAACAAGATTATATCGAGATTTGTTTAAAATAAATTACCCGACTTTACGTATGACAAACTTATCTAAAAAGTGAGATAACATTGGAATGTTCTGTTAGCTTTCTCAGTTAGGGATAAAAACACGATATAACCATTCTAAAGACGTATTTTCTACATAATATCAACCCTGACAGAACTTTGGAAGAACGCGCAGATGAACCAGGATATATCGACCAAGTGTACCTTGTTTTCAGAGCGTTTTGACGCACATGGTTCAAAGTTTTGACTGCAAGTGTTTCATTTGAGAAATTAATGGGGAATATCATTATATTTGGGTTATGAGATTAATTTATAAGAAACAACCATTGATTTTAACTCCCTGAGCTCCCTTCATCCTACCCATAAAGACACCCCCCTCCCCCTAAACACGCACACGGATCCCAATTATACACACACACACACGTCTCAATAATGAAAACACACACACGCGAGGCAATACCAGTGGTTGAGATGTTAAAATAGAATTTTGAAAAAAATAAAATTAATTTAGCAAGGACAGCCACTGATATTGGTCAAATCAGACACTGATGTTGGCCAGGCCAACTTGGCCAGTTCAAATTTATACATGACCCATAGGTGTGATAAATCCCTGATAGAGTTGGAAGCCACTCACCATGCAGTTGTTACACAGCCAGACAGCATACTACAGAGGGTGACTAAGGGCTAAAAGGTGCATAGATAGCAAACAATGCAAAGCACATCACACCAGATGTTAGATATAATTATAATGAAAAATATGGACTCCGTAAACCAGATTAAGCGGGTTAAATTAAACACACAATTTCATTACATATATACAGTTGATGAAATGATCAAATTAAGAGGATTCAAGAATAAATAAGCATGCTATGAACATAAATCAAGAACATGGAAAGACAAAGGCAGGAAACAAGCTTGCAAGCACTATTGAAACACCAACCAACTACAATAACAATTCATTTTTCAATATGTCAGTGCAAGAAATATTTAGAAGTATAACACATCTTGCTAAAAAATTACTTTGCTAAAAAGAAAATTGTTCTTTTAGCATTTCTTGCTAAGCAAAATTGCAAATTGCTAAAGAAAAATTTGAGTCTTTAGCACTTTTCGCTAAAACAATTTGGGTCCTAGAGTGAGCACAGATCTGCTTTGGTATAAACTGACTTATTTTGCTTTGAGTTGCAGTAGGAGGGGTTATTATACTTGCACTACTAGTAGCTGCTGCAGCAGTTGTTGGTTTGGGACCAGACACACCAGGGTCAGTAGACGTTGAGCCAGCTTGCCCTCTCTCCTCCAACTGCACTGTGGGATGGACAGTTCTGATGCGTCTGTGCAGGTTTGTGGTGGAACCTGCTCTTACTGTTATTTTCATTTTACAGTGAAGGCACTCTGCTCTGCTGTTCCCAATATCTTTAAACTGCAGCCAGATGCTGCTTCGTTTATGGGTGTCAGTCATATTTACGTGTTTTTGCGCCGCACTTGCACTGTCCTCCTCACCGCTGTCTACTGTCTCACTCACTGACGGGGACGGACAGACGCTCCACCTGACTGTCGCGTCTGTCCCCCTCTCTGTTTTCACATAATGGTATGATCCTATATCCTCATATGTGATTGGCCACAAGGCCGCCATGTTGCCAATCATAAAGTTCTGCCATGAGCAGAGCTGAGCCACTGAGAGTGAGAGCTGAGCATCGAAAGGGGAAAAAAAAAAAAGTGGGGAGCCGGCTCTCACTCGATGGGAGTCGGCTCTTCTGATTCACTACAAAGCTTTTGCGCATGACACATCACTAGCTGCAATCAATATCGATTCCCGTTGAGTGTAGGAATGCCGACACTTGTTGCTCCATGGAGTTGCTGCCCAGGGGCCTCATGTACAAAGCTTGCATATGCACAAAAAAGCTACGTACATCACTTTCTGCGCAAACATTCGTATGTACAAAGATTGACTTGGTGTGGAAAAGTGCGGTACTCTACGCAAACCTCATGGCTGGCGTACGCACATTTCTGGTGCATCTTGGTACTTGGTGACACTTAGAGGCAGAGCAACGCAACTACATTTAGGCCTACTCGGTCAAGAGTCATGACATGGCGATAAGAGGCATCCAAAAATGCATCGGAACATCAGGATGCGTGAATTGAAATGTATGTCAGTCATACGACATTGTCAAGACACATAATGCGAGACTGTTGGGTAAATGCCAACAGATCCATCAACCATCCCTTCCATATTGTAATTACGGGAAATGAGAAACCCCTGCAATATCATTTCGATATTATTCCCATTGACTATTGGTTAATTAATTAAATTAAAGAATGCACATGCAGGACCATGCATTGCAGCTAGCTTAATAGATCTTCCTCGCGCATTTGCCACGAGTTGTCAGACTGAAATATTATTATTAGTTGATGTTGCGTGGGGTAGCCTTATCACATAATTACCAAGATCAATATATGAAACGATTTCCAAGTGCGTACAAATCAGACACAACCGCGGTGTGTGAGGACCAATCACTAGCATGCATCAAATTAAATGAGGATATAAAAGCATGCGCAACATGTGGCGATAACCGATAGGATGACAATGGTGTGGTTGGCCTTATTGGAAGACGCTGCAAATGGTCGGATTAGGAGGGAACGGGTGTTCCGTGATTACACCGATTTCCTGGCTCACGATGATGACTGGCTTATTAGCCGATTCAGACTTCCAAGAGTCATTCTTTTGGAGCTCTGTGCTGAGTTGGGCCCGGGGTTGGAGAGGGAGACGGCGAGGAGTCACGCCTTACCCGTTCCTATCCAAGTCCTGACCACGCTTGGGTTCCTAGCAACAGGCTCATTCCAGAGGTAACTGGCCGACCGGTCGGGAATGAGCCAGACAGCTCTCAGCCGCGCTATTCCGTCTGTGTTAAATGGGATCATCCGACTGTCGGCCAGGTACATACGGTTTCCCTATGATGTGGCAGACCAAGCACAGATAAAAGCACAATTTGCAGCGATAGCCGGTTTTCCAAATGTAATCGGAGTGATCGACTGCACGCATATTGCTATAAAGGCGCCATCTGAGGGTGAATATGCGTACGTGAATAGGAAACATTTCTACTCTATAAACGTACAGATTATATGTGATGCCCAAATGCGCCTAACAAATATCGTGGCAAGGTGGCCTGGGGCGACCCACGATGCATTCGTCCTGGCGAACAGCTCAGTGGGAAACAGGCTGGATGCCGGCAGAGTGCGTGATGGGTGGTTACTTGGTAAGCAATCTAAAACACTTGAAGTGAATTCACTTGAAATATACACATGTTGGATAGCTTATGCTGGACCTATCCCAATTGCTCATAGGAGACAGCCACTCCGAAAATGGTTACTGACCCCCCTAGCCAACCCACGGACTGATCAGGAGCAGCGCTACAACAACCTCCACGCACGGACGCGGTCAGTGGTGGAGCGCACCATTGGCCACCTGAAAAGCCGGTGGCGCTGCCTTGACCGGAGTGGGGGGGTGCTGCTCTATCAGCCCGACAAGGCGTGCTGTATTGCGCTGGCGTGTGGCGTGTTACACAATGTGGTGCAGCGGCACGGCGTGCCAATAATGGAGCGAGACCTGCCAGAGGACCCAGACCCTGGGCCTCACAACGAGGTGCCACAGCGACATGGCATACAAACCCGGCAGCGCTTAATAGGCACAATGTGAAAAGGTAAGGGCAGACGGGACACCATTCATTTTTTAAGATATTCTTTTAATGTGTTATTCAGTTCCTCGCGGATTCCCTCGAGGTTGTCGTTAATCGCCTCTATCCCCTTTAAAATTTCCCCCTGGGACTCAAGGACCGCGCCCGTCAGCACCCGGCCTGTGGACCCGGCGACAGGGGCAGGCGGTGGAGAAGGGGGGCAGGTGACAGTGACGCTGGATCCGCTCGGCTGGGGGTCCTCTTCCTGCTCGGGTGGGATGGACTGGGGGCCTCCTGCTGTTCCCTGGCACCCTGCTAGAATACATTTGTCATTAAAATCCTATTGTGGAAAATATGTGCACGTTTTATTTCTGGTTACATGTGGCTAGGAATATTGGGCCTACTAAGAGAGGAAGACATTTCCTCAAATACAGGGTGTCCCTGAAAAAATGTACACATTAGAGCACTAAAGGTGTTTTTTTGTTTTCAAAACCCATGTAACTCAAACAGACACTCATTGTGGCGCAGGCACTGCGGACGATGCGAATCATACCGTTATCTTGGTATAGGCTACATTCACATTCAGTGGCATACAATCAGTGACCGTTGCATGTCTCATAGCATACACTTTGAACATCACTTTAATTGGAGGTGACAGAACAATTAAGTGATGTATGTGAATTCTATTACACTGTGCTAAAAGCAGGGATTAACGCGAATAAATGTTAATGTTAAATGTTAATAATAAATGTTAAATGCTAATTTGATTAACGCAAGATTTCTAACATTTAATTAACATTAATGCGTTAGTAAAAGTTGCCATGTCTTTTACCTAACGCGGGCTTTACTGCAGGTCTATTTATACTAATTAACATATTCAGTGTGGAATAATTGAGGGAGGAGACGGGGCGGGGAACGGGGCTCGTGCATGTGCCCCGAATTCCACGTTGATTGGGATATACAACAGGAGAGTACGTGGAAACCTTCGTACGCACTGATTGATACATCCGGATTTTTTTGGTCGTACGCAAATTTCCCGATTTTGACGTGCGCACATATTTAGTGGGAAATCCACGCAGGTCTTTGTACATGAGGCCCCAGTTCATCAGATTCTCCCTCCCTTGTCACTGGTTTTGCATATGACCTGGGTTTAATCTGAATCCCAGTGACGATGACGTCCTTCATCCTGGTGTCCTGTTCCAGTTCAGCAACTCTGCTTTCCAGGTGGGCGAAACGCCGCCAGTCCTTCTCGGCGTTCTGCAGCCTGAGCGACTTCACTTCCGTCACCAGGTCCATGATGGCTTTCTGTTGTTTAATAACAGAAACTTCCTCTGCCAGAAAGTCGAGTGACATTAAAAAGTCCTCGCCTTCCTCAGCTGTAAAGTTCTTTTTTTGGAGGCATAATTCACCAATAAAGCCATCCAATTCATTAAAATGTTTGGAGAGTCGTTTCCTCGCCTCACTGCCTTTCTGAAGTTTCCCGCCAGAGGAGTTTTACTTGGCAACAGAATGTATCTGAATTCTGATTGGTGGTTGTTATTATTGCCTTTTTGTTGTCTTCTGGAGAGGAGAGGAGGAGGGGGGAGTGAGTGAGTGACAGGGTTCTACAGAGAGAAGTTTTTAGCCACTGCTTTCAAATGAACCGCCTCGAAAACCAATCAGTTCAGCGGATGTGTCGACTCGGTATGTAACATTTTCAAAAGAGAGGCGGAGTAACCAAAAATTTCTGATCAAGAAGGCGGAGGCTGTAATGTTTATTACATGAAAATGTTTTATTTGATTGTTTGTGGCCCAGACACCTTTTAATGTCCACATCACCATCGGGTGGTTTTTATATAAGTTTGTTTACATGAACTCTGTCAGGGCTCTGCAAGTCTTAACTGAAGCACTTCAAATTCAGGGTTAGCGGGCTGCTAAAGTTTGCAGGTGCTTCACAAGCAAGACTCGGTGCAATATTAGCCAACATTAGCACAATTTGACATTATGTAATAATGTCTTTGTGACCTTAATGAACACTGGTTGTTGTCGGATTGTTATTTACATGCCACACAAACTTAGTCATATTCGTATGTTGTCGTTTTTACACACTGAATACAAACTGTTGTGATTCATTTTACAAGCTAATCTAACATTACAATCCTCAAGGACAGTTTGCTAGCTAGCAGCCGGTCACTGCACTGCAACCGCACTTGCTAATTGACACGGTAGCTACACCTGCATGCTGTTTTCGTGACCACGCCCCCAGAGTGGATATTCATGAGCGAAGTTGTGTGGTGTTTCTCCCAGTGGAAACCTACAGGAACCATTTGTGTACCGCGCACAGAGCGGGATTTTTTATTTTTTTTTAATTCAATCAGAAATATTGGTAGGGACATGCCCATACCCAATTCTACATCTGTGGTCTGTACAAAGGAGCAACGTGTTGTCTTTTCCCCATTCAGTGGATCCCCTGGCTGGATAACTGTTGCATGCTGGGAGGCTCCGCCTCTGACAGAGAGCCGCGTGAGATGACAGAAAAAAGCGCAGTATTTTATTCAGTCAGTGGGTCAAGCTAATACTCTGGCGACTTCCCTGTGTAGATGTACAGCACGTAAATGACAAAATCGCAGTAAAAAAAATTACTGAGTTCATTTTCATTTACCGTACGATAAGTCGGTATATCGAATATCATGACAGGCCTACTCTTACCTAGTGAGGGGAAAAGGTATTGCTTGGTGATTGATATATTCTCCAAGTGGATAGAAGTTTTCCCTACAGCAAAAAAGGACTCAGACGCAGTGGCCAAGGCCTATGGGATATAATTCCCCGATTGGGCATTCCAAGGAAGATTTCCAGTGATAATGGCACGCCATTTATAAGCCAGGCGTTGGTAATTATCTGGGAATAGACTTAAGACAGCATTGTGCATCCCACCCTGTTAATGGAGGAACAGTAGAATGAAAAATAAACTGAGCAAATGCTATGCTGAAACAGGACTAGGGTGGACAAAGGTCCTACCCATAGTATTAGTGCAGATGAGAATGAGAGAAAGACCAAAGCATGGTTTGAGCCCCTTTGAGATACTGTTTGGAAGACCCCCAAACACAGGGATGGGTCCTATTACACCAGGATGCCCTGATCTTTCCTTATGTGATGTTGAATTACTGTGGAACCCTCTCTTCTGCTCTGAATAATATTCACAAATGGGTGAGATCAGCCTTACCAGTCCCGGTGCTGGGACCACTGCATGACCTGAAACCTGGTGATGGAGTGGTGATAAAGGACTTCATAGGGACGAAGTGGAACAAGCCCAGGTGGACGGGACCATCCCAAGTGCTGCTCACCACACAGTCAGCTGTAAAAGTGGACAACAGAGCCACGTGGGTACACGCCAGCCACTGCAGAAGAGTACCTGAACCAACAGACAAGCAGCACAAGGAGGCCCTGGTACAGGAAGGGGATTAAGATAGCATTCAAAAAGCCCGCAGGGGGCCTCGTCACACCATAAGTGGACACACTGCTATCAAGAGCCCCTTAGGGGGACCGACGAACAACGACACATCGACACACACAGCCACATGAGACTGTGCATTCCAAAGCATTCTTCATTCTGTACCTAATTGTGAACCTCATACATGGTATAAGTAGTATTTGCTAGTTTGTCCAGTGATGGCGATTAATGCACATATTACAGGAGCAGTGACTGACACCACAGGTACTCCAGGGGGCAGACTTCTCAGCTGGAAAAATAAGATAAAGAGATCAAACTGTTAACTGGGTTCATGACATATTAACTGATCATACCAATCACATGGTGATAGCTGAAAGAGTACATTCTGACTACACATACTCTAGCGTATGATACCTAGCTGATTTAGGGAACAGGACTAAGTGCCTTAGGTGTAGAGACTAATATAGAAAACACCCAATACCACATAGTTGATTAACTGACTACTGCCACAGACTGGACAGTAACCAGTAGGTGAACCCTGTATCACAGTATTATAGATTTAATGTTATTTACATGATAAAAGGGGGAATTGTAGAGTAAATTTTAGTGTCACACTGTCTTGTAATTTTCCTTTTCACTGAGCGTTTCCTCTTCAAGGACTAACGACTCAGAACATTCAGCACTGCAACATGGTAATCTTATCATGCTCTTTATGTGCGTAGCAGATGTGCATACAAACCAGTGATTAGAGAAGATCCAATCAGCTTTAGAGCTGATCACGCTCCGGCATGTAATTGCAATAGATGTAATGCAATAGATGTCTCCTTTTTATCTAGTAAAGAGTATATATAGATTTGAGAACAAAGGGACGGTATGAGTGGTGTGCTGAACCCTTCTCACCATGTGTCTCTTTCTGCAATAAACCTTCTTTAACTTACAAAAGGATGAGACTGGTGTTGGTGTTTGTCATTTTTCAACGACGTGTTGGAAAGATCTTCAGGAGCAGCATCAGGGTCATTTCTGACTTTAATTTTAGTATAATGTGTTAAATGGATGTGAACAAGAAGTCAGGAAATGAGAGGAGAGGAGACATTTTTTATTTTTTAATTTTGATCAAAAACACTTCCACTGATGAGGTATTTATAGATTTATTTTTAGAATGTACTTACACACTTTTCCCCTTCTGCTTTTCATTTTATCCTTGGGCATTTTTTGATCATTTTATTTTTACTGCTTGACCATTTTGTACTTTATTAGATTATTATGGTTTCAGAATGGGATCAGAAATTTAAACATAATGTAAGTAAACTATGTGCAAACATTACAACAAATTCAATATAAAATGTTTTTAAATTACAATTACAGAGAATGGATGGATGGATGGATGGATGGTCAGATCAATTAATCACTTCAGAATTCTGTTCGAGAGAGAGAGAGAGAGAGAGAGAGATGTGTTCGTTGTTCATTTAAACTATCACTGGTAAGATTGTTCAAGTCTATACGCCCTGTAGGAAATACACACACACACACACACACACACACACTGTTTCAAATCTCTTCACACTGAATAGCAATTTGCTAACATAGCCAGGCCCCTACTGACACATTACAAAAAAGGAGCTCTCTCTTTAAAGCCACGCCCACTCTCTCTGCCACACAGAACACACACAGAAACAGGAAGTTCATTTCAGAGAAAACGAAACTCAGCAGAAAGTTCAGAGTCTTTCTCTCTCAGTACAGGAAAATGGCAGAGGCTGGTATTTCAGTAGATCAGTTATCAGTGGATCAGTTCAGCTGTCCAGTGTGTCTGGATCTCCTGAAGGATCCTGTGACTATTCACTGTGGACACAGTTTCTGTAAGGTGTGTATTAATGGCTGCTGGAATCAGGAGGATGTGAAGGGTGTCTACAGCTGCCCCCAGTGCAGAGTGACTTTCACTCCAAGGCCTGTTCTGTGCAGGAACAACATGCTGGCTGAAGTGGTGGAGAAACTGAAGAAGACTGAACTCCAAGCTGCTTCTCCTGCTCACTGTTACGCTGGACCTGGAGATGTGGAGTGTGATTCCTGCACTGGGAGAAAATACAAAGCCGTCAAGTCCTGTCTGGTGTGTCTGGCCTCCTTTTGTGAAGATCATCTTAAACCTCACTATCAGTCTCCTGCCTTTAAGAAGCACAAGTTAGTTGAAGCCTGTGCAGAGCTCCAAGAGAAGATCTGCTCTGAACACGACAAACTGATCGAGATCTTCTGTCGTACTGACCAAAGCTTCATCTGTTATTTATGTACAATGGATCAGCACAGAGGCCATGATACCATTGCAGCTAAAGCAGAAAGAAATGAAAAACTGGTGAGAACTGGACATCATTCTTCTTTTCCAAGTCATTTTATACAAATTCTATTTCTAATCTAATTTCTGTTCAGTGGATTTAATTGGTTCTCTGACTGTCATTCTCTGTGAAGTAAATTTTTATTTCCAGTCAAACAGTAATATGTAAAGAAATGTGAGATTTCAGACCAGTCAGTCTGCTTTAAACAGCCAACACCCTCCTTCCAGCATTTTACAGCTAAAGTGCTCACGTGACTGTGTTAAAGCTCTGTAACTGGATATCATATTTCATAACATTTAATGATCTACAGGTTAAAAAAAAATCTTTATCTTTCTGAATGTGAGTGGATTTGTGGTCCATTTCTGAGAACTTCTTTGGGATGAATGATCCCAATTCTGGAAAGTTCAAATCTCTGCAGAGATTTTGGTCAAAACTCTGCGTTAATGTCAACATTCACTAGATTGATGAAGTTCAATCCCAATGTTCACTGATGGTTCCTTTAATCCGGTGGAATTGGGTGTGGTTTTGAATGTACACACAGCACCTTAAAGAAGTAAACCTGAACAAATAAATAACTCCCATGAATCCAGATGTGCACTGTGCATGTCTCCCCCCTCTAAACTTACTGAGAAATAAAAGGGAACAGTGATGACGCGCACTGCTCTCAGATCAGTCTTCTTCTTCTGTTAGGTTTTATGGCAGTTTACAAGCAAAGTGTATTACTGCCATCGACTGGACTGAGATGCAATCAAATGGATGTCATTTCAAAGAAAAAATTGAATAAAAAGGAAAAACAACAAACTAAATCCTATTTGCTAATTTTGTTTCTTTGATAAATGTTATCATAGCACAGGTGATGTTTTCTGATCTCGGCTCACCTAATAAGGTGTCTAAAGAAAAGGCTTTCTTGACTGCGTTCACTTCCCTCTTCAGTTTTTCTCTTTGTCTGTAGAATTTTAAGCACCTTAAAAGAACATGATCTACATCCTCTCTCACTCCACAAAGTTCACATTTTCCAGATGGGTGTTTGTTCACAACGTATAAGCTGTTATTTAATCCAGTATGGCCTATTCTCAGTCTTGTAAACCAAACCTCCTCCTGTCTGTTTGGGTAACTCGGTTTGCTACTTGAGATCTTTTTGTATATTATACAAGTGTCTACCTTTCTTCTCCTTATCCCATTCAGCTTGCCATATGTTAACTTTGTTTAATGAGTACCTTAAAGTTCATATCATGGGTAAATTCAGGAGCGAGATCAATGTAATTCTCCTATTTGATATTAAACTTTGGTCAAATATCTGTAACTTTCTGCTTTTTTTTTTTACCTTGCGCAATACCAAAAAAATTCAGTTGAAATCAAGCCATTTGAGGTGAATTGGTCCGCCTCTGAAAAAAACTTGGCATTTGAATTTCCCAGCAAACATTGATTTTCGTGACGTCATCTGCGGGACGCCTCCCTCTGAATCCTACATCAGCGCTGGTTTGTTTCTGAGAAGACGACCTGGTGGTTTTCTGCAAATTTCTTCAACGTTATCACGTAATTATTAAAATGGTTCGTAGATGTATCGTAGGAGGGTGTAGCAACACCAATCTTGATGGGATTAGTACTCATTGTTTTCCAAAAGAACGGACAATGAGAGAGAAATGGGAGCGCTTGGTCTACACAGGCTGTGCACTGAAACTGCACAAGCTCTCACAGCCTGCCGGCGCTTCCGCAGGTGACGTCACAATTCTGTCTCCAGACTCCCTTGGGATTTTTCCAGACGTGTTTTGTTTTGTTTTTTTTATTTTTTTCTGCTGTAGACAGATGGCCTTGTGCAAAATTACCCTTCTGGATGAGTGTGTAAAGGGACATACTTTCATATTAAAAAAAGTAAATTGGTCCAGAATATGCACTTTAACTTCTGATCTACTGAGTGGAATACTTAACTGAACCTTCTCTTCTTTGGTTGCCTCTTTTGCCAGCTTGTCTGCTTCCTCATTGCCACCAACTCCTTTATGGGCTGGAATCCATACAAACTGGATTGATATTCCCTGTTGACTGATTGCAACTAAGATATTATTAATTTCATTCATTAAGTCCTGTCGGCATGACGATTCTCCACTTTGAACGGATGTGAGAGATGACAGAATCAGAACAAATAACTGCTTTAGGGGGCCTAGTTTCTTCTATCCACTGTAATACAATAATAATGGCTGTCATTTCAGCTGCAAATATAGACAGATGATCTGATGTTCTCTTTTTAATAGAGATTTTGTAATCAGGGATATAAACTGCAATACCTGTTTTACCCTCTGAATCTTTAGATGCATTTATATAAACCTGTGTTATATTATAGTACCTACTTCCTAAATATTGCTCTGCATTCTGATCCACTCCTCCAGACTTAGCTATCTCTTTGGTTTCCATGATCACCGTAGGGGAGCAAAACAACCAAGGTGGAGTTGTTACCAGGGGCACAGTCTTACTACAAATGATATCATCTATTCCCAATTGATTGGCTAATTTGTTACCATCCCATCCAAAGCTACAAATCTGGGATCTACCATACTCCCAACACTCATTGAGAACTTTTTTAGTAGGGTGTGATGCCTCATGTCCATTTAAATTAATCCAGTAAGCCATACTCAACTTAAGATGTCTGAGGCTTAAGGGCATTTCTCCTGATTCTACTTGCAACGCTGGTATGGAAGAAGTTCTAAATGCACCACAACATGTCCCGAGACTTTCAGCCTGCATTCTATTGAGTTCATTAAGCAATGTCTTAGATGCTGAAAGATACAGCCATAATCTGAAATTGATCTTATCAGTGCAATATAAATTCTTTTAAGGGACATCCCTGAGGCTCCCCAGTTGTACCCTGATAAACATTTCAAAACATTAATGCCCTTTTTGCATTTCTCAATTATTTTCTGAATATGTTCCTCAAATGTTAACTTGACATCAAACCAAACTCCCAAGTACCTAACAATATTAACTTGCTCTAAGGACTGGTTATACAACTTAAGCTCTAGTGTGGGACTTACTCTTTTCTTTGAAAAACAAATAAATTGAGTCTTTTCTACAGACAAATGAAAACCCCACTCACATGCCCATTTTTATACCTTGTTGATAACTAATTGCATTTTAGTTCTAAAATCAGTATTTCGTCCTTTTATCCACAAAGCTCCATCATCAGCATATAATGCTCTATTGATTCTAATGTTATCTATTTTATTAAAAACATCATTAATCAGAATGTTGAACAGTACTGGACTGCATACACTACCTTGAGATGTTCCATTTTCTATTGAATCGATGTTAGAGAAGTTAACCCCAACTCTTACTTCTATTGTTCTGTCCTTTAGGAAGTCTCTAATCCAGTTAAACATCTTACCACCAATACCCATCCTATTCAGCTTAATTAACAACCCCTCCTTCCATAGCATATCATGCACTTTCTCTCTATCAAAGAATGTTGCTAAAACTGATTCGTTATTGACTTGTGCTTTCCTTATTTCATTTTCTAAACATACAATAGGGTCCATTGTAGTACGTCCACTACGGAACCCGCTCTGGTGTGGGGAGACGACCTCTTTTTTTCAGTTTCATACACTAGCCTTCTAGTGATCATTCTTTCCATAATCTTACATAAATTAGATGTTAATGCTATTGGCCTATAAATTTGAACTTCAGTTTTTTCCTTCCCTGGTTTTCCAATCGGAACCACTACAGAATGTTTCCAACACAAAGGCAATCTACCTTGCTCCCAAATCTTATTAAAAAGACTTAAAATTACATATTTAGCCACATCATTGACTTCATTAATCATTTTATAACATATACCATCTTTCCCTGGTGAAGTGTTCCTAACCCCATTTAACGCTCTCCTAAGCTCAAATAATGTAAAATCCTTATCAAGTACACTCTCACTTATTACCTGCTTTTCCAGTCATCCTCTATTCTCATCTATTACTTTAACTCTCCAAGACGATTCATCATCAGTTAAGTTCTGTGAACTATGAACCTTAACTTTTCACAAGCATCTCTGCTTTCTCTTGATTAGTTGCTGCCTCCACATTGTTTTTAATCACAGGTAAGGAAAACTCCCTTCTAATGCCTCCCATCTTTTTAATCATGCTCCAAACATCATCCACTTTGACTTCCGCCCTATTTTAGAACAGAAATCACGCCAATATTTCCTTTTAGCTTCTCTTATAATTCTTTTAACCTTTTGAATGTGAGTTTTTTTTTTTTGTATTCCATTAAATTGGTATAGGAATGGTTTGATTAAACAATTTTGAAAGCTTTATTTCTAGCTTTAATTGCTTCCTTACAATCATCTGACCACCAAGGTACCATTCTCTTTTTCCTCATCCCAGAAGATTTGCCAAGAACCTCTTCTGCTGACTCATATTTGTAATGATTGAGTTTAACTCGGGGCGGCACGGTGGTGTAGTGCTTGGCGCTGTCAATTAACTGCCTTCTTGATATCAAACAGCTGTTTTGATAACTTTCAGTCAGGATTTCGTGCCAATCATAGCACTGAAACAGCGCTGATTAAAGTTATAAATGACATACGTCTTAATACTGATGCAGGCAAAACATCGGTCCTGGTATTACTGGACCTCAGTGCAGCTTTTGATACTGTTGATCACAACATACTGCTATATCGACATGAACACTGGGTTGGGTTGACTGGTAAAGTTATCAATTGGTTAAAATCATACTTAAAAGATAGAAGCTTCTTTGTTACCATGGGAAATTGTTCCTCAACATCAATGTCCTTGACCTGTGGTGTCCCCCAGGGGTCGATTCTTGGACCATTACTATTCAACCTTTATATGCTCCCACTTGGGCAAATTATCAAGAACAATTCACTTTTGTATCACTGCTATGCAGATGACACCCAAATTTATTTTGCTCTATCACCTAATGATTATGCCCCCCTTGAATTTCTCTACCAGTGTATCGATCAAATCAACAACTGGATGTCACAATTTTCTTCAGCTGAACACAGATAAAACAGAAGTAATTCTATTTGGAAAAAAAAAGATGAAAGACTCAGGATTACCACTATTCTTGACACAAAGGGGATTAAAACAAAAGAAATGGTTAAAAATCTTGGTGTTTTCATTGACAGCGAGCTAAACTTTGACAGTCACATGAAAGCAATCACTAAAACAGCATTTTATCACCTAAAAAACATTTCCAAACTAAGAGGACTTATGTCAAAAAATGATCTGGAAAAACTAATACATGCCTTCATCTCTAGTAGGGTTGATTACTGCAATGGCCTTTTCACAGGCCTGCCAAAAAAGACCATCAAACGACTTCAGCTGGTTCAAAATGCAGTGGCGAGGGTTCTCACACGAACAAAAAGAACAGAGCACATTACTCCAATTCTAAGGTCCTTTCACTGGCTTCCAGTAAGCTACAGAATTGGCTTTAAAGTATTGCTGCTGGTGTACAAATCTCTAAATGGTACAGGGCCCAATTACCTCTCTGATATGTTGCAGCGGCCTAACCCAATCAGATCTACCAGATCGCAGCAGAAAAATTTACTGGTAAAACCTGTTGTTAAAACAAAGTGTGGTGAAGCAGCTTTTAGCTACTATGCAGTACAGCTATGTAACTCCCAGAGGACATCAAAAATGCTCCTGCTGTTGGCAGCTTCAAATCTAGGTTAAAGATCAAGCTGTTCTCAGATGCTTTCTGCTAAATTATTAATATTGTCATCTCTACATGTTTTAAACTCTTTTTACTTTTACAGTCTCTGCATGTTTTAAATTTTACTTAACTTTTATTCTGCTGTTTTTTTAATTGAACTTTTATTTCATTTTATTTTATTTCTACTATTGTTTAATTCTTATTTTTCTTCCCCATTTATTTTATGTAATTTTATTTTCTATTGCTTACTGTTTTGCTTTTACTTCTGTAAAGCACATTGAACTGCCACTGTGTATGAAATGTGCTATATAAATAAACTTGCCTTGCCTTGGTGTCGCCTCACAGCAAGAAGGTCCTGGGTTCGAGCCCCGTGGCCGGCGAGGGCCTTGCTGTGTGGAGTTTGCATGTTCTCCCCGTGTCCGCGTGGGTTTCCTCCGGGTGCTCCGGTTTCCCCCACAGTCCAAAGACATGCAGGTTAGGTTAACTGGTGACTCTAAATTGACCGTAGGTGTGAATGTGAGTGTGAATGGTTGTCCGTGTCTGTGTCAGCCTTGTGATGACCTGGCGACTTGTCCAGAGTGTACCCCGCCTTTCACCTGTAGTCAGCTGGGATAGGCTCCAGCTTGCCTGCGACCCTGTAGAACAGGATAAAGCGGCTAGAGATGATGAGATGAGATGAGATATACCATCTAGCATCTCTCTCAAGATTCTTTTACCAGGGTTATAAAAGTTGATAATTTTAATCTTAGTTTTACCGACCCAAATCTCAACCAGAACTGCTTCAACGGCTTTATCTATATTTAAAGCTCTGTAATTAATCCCCTGCTGAATAAATGTGGCCACTCCACCTCCTGCAGTATCCCTGTCTTTACACACTGCTAGGTATCCATATATTATTAAATCAAGTGATGGTTTTAACCAGGTTTCCTGTATACAGATAATGTTTGGTTTAACAACTTGTTCCTCAATAAAGTGTTTTAGTTCCTGACCATTAGCAATTAAGCTCCTGGCATTCCACTGTAGAATAGATAAAGTCATTATTAACTGCCACGTGGTGCTTGACTATCAGATACTAATACCATATTGTGAATGGAATCAACTGACAATTCATGAATCTCTAGATACTTTTCCGCTGCTTTTAAATTATTTTAATTCAATCAGTTCTACTTGGGCTGAGCAATTAACCACTTCCACCATAAAAGCAATGAAATTTTTCTTATCCACAATTAAAGTCTCTTCAGTTACTTTACAGCATTTCAGAGTCGTTTGAGTTTGACTCGGGGGGTAAAACTACAGGAGTCATACTTCCTTTAACCCTTGATTTTACTTGGTTTTCTTTGTCAACCTTTTTAATAGCTTCGGCATAAGTAACGCTCTCTTTCACCTTAACACTTTGCACTTGAATTGCTCTTTTATACATCTCACACCCTTTATAGGCCGCACTGTGTTCACCTCCACAGTTACAGCACTTGATTTTTGTTCCTTCCTCACATTTACCATATTCATGTTTGCCTCCACATCTAGCACACCTAGGTTTTGACTTGCACACAGAAGAAATTTGTCCATATTGCTGACATTTAAAGCATCTAATTGGTGGGGGGATGTAAGGCCTCGCCATATAACTTAAATATTCAATCATGATCCGCTCAGGCATCTTAACCTCATCCAACACTAACAAGACAGACAAACTTGGTCCTTTAGTTCCATTCCTAATTACTGGCAAACGCTTGACTTTGTTGATTTTAACTGCTTTAACATGGCTTTTAATATCGTCCTCTAACAAGTCAGTCGATACACCTGATATCACCGCCATTACTTTACCTCTTTCTTCCCAGTCTTGGGCTTTAACGTGTTTCCCCAGTAAAGTTTTAAGCTTCATTAATCCCATTCTCTGATCTCTATCTTGACAAACAACTAACAGGTTACCATCTTTTAACGTTGTGACGGCGCGAACTTCACCTACTTGCCTATAAATGGCTTCACTGACTTTCAGTGGGTTGAGTATACAAGGGGTTTGAAATCGGATCACAACTTTAACATCAGTCCTCGATCTTTTCGCTTCATCTTGTTTAGCTTTCACCTTTCTTTTCTTCGATGCTCTTTGAACCAAATTCCATTTACCTGACTTATCTTCACCTTCACTTTTATAGTACTCTCACTGTCAATCTCTTCTGAAAACTCCTCCAAATCATTAGTTTCACACTCATCTAGAACTCCTTTCAATCCATGATCGCACCCCAGTCCACCAAACGCCAGTTGCAATGAATCTGGTGGCTCTTTCACATTCCCGGAAGCACTCATCGCGTTTTTCTCAGATCAGTCTGTCTGTGAATCCCATTGAAAGTCACAGCTGCCTTTTGAACAGTTTCACTCCAGAGAATACTGCTGAACTACCTTGATGTTTCTGTCACACAAATAACATTGAAATAACAATCAGTTGACATTTTCACAGAAAACTAAACTTATAATATCATAAGTGGTGCAAACATATGAAGATAGAAGTTACTTCATTTTGGGTGTCTTTTAATTTTAGTTAGTTCTAGAGGCGATATTTCTAGTTTTCATTGAAATGTTTTTATTGACTTTTGGTTTTTTTCTTTTTCTTTTTGGCTATAATTGTGTATAAGATGATTAAATGTATTTAAATGTATTTTATTTGGTCTCAGAATGAGCTAAAGGAGGAGCAGATGAAATCCCAGCAGAGGATCCAGGAGAAGCAGAAGGAGGTGCAGGAGCTGAAACAGACTGTGGACACTATTAAGGTGAGGAGTGAAGAGTAGCTGTGTTTCAATTAACCTGCTTAAAGGAGATACGCAGAACCATGGCCTCATTTTTTGTTCATAAATGCCTTGAGACCCCAAGAATGGCACAGGAATAGTTTTAAGCGTTAACAATAAATCTAATATCGTAATATTTATGATTTAAAATGATTCATATAGGTAGCGGCCTGAGTGAATGACCTTGACGTCTGTAATGTCACAGCAGGAAGGCTATCGGTCTCATCGCCATTTCCGCTATACTAAAACACAGAGCTAACTGCAACTTCCAGCTTCCGTTTTGAGCTAATTTATTGCCATGCCATGTAGATGTGTTGCTGGCCGGTGCAGCAACATGACAGAAGGTTCACAGGCACATTGGGCGCCGACGAAGTGGTCTCTCCTCTGCTCTGTACATTTTACTGAAGACTCGTACGAAACCTCTGATCTGTTGAGGAGCGTTGGCTATAAGCCAGTTTTGAAAGAGGGTGCAGTATCAACAATTAAATAAAACTATGAGAAAAGGAAAAATAAAAAAATATTTTTTTTTAAAAAAGGAAAGTAAGTTCAGTGGTACCAGCTCTCCCACAGTTTGAGCCGAGGATTGTTGGTAAAAACCCAGGATGGAACGGGACGTGACATATTATCGCTCAGGCAGCGACCTCCCTGTGGTTGTTGCTAAAACCGGCGATGTCCCGTCCCAGGTTTTAGTAATTGCCTGAGCTGAGAATTAATGCTGGAGTACTCAGTATGGAGAAAATGGAGAATGAGTGGAGCAGCTGTCTGATTTCTAAACTGGATATTGTTGCCATCTCGCCCTTACGTGGAAGAAGCGAATGAACGGAGAACTGAATGAACAACTGAACGTCAGATTGTTTCAAAACAATCGGCCACAAGATCGGCCTTCAAGAAGCGAGAACACAGACGGGTAAGCTCCGACTCTCATTTGGATACAAAACAACAAAAACAACACGTTTACCTGCATTTAGATTAATACATGTAACTTGTATTGTGTATTTAATTTACCGGTTTAAGACTTATTTAATTTGCTTCAGAATGTGATTGTCTCAGTTCATCTGATTATTTAATGAGCCTTTTACGTTTTATCAGTGAAAATAGATGCATGTGGGCGGCACGGTGGTGTAGTGGTTTGCGCTGTCGCCTCACAGCAAGAAGGTCCTGGGTTCGAGCCCCATGGCCGGTGAGGGCCTTTCTGTGTGGAGTTTGCATGTTCTCCCCGTGTCCGCGTGGGTTTCCTCTGGGTGCTCCGGTTGCCCCCACAGTCCAAAGACATGCAGGTTAGGTTAACTGGTGACTCTAAATTGACCGTAGGTGTGAATGTGAGTGTGAATGGTTGTCTGTGTCTATGTGTCAGCCCTGTGATGACCTGGCGACTTGTCCAGGGTGTACCCCGCCTTTCGCCCATAGTCAGCTGGGATAGGCTCCATCTTGCCCGCGACCCTGTAGAACAGGATAAAGCCGCTAGAGATAATGAGATGAGAATGAATCGATGCATGTACATGTATGTTGCATAAGTTATAACACCTATCCTGTTTTAATGAGAGTCAACCCACAATCAATGAAGTCAAATCAGTCTTAGTTGAGCAAGTTGGTAACGGTATTTCTTATTTTCACCATAAATTTTTATTTATATGACTTTGGTCTATAGCTGTCAAAGGCCTCGGCCTTAAAACCGGTTCCCGCAGTGACATCACGCGCTCAGGGCTGGCTGGCTCAGCGGGGCAGCTCCAATGCCAAATTTGTGGTCGAGTTTAACTCTCACAAAATATTTTTTGATTCCTATTTATGCAGCATACAAGAGTCAAGGATGGAGATACTATCCACTCAGAAATGTATTTAAAAATAAAGGTTCTGCATATCTCCTTAAAATAGTAAACTAAAAAAAACAAGGAATGAAAACCCGGGGTTTAACAAAAACAACTCAAATATCTCTTGAGAGAGTTTATTTTTACAGAGTATCCCATTAGACCTCCATTGTGTGTGTGTGTGTGTGTGTGTGTGTGTGTGTGTGTGTACTAACAGAAGCATTCACAGGCAGCAGTAGATGACAGTGAGAGGATCTTTACTGAGATGATCAGATCCATGGAGAAAAAGCGCTCGGAGATGACGGAGCTGATCAGAGCTCAGGAGAAAGCTGAACTGAATCAAGCTGAACGACTCCTGAAGCAACTGGAGCAGGAGATTGCTGATCTTCAGAGGAGATTCACTGAGCTGGAGCAGCTTTCACACACACACGATCACATCCACTTCCTCCAGGTAACACTCACTGTCTGATCTACAGAGGGCGCTGTTCCTCACAAAGTTTCCTCCTAAAAGCTCATTACAGCAACAATAAATGTTCCTGTCTGAGATCCCAAGTGTGTCTTTGGTCTGATTCAGTCTGAGATTCATTCGTTCCTCTCCTACACTTTTCTCCTTCTCTATTCTGTGTTTCCTCTCTGTAGAGTTTCCCGTCTCTCTGTGTTTCTCCTGGATGTGACAACTCACCCAGCTTCACTGTCAGTCAACATCTCTCATTTGATGGAGTGAGGAAATCTCTCTCAGATCTGAAAGAACGAGTCGAGGAAATCTGTGAGGAGGAATTCAACGTAATCCATCTACAAGGTAAACAAACAAACATTTGTTCTGTATCACAGTAAAGAGAGCCATAAAATTAATGTAACGGAAATAAAACGTAAGCAGGAACAAAACTGCATCAAATCACAAAGCATTAGTATTAAGGCCAATTTATGCTGACAACCCAGTCCTCGCAGACGGCGTCGCAGATGGTGTCCGTGAAGTCCCCCCCCCCTTCGCAGATGCTCTGCGCGCACCTCCCAAAAATTGTGACCACCACAGACAGCCTCGCAGACAAGAGGGCTCTGATTGGTCCACTCTACATCAGCTGTACATGCACTTCCGCTTCCCTACTTTCCCGGTTTGGTTTGTTTTCACGACCGCCATTTTTAAAACACGAGCGAAGTTGGAGCAGCACGAAGAGCGGTTGATCGAGGAAGTGAGGAAGTACGTACATCTATACGACTCCAGTTCTAGTCATTATCAGTAACCGGAGGATAAACACTCCACTAACCACACCCACCAACTACTCCTAGCGATTTCGCGACTTCGCGCCCCCTTGCATTGTGGTGGTGAATAACATCGCGCACGCCTATTGCTCCCCGCTCAACGATAAATTACAACTGTCTGCGAAAAGCTATCTGCAAAAGCCTTGTCGCAAGAGCATGCAGAGGCCCTTAGCCTCAGAAATTCATCTCATCTCATTCTGTCTAGCCGCTTTATCCTGTTCTACAGGGTCGCAGGCAAGCTGGAGCCTATCCCAGCTGACTACGGGTGAAAGGCGGGGTACACCTTGGACAAGTCGCCAGGTCATCACAGGGCTGACACATAGACACAGACAACCATTCACACTCACATTCACACCTACGGTCAATTTAGAGTCACCAGTTAACCTAACCTGCATGTCTTTGGACTGTGGGGGAAACCGGAGCACCCGGAGGAAACCCACGCGGACACGGGGAGAACATGCAAACTCCACACAGAAAGGCCCTCACCGGCCATGGGGCTCGAACCCGGACCTTCTCGCTGTGAGGCCACAGCGCTAACCACTACACCACCGTGCCGCCCGACTCAGAAATTACATGTGCAAATTACAAATAAATTTCCCAGATAAACAGGACCTTAATCACAAATCCACAAACTAATCTTATTGAACTTTACACATAACAAATATGATGAACATTAGATCAGAACCGAGGCCATAATTCCTCCATAAAATCCATCAGAAAGTAAAAACACACACATTGTCAGAGCTTCAGCTGGGAAAAGTTTTTTGCTTCTCATGATTCTTACATTCAAATGCTGCACAGTGTGATGACATTTTGGCCGATCTCTAAATCGTGTCTGACTGAGAGCAGTGAGGAATCTAATTTTTCATTTTCATGCTTTAAACTGTTTTCGTGTCATTTTTCAGTCTCCATTTTGTCTCTGTGTCTCTACAGCTGCAGCAGTTCACATGATTTTACCCTCAAAACCAAAGAGCAGAGAAGATTTCCTGCAGTGTAGGTGTAACACACACACACACACACACACACACACACACACACACACACACACACACACTCTTCAACTCCAAGGAGGACCGCCCACATGATGGTCTTTCTTTCGACCTACAACACACAGAATGTGTATCAATAATAGTTTATTTATATCACACACACAAATCTAATACATACGAAGGATAAAATTCTGCCTAGAAATAACTAGTAATATAATCTCACTCGGCAGAAAAAAATAATGGATTACTGTTATAAAGAAGAAAGCTAGTCGCACAGAGGCACAATGATAAAATACAATATTTCAACAAATACAATAAAACAATAAAAAGAGGGAAAAAATGAAATGCCAGTGTGAGGAAAAGAGAAAGGAATGCTGATCTGAAGCGATAATCGTACTTTTGATACAACGCTTGAAATTGCTGAAGCTAAGACTCTGGAAAGATTCATCAATACTGTTCCAGAGAGCAGCAGCTTTGAAGCGAATATTAAACTTGCCATCGTTAGTTCTGGCTGAAGAAACACAAAATGAAGATCTCGAAGCCAGTCAAGTTTTATGCTTGTGCCTTGATGCTAAAAGTGTCAAAAAGTTATCAAAGGCAGGCACCAAATAAACTAGAATGAAATTTAAACATAAAAATACTGTTTAAGTAATCTATAAACTCAGAGAATTTCATCATCTCCAGCTTTTTAAAAATAGGAGTCGGAGTCCGGTTATCGGTCGAAGGGTAGCCTCATAAGTATTACCCCAAACTGTAACACCATATATTAAAAAAGAATAAATAAGAGAGTAGTACAGATGAGTTAGAATACTTTGAGAAACATAGTGATGAAGCTCAGCAATAATTCCAAAGCCTCTGGAGATTTTCTTGCTCTACTGGTGGATGTGTTTCCTCCTGATGAGGTGAGAGTCGAAAACTACTCCAAGATACCTGATGTGGTTCTTCTGTTTAATCGGCTTATAATTAATTTTCAGGAAATGGTTCTGCTCAGTTTCTTTTGGGGTGGATTAAAAAAGAACAAAATTTGTTTTGTCGACATTCAGAGAGAATTTATTTGCACAAAGCCACGCGATGATATCAGAATTACTTTATTAATCCCCGGAGGGAAATTCAAATTTGCAACCAAGCTCCCAAATATTGACCAATTCAGAATTTACCCTGGCTTCTAGAGAATCTAAAGATGAATCTGCCAGGAATAAATTTGAGTCACCTGCAAAAAGATGAAAATCAAATATATTGGAGCAGCTCATAAAATCATTTATGTATAAGAGAAATAGAAGGGGGCCATGATGTGAACCCTGTGGTACTCCACATGAAATTGGTAAAGAGCTGGATGAAATATTAACGATTGAAACAAACTGATGTCTATTTGATAGATATGAGGCAAACCAATCATGGACAATCCCATGGATGCCATAAGAATATAATTTTTCTTACAAAATATCATGATCTATGGCATCAACGGCTTTACTCAGACAAAGAATGATACCACAGGAAAATTTGCCATCTTCAATTGCTCTTTGGATTTTATCAGTGATTTAGTAAAAGTGCATGTTCTGTAGATGTGTTGTCACGGAAACCAAACTGACCAGAATATATTAAATCAAACTTCTCTCGATATGTATTCAGCCTATTTTACATGAGTTTTTCTAATATTTTTGATAGACCAATTTCTCTTTTGTCAATTTTTATGATTAGAAGTTAACAGTTGAGCTCCTGCTTTAAACACGGGTCTGACACGAGCAAGTTGAAAAGAATCAGGAACAGTACCAAGTAGAGTAGAAGTAAAGCAGAAGTGATGTAGGATCTCCACAGGCTTTGAGATTGAGTTTAATATCTTGAACAGGGCTACAGAAATACTAAATGGGCCACAAGCCTTTCCAGACTTGAGCCGGAGAAAAAAGCCTTGAATTTCTTGTGTCCATGTAGTACTAAGAAGAAAGCTGTCGCTTGTCAGAGAAGCAAGAAAATCTGAAAATATTTTGTTGACCTTTGGTATTGCTTGGCTGATACTTTTACCAATGTCTGCAAAATAAACATTGAACTCATTTGCTAGATCCTTTTACCTATAGGAGTCAAATGGTTTAGCTTATTTCTCTACACTTTGTACTGAGCATACAGGCACTGATTTCTCACCTTGATCGATTTTTCTATACAATTTGATTATATAATTCATTGTTCTAAGACTGAAGGGAAATCCAAGGTTCAGATTTGAGTTTGATTTCCTTCCTTGACATGGTTTTTCAGAGGAACATGAGCGGTAATAAGTTCATCAGAGTTTTCAAGAAAGCTGGAGAATGTCATGAATATCAGGCTCCCCATCGGACTGGCTAGAGCAGTCAATTTGTTGAAAACCATAAATGAATGCATCTTCATTGAACCATATGAAATCCATCCATTATCCATAACCGCTTATCCTGTGCAGGGTCACAGGCAAGCTGGAGCCTATCCCAGCTGACTATGGGCGAGAGGCAGGGTACACCCTGGACAAATCACCAGGTCATCGCAGGGCTGACACATAGAGACAAACAACCATTCACACTCACATTCTCACCTACAGTCAATTTAGAACCAACAATTAGCCTAACCTGCAGGCCTTTGGACGGTGAAGGAAACTCACACAGACACAGGGAGAACATGCAAACTCCACACAGAAAGGCCCCCATTGGCCACTGGGCTTGAACCCAGAACCTTCTTGCTGTGAGGTGATGGTGCTAACCACTACACCACTGTGCCACCTGCCGTAGGAACTCTCTTCTCGAAACTTGCTTATTCAATGGGGAGGGTGAATTGAGTCAATAGTCACAAAGTTGGGAAAATGGTTAGTGAGGTCATTATAAAATATTCCCATTACATGTAGCATATTTAAGTCATCCGATCATCCGTTATCCTTAACCGCTTATCCTGTGCAGGGTCAGCTGGGATAGGCTCCAGCTTGCCTGTGACCCTGCACAGGATATTTAAGTGAATTAAAATATATATTGTCAATAAACATGGTTGAAAAGAATAGGAAGATAAAGTATTGATAAATTCACCTGTAGGTATCCGAGTGTCTGAATTCATCAGATTTAAGTTTAGGTTGCCCACAAAAATACAAAGCTTTGACTCCTCATGGATTTTATCAATTATTATTGAAAGCTTATCCAGAAATGGCTGAAAAGAACTGTTTCGGTGTCTGTATCTCACACCACAAACTATGTTCTTACTGCCTTCATTATGGAGCTCAACAGAAACTGATCCGTCTTGATCAGAAGTATTAAGGTCATCTCTTAGATTATAACTTCAGGAATTTATGAAGAGTCCAATTTGGAGTGTTGGGAAATGTAATTAAAGTCAGGCAAATAAAAATTGACAAAACTATGAGTTGAATGCCAGGTTTCTGAAAGGCAACAGATCTTCAATAGATGATCTAAAATACTGATTATGTCTTGAAATTCATCAAATTTTAGCTGAGAGGTTCCTGATAATATAGTGAAGGAAAGAGAGCAACTTGTCAGATAAACAAGAAGATAGTCCTCTATATTCCCCGCCCTACAAACCAACTATATACCAAGTTTCAAGATATTGTCATGTTTTTGAAGTTCTGCTGGAAGAAACCAACCCTACCATAAACCCACCGGACCTTTGGTCCAGGTGAGCTAAAAATTAAAATTTCACATTTCTTAGTATCAAAAGGCACATATACATTACTTCATCAACACATATACCAACTCTCAATCCCAAACCACTCATAGTTTTCAAGTTCTGCTCTGAAAACCAAACCTACCCGAGAGACCAAGTCTGAAATTGTTTCCATGGAAACATGAAAAATTAAAATTTCTCAAATGTCTTGGTATGAAAAGGCACATCTACATCACCTTGTTAACATGTATACCAAGTTTCAGATCCGTATCATGAATAGTTTGGGATATATGCTCCGGAAACGAACATTGCTCAAAGTCAAAATCTATTACTATGTAAAAATTTGAAAAATACTTTTTTCCAAAAATCGAAAATATCAAAAGGCACCAGTTCACGTGTTGCTTGATGCGTATACAAATTTCATGAAGATATCTTCAGTAGTTTTAAAGATATGGCCCGGAAACGAAAACGTGACCAGACGGACGGATGGATGGACAGAACCTGTTTCTATATCCTTCTCCAACCTTCGTTTGGGCATGGGATAATTACGAAGTTCTTGAGAAGAATGAAATTCATGTGGGGAATAGTACCTAGAATTAATATAATGAGTATTCACGTCAGGATTGAAATAATTTAGGTTTGTTGATAATTCTAGGGCGGCACGGTGGTGTAGTGGTTAGCGCTGTCGCCTCACAGTGAGAAGGTCCTGGGTTCGAGCCCCGGGGCCGGCGAGGGCCTTTCTGTGTGGAGTTTGCATGTTCTCCCCGTGTCCGCGTGGGTTTCCTCCGGGTGCTCCGGTTTCCCCCACAGTCCAAAGACATGCAGGTTAGGTTAACTGGTGACTCTAAATTGACTGTAGGTGTGAATGTGAGTGTGAATGGTTGTCTGTGTCTATGTGTCAGCCCTGTGATGACCTGGCGACTTGTCCAGGGTGTACCCCGCCTTTCGCCCGTAGTCAGCTGGGATAGGCTCCAGCTTGCCTGCGACCCTGTAGAAGGATAAAGCGGCTAGAGATAATGTGATGTGATGTGTGTGATAATTCTAATAATCATAATTGATCTAATATTTATAAGCAGTAATAACGTCAGCTTGATTCATGCACAATTATACTGACAAAGTTAAGGTCAAAACAGAAAAAGACGCCATGATACAACACTAAAGATTGAAGTATTTTGTGTACAGAATGCTGAGGGAAAAGGGAGGAAAAGAAAAAAATGGCTGAATGTGAAAGCTGTTTGGAGTGGTTCCATCAGGAATGTGAAGCGACCCCAGGGCCTGTTTTTCACGATGGGGGGCAGCAACTGCAGAATCTAAAGGGGATGAGGTGCAGTGGGTGAAGACGGACCACCAAAAGCAAGATTTTGTTCATTAACTTGGTTATTAATGCATAAACATTTGAATTTTTTTCTTTCTTTCGCCTCGACTGTCGTGACATGCGTGGATTAAATGTACATTATCCTCGATGCGTCAAGTTGGAGCTTAATCTTATTTTTATGTAATAAAAAAGGGCTTCATATTTAACAACAAATGCACTGGACTTGGAAAACTGATCTACATTCCTCGCCACAGTTTATTAACACATCAGCACCATCTTTTAAACTTGAATGGTCTTCAGAAGTCACAAATCTAAGCTTGAAGGTTGATTTTATAGACATGGTATCTACATTTTAAGCTGGGATTTTATAAAACTCATGCGCTGACATCGTTACTGCTGAGAATTATGGCTGACACGATCAATCTCAGAATTCAAGACATGATAAACAAAAGTACAACACTTATTCAGAAGGTCATTAAAGGAACCGCCTCGATCCAAACACAGTGAGGAGAAATCCTGTTCCTCAATAAAAATCAATAAAGGTTCTCTGAAATGTTACTACGGCTACAGAAGGACTCTGAGTCCAACACGCACACGTTATCCTCTTCATGTTTATCTAAACCTTTTCCTGTGCAGATACAATTATACTGAGCATAAATTCATACAGAGACTGTGTGTGTGTGAGAGAGAGAGAGAAAATAAGAGTACTGAATAACAAAGGTATATAAAAATCTAATGTTTATAAGTTATTTTAAAATGGAAAACTGTGTGAATAGTAATGTAAAGTGTCAGAACACTGTTGAGATGTAGGAATTAAAACATGCTGTACATTTCTCTGAACAGTAGGTGTCGCTAGTGAACTCTGTTGAATGAGAGTCCCAGTCATGAATCTTTTCGTGAATCACAACCACTGAGCGGGGCGGCATGGTGGTGTAGTGGTTAGCGCTGTCGCCTCACAGCAAGAAGGTCCTGGGTTCGAGCCCCGGGGCCGGCGAGGGCCTTTCTGTGTGGAGTTTGCATGTTCTCCCCGTGTCCGCGTGGGTTTCCTCCGGGTGCTCCGGTTTCCCCCACAGTCCAAAGACATGCAGGTTAGGTTAACTGGTGACTCTAAATTGACCGTAGGTGTGAATGTGAGTGTGAATGGTTGTCTGTGTCTATGTGTCAGCCCTGTGATGACCTGGCGACTTGGCCAGGGTGTACCCCGCCTTTCGCCCGTAGTCAGCTGGGATAGGCTCCAGCTTGCCTGTGACCCTGTAGAAGGATAAAGCGGCTAGAGATAATGAGATGAGATGAGACAACCACTGAGCTCTATATAAAATCTGGAGGGCTCCGAACCCATTCCCCTGTGTTAAGACGAGTGAAGCCATCTGGACGCCATCTTACCACTCACATCGCGTGGATTTGGTTTGTGTGTTAAACCGTCGTCTCATCTCATTATCTGTAGCCACTTTATCCTGTTCTACAGGGTCGCAGGCAAGCTGGAGCCTATCCCAGCTGACTACGGGCGAAAGGCGGGGTACACCCTGGACAAGTCGCCAGGTCATCACAGGGCTGACACATACACACTGTGGGGGAAACTGGAGCACCCGGAGGAAACCCACACGGACACGGGGAGAACATGCAAACTCTGCACAGAAAGACCCTCGCCGGCCACGGGGCTCGAACCCAGGACCTTCTTGCTGTTAGGCGACAGTGCTAACCACTACACCACCGTGCTGCCATGAGAGATAATAATAATAACACAAACGGCTGTACAATACTTCTTTTCTATTTAGGACAGCTGTTGAAACAGGATTATTTTCTCATGTTATTTGCCATTTTCACTTCATTCTCACAGTCATGTCTTAATAGTATTTATTCATCACATAATTCACTGTCATTTTAGACACAAACGATTCTATTTTGATGCTTTTTCTTTTTAAGACGACACAGTGTTTAGCAAATGGGGTAACTTTTAACGTGGTAAACAAATGTAATAAGAAATACAGCGTCTGACAGTATGGATGCCGGATGCACCATCTGGCCAAATGCTTCAGTGAGATGACGACTGGACTGAACCCACACTCCACAAGCAGTTAACAAAACTCATCTTGCATAGGCGTGAATTATTTTATTTTCCAATGCATACATCATTCATAATTCTGATTAAAGTTACATTTGTTTACCACATTAAAAGTTACCCCATTTGCTGAACAGTGTGTGGACTTAAAAAGAAAAAGCTTCATTCTCACATGTTTTAACAGTATTTATTGGTCACAATTTTGCTAATTGAATCTTTTTTTGTCTAAAATGTGACCAATAAATACTGTTAAAACAGAGGGGAATGGGTTCGGAGCCCTCCAGATTTTATATCGAGCTGAGGCCTCTTTCGTCGTCGGTCACATGGTTTTGTCTGCCACGCCCCCTTCTACTCCATTCGCGCTTCGGAGCCTCACGACAGACAGGTGTCTTACACACACTTCTTATAAATCCTGTGATTTAACATCTAACCTGTGGATATTTTATTGTTTTAGATTTCTGTTATCTGACTCTGGATCCAAACACAGTAAATCCTGACCTAATTCTGTCTGAGAAGAACAGAGCGGTGACACTCAGTGAGACAGAACAGAGATACTCTGATCATCCAGAGAGATTTGACTCCTGGTCTCAGGTGTTGTGTAAGGAGTGTGTGTGGACGCTGTTACTGGGAGGTGGAGTGGAGGGGTGATGTGAAAATATCAGTCTCATATACAGAGATCAGCAGGAAAGGACGGGGTAATGAGTGTGGGTTTGGACGCAACAGTCAGTCCTGGAGTCTGTGGTGTTTTTCTTCCTCTGTCTATTTCCGACACAACAACATTGAGACTGATCTCCGAGGTCCATCATCCTCCAGAATAGGAGTGTATGTGGATCACAGTGCAGGAACTCTGTCCTTCTACAGCGTCTCTGACCCGATGAGGCTCCTCCACAGAGTCCACACCACATTCACTCAGCCTCTATACGCTGGGGTCTGGATCTGGGGTTCTGACTCATCTGTGAGGTTTTGTGATCCGATGAAAAAATGAAATGTTGGGAAAAGTTGAAATGTTGAGTAAAATTATAACTGAGGTGTCAGATTGAATTTCTCCCTGAAATACAAAGACACTTTTGTGTGCAGAAACTGTGGCACTAATGAATTATTATTTTCAGAGTGCATCTGTTTTATAGATTAATAAGAAAATAAGTTACATAAATGTCTTAATGCAGAATATAAGATGTTTCTAGAAAAAAATTCAGACTATTTCAAATGTCTGCACTATTATGAGATTTATTACACTGATATGAAAGTTTAGAATGTCTCATTCTGTTTTTTCTTTGGCAAAATCTGTTTTTCAGAAATAAAACTTCCTCAAACTACTGCATCTTTCTGTCCTGCTGCTGGTGCAAACACACCCTACTGTGTATAAGAACACTTTTAACAATTTTGTGTCTTGAACCATTTTCTGTTAAATAACAATTACACTCACTGTTCAGATGCCTTCAAAAAATAATATTTAAAATATGGAATAAATACAGAGTTATTTTGCAGGTTTTGGAATCTATCCATATAAAGATTTACAAATCATTGTTTTCAGTTTTAATTTCGATTTCCCCATACAATATCACCTTTTTCTGATTTGGGGCTGTTTTTCCTCTCAGATGCCTGATTTAATGTCAGTGATGTGTCTCTCCCCCCATGTTCTAAACTCATTTGTACTAGTTTATTGTACTTTAAAACTAAGAGATGATGTAATCAATTAAAACAATAAAATAGTGTTAATTTTAATTACCAGGGCATAAAAACTCCCTTTGTGTTTCTACTTTTCTATTTCCATTTAAAGGCCAAATGACGACTATCAGAGATGGGAGTAAGTCCCATACATGCAAGTCTCAAGTAAGTCACAAGTCTTAGCCCTCAAGTCTCAAGTAAGTCCAAGTCATCTCTATAGGAGGATCAAGTAAGTCAAGTCCAAGCAGAGCTTAAGTCAAGCAAGTCAAGTCGAGTCACGAGTCAAGTCATTAGTTTTTCAAATGTCTGTATTCACCAAACCAAAACCATCTTTTTTATGCACACTAACGAGTTAATGAATCAGCTGAAAATGAATGAATCTAAAACAGATTTTTATTACTTACACCACATGAAATAATCTCATTACTGTATGTGAAATTAAACAATGTATGATAATACATTAATAATAATATGAAAATCTGTTATCCTGAGTCAGAAGACAACAGTTGTTTTTCCCTGTGTGTGTGTGTGTGTGTGTGTGTGTGTGTGTGTGTGTGTGAATGAGTGAAGCACTGTAGCTAAATGTGCACACACTGAAATACTGGATTGCTCATTTTGTGGTCGGGTATCTGTGGCAATTATCACATACTGTATATAAAAAGAAACATAGGAACAGTTGAAGAACAATGTGCTTAATTCAACAAGTGTGTGTGTGTGTGTGGGTGTGTGTGTGTGAGAGAGTGTGTGTGTGTGAGATAGAGAGAGAGAGAGAGAGAGAGAGAGAGCAATGTGAAAAACAATGTGAGCCTACAGTAACAAAGCATCAGAATATCTTGAGTTGTGAGCCATTACCAGTGGCCATTACACTTGCAAAAAACCAAACTAGTTAAAACCCTTGCACTGAGTTGCGACCGATGGGGTCTCATGATCACACCACCATGGCTAAACACACGTTCAACCGGGGCACTGGATGCAGGGATATGCAACAGTCTTACCACAACCTTGAAGAGAGAAGGAAGGGTGTGCCTGTTCAGTGCCCAGAAGTGGAGACAGTCCTGTCCACTACAAATGTCCAGGAAGTGTGTGAGCTGCATATGAGGTGTTGACGCAGAGTCCTTCTTTTGTCTCTTGTTCTGGTAGGATGCAAAGAGGCTTGACTGCGGCTCTGTCGCCTGGGCCTCTTCTATGCGTGGGTTCGTTGGAGTGACTTTCACTGCTTCTTCCAGAATCAAGTCTTGAGCAAAAGCAAAAACAATATCACTCAATCACCAAGTAATATGATAATGTATATACCACAATATTTTTTATATATGGATTAACTTGATATGTATTTACAATAAAGCTGTAACATACCTTTGATCATCTTTGACACCTCCTCCTTAGTGTTGTCAGGGACCAAAACATCATGTATGACCCACATGCTGCCAGACGAAGGATCCAGCATGGCTGCCTTCAGATACAGTGGGTCAGAGAAGGGCAATGGCTGGCAATCAGATGATGAGTTTTCTGCCATCTTCACATTTACGAAAATCCCCTTGAACCTCCTTTGAAGAGATGTCTGTAAGGTTTTGATGAAGGCCCCCAAGTAGCACATAGTGCCTTTTAAGTTTTCCAGATGGTGGTTGAGGGAGAGGACACAGGGGACCACTGCACTTATGGTTACCACTTTTTCACCTTGAGTGAGGTCAGTGGCTTCGACAAAAGGCTCAAGCACATGCACCAACTCTTGGATTTGACTCCATTCTCTTGATGTGAATGCTATCTCTTTGTGGCCAGACTCTTGTAGAATGGCGGTGAGCTTTGTGGCGTCACATTTCAGTACCGCTTTCAACTGCGTAAGTGTTGAGTTCCAACGCGTGACAACAGAGGAAGGGATGCCAGATTGCCCAAACTCTCTCTCTCAAAAATGTCCTTGAAGGAAGTGCTGCTGTGGAGTAAATTGCTCAGCTTGCAGGCCTTTGCAAGAGCTGCATTAGCTATTTTTGTGTCTTTTAAGCCATCCCCGACAACTAACTGCAACGTGTGGGCAAAACACTGCTGTCTTGTCTGAGATTTATCTTGGAGAAAACCATCCACCCTCTCTTGGTCTTCGACTGGCAAGTCAGTCCACAAGTTGTTGTCCTCAACTCCTTCATCTTCGTCATCCTCTTCATCTCCATGTTGTGGAAAACAAGTGCTGAATGCTTTTCTCATATTTGCAGCATTATCGCATATGATGTGCAATAGCTTCCTTTTGATTTGGTACTCGTCACAAATTTGCTCAAATTCCTCACATATTCTTTCCCCTGTATGGGAACCGCTGAACCTATTACAAGCCAGCAAAGCAGATTTCAGGACTAGTCCACCTTCTCCAATAACCAACCAGTGAGCAGTAACTCCTAGGAAGCCCCGCATTTTCCGATCTGACCATATGTCAACTGTGACTGACAGATTTTCAGCATTTGCAAGACTGTTCTTTAGTTTTGTCTGCTTTTCCAGCACTACATCATCCAGTTTTGAAGTAAGAGTTCTTCGGCTTACAGGGTTGTACCTTGTGTCAACAATAGACATGAAGCGCCGGAAACTTGGGTGTTCTATGATGGACAATGGTAAGTTGCAATCAATAACCAGGTCTGAAAGTATTGAACGTGTGATGGCGTTCTGCTGGGGATGGCTAGAAGTGTAGTGTTGCTTGTTACTTGTGATGAACTGGGAGATTGGTGGCTGACTTGAGTCTGTCGTTGGAGCTGCTTTTGAGCGAAGGTACTCTTCATATCTAAACATTTTGTCAGGATGGAACATAGGAACGTAACACATTGCAGTTCCAATTTACTTAACATCATTAGTTACTGAAGTACCATACAGTCGTTACTCGTTACATTTGAGCAGTGTGTGAAATCCTCTGGGTTTGCTGATAAAACGAAATCATTTGTCTGAACAAGAAGTGCGCAACTGCGTGCTGGGCTGTTTTTTTTTTTTTCACCCTGAAAGAGCTCGCAGGTTTCCAACTGGAGAAATGCAAGCGCGCGTGTGCACGCCAGTGCTCCCTGTGCAAAGGACTACATTCATGACTAGCCAGTTTTGGTGTTTAAGCTCAGGGATGCAAATCAAAGTCCAACCGTCTCTGTGCAAATGCATCGTTCAAATTTTGTTTGCAGTTGTTTTTCTTCCCCTCTTGTCCTTACGTTATGTTAAATTTAATCTCGTGCCTCAACTAGCTCTTTCTTTGACCATACGTGTTTACATTAATGAGCTTAATCACCAAACTGCCAAATTTTAATATTAGCTAAAAAACACAAAGTAGTAGACTAAATAGTTGCAAACAGCGCTAACGTTAGTGCTAACTAAGTTAGCTGTAACACCAGAACATTGTTTTCAGACGCTGCTAGCACTAACCGTTAGTCATAACGTTAGCACTGCTTGCAGCTATTTCGCATTCTACGGTACGTTTTGTTTTTTTAGCTAATATTAAAATATTAACGTATCAAGCCACTATAGCCTAGTAGTCTCTGTTGTAGAAGTCTCAGATGTTAGCAGCCAAGCAGCAAAAGTCACATCGTTACTCACCTTTCTCTATGAGCTGTCCTGAAATGTCTGATGAAATTTGATGTAGTGCTTGCAGTATCAGAAACTTTAGCATCGCAGATGTTGCATGTCGCTCCTCTTTTATTTTGTGTTGTCCAATAGTCTTTGAATCCATAGTGTATAATTTTCGGGATGGTGTTGGTCGAAGAGCTCGCCATCTCTCCATCTGATCGCTCATGCCTGCACGTTGCGTTGGGAGGAAGTGGGGTTGCCAGGTTTGCTGATATGCAGCAGGCCAGGAACACCCGCGCACAATTAAGCAATATCGATCTAATAATTTATTTGTTTTGTTTTTTTTAACAAGGCATGTTTTAACCAGACAGGTTTTTGTAATGTGACTTGTCAAGTCACATGACAAAAGTCAAGTCAAGTCGCAGGTCAGGAAAAGCAAGTCAAAGTCAAGTCAAGTCTTTTCTTAATATTGATCAAGTAAGTCACAAGTCACAAATCTGGCGACTCGAGTCGGACTCGAGTCAAGTCATGGACTCGAGTCCCCCCATCTCTGACGACTATTAATCAAACTCAGGTTTATAAAAGATGCTTCATAAACTCAAGATCCAAACACTGTGTCAAAACAAAACTTTATTAAACAGAGATCAGTTTAAATCCCAGAGGGAGCGCTCGCGTCTCTCTCCATCACTACACACTGGGAACTGCACACACTTCAGGCCTCACACACCACACACTGGTTTCCTGTGAGGCCTTCACTAATGTGCAGCTCCACACGTGCGCTAGCGTACGGGGAAAAACCACAAACACCACCGATCCAGTATCGTCAGGATTCTCTGTTCAGACACAAATATACAGTACAAAACAAAAAGCAAAATAAAACTACAGTTTCAGATGGAACAGCTGGAAAAGGGCTGATGATCAGGAGAAGGACGCCTGGGATCCAGTCCTGTTCTAAAGGAATGCCATAATTAGGTGTAAATCATGATACGATGATGAGACTTAAGATCGGCCCACGCCTAGTCGAAACCTGAAGAGGTGAATTAAACAACAAGGTGGAAAAGGATGAAGTGATTTCATTATGAACTTTGTTTGGATGACTAGAACATTAATTCTTCTTACAAGTCTTCTATAACTGGACACTGTAGAGTCAAAGTGTTAAGTGGGTTGGAAAGGTCTTCAGGAGCAGCATCAGGGCCATTTCTGACTTTAATTTTAGTACAATGTGTTAAATTGGTGTTAACATGAAGTCAGGAAATGAGATGAGAAATTTTTATTTTTTAACTTTGATCAAAACATTTCCACTGTTCAGGTATTTATAGATTTTATTTTTAGAATATAGTTCTCTCTCTCTCACACACACACACACACACACACACACACACACACACACACACACACACACACACACACTTTTCCCCTTCTGCTGTTTCATTTTATCCTTGGGCATTTTTCTGATCTTTTTATTTTTACTGCTGACCATTTTGTAGTTTATTAGATTATTATGGTTTCAGAATGGGATCAGAAATTTAAACAATGTAAGTAAGCTATGTGCAAACATTACAACAAATTCAATATAAAAGATGTTTTTAATTGTCCAGTTATATGTGACACAACAAATAAAATAAATGACAAAAGAAAAGTACACATGGGGGAAAAGTGTAAAGGAATAGCAGTGTTTGGTCAGATCAATCCCACAGTCCAAAGACATGCAGGTTAGGTTAACTGGTGGCTCTAAATTGACTGGAGGTGTGAATGTGAGTGTGAACGGTTGTGTGTCTCTGTGTGTCGCCCTGTGATGATCTGGTGACTTGTCCAGGGTGAACCCCGCCTCTCACCCATAGTCAGCTGGGATAGGATTCAGCTTACCCACGACCCTGCACAGGATAAGCGGCTACAGAGAATGGATGGATGGACAGATCAGTTAATCACTTCAGAATCCTGTTCCTGAGAGAGAGAGAGAGAGAGAGAGATATGTGTTCATTGCTCACTGAAAGGAATAGAAAATGTAAAGTAAATTCATGCATGGGTTGGTAGCTTGTAATATTGAGAGCCTGTAAGAAAAGTTTCAGGCATGTTTGACCATTTATAAGAAAGCTGTGAGCGTTTTTGTATCGCTACTCTAATGCCACCAGGAGGCCGCCATGTTGCCTGTTGGAAGGGCGATGCGTGACGTCATTTGGGCGCAAGGCTGAGTGTAGCTCTTCAGTACTGAAGGAGCAAAGCGAAAGGTCTGCTAAGGTGAGAATGTCGATTTTTTCACTATACATCTGAAATAGTGTATTAATGAGCTGCAACCCTGACTTTTGGACAAACCTGAACTCTTTACCTGTAAAACGAGGCTGAAACTGCGTAATACTACTCCTTAGTACGCTCAGCATGCGCTCGACTCATTCATGAAAAACTTCATCAAGACGTCCCCAGGCTAGCCGACCGTAATTACCGTGGTAGACAGTCCAACTCCCGCAGCAACGCAGAAAGAGGGTAAACAAGCACTGCTTTACTATACAGGATTCATCTGAACATTACAGCAGGATGCACTTGTACGAGAAAAGGCAGAAATATTGCCAGAAACCCCCGAGCTGCTGGTATGGGATGGATTTATCTGGTAAAATTCATACATGTAAAGGATACAGTCTAAATAGCACCGAGGACAACGCAAAGTATAAAATACACTTATTTCCAATGTGGTCCTCTTGATGACAGCAGGAAACAATGAAATATACCAGACAATAATAAACTGACAAAATTCTATAAACAATGATGAAAGTCATAAACAAAAATATGCTAACTGTAATTATCACAGAGTACAACTAGATTACAGAAATAGCAACAAAATGATTAGAAATTAGTTACACACACAAAACTGGGTTTGGAATTTACTCCATAAAATTTAAGAAATAGGTGAAACAGTTATCACGTGTTTGACGTCACTTACAATCCACGGCTGTATTCGATAAAATGGACCACAGTGCCAGCGACATTTCTTCACTGATTTCCTCGAGTATTTCGGACAATGACACGAATAACGATGAGGATCATGATAAACAAGCATTACCGTATCAATTAGTTACACACAAGTGAACAATATTTATAGAGTTGTCTTAGTCAGTCATTACTGAGGCTTTTCTGAGAACACTGAATCAAAGCAAGACACCCAACAAACATCGAGCTGCTTAGCTGCATCAGCAATTATTACGTTTATGCCCAAAGGAACTCAAAATAACATCACGCTTAATAAAAACTTAGGGAAGCCATAAAGTGTTTTCTTACCCTTTGAATTTCTCTTTTGCGGACTACTGACCGTGTTGTCTCGTTTGTAAGCTTCAAGTCTTACTCGCTATGCGGAGCTTCCATGTCTTGCACCCAAATGACGTCAGAATTGCCGGAAACGATCGGGGGGAATTTTCTGATTGGTTAAAATATTTTCAATGGTGGTATCCATGAATTCATCCATTCTGCATAGAAACTGACTTTCGGAGATCGAGATCTTTGCTGTGTGAGCTCCTAATTTTCAATTATTCACATGAATCGTTAGATTATGATATAAACTATCTTCATAATTGTATTTTAAAAATTGATTTTCTTTTCTTTTAAACTACCACTGGCAAGATTGTTCAAGTTTATATGCCCAGCAGGAAAAACACACACACACACACACTTTCAAATCTCTTCACACTGAATAGCAATTTGCTAACATAGCCAGGCCACGCCTTCTTCTTCCGTGTTTTTTATTGGCAGCTTGCATACGACGTGCACTACCGCCATCTACAGGGCTGAGGTGTGATCCTTGAGGGAGTTATAATACTGCTTTATCAAACTGATCTCGTCTCGTCTCGTCTCGTCTTCTTCCGCTTATCCGGGACCGGGTCGCGGAGGCAGCAGTCTAAGCATGGAAGCCCAAACTTCCCTTTCCCCAGACACCTCGGCCAGCTCCTCGGGAAGAACACCGAGGCGTTCCCAGGCCAGCCGAGAGACATAGTCCCTCCAGCGTGTCCTGGGTCTTCCCCGGGGCCTCCTCCCGGGGGGACATGCCTGGAACACCTCCCCAGGGAGGCGTCCAGGAGGCATCCGAAAAAGATGCCCGAGCCACCTCAGCTGGTTCCTCTCGATGTGGAGGAGCAGCGGCTCTACTCCGAGCTCCTCCCAAGTGACTGTGCTTCTCACCCTATCTCTAAGGGAGTGCCCAGCCACCCTGCGAAGGAAACTCATTTCAGCCGCTTGTATCCGCGATCTTGTTCTTTCTGTCATTACCCAAAGCTCATGACCATAGGTGAGAGTTGGAACGTAGATCGACCGGTAAATTGAGAGCTTCGCCTTTTGGCTCAGCTCCTTCTTCACCACGACGGACCGGTAAAGCGACCGCATCACTGCGGAGGCTGCACCGATCTGCCTGTCGATCTCACGCTCCATCCTTCCCTCACTCGTGAACAAGATCCCGAGATACTTAAACTCCTCCACTTGAGGCAGGACTTCTCCACCAACCTGGAGAGGGCAAGCCACCCTTTTCCGGTCGAGAACCATGGCCTCGGACTTGGAGGTGCTGATTCTCATCCCAGCCGCTTCACACTCGACTGCAAACCACCCCAGTGCATGCTGAAGGTCCTGGTTTGAAGAAGCCAACAGGACAACATCATCCGCAAAAAGCAGAGATGAAATCCTGTGGTTCCCAAACAGGATTCCTTCCGGCCCCTGGCTGCGCCTAGAAATTCTGTCCATAAAAATTATGAACAGAACCAGTGACAAAGGGCAGCCCTGCCGGAGTCCAACATGCACTGGGAACAGGTCTGACTTACTGCCGGCAATGCGAACCAGACTCCTGCTCCGTTCGTACAGGGACTGGACAGCCCTTAGCAAAGAGCCCCGAACCCCATACTCCCGAAGCACCCCCCACAGAATACCACGGGGGACACGGTCGAATGCCTTCTCCAGATCCACAAAGCACATGTGGACTGGTTGGGCAAACTCCCATGAACCCTCGAGCACCCTATGAAGGGTATAGAGCTGGTCCAGTGTTCCGCGACCAGGACGAAAACCGCATTGTTCCTCCTGGATCCGAGGTTCGACTATTGGTCGAATTCTCCTCTCCAGTACCCTGGAGTAAACCTTCCCTGGGAGGCTGAGAAGTGTGATTCCCCTATAATTGGAGCACACTCTCCGGTCCCCTTTCTTAAAAAGAGGGACCACCACCCCAGTCTGCCACTCCAGAGGCACTGTCCCCGACTGCCACGTGATGTTGCAGAGGCGTGTCAACCAAGACAGAACCCACAACATCCAGAGACTTGAGATACTCAGGGCGGATCTCATCCACCCCCGGTGCCTTGCCACCGAGGAGCTTGCAAACCACCTCAGTGACTTCGGCTTGGGTAATGGACGAGTCCACCTCTGAGTCATCAGCCTCAGTCTCCTCAGTGGAAGACATGACGGTGGGATTGAGGAGATCCTCAAAGTATTCCTTCCACCGCCCGACAATGTCCCCAGTCGAGGTCAACAGCTCCCCACCCGCACTGTAAACAGTGTTGGCAGAGTACTGCTTCCCCCTCCTGAGGCGCCGGACGGTTTGCCAGAATTTCTTCGAGGCCGACCGATAGTCCTTCTCCATGGCCTCCCCGAACTCCTCCCAGTTCCGAGTTTTTGCCTCCGCAACTGCCCGAGCTGCAGCACGCCTGGCCTGCCGATACCCGTCGGCTGCCTCAGGAGTCCCGGAGGTCAACATGGCCCGATAGGACTCCTTCTTCAGCTTGACGGCATCCCTTACTTCCGGTGTCCACCACCGGGTTCGGGGATTGCCGCCCCGAACCCGTATCGCTATCATTTCAGTTGAAAAAAAGAAAGAAAATCTGATGTCCTTTTTGTAATTTTTTTTATATCAAACTGATATAAAAAAAAATGGAGAGCAGTGAAAACTTCAGATTCTATTGGCTAATCCTGTTTCCATCAGGTACCTGACTATAGCTGCTGTCTGTCTGTTGGGTGCACTAAGCAAGGTACTCAGTGATATGGGTGTCTTAATTGCCCTTTGCATCTTCTCCCTCTCATTAGAGTACGCTGAACAGTGAACTAAAACATGTCCCACTCCCTCCCTTTCTCCACAATGCATACAGGCTCCTGTCTGGTGCTTTCCCACAATGTGTAACCCACTATTCAGACCTGTATGTCCAATCCTCAGCCTTGTAATCCACACTTCCTCTCTACGTTTCAGTTCCCCACTCCATCTAATGCCAACCTTCTTCTGTAAGCTGTACAGATGTCTTCCCCTTTCCTCTTGGTCCCATCGATCCTGCCACAATTTGTTAATGTTTTCCTTAAGTATAATTTTCATTTCTGATCTACTTAAAGGAACTTCAAGTTCTATGTGCTCAGCCCCAGTTGCTTCTTTTGCCAACTTATCTGCTGCCTCATTACCCTGAATTCCTCTATGGGCAGGAACCCAAAAAAACTGCACAAATGTTTTTGCTGTGTTATCTTGTATATTATCTGATGTATTTCTTCCAAAAGATCCTGACGGCTTGAAGACCTTCTGCTAAGAATACTAGTTAAGGAAGACATTGAGTCTGAACATACTACCGCTTTACTGGGTTTTGTCTCCTCTACCCATTGCAGGGCCAATATTATCGCTATCATTTCAGTTGAAAAAACTGAAAGAAAATCTGATGTCCTTTTTGTAATTTGAACATTAAATTGAGGGACGTGTACTGCCGCACCTGTTTTGCCATCTTGGTCCTTTGAAGCATCGGTATAAATTTGGACTGAGTCATCAAACATTATATCGATATAATGTTGTACAGTCTGATAAACACCTCCAGGTTTAACAATCTCCTTTGCTTCCATGTTGACTTGGGGAAAACAAAAAAACCAAGGGGGAATGATAGGTCTGGCAGAAGTTTTACATACAAGGATACCACCTAACCCCACCTGATTTGCCTGCTGGTTTCCCTCCCACCCAAAGCTACGTACAGAATGTCCATATTCCCAACAATCTATAAGTACTCTTTTGGTAGGGTGACTGTTGTTGTGTCCCTGAAGGGTTAACCAGTACATACTTGATAACTGAAGCCTTCTGAGATCCAGTGGCATCTCCCCTGATTCCACCTGAAGCGCTGGGATGGATGAGGTCCTGAAGGCACCACAGCATATGCGTAAGGCTTTAGCTTGCACTCTGTCCAGTTCTAGAAGAGAAGTCTTAGTTGCTGAATTATACACTATACACCCATAATCAAGGGCCGGTCTGATCAGTGCACTGTATATTCTTTTTAGGGATGTACTTGTTGCATCCCCCAGTCACTTCCTGCTAAACATTTCAATATGTTAATACTCTTCTTACATTTGTCTACTGTTTTCTGTAAATGTACTTTAAAAGAAAGTTTCACATCAAACCATACACCAAAGTACCTTATACTTTCTACCTGCTTAAGTAGCTGCCCATACAATCTAAGATCCATCTTAGGATTGACCCTTTTTTTGGAGAAACAAATGACCTGCGTCTTTTCTACAGACAAATGAAAACCCCACTCATGAGACCATTTCTCCACTTGACTTATAGTAGCTTGCATCCTACTCTTTAGGCTACAGATACTTTTACCCCTCATCCATAGGGCCCCATTGTCAGCATAGAGGGCCCTATCAATTCTAAGGTCTACATCATTAAACACATCATTAATCATAATATTGAACAAAATAGGGCTGCACACACCCCCTTGTGGAGTTCCATTTTCAATATTATATGTACCAGAAAAACTTGCTGCAACTCTCACTTCTATAGTCCTATTATTCAGAAAGTCCTTCATCCAGTTATACATTTTCCCACCAATTCCCATTTTGTTCAGTTTAATTAAAAGGCCCTCTTTCCATAACATATCGTAGGCTTTTCCTATGTCGAAAAAGGTTGCCAAAACCATTTCCTTGTTCACCTGGGCCTTCCTAATTTCGTTCTCTAAAATGACAATTGGATCCATGGTGGTGTGCCCAGTCCTAAAACCGCTCTGATGTGGAGAGAATAGACCTCTCCTTTCAATCTCATACACCAATCTCTTAGTCAACATTCTTTCCATTAATTTGCACAAGTTTGACGTTAGAGCTATTGGCCTATAGCTCCTGACCTCCGTTTTGTCCTTGCCTGGCTTTGGTATGGACCCTTTTCACGTGATGTCACGACAAACGCGGCCGCCATTTTGGACATGTACTACCAGTAGTTTACCACAGCCAGCATTGAGGAACGGCAGCAAAGAAAGTGTTTATTTTCAGCAAGATTTCCATCATGCCACTATATTGTTGTGCACCTGGATGTAGTAACCATCAACAAACAAGGCAAGGGTTATCATTTTATCGGATCCCGAAGGAGAAGCTGGATAGCGGCCATTAACAGATTGGCAGCCCTCGGCATACCAGTGCTTGTGCAGTGACCACTTTGTTGGAGGTAAGACGAATAAAATTAGCCAGAAAAGGCATTACATTGCTGTTAACATTCTGTGGCGGCGAGTGTGTAACCAAATAGGCTAAAATAACCCATTGTAACCTCTTTGTTCTTCTGTAGTAGCTATTAGCTAACGACCTTAGTTAGCGTTGTGTTCCTTTGCTGTTGGTAGACTGTAGGACAGATCAGAGGCAGTGTCCTACAAACAGCGCTTAATTTGAGGGGGAGCAAGCCGGAGCGCGCTCCGGAACCTCGGGTGTTGGCTCCGGCAGCTATTTACACTGGATCCAGTGATCCGACACCTCTCTTGACTATGTAACAAAAAAAAAAAAAACGATTGTCTTTAGGCTTGCCATCCTTCCACTTGCGAGTGGTAAGTGATCTGCGCTGGGATCACACACACAGCGGCTCAGTCCCGAATCGTGGCTCGTGCACTTCACTCGCGCGCTGTGTGAGCTGCGCAGGGCCGGAGTGCGCACCCTCCAGAGGGCACTTGCTGTTCAGGGCGGAGTGATTTGGAGCGCAGGATGCCTGCGGAGCCGAGCGTATCCGTGTATTGGTGTTGCTGTGTGCAGACGAATCGTGTATTGGTGTTGCTGTGTGCACACTAATCGCTTTTAAAAACGTTAATCTGATGATCCGCTGATACGGTCTAATGTAAACATGGGCTAAGTGTTCAAAACAAGAGGAACATGTATTTGTCTCTTAAATCCAGGCCGTTCCCTGTAATCTCTAACAACGGTTGGAGAAAGTAATGGCAAATAGTGAGTGCACAAACCATAGAAGGTAAACTGTACACAGCGCCAGGGCAGTGTGATGGTATGTCTACTTTTAGATTGTGTTAGCTTATCAATGAACACACTCGTCACTCGACGAGTTTCACGTCTTTACGACGGATACTTAAATGTGCGTTAGGTATTATTGTTGCAGTCTAAGCAGTCATTGTAGCAGCTAGATGAGCGAGAACCGAAAGGGTCTGTGCCATAAACCGTTATTTCTGTACGCCGTTGCTAATGTGTCGTTACTGTTGTTATTTCTCCCTCTGCTCGCCCTGTAAATGCCCTACGTTGCTGGATAGCGAAGGTATTTTCTGCATCTCGCTCCTTTTTCTTGTATGTTCTCCGTTTGTCGCCTTCCTCGCATTCAAACCAATTCGAGCCGAAGTCTGCTACATGTCCAAAATGGTGGTCGCGTTTACGAAGGTCACGTGACTGAAAAGGGTCTATAGGGACAATTATAGAATGCTTCCAACAGGAAGGTAGCCGTCCCTGTTCCCACACCTTATTATATAGTTTTAGTATTACACTCTTAGACATATCAGATAGCTGTTCAATTAGTTTATAACATACTCCATCTTTGCCTGGAGAAGTATTTTTTGCACCAATGAGAGCTCTCTTCAGCTCAAATAATGTAAAATCTTTATCAGGTGCGTTATCACTGACTTCCTTCCTGCCCAGTAGTTCTGCATTATCCTGTATCACCTGTTTCCTCCATACTAGTTCATCAGTAGACAGATTGTGGGAGCTATGAACTTTCACAAAGGCTGCTGCAAGCATCTCTGCTTTTTCAGTATTCGTTACTGCTTCAGAATCATTATCTTTAAGTACTGGCAAAGAAAAATCCCTCCTTATTCCTCCCATCTTCCTAATCATGCCCCACACATCCTCAATTTTAGTATCTGACCCAAGGGTGCCGCAAAATTCCCTCCAGTATTTCTTTTTAGTTACTTTATTGTACAAATGCTGCTGGCATCTCCCTGCACAAAATTTCATGTTCAATTTTACAATTAAACATGCATTTCATGGATATGAAGGTCTGTGTCAGTGTGTGCTATGTTTAATTTCATGTGAATTATAATGTTTACATTTATCGGTTGCACATATCGGTTATCGGCATCCCAATTCCATAATAATCAGTATCGGTATCGGCCCTGAAAAAAACATATCGGTCGACCCCTACTTTGTGTGTTGATAAACCCTTTTGCATTTAGTGTTTTTATGAGAGGCCTTATAATTGCCTAATTTTGTGTATTTGTTCTGTTACAAAAGCAGGCATTCTTACTTTTGTTTAATATTTTAATCAAAATTTTAATTTAAATTTAACACACAAACAAATGAACAAAACACTGCAAACAGATCCACAGAACCAAACTCAGTAACCCAACAGTATGTCCTCAGTGCAGGTTGGCATTCAAAAAACTCAAATGCCTCAGCTTGGATGGGCTGATGCGGTTTCTCCTCTCAGTTAGTATCTGCCCTGTTTTTGAGAAGACTCTCTCTGAAGGAACAGATGTTGCCACAATGCACAGTCTCCCCTCCTTCACCAGGTGTGGGAAGACTAAGGCCTTGGCCTGCCACCAGCTCAGTGGGTCTTCTGCTTGTTGGATGAGGGGCTCCTCAAGATAACATCGCATCTCCGTTATAACATCAGCTGTAGTATTTCTCCTTGCAGCATCTCCTGTAGCTCTTACATCAAAGAGCCTCCACGCAGCAGAAGTTTGTGGCTCCTCCTCCACTTGGCCCTCTAATGGTGGAGCTGGCTGGCTGCTGGGGGTGCATTTTGCTGCTGCGGCAGTTATTCTCTGAAGTGCCTCGTCAACAGCTCTGTTGTCATTGAATGCAAGCTTTTTAAACCTAGGATCCAGTAATGTGGTTTCTGAGAGGACAGTGTTGAACTCCATACGCAGAAATTTTCGCTCCATGGCTGAACAAAGAGCTGCAACCAATTCCTTTACTTTCCGCACGGTTACTGTCAGTTGGTGTTGGGCTGTCACGGGCTGAAGACCTTTGCAAAGCAGGAGCATTTTGGAGGCTGTGACATAGCTGAAGGAGAGAAAACAGCAACTTTTAAAAATTAGCCTTTTTAAAAATTATGCAGCATATTGCTTTTTCCAATTTAGTTTTGTCAATCATATGTGTTGTTTCTGCAATGTATAATAGTGACTGAATAGTAGTAGAGAAAAAACAATTGTCCAAGGTACCTGTCTGCACTTATCTCCACAGTCACCTCCTCAAATGGTTGCAGGACGGTGCAGACCTCTATCACCAGCTCCCATTCCTCTTGACTGAACGTATCGACAGGTGCGTTGATGAGGGCCAGGGTGGAGCTCAAGTCAAGTCAAGGTTATTTGTATAGCGCTTTTAACAATACACATTGTCGCAAAGCAGCTTTACAGAATTTGAACGACTTCAAATATGAGCTAATTTTATCCCTAATCTATCCCTAATGAGCACGCCTGTGGCGACAGTGGCAAGGAAAAACTCCCTCAGACTACATGAGGAAGAAACCTCGAGAGGAACCAGACTCAAAAAGGAACCGTTCCTCATTTGGGCAACAACAGACAACATGACTATAACATTAACAGTCCTAACATAAAGTCAGCTTCGTTGATGCTATAAACCCCCCACCGACGGAAATCCGAGCACAAAACCGTTCACAACAACCGCAGTCCCCAGCCACAAAAGCACCACTAAGAGTCCAGAGCGTCCTCCAGGCGCGACCCCCAACTGTCCACATGGGGCTGCCCTCCACAGGAGTGATGCGATGAGACTCCAACCAGACACAGGGCACCAGGATGGATCAGGCAGGTCCGAGGAGTAGAATAGGTCAGCATCTCGATCCCAGGACCGACATGTAACTCAAAGGGACAGATTTTTTTTTTTTTTGGGCGGGGGAACCTGGCATCTGCAGATGATGGTATCTTTTGTTTCAAGAATGCGTTTCAACATACAACCCCGATTCCAAAAAAGTTGGGACAAAGTACAAATTGTAAATAAAAATGGAATGCAATGATGTGGAAGTTTCAAAATTCCATATTTTATTCAGAATAGAACATAGATGACATATCAAATGTTTAAACTGAGAAAATGTATCATTTAAAGAGAAAAATTAGGTGATTCTAAATTTCATGACAACAACACATCTCAAAAAAGTTGGGACAAGGCCATGTTTCCCACTGTGAGACATTCCCTTTTCTCTTTACAACAGTCTGTAAATGTCTGGGGACTGAGGAGACAAGTTGCCCAAGTTTAGGGATAGGAATGTTAACCCATTCTTGTCTAATGTAGGATTCTAGTTGCTCAACTGTCTTAGGTCTTTTTTGTCGTATCTTCCATTTTATGATGCACCAAATGTTTTCTATGGGTGAAAGATCTGGACTCCAGGCTGGCCAGTTCAGTACCCGGACCCTTCTTCTACGCAGCCGTGATGCTGTAATTGATGCAGTATGTGGTTTGGCATTGTCATGTTGGAAAATGCAAGGTCTTCCCTGAAAGAGACGTCGTCTGGATGGGAGCATATGTTGCTCTAGAACCTGGATATGGACCCTTTTCACGTGACATCACGACAAACGCGGCCGCCATTTTGGACATGTACTACCAGTAGTTTACCACAGCCAGCATTGAGGAACGGCAGCAAAGAAAGTGTTTATTTTCAGCAAGACTTCCATCATGCCACTATATTGTTGTGCACCTGGATGTAGTAACCATCAACAAACAAGGCAAGGGTTATCATTTTATCAGATCCCGGTAGGTGCTGACCGACGGAGAAGATGGATAGCGGCATACCAACGCTTGTGTAGTGACCACTTTGTTGGAGGTAAGACGAATAAAATTAGCCAGAAAAGGCATTACATTGCTGTTAACATTCCATTCTAGTTTACTGTAATTATGATCTGGCAGCTATTTACACCGGATCCAGTGTAAATAGCTGCCGGAGCCAACGTCCGAGGTTCCGGAGCGCGCGCTAGTTCGCGGCCCCGGCCGGGAAGCGCGCGGCTCCAGCAGCTGGCTCCGGCAGCTAGATCGCGGCAGCTATTTACACTGGATCCGGTGTAAGTAGCTGCCGGAGCCAACGTCTGAGGTTCCGGAGCGCGCGCGCGCTAGCTCGCGGCTCCGGCCGGGAAGCGCGCGGCTCTGGCCGGGAAGCGCGCGGCTCGTGGCAGCTATTTACACTGGATCCGGCGTAAGTAGCTGCCAGATCATAATTACAGTAAACTAGTAAATAGTTTTCTGCATCTCGCTCCTTTTTCTTTTATGTTTGTCGCCTTCCTCGCATTCAAACCGATTCGAGCCGAAGTCCACTACATGTCCAAAATGGTGGTCGCGGTTACGAAGGTCACGTGACTGAAAAGGGTCTATACCTTTCAGCATTGATGGTGTCTTTCCAGATGTGTAAGCTGCCCATGCCACACGCACTAATGCAAGCCCATACCATCAGAGATGCAGGCTTCTGAACTGAGCGCTGATAACAACAAGGGTCGTCCTTCTCCTCTTTATTCCGAATGACACGACGTCCCTGATTTCCATAAAGAACTTAAAATTTTGATTCAAATTTTACACTGTCAAACTCCTTTCTGATATTGTTCCACTATTTGTCGGCGCAGAATTAGGGAGATTGGTGATCCTCTTCCCATCTTTACTTCTGAGAGCTGCTGCCACTCCAAGATGCTCTTTTTATACCCAGTCATGTTAATGACCTATTGCCAATTGACCTAATGAGTTGCAATTTGGTCCTCCAGCTGTTCCTTTTTTGTACCTTTAACTTTTCCAGCCTCTTATTGACCCTGTCCCAACTTTTTTGAGATGTGTTGCTGTCATGAAATTTCAAATGAGCCAATATTTGGCATGAAATTTCAAAATGTCTCACCTTCAACATTTGATATGTTGTCTATGTTCTATTGTGAATACAATATCAGTTTTTGAGATTTGTAAATTATTGCATTCCATTTTTATGTACAATTTGTACTTTGTCCCAACTTTTTTGGAATCGGGGTTGTATAAAATGTTGAGTTCCACCTGGTAGCACATTCTTGTTTGGGCCTCAGTTCGGGCAACTCCATCTGGCGCTGTGTGGACTTCAGCCTCTCTGCAGCTACTGTGCTTCTGTGGAAAAACTCCACAATAGCCTTTACCTTGTCCACGGTTGTTTTCACCACCTTCAGGGAATCTCTTATCAGGTTTAATGTATGCGCCAGACATGGGTGGTGGGTCCACTTCAGATTTTTTATGGCTTTGGTCATGTTTGCAGCATTACCACTCACACAGCACACCACTTTGTCCTGTACTTGCCACTCATTTACCACTCTTAATAGCTCCTCTACCAAGTTTTCTACAGTGTGTCTCAGTGAACTCGAAGCAGTCCAGCAGGCAAGATGTCATCTTGTAATTTTCAATAAAGTGGCAAGTGACGGACATGAAAGAGCAGGTGGTTCTAGAGGTCCAGCAATCAGTTGTCAGGCAAACTGATGGAGCTTTTTTCACCCTGTCTTGCCATAATGCACGTTCTATGTCATATAGTTTTGGGATCATCGTTAGGGACAGTGTTTTTCTACTGGGTAGAGCGTACGTGGGATTTAAGGCTTTGACAAAACTTTTAAAACCTTTGTCCTCCACAATGGAAAAGGGCTGGAAATCAGTGGCAATTATTTTAGCCAACTCCTCATCAATACGGTGCTGTTTGGCTGGGGTCATCTGCTTTGGTATAAACTGACTTATTTTGCTTTGAGTTGCAGTAGGAGGGGTTATTATATTTGCACTACTAGTAGGGCCATTATAAAAAAAATGTTCTGTTTCCAGTCCACCGGCCGGGTGAGTGCCGTTTGTGCGGTTGAATTTTTTTTTTTTACCGCTGGTTTTTCGACATTTTTTTTCGGGTTCATAAATCTAAAATTAAACTTGACATTTACGCATTCCCAGGGCTTTCCACTAAGGCTCATACTAGCCAGCCATGACAAATAAGTAGCCAGCCCGGGGGGGAGTAAACACAAAACTAGAGACGATTCCCAGGCTGTGTGAAATGGTGAGAGTGCTGCAGGGCGCGTATCGCAGGCTATGAGGCTCCGATGCTCTGAGCCTGTGTGTGTGTGTGTGTGTGTGTGTGTGAGAGAGAGAGAGAGAGAGAGAGAGAGAGCAGCCCCGCCCCTCTCTGCTCCCTGAGTGGAGCTTGTCGCCTTGTTAACGGTGCTCAGGTGCAGGGAAGAGACAATATGACAAGCAAAGAGCGCTTTTTCTCAGAGTTCCCTCTCCTTGAACAACGCGGATTTACACGGAAATGAAAGGAGCTATTCACAAAATTCTTTCACATTGAGCGCTACAAGGCTCCCATGAACACATTGATGTAATTTTTTTTGTCTCTAGTGTAAAAAAAAAATGTGGACAATAGAGCGAGTTGAAAACAAGTGATTTTGCAGTTACAGCGCTGCCAGGTTTATAATGGGAGTCTATGGGGCAGCGCACCTGTCCTCTCCTTACTTTCAGGCTTCTCATTCAAAAACTGTAAATCCCATCGGTTAGGTAGACACATTGTGTGAATCAAGACAAGTGTGACTCCCACTTTTGAGAAAATTGTGTGTAGAGTGAAATTTGTGGTTGAAAACACAGTTTAAATGAGAAAGTTTGAGCTACTTTTCAAGCTCTCTAATGAGCTCCACTGAAGTGTAACGCCATAGACACCCATTATAAAGCCGGAATTTCTCCAGAACTGATCGGGAGTAAACACAAAATAAACTCCTGTGCATGCAGTTCCCAGGATTAAATGTATTTTCCACAGACGATTTATTTATTTATTCACTTTACTCAAATACAAAGTAAAATGGCAGTAAATCTTCTTTCCTTTCTTGCGTATTGCATCATGAGGCGTTCCTGGCTTGTAAATCTCTTATTTTCGGTGCATGACATATTCACGCAGCTGAGCATGCTATGAATTAACAACGACAACGGTCTGCAGTGGGGCTACACAATTACACACTCGGCGAACATTTCTCCATTTGTGTATGAAAATACACTCCAACCACTCAGTTTGGTTTAATTTACAACCAACGGTGCCTTTTGATGCCAGCACGTAATTGAACGAGAGAAGACTGGTTTACCGGAGACAAAAAAAAGCGTTATCTCTGCTTCTGTTCCCTCCGACACACTACTGCCTCCGCCGAGTGCGCGCGCACACACCGCATGTCGGGGCCGCGGATGAGTTATTCTCCCCTGATCAACGAAGTCGGCGGGGAATTTGTGGTTATTATCGGTACAAACAGCACAAATCACAACTTGAGTGCGGTTCAGTTTGACATTATTGTCAGTCCGTTAGATAAAAATTTAATTTTATTAAAATCGAAAATTAATATTTGGAGCCTGTGGGCTACAAAAATAAGTCATTAAAGTAGCCGGCTGGACTTAATTGTGTAGTCGGCTGTATGGCTGGCAGCCGGCGCTTGTGGAAAGCTCTGCATTCCGCGCAGAATATAGAATTGAATCAGCTCTGCGCATGCGCTGTGCGGCACAAAAAATGGCAGCCACCATGAAGGAAGGAGATCTGGAGTTTTCAAACATTTGCTTAAGTGTGAAATCGCAAAATGGTATTCTAGTGAACAAAATAAAGATTAAGAAAAACAAATCATTCAGTGATCATTTTAATAGTGTAATTTCATCCGAACTAGGCCTAACGGTCGATTTAGAACTACAAAAAGTCCGTGTGTCTGACATTTTAAGTACCTTTTGTAAAAGTTTTGCAAATGTTGCAGTCAGCATTTAAAATGCTAGCTTAAAGTCTTGGTACAAGTTTCAGTTGATTAAACTGTCATTTTATTAAATGTCTGCTTTTGTAATAAAAAAGTACTGAAAGAAAAAGCAAACACAGCATTGCGATTTCTTATCCATCCATATATTAAAGAGAAAAAATCCCTCCCTCCCGACTGAATTTTTTTGCTCACCCGGTGGACAGGAAACGGATTTTTTTTAAGGATGGCCTCAGCTGGGATAGGCTCCAGCTTGCCTGTGACCCTGTAGAACAGGATAAAGCGGCTACAGATAATGAGATGAGATTCAGCTCTCCTTAGAATATAAACTAGTCCCTTGCACCTTCAGACCTTTAATTTAAACTTTCAAGTAGAACAGTCTACGCGGTTAAAAATTGTTCAAATCATGTACAGTTCATTAATGCAGATACAATGGGGGAAAATAAATTTAACAAAAGCTATTAATCATTCAGTATGCCTTAAAATATTAAAGTGCAGCACACTGTCACTCTACACATCTGTAAGAACACAGAAATGCTGGACTGCCATACAATGTTCCCTCTAATTTTTCATGTGCCTGAGCATATGTGTCAAGTCCCTGAGCACCTGCCTTGTACCATTGTGAGCAACTTCAGACATACACGCGGGCCAACTGTATAATAATCTTACCATACCGTATCTGTACAGCAGGGCCGGCCCAAGCCTTTAAGGGGCCCTAAGCAGAATTTGATTTGGGGGCCCCCCACACCACCAAAACTACACTGCTAGCTGCCTTATTATTTCTTAGGCTACACAGTTAGCCTAGCCACCCACCATAATCTGCGTTTTTAGTTGGTTTACATTATACTGCAACTTGTGGCTATTGCAATATAAAATATTCAGAGTGATGTGTGGCATATTTGTAAGTAAAACAACAAATCAGTAGACAAGACACTGTATATGTTAACTTGTTTACATATACAGTGTCTTGTCTACTGATTTGTTGTTTTACTTACAAATATGCCACACATCACTCTGAATATTTTATATTGCAATAGCCACAAGTTGCAGTATAATGTAAACCAACTAAAACTTAATCTAACATAATTAGCATTATGTTAGATTAAGTAGTAAAGATTGAATGCATGCCGTTAATCTGCACCGTTTATAGCACAGCTGATGTAGGACAAAAATCTGTTCAAATGCCAAGAAATGACGTTTTGTGCTCTGCGCATGCACAGTGGGGCTTTGTAGGACGCACTGACGTGTAGGACAGTTTATCAGAACACCTGCCGTGCTGTACAGTACCATACAGCAAACCCATTACTTTTGTGTGTTGAGGCAAATATCACTCCAATAGCAATAATACCTTCCTATTTTACTACCTTTTTACTAAACTTTGGCTTCGCAGCACGTCTTGCAGAGCAGCCCTTTCTCACTCGAAAACGAAAAAATGTCCCCAAGTTTTACATCCTGTCCGTCCGTGAGCACATACTCCGACAGCCATTCCAGTTTAAAAGCTTCACATTTCTTTTTTATTCTCGCTTGATGCGTGGACATACTCGGTCGTTTCGCCATTGCTGCATTTACCTCAGCTTCACACTCCGAACTCAAACGGCAAGCACTAGCAACAGAATCATAACATGATGGCACGTAACAGTTCCGGTGGACGTGCCATACGTAAGCTAAAACGTCACATAAACATTTTATTTTACTAATAGTAATAACACAGAAAATAATGAAAAATATTTTTATTGCGTATTATTGTCTATAATTGTGTCTGGCCATCAGTTTTTTAATATTGACTCTAAAAAAAAATTAGGAGTGCCAGGAAAGCAGGTAAAGCTAACAAGCTAACCCATTCGGAATTTTCTGCGCTGGCATAAGGTTGCTCTGCGCGGAGAGCGTGGGAGCACTGCGCGATTGTGCAGGCACGCAGCTTAGAGGGAACATAGCTGCCATATACAATAAGCCATGAAACAGCACATCCCTTCCTCAGGGGCTGACCTGTACCAGACTTGGCATTAGCAACAGTCATTATTTCTAGACCTTCGGTCGAGTCACAGCTTAAACAAAACTTGTGGGAGTCTTCAGAATGAGATCAGCACACTTAGAGGACTGGAAGAAAACAAAACCTCTACATGAGCAAAGGTTACAGAAGTGAACATTACTGTTACAGTAAGATAAAGCATAATTGTTTACTACAGGCCTACACTTGGCATCATAAGAAAACACTAAGAAATAAGCCTAAGAAATCATAATTACACTTTTATTACTTGTACAAGGAATTTGTCTTGGTGTTGGAGTCAACAACATCGAATTTGTTCATTCAATATACTATAATTTACAAAACACGCAATCATTTACAGCAGTGTTTCTCAACCACTGGGCTGCAGCCCATTAGCAGGTGGTGAAGCGCTATCTAGTGGACCACAAATTCCCCACCCCCCTGAGTTGAAGCTAATTTTTACAACCCCGATTCCAAAAAAGTTGGGACAAAGTACAAATTGTAAATAAAAACGGAATGCAATGATGTGGAAGTTTCAAAATTCCATTTTTTATTCAGAATAGAACATAGATGACATATCAAATGTTTAAACTGAGAAAATCTCATCTCATTATCTGTAGCCGCTTTATCCTGTTCTACAGGGTCGCAGGCAAGCTGGAGCCTATCCCAGCTGACTACGGGCGAAAGGCGGGGTACACCCTGGACAAGTCGCCAGGTCATCACAGGGCTGACACATAGACACAGACAACCATTCACACTCACATTCACACCAGTTAACCTAACCTGCATGTCTTTGGACTGTGGGGGAAACCGGAGCACCCGGAGGAAACCCATGCGGACACGGGGAGAACATGCAAACTCCGCACAGAAAGGCCCTCGCCGGCCACGGGGCTCGAACCCGGACCTTCTTGCTGTGAGGCGACAGCGCTAACTCCTACACCACCATGCCGCCCAAAATGTATCATTTAAAGAGAAAAATTAGGTGATTTTAAATTTCATGACAACAACACATCTCAAAAAAGTTGGGACAAGGCCATGTTTACCACTGTGAGACATCCCCTTTTCTCTTTACAACAGTCTGTAAACGTCTGGGGACTGAGGAGACAAGTTGCTCAAGTTTAGGGATAGGAATATTAACCCATTCTTGTCTAATGTCGGATTCTAGTTGCTCAACTGTCTTAGGTCTTTTTTTTTGTCGTATCTTCCGTTTTATGATGCGCCAAATGTTTTCTATGGGTGAAAGATCTGGACTGCAGGCTGGCCAGTTCAGTACCCGGACCCTTCTTCTACGCCGCCATGATGCTGTAATTGATGCAGTATGTGGTTTGGCATTGTCAAGTTGGAAAATGCAAGGTCTTCCCTGAAAGAGACGTCGTCTGGATGGGAGCATATGTTGCTCTAGAACCTGGATATACCTTTCAGCATTGATGGTGTCTTTCCAGGTGTGTAAGCTGCCCATGCCACACGCACTAATGCAACCCCATACCATCAGAGATGCAGGCTTCTGAACTGAGTGCTGATAACAACTTGGGTCGTCCTTCTCCTCTTTAGTCCAAATGACACGGCGTCCCTGATTTCCATAAAGAACTTCAAATTTTGATTCGTCTGACCACAGAACAGTTTTCCACTTTGCCACAGTCCATTTTAAATGAGCCTTGGCCCAGAGAAGACGTCTGCGCTTCTGGATCGTGTTTAGATACGGCTTCTTCTTTGAACTATAGAGTTTTAGCTGGCAACGGCGGATGGCATGGTGAATTGTGTTCACAGATAATGTTCTCTGGAAATATTCCTGAGCCCATTTTGTGATTTCCAACACAGAAGCATGCCTGTATGTGATGCAGTGCTGTCTAAGGGCCCGAAGATCACGGGCACCCAGTATGGTTTTCCGGCCTTGACCCTTACGCACAGAGATTCTTCCAGATTCTCTGAATCTTTTGATGATATTATGCACTGTAGATGATGATGATTATATGTTCAAACTCTTTGCAATTTTACACTGTCGAACTCCTTTCTGATACTGCTCCACTATTTGTCGGTGCAGAATTAGGGGGATTGGTGATCCTCTTCCCATCTTTACTTCTGAGAGCCGCTGCCACTCCAAGATGCTCTTTTTATACCCAGTCATGTTAATGACCTATTGCCAATTGACCTAATGAGTTGCAATTTGGTCCTCCAGCTGTTCCTTTTTTGTACCTTTAACTTTTCCAGTCTCCTATTGCCCCTGTCCCAACTTTTTTGGAGATGTGTTGCTGTCATGAAATTTCAAATGAGCCAATATTTGGCATGAAATTTCAAAATGTCTCACTTTCGACATTTGATATGTTGTCTATGTTCTATTGTGAATACAATATCAGTTTCTGAGATTTGTAAATTATTGCATTCCGTTTTTATTTACAATTTGTACTTTGTCCCAACTTTTTTGGAATCGGGGTTGTAGACCAGACTCCACTTTTGGATCATTAATTCTTTTTGACGGAAAATGCACTGCATGCACGGTTTGGCTTCTTGCACATCCATACAGTTTTAAATACAATATCTACAATTGAAAACAGTGTTTTTATTGCATTTATTTAATTCCTGGGCTCCCATCTGTAACAGGAAGTGATGTCACATCCCATTCATACACTTTACAATAAGTTATTAGATTCTAATGGAACAGATGAGCCAAAATAATTGGGGATCTTTTTTAATGGGCCCCGACTCGTTACAAGTATGAATAGGTGGACCTTAAAGCAGAAAAGGTTAAGAACCACTGCACTAGACTAAGGCTACATTCACATTACTAGGCTGAAGTGACTCAAATCTGATTTTCTGCCTTAATGTGACTGGTCTGTGTGGACACAGAAATCCAATCTTTTCAAATCTGATTTGAGTCACTTTCATACGTGGTCCTAAATCGGATACATATCTGGTACCATGGCCATGGGAAATGAATGAGAACGGTCAAAGCGGAATTTGTAACTTTTTGCCTATATGCATGCGCTAAATGCTGTCTTCATCAGCCAGCACCGGCAAAACAGCAGTGGAGGAGAGCTACAATAGCTGCAAAAAACAGCAGAAATTAGCTGCCTGGCTTTTTTTCCGTCTTCTCAACCTGATCACGTACAGCTGATGAACTGTTTGTCACCCTCCAGAGCAAAATGTAATGCATACACGAGCCACTGGTGCATCCATTCAGTCAGTTTTAATACCATGAGTTCTCACACAAACATGTTGGTGATGCATATGACTCAAGGAAAAACGTATTAATGTGTGAATGCGTGCTGTTCTGGAGGACTGATACATTTACATTACAATTAGATACAGGTCACTTGTAATTGAATGTGAACCGTCAAGATAGGCAAATCCAATCTGAGCAGAAAAATGGAATTGAACAATGAGGCTTGTAATGTGAATGTAGCCCAAGAGTCTCATGAAATGACATACAGCAGAGTCACAAATAATATTCTATTTTCCAATTTTATTTCAGTTCCCAAAGCAATACTGTGAGGTTGACTGGCTAAGCTAAATTACTCCTAGTTGTGACCCTGACCAGGATAAAGCAGATGCTGAAAATGAATAAGTAATAAATATTTCCATGTATTTTGTCCAAAACCAAATTACAAACACAAACATCTAAAACTAGGGCTGAGTGATATGAAATATGAAAATGGTGATACTTTTATAACACTGACTGACTCCACTGTTCCTGATTTAGCAGCCTGACTATCAGGACATGGCAGGACAAACTTCACATACCAAACGGTATAGGGACTCACTTTGATCGCGTCGTGCAACTAATATTATTTGATTGTTTTAAAAGACAGCATTTTTACATGAAACCCAGCATGTCTAATCTTCTAGCTTCCTACAAAGCTCACTGGTTAACTCTATTATTGACAACAGTGCAAACAGTCATTTTAGCAAACAAATCACGGCCTCACCCTATTCAAATAAAAGAGTATCCAAGCCAATCTCTGCTTGCTCACAGGCTTTCAGCAAATACTTTGTACATAATGGTGTTTTGGGGGAAAAGCAACAAGAACATCAAAACATCCTGTGCATTTACACTATTTCAGTCTTATTACATGCTAGAGGGAAAGTTCTTTAAAAGTAGCTGCGGTTCTAAAGGGCCAGAGTCCAGCACTGTTTACCAACGCCCCTGCTCAAGCAAACCTGACTCTTTGTATTAATTAAGTGCCAGCTTTAATAGTGGAACTGGAAGTGGCAGAAGAAATATCACCCTACCTTGTGTTCTCTATAAATATCAGATGGGCATTGTGGGTATTCTGTACATGCTCTAGATCGGGGGTTCTCAACCTTTTCTACTCTAAAGCCCACCTATTCATACTTGTAATGAGTCGGGGCCCTTTAAAAAAGATCCCCAATTATTTTGGCTCAGCTATTCTATTAGACTCTAATCTACTGTAAAGCATATGAATGCAGTGGTCGAAATACTTTTTTCCAGTGTTCTGCAATATTGCAGAATGTCAATTTTGTTCTGCAATTTGGAAATATTTTCTGCAAATACACAAGCCTCCATACTACACTCTTCTCAACCTAATAATGCCTATATTTACATCATATCTAGCTTTACAACTCATAGCATTACTGTAATTCTTTATTCTCTCACTCTATTTTTAATTTCAGTCTTCACAGATCCTTCTCTGCAGCAAAGTTATCGTTCCATGATACCTCCACAGGTCCTTCATCCCCCTCGCCCTGACACTATGGGCTACTACAACTTGAAGTATACCAACTAATTCATAAATGTAATAGTTATCACACCCACACATTATCCTTCCACACAACATACTAATAAAGGTATCACCACAATAAAAAATAGAACACAGCTGTTCTTCAAGAAACAAAACATTCATTTTCATGTTACACGTCATGTTACATTTTGTCAAGATTAAGTTTCTAGCTTGAACAATAGATTGTTACCCAGAAGGTACTTCATTCACAGTGTTTGCATCTGCAACCTGTAGTTTTAAATTGAAAGCAAGGTTTCAATTCTACACTCTGTTACATCTTACGATGATGCAAAGAATTGATGCCATGAAGGAATAAAACCCAACTGGCAAATGGAAAGATGTTTGGGTTCATTGTGTTTGCCTGGCTTCTAAAGTGCAAGGTCATGAACTGAACTGAGAACTACTGCAGGGGCTTCACTGCTCTAAACTAACAACAGAGAACTGGGTACAAACTAATCATGGCAGAACTGAGAGCTACAGAACTGAACTGATGAGCTTTGTCTTACAGGGAAACTGTTTTACTTTGTGCCGGTCTGCACCACAGGCAACACAGCACTAGTAAATAGAACATAAAAAAATAGAACATGTACACAAAACACGTATTAGTGTAGCTTGGTATGAGAAAACAAAATATTCAAAAGTATCTATGAATAAAGGTAAAATACTGTTGCTGTCTTCAAAAGGGATATAATATCAGTATAATTTTGCATGATTCAACAATACAATATATACAAACCTATACAATTTACCAATATATATCCATCCAACTATAACAGCGACCGTCTTCATTTTTGTCACCCTCGCGGACGCGCGATCTGTCACTGTTGGAGTCACGCTGGCTGCCGGTTTTGCCGAGATACGACAAAATCGTCCTTGTTTTCTTGGCGTTTTTGTCGGACTCTTGCCCCGAATAAACAATCCTCTTCTCGGGAGCCATGTTTGTTGTGCCGCATTGAATTCTGGGAGATGCATGGCGGAAACTGCCGAACACTGCCGAGGTAGTTGTCGGGTCCTCCTGGCGGGTATTAAAAGTGATGAAATCTTACATCAGAAAGTCAGACCCTCCAGGATTTCACGATGTTGCGATTTGCAACTTCAACGCAAATTCAACCAATCCCTGCGAATTCAGGGCAGTGTTGCAATTATATCCAATCACTGCAACTTTCCCGCAAATTTGACCAATCGTTGGCGTCGTCTTGAGGTGATGTCGACAAACTACCTTCCGCCTTACTTCTAGTGTTGCCAGATTGGGCGGTTTCAAGTGTATTTTGTCGGGTTTTGAACATATTTTGGCCTGGAAAACGTCAGCAGTATCTGGCAACACTGCTTACTTCCGTATTTCCGTTCAAGAGAAGCAGCATGTGCGAGTCAGTGTTTATATAGGCTTACATTCTGTTACTGAAAGTGTGTTATTTTTACAGTGAAAGACTGTGTGCACTTTATTTTTTTACTTAATACAATAAATTAATGGATGCCAACATTTTTGCCAAAATGGTATTTTATTTTCCATTGTTAACCCTGGTGAAAAATAAATGTGCTAAGTGTACTAAAATTTAGCATACTTTTGTGTACTTGAAGTCACACTAATCATCAATATACTTCAAGTGTGTTTATGATTAGTTAACTTGAGGCATGCTATTTTGGAACAACTAATTTTGTACTAAATATATTTTAATTGTAATTAAATTGTAGAAAAGTGCAACTTGAAGTGTATTTAGTGTACTTTTATGTGCTAAAGTGGAACAACTTAAAGTATATTTTGTATACTTTATATGACTTTATATGTACTAATATATGCTTAATTAGTCAAATTAAAGTGTACTTTGTTTGTATTATAGTACACTTTAGAAATTAGTACACTAAGTACACTTTAGAAATTGCACATAACTTTCACTTAAAGTACATTTTAGTATAATATCTTTCTATAAAGTGTCTCGTCTCGTCTCGTCTTCTTCCGCTTATCCAGGACCGGGTCGCGGAGGCAGCAGTCTAAGCATGGAAGCCCAAACTTCCCTTTCCCCAGACACCTCGGCCAGCTCCTCGGGAAGAACACCGAGGCGTTCCCAGGCCAGCCGAGAGACATAGTCCCTCCAGCGTGTCCTGGGTCTTCCCCGGGGCCTCCTCCCGGGGGGACATGCCTGGAACACCTCCCCAGGGAGGCGTCCAGGAGGCATCCGAAAAAGATGCCCGAGCCACCTCAGCTGGTTCCTCTCGATGTGGAGGAGCAGCGGCTCTACTCCGAGCTCCTCCCGAGTGACTGTGCTTCTCACCCTATCTCTAAGGGAGCGCCCAGCCACCCTGCGAAGGAAACTCATTTCAGCCGCTTGTATCCGCGATCTTGTTCTTTCTGTCATTACCCAAAGCTCATGACCATAGGTGAGAGTCGGAACGTAGATCGACCGGTAAATTGAGAGCTTCGCCTTTTGGCTCAGTTCCTTCTTCACCACGACGGACCGGTAAAGCGACCGCATCACTGCGGAGGCTGCACCGATCCGCCTGTCGATCTCACGCTCCATCCTTCCCTCACTCGTGAACAAGATCCCGAGATACTTAAACTCCTCCACTTGAGGCAGGACTTCTCCACCAACCTGGAGAGGGCAAGCCACCCTTTTCCGGTCGAGAACCATGGCCTCAGACTTGGAGGTGCTGATTCTCATCCCACCCGCTTCACACTCGACTGCAAACCGCCCCAGTGCATGCTGAAGGTCCTGGTTTGAAGAAGCCAACAGGACAACATCATCCGCAAAAAGCAGAGATGAAATCCTGTGGTTCCCAAACAGGATTCCTTCCGGCCCCTGGCTGCGCCTAGAAATTCTGTCCATAAAAATTATGAACAGAACCGGTGACAAAGGGCAGCCCTGACGGAGTCCAACATGCACCGGGAACAGGTCTGACTTACTGCCGGCAATGCGAACCAGACTCCTGCTCCGTTCGTACAGGGACCGGACAGCCCTTAGCAAAGAGCCCCGAACCCCATACTCCCGAAGCACCCCCCACAGAATACCACGGGGGACACGGTCGAATGCCTTCTCCAGATCCACAAAGCACATGTGGACTGGTTGGGCAAACTCCCATGAACCCTCGAGCACCCTATGAAGGGTATAGAGCTGGTCCAGTGTTCCGCGACCAGGACGAAAACCGCATTGTTCCTCCTGGATCCGAGGTTCGACTATTGGTCGAATTCTCCTCTCCAGTACCCTGGAGTAAACTTTCCCTGGGAGGCTGAGAAGTGTGATTCCCCTGTAATTGGAGCACACTCTCCGGTCCCCTTTCTTAAAAAGAGGGACCACCACCCCAGTCTGCCACTCCAGAGGCACTGTCCCCGACCGCCACGCGATGTTGCAGAGGCGTGTCAACCAAGACAGCCCCACAACATCCAGAGACTTGAGATACTCAGGGCGGATCTCATCCACCCCCGGTGCCTTGCCACCGAGGAGCTTGCAAACCACCTCAGTGACTTCGGCTTGGGTAATGGACGAGTCCACCTCTGAGTCATCAGCCTCAGTCTCCTCAGTGGAAGACATGATGGTGGGATTGAGGAGATCCTCAAAGTATTCCTTCCACCGCCCGACAATGTCCCCAGTCGAGGTCAACAGCTCCCCACCTGCACTGTAAACAGTGTTGGCAGAGTACTGCTTCCCCCTCCAGAGGCGCCGGACGGTTTGCCAGAATTTCTTCGAGGCCGACCGATAGTCCTTCTCCATGGCCTCCCCGAACTCCTCCCAGTTCCGAGTTTTTGCCTCTGCAAGTGCCCGAGCTGCAGCACGCCTGGCCTGCCGATACCTGTCGGCTGCCTCAGGAGTCCCGGAGGTCAACATGGCCTGATAGGACTCCTTCTTCAGCTTGACGGCATCCCTTACTTCCGGTGTCCACCACCGGGTTCGGGGATTGCCGCCACGACAGGCACCGGAGACCTTGCGGCCACAGCTCCGAACAGCTGCGTCCACAATGGAGGTAGAGAACATGGTCCACTCAGACTCAATGTCCCCCGCCTCCCTCGGAAGCTGGGAAAAGCTCTCCCGGAGGTGGGAGTTAAAGACCTCCCCAACAGAGTGCTCAGCCAGACGTTCCCAGCAGACCCTCACCATACGTTTGGGCCTGCCAGGTCTGTCCAGCTTCCTCCTCCGCCAGCGGATCCAACTCACCACCAGGTGGTGATCAGTTGACAACTCAGCCCCTCTCTTCACCCGAGTGTCCAAGACATAGGGTCGGAGATCAGATGACACGACTACAAAGTCGATCATCGACCTCCGACCTAAGGTGTCCTGGTGCCACGTGCACTTATGGACACCCCTATGCTCGAACATGGTGTTCGTTATGGACAAACTGTGACTAGCACAGAAGTCCAATAACAAAACACCACTCGGGTTCAGATCGGGGAGGCCGTTCCTCCCAACCACGCCCCTCCAGGTGTCACTGTCATCGCCCACGTGAGCATTGAAGTCCCCCAGTAGCACAATGGAGTCCCCAGTCTGAGCACCCCTCAGTACCTCTCCCAGGGACTCCAAGAAGGCCGGATACTCTATACTGCTATTTGGCCCGTAGGCACAAACAACAGCAAGAGCCCTCTCCCCAATCCGAAGGCGCAGAGAGGCGACCCTCTCGTTCACTGGGGTAAACTCCAACACATGGCGGCTGAGCTGGGGAGCTATAAGGAAGCCCACACCAGCCCGCCGCTGCTCACCACGGGCGACTCCAGAGAAGTGGAAAGTCCAGCCCCTCTCGAGGAGCTGGGTTCCAGAGCCCAAGCTGTGCGTGGAGGTGAGCCCGACTATCTCTAGCCGGTACCTCTCAACCTCCCGCACAAGCTCAGGCTCCTTCCCCCCCAGTGAAGTGACATTCCATGTCCCAACAGCCAGCCGCTGTGTCCGGGGATCAGGTCGTCGAGGCCCCTGCCTTCGACTGCCACCCAATCCACACTGCACCAAACCCCTACTGCTACCTCTGTGGGTGGTGAACCCACAGGAGGTCGGGCCCACGTCACCTCTTCGGGCTGAGCCCGGCCGGGCCCCATGGGCAAAGGCCCAGCCACCAAGCGCTCGCATACTAGCCCCAACCCCGGGCCTGGCTCCAGGGTGGGGCCCCGGCTGCGTCCTACCGGGCGACGTCACGGTCCTGGATTTTTTCTCCATAGGGGTTTTTTGGTGAACTGCTCTTGGTCTGGCCTGTCACCTAGGACCTGTCTGCCTTGGGAAACCCTAACAGGGGCATAATGCCCCCGACAACATAGCTCCTAGGATCATTCAAGCACACAAACCCCTCCACCACAATAAGGTGGCAGTTCTAGGAGGGGTCTATAAAGTGTAATATAGTATAATTATTTTAAAGTGTGTTAAAAGTGTTAGCGTGAAAGCGTCATCTCATTATCTCTAGCCGCTTTATCCTGTTCTACAGGGTCGCAGGCAAGCTGGAGCCTATCCCAGCTGACTACGGGCGGAAGGCGGGGTTCACCCTGGACAAGCTGCTGCAGCAGTTGTTGGTTTGGGACCAGACACACCAGGGTCAGTAGACGTTGAGCCAGCTTGCCCTCTCTCCTCCAACTGCACTGTGGGATGGACAGTTCTGATGCGTCTGTGCAGGTTTGTGGTGGAACCTGCTCTTACTGTTATTTTCATTTTACAGTGAAGGCACTCTGCTCTGCTATTCCCAATATCTTTAAACTGCAACCAGATGCTGCTTCGTTTATGGGTGTCAGTCATATTTACGTGTTTTTGCGCCGCACTCGCGCTGTCCTCCTCACCGCTGTCTACTGTCTCACTCACTGACGGGGACGGACAGACGCTCCACCTGACTGTCGCGTCTGTCCCCCTCTCTGTTTTCACATAATGGTATGATCCTATATCCTCACATGTGATTGGCCACAAGGCCGCCATGCTGCCAATCAAAACAAAGTTCTGTCGTGAGCAGAGCTGAGCCACTGAGAGTGAGAGCTGAGCAGAGAAAGGGAAAAAAAAAGTGTTGAGTCGGCTCTCACTCGATGGGAGTCGGCTCTTCTGATTCACTACAAAGCTTTTGCGCATGACACATCACTAGCTGCAATCAATATCCATTCCCTTTGAGTGTAGGAATGCCGACACTTGTTGCTCCACGGAGTTGCTGCCCAGTTCATCAGATTCTCCCTCCCTTGTCACTGCTTTTGCATCTGACCTGGGTTTAATCTGAATCCCAGTGACGATGACGTCCTTCATCCTGGTGTCCTGTTCCAGTTCAGCAACTCTGCTTTCCAGGTGGGCGGTACGCCGCCGGTCCTTCTCGGCGTTCTGCAGCCTGAGCGACTTCACTTCCGTCACCAGGTCCATGATGGCTTTCTGTTGTTTAATAACAGAAACTTCCTCCACCAGAAAGTTGAGTGACTGTTTAATGTCCTCGCCTTCCTCAGCTGTAAAGTTCTTTTTTTGGAGGCATAATTCACCAATAAAGCCATCCAATTCATTAAAATGTTTGGAGAGTCGTTTCCTCGCCTCGCTGCCTTTCTGAAGTTTCCCGCCAGAGGAATTTTACTCGGCAAATTGCCTGCGACCCTGTAGAAGGATAAAGCGGCTAGAGATAATGAGATGAGATGAATGTATCTGAATTCTGATTGGTGGTTGTTATATTATTCAGTCCCCCCAGGATTCCGCGGGCCTTTTTTGTGATTGTTGCGGGCTAAAATGTCTGATGTTGTGGGGTTTTTCCAAAAAATTGCGATGAAAGTTGCAGTGTTTTTTAGGTTTTTGTTGCGATTACATTGCGGGAGGAAGTGAAAGTTGCGAGAAATTGTTGCGATTTTCTCTTTTTGTGATTAAAATTGAGTGATATGTTAAATATTAAGTTATTACTGAAAAACTATTGATTAAAAGAACAAAGACACTGAGAAATGGTCCTATAAACAACTTTACTAATATAAAAGATTACCAGGACTACAAAAATGCAGAAAATTTACTTATCCAAATGCACCTGTTGGTTCAAAAGTTAAAGTGCGGAGAACCTCACAGCACAACATGAAGTTACCTTAAAATATAATATAAATGCCTCAGCTTTCATGTAAGAAAAAAACTATTAATACTAGTACTGTGTGCAGGCAGTCTCTCCTGAAGACTAAATTAAACAATAATTATAAACTAATAAAATAAATGGCTCAGGCTTCATAGAAGAAAAAAAAAACAATTTGAACAGAATCTCACAGTATGATGCTGAAGCTGCCTAAACAATGGAAAATAAAATACCATTTTGGCAAAAATGTTGGCATCCATTAATTTCTTGTATTAAGTAAATAATAATGTAAAGTGCACACAGTGCTTCACTGTAAACATCACACACTTTCAGTAACAGAATTTAAAGGAACAGTCCACCGTACTTCCATAATGAAATGTTCTTTTCTGAATTGAGACAAGCTGATCCGTACCTCTCCGAGCTTTGCGCGACCTCCCAGTCAGTCAGACGCGCTGTTACTCCTGTTTACTCCTGTTAGCAATGTAGCGAGGCTCAGTATGGCCAACGATATTTTTGGGGGCTGTAGTTAGATGCGACCAAACTCTTCCACGTTTTTCCTGTTTACATAGGTTTATATGACCAGTGACATAAAACAAAGTTCAGTTACGCAAATTGAAACGTGGTGATTTTCTATACTATGGAAAGTCCGCACTATAATGACAGGCGTACTAACACCTTCTGCGCGCTTCAACAGCATTGATACTTTCACTCAGGAGTAAACAGGAGTGACAGCGCATCTGACTGACTGGGAGGTCACGCAAAGCTCGGAGAGGTACGGATCAGCTCGTCTCAATTCAGAAAAGAACATATTTCGTTATGAAAGTACGGTGGATTGTTCCTTTAAGCCTACATAAACACTGACTCGCACATGCAGTGTTGCCAGATACTGCTGACGTTTTCCAGCCCAAAATATGTTCAAAATCTGCCAAAATGCACTTGAAACCGCCCAATCTGGCAACACTGGAAGTAAGGCGGAAGGTAGTTTGTTGACGTCACCTCAAGACGACGCCAACGATTGGTCAAATTTGCAGGAAAGTTGTGGTGATTGGATATAATTGCAGCACCGCCCTGAATTCGGGGGGATTGGTTGAATTTGTGTTGAAGTTGCAAATCACAACATCGCGAAATCCTGGAGGGTCTGAATACCTTGTTACCTTTCTTTGCCTTTACTCTCACAGGAACGATGGCGAGGACACTACCTGTACCCCCGGCCCCAGTCTGCGAGCCTGCGTCCCCAGCATCCACGAATCCACTGACAACGGTTTGCTCTTCCCTTGGAAACTCCTCTTTTGGCTCCTCCTTTGAAGCCTCTTCATTTGGTAAGTCTTTAGGTTTCTGTCTTATGTGTAAGAGCGTAGGGTGTGTTGCTGAACATATCTGACAGGTCTTCTTTTCTTCACAGGCCTTACTCATATGTCCACCTTTTAAGACAACTGAAGCAAAGTCCTTTGCTCTTAAGGAACTCAAGCTTTTCCTTGTGCAGCGTTTTTTGAAGTTTCTTGCACTGTTCCATGGTATGATCTCCCTGACAGAAGATACAGGGTTTTATGAAGGCCTTGTTCACATTTGTTCCCTTCTCCTGAGCTTTCTTGTTCCCAGCACTAGCAGCACCTTTCTCGGCTTTCTGCGCTGTTACTTCGGTGGCTAGTGTTGTGATGTTTTTCTTTCCATTTGACTTTTCTGTCTGGCGTTTTGTTTGCCCTGAGATTTCGCCGAACACAGGGTGTGATGCCATCTCGGCCTGTATGTTGACAAACGCCACTACATCTTTGAACCTCGTCCTACGATCTTACTTTTTCTGAATGTCTATGGCGACACTCCTGAATCTCTCTCTCAGCCTGTATGGGAGCTTTGTGATGATCATGCGCATGTTAGCAGCATTTTCCATCTCTTCTAAGTACTCCAGATCTGCCATTGCATTATTACAGCTTGTTAGAAAGAGGGCGTAGGATTCAAGTGCCTTGGTGTCATCTGTTTTAATGGTGGGCCAGTTTAAAGCCTTGTCAAGGTATGCCATGGATATCTTATATTTATCACCAAATCGTTCCCTTAGAAGTCTACTGGCTTCAGGGTAGCCCTGATCTGGGCAGGCCTAGACATTAAGCATTTACCACTGGTGGCCCATTGGGCCAGTGGAATTGAAAAGTTACTGGCCCAAATGGAAAACGTGGTGGCCTGAATGCGTGCGGTGCCCGCATTCAGGCCACCACATTTCATACAGTTCATAATACACTATGATCATTGATTTTTGGCTAGAAAAGTAGACTTTAGGGGTACATGTTGTTGCCGAGCGCAGTAAGGCTGAAAATTTTTGCAGAACATCCCCAAGGCACATCATTGTAGGAGGCAATAATCTCCTCATCTCTGTACAAAGTAGTGTCACTTTTTCATGACCCCCCATAAATTCATAGCCCCCCTCCCTATAAATAATGACCGCCCCCTAAAATTAAAAAGAGCCTTCTCAAGATTATCACAACTTATATTTTGATTTTGTACCTGAAAACAATACTGACAAAAGACAGTAACTCGGTCTAAATTACCAGCAATGGACTCAAAAACAGTCAAATCAAATTGAAATAAATATATAAAAAGTTTTTGCTTCTGAAAATGTGCACTGCACTGAAATAGCAATAAAGTCAATTTAAGGTTTATAGTTTAGTGCAATAGCTTTCTTCTTCCACACTCTCATCTAAAATGCCAGGGCTCTACATTAACTTTTGAAACCGCTTGTCCTGTCAGGCAAGTTGAAAGGAAATTTCCTTGTCCAAATGTGAAGTTGACTTGTCCGAAGAAATATTTGAGAAACAAAACAAAACCACAAACTATTTGTAACCCAATCTTTATGGCATTTGTTTCCGAATTCACAACATATGCATAATATCTATGAATCAAAAGTAATCAATACTTGATATACTGAGGCAAAAGTTCAAAAATATAGTAAAACAGACTGATTGATGCCATAATTCACCAATTATTCTGCTGAAGTTCAGAAGCAATATATCCCAATAGAATAGAAATTATTAACATAAAATTAAGAACAAAATAACTATACTATGAGATCCAGAAACACTAACCATTATATACACACAGATCAGTACTCTGCAGTTCAGTAACAAATATCACAAAAAGTCACATTATCATAAAATTTATGACTTGATATCACTAGTTTGGACAAGAGAAACAAGCAACAATGCTATAAATAAAAACAACTGATAAAATTGACTGATTAATACTGTAAATCACTGATTATTATACACTGAAATCTAGTTATCAAATGACAAGACAATATATCTTATGAAAACCTCCACACCTCTATTGACTCACAGGTGAATGGATACAAATAAAGTTTCTATTCATCTGTCAACCCTTGAGTTCTGCTCCATCAATTGGACTCCATCAATCATTAATTTATTTTGAGAAACTGAAAACCAGAAAATTAAAATTATATATATATTTTCATTTTTAAATTATTAATTTTGAATATATATCCTCCACTGATTAATTGTTGTCTAATTATTCAGTGTGGCTCCTGTATGGTATTTAATGGTCAAAAAAATATAATTTCAAATAATCCATAATTTTATATCTAAATTATAGAGCCCTATGTTTCAAATCCCTAAACTCCCATTACTAATTAGTTAATTAATACAGCCGGTAACCTAATTAGCAGCCATTTGACAGCTTGGTGTTTCCTAGATAACTTTCCCCACTCCTACCTCACTCCCTGTCAATCCACACGCACGCAGGCGCACATTCCCCGCCAGCACACGCTCGGCTATATAATGAACACCATCAACAACAATTCAAAGATTTTGAAATTACCACACACTCAACGTAAATATACAGTTGAATAATTTTCCCGCCAACAGAAATGTCAACAAATCCACGTGTATGACACGATTAAAACCAATCATACACGACCGTTTACTTCTCAGCTCAAATACACGAAGCGGTATTGGCCGGTTTCGCAAGTGGAATATTGTGCATGCGCACATCGCTCTTTCCGAATAGAAACCTCCAGCGATTCATCAAAACAATATGTCAAGTGAGATGCTTCGGAAATCATGTGAATAAGCTGATAAATTTGATATGTAACCTGAATATCAGCGTATTTTGGCACTTGTCCAATCGGACAAGTAACTGAGACGATGAACTTGTTCGACAAGTATTACTTGTCCCGGACAAGCGAACAACCGTTAATGTCGAGCCCTGATTATGCGTGCACATCCTGCTGCCATGGTGTCACTAAGTGTGTCCCGATGGCCATCTGAGACTTTGGTAAACTCCGCTCTTCTCTCCTCGATCTGGCGCTCGACCAAAATGACGCTTCCGAACAGCGCCGAATATCTCCGACGATGCACGAAGATGACACACTCCTGCCGCGGAGCGGAGCGTGACGTAAACAAAGATGACGGACCTCGTATCCAAAAGGTGCAATTTATGAACAATTTCTTCACAATTCTGGGTAAAATATGAGTAATAAAATGTGTTAATTTGTATCGAAAACATACTGGCCCGCCCGGGCCACTGTTTGGCCAAATTTAGTGGCCCGAACTGGCCCGAAAGACGTAAAAAATGCCGCCGGGCCATCGGGCAAGTGCTAATGTCGAGCCCTGCTGGGTCCATGTGAAAGCAGCTGCGCACTAAGTCATTAGGCTGTCCATTTGTGTGCTGTTCTAGGTAGTAAAGCCGGTCTTTGCTATTTTCAGTCTCGCTCTCAACACTGTGTTCGAAGGCTCTCATGAAGAGACGGAATTCTAACAGATCTCCCTTGAAAACAGGAATGTTCGGCGATGGCAATGTAGAGAGCCTTTGTTGCTTTATTAGGCTTTCAGTGATGTCATTTTTGCGTTGCATGACGATAACCAGATTCTCTGTATTCACAGAATTGTCTAATGAGTTGACGGGAGCTTGTATCGCATCTGCATCTCTTCCACTTGTGTGGCTATGCTGAGTGCTACTACTGGCTACACCACTCTTACTGCGGCTGACATCACGATTCCTTAGACATTAGTACATCCACTCTACTACTTCTGGTTCTGCCTGACACCTCTGAACCTCCATATTTTCTTAGCACAGCTAATTGCACATCATTTGCAGCAAGCCCTGCTTGTAGCTCCAACTCTTCCTTTTCAACCTTGAGCTGTAGTTCGTGTTCTTCTAAAGTCTGTCTTCTTCTCAATGCAGCTGACTTGGCTAACAGAGTGGTTCTTTCTAATTCTACCTATAAGCGTTCGGCACGAGCTGACGATGTTGCAGAAGTAGTAGAGACAGACTTAGACTTTCTATACTTCTTAGATGTGACTGACACACTATCTTCAGGATGTATCTCATCACTAACCTTGTTAGCCTCTTCTTGGCGTAGTATCGCATCCTGTATCCATGTATTCACTTCTTGCACAAATTCTCTGTGCTCACTATTTCTTGGCACAAACCAATCCCTTTGATCTGTGTTCATGTTCTCTAGGCATTCAATCTGGCAGAAGAGGTCTTTAACGTGCTCATTTATTTTACTGAATTCCTTTATCAGTGTTTCATATTTGGCCAACAAGTCCCTTTCTATAATTTTCACATTTGCATCATCATCCATTAGAGCATGCATTTCGTTCTTTTTCTCAGTGAGTTGGCCTAGTATGGCTCTTCTTGAGCTTATTTTCATTTGCAGATTATGTTCCAGTGCTTTTCTTGTTGGTTTAACCATTCGCTTTTCCTCAGTTAGGCTTTCAGTTAGGTTTACCGTGGCTTCTGTTCCTGTCTCAGTCATGATTGCTTTGATGGTCAGTCGTTCCAGTTTTTACGGGGTTCCACTTGCAACAGACACAAAGCAGAGAAGATGAGACTCGTTGGAATTGTTAGCTAACTATCCACCTGGTACTCATAAGCCACGAACACTGCACCTAATCAGTCCCCCAAGGATTCCGCGGGCCTTTTTTGTAATTGTTGCGGGCTAAAATGTCTGATGTTGCGGGGGGGTTTTCCAAAAAATTGTGATGAAAGTTGCAGTGTTTTTTAGGTTTTTGTTGCGATTACATTGCGGGAGGAAGTGAAAGTTGCGAGAAATTGTTGCGATTTTCTCTTTTTGTGATTAAAATTGAGTGATATGTTAAATATTAAGTTATTACTGAAAAACTATTGATTAAAAAAAGACACTGAGAAATGGTCCTATAAACAACTTTACCAATATAAAAGATTACCAGGACTACAAAAATGCAGAAAAATAGGCTTTACTTATCCAAATGCACCTGTTGGTTCAAAAGTTAAAGTGCAGAGAACCTCACAGCACAACATGAAGTTACCTTAAAATATAATATAAATGCCTCAGCTTTCATGTAAGAAAAAAAACTATTAATACTAGTGCTGTGTGCAGGCAGTCTCTCCTGAAGACTAAATTAAACAATAATTATAAACTAATAAAATAAATGGCTCAGGCTTCATAGAAGAAAAAAAAGCAATTTGAACAGAATCTCACAGTATGATACTGAAGCTGCCTAAACAATGGAAAATAAAATACCATTTTGGCAAAAATGTTGGCACCCATTAATTTCTTGTATAAAGTAAAAAAAAAAAAGTGCTCGCAGTCCTTCACTGTAAACATAACACACTTTCAGTAACAGAATTTAAGCCTATATAAACACTGACTCGCACATGCTGCTTCTCTTGAACGTATACACGGAAGTAAGGCGTAAGGTAGTTTGTCGACCTCACCTCAAGACAACGCCAACGATTGGTCAAATTTGCGGGAAAGTTGCGGTGATTGGATATAATTGCAATACCGCCCTGAATTCGCGGGGATTGGGTGAATTTGTGTTGAAGTTGCAAATCGCAACACCGCGAAATCCTGGAGGGTCTGATATATGCTTAATTAGTCAAATTAAAGTGTACTTTGTTTGTATTATAGTACACTTTAGAAATTAGTACACTAAGTACACTTTAGAAATTGCACATAACTTTCACTTAAAGTATATTTTTAATATAATATATTTCTAAAAGTGTAATCTAGTATAATTATTTTAAAGTGTGTTAAAAGTGTTAGTGTGATGTTAGTATACTTTTTATATATTTACAAAAAGTACAATTTGTGTACGTACATTTTCAATATACTATTAAAAATATGAATATACTTTAGATACAATAAAGTACTTTTTTTTCGCCACGGTAGGCAGCTTCAGCATCATACTCTGAGATTCTGTTCAAATTGGGTTTTTTTTTCTTCTATGAAGCCTGAGCCATTTATTTTATTAGTTTATAATTATTGTTTAATTTAGTCTTCAGGAGAGACTGCCTGCACACACTACTAGTATTAATAGTTTTTTTTTTTTCTTACATGAAAACTGAGGCATTTATATTATATTTTAAGGTAACTTCATGTTGTGCTGTGAGGTTCTCTGCACTTTAACTTTTGAACCAACAGGTGCATTTGGATAAGTAAAACCTATTTTTCTGCATTTTTGTAGTCCTGGTAATCTTTTATATTGGTAAAGTTGTTTATAGGACCATTTCTCAGTGTCTGTTTTTTTAATCAATAGTTTTTCAGTAATAACTTAATATTTAACATATCACTCAATTTTAATCACAAAGAGAAAATTGCAACAATTTCTCACAACTTTCACTTCCTCCTGCAATGTAATCGCAACAAAAACCTAAAAAACACCGCAACTCTCATTGCAATTTTTTGGAAAACCCGCCGCAACATCAGACATTTTAGCCCGCAACAATCACAAAAAAGGCCCGCGGAATCCTGGGGGGACTGATCTGTGGTCTGTACAACGGAGCAACATGTTGTCTTTTCCCCATTCAGTGGATCCCCTGGCTGGATAACTGTTGCATGCTGGGAGGCCCCGCCTCTGACAGAGAGCCGCGTGAGATGACAGAAAACAGCGCAGTGTTTTATTCAGTCAATGGGTCAAGCTAATACTCTGGCGACTTCCCTGTGTAGATTAACAATGCGTAAATGCCAAAATCGCAGTAAAAAAAATTAGTTCATTTTCATTTAGCATACAATAAGTTGGTATATCGAATATCGTGACAGGCCTACTCTCACCTAGTGAGGGGAAAAGATATTGCTTGGTGATTGTTGATATATTCTCCAAGTGGATAGAAGTTTTCCCTACAGCAAAAAAGGACTCAGGCCCTGTCCACATGGCAACGGATTCAGGTGACTCCAATACAATTGCTTATCGTTTAGGCCTGGCGTCCACACGGCACCAGCGTTTTGGGTGCCCAAAACGCAATCTTTTTGAGAACGGGTTCCAGAGTGGAAACATCTGGCAACGTTGCCGTTGCGAAGTCATCTGGATGAGTAGAACGGATTTGTTTACGATGATGTCACAACCACATGACTGAGTGCTTCACGCCGGGTAGAAGTGTAATGAACTCGATGCGAGTTGTCAACAAATCCTATAACTTGGTTCATGAAACGCGCTTACAAAATATTTTCACTGTGAATATTTATTGTGTAATGGTGCAAAGTGAGAGAGCGAGAGAGACTCTGCCCTTAGGGCAGAGTCAATCCCGCCAGCAAAAATAGGGAAAAAAGGAGCGATCTCACCTCTTCAGATGATGGTTTAAGTCCTACAATACATTCCTCAAAAAGGGCGTAGAAGAGCAAATTAATCCATCAACGTGTAGCATTCAATTTATTCCGGACCATTAAAGACGCCGCCTTCCGCGTAGAATCATACGTCATCCTCGCCGCCATATTGGATAGGTCAAAGCGGAGAATAAAGATTAGCTGCGTTTAACTGTACCAACAGGTTTGCCGTCCAAACGAGATCACATGGGATTACCTTTCACAGGTGAGACTGGAAAAATACTTTTCATTGTATTTGGTCATTATAATGTAATTTTACGAACAGATTTTCCTGACTTTGTGGCTAATATGAAGTCTCGCGCATAATAGTTTATGCGCATGCGTCCTTACTTCTTCTATTGTTCTGGTGTCTCCGAAGGGACCGTCTTACAGCGCCCCTAGAGGTGTGGCATGTGTATTGCATCGTTTTCAGCAAGCGTTGCATTGCCATATGGACCTGATATTTTACTGATCGTTGCCCATTTGGACGCGATATATTTTTAAATAACATCTCATTGCCGTTGTTGTGTGGATGTAGCCTAAGACATCATTTATCAGCCACCTACAATGCAATCCTTGGCACACTTCCCAGACAACTGAATGCACACCAAAATCCAGTTGTTTTCAGTGACTCACAGGAGGACAGAGAGAATCAGCATTCCATTGATCACCTTAATGGGCAATCCATTGATCACCCTAACGACTCTCGAGGTCATTCACATTCAGCCCCCAGTGACCCACACCAACAGGATGACTCAAATGCCGCTTTTCCACTACAAACGCGGCTGAGTCGGGCTGAGCCGTGCCGTGCTGAGTTGTGCTGAGTCGAGCTGAGCGGGGCTATTGGAGTTGCATTTCGACTACAACCGCGCTGAACCATGCTGGCTGGAAGTGGGTGGACACATTGGGTGGAGTTAGCGAAAGTGGGTGGACGTCACGTGATGTCGTTAAGCGGCGCAAACAGTGACATCAGTGACCTTTTAAGCAGTAGTCTCACAACCCGGATAGTAAACAATAAACATGGAGGACATTGAGTCGTTAGTGTTGCTGGTCTTGGTGCTGTGGCTTGTTGTCACTGACAACGCCAACAGATACTGGCAAGAGCGTATAGATGAGGTGAGGCGCATAAGGCTTCAGAAATTCTCGTAATTCGTAATTATTCTTCTTCCGGGTTTGCGGTGTTTACAGATCCCAGCGTGCTCGCGGGGCGTGTGTGGGCATGTGAGGACACTCCTCCTCACCAATCAGTGCACAGGGGAGTGTCTGCTCACGCCCCCAGCCTCACTCAGCTTGGTTTGGCTCGCTTCAGCCCTACTCCAAAACCGTGCGAGTTTTGGGTGCTAAGCAGGGCTGAAGCGAGCTGAGTCGTGCTGTTCTGAGGTAGTCGAAATGCGAGCCGTGTAGGGCTGAAGCGAGCTGAAAAAGGGTAGTGGAAAAGGGCCAAAAGACACCTTAGATGAGCTTTTCATCCATGAGAGGATAAATACCTGAGACTCCCTACTAGTCAGACAGAAGTGAAGAAGCCTTTCGGATGAGAGGTGAAACGTCTTCAAGAATCTTCAAGCAAGTCCAGTTGCTCTCTTTTACCACCCACAGTTACCATGACCTGGATGACTGAGAATCTTCACAAACTGAGCAAATCCTGTGCTGAAACAGGACTAGGGTGGATAAAGGTCCTACCGATAGTATTAATGCAGATGAGAATGAGAGAAAAACCAAAGCATGGTTTGAGTCCCTTTGAGATATTGTTTGGAAGACCCCCAAACACAGGGATAGGTCCCATTACACCAGGATGCCCTGACCTTTCCTTATGTGATGTTGAATTACTGTGCAACCATCTCTTCTGCTCTGAATAATATTCACAAACAGGTGAGATCAGCCTTACCAGTCCCGGTGCTGGGACCACTGCATGACCTGAAACCTGGTGATGGAGTGGTGATAAAGGACTTCAGAGGGACGAAGTGGAACAAGCCCAGGTGGGCGAGACCATCCCAAGTCCTGCTCACCACACAGTCAGCTGTAAAAGTGGACAAGAGAGCCACGTGGGTACACACCAGTCACTGCAGAAGAGTACCTGAACCAACAGACAAGCAGCACAAGGAGGCCCTGGTACAGGACAGACAGCATTCAAGAAGCCCTCAGGGGGCCTCGTCGCACCGTGAGTGGACACTCTGCTATCAAGAGCCCCTTTGGGGGACCAACGAACAACGACACATCGACACACACAGCCACACGACAGACTGTGCATTCCAAAGCATTCTTCATTCTGTACCCAATTGTGAACCTCATACATGGTATAAGTAGTATTTGCTAGTTTGTCCAGTGACGGAGATTAATGCACGTATTACAGGAGCAGTGTCTGACACCACAGGTACTCCAGGGGGCAGACTTCTCAGCTGGAAAAATAAGATAGAAAGAGATCAAACTGTTAACTGGGTTTATGACATATTGACTGATAATACCAATCACATGGTGATCGCTGAAAGAATCCATTCTGACTACACATACACTAGCGTATGATACCTAGCTGATTTAGGGGACAGGACTAAGTGGCTTAGGTGTAGAGACTTCTGTAGAAAACACCCAATACCACGTAGTTCATTAACTGACTACTGCCACAGACTGGACAGTAACCAGTAGGTGAACCCTGTATGACAGTATTATAGATTTAATGTTCTCATTTACATGATAAAAGGGGGAATTGTAGAGTAAATTTTAGTGTCACACTGTCTTGTAATTTTCCTTTTCACTGAGCATTTCCTCTTCAAGGACTAACGATTCAGAACATTCAGCACCACAACATGTTAATCTTATCATGCTCGTTATGTGCGTAGCAGATGTGCGTACAAACCAGCGATTAGAGAAGATCCAATCAGTTTTAGAGCTGATCACGCTCCGGCATGTAATTGCAATAGATGTAATGCAATAGATGTCTCCTTTTTATCTAGTAAAGAGTATATATAGATTTGAGAACAAAGGGACGGTATGAGTGGTGTGCTGAACCCTTATCACTATGTGTCTGTTTCTGCAATAAACCTTCTTTAACTTACAAAAGGACGAGACTGGGGTGGCACGGTGGTGTAGTGGTTAGCGCTGTTGCCTCACAGCAAGAAGGTCCGGGTTCGAGCCCCGTGGCCGGCGAGGGCCTTTCTGTGTGGAGTTTGCATGTTCTCCCCGTGTCCGCGTGGGTTTCCTCCGGGTGCTCCGGTTTCCCCCACAGTCCAGAGACATGCAGGTTAGGTTAACTGGTGACTCTAAATTGACCGTAGGTGTGAATGTGAGTGTGAATGGTTGTCTGTGTCTATGTGTCAGCCCTGTGATGACCTGGCGACTTGTCCAGGGTGTACCCCGCCTCTCGCCCGTAGTCAGCTGGGATAGGCTCCAGCTTGCCTGCGACCCTGTAGAACAGGATAAAGCGGCTAGAGATAATGAGATGAGATGAGGACGAGACTGGTGTTGGTGTTTGTCATTTTTCAACGATGTGTGTTGGAAAGATCTTCAGGAGCAGCATCAGGGTCATTTCTGAATTTAATTTTAGTATAATGTGTTATGGATGTGAAGAAGTCGTCAGGAAATTAGATGAGAAATTTTTATTTTTTAATTTTTAACTTTGATCAAAAGCACTTCCACTGTTGAGGTATTTATAGATTTATTTTTAGACTGTACTTACACACACACTTTTCCCTTTCTGCTTTTTCATTTTATCCTTGGGCATTTTTTTTAATCATTTTATTTTTACTGCTTGACCATTCTGTAGTTTATTAGATTATTATGGTTTCAGAATGGGATCAGAAATTTAAACAGAATGTAAGTAAACTGTGCAAATATTACAACAAATTCAATATAAAATTTTTTAATTACAATTATAGATAATGGATCGATGGATGGATGGTCAGATCAATTAATCACTTCAGAATCCTGTTCATGAGAGAGAGAGAGAGAGAGAGAGAGAGAGAGATGTGGTCATTGTTCACTTGAACTATCACTGGTAAGATTGTTCAAGTCTATACGCCCTGTAGGAAATACACACACACACACCGTTTCAAATCCCTTCACACTGAATGGCAATTTGCTAACATAGCCAGGCCCCTACTTACACATTACAAAAAAGGAGCCCTCTCTTTAAAGCCACGCCCACTCTCTCTGCCACACAGAACACACACAACCAGGAAGTTCATTTCAGAGAAAACGAAACTCAGCAGAGAGTTCAGAGTCTTTCTCTCTCTCTCAGTACAGGAAAATGGCAGAGGCTGGTATTTCAGTAGATCAGTTATCAGTGGATCAGTTCAGCTGTCCAGTGTGTCTGGATCTCCTGAAGGATCCTGTGACTATTCACTGTGGACACAGTTACTGTAAGGTGTGTATTAATGGCTGCTGGAATCAGGAGGATGTGAAGGGCGTCTACAGCTGCCCCCAGTGCAGAGTGACTTTCACCCCAAGGCCTGTTCTGTGCAGGAACAACATGCTGGCTGAAGTGGTGGAGAAACTGAAGAAGACTGAACTCCAAGCTGCTTCTCCTGCTCACTGTTACGCTGGACCTGGAGATGTGGAGTGTGATTTCTGCACTGGGAGAAAATACAAAGCTGTCAAGTCCTGTCTGGTGTGTCTGGCCTCCTATTGTGAAGCTCATCTTAAACCTCACTATCAGTCTCCTGCCTTTAAGAAACACAAGTTAGTTGAAACCTGTGCAGAGCTCCAAGAGAAGATCTGCTCTGAACACGACAAACTGATCGAGATCTTCTGTCGTACTGACCAAAGCTTCATCTGTTATTTGTGTACGATGGATGAACATAAAGGTCATGAAACAGTTTCAACTAAAGCAGAAAGAAATGAAAAACAGGTGAGAACTGGACATCATTCTTCTTTTCCAAGTCATTTTATACAAATTCTATTTCTAATCTAATTTCTATTCAGTGGATTTAATTGGTTCTCTGTCATTCTCTGTGAAGTAAATTTTTATTTCCAGTCCAACAGTAATATGTAAAGAAATGTTAAAGAGGTCAGACCAGTCAGTCTGCTTTAAACACCCAACACCCTCCTTCCAGCATTTTACAGCTAAAGTGCTCACGTGACTGTGTTAAAGCTCTGTAACTGGAGATCATATTTCATAACATTTAATGATCTACAGGTTAAAAAAAAATCTTTATCTTTCTGAATGTGGAAATTGGGTGTGGTTGTCTTCCAGTGGAATTGGGTGTGGTTTTGAATGTACACACACCACCTTAAAGAAGTAAACCTGACTATGACCTCCTGTGGGTTCACCACCCACAGAGGTAGCAGTAGGGGACTGGTGCAGTGTGGATTGGGTGGCAGTCGAAGGCAGGGGCCTCGACGACCTGATCCCCGGACACAGCGGCTAGCTGTTGGGACATGGAATGTCACTTCACTGGGGGGGAAAGAGCCTGAGCTTGTGCGGGAGGTTGAGAGGTACCGGCTAGAGATAGTCGGGCTCACCTCCATGCACAGCTTGGGCTCTGGACCCTAGCTCCTCGAGAGGGGTTGGACTTTCCACTTCTCTGGAGTCGCCCATGGTGAGCAGCGGCGGGCTGGTGTGGGCTTGCTTATAGCTCCCCAGCTCAGCCGCCATGTGTTGGAGTTTACCCCAGTGAACGAGAGGGTCGCCTCTCTGCGCCTTCGGATTGGGGAGAGGGCTCTTGCTGTTTGTGCCTACGGGCCAAATAGCAGTATAGAGTATCTGGCCTTCTTGGAGTCCCTGGGAGAGGTACTGAAGGGTGCTCAGACTGGGGACTCCATTGTGTTACTGGGGGACTTCAATGCTCACGTGGGTGACGACAGTGACACCTGGAGGGGCGTGGTTGGGAGGAACGGCCTCCCCGATCTGAACCCGAGTGGTGTTTTGTTATTGGACTTCTGTGCTAGTCACGGTTTGTCCATAACGAACACCATGTTCGAGCATAGGGGTGTCCATAAGTGCACGTGGCACCAGGACACCTTAGGTCAGAGGTCGATGATAGACTTTGTTGTGGTTTCATCTGATCTCCGGCCATATGTCTTGGACACTCGGGTGAAGAGAGGGGCTGAGCTGTCAACTGATCACCACCTGGTGGTGAGTTGGATCCGCTGGCGGAGGAGGAAGCTGGACAGACCTGGCAGGCCCAAACGTATGGTGAGGGTCTGTTGGGAACGTCTGGCCGAGCACTCTGTTGGGGAGGTCTTTAACTCCCACCTCCGGGAGAGCTTTTCCCAGCTTCCGAGGGAGGCGGGGGACATTTGAGTCTGAGTGGACCATGTTCTCTACCTCCATTGTGGACGCAGCTGTTCGGAGCTGTGGCCGCAAGGTTTCTGGTGCCTGTCGTGGCGGCAATCCCCGAACCCGGTGGTGGACACCGGAAGTAAGGGATGCTGTCAAGCTGAAGAAGGAGTCCTATCAGGCCATGTTGACCTCTGGGACCCCTGAGGCAGCTGACAGGTATCGGCAGGCCAGGCGTGCTGCAGCTCGGGCAGTTGCAGAGGCAAAAACTCGGAACTGGGAGGAGTTTGGGGAGGCCATGGAGAAGGACTCTCGGTCGGCCTCGAAGAAATTCTGGCAAACCATCCGGCGCCTCAGGAGGGGGAAGCAGTACTCTGCCAACACTGTTTACAGTGCAGGTGGGGAGCTGTTGACCTCGACTGGGGACATTGTCGGGTGGTGGAAGGAATACTTTGAGGATCTCCTCAGTCCCACCGTCATGTCTTCCATTGAGGAGACTGAGGCTGATGACTCAGAGTTGGACTCGTCCATTACCCAAGCCGAAGTCACTGAGGTGGTTTGCAAGCTCCTCGGTGGCAAGGCACCGGGGGTGGATGAGATCCGCCCTGAGTATCTCAAGTCTCTGGATGTTGTGGGGCTGTCTTGGTTGACACGCCTCTGCAACATCACGTGGCGGTCGGGGACAGTGCCTCTGGAGTGGCAGACTGGGGTGGTGGTCCCTCTTTTTAAGAAAGGGGACCGGAGAGTGTTCTCCAATTATAGGGGAATCACACTTCTCAGCCTCCCGGGGAAAGTTTACTCTAGGGTACTGGAGAGGAGAATTCGACCAATAGTTGAACCTCGGATCCAGGAGGAACAATGCGGTTTTCGTCCTGGTCGCGGAACACTGGACCAGCTCTATACCCTTCATAGGGTGCTCGAGGGTTCATGGGAGTTTGCCCAACCAGTCCACATGTGCTTTGTGGATCTGGAGAAGGCATTCGACCGTGTCCCTCATGGTATTCTGTAGGGGGTGCTTCGGGAGTATGGGGTTTGGGGCTCTTTGCTAAGGGCTGTCCGGTCCCTGTACGAACGGAGCAGGAGTCTGGTTCGCATTGCCGGCAGTAAGTCAGACCTGTTCCCAGTGCATGTTGGACTCCGGCAGGGCTGCCCTTTGTCACCGGTTCTGTTCATAATTTTTATGGACAGAATTTCTAGGTGCAGCCAGGGGCCGGAAGGAATCCTGTTTGGGAACCACAGGATTTCATCTCTGCTTTTTGCGGATGATGTTGTCCTGTTGGCTTCTTCAAGCCAGGACCTCCAGCATGCACTGGGGCGGTTTGCAGTTGAGTGTGAAGCGGCTGGGATGAGAATCTGCACCTCCAAGTCCGAGGCCATGGTTCTCGACCAGAAAAGGGTGGCTTGCCCTCTCCAGGTTGGTGGAGAAGTCCTGCCTCAAGTGGAGGAGTTTAAGTATCTCGGGATCTTGTTCACGAGTGAGGGAAGGATGGAGCGCGAGATCGACAGGCGGATCGGTGCAGCTTCCGCAGTGATGCGGTCGCTTTACCGGTCCGTCGTGGTGAAGAAGGAGCTGAGCCAAAAGGCGAAGCTCTCAATTTACCGGTCGATCTATGTTCCGACTCTCACCTATGGTCATGAGCTTTGGGTAATGACTGAAAGAACAAGATCGCGGATACAAGCGGCTGAAATGAGTTTCCTTCGCAGGGTGGCTGGGCGCTCCCTTAGAGATAGGGTGAGAAGCACAGTCACTCGGGAGGAGCTCGGAGTAGAGCCGCTGCTCCTCCACATCGAGAGGAACCAGCTGAGGTGGCTCGGGCATCTTTTTCGGATGCCTCCTGGACGCCTCCCTGGGGAGGTGTTCCAGGCATGTCCCCCCAGGAGGAGGCCCCGGGGAAGACCCAGGACACGCTGGAGGGACTGTCTCTTGGCTGGCCTGGGAACGCCTCGGTGTTCTTCCCGAGGAGCTGACCAAGGTGTCTGGGAAGAGGCAAGTTTGGGCTGGGAAGATGTGCACTGTGCATGTCTCCCCCCTCTAAACTCACTGAGAAATAAAAGGGAACAGTGATGACGCGCACTGCTCTCAGATCAGTCGTCTTCTTCTGTCAGGTTTTATGGCAGTTTACAAGCAAAGTGTATTACCGCCATCTACTGGACTGAGGTGCAATCAAATGGATGTCATTTCAAAGAAAAATTGAATAAAATGGAAAAACAACACAAAACAACAAACTAAATCCTATTTGCTAATTTTGTTTCTTTGATAAATGTTATCATAGCACAAGTGATGTTTTCTGATCTTGGCTCACCTAGTAAGCAGAGGTGGAAAGAGTACTAAAATATTATACTCAAGTACAAGTACTGTTACCCTGATGAAATTTTACTTAAGTACAAGTAAAGTTACCAGACAAAAAATCTACTCAAGTAAAAAGTAGATCATTTAAAATGTACTTGGAGTAAAAGTAAAACGTTACTTTTAACTATGGGTGTTTTCTGCCTCCATTGTGTTGTGCAAAAATGAAAAAGAAGAGGAAACAAGGATATATGTACATCTCAACCCAGATGTTTTATTTAAAGGAAGTGTATCAAATTGAATGCTTAGGATAATGCTGCATTAAAACTGAGACAAACAAAAAAGGTCAATACACACAATCATGTCGTTTACATCGCCCTGACCACACACAAAGCATTGTACACGAAACATGAAAGTGAAATGTTGCACCAAAATCTCGTAGCTTGCCTGTGTGCACTGTGTGTTATTGAACAATTCAATTCAAACATTATTTGTTTTGCTTAGTATTCCTTTCTGGCCTGTTGGATGTAGAATGGTAGGAGGACTGATCACGTCAGGTTGGCGAGCTAACTTGCTTGCATGATTAGCCAACCGAATAACAGACTAGTTACCGTTATGTTACAGTACCAACAGTTTGCTACTTCAACATTAGCAATGCCATCCACTATTTTTGGAATATAACCAGCCTATTGTCGGTTTTACTATGGAAAGGAAACATTATGATCAGGGGTGCAGATACGTTTTTTTGAACTGGGGGGGACAAAGCTGCCAGCAAACCAACCCCGATATGCCTGTCAAACTTGTTGTGGGTAACCATAGCAACCTAGCTCGAGCTCGCAACCTGTGCAGTCTGCGCAGCTCAACCAACCGAATATCAGTCTTTGTTTTGTTTTATGTGAGTTGTTGCAACTATGTATGTACTGCTGTGCACCTCAATAAACCAAATGGTAATTAGTCTTTTGTTTTTTCCGTGAGGTTTTCCTTATGCAAAGAAAGACAGCATAGATGTTTTTTCCTCCCTATAAGTGGAGGGGGGGGACCGAACGAGGTGAATTTAAATTTGGGTGGGACGAATCCCACCCGTCCCACCCTCTATCTGCGCCCGTGATTATGATGCCAATGACAATACTTACCTCAACATGCTTGCGCAGATTAGACGTCGAATTTTTGTATGCCGCAATGGTTGTCTTCTTGGGCACACATAATCTGCATTGCATACTGAAACTGTCACCCCTTTTCTCTATGAAGCTGAAGTGATCACGTATGTAGGGCCAGGGGTGCACTTCATTACTGGAAGAAATTGCGTTTTCTGCAGGGTCGTCCACCACAGGTTCCTCGGTCTCCTCCATGTCCGCAGGGGCGCTTTATCAACACCCATGGCCCAGGGGCTAGGCCCCTCATAGGCTACCTGTCAACCCTACCCTTACCGTTGGCCAGGAAAACACTCTTATTTTATTTGCAATACGTGTGAGCATTTACAGTGTAAGCGCGTAATTAGCCTAGAAGCCTACGATAGGTTACGTTTGGCTCAGCGTAGCTGCGCAAGGCCCACGCTCACATCGCTCAACACATCCGACCACAGAGGGAGAGAAGAACGTGCGCATTATCATTACAGAGCCGGTTCTGATTATTACCACGGACAGGACAGTGATACTGCGTAACTTTCACGCAGGGGCATGGCCAGAGATAACCACACAAACTTGTGTGCGCTATAATGTAGACCTATGTGTTGTAAACATAAAACACACACACCTACAGACAAGTCCTTTTAAAAAATAAAATACATAAAAATAGCTCGGCGGCATGAAAACAAACATTCACTGCAAGTCAAGGTACTTGGCTCGGCGGCCACATGAAACATAAACACCATGGACAGCGGCCAAACTCCTAACTCTACAGACCGAAATACACGAAACCGAGTCCTACTAGGGTCTATTTTACCGATCTATGTTCAAGCATCATGCAAGTCTTCCTTCTCCTTGAATAAGACTGTGCATTCAACTGCCTTTTTGAGATGACTGCATCGAAATACCACTTGCAACAATATTTCACGCACTCCATCAAGAAAAAAGTTAAACATGATGAACACGGGCATACTGTTTTGAGCATACGATTTTTTAAAAAGAAACTAGCGACATCAAAGTCCTTCAATAAACCCATCCTTTAGCGCAAATGAACTTAACCTAGTTCAAAGCATGACGCTAGCAGTAGCTGCATAAGGCAAAATCATGTGGGCCTTTCGTCAACAACAAGCCACGGTGGGCAAACATTAATAATCAAGCGTCCTTACCTTAAAACGTTGTCTTGACCACAGAACTTCTCAAGTATTTCACTTAAATCCACATGGGTTAACAACACACCCAACACAGCTAGCGAGAAATGTGGATCTGCGCTAGCTTTGTATTGCTATTCCCCTCAGTATGCTTACTCTGTTTGCTGCCCGAACTGTGAACATTATAGGCTACAATCTTTTCATCAATTTCTTCAGTAGATGCCGTTTTAGACATTTTATTATTCCCATCGAAATATGCTATTATACTAACAGGATTATAACTCAAATCACACGACATGTATTCAAATCACAACTGATTTATTTTACTGTTGGACAGATCATAACATATCTAGCCTAGCTGCACATAGCCTAGCTGCTGGTAGGCTGAAAACTGATAAATAGCTGATATTCTGAACAGATTGGTGATCCTTATCTTAAAGTCTGTGACTTTAGGCAACGATTCTATCATTACCTGCATCTCTCTCTTTTTTTCCTTTTATGCGCCCCGCTAATATGTGAACGCTTCATCTTTCAAAGCCTCTAAATTTGTGTCTCTGTAGTCTGCAGTCTTTGGCACGCTTTCGTGCGTGACGTTACATTTTGTTACATTTTATTCTGGTACAGTTGTGGGTGTTCGTTTCACAAACCACATCCACCATGTCTCTTACAGCAGGCTACTGTGCGCTCATTTATTTCTAACCTTATTTCTATCCGTACATTAATGTAGGCCCACGATTCCGACAGTTTATTATTTTATTAATATTACAAGGCCCTTGATTGGCTGTGGCCCAGGGGCTTGAGCCCCCCGAAGCCCCCCCCTTAAAGCGCCGGTGCATGTCCGCCATCGTCTGTGTGAGACGCGCGCGCGCGACAACTGTCCTTCCCATGATTCATTTCCAGAACGCATTTCCCCTTCTCCGTTTTAGCCTTTTTTTTATTTATTTATTTATTTTTTTACTCAGTAACGGTTGTGATGTAAAATGTACCGAAGTACACTACTTAAAAGAAAACATACTTAAGTAAAAGTACACTGTGGCAGCGGGGGCGTGGTCAAGCGCCGGTCTGTGACAGGAGGGCGGAGTTGGGGAAGGTAAGTGGCAGAATCGCTTCACCTGAGTGTGATTAACCTATGTTTTGTGTGTGTTCTCCCCAGTAAACCGCGCCCTACTTAAGGAGGGAGAGGGAGAGCGGCGGGGAGTCAGGGAGAGGAGACGACAGTCTGCGTGTGCGCGAGTCAGTCTCCGAGTGTTCACTTTAATTGTTAGGCTGAAAAGTTTGGCAATAAACCATTTTGCATCCTGATCTCTGTCCTGCCGTCTTCTGTGCTCCACCCACACGTTGAACCCGCTACAGTGGTGCAGAAACCTGGGAAGGTGGAGCACCGGTTCTGCAGCCCCATGGAATCCTCCCCGTTCGCGGACTTGGTCCACGCCCTCGCCACGGCTCAGCAGGAAGACCGAGAGGCGTTCCGGCGGCTCCTCGCGTCAGCGGGGTCCACCAGCGCCCCAGCCGTGGGCCCATCTCCCATCACCTTGACTAAGATGGGCCCGCAGGATGACCCCGAGGCGTTCATCACGTTATTTGAGCAGGTCGCCGAAGCCTCGGGGTGGCCGATGGAGCAGCGCGCGGCGCGCCTCCTCTCCCTCCTGACAGGAGAGGCGCAGTTAGCCGCACTACAGCTCCCCGCCGACCACCGGCTGGCCTACGCCGACCTTCGCCGGGCTGTCCTCCAGCGCGTGGGGCGCACGCCGGAGCAGCAGCGCCAGCGCTTCCGCGCGCTGCGGATGGAGGAAGTCGGCAGCCCGTTCGCGTTTGGCCAGCAGCTCCGGGACGCCTGCTGGTGGTGGCTGAGGGCCGAAGATCGCGACGCCGAGGGAATCATCGACCAGGTGGCGCTGGAACAGTTCATCGCCCGCCTGCCCACCGGAACCGCGGAGTGGGTCCAGTGCCACCGCCCGGCGTCGCTGGATCAGGCCGTAGGACTGGCGGAGGATCATCTGGCGGCTGTCCCGGCGGCAGGACAACAGATGGTATCATCATCTCTCTCCTCTTCTCTCTCTCTCTCTCTCTCTCTCTCTCTCTCCCCCCTCCTCCCGTGTCCCGTCCTCGCCCCATTCCCCCACCACGGAGGCAGGGGCCGGCTCCACCCCAGCCGGCCCGCCGCACCCGTGGTGCCCTCCTGTTTCTCCCTTCTGTGTCTGTCTCTCTCTCTCTCTCCCCCCCCCCCCTCAGGTGAGTGACCCTCAAACCACAGCTGCAGAGGGGAGGCCCGGGCCGGTTTGCTGGCGCTGCAGGGAACTGGGCCACCTGCAGCAACAGTGTGCCGCGATGGAGGTGGGGGCGGTGGTGCGGATCCCCGACGCGCCAGAGGCTGCCCTCGATCAGGCCGGAGCTTATCGCATACCGGTAAGTGTACAAGGGGCGACATATCAGGCGTTGGTGGATTCGGGTTGCAATCAGACCTCGATCCGCCAAAGCCTGGTGCAAGACGAGGCATTGGGGGGAGCACAAGGGGTGAAGGCGTTGTGTGTGCACGGGGATATTCACTACTACCCGTTGGTGTCGGTCCACATACATTTCAGAGGGGACAAATCCATAGTGAAGGCGGCGGTTAATCCTCGCCTTACCCACTCTTTGATCTTGGGGACTGATTGGCCGGGATTTCGGGGGTTGATGGCACGCCAAGTAAAGAGTGGGTCCTGCCGGTTATCAGGGGAGGGTCCCGGTGTTGCTTTGGCTGGAGCTGCGGTCTCAGAGCCGTCTATGTTCTCTGCGACAGAGTAAGGAGCCCCCGGCCCCTCCTCTTTCTAATGGGGAATCCCTCCCGGATTTCCCACTGGAACAATCGCGAGACGAAACTCTGTGACACGCGTTTGACCAAGTGAGAGTAATCGATGGTCAAACGCTCCAGCCGAACGCCACCCCGCCCTTCCCCTATTTTTCCATTTTAAAGGATAGGTTATACCGAGTGACGCAGGACACTCAGACGAAGGAGCGTGTCACCCAGTTGTTAATTCCAAAGAGCTGCCGGGAATTGGTATTCCAGGCGGCTCACTTTAATCCCATGGCGGGACACCTTGGGCAGGATAAAACACTCGCCCGGATAATGGCCCGATTCTATTGGCCAGGGATTCGCGGCGACGTCCGTAAGTGGTGTACGGCGTGCCGCGAATGCCAGTTGGTAAATCCAGCGGCCATTCCAAAAGCGCCCTTGCCCCCCCTACCATTAATCGAGACCCCGTTTGAAAGAATTGGGATGGATCTCGTCGGGCCATTAGATCGGTCAACACGAGGGTACCGCTTTATATTGGTTCTGGTGGACTATGCAACGCGATACCTGGAAGCAGTGCCTCTTTGCAATATCTCCGCATGTAGTATTGCAGAGGCCCTCTTCCACGTCATCTCCCGGGTCGGAATCCCGAAAGAGATTCTGACTGACCAAGGCACCTCGTTTATGTCACGAACACTGGCCGAACTGTATGGGCTACTGGGTATTAAGCCGATCTGCACCAGCGTGTATCACCCACAGACGGACGGTTTAGTTGAACGGTTCAATCGCACCCTCAAGAATATTATCAAAAAATTCGTAAGTGAGGACGCACGTAACTGGGATAAGTGGCTCGAACCCTTGTTGTTTGCCGTGCGAGAGGTCCCCCAAGCCTCCACGGGGTTCTCCCCGTTTGAATTATTGTATGGGCTTAAGCCACGCGGCATCTTAGATGTACTGTGGGAAAATTGGGAGGAGGGACCTTCACAGAGCAAAAATGAAATTCAATACGTTATGGATCTGCGCGCAAAACTCCACACGCTCACCCACCTAACTCAGGAGAATTTGCGGCAGGCCCAGGAACGGCAAACCCGCCTGTACAACAAGGGCACGCGCCTTAGAGAGTTCACTCCGGGAGATAAGGTACTCATCCTGTTGCCCACGTCGAGCTCCAAATTAATCGCCAAGTGGCAAGGGCCCTTTGAGGTCACATGGCGAGTCGGGGACGTCGACTATGAGGTTAGGCGAACGGACAGGGAGGGGGCGCTACAGATCTACCACCTCAATCTGCTGAAGCTCTGGAACGAGGAGGTCCCCGTGGCGTTGGTGTCGGTAGTTCCGGAAAAGGCGGAGCTGGGGCCGGAGGTCCAAAAAGGGTCATTGGCATCTTGCACCTCTCCGGTCCCCTGTGGAGACCACCTCTCCCCGACCCAACTCACGGAGGTCGCCCAGTTGCAGGCCGAGTTTTCAGATGTGTTCTCGCCCCTGCCCGGTCGCACCAACCTCATAGAACACCACATAGAGACGCCCCCGGGGGTGGTAGTGCGTAGCTGTCCTTATAGATTACCCGAACACAAAAAAAAGGTGGTTCGGGAAGAACTTGAGGCCATGCTCGAAATGGGCATCGTCGAGGAGTCCCACAGTGACTGGAGCAGCCCGGTGGTCTTGGTTCCCAAGGCCGACGGCTCGGTCCGGTTCTGTGTGGACTATAGAAAAGTCAACGCGGTGTCTAAATTTGACGCGTACCCAATGCCTCGTATTGATGAGCTGCTCGATCGACTAGGCACGGCTCGCTTTTACTCAACACTGGATTTGACGAAGGGATATTGGCAGATCCCCTTGACTCCATTATCCCGGGAAAAAACGGCTTTTTCCACACCGTTCGGCTTACACCAGTTCGTCACACTTCCGTTTGGGCTGTTTGGGGCACCCGCTACGTTTCAGCGGCTGATGGACCGGGTCCTCCGGCCCCACGCCACCTATGCGGCCGCTTACTTAGACGACATCATTTATAGTAATGACTGGCAGCGGCACCTGCAACACCTGAGGGCCGTCCTTAGGTCGCTGAGGCGGGCGGGGCTCACTGCCAATCCGAAGAAGTGTGCGATTGGGCGGGTGGAAGTACGGTATCTGGGCTTCCACTTGGGTAATGGGCAGGTGCGTCCCCAAATTAATAAGACAGCAGCGATTGCGGCCTGCCCGAGGCCCAAGACCAAAAAGGGGGTGAGACAGTTCCTGGGCTGGCTATTATCATAGGTTTATACCTAATTATTCGGATGTCACCAGCCCGCTGACTGGCCTCACTAAAAAGGGGGCGCCAGATCCGGTCCAGTGGACGGAGCAGTGCCAGCGGGCTTTCTCTGAGGTAAAGGCTGCACTGTGTGGGGGGCCACTTTTGCACTCCCCTGACTTCTCTCTCCCTTTTTTGTTACAGACGGATGCGTCGGACAGAGGGCTGGGGGCCGTTTTGTCCCAGCAGGTGGGGGGAGAGGATCGCCCAGTATTATACATCAGCCGAAAGCTGTCAGTGCGTGAGGGGCGCTACAGCACCATCGAGAAGGAGTGCCTGGCGATCAAGTGGGCGGTCCTCGCCCTCCTTTACTACCTGCTGGGGCGCTCTTTCACCCTCTGTTCGGACCACGTGCCCCTCCAGTGGCTCCACCGCATGAAGGATGCCAACGCGCGGATCACCCGTTGGTATCTAGTGCTCCAACCTTTCAACTTCAAGGTGGTCCACAGGCCAGGGGCGCAGATGGTCGTGGCGGAGTTCCTCTCCCGTCAAGGGGGGGGGGGGGGGGGGGGGAGTCGGCTGCGGGCCGGACGGGCGCCCGGCCTGAGTCGGGCGGTGGGGGTATGTGGCAGCGGGGGCGTGGTCAAGCGCCGGTCTGTGACAGGAGGGCGGAGTTGGGGAAGGTAAGTGGCAGAATCGCTTCACCTAAGTGTGATTAACCTATGTTTTGTGTGTGTTCTCCCCAGTAAACCGCGCCCTACTTAAGGAGGGAGAGGGAGAGCGGCGGGGAGTCAGGGAGAGGAGACGACAGTCTGCGTGTGCGCGAGTCAGTCTCCGAGTGTTCACTTTAATTGTTAGGCTGAAAAGTTTGGCAATAAACCATTTTGCATCCTGATCTCTGTCCTGCTGTCTTCTGTGCTCCACCCAAACGTTGAACCCGCTACATACACTCTTTTTAAAAATTACTTGAAAAAGTATAAGTACACAAAAAAGCTACTCAAGTACAGTAACGTGAGTAATGTAATTCGTTACTTTCCACCTCTGCTAATAAGGTGTCTAAAGAAAAGGCTTTCTTGACTGCGTTCACTTCCCTCTTCAGTTTTTCTCTTTGTCTGTAGAATTTTAAGCACCTTAAAAGAACATGATCTACATCCTCTCTCACTCCACAAAGTTCACATTTTCCAGATGGATGTTTGTTTGCAACGTATAAGCTGTTATTTAATCCATTATGGCCTATTCTCAATCTTGTAAACCAAACCTCCTCCTGTCTGTTTGGGTAACTTGGTTTGCTACTTGAGATCTTTTTGGTATATTATATAAGTGTCTACCTTTCTTCTCCTTATCCCATTCAGCTTGCCATATGTTAACTCTGTTTAATGAGTACCTTAATGTGCATATCACGGGTAAATTCAGGAGCAAGATCAATGTAATTCTCCTATTTTATATTAAACTTTGGTCAAATATCTGTAACATTCTGCATTTTTATTTTTTTTTTTTACCTTGCACAATACCAGAAAAATTCAATTGAAATCAAGCCGTTTGAGGTGAATTGGTCCACCTTTGAAAAAAAATTGGCATTTGAATTTCCCGGGAAACATTGATTTTTCATGACGTCATCTGCGGGACGCCTCCCTCTGAATCCTACATCAGTGCTGGTTTGTTTCTGAGAAAACGACCTGGTGGTTTTCTGCAAATTTCTTCATTATCGCGTAACTATTAAAATGGTTCATAGATGTATCGTAGGAGGGTGTAGCAACACCAATCTTGATGGAATTAGTACTCATCATTTTCCAAACGACAGGACAGTGAGAGAGAAATGGGAGCGCTTGGTCTACACAGGCTGTGCACTGAAACTGGGCAAGCTCTCGCAGCCTGCCAGCACTTCTGCAGGTGACGTCACAATTCTGGCTCCAGACTCCTTTGGGATTTTTCCAGATGTGTTTGGTTATTTATTTATTTTTTTCTGCTGTAGACAGATGGCCTTGTGCAAAATTACCCTTCTGGATGAGTGTGTAGAGGGACATACTTTCATATAAAAAAAAAACCTAAATTGGTCCAGAATATGCACTTTAACTTCTGATCTACTGAGTGGAATACTTAACTGGACCTCCTCTTCTTTGGTTGCCTCTTTTGCCAGCTTGTCTACTTCCTCATTGCCACCAACTCCTTTATGGGCTGGAACCCATACAAACTGGATTGATATTCTCTGTTGACTGATTGCAAATAAGATATTAATTTCATTCAATAAGTCCTGTCGGCATGACGATTCTCCACTTTGAACGGATGTGAGAGATGACACAGAATCAGAACAAATAACTGCTTTAGGGGACCTAGTTTCTTCTATCCACTGTAATGCAATAATAATGGCTGTCATTTCAGCTGCAAATATAGACAGATGATCTGATGTTCTCTTTTTAATAGAGATTTTGTAATCAGGGATATAAACTGCAATACCTGTTTTACCCTCTGAATCTTTAGATGCATCTGTATAAACCTGTGTTGTATTATAGTACCTACTTCCTAAATATTGCTCTATGTTCTGATGCACTCCTCCAGATTTAGCTATCTCTTTGGTTTCCATGATCACCATAGGGGAGCAAAACAACCAAGGTGGAGTTGTTACCAGGGGCACAGTCTTACTACAAATGATATCATCTATTCCCAATTGATTTGCTAATTTGTTACCATCCCATCCAAAGCTACAAATCTGGGATCTGCCATACTCCCAACACTCACTGAGAACTTTTTTTAGTAGGGTGTGATGCCTCATGTCCATTTAAATTAATCCAGTAAGCCATACACAACTTAAGATGTCTGAGGCTTAAGGGCATTTCTCCTGATTCTACTTGCAACGCTGGTATGGAAGAAGTTCTAAATGCACCACAACATGTCCTGAGACTTTTAGCCTGCATTCTATTGAGTTCATTAAGCAATGTCTTAGATGCTGAAAGATACACAATACAGCCATAATCTGAAACTGATCTTATCAGTGCAATATAAATTATTTTAAGGGACATCCCTGAGGCTCCCCAGTTGTACCCTGATAAACATTTCAAAACATTAATGCCCTTTTTGCATTTCTCAGTTATTTTCTGAATATGTTCCTTCAATGTTAACTTGACATCAAACCAAACTCCCAAGTACCTAACAATATTAACTTGCTCTAAGGACTGGTTATACAACTTAAGCTCTAGTGTGGGACTTACTCTTTTCTTTGAAAAACAAATAAATTGAGTCTTTTCTACAGACAAATGAAAACCCCACTCACATGCCCATTTTTCTACCTTGTTGATAGCTAATTGCATTTTAGTTCTAATATCAATATTTCGTCCTTTTATCCACAAAGCTCCATCATCAGCATATAATGTTCTATTGATTCTAATGTCATCTATTTTATTAAAAACATCATTAATGATAATGTTGAACAGTACTGGACTGCATACACTACCTTGAGATGTTCCATTTTCTATTGAATCGATGTTAGAGAAGTTAACCCCAACTCTTACTTCTATTGTTCTGTCCTTTAGGAAGTCTCTAATCCAGTTAAACATCTTGCCACCAATACCCATCCTATTCAGCTTAATTAACAACCCCTCCTTCCATAGCATATCATGCGCTTTCTCTCTATCAAAGAATGTTGCTAAAACTGATCCGTTATTGACTTGTGCTTTCCTTATTTCATTTTCTAAACATACAATAGGGTCCATTGTAGAACGTCCACTACGGAAGCTGCTCTGGTGTGGGGAGACAAGACCTCTTTTTTTCAGTTTCATACACTAGCCTTCTAGTGATCATTCTTTCCATAATCTTACATAAATTAGATGTTAATGCTATTGGCCTATAACTTTTAACTTCAGTTTTATCCTTCCCTGGTTTTCCAATCGGAACCACTACAGAATGTTTCCAACACAAAGGCAATCTACCTTGCTCCCAAATCTTATTAAAAAGACTTAAAATTACATATTTAGCCACGTCATTGACGTCATTAATCATTTTATAACATATACCATCTTTCCCTGGTGAAGTGTTCCTAACCTCATCTAACGCTCTCCTAAGCTCAAATAATGTAAAATCCTTATCAAGTACACTCTCACTTATTACCTGCTTTTCCAGTCATCCTCTATTCTCATCTATTACTTTAACTCTCCAAGACAATTCATCATCAGTTAAGTTCTGTGAACTATGAACCTTAAACTTTTCGCAAGCATCTCTGCTTTCTCTTGATTAGTTACTGCCTCCACATCATTGTTTTTAATCACAGGTAAGGAAAACTCCCTTCTAATGCCTCCCATCTTTTTAATCACACTCCAAATATCATCCACTTTGACTTCTGCCCTATTTTAGAACAGAAATCATGCCAATATTTCCTTTTAGCTTCTCTTATAATTCTTTTAACCTTTTGAATGTGATTTTTTTTTTTTTGTATTCAATTTAATTGGTATAGGAATGGTTTGATTGAACAATTTTGAAAGCTTTATTTCTAGCTTTAATTGCTTCCTTACAATCATCTGACCACCAAGGTACCATTCTCTTTTTCCTCATCCCAGAAGATTTGCTAAGAACCTCTTCTGCTGACTCATAATATATTTGTAATGATTGAGTTTAACTCAGGGCGGCACGGTGGTGTAGTGGTTAGCGCTGTCGCCTCACAGCAAGAAGGTCCGGGTTCGAGCCCCGTGGCCGGCGAGGGCCTTTCTGTGCGGAGTTTGCATGTTCTCCCCGTGTCTGCGTGGGTTTCCTCCAGGTGCTCCGGTTTTCCCCACAGTCCAAAGACATGCAGGTTAGGTTAACTGGTGACTCTAAATTGACCGTAGGTGTGAATGTGAGTGTGAATGGTTGTCTGTGTCTATGTGTCAGCCCTGTGATGACCTGGCGACTTGTCCAGGGTGTACCCCACCTTTCACCCGTAGTCAGCTGGGATAGGATCCAGCTTGCCTGCGACCCTGTAGAACAGGATAAAGCGGCTAGAGATAATGAGATGAGATGAGACATACCATCTAGCATCTCTCTCAAGATTCTTTTACCAGGGTTATAAAAGTTGATCATTTTAATCTTAGTTTTACCGACCCAAATCTCAACCAGAACTGCTTCAACCTCTTTATCTATATTTAAAGCTCTGTAATTAATCCACTGCTGAATAAATGTGGCCACTCCACCTCCTGCAGTATCCCTGTCTTTACGCACTGCTAGGTATCCATATATTATTAAATCAAGTGATGATTTTAACCAGGTTTCCTGTATACAGATAATGTTTGGTTTAACAACTTGTTCCTCAATAAAGTGTTTTAGTTCCTGACCATTAGCAATTAAGCTCCTGGCATTCCACTGTAGAATAGATAAAGTCATTATTAACTGCCACATGGTGCTTGACGATCAGATACCCCTAATACCATATTGTGAATGGAATCAACTGACAATTCATGAATATCTAGATAATTTTCCACTGCTTTTTAAATTATTTTAATTCTATCAATTCTACTTGCTACTTGGGCTGAGCAATTAATCACTTCCACCATAAAAGCAATGAATTTTTTCTTCTCCACAATTAAAGTCTCTTCAGTTACTTTACAGCATTTCAGAGTCATTTGAGTTTGACTCGGGGGTAAAACTACAGGAGTCATACTTCCTTTAACCCTTGATTTTGCTTGGTTTTCTTTGTCAACCTTTTTAATAGCTTCGGCATAAGTAACGCTCTCTTTCACCTTCACACTTTTCACTTGAATTGCTCTTTTATACATCTCGCACCCTTTATAGGCCGCACTGTGTTCACCTCCACAGTTACAGCACTTGATTTTTGTTCCTTCCTCACATTTACCATATTCATGTTCGCCTCCACATCTAGCACACCTAGGTTTTGACTTGCACACAGAAGAAATGTGTCCATATTGCTGACATTTAAAGCATCTAATTGGTGGTAATTCCATTTACCTGACTTATCTTCACCTTCACTTTTATAGTACTCTCACTGTCATTCTCTTCTGAAAACTCCTCCAAATCATTAGTTTCACGCTCATCTAAAACTCCTTTCAATCCATGATCGCACCCCAGTCCACCAAACGCCAGTTGCAATGAATCTGGCGGCTCTTTCGCATTCCCGGAAGCACTCATCGCGTTTTTTTCTCAGATCAGTCTGTCTGTGAATCCCATTGAAAGTCACAGCTGCCTTTTGAACAGTTTCACTACAGAGAATATTGCTGAACTCCCTTGATGTTTCTGTCACACAAATAACATTGAAATAACAATCAGTTGACATTTTCACAGAAAACTAAACTTATAATATCATAAGTGGTGCAAACATATGAAGATAGAAGTCACTTCATTTTGGGTGTCTTTTAATTTTAGTTAGTTCTAGAGGCATTATTTCTAGTTTTCATTGAAATGTTTTTATTGACTTTTTTTAGTTAGTTTGTTTTTTTCTTTTTGGCTATAATTGTGTAGAAGATGATGAAATGTATTTAAAATGTTTTTTTATTTGTTCTCAGAATGAGCTAAAGGAGGAGCAGATGAAATCCCAGCAGAGGATCCAGGAGAAGCAGAAGGAGGTGCAGGAGCTGAAACAGACTGTGGACACTATTAAGGTGAGGAGTGAAGAGTCGCTGTGTTTCAATTAACCTGCTTAAAGGAGATACGCAGAACCATGGCCTCATTTTTTGTTCATAAATGCCTTGAGACCCCAAGAATGGCACAGGAATAGTTTTAAGCGTTAACAATAAATCTAATATCGTAATATTTATGATTTAAAATTATTCATATAGGTCGCGGCCTGAGTGAATGACCTTGATGTCTGTAACGTCACAGCAGGAAGGCTATCGGTCCCATCGCCATTTCCGCTATACTGAAACACAGCGGTAACTGCAACTTCCAGCTTCCGTTTTGAGCTAATTTATCGCCATGCCATGTAGATGTGTTGCTGGCCGGTGCAGCAACATGACAGAAGGTGGATTTATGTTGCATTCATGCCCCAAAAATGTTCAAACTGCAAAGATTTGGATGCATTTTGCGAGAAGTTCACAGGCACATTGGGCGCCTACGAAGTGGTCTCTCCTCTGCTCTGCACATTTTACTGAAGACTCGTACAAAACCTCTGATCTGTTGAGGAGTGTTGGCTATAAGCCAGTTTTGAAAGAGGGTGCAGTATCAACAATTAAATAAAACTATGAGAAAAGGAAAAATAAAAAAATAAAAATAAAAATTTTTAAAAAAAAGGAAAGTAAGTTCAGTGGCACCAGCTCTCCCACAGTTTGAGCCGAGGGTTGTTGGGAAAGCCCAGGATGGAACGGGACGTGACATATTATCGCTCAGGCAGCAACCTCTCTGCGGTTGTTTCTAAAACCGGCGATGTCCCGTCCCGGGTTTTAGTAATTGCCTGACCCGATCAGTAATGCTGGAGTACTCAGTATGGAGAAAATGGAGAATAAGTGGAGCAGCTGTCTGATTTCTAAACTGGATATTGTTGCCACCTCGCCCTTACATGGAAGAAGTGAATGAACGGAGAACTGAATGAACAACTGAACGTCAGATTGTTTCAAAACAATCGGCCACAAGATCGGCCTTCAAGAAGCGAGAACGCAGACGGGTAAGCTCCGACTCTCATTTGGATACAAAACGACAAAAACGAGGGTTATGTATATAACCGCAGTTCTATGAGTTTCGGATGACTGCCAGAGGCGGTGCTTTCAGCACATGGATATCCATCACACGAACGTGCAGGTCGAGTAATAGTAACAACAAAGTCATGTGTGACCTGGGTGACGTCACCCCGTGACCCCGGCACAAAAGACCGGTGAACCCAGGAAGTGACCTCTTGGCAAATCTTCTCGTGTACACTCCGAGTGACTGCCAAGCTCTGGCGGTCATCCGAAACTCATAGAACCGCGGTTATATACATAACCCTCGTTCTGTTTCATTTCTCCTGACCGCCAGAGGCGGTGCTTTCAGCACATGGATGACTAATACCAACCAGGTCATGAGGAGTGCCTACCCGTACTCAGTGCTGCTGCGACGGGCCTGGAATGACGGCCGTCACCACAGGATTATGTGGGACGACATTAAGATGGTAAAACCTGGTGAAGGTGCAGCTGGAAGCCCAGGAGGCTGCGCTGCATATGTCTGAAAGGGGCACGCCCTTCAGTGAGGCTGCCACGCCCCGTGCAGAGTGCGCCCTGACAGCCGGAGGAATCGGGGAGCCACCGTGCCTGTAGGCATGTAATATGGCCTCGACTATCCACTTGGTTAGCCTCTGCTTAGAGAGCGCCAGACCCCTCCTTGGCCCTGTGTGGCACAGAAACAGGGTGTCACTCCTACGGAAGCCCTCCGTACGGGACACGTACACCCTGAGGGCGCGAACTGGGCACAAAAGTTCCAACCTCTCACCATGGCCCGCCTCGAACGCCGCAACGCTGAGGGGCTGGTTGACGAAGGTAGCAGAGAGGGTCTTCGGGAAGAAAGAGGGGTTAGGCCACAGAGTGACCCCACTGTCGCCGGAGTGCCACTGCAGGCACTCCCCACTGACTGACAGCGCGTGTAATTCCCCGACGCGCCTCGTCGATGTAATGGCCAGAAGAAAAGCAGTCTTCAGGGAGAGCCATGAAATGTCTGCCGTGAGCAGGGGCTCAAACGGTGCGTCGCAGAGAGCCTGCAGCACCAAGTGAAGATCCCATGTGGGTACCCGGCTCCGTCGGGGGGATCTCAACCGGAGAGCACCCTTCAAGAAACGTGCCACCAAGGGGTGGGACCCCACGGTCCTTCCCCCAACTCTGGCATGCTGAGCAGAGATGGCAGCTGCATAGACCTTGATGGTGGAATGAGTAAGACCCTTATCAAACAGAGACTAGAGGAACAGTAGAATGGTCAGCAGGGGGCAGCATGTAGGCTCCTCCCCCCAAGTCAAGCACCAGTTGGAGAAAAGCCTCCATCTGTTGGCGTAGAGGGCATTGGTGGAGGGTGCCTGAGAGCTTGCAATGGTGTTGACCACTGCCGGCTCACAAAGACCTAGCAGGGGGTCCGGCCCTTCAGCGGCCACACCCAGAGCTGCAGACGGGCTGGATCCGGGTGCCAGATCTGCCCTCCCAGCTGTGATAGCAGGTCCGTCCTCACTGGCAGGCACCAGGGGTTGCCGTTCAGAAGTTGTAGCAACATGGGAAACCACACTCGGCCCGGCCACCAAGGGGCGACAAGCAGCAGCCCGTGGTGGTCCATCGCAACCCTGTGTAAGGTTGGCATGATCAGCGGCAGAGGGGGGAAGGCATACAGCAGTTGCCTCGGCCAAGCATGCACCAGCGCATCCTGGCCCAGAGAGCTGGGGCCGTGGAGGCTGAACCACAGAGGGCAGTGTGTCGACTCCTGGCAGGCAAAGAGGTCCACCTCTGCCCTGCCAAAACGTTCCCAGATGGCGAGAACCACCGCTGGGTTGAGTCTCCATTCCCCGGGATCGGGGTCCTGGCGGGACAGCAGATCCGCTGCCCTGTTGGCAGTGCCTGGCAAGTACATGGCACGCAGGCTCAAGAGATGTTGATGGGCCCACTGCAGAAATTGGCCGGCCACTTCCAAGCACTGGAGGGACTTGGTGCCTCCCTGGTGGTTGATGTAGTACATTACCGTAGCGTTGTCCGTCCGCACCAGAATGTGTCTGCCAGCCAGGCCTGGGAGGAAGTGCTGTAGGCTGAGGAACACAGCCCGTAGCTCCAGCACGTTGATGTGCTGCTGTCGCTGCCCTGGACTCTAGCAGCCTCTGACGGTCCGGCATTGCCAGACTGCACCCCAACCTCCCAGGGAAGCATCTGTGGTGATGACCTCCCTCCGGGAGGGGATAGCCGCCAGCGGAACACCCCGCAGAAGGTAAGCCCTCCTCCTCCATGGATGGAGGAGCCTGAAAAAAGTATCCGTCACCTTCACGAGCCTGCGCCCATGCAGCACCGGGTGGAGGTGGAGACCGTTGAGCCACCTCTGAAGCAGGCGTAAGTCCAGGAGTCCCAGCGGGACCAGAGAGGAGGCTGCCGTAAGCATGCCCAGCAGGTGCTGAAAGGTCTTCAGGGCGAGTGACCTGCCCTGTCCGAAGCGGCCAAGCAGCAGGCGGATGTTGTGGATCCTGGTCTGGGAGGGGGTTGCCATCAACGACCTCGAATCCAGGTGCATGCCCAAGAAAGTCATCTCCTGGCTGGGCACCAGCGAGCTCTTCTTGTAATTCACCCTGAGCCCCAGCTCTGCGACATGTGAGAGCACAGTCGCGATGTCGGTGCGGGCCTGAGCTGCTGACCGTGAACAGACGAGCCAGTCGTCCAGGTAAGGCAGGACACGCAAACCCCTTGCCTGAAGTGGTGCCAATGCCGCTGCCATACACCTGGTGAACATACGGGGTGCCAGCGATATCCCAAAGGGCAGAACATTGAACTCGAAAGCCTGGCCCTCGAAGGCAAACCGCAGGAACTGCCTGTGGTGTGGCGCAATGGGAACACGGAAGTAGGCGTCTTTCAGGTCGACGGTGGCAAACCAGTCGCCCGCCTGGATGTGGTGTAAGACATCCACTGTACGCAGCATGCGGAATCTCATGGTCTTCAAGTGGGAGCTGAGGGACCTCAGGTCGAGGATCGGGTGGATACCGCCGTCCTTCTTCAGAACCAGAAAATACCTGGAGTAGAACCCACCTTGCCGTCTCTGCCTGTCGACGGGAGAGATTGCTCCTTTCTCCAGGAGGGTGGCGATTTCCTGCCGGAGGACGAGGGACTTCCCCGGATGGCTCATGGTGGTGTGTTTGACCCCATGAAAATGCGGCGGTTGGCGGCAGAACTGGATGCGGTAACCCTCGGTGAGGGTCACCAGCACCCAGGGGTCTGGGGTCAACGCTCTCTAGCTTTGGAGCTGTTCGCTGGAAAAGCGGCCGACCGCCGGCTCGCTGATATCAGCGCCGCCCACAGCGCCCCCGTCGGTCACCATGGGGGCGACGAGGAGTGGACTGGGTGTAGGGGGCGGCGCCGCGGGTCCGGGAGGTGGTGGGGCGACGAAAGTCATCAACCCGTCTGGTCTCCTGGCGGGTGCGTGGCCGAGATAGAGTCGGTGTGGGCCCCCTGAAGGACTGGGCAGCGTTGCTGTGGTGGTGGACCTGGCGGAGGCCAGCGAACTGCTGTCGCGCCTGGACGACCTGGGCACTCCGGTCCAGGGCTTGCTGAGCGGCCTCGCCAAACAGCTCCCCGGGGACAACAGGGAGAGAGCGCAGCACACGCCGGTCGGGCTCGGCCAGAGGGGACTGCGCCAGCCATATCTGCCGGTGGGCGAGGATGAGATACGACATCAGCCGGCCCAGTTCCCGCGACGAGTAGGCAAAGGCCTAGAGAGCCGCGTCGCACAGCTCCCGTGATGCCGCGCTCGTCCCCTCCAGCGTCTGGGCGAGGGCCAGCAGCAGATGGGACATGGAATTGTCAATACGACCCATTCGTGCCGCCGTGTCGTATCCCCGCACGATGAGGTCGTCGGTCGCACGGCATTGAGTGCGGGGGCATCGGGCGTCAGGCCGCAGAGCCTCGTTGGTCGAAAGGACGAGGGCAGCCACGGAGGGCTCAATGTTGGGCATCTGCTGGAGGCTGTAGGTAGGGGCGTCCTGCATTGCTGCCAGGGCCCTGCAGTCACTAGGGAGGTGGGAAAGGCGTCTAGGGTCCACCCAACACCTCTGTAACTCCTCGATGTATGGGGCCGAGAGCGGAACAGACAACAAGGAAGGCTGTGTGGAGCCTCTGAAGAAAGCGCTCTGATGCTGGGCCACCGGGGGCATGTCCAACCCCAGACGGGCCAATGCAGCCCTCAGCGTTGGCTGGATGGATGAGCGTCCGCCTTCCGACGCTGCCACGGTGCCATGGCTGGTGGCCTGGGAACCGGCCGGAGAGGTGGAGTCGTGACCGTCAGACCCACCACAGTCAAAGCTCTCCGACGCCCGGATCGACAGCTCATCCAGGCCGCGTGCATCAACGGCCGGTGACAGAAGCGGTGGTGATGGTGAACGGTCGGGCTGCGAGGCAGATGGGGTGGCTGCGGGAACACTGCTGCCCTGTGGCGGAGACTGGAGATTCGCCAGCAGGGCCTTCATCTCCTCCAGCTCGGTGGACATCACCTCCACCTTCCGAGCCAAATCGCCCGAGCGCTTCTTTTTCGCCTTGGAAGCGGAGACGCGTGGGGGAGCCCCACAGCGCTTGCTGGGCCCCGCTGCTGCAGCCGGCACCATGTCCTGTCCCCCCGAGGCCCGGGGGAAGTCAGACGGAGGATCCATCCGAGCCAGCCTGGTGGTCCGCGCAGCCATGCTCAGGCACATGCAGTCTGCGCAGGCCATGTCTGTCAGCCCCTGCTGCAGGTAATCAATACCCAGGCACAAGGGGCACTCGCGGTGGCAGTCCTCCAGCTCGAGGGGGGCCCGGCGGTTGGCGCAGCAAGAGAATAGGTCCATGACACCTGGCTGGCAGAAGGGGACTTAAAAAATAGGGCGAGAACACCCCAAGTAAGTATCCCAAAATAAACAATCAGGCGGCAACGAAAAACGACCAGGCGAACACACCCATGGTCGGGAATATTAACAAAGATGGGCGCCGTGCGCCACAGAACTGATAAACAGCGGCGAGAAACACCGCTTTAATTTAAATGAATGAAAACCGTTTACCTGAACGAAAACAAGCCGGCCTCCAGCGGCGAGGACACCGCCTCGGAGGGCTAATCAGCTAACTCCACCGAGCGAGAGCACTCAGCTTAACGGAGTAACAAATCAATACGAATATAACGACAAGAGAAAAGAATTGGTGGACTTAACGCAGTTTCTTGGAGGATGCATAAGCACAGCCCCAACCCTATGGGTAACGAAACTAACACGGCGCTTTGTCCAAATTCCAATCCAACTCGCAACCTGCAAACGCGAGAAGATGCAAGAGGTCACTTCCTGGGTTCACCGGTCTTTTGTGCCGGGGTCACGGGGTGACGTCACCCAGGTCACACGTGACTTTGTTGTTACTATTACTCGACCTGCACGTTCGTGTGATGGATATCCATGTGCTGAAAGCACCGCCTCTGGCGGTCAGGAGAAACGAAATAGAAGAACACGTTTACCTGCATTTAGATTAATACATGTAACTTGTATTGTGAATTTAAGTTACCGGTTTAAGACTTATTTAATTTGCTTCAGAATGTGATTTTCAGTTCATCTGATTATTTAATGAGCCTTTTACGTTTTATCAGTGAAAATAGATGCATGTGGGCGGCACGGTGGTGTAGTGGTTAGCGCTGTCGCCTCACAGCAAGAAGGTCTGGGTTCGAGCCCCATGGCCGGCGAGGGCCTTTCTGTGCGGAGTTTGCATGTTCTCCCCGTGTCCGCGTGTGTTTCCTCCGGGTGCTCCGGTTTCCCCCACAGTCCAAAGACATGCAGGTTAGGTTAACTGGTGACTCTAAATTGACCGTAGGTGTGAATGTGAGTGTGAATGGTTGTCTGTGTCTATGTGTCAGCCCTGTGATGACCTGGCGACTTGTCCAGGGTGTACCCCACCTTTTGCCCATAGTCAGCTGGGATAGGCTCCAGCTTGCCTGCGACCCTGTAGAACAGGATAAAGTGGCTAGAGATAATGAGATGAGAATGAATAGATGCATGTACATGTATGTTGCATAAGTTATAACACCTATCCTGTTTTAATGAGAGTCAACCCACAATCAACGAAGTCAAATCAGTCTTAGTTGAGCAAGTCGGTAACGGTATTTCTTACTTTCACCATAAATTTTTATTGATATGACTTTGGTCTATAGCTGTCAAAGGCCTCGGCCTTAAAACCGGTTCCCGCAGTGACATCACGCGCTCAGGGCTGGCTGGCTCAGCGGGGCAGCTCCAATGCCAAATTTGCGGTCGAGTTTAACTCTCAAAAAATATTTTTTGATTCCTATTTATGCAACATACAAGAGTCAAGGATGGAGATACTATCCACTTAGAAATATATTTAAAAATAAAGGTTCTGCATATCTCCTTAAAATAATGAACTAAAAAAACAAGGAATCAAAACCCGGGGTTTAACAAAAACAACTCAAATATCTCTTGAGAGAGAGTTTATTTTTACAGAGTATCCGATTAGATCTCCATTTTGTGTGTGTGTGTGTGTGTGTGTGTGTACTAACAGAAGCGTTCACAGGCAGCAGTAGATGACAGTGAGAGGATCTTTACTGAGATGATCAGCTCCATGGAGAAAAAGTGCTCGGAGGTGACGGAGCTGATCAGAGCTCAGGAGAAAGCTGAACTGAGTCAAGCTGAGCGACTCCTGAAGCAACTGGAGCAGGAGATTGCTGATCTTCAGAGGAGTCTCACTGAGCTGGAGCAGCTTTCACACACACACGATCACATCCACTTCCTCCAGGTAACACTCGCTGTCTGATCTACAGAGGGCGCTGTTCCTCACAAAGTTTCCTCCTAAAAGCTCATTACAGCAACAATAAATGTTCCTGTCTGAGATCCCAAGTGTGTCTTTGGTCTGATTCAGTCTGAGATTCATTCGTTCCTCTCCTACACTTTTCTCCTTCTCTATTCTGTGTTTCCTCTCTGTAGAGTTTCCCGTCTCTCTGTGTTTCTCCTGGATGTGACGACTCACCCAGCTTCACTGTCAATCAACATCTCTCGCTTGCTGGAGTGAGGAAATCTCTCTCAGATCTGAAAAAACAAGTCGAGGAAATCTGTGAGGAGGAATTCAATGTAATCCATCCACAAGGTAAACAAACAAACATTTGTTCTGTATCACAGTAAAGAGAGCCATAAAATTAATGTAATGGAAATAAAATGTAAGCAGGAACAAAACTGCATCAAATCACAAAGCATTAGTATTAAGGCCAATTTATGCTGACAACCCAGTCCTCTCAGATGGCGTCGCAGATGGCGTCTGCGAAGCCCCCCCCCCCCCCCTTCACAGACGCTCTGCGCGCACCTCCCAAAAATTGTGACCACCACAAACAGCCTCGCAGACAAGAGGGCTCTGATTGGTCCACTCTACATCCACTGTACACGCACTTCCGCTTCCCTACTTTCCCGGTTTGTTTTGTTTTCATGACCGCCATTTTTAAAAACACGAGCGAAGATGGAGCAGCACGAAGAGCGGTTGATCGAGGAAGTGAGGAAGTATGTACATCTATATGACTCCAGTTCTAGTCATTATCAGTAACTGGAGGATAAACACTCCACTAACCACACCCACCAACTACTCCTAGCGACTTCGCGCCCCCTTGCATTGTGGTGGTGAATAACATTGCGCACGCCTATTACTCCCTGCTCAACGATAAATTACAACTGTCTGCAAAAAGCTATTGGCGAAAGCCTTGTCGCAAGAGCATGCAGAGGCCCTTAGCCTCAGAAATTCATCTCATCTCATTATCTCTAGCCGCTTTGTCCTGTTCTACAGGGTCGCAGGCAAGCTGGAGCCTATCCCAGCTGACTACGGGTGAAAGGCGGGGTACACCCTGGACAAGTCGCCAGGTCATCACAGGCCTGACACATAGACACAGACAACCATTCACACTCGCATTCACACCTACGGTCAATTTAGAGTCACCAGTTAACCTAACCTGCATGTCTTTGGACTGTGGGGGAAACCGGAGCACCCAGAGGAAACCCACGCGGACACGGGGAGAACATGCAAACTCCGCACAGAAAGGCCCTCACCGGCCACGGGGCTCGAACCCGGACCTTCTTGCTGTGAGGCGACAGCGCTAACCACTACACCACTGTGCTGCCCGCCTCAGAAATTACATGTGCAAATTACAAATAAATTTCCCAGATAAACAGGACCTTAATCACAAATCCACAAACTAATCTTACTGAACTTTACACATAACAAATATGATGAACATTAGATCAGAACCGAGGCCTTAATTGCTCCATAAAATCCATCAGAAAGTAAAAACACACACATTGTCAGAGCTTCAGCTGGGAAAAGTTTTTTGCTTCTCATGATTCTTGCATTCAAATGCTGCACAGTGTGATGACATTTTGGCCGATCTCTAAATCGTGTCTGACTGAGAGCAGTGAGGAATCTAATTTTTCATTTTCATGCTTTAAACTGTTTTCGTGTCATTTTTCAGTCTCCATTTTGTCTCTGTGTCTCTACAGCTGCAGCAGTTCACATGATTTTACCCTCAGAACCAAAGAGCAGAGAAGATTTCCTGCAGTGTAGGTGTAACACACACACACACACACTCTTCAACTCAGAGGAGGACCACCCACATGATGGTCTTTCTTTTGACCTACAACACACAGAATGTGTATCAATAATAGTTTATTTATATCACACACAGAAATCTAATACATACGAAGGATAAAATTCTGCCTAGAAATAACTAGTAATCTAATCTCACGAGGCAGAAAAAAATAATGGATTACTGTTATAAAGAAGAAAGCTAGTCGCACAGAGGCACAATGATAAAATACAATATTTCAACAAATACAATACAACAATAAAAAGAGGGAAAGAATGAAATGACAGTGTGAGGAAAAGAGAAAGGAATGCTGATCTGAAGCGATAATCGTACTTTTGATAGAACGCTTGAAATTGCTGAAGCTAAGACTCTGGAAAGATTCATCAATACTGTTCCAGAGAGCAGCAGCTTTGAAGTGAATATTAAACTTGTCATCGTTAGTTCTGGCTGAAGGAACACAAAATGAAGATCTCGAAGCCAGTCAAGTTTTATACTTGTGCCTTGATGCTAAAAGTGTCAAAAAGTTATCAAAGGCAGGCACCAAATAAACTAGAATGAAATTTAAACATAAAAATACTGTTTAAGTAATCTATAAAATCAGAGAATTTTATCATCTCCAGCTTTTTAAAAAATAGGAGGTGTGTGTTCATTAAAAGAAGCTAAATTAATAATTCTGACAGCTTTTTTCTGGAGTCCAGTTATCGGTCGAAGGGTAGCCTCATAAGTATTACCCCAAACTGTAACACCGTATATTAAAGAATAAATAAGAGAGTAGTACAGCTGAGTTAGAATACTTTGAGAAACATAGTGATGAAGCTCAGCAATAATTCCAAAGCCTCTGGAGATTTTCTTGCTCTACTGGTGGATGTGTTTCCTCCTGATGAGGTGAGAGTCTAAAACTACTCCAAGATACCTGATGTGGTTCTTCTGTTTAATCGGCTTATAATTAATTTTCAGGAAATGGTTCTGCTCAATTTCTTTTGGGGTGGATTAAAAAAAGAACAAAATTTTTGTCGACATTCAGAGAGAATTTATTTGCACAAAGCCACGCGATGATATCAGAATTTACTTTATTAATCTCCGGAGGGAAATTCAAATTTGCAACCAAGCTCCCGAATATTGACTAATTCAGAATTTACCCTGGCTTCTAGAGAATCTAAAGATGAATCTGCCAGGAATAAATTTGAGTCACCTGCAAAAAGATGAAAATCAAATATATTGGAGCAGTTCATAAAATCATTTATGTATAAGAGAAATAGAAGGGGGCCACGAAGCGAATCCTGTGGTACTCCACATGAAATTGGTAAAGAGCTGGATGAAATATTACCGACTGAAACAAACTGATGTCTATTTGATAGATATGAGGCAAACCAATTATGGACAATGCCACGGATGCCATAAGAATATCATTTTTCTAACAAAATATCATGATCTATGGCATCAACAGCTTTACTCGGACAAAGAATGATACCACAGGAAAATTTGCCATCTTCAATTGCTCTTTGGATTTTATCAGTGATTTAGTAAAAGTGCATGTTCTGTAGATCTGTTGTCATGGAAACCAAACTTCTCTCGATATGTATTCAGCCTATTTTACATGAGTTTTTCTAATATTTTTGATAAAAATTGACAAAAGAGAAAAGGGTCTATGATTAGAAGTTAACAGTTGAGCTTCTGCTTTAAACACGGGTCTGACACGAGCAAGTTTAAAAGAATCAGGAACAGTACCAGAAGTAAAGGAGAAGTGATGTAGGATCTCCACAGGCTTTGAGATTGAGTTTAATATCTTGAACAGGGCTACAGAAATACTAAAGGGGCCACAAGCCTCTCTAGACTTGAGCCAGAGAAAAATGTCTTGAATTTCTTGTGTCCATGTAGGACTAAGAAGAAAGCTGTCGCTTGTCAGAGAAGCAAGAAAATCTGAAAATATTTTGTTGACCTTTGGTGTTGTTTGGCTGATACTTTTACCAATGTCTGCAAAATAAACATTGAACTCATTTGCTAGATCCTTTTACCTATAGGAGTCAAATGGTTTAGCTTATTTCTCTACACTTTGTACTTGGCATACAGGTACTGATTTCTCGTCTTGATCGATTTTTCTATACAATTTGATTTTATAATTCATTGTTTTAAGACTGAAGGGAAATCCAAGGTTCAGATTTGAGTTTGATTTCCTTCCTTGACATGGTTTTTCAGAGGAACATGAGCGGTAATAATTTCATCAGAGTTTTCAAGAAAGCTGGAGAATGTCATGAATATCAGGCTCACCATCGGACTGGCTAGAGCAGTCAATTTGTTGAAAACGATAAATAAATGCATCTTCATTGAACCATATGAAATCTATCCATTAACTGCTTATCCTGGGCAGGGTCACAGGCAAGCTGGAGTCTATCCCAGCTAACTATGGGCGAGAGGTGGGGTACACCCTGGACAAATCACCAGGTCATCGCAGGGCTGACACATAGAGACAAACAACCATTCACACTCACATTCTCACCTACAGTCAATTTAGAACCAACAATTAGCCTAACCTGCAGGTCTTTGGACTGTGAAGGAAACTCACACAGACACAGGGAGAACATGCAAACTCCACACAGAAAGGCCCCCATTGGCCACTGGGCTTGAACCCAAAACCTTCTTGCTGTGAGGTGACAGTGCTAACCACTACACCACTGTGCCACCTGGCATAGGAACTCTCTTCTCTAAACTTGCTTATTCAATGGGGAGGGTGAATTGAGTCAATAGACACAAAGTTGGGAAAATGGTTAGTTAGGTCATTATAAAATATTCCCATTATATGTAGCATATTCAAGTCATCCGACCATCCATTATCCTTAACCGCTTATCCTGTGCAGGGTCAGCTGGGATAGGCTCCAGCTTGCCTGTGACCCTGCACAGGATATTTAAGTGAATTTAAAAATATATTGTCAATAAACATGGCTGAAACGAATAGGAAGATAAAGTATTGATTAAATCACCTGTAGGTATCCGAGTGTCTGAATTCATCAGATTTAAGTTTAGGTTGCTCACAAAAATACAAAGCTTTCAATCCTCATGGATTTTATCAATTATTCTGGAAAGATTATCCAGAAATGGCTGAAAAGAACTGTTTCTGTGTCTCTATCTCACACCACAAACTATGTTCTTACTGCCTTCATTATGGAGCTCAACACAGACTGATTCGTCTTGATCAGAAGAAGTTTTAAGGTCATCTCTTAGATTATAACTTCAGCAATTTATGAAGAGTCCAATTTAGTGTGTTGGGAAATGTAATTAAAGTCAGGTAAGTAAAAGTTGACAAAACTATCTTTGAGTTGAATGCCAGGTTTCTGAAAGGCAATGGATCTTCAATAGATGATCTAAAATACTGAGTATGTGTTGAAATTCATCAAATTTAGCTGAGAGGCTCCTGATAATATAGTGAAGGAAAGAGAACAACTTGTCAGATAAACAAGAAGATAGTCATCTATATCCCCCGCACTATATACCAAGTTTCAATATATTATTTGTCATGTTTTTCAAGTTCTGCTGCAGGAAACCAACCCTACCTCTTTACACTGACCTCAGCAGCCATTGGCATAAACCCACTGGACCTTTGGTCCAGGTGAGCTAAAAATTAAAATTTCACGTCTTAGTATCAAAAGGCACATCTACATTACTTCATCAACACATATACCAACTTTCAAGACCAAACCACTCATAGTTTTCAAGTTCTGCTCTGAAAACCAAACCTCGTCTCCAGAGTAAGTCTGAAATTGTTTCCATGGAAACATGAAAAATTAAAATTTCTCAAATTTCTTAGTATGAAAAGGCACATCTACATCACCTTGTTAACATGTATACCAAGTTTCAGATCCGTATCATGAATAGTTTTGGATATATGCTCCGGAAACGAACATTGCTCAAAGTCAAAATCTATTGCTATGTAAAAATTTGAAAAATACTTTTTTCCAAAAATCGAAAATAGCAAAAGGCACCAGTTCACATGTTGGTTGATTATGTATACAAAGGTTCATGAAGATATCTTCAGTAGATTTAAAGATATGGCCCAGAAACGAAAACATGACCAGACGGACGGATGGATGGACAGAACCTGTTTCTATATCCTTCTCCAACCTTCGTTTGGGTGGGGAATAATTACGAAGTTCTTGAGAAGAATGAAATTCGTGTGGGGAATAGTACCTAGAATTAATATGACGAGTATTCACGTCAGGATTGAAATCATTTAGGTTTGGTGATTAATTCTAATCATCATAATTAATCTCATAATAATTCTAAGCAGGAAGAACGTCAGCTTGATTCACGCACAATTATACTGACAAAGTTAAGGTCAAAACAGAAAAAGACGCCACGATACAACACTAAAGATTGAAGTATTTTGTGTGTACAGAATGCTGAGGGAAAAGGGAGGAAAAGAAAAAAATGGCTGAATGTGAAAGCTGTTTGGAGTGGTTCCATCAGGAATGTGAAGTGACCCCAGGGCCTGTTTTTCACGATGGGGGGCAGCAACTGCAGAATCTAAAGGGGATGAGGTGCAGTGGGTGAAGACGGACCACCAAAAGCAAGATTTTGTTCATTAACTTGGTTATTAATGCATAAACATTTGATTTTTTTTTCTTTCTTTCGCCTTAACTGTCGTGACATGCGTGGATTAAATGTACATTATCCTCGATGCGTCAAGTTGGAGCTTAATCTTATTTTTGTGTAATAAAAAAGGGCTTCATATTTAACAACAAATGCACTGGACTTGGAAAACTGATCTACATTCCTCGCCACAGTTTATTAACATATCAGCACCATCTTTTAAACTTGAATGGTCTTCAGAAGTCACAAATCTAAGCTTGAAGGTTGATTTTATAGACATGGTATCTACATTTTAAGCTGGGATTTTATAAAGCTCATGAGCGGACATCGTTACTGCTGAGAATTATGGCGATGACACGTTCAATCTCAGAATTCCAGACATGATAAACAAAAGTACAACACTTATTCAGAAGGTCATTAAAGGAACCGCCTCGATCCAAACACAGTGAGGAGAAATCCTGTTCCTCAATAAAAATCAATAAAGGTTCTCTGAAATGTTACTACGGCTACAGAAGGACTCTGAGTCCAACACACACACGTTATCCTCTTCATGTTTATCTAAACCTTTTCCTGTGCAGACACAATTATACTGAGCATAAATTCATACAGAGACTGTGTGTGAGAGAGAGAGAGAAAATAAGAGTACTGAATAACAAAGGTATATAAAAAACTAATGTTTATAAGTTATTTTAAAATGGAAAACTGTGTAAATAATAATGTAAAGTGTCAGAACACTGTTGTGATGTAGGAATTAAAACATGCTGTACATTTCTCTGAACAGTAGGTGTCGCTAGTGAACTCTGTTGAATGAGACTCCGAGTCATGAATCTTTTCGTGAATCACAACCATTGAGCTCTATATAAAACCTGGAGGGCTCCGAACCCATTCCCCTCTGTAGAGACGAGTGAAGCCATCTGGACGCCATCTTACCACTCACATTTGGTTTGTGTGTTAAACCGTCGTCTCATCTCATCTCGTTATCTCTAGCCGCTTTATCCTGTTCTACAGGGTCGCAGGCAAGCTGGAGCCTATCCCAGCTGACTACGGGCGAAAGGCGGGGTACACCCTGGACAAGTCGCCAGGTCATCACAGGGCTGACACATAGACACAGACAACCATTCACACTCACATTCACACCTACGCTCAATTTAGAGTCACCAGTTAACCTAACCTGCATGTCTTTGGACTGCGGGGGAAACCGGAGCACCCGGAGAAAACCCACACGGACACGGGGAGAACATGCAAACTCCGCACAGAAAGGCCCTCGCCAACCACGGGGCTCGAACCCGGACCTTCTTGCTGTGAGGAGACAGCGCTAACCACTACACCACCGTGCCGCCATGAGAGATAATAATAATAAATAACACAAAAGGCTGTACAATACTTCCTTTCTATTTAGGACAGCTGTTGAAACAGGATTATTTTCTCATGTTATTTGCCATTTTCACTTCATTCTCACAGTCATGTCTTAACAGTATTTATTCATCACACAATTCAGTCATTTTAGACAAACGATTCAATTTCGATGCTTTTCCTTTTTAAGACGACACAGTGTTTAGCAAATGGGGTAACTTTTAACGTGGTAAACTAATGTAATAAGAAATACAGCGTCTGACAGTATGGATGCCGGATGCACCATCTGGCCAAATGCTTCAGTGAGATGATGACTGGACTGAACCCACACTCCACAAGCAGTTAACAAAACTCATCTTGCATAGGCGTGAATTATTTTATTTTCCAATGCATACATCATTCATAATTCTGATTAAAGTTGCATTTGTTTACCACATTAAAAGTTACCCCATTTGCTGAACAGTGCGTGGGCTTAAAAAGAAAAAGCTTCATTCTCACATGTTTTAACAGTATTTATTGGTCACAGTTTTGCTAATTGAATCTTTTGTGTCTAAAATGTGACCAATAAATACTATTAAAACAGAGGGGAATGGGTTCGGAGCCCTCCAGATTTTATATCGAGCTGAGGGCTCTTTCGTCATCGGTAACGTGGTTTCGTTTGCCATGCCCCCTCTACTCCATTCGCGCTTCGGAGCCTCACGACAGACAGGTGTCTCACACACACTTCTTATAAATCCTGTGATTAACATCTAACCTGTGGATATTTTATTGTTTTAGATTTCTGTTATCTGACTCTGGATCCAAACACAGTAAATCCTAAACTCATTCTGTCTGAGAAGAACAGAGCGGTGACACGCAGTGGGACAAAACAGAGATACTCTGATCATCCAGAGAGATTTGACTTCAGGTCTCAGGTGTTGTGTAAGGAGAGTGTGTGTGGACGCTGTTACTGGGAGGTGGAGCGGAGGGGTGGTGTGGACATATCAGTCTCATATAAAGAGATCAGCAGGAAAGGAGGGGGTAATGAGTGTGGGTTTGGATTCAACAGTCAGTCCTGGAGTCTGCAGTGTTTTCCTTCCTCTGTCCGTTTCCGACACAAGAACATTAAGACTGATCTCCGAGGTCCATCATCCTCCAGACTAGGAGTGTATGTGGATCACAGTGCAGGAACTCTGTCCTTCTACAGCGTCTCTGACCCGATGAGGCTCCTCCACAGAGTCCACACCACATTCACTCAGCCTCTATACGCTGGGGTCTGGATGTGGGGTTCTGACTCATCTGTGAGGTTTTGTAATCCGATGAAAAAATGAAATGTTGGTAAAAGTTGAAATGTTGAGTAAAATTATAACTGAGGTGTCAGATTGAATTTCTCCCTGAAATACAAAGACACTTTTGTGTGCAGAAACTGTGGCACTAATGAATTATTTTCAGAGTGCATCTGTTTTATAGATTAATAAGAAAATAAGTTACATAAATGTCTTAATGCAGAATATAAGATGTTTTTAGAAAAAAATTCAGACTATTTTAAATGTCTGCACTATTATGAGATTTATTACACTGATATGAAAGTTTAGAATGTCTCAAATTCTTTTTTTTCTTTGGCAAAATCTTTCTTCAGAAATAAAACTTCCTCAAACTACTGCGTCTTTCTGTCCTGCTGCTGGTGGAAACACACCCTACTGTGTGTAAGAATACTTTTAACAATTTTGTGTCTTGAACCATTTTCTGTTCAAAAAATAATTACACTCACTGTATTCAGACCCCTTCAAAAATATTTAAAATATGGAATAAATACAGAGTTATTTTGCAGGTTTTGGAATCTATCCATATAAAGATTATTTACAAATCATTTTCAGTTTTAATTTCAATTTCCACATACAATATCACCTTTTTCTGATTTGGGGCTGTTTTTCCTCTCAGATGCCTGATTTAATGTCAGTGATGTGTCTCTCCCCATGTTCTAAACTCATTTGTACTAGTTTATTGTACTTTAAAACTAACAGATGATGTAAATCAATTAAAACAATAAAATAGTGTTAATTTTAATTACCAGGGCATAAAAACTCCCTTTGTGTTTCTACTTTTCTATTTCCATTTAAAGGCCAAATGACGACTATTAATCAAACTCAGGTTTATAAAAGATGCTTCATAAACTCAAGATCCAAACACTGTGTCGAAACAAAACTTTATTAAACAGAGGTCAGTTTAAATCCCAGAGGGAGCGCTCGTGTCTCTCTCCATCACTACACACTGGGAACTGCACACACTTCAGGCCTCACACACCACACACTGGTTTCCTGTGAGGCCTTCACTAATGTGCAGCTCCACACGTGCGCTAGCGTACGGGGAAAAACCACAAACACCACCGATCCAGTATCATCAGGATTCTCTGTTCAGACACAAATATACAGTGCAAAACAACAAAAAGCAAAATAAAAATACAGTTCTATTTCATTTCTCCTGACCGCCAGAGGCGATGCTTAAAGCACCTGGATGTCCATCACATGCGCATGCAGTTTGAGTGTGTATACCAACTGTAAGGACCTCTAAAATAAGGTCATTGATACTGTTCATTGGGATATCAGCCATTTTTTTTGTATTGCATTGTAGTGCCTGGTTGACTCCATTTACCGTGATGCCTTGTGGCGTCATCAGTTTTCAATGTTTAAATGTTCTGATCTGTATTGTCCAATCCCATGTATTGTTGATGTATGTTTTTTTTGAAATTCCGTGATACCCAATGGTAGAGCGATAAATATCTGTTTTCCCGCGAACTAGGCGGTACTCGAACATTCCAGGGCGGGAACATTCGATCACCTCGAGAGAGAGAGGCGAGCTGAGCCGTTTGGACAGTGGAGAGAGACTGGCGCGTTTTGTGGTCTGTGTTTTTTTTTTTGTTTTTTATTGAGTCGTGGAGGGACTGTTTATAACGGACATCGAGAACAAACGGGACAGAAGGGACATTGCGTCGGAGTGTGCGCGGTGTGGTTGGTGGTCGGCTCGCAACGTGGACTGTTGTTCGTCGGAGCTAGCTCTTAGCCAATCCACCCCCCTTCTCGTGTGGCCATCTGCTGCTGGGCCCCATCGGGAAACCCCCCCCCCCCCCTCGCCACCCGCTTGCTGTGGAGGACTCGGTGCGGGACCGAGTGGCTGTTCGGCGAGCAACTGCTGATGCTGGTTCGTGATTACACTTACACTGACATACACACACATGCGCGCCCGTGAGCGTTAACGTTTGGCTCTGGTTTGGACCTGTGGCTCTTGCTGGGCAGCGCAGCGGTTGCTGTGTTGCCTGCGGCTCAGGGAGCTGCCATCAAGTGCACCATCGTAAGGGCCCCAACTGCGCGCTGTTTTGTTTTGTGTCTGTTTTCTGATGTTTGGGGTTGATCGGAAGGGTTTATACGAGTGATCATTTGTTTTTATAGTAAATGTTTATCACAACTACGGTTCTCTAAGTTGTAAACGTAGCCTGCGTAAATTATAAACTTTGTGTCACTTTTTCTAGCTTGCTCTCTCTCTCTCTCTCTCTCTCTCTCCCTTTATTTTTTTTTCTTTCTTAGTTGAGTTGTTTTATTATTCAATAAATTTTGTACTACTGTATTTCAATTCACATGTTGGGTCTTGGCAGATCATTTACCTTCTCACAACTGACTGGTGTTTAGTTAGTTTGGTTAGTGTTACACTCACTTTTACACATTTATTTGTATGAACATTCTGAGGAGATACGTCCTGCACTAGCTTCAAAGTAAGTGTAGTATTTCCCCAGTGGAGGCATCGCGCTACTAAATTTGCAATTGTTATTACTTTATTCACATTTATATTCTTCACCTTCAACTACACAGTTATAAAAATAATAATTATTAATTATACTTGTGGTATCAGGAGTTTCAGTCAGCTCACCATTCCACCGCTGAGAATTTAGGAATCCTGTTGCGCCATTGTTTATTAATATTTAGTGTAATTCATTTTAGCTCTTACTGAGTGCTCTAGCACCCGCTAAAAAGGGGTTACATTTTGGAGGCACCGCTGGGATAGTCCTGTTTACCAAAACAAGTAGGTAGCTGTGTTTGCTTAGTGTTTTTTTTTTCTCTAGTTATTGCCATTTGCTGTGCAGCTTTTAACATGGAGCTTAACCAGGCTGTTGAGTGGAGCCGTGAAGAGAATGTTGACTTGTCTCATGCTATTCTTCTTAGCAGAGTGCCACTGGAGGCTACGAATGATGTTGTTAGCCGCGTGCTCAGTACAGTGAAAGTCTTCGGTCGGACTCGGATACGTGGTCGCCGTAGTGACAGCACTGGTAGGCACTTGTACATTTTAGTGGAGACTTCCGCTGAGTTGGAGCAGAGCTGTGTCCCTCCTGAAGTGGGAGTGGTAGGTGATGCAGGTCCTTGGGCTGTTCATGTTGTGAGTAGCTTAATAACTGCTAGTTCTGTTCCTGCAGGCGATGATTTTGAAGCCAAGCTGTCAGCATTTCTGCAGCAAGAGGGTAAGTCCATGGGTGATGTTAAGGCAGCTGTGCTGGGCCCACAGCCTCCTAAACCTGATGTCAGTTTTGAGCTTGTGCATGCCATCGGTCAGCTTGTTGATCGCTGTAGCCAGGCATCTGTTGATGCGCCTGGGTATAGAAAGCTGAGGCTGTTCTCTGGCCTTCGTCCTGTTCCTGCTGGTGAGGAAGAGTATGAGGTTTGGATGGAGCAGGCTACACAGATGGTCACTGAGTGGCAGTGCAGTGACTCAGCGAAGCGACAGCGCATCGTCGAGAGTTTGCGTGGGCCTGCTGCAGACATAGTAAGATTCTTAAAAGTCAGTAGTCCGTCAGCTACTGCTACTGATTATCTCGCTGCTCTTGACACTACTTATGGTTCTACGGAGTGTGGAGCTGATCTTATGGCCTTGTTTCGCCATACCTTTCAGGACGACGGAGAGAAGCTTTCAGCTTTCCTGTACCGCTTAGATAAGCTTCTTCACCGCGCTCTTCTGAGAGGGGGGATTGACGCTGCCGGCCTAAATCGTGCTCGTCTTGAGCAGCTGTTCAAAGGTGCTCTCACCACTGACATTGTGGCTTTACGTGTGCGACTTCTGCACACTCTGCAAGCTCCGCCTTCTTTTTCAGAGTTGATGCGAAGTGTGAGGGAGGAAGAACACTGGGTTAGTGCGAGAGAGAGTGCGAAAGTTTCTGTTTCCTCTGCTGTTACTCCACGGGCACCCGTAACCACTGTTTTTCCTCCAGTGCCCGTGACAGCTGCTGTTGCTCTTCCCCATGTGCCAGTGAGCCCAGTGGCATCGGAGGTGGATAGTCTGAGGAAAGAGGTCAAGGAGCTGTCATCTTTGGTGTCGAAACTTTTGACTGCTGTCACTGTAGCCCCTGCTACTCCAGTCAGACCATGTAGCGCAAGCCAGAGCACGGAGACCACTGCCCCAGCTTTTTCCACAAGAACTGTTCCTTTAAGCTTGCCGAAATCTACAGCACCCACTCCTGTTCCTGGCATTTTCTGCTATAAGTGTGGTGAAGATGGCCACACCACTCGTGAGTGCACGCGTCATGAGAACTTGCGGTTAGTGAATCAGAAGCTGCTGAAGAGGGTCAAGCAGCAGGGAAACTCTCCCGGAGCTCAGTGAAGGAACGGCACCGAGCCCCGTCACGCAAAACCCGTTCTGCTCATTGTTCACCTCCAATCAGTGTCAGCCAATCACAACTGCCATCTGGGTTGGTGGGGCCCTCGGCTGAGGTACCCGTGCAGATAGAGGGTGTTTATGCCAAAGCTCTACTTGATAGTGGTTCTCAAGTCACCATCTTGTATCGAAGTTTTTACAATGCATATCTGAAACACTTGCCACTGCAGCCGGTGACGAATCTTGAAATATGGGGTTTGAGCTCTCACAAATACCCATATGATGGCTACTTACCGCTCAGATTGGAGTTCACGGAGGCTGTCACAGGTGTACCTCAGGTAGTGGACGCTTTAGCCCTTGTGTGTCCTGACCCGCAAGCAAACGAAGGTATAGCCATTTTGGTCGGCACGAACACTCATTTAGTGAGGAGATTGTTCCACTCCTGTCGCGAACAGGCTGGTGACGGATTCTTGAATGCACTGACCATACATCCTGTTATCAAAGAGGCTTTTGAGTCCATTAAGCACACCAGTGTGTTGCCTGAGGATGTGGATAAGCATGGCACCGTGTGGTTCACCAGAGCTAAACCTATTCTTTTAAAGCCTGGGCAGGAGCTGCAGCTTTCAGGGCTACCTAAGTTCCCAGGCGAGCTCAATGACTCCGTGGTGCTTATTGACCAGCCTGTTAGTGCTGATGACGCGTCTGTTCCTGAGCTCGAGGTTCGGCCTGAAGTTCATCCTGTCTCTGCTGTATCATGCCGTCGAATTACTGTTAATGTGAGGAATGTGTCTTCTCGCGATGTCCTTGTGAAGAGAGGCAGTCCCCTTGCTCACATTTTTCCAGTTGACGTGGTGCCACAGATTCCATCCACTTGTAGTTCTGCAGACACCAGTTCATTTTCTTCTGCCTCTTTTGATTTTGGCACTTCTTCTATGCCAGAGGAGGCAAGACAGCGTCTCTGTGAGAAAATGTTGCTGAGGAAGGAAGTGTTCTCTTGCAGTGAGTGGGATGTTGGTTGCTCGAAAAGCACACAGCATGACATAAGGTTGAATGATTCACGACCTTTTCGAGAGCGTTCACGGCGTTTGGCTCCAGCTGATTTGGAGGACGTGCGTCAGCATTTGCTAGAGCTCCAGAAGCATGACATCATTTCAGAATCTCGGAGTCCTTATGCTTCTCCCATTGTTGTAGTGCGTAAGAAGTCTGGTAAGGTCAGGATGTGTGTTGATTATAGGACGCTTAACCAGCGCACAATCCCAGACCAGTACACAGTTCCCAGGATCGAGGACGCCCTCCATTGTCTCTCTGGTAGTAAGTGGTTCTCTGTGCTGGACTTGAGAAGTGGCTACTACCAGATTCCTATGAGTGAGGCTGACAAAGAGAAGACTGCTTTTATCTGTCCATTGGGGTTCTATCAGTTTGAGCGCATGCCTCAGGGAATCTGTGGTGCCCCTGCCACTTTCCAGAGAGTCATGGAGCGGACAGTCGGAGACATGAATTTTCTTGAAGTTCTCGTGTACTTGGATGACCTGATCGTTTTTGGGCGTACACTGGAGGAGCATGAGGAGCGGCTCTTAAAGGTTCTTGACAGGCTGAAAGCTGAAGGCCTCAAGCTGTCTTTGGACAAGTGTCAGTTTGGGAGAACGTCTGTGAACTATGTTGGGCACATAGTTTCACAGGACGGTATAGCCACTGACCCCTCTAAGATAGAAGCTGTCGTGTCTTGGCCTCGACCTCAGACCGTTACGGAGCTCCGGTCATTTTTGGGTTTCTGCGGCTATTATCGTAGGTTTGTGAAGGGTTTTTCAACTTTGTGTCGTCCTCTGAATGATCTGCTTCAGGGTTGTCAGTCTCACAGGAAGAAGACTTTGAGTTCACAAGCCGCTGACCCGAAACCGTTCTTTCGGCCCTCTGAGCCCTTTGGTCCTCGATGGAGTGATCAGTGCGAGTCTGCTTTTCTGGAGCTGAAGCAGAGGTTGACTCAAGCGCCTGTTCTCGCTTTTGCAGATCCCCAGAAGTCATATGTATTGCATGTGGATGCCAGTCTGGATGGTCTTGGTGGTGTTCTGTATCAGGAGACTGATGGGAGTTTGCGCCCGGTAGCTTTCATTAGTCGCAGTCTGTCTCCTTCTGAGAGGAATTATCCTGCTCACAAGTTGGAATTTCTTGCTTTGAAGTGGGCAATTGTTGACAGGCTGCATGACTACCTTTATGGCGCCACTTTTGAGGTCAGGACTGACAACAACCCGCTGACCTACATCACCAAGTCTGCAAAGCTAGATGCCACTGGTCATCGCTGGTTGTCCGCTTTGTCCACTTACGACTTCAGCTTGAAGTACAGGCCTGGTCGGAGAAACGTGGATGCTGACGCGCTCTCACGACGCCCTCACATCAGTCTGTCTCCTGATGATGAGTGGCAAGAGATTCCGGCTCCCGGTGTTCGAGCTATCTGTCAGGTAGTGGCCACGCAGAGAACAGGTTCTTCTTTTTCTTGTGTGGCTGATCAGATTTGTAGCCACGAGTCTGCTGTTCCGACTGCTTTCTGTCATGTTGCAGCGGTAGCACCTGACGGACTGCCTACTTTCAGTCCTGGTGAGCTTCAAGAGGCTCAGAAGAGTGATCCAGTTCTGGGAGAAGTTTGGCATGCTGTGAGCCTGAAGAAGCCTGCTAGTAGCATCCTGAACAGCCATCCCAACATTAAGGTCCTGAAAAAGGAGTGGGCAAAGTTCTCTGTTGATAAGGGTCTACTATACAGGACAATTAAGCTGAGTGACAGGCATGTTAGACAGCTGGTGTTGCCTAAGGAACTACGGGGTCTCGTGTGTAAGTTGCTACATGATGACAGTGGCCATTTGGGGTTCGACAGGTCGTACAGTTTAGTCCGCGACAGGTTTTATTGGCCCAGAATGAAGCTTGACGTAGAGAAATACTGTAAGACTTGTGAGCGCTGTATCAAGAGGAAGACATTACCTCAACGAGCTGCCCCTCTTTCCCACATTCAGAGTTCAGGGCCCATGGACCTGGTGTGTATAGATTTTCTTTCGATTGAGCCTGACTCTCGAAATGTTTGCAATGTGTTGGTTATCACTGACCATTTCACACGCTACGCCCAAGCTTTTCCCACTAGGGACCAGACCGCAGTTACGGTGGCAAGGACACTGTGGGAAAAGTATTTCATTCATTACGGTTTGCCCACCCGAATACACTCTGACCAGGGAAGGGACTTTGAGAGTCGCTTGATTTCAGAGATGTTGGCCATGTTGGGGGTTAGGAAGTCAAGAACGTCTCCTTACCACCCACAAGGTGATCCTCAGCCAGAGCGATTCAACAGGACGCTGTTGGATATGCTCGGCACTCTTGAGTCCCACCAAAAGTCCAAATGGAGTGAGCATATTTCGCATTTGGTGCATGCCTACAATTGCACTCCAAATGAGGCAACGGGATACTCACCCTACTTCCTGATGTTTGGTCGTGAGGCTCGTCTTCCTGTTGACCTGTGCTTTGGAGTGTCGGCAGATAACTCTTCGTTCTCCTCACATTTGAAATATGTGACACAGCTGAAGGAGGAGTTGCAGGCTGCTTATCAGTTAGCCCGTGCCTCCGCGAGTAGGATGAATGAGGGCAATAAGACAAGGTATGACCAGAAAGTGCGCTATCATAACCTGAGTTTGGGGGATCGGGTTTTGATTAGAAACCTGGGTCTTAAAGGGAAGCAGAAGTTGGCTGACAGGTGGAATTCCTGCCTTTACGTGGTAGACAGTCAATTGTCTGATCTTCCAGTGTACAGACTCAAGCCTGTTGATGGTAACGGCCCAGTCAAGGTGATGCACCATAACTATATCTTGCCTTTGGGACAGGAGGTAAGACTAGGTCCTGTGGTCGCCGCCGCTCCAGCCCGTGGCCCAAGGGCTGTGAAGCGTAGATCAGCAAAGGAGAAGACTAGAACTGGTGTCTCTGAGGTGTTGCCCCCTGTGGTCTGTGCACAGTTTAGTGGGTCAGATTCTGATTCAGAATATGGTTGTTATGCTGAGGATGCTGTGCAACACGCTCCTCTGCCTGCTAGATGGGTACCAGATTCTGCTGCACCATGTGTCTCCACCGCTGTTAGAAGCCCCAGGTTAGTACACGCACCGAGTGATGTAACGTTAGCTCCACCCAACACTGCACTCCCTGTCCCTCCATATAGGCCCTCTGAAGTAGCTGAAGACTTGGTAGCTGCAGGCCGGGAGGGTAGCTCTCCTAATGTTCCCTTGGTAGCTGCCTCAGACTCAGTACCCCTCGCCGTACGTAGGTCACATAGGGATAGGAAGCCTACTAATCGCTTGACTTATGGCCAGCTGGGCGTGCAGAGCAAACGCATAGCTACACCACACCGGTTTTCTCATGCCTGGTGGTGTTCTCCACAGGCTCTTTGTAGCACATGCACACACATGCCGTTTCTAGTCCCATGCACAACTGCCAATGCACCCATTGCTAGTTTTAAGCACTAGTCTCTGTTTGTTTTGGTGTGTTTGTTTTGTCTTGGTAATTTCTTTATTGTTTTTTCTTTATCTCTACTTTCCTGTTCACTTTCTGATGCGTGTGACCCAGCATGGGGGCATGCTGTTTTCTTGGTGGGGGGAGAATGTAAGGACCTCTAAAATAAGGTCATTGATACTGTTCATTGGGATATCAGCCATTTTTTTTGTATTGCATTGTAGTGCCTGGTTGACTCCATTTACCGTGATGCCTTGTGGCGTCATCAGTTTTCAATGTTTAAATGTTCTGATCTGTATTGTCCAATCCCATGTATTGTTGATGTATGTTTTTTTTGAAATTCCGTGATACCCAATGGTAGAGCGATAAATATCTGTTTTCCCGCGAACTAGGCGGTACTCGAACATTCCAGGGCGGGAACATTCGATCACCTCGAGAGAGAGAGGCGAGCTGAGCCGTTTGGACAGTGGAGAGAGACTGGCGCGTTTTGTGGTCTGTGTTTTTTTTGTTTTTTATTGAGTCGTGGAGGGACTGTTTATAACGGACATCGAGAACAAACGGGACAGAAGGGACATTGCGTCGGAGTGTGCGCGGTGTGGTTGGTGGTCGGCTCGCAACGTGGACTGTTGTTCGTCGGAGCTAGCTCTTAGCCAATCCAGCCCCCTTCTCGTGTGGCCATCTGCTGCTGGGCCCCATCGGGAACCCCCCCCCCTCTCCTCGCCACCCGCTTGCTGTGGAGGACTCGGTGCGGGACCGAGTGGCTGTTCGGCGAGCAACTGCTGATGCTGGTTCGTGATTACACTTACACTGACATACACACACATGCGCGCCCGTGCGCGTTAACGTTTGGCTCTGGTTTGGACCTGTGGCTCTTGCTGGGCAGCGCAGCGGTTGCTGTGTTGCCTGCGGCTCAGGGAGCTGCCATCAAGTGCACCATCGTAAGGGCCCCAACTGCGCGCTGTTTTGTTTTGTGTCTGTTTTCTGATGTTTGGGGTTGATCGGAAGGGTTTATACGAGTGATCATTTGTTTTTATAGTAAATGTTTATCACAACTACGGTTCTCTAAGTTGTAAACGTAGCCCGTGTAAATTATAAACTTTGTGTCACTTTTTCTAGCTTGCTCTCTCTCTCTCTCTCTCTCTCTCTCTCTCCCTTTATTTTTTTTTCTTTCTTAGTTGAGTTGTTTTATTATTCAATAAATTTTGTACTACTGTATTTCAATTCACATGTTGGGTCTTGGCAGATCATTTACCTTCTCACAACTGACTGGTGTTTAGTTAGTTTGGTTAGCGTAACACTCACTTTTACACATTTATTTGTATGAACATTCTGAGGAGATACGTCCTGCACTAGCTTCAAAGTAAGTGTAGTATTTCCCCAGTGGAGGCACCGCGCTACTAAATTTGCAATTGTTATTACTTTATTCACATTTATATTCTTCACCTTCAACTACACAGTTATAAAAATAATAATTATTAATTATATTTGTGGTATCAGGAGTTTCAGTCAGCTCACCATTCCACCGCTGAGAATTTAGGAATCCTGTTGCGCCATTGTTTATTAATATTTAGTGTAATTCATTTTAGCTCTTACTGAGTGCTCTAGCACCCGCTAAAAAGGGGTTACACAACAAAGTCGCTTGCGACAGGGGTGACGTATGTCACTGCACCGGTACTTAAGGTGCGTTCACCCCGGAAGCCTTCTCTTGCATCTTCTCATGCAGAGCAGGTTTTCGAGTTATATTATTTTTCTAAGAGCAATCGCTGGAGTCTTGCAAACCCTTAACGGGTTGGAACTGCGTTTTTTTTCGCCCTCTTAAGACTGCGATTTGTCATTTGGTTAAGGTAAGAAACCGTTTATGAGTAAGTTCACTGACTTCGGCAGCTAGCAACTTCTAATTATAAATTTCAGTTTTACCGCGATCATAGGGGTGTTTTCTCGCCTTGCAGCGATCTAATAAGTATCGTTTTGTTGTAAATATGACACTTATTTGGTGCTTGTGTGCGCTTCTGATTCGCACTGTAGCTTGTTTACTTCAGCTGATTGCTGAGTGAGTTCGCTCTGTCTTCGGCAGATAGCAACTTCTCATTATAAGTTTCAGTTTCACCGCGATCATAGGGGTGTTTTCTCGCCTTGTAGCGATCTAATAAGTATCATTTTGTTGCAAGTATGACACTTATTTGGTGCTTGTGTGCGCTCCTGATTCGCACTGTAGCTTAGCTTGTTTACTTCAGCTGTTTGCTGAGTGAGTTCGCTCTGTCTTCGGCAGATAGCAACTTCTAATTATAAGTTTCAGTTTTACTGCGATCATAGGGGTGTTTTCTCGCCTTGTAGCGATCTAATAAGTATAATTTTGTTGCAAGTATGATACTTAATTGGTGCTTGTGTGCGCTTCTGATTCACACTTTAGCTTGTTTACTTCAGCTGATTGCTGATTACCTAAACGCAGCTGGGTGAGTGTGTTCGCTCCTGACTCCACCGGGGATATTTCATTTTGGGTGCTTGGTTCTGTATTGGTACTTCGACACTGCTTGTTTACCATCACCTAATCCATATTTAGGTAAGTAGAATAAACAGCAGTCATGTTTATGTGCTGATTGTCTCGAAGCTTTAAGGTAAGTAAAGTATTTTCAACTAAACCGGTTATGAGCGAGTTCGCTCGGACTTCGGCAGCCAGCAGCTTCTAATTATAAGTTTCACCGTGATCATATGGATATTTTCTCGCCTTGTAGCGATCTAATAAGTATCGTTTTGTTGCAAATGTGATACTTATTTGGTGTTTTTGTACGCTTTTGATTCGCGCTGTAGCTTGTTTATTTCAGCTTTGATTGCTGATTACCTGAACGCGGTTGGGTGAGTATGTTCGCTCCTGACTCCGCCACGGATATTTCGTTTTGTTTACTTGACGCACTGCTAGACTTGCTCAGCTGGAAAGCAGTTTGGGCTCTCGACTGCCCCCAGCACCGAGCGACTACGCTCTGCCTCCTAAGTCTAGGAAGCGCCCTAAGCAGCCGTCACGTGAGGCTCCCTGGAGGCCCAAGTACCAGAAGGTGGACCCCTTGGCGCAACGAGTGGGCACCTTGGCTTCTTTTTGTATTGTATTGATTTATTTCGCAATAAAAACATATACATAACATGTAAACATATAAATATTGCGGAGGATAACACAAAAGTAAAAATACTTATTTCCATTGTGGTCCTTCAGAGCTTGCTGAGATTAAGGCTTTGCTCTATAACCTACAACTGCCTGAGGCACGGCCTGCTGATGCTCTCGCCTCTGCTGCCTCATTTACTCCTCCTGAGCCACAGCCTCCGGTGCTGTCCCCGGCCGCGGAGCTTCAAGAGGAGGACGTGCTTTCCACTATGGTCAAGCCCGCGATAAAAATGGCGCTAGCCCGCCTGGGGTGGGACACGGCACCATCTGAAGTACAGATGCAGAGTGCCTTTTTTAGACTCCCCCTCTGCTGTTTTCACTGTTCCACCTTCAGCCCCCTTTGTTGAGGGAGCTGTAGAGATGCAGGGTGCGTCCAGTCAGGGTCTGGTCAGCATGCCAACAATCGAACAGGCCCTTGCGGCCCTGATCCTTCACCGGACGAGGCGTTGAGACCCGACGCTCGCTGTCCACGGCCACAGTGTCATTTGACCGATGACTCCATCGGGAAGAGCTATGACGCTGCAGCACGGGCTGCATGCATAGGCAATTCATTATCTCACCTGATCCTGGCCCAGTCTCAGGCTCTTCAGTCTTCTGGAGCAGACCCATCACTGCAAAGCCTAAGCGAGGCCTCGCTGCAGGCATTTGCTTTCATGTCCAGGGAGCTGGGCAGACTAATGTCGTCTTTAACTCTCGCCAGGCGTCAGGTATGGTTGGCTCAGTCACCACTCTCAGATCCCTGCAGGAGGGCCCTCCGCACTCTCCCAGTGATTCCGAGACAGCTCTTTGGTGCCGCCGCACAGGCACGTCGGGTACAACCCCCCCCCCAGGGGCCATAGGGGGCGTGGAGGCAGATGTTGACTACTCCACTCCAGCGGTCGGACACTTCACCAGTCAACAACTCGCCTACTGGGAAGTGGTAACATCGGACCCCTGGGTTATAGCCACCCTCTCTCAGGGTTACAGCATACAATTCAGATGCCGATCGCCAAGAGTGCAAGGGGTCAAAATGACTATAGTAAAAGACCAGGCCAAAGCTCTGGCACTACGCCAGGAGGTCTTGACCCTCCTGAAAAAGGGTGCCATCGAGCCATTAGATCCACCTTCACAAAACAGTGGGTTTTATTCCACCTATTTCACCATCCAAAAAAAAAGGGGGTGGGCTTCGCCCCATACTGGATCTGAGACATTTGAACGACCACCTCAAGGTCTTCAAATTCCGTATGCTGCACACATCCGACGTCTTAAACAGCATCAGACGGGACGATTGGTTCACAACCATCGATCTGAAGGATGCATACTTCCCAGAATCTTTATGAGATTCGTCGCAGCAGCACTGTCCCTACTTCAGAGCAGGGGAATGCGTATCCTCCCCTACCTGGACGACTGGTTGATTTGTTCTCAGTCAAGGGTAGACGCGCTCAGCGACCCAGCCGTGCTGGTTTCTCACATCACCAAACTTGGGCTCAGGGTGAACCACGCCAAGAGCTCCCTCACACCCAGCCAGAAGACTGTTTTTCTTGACCTTCAGCTGGATTCTCAGCTGTTGAGGGCAACCCTGTCTCAGCGATGGGTGAGCGATATTGTCTGACGGTTACATCGCTTCAGGAAGGGACGAACCCCGACCTTCAGGTCTTTCCAGACACTACTAGGTATGCTCACCGTGGCCTTGTCGGTAGTTCCATTGGGCCTCCTCACACTCAGGTCTCTACAAATCTGGATGAACAGCCTTGGTTTACATCCACAACATCACAGGCACAGGCCAGTCAGAATCACGGCCAGTTGCTCCTCATGTCTACACCCATGGAGAGAGCACTCTTTTCTAATGCGAGGGGTCCCCATGGGGTCCATACCCTCTCGCAGAGAAGTAGTCGCCACCGATGCATCACTGATCGGCTGGGGCACAGTGTGGCAGTGCAGGACTGCCCGGGGTGTATGGGCCCCACAACAGCGAGGACAACACATCAAGGTGTTAGAGCTGCAGGCCGTCTTCCTCGCCCTGAAACATTTCCTTCTGGTTTTAGCGGGTCAGCATGTCCATATAAAGACCGACAATACATCTGTGGTCTATCATATAAACCACCAGGGCGGCACCAGGTCACTACCTTCCCTGAAGGCTCACTTGGCACCTGCTGACAGGGGCTTACCCTTGTCTGGTGAGCCCGAGGGCAATGCATTTACCAGGAGTGAGGAACACTGCTGCGGTTCTTCTGTCACGACAGAACCCCGACCCGGTGGAGTGGAAGCTGCACCCGGAAGTGGTGCAGAGTATTTGGCTGCGATACGGCAGGGCAGAGGTGAACCTTTTCACCTCCCAGGCCACGACACATTGTCCCCTGTGGTTTACACTGAAAGAAACGTCAAGCCCCTTGGGCCAAGACGCACTGGCACACGAGTGGCCACAGCAGCTCCTGTATGCTTTCCCACCACTCCCGCTAATTCTGCCCACTCTCGAGAGGATCCTCAAGGAGGGCCACAGGGTGCTGTTGATAGCCCCCTATTGGCCAGAGAGAGTCTGGTTCCCTACCCTGTACAGGTTGCTGTACAAGGAGCCTTGGTGTCTCCCTGCATGGATGGACCTCCTCTCACAGATGGGGGGTCAAATTTGGCATCCGAACCCAGCACGGTTGTGGCTGTGGGTGTGGCCTCTGAAGGGCCTGACCCACTGCTAGCAGAATGTGAGTCGACTGTGGTGCGGACCATCCAGTGTTCCCGCGCACCTTCCACCAATGCGCTCTATGCCAATAGGTGGAAGCTCTTTGTGAGTTGGTGCCAAGCATGCCATCAGGAACCAGCATGTTGCCCGATACCGGTGATTCTCAGCTTTTTACAGTCTCGTCTGGACAAGAGCCTTGCACCCTCCACCATCAAGATGTATGTAGCGGCTATATCCGCAGTGCACAACAGGGTAGACGGGCTGAAAGTGGGATCCCACACACTGGTGAGCCGCTTTCTTAAAGGTGCTCAGCGCATAAGATCCCCTCAACGCAGTCCAAGACCAGCTTGGGACTTGCCTCTGGTTTTAAGTGCACTGTGTAAACCTCCATTTGAACCCCTACAGGGGACGGAGCTCAATTGGCTATCTTTAAAGACAGCATTCCCTTAGCTATGGCATCGGCTAAGAGAGCGGGTGAACTACACGCCCTGTCTATCGGCCGGGAGTGCTTACAATGGAGCCCCGATGGCACGGGTGTAACATTGTGGCCTAATCCTTTGTTTATGCCCAAGAACTTCTCCTCTTCGTACACCAATCAGCCCCTCAGCCTGGAAGCCTTCAGACCACCGCCTGAGGAGAATGAGCAGGGCCAAGGTCACATCCTTCTTTGCCCAGTTCGAGCACTGAGGGCATACATTGAAGCGACTGCTGCATTTCGGCAGTCGGATGCACTGTTTGTGGGTCACACTGGACATAGGCGCGGCCACGCGTTGTCCAAACAGAGACTGTCGAACTGGACCGTGGAGGCCATTAACAGCAGCCTCCCGGTCCCTCCCTCCCCACATCCGAGGCCACTCCACTCGGAGTGTGGCTGCATCATGGGCGGCTCTACGTGGAGTTCCACTCCCTGACATCTGGGCCGCTGCCTCATGGGTCTCAACTTGCACGTTTGCAAGGTTTTATAGGGTTAATGTGGCCATGCACAATCCACTGGCCACAGCCACCCTTTTCAGCCATTCATAGGGTAAGTAGGTCTTCCTCGTGACCCTGTTGGTATTAGTCATCCGGGTGCTTTAAGCACCGCCTCTGGCGGTCAGGAGAAATGAAATAGAATGATGGTTATGTATGTAACCGCGGTTCTATGAATTTCGGATGACCACCAGAGCTTGGCCGTCACTCGGAAGGCTGACGAGAAGACTGCCAAGAGAACGCTTCCGGGGTGAACGCACCTTAAGTACCGGTGCAGTGACATACGTCACCCCTGTCGCAAGCGACTTTGTTGGTATACACACTCGAACTGCATGCGCATGTGATGGACATCCGGGTGCTTTAAGCACCGCCTCTGGCGGTCATCCGAAATTCATAGAACTGCGGTTACATACGTAACCATCGTTTCAGATGGAACAGCTGGAAAAGGGCTGATGATCAGGAGAAGGACGCCTGGAATCCAGTCCTGTTCTAAAGGAATGCCATAATTGGGTGTAAATCATGATACGATGATGAGACTTAAGATTGGCCCACGCCCAGTCGAAACCTGAAGAGGTGAATTAAACAACAAGGTGGAAAAGGATGAAGTGATTTCATTATGAACTTTGTTTGGATGACTAGAACATTAATTCTGATAAGTCTTCTGTAACTGTTCAGGTATTTATAGATTTTATTTTTAAAATGTAGTTCTCACACACACACACACACACACACACACACACACACACTCGTTTCCCCTTCTGCTGTTTCATTTTATCCTTGGGCATTTTTCTGATCTTTTTATTTTTACTGCTTGACCATTTTGTAGTTTATTAGATTATTATGGTTTCAAAATGGGATCAGAAATTTAAACATAATGTAAGTAAACTATGTGCAAACATTACAATAAATTCAATATAAAATATTTTTTAATTGTCCAGTCATATGTGACACAACAAATAAAATAAATGACAAAAGAAAAGTACACATGGGGAAAAGTGTAAAGGAATAGCAGTGTTTGGTCAGATCAATCCCACAGTCCAAAGACATGCAGGTTAGGTTAACTGGTGGCTCTAAATTGACTGGAGGTGTGAATGTGAGTGTGAACGGTTGTGTGTCTCTGTGTGTCGCCCTGTGATGATCTGGTGACTTGTCCAGGGTGAACCCCACCTCTCACCCATAGTCAGCTGGGATAGGATCCAGCTTACCCACGACCCTGCACAGGATAAGCGGCTACAGAGAATGGATGGATGGTCAGGTCAATTAAATCACTTCAGAATCCTGTTCCTGAGAGAGAGAGAGATGTGTTCATTGCTCACTGAAAGGAATAGAAAATGTAAAGTAAATACATGCATGGGTTGGTAGCTTGTAATATTGAGAGCCTGTAAGAAAAGTTTCAGGCATGTTTGACCATTTATAAGAAAGCTGTGAGCATTTTTGTATCGCTGCTCTAATGCCACCAGGAGGCCGCCATGTTGCCTGTTGGAAGTGCGATGCAAGACGTCATTTGGGCGCAAGGCTGAGTGTAGCTCTTCAGTACTGAAGGAGCAAAGCGAAAGGTCTGCTAAGGTGAGAATGTCGATTTTTTTTTCACTATACATCTGAAATAGTGTATTAATGAGCTGCAACCCTGACTTTTGGGCAAACCTCAACTCTTTACCTGTAAAACAAGGCTGAAACTACATTATACTACTGTGGCAGCGGGGGCGTGGTCAAGCGCTGGTCTGTGACAGGAGGGCGGAGTCAGGGAAGGTAAGTGGCAGAATCACTACACCTGACGGCAATTAACCTGTGTTTGTGTGTCTTCCCAGTGACAGCGCCCTATTTAAGGAGGGAGAGCGAGAGCAGAGGAGCTGATCCCCGACCTAGACGCTGGTTGTGTTGATGTGTGTGTTCATTTGGAAAGTTGTTCACTGAAAAGTGTGGCAATAAAGCCCTTTTTGCAAACCTGATCTCTGTCCTGCCATCCTCTGTGCTCCACTCACCCCTATTGAACTGCTACAGTGGTGCCGAAACCCGGGAAAGTGGAGCACCAGCCGAGCAGCCCCATGGAGTCCTCCCCATTCACCGACCTGGTCCACGCCCTCGCCACGGCCCAGCAAAGCCAGCACCAGGCGCTCGTCACCCTCCGGAAGAGCGACACTTCGAGGCCCTGGTGCTGGCCCAACAAGAAGATCGAGAGGCATTCCGGCACCTCCTCACGTCGGCGGGGTCCACCAGCGCTCCTACCGCGGGCCAGTCTCCCTTCACCGTCACCAAGATGGGCCCGCAGGACGACCCCGAGGCGTTCATCATGCTATTCAAGCAAGTCGCCGAAGCCTCGGGGTGGCCGATGGAGCAGCGCGCGGCGCGCCTCCTCCCCCTGCTAACGGGAGAGGCACAGCTGGCCGCGCTACAGCTCCCTGCCGACCGCCGGCTGGCCTACGTGGACCTCCGGCGGGCCGTCCTCCAGCGAGTGGGGCACACCCCAGAACAGCAACGCCAGCGCTTCCGCGCGTTGCGCTTGGAGGAAGTCGGCCAGCAGCTCCGGGACGCCTGCTGGCGGTGGTTGAGGGCCGACAACCACGACGCCGAGGGAATCATCGACCAGGTGGTGCTGGAACAGTTCATCGCTCGCTTGCCAGCAGGAACCGCAGAGTGGGTCCCGTGCCACCGCCCGGCATCACTGGATCAGGCAGTCGAGCTGGCGGAGGACCATTTGGCGGCTGTCCCGGCGGCAGGACAGCAGACGGCATCTTCTCTTCTCTCCTCTTCTCTCTCTGTCTCTCTCTCTCCCCCTCCTCCTGTGTCCCGTCCTCGCCCCATTCCCCCACCGCGGAGGCGGGGGCCGGCACCACCCCAGCCGGCCCGCCGCAACCGTGGTGCCCTCCCGTTTCTCCCTTCTGTGTCTGTCTCTCCCCCACCTCAGGTGAGTGAGCCCCAGAACACAGGTGCAGAGGGAAAGCCCAGGCCGGTTTGCTGGTGCTGCGGGGAGCCGGGCCACCTTCAACAGCAGTTAGTAAATCCAGCGGCCATTCCAAAAGCGCCTTTGCGACCTCTACCATTAATCGAGACCCCGTTCGAAAGGATTGGGATGGATCTCGTCGGGCAATTAGATCGGTCAGCACGAGGGTACCACTTTATATTAGTTCTGGTGAACTATGCAACGCAATACCCGGAAGCAGTGCCTCTGGGCAATATCTCAGCACGCAGTATTGCAGAGGCGCTCTTCTGCGTTATCTCCCGAGTTGGAATCCCTAAAGAGATTCTAACTGATCAAGGCACCACATTTATGTCACGGACCCTGCGCAAACTGTATGGGTTATTGGGGATTAAGCCGATCCGCACCAGCGTGTATCACCCACAAACGGACGGTTTAGTGGAACGGTTCAATCGCACCCTCAAGAATATCATTAAAAAATTCGTAAGTGAGGACACACATAATTGGGATAAGTAGCTCGAGCCCTTGTTGTTTTCAGTGCGAGAGGTTCCCCAAGCCTCCATGGGGTTCTCCCCGTTCGAATTATTATATGGATGTAAGCCGCGCGGCATTCTAGATGTGCTGCGGGAAAATTGGGAGGAGGGACCTTCACAAAGTAAGAACAAAATTCAATATGTTATGGACCTGCACGCAAAACTCCACATGCTCACCCACCTAACCCAGGAGAATTTGCGGCAGGCCCAAGAACGGCAAGCCCGCCTGTACAACAAGGGTACGCGCCTTAGAGAGTTCACACTGGGAGATAAGGTACTTGTACTGTTGCCCATGTCGAGCTCCAAATTGATTGCCAAGTGGCAAGGACCCTTTGAGGTCACACGGCGAGTCGGGGACGTCAACTATGAGGTAAGGCGAACGGACAGGGGTGGGGTGCTACAGATTTACCACCTCAATCTGCTTAAACTCTGGAATGAGGAGGTCCCTGTGGTGTTGGTGTTGGTGGTTCCGGAGAAGGCGGAGCTGGGGCTGGAGGTTCAAAAAGGGGCATTGACATCACGTACCTCTCCGGTCCCCTGTGGAGACCACCTCTCCCCGACCCAACTCACGGAGGTCGCCCACTTGCAGACTGAGTTTTCGGATGTGTTCTCACCCCTGCCCAGTCACACTAACCTCATAGAGCACCACATAGAGACGCCCCCGGGGGTAGTAGTGCGTAGCCGCTCTTACAGACTACCTGAACACAAAAAAAAGGTGGTTCGGGAAGAACTTGAGAACATGCTCGAAATGGGCATCGTCGAGGAGTCCCACAGTGACTGGAGCAGCCCGGTGGTCTTGGTACCCAAGGCCGACGGGTCGGTCCGGTTCTGTGTGGACTACAGAAAAGTCAACACGGTGTCTAAATTCGATGCGTACCCAATGCCTCGTATTGATGAGTTGCTCGATCGACTCGGCACTGCTCGCTTTTATTCGACACTGGATTTGACGAAGGGATATTGGCAGATCCCCTTGACTCCCCTATCCCGAGAAAAAACGGCCTTTTCCACACCGTTTGGTTTACACCAATTCGTCACCCTTCCGTTTGGGCTGTTTGGGGCACCCGCTACGTTTCAGCGGCTGATGGATAGAGTCCTCCGCCCCCATGCCACTTATGTGGCCGCGTATCTAGATGATATCATCATCTATAGTAATGACTGGCCGAGGCAGCTTGAACATCTGAGGGCCGTCCTTAGGTCGCTGAAGCGAGTGGGGCTCACAGCCAACCCAAAGAAGTGTGCAATTGGGCGGGTGGAAGTACGGTATCTGGGCTTCCACTTGGGCAATGGGCAGGTGCGTCCCCAAATTAATAAGACGGCAGCGATTGCGGCCAGCCCGAGGCCCAAGACCAAAAAGGGGGTGAGACAGTTCCTGGGGCTGGCTGGCTATTACCGTAGGTTTATACCTAATTATTCGGACGTCACCAGCCCACTGACTGATCTCACTAAAAAGGGGGCACCAGATCTGGGCCAGCGGGCTTTTTCAGAGGTAAAGGCTGCACTGTGTGGAGGGCCACTTCTCCACTCCCCTGACTTTTCTCTCCCCTTTTCAGACCGATGCATCAGACAGAGGGCTGGGGCAGTTTTGTCCCAGGAGGTGGAGGGGGAGGACCACCCTGTCCTCTACATCAGTAGGAAGCTGTCAGTGCGTGAGGGGTGCTACAGCACCATTGAAAAGGAGTGTCTAGCGATCAAATGGGTGGTTCTCACCCTCTGTTACTACCTGCTGGGGCACCCTTTCACCCTCTGTTCGGACCACGCGCCCCTCCAGTGGCTCCACCGCATGAAAGATGCCAATGCGCGGATCACCCATTGGTATCTGGCACTCCAACCCTTCAACTTTAAGGTAGTCCACAGGCCGGGGGCGCAGATGGTCGTGGCGGACTTCCTCTCCCATCGGGGGGGGGGGGGGGGGAGTCGGCTGCGGGCCGGACGGCCACCCGGCCTGAGTCGGGCGGTGGGAGTATGTGGTAGCGGGGGCATGGTCAAGCGCTGGTCTGTGACAGGAGGGCGGAGTCAGGGAAGGTAAGTGGCAGAATCACTACACCTGACGGCAATTAACCCGTGTTTGTGTGTCTTCCCAGTGACCACGCCCTATTTAAGGAGGGAGAGCGAGAGCAGAGGAGCTGATCCCCGAACTAGACGCTGGTTGTGATGATGTGTGTCTGTTCATTGGGAAAGTTGTTCACTGAAAAGTGTGGCAATAAAGCCCTTTTTGCAAACCTGATCTCTGTCCTGCCGTCCTCTGTGCTCCACTCACCCCTATCGAACTGCTACAACTACTCGTTAGCATGCTTAGCATGCTCTCGACTCATTCATGAAAAACTTCATCAAGACGTCCCCAGGCTAGCCGACCGTAATTACCGTGGTAGACAGTCCAACTCCTGCAGCAACGCAGAAAGACGGTAAACAAACACTGCTTTACTATACAGGATTCATCTGAACATTACAGCAGGATGCACTTGTAAGAGAAAAGGCAGACATATTGCCAGAAACCCCCGAGCTGCTGGTAGCTGAAGCCATATGCAAAGGAAAACAGAGGTGTGGAAGATGTACAGGAGAACATGAATACGGAAAGTGTGAAAGTGGAGCCAAGTTAAAGTGCTGTAAAGGCCTCTGCATGCTCTTGCGCCAAGGCTTTCGCAGATAGCTTTTCGCAGACAGTTGTAATTTATCGTTGAGCGGGGAGTAATAGGCGTGCGCGATGTTATTCACCGGCACAACGCAAGGGGGCGCGAAGTCGCTAGGAGTAGTTGGTGGGTGTGGTTAGTGGAGTGTTTATCCTCCGGTTACTTATAATGACTAGAACTTTTTTTTTTATAATGACTAGAACTGGAGTCGTATAGATGTACGTACTTCCTCAATCAACCGCTCTTCGTGCTGCTCCATCTTCGCTCGTGTTTTTAAAAATGCCGGTCGTGAAAACAAACCAAACCGGGAAAGTAGGGAAGCGGAAGTGCGTGTACAGCGGATGTAGAGTGGACCAATCAGAGCCCTCTTGTCTGCGGCGCTGTCTGCGAGGCTTCTGTGGTGGTCACAATTTTTGGGAGGTGCGCGCAGAGCGTCTGCGAAGGTGGGGGACTATGCAGACACTGTCTGCGACACCGTCTGCGAGGACTGCGTTGTCAGCATAAATTGGCCTTAACTGTGGAGGGGAATAGACCTCAGCCTCTCGCGGATGTGAGGCCAGTAAGAGAGCAGCAGAGGTGCAAAAAGTGAAAATCTCACAAGGGATAAAACATGCAGAAGCAGTAAGGAGGGCGTCTGGTCAGACAGAGAAGCCAAAACAAAGTAACACAGAAAGCTACAAAACAAACCCATGTGAAGGCTGTGATAAAATAAAGGAGGAGACGCTGATTGTAAGGAGAAATTGTGTTATTCATGGTGGAGGTGATAAACTGCTCAGCACAAACAGACAAGAAAACTGAGAAAATCAAAATAGTGAAGTCAGCAGAAAAATATCTTGGGGTTAAGGGTTTGTGTTGGGAAGCGGTTGAGGAAGTGCTAAATGGAGAAGGCCCCCCTAGTTCACAGGCCCCGAGACTTGGTGATTCATGGCATTGATCATTCTGCAGTGGAATGTAAGAAGTCTCCTTGCTTATGGTCAGGAGTTTAAACATTTCTTAATAAATTTACAAGATAAACCAAACATAATCTGCATACAGGAAACCTGGCCGAAACCAAAATGGGATTTTATTCTACATGGATACACTGCTATTAGAAATGACAGGAAATATGGTAAAGGTGGAGGGGTGCTAATATTTGTGCAGAATGGGATGAGGTACAAATGTAGTCAATAAGGACAAGAGAAGATTTCAATCATTAATTATTATAACCCTTGTAAAAGGTTGACTAAAGACACGTTAAATATTATTGGTGGAAGGCTGCAGGGTAAAGTAATACGGTGTGGGGACTTTCATGCTCATAGTACACTGTGGGGTAGTAGGGATACAGAGGCTAATGGTTCAAGTATAGAAGATTTTATTGATGAGAAATTAGTGTATGTTAACTATGATAAAGGCACAAAATATAACTGTATACAAAACACAAACTTCAAATCGACCTCACGCTCACGTTGCAGGAAATAGCAGGTATTACAACATGGGAAGTGATTAATAAAACACCTGTCAGTAGTGATCATTATCCTATAGTGATCAAAGTTGGTACAGAAGTATGTCAGGAAATATCAATGTGGATGCCAAGGTGGAATTTCAAAGAAGCCAACTGAGACAAATTTCAAATATTAAATAAGATGTGAAGAACTGGTTAGGGAGGATATTACTGGTGTAGAGGAGTTTAACAATAAGTTGGTGACAGCAATCATACAGACAGCAAAGGAAACAATTCCAAAGGCAGTAGGAGGCAGAGAGAATGGGATGGTTCCCTGGTGGGATGAAAATTGTAGAAAAGCTGTCAAAAGAAGAAATCGAGCTTTCAGACAATTAAAGAAACATCATTCATTAGAAACATTAATTCAGTATAAAAGAGCACAAGCAATAGTTCGAAGAATTATTAGAATAATAAAACGTACAGATTGGAGACACTACTGCAGTAGCATAGGCAGGGAAACGCAGCTGTCAGATGTCTGGGGAACGATCAGACAAATGAGTGGTATAAGAAGGTATGAAATACCAATGTTAAACCAAAATAATAAAATAGCAGTTACAAACAGACAAAGCAGAGCTATTGGCACAAACATTTGTTAAAATTCATAGCTTAGAGAATCTGTCAAATACAGCTAGACAATCTAGGGATAATACACTGGCATTAAATCCAGGTGTTGAGGTGAGGAAAACTACATTAGGTGATAGTCTAGATTTACCCTTCAGTCTATTTGAGTTAAATAGAGCAATCATGAAGGTAAAGCAAACTTCCCCAGGGAAAGATGGTATTAGCTATAGCATGCTGGAACATCTGGATAATCAGTCACGTGATGTAGTTTTGAGACTATTTAACATGGTTTGGGAAACAGGAATAATTCCAACAACCTGGAAGCAGTCTACTGTATCATTGTGCCAATTTTAAAACCTGGAAAAGACCCTTCTGACCCTTCAAACTACAGACCAATAGCATGAACATCACAGTTTGGTAAAACAATGGAGTGGATGACAACTGAGAGGCTTAATTATTTTATGGAAAGTAAATACCTGTTCGCACCTTATCAAAGCAGATTCCATAAAGGAAGAAACACCTTGGACTCTGTCTTATCCTTGGAATCAGAAAAAATCAGGAAAGCCCAGACTAATAAAGAAATAGTTGTCACGGTCCTGTTTGATGTAGAAAGAGCATATGATATGTTGTGGAAAGAAAGACTTCTTCCCCTCCTTGAACTGCCACCTTATTGTGGTGGAGGGGTTTGTGTGCTTGAATGATCCTAGGAGCTATGTTGTCGGGGGCATTATGCCCCTGTCAGGGTTTCCCAAGGCAGACAGGTCCTAGGTGACAGGCCAGACTAAGAGCAGTTCACCAAAACCCCTATGGAGAAAAATCCAAGGACCGTGACGTCGCCCGGGATGACGCAGCCGGGGCCCCACCCTGGAGCCAGGCCTGGGGTTGGGGCTCGTATGCGAGCGCTTGGTGGCCGGGCCTTTGCCCATGGGGCCCGGCCGGGCTCAGCCCGAAGAGGTGACGTGGGCCCGACCTCCTGTGGGTTCACCACCCACAGAGGTAGCAGTAGGGGACTGGTGCAATGTGGATTGGGTGGCAGTCGAAGGCAGGGGCCTCGACGACCTGATCCCCGGACACAGCGGCTGGCTGTTGGGACATGGAATGTCACTTCGCTGGGGGGGAAAGAGCCTGAGCTTGTGCGGGAGGTTGAGAGGTACCGGCTAGAGATAGTCGGGCTCACCTCCACGCACAGCTTGGGCTCTGGAACCCAGCTCCTCGAGAGGGGCTGGACTCTCCACTTCTCTGGAGTCGCCCGTGGTGAGCGGCGGCGGGCTGGTGTGGGCTTGCTTATAGCTCCCCAGCTCAGCCGCCATGTGTTGGAGTTTACCCCAGTGAACGAGAGGGTCGCCTCGCTGCGCCTTCGGATTGGGGAGAGGGCTCTTGCTGTTGTTTGTGCCTATGGCCCAAATAGCAGTATAGAGTATCCGGCCTTCTTGGAGTCCCTGGGAGAGGTACTGAGGAGTGCTCAGACTGGGGACTCCATTGTGTTACTGGGGGACTTCAATGCTCACGTGGGAGATGACAGTGACACCTGGAGGGGCGTGGTTGGGAGAAACGGCCTCCCCGATCTGAACCCGAGTGGTGTTTTGTTATTGGACTTCTGTGCTAGTCACGGTTTGTCCATAACGAACACCATGTTCGAGCATAGGGGTGTCCATAAGTGCACGTGGCACCAGGACACCTTAGGTCGGAGGTCAATGATAGACTTTGTAGTCGTTTCATCTGATCTCCGGCCCTATGTCTTGGACACTCGGGTGAAGAGAGGGGCTGAGCTGTCAACTGATCACCACCTGGTGGTGAGTTGGATCCGCTGGCGGAGGAGGAAGCTGGACAGACCTGGCAGGCCCAAACGTATGGTGAGGGTCTGCTGGGAACGTCTGGCCGAGCACTCTGTCGGGGAGGTCTTTAACTCCCACCTCCGGGAGAGCTTTTCCCAGCTTCCGAGGGAGGCGGGGGACATTGAGTCTGAGTGGACCATGTTCTCTACCTCCATTGTGGACGCAGCTGTTCGGAGCTGTGGCCACAAGGTCTCCGGTGCCTGTCGTGGCGGCAATCCCCGAACCCGGTGGTGGACACCTGAAGTAAGGGATGCCGTCAAGCTGAAGAAGGAGTCCTATCGGGCCATGTTAACCTCCAGGACTCCCGAGGCAGCTAACGGGTATCGGCAGGCCAGGCGTGCTGCAGCTCGGGCAGTTGCGGAGGCAAAAACTCGGAACTGGGAGGAGTTCGGGGAGGCCATGGAGAAGGACTATCGGTCGGCCTCGAAGAAATTCTGGCAAACCGTCCGGCGCCTCAGGAGGGGGAAGCAGTACTCTGCCAACATTGTTTACAGTGCGGGTGGGGAGCTGTTGACCTCGACTGGGGACATTGTCGGGCGGTGGAAGGAATACTTTGAGGATCTCCTCAATCCCACCGTCATGTCTTCCACTGAGGAGACTGAGGCTGATGACTCAGAGGTGGACTCGTCCATTACCCAAGCCGAAGTCACTGAGGTGGTTTGCAAGCTCCTCGGTGGCAAGGCACCGGGGGTGGATGAGATCCGCCCTGAGTATCTCAAGTCTCTGGATGTTGTGGGGCTGTCTTGGTTGACACGCCTCTGCAACATCGCGTGGCGGTCGGGGACAGTGCCTCTGGAGTGGCAGACTGGGGTGGTGGTCCCTCTTTTTAAGAAAGGGGACCGGAGAGTGTGCCCCAATTATAGGGGAATCACACTTCTCAGCCTCCCAGGGAAGGTTTACTCCAGGGTACTGGAGAGGAGAATTCGACCAATAGTCGAACCTCGGATCCAGGAGGAACAATGCGGTTTTCGTCCTGGTCGCGGAACACTGGACCAGCTCTATACCCTTCATAGGGTGCTCGAGGGTTCATGGGAGTTTGCCCAACCAGTCCACATGTGCTTTGTGGATCTGGAGAAGGCATTCGACCGTGTCCCCCGTAGTATTCTGTGGGGGGTGCTTCGGGAGTATGGGGTTCGGGGCTCTTTGCTAAGGGCTGTCCGGTCCCTGTACGAACGGAGCAGGAGTCTGGTTCGCATTGCCGGCAGTAAGTCAGACCTGTTCCCAGTGCATGTTGGACTCCGTCAGGGCTGCCCTTTGTCACCGGTTCTGTTCATAATTTTTATGGACAGAATTTCTAGGCGCAGCCAGGGGCCAGAAGGAATCCTGTTTGGGAACCACAGGATTTCATCTCTGCTTTTTGCGGATGATGTTGTCCTGCTGGCTTCTTCAAACCAGGACCTTCAGCATGCACTGGGGCGGTTTGCAGTCGAGTGTGAAGCGGCTGGGATGAGAATCAGCACCTCCAAGTCCGAGGCCATGGTTCTCGACCGGAAAAGGGTGGCTTGCCCTCTCCAGGTTGGTGGAGAAGTTCTGCCTCAAGTGGAGGAGTTTAAGTATCTCGGGATCTTGTTCACGAGTGAGGGAAGGATGGAGCGTGAGATCGACAGGCGGATCGGTGCAGCCTCCGCAGTGATGCGGTCGCTTTACCGGTCCGTTGTGGTGAAGAAGGAGCTGAGCCAAAAGGCGAAGCTCTCAATTTACCGGTCGATCTACGTTCCGACTCTCACCTATGGTCATGAGCTTTGGGTAATGACCGAAAGGACAAGATCGCGGATACAAGCGGCCGAAATGAGTTTCCTTCGCAGGGTGGCTGGGCGCTCCCTTAGAGATAGGGTGAGAAGCACAGTCACTCGGGAGGAGCTCGGAGTAGAGCCGCTGCTGCTCCACATCGAGAGGAATCAGCTGAGGTGGCTCGGGCATCTTTTTCGGATGCCTCCTGGACGCCTCCCTGGGGAGGTGTTCCAGGCATGTCCCCCCGGGAGGAGGCCCCGGGGAAGACCCAGGACACGCTGGAGGGACTATGTCTCTCGGCTGGCCTGGGAACGCCTCGGTGTTCTTCCCGAGGAGCTGGCCGAGGTGTCTGGGGAAAGGGAAGTTTGGGCTTCCCTGCTTAGACTGCTGCCTCCGCGACCCGGTCCCGGATAAAGCGGAAGAAGACGAGACGAGACGAGAAAGACTTCTTATTAAATTAAATAAATTAGGTATAGGTGGTAGGTTATATAACTGGGTGTGAGACTTTCTATTTGGCAGAACAATAGAAGTAAGAGTAGGCGTGGAGTATTCGAACACATATTTAGTAGAAAATGGAACTCCACAAGGCAGTGTGTGTAGTCCGGTGTTATTTAACATAACGATCAATGACATTTTCGAGCAGGTAGAATATGGTATTGGGAAAGCACTGTATGCAGACGACGGGGCCCTCGGGATTAGGGGCAGAAATTTAGGATACATTCAGAAGAAAATGCAGACAGCAATAAAAACAGTAGAGGAATGGTCAAAGAAATGGGGGTTTAAGCTATCAATATCAAAGTCCCAGGTAATATGTTTTTCTAAGCAGCAAAAATCACTTTTGCTGAAACTATGTGGTCAAACACTTGAGCAAGTCAGAATGGTTTGGCGTCTTGAGGTTATTGTGGATGAGAAACTCATGTGGAGACAGCATATAGAACAAACGAAAGGAAAATGTAAGAAAATCAACAATCTTCTGTGTTGCTTGTCAGGACGGAACTGGGGGCAGCAAGGTCGTCATTACTAAACATTTACTGGGCACTCATGAGAGCAACATTAGATTATGGTTGTGTAGCCTGTGTGTCAGCGTCAAATAGCAACCTTAAAAATTAGATGTAGAGCAAACACAGGCCCTAAGAACATGCTGCAGGGCATTCAAAACCTCTCCAGTAGCTGCCACGCAGGTAGAAATGGGAGAAATGCCATTACATATTAGGAGAGTTAAGCTTATGTTGGCATACTGGGTTAACTTACAGGGACACACAATGAATTGCACCCAACAAAGGCCATCCTGCAGGAGTGCTGGGGACACAACCAATCAAACTTACAGTTTTGGATGGATTGGTGATGTCAAGGCAGGTGAAGCAGGTCGACACAGTCGCCAGTACAGCAAAACAGTTCCAATTTCAGCGATCCCTCCCTGGCTGTTTGTGATGCCATCTGTCGATCTGAATTTACAAAAAGAAATGAGAGACAAGTCCAAGTGAGTGCCTGCTTGTTACATTGTCCAAAGCTACATACAACAACACTTTGCAGATAAGACACTGTTATTTACAGATGGTTCAAAAAACCCTGAATCTGGACGTACTGGTGCTGCAGTATATATCCCACAGTATGGCACAGCTATAAAAAAGGAGATCATCATACCATCTTTCAGTATACACAGTAGAGCTTGTGGTCATAATGCTAGGATTACTATGGGTAGAGAAAAACCACCAAAACAATACACTAATAGCAACAGACAGTTTATCATCACTCATGAGCATCAGGTCAGAGAAATCATGCAGGGAATATATCATAAATGAAATATCATATATACAGAATACACAGAGTGGGTTTAAGTGGATGTTTCATTTGGGTTTCTGCTCATGTAGGAGTAGAAGGAAATGAGGATGTAAACATATTGGCAAAACAATCAGTGAAATCGCAAACAATTCATCTGCAAGTTTCATTATGTAAAGCTGAGGCTAGAACCATCATTAAGAGTCAAACAGAAAAAGTATGGCAGGAGAACTGGGACACCAGTGATACAGGAAGACATCTCTACAATATACAAAAGCATGTGGGTGTTAGGAGAAACAGAAGAGAGGAAACCATCATCACCCATCTAAGAATAGGCCATACAACACTCAACAAGACACTTCATGTAATAGGAAAACATCTGACGGGGTTATGCAGATGTAACCCACTCCTGGTAAATACACTGCTAGTCTCAGTTCATAAGGAGCTGAGGGACAGACCGTAATGACCAGAAATGAAAGTATACAGACAACAAGGGAAACTGTAACTTTTAGTAACTTTGCAGAATAACAAATAAATGAACATTTTAAAAATGGGCCCTTTAAAAATAATGAGTTGTTTGCCAGGAGTCAATAGAGTCGGTATATTTGTCCTGTCGATCCACTGCAAGTTTCTTAATGTTTGTAACTGCTCACGTGGCAGTTTCTTGTGATAAGAGTGCACACTTTAAGGATGTGTGTAGCCATTCTGGAAACTGGCACCACTCAGCCACCAGGTAGAGTGTTGGAGGAGTATTCGATGAGTCAAGCTGCAGTCCACGAAAAATCAGCTGGGAGGCTCGTCATCAACTGATCTTCAGAAATGGCACTCACTCCGTCCTTAAGACGTGACCTGTTTGATTTTGCAAACAGGACTTTAAGAATTTGTCGGATCTACTTGTATAACACTCATACGAAAGCATAATCATGTCACACTAAGTATCACATACAGTATATTGTTTTTTTTCGCGGTGCGGTTTCCATCAAATCCTGCGCTCTGATTGGCTGGCGAGCGGGTCCGTATCCTACGATACGGACCCCAGTTACGGACCTCGGTGATGGACCTCTGGCGACTCGCTCGTTCACAACAACAAATATAGTAGCATGTTTTGTCAACATTTCTCTTTTTTTAAGATTTATTTATTAATGTTCCATCCAGTGCAGCTCTGCTGATATTTGCAATGCTCACTGGTGAAAGTACATTTAATATTAATATCACAACTCTGGATGCACACCGGTGTCGGACCAACATTTATATCGCTCTCATTATTATTTTAAATACCGGTATCGATCAACCACTTCACAATCGATGCATCCTGTGGGTGCAATTGGTCTTAAGTGATCAATCTCATTAAATCAGTCTCATTAAATCAGTCTCATTAATAATACCTTTAATTTTGGTGCTTAATAATAAATTATCAAACAGCTAAATTATGGTATATTCCAAATTATTATGATCACTACCAATGCAGCAATAATGGATCACTTACCGTATTACATAACTCATACACCTTGGAATTCTTTGAGATTGGATGACTTCAAAAATAGATAGAAGCAACACAGACAGTTTAACAATTAATTGAATTTATTATAACAATGATTAAAAAAATGGGTAATAGTAGTTTAGAATACATTTAAGTCAGCAGCAAAACCGTGAGGTATTGTGTGTGTGTGGTAGCATGTGTGCGTGTGTGAGAGAGAGAGTTGGGGGATGGGTCACCACGTGTTTTTGAGGCGAACAAAGGATTAGCTGATTGCTAATTCCACTAGTTTATAACATTACCAAACCCACTGAAATCTTGATGAGGTCAAAATGTGTAATAATGAAATTAAAGGTTAGAAAGGATAGCAAGAGCATGCAAAAGCCTATCTATTAACAATTGAGAGATCAAAACAAATAGAACAATGATTAATTCAACACCCTGAGTAGTGTACAATTAAACTGTTCCTGAGTTTAAATTCACACTACTTCATAAAGCTGATTCCTAAGACTAGTCTTTTTGCCCAAAAATGCCAGTCTTACTTCCAGTATCTTGCTTATGCAAGATTATGGAGACGTTCTGAAACTTCTGGAGTCCACCGGAGCACGTGGGTCGCTTCCGTGGAAAGCACAGAGAATTCTTGGTCCGAATTTCAGCGTTCGTGAGGAAAAGTCTCTGATCAAACAATGTGCACAGCGCTTTACTCAGAAGGAATCCGGTCACTTCTAACTTTAAATGAACTGCTTTGGGCTGCAGCCGTAATGTTACTTAATGAACAAATGAAAAACCAGTTGTAAGTCAATCTGAGTTAGATCGCGCGATTTTGGAGTTTTACCATGGCCAGTGGTAAATTAAAAAAAAAAACGCGCTAATCTCTTTTTCTTGTAAGAAAGACATCTTTATTGTGGATGCTCTGATGAGCAGGGTATGTCTCTTTTTGTCTGTTACCGTGTGGTTCACAGAGCCGAAGAGATAGTGCCTCCTTATGTCTATAGACCCAAGTCCCAGAGCCAAAGAGGAAGAGAGTAGCGTGGCTTAGTTACTTATGGAGTCATGGAGGAAGTGACGTAGGTGATCCCGCCCAGCTGTGACATAGGTCAACGCAGAAGTTGGTTGATGGGATTTGTAGTTCTTAGATGGGACGTGACTGTCCCTACATTCCCCCTTTTGGTCTCAGGGGTATGACTGAGTCGTAGCACTGAGAGCACAGTACCGTACAGTCCACATGTCCATAGTCCTTGAGGCAGCATCCTCTGTACAGTTCATGGTCTCCTGTGAAAACTGTGGAAGCTCATGAGTCCTAGTAAGGCAGTTGGAGGCAGAGGCATTTGGGCATATAATCAGGCGGTAGGCATTTGGGCATATAAATCACTCTATCTAACTAGGTCAGAATCACATCTAAAAAAAATTAAATATTAATGCTACATATATACTTCATTTCCTATGCATAAAAACAAGAAAAGAGAAGGAATGAGGGAAAGAAAAGAAGTATTAGTGCTTGGGTTAGTAAGTCTAATCTTCTGGGAAAGTAACAGCAGTGAGTGGTCTGGCCAGAAAGCGTGAGCTACTGCGGCTAAAGCTGTCAGGGACACAGACCATCTTATCCAGCTTGGCGTGTAGTGTTATGTATTTGTGTAGCGTTATGTATTTGTGTAGCATGTATGCGATGCCAGCGGTTAAGACCCAGCCACTGAGAAGAAGTCCCAAAGCAATCAGACTTATAGTAGATCCTAGATCAGATGACTCTCTGACCTGGTTGCGGGTGACCATAGTCGAAATTCCAGTCTGGCCTAAATTAAATTTCACCATTTTGGTCCCTTCAACCAGTAGTTGCTGTTGGAGGGTGTTATTGATCTCAAGATCATAACCTTGAAATGCGTCTATCATTTCAATCTCAGAATCATACCTGTCAGTACTAAGATGGTGTAAGGTGATATCACCTACATGAAAGGTGGCTCCCTGTGGTACACTAAGGAACACCATTTGGTTTGGGATTTTCATTCTGGTGGCTGTGTCGTGCTGGTTGTATGACATCAAGACTTCGGTTTTTGGAGTGTGAACAACCCACCGATTACCAGCTCTCTCTACTCTAGTTTCCATATCCTCATCCTTTACGGACATTTGACCTACACACTTTTGTTTGGGCCCTTTTGCCCTAAAACCACACAGGCGATCTGTAGTGTCTCTAATGAATGGGTTGCTTGGGCAGACCCAGTGGATGTCTTTAGTGGAGGTGCACATCTCTAGGTTGGGAATAAAGTAGACAGAGGGGCTGTCGTCATGGAATGCTACCATGTGTGGTGTCTGTATGCGTATACGGACATTGTTTTTCCAGAAACCCACGTTGAGGACAGACTTGAGTCTATATATGTTGTTTTTCTCAATGATGGGTAGATTTAGCATGAATCCTAAGTCTTATGGACTCACAAAAATGGGGATAGCACTGCCAAGACTATAGACCAGGTGTATTTGCGATGAATACACGTTAGTAATAGTAGCGGATTTTAGTATTTTATCTACCATGTTAAGCGGTATCAGATACGGTGGGATCTTACCACTACTCAGGGTACTGATTGAGCTGCTAATTTCTCTAAGCAGGTCTTGCATTAAATCCCTTACTACCCGGACGTATTTGATCTCGCTCTTGATTATTTCGGCCAACTTGTCTACGGCATGCACAGTGTTATGGATTAGAGCAGAATGCATGTTAACGGTTAGTACAGTTCCCTGCAGGGTTTTACCTAAGCCCTGCAGCTCCTCCTGTTGAGAAAGCAGTTTCTCTCGGATTTCTGGCATTTCCTCTTTCAGAATGCTAACTTCTCTTTTCACCGTACTCAGACTGACTCAGTTGGCTGCAGAGAGACCAACAGAGAACAAGGACCCAATGGCAGATGCAGCAGTAAGTAAACCCCCGAGGAACCTTTTCTGACGTGTTTTGCCGCTCAGCTCTTCCTCGGTGACTAAGAATTTTTGTAACTGCTCTAGCATGTGGGTAGTGGTGCATTTAGCGTGTTCAACTGTATTCCAGATCTCTCCATTTGGTCCGTTATCATCGGTCGATTATGGTAGTGACTTGAGGTGTTTACGGTATACGTCCCATGGGTCTAGTCAGGCATATACTCTGAGTGTGAATGCGACAGTTCGTAAGAAGGAGCCCAGGAGCCTCCTGCAGGATGATGCCAGCTGGGGGGCCAGGCCCCACCACCTCACTTGACTGACTCAGTTGTAGGGTGAGGAGGATGCACAGGATCCTGAGGGAGTCCATTCTGTAACATATAGGTTTTTATTTTATTGGGCTGGTAAATGTGACTGGGAGTGTTAGTGTACGCTTATGGGTGAGTGAGGCGTACAAGCTGGGTGGACAGGATGGGCCTAACTATCGTCCACCCCCTTTTGGAGGGAGGACTGTTCAAAAGGCTTGATTTGGTTGCTATGGACCCATCGATAGGAGGGTGTTTGATTAGGCCTGGCTGTCCTGATGCGATACGCAACAGGGGACAGTTTTCCCACGATCTTGAAAGGTCCCGACCAGTGTGGTAGGAACTTCTTTGAGACTCCTACCGGCTTGGTAAAGTTGAAGTAGAGGACTTTGTCGCCTAGTTGATATTCGTGATGGGAGGCTTTTTGGTCGTAGTAGGCCTTTTGTCCTTTCACGCTCGTTTCAAGATTCTTTTGGGCCCATGCAAAGGTTGATTGTAGGTGGCGTTGTAGGTCGGCGACATATTGATGTGTGGTGTATGCAGTTGTGATGCTCATGTCCTCTGGTCTGTACAGGAGATGCAGTGGGAGAACCATTCCCCGCCCAGTCATCATCTCAAAGGGTGAGACTCCAGTGGTGCGATGAGAGGTGGACCTAATGGCCATTAGCACCAAGGGAAGTTATCTTTACCATGGTGGGTGACATACTTTCACAGCATGCTCACAATGGTTTGATTGGCTCGTTCAACCTGACCAGAGGATTGAGGGTGGTACGCGATATGGAATTTCGCCTCAACGCCTAACATGTTCCACAGCGCAGTCATTACACCAGCAGTGAAATGGGTGCCTTTGTCTGAGTCGATGGATAGAGGAAGGCCCCAGCGGCTGAACACATGGTTCATGAGAAGGAGAGCAGTGGTCTCCACGGTATTGTTGGGGGCTGGTAGACACTCTATCCATTTTGTGAAAGTGCATGTGACAGTAAGGAGGTATTTGTTATCCCAGGAAAATTTTGGGACCAGACCGATCCAGTCCATTTGGAGGTTGGACCAGGGGAAGGTAATTCCTCGACTTTGCAGTGGAGCTCTATTTAGCAGTTTGGATGGGTGAAATTGGCAACAGACCAGGCATCCCTTGACATACTCAGTTATGTCTTTGATCATGAAAGGCCAATAGACTATTGGCTGAAGGGTCTTGTAGGTGGCCCTGGCGCTTCTATGGCCTCCACATGGGCTGTCATGAGCATACTGCAGGACAACTCCCCTATGGTCCATAGGAACAACCCAGCGGGGTGGTCCTTGGCCACGAGGCACATACACCAGGAGCCCTTTCTCAAGCTTCAGGCAGTGCTGGAGGTTATGGAGGTGTTTTAGGTCCTTTGACTGTTGTAGTGCCACTTCTGATATGGGGAATGCCCTTGGGTCTGTAACAAAATTGCGAATCTGGCTGACAGTTGGGTCCCTATCCTGCATAGTTACCAGATCTGCGTCGCCTGGTTGTCTACCTAAATGGACAGTCAACAACTGGAGTTCAGGGTCTTCGCGCCTTTCTCTAGCTTGTCGGCGAGTAATGGCATTCATGACATGACACGGTCTCTCAGGGAGCCATCCCTCCTGGAACTCCCAGGGGGGGCCGTCCACAGCTCCTGCCTTGGCGAGGCGATCAGCCTCATCGTTGCCAATCTTATCAGGTCCAGGGACTTGAGAGTGCCCTTTCACCTTTTTCCAGTACACGGTCATTCCCTGGCCTGCCACCAGTTTGTCACATGCCAGGAAAAGTTCAGAGTGTTTCACCACTTTTCCTCTAGCATTTTTCATGTCATTCATTTTCCATGTGGGGAAGTGAGAAATGAAGCTGTGACGGGCATAGTTGGAGTCAGAGCAGATGACTCCAACTGCCCAATGCCCACTTTGCTAGCTTGTTGCAAAGCAATGAGCACTGCTGCTATCTCTGCGTATTGGCTTGTCCTGGCTCCGATTTGGTACTGGTATTGTCCTTTCAGAGGGCCTACTGTCCAAACAATACCAACGCCGGCTCGCAGTTCATTCTCATGAGGAGAGGAACAACCATCTACGTAGACCATGGGAAGATCTTTACACGAGTTATCATCATAATAGTCATGGTCTGATGGAAGGGAAGGTGTAGTTACGAGGACAGGATTCTCTCTTGCCTCCTGCTCGCAATCACAGTGCTGGCAGTCGGCTAAGCCTTGGCCCAATGCCATTTTATGGTTCTGGGCATACTTCACCTCAATGTCATAGCCCTGTAAGGCCATCATCCATGCCGCGATGCGGCTATTGTACACCCTTCCATCTCTTAGCCTCTGACTGTTTAAGAAAGAGACAGGTTGGTGAGATGTCTCTATCACCACTTTCTGACCACCAATGTAGCTGTGGAAATGTTCAATGGCCCAAACAGTGGTTAATAGGGCTCTTGCAGTTTGAGAATTTAAGCTCCACACTCCTAAGTGAACGGCTAGCGTATGCGACGACTCACCTGTCCTTATCATACTGCTGTGATAAGCCAGCACTTAAGCAGTGAGTGGAGAAGCTGGCCTTAAGGTAAAATGCTTTGTCCTTGTCTGGATAAGCGAGACAGGGGGTGGAGCACAATTTCTGCTTCATTTCTCTGAAAGCATATTCTTGAGGACTGCCCCACTGAAATTCCTTATCCTTTCGGAGAAGCTCTGTGAGTGGTCTCGCAATTTCTGCGTAGTCCTCAATAAACTGCCTAGAGTAATTGCAGATGCCTAGGAAGCTCCTAAGTTCTGACACATTGGTGGGGGCTTTAATGTCTTGGATGGCTTGGACTCTCCCTAACTGGGGTTTGATACCATCAGGCCCCACGAGCAGGCCAACATATTCAACTTTTGTGCAACACCACTGGCCCTTAGTAATGGAGACCTTGGCTCCAGCATTAGCAAGCTGAGTAAGGACATGTCGAATTTTGATTAAATGAGCTTCGAATGTTTGCAATCTGATCAGGATGTCATCAACATAAATCAAGTTTCCGCGAGCAGCAGCATCATTCATGGCCTTGTGTAGGAATATGTTGAATTCCGCTGGTGAGTTGGAGTACCCAAAAGGGCACCGGTTCCAGGTAAACTGCCGATTTGCAAAGGAGAACGCTAGTTTATACTGGTCTTTAGGATCAACTTTCATCATCCAGAATCCACTGGCCACGTCGGCGGTGGAGAAAAACTTAGCGCCTCTCACCTTGGCGAGTTCCTGGTCTAGATGGATCATTGGCCACCTTGACAAGGGGACTTGCTTATTCAGCTGCCTGTAGTCAATGGTGAGGCGCCATTTGCCGTTAGGCTTCAGCATGTGCCACAAGGGAGAATTGTATGTGGAATTACATTCTTGAATGATCTGCTTCTCCAACAAAGTGTTTATGATCCCTTGGATAGAGTCATAAGCTGCTAAAGGGATTTTGTACTGGCGCACAAACGTTGGTTGTGCATCCGGGTCAGTGGGGATTCATACGGTGTGGAGGTCGGTGACTCCGCAGTCATTAGAGTCCCATGACCAAATGTCTTTGAAATCATAAAACAACTGGCAGAGTTGTTGTTTCTGAGCATCCAAGGTTAGGCTATCAGCCTTAGTAAGCTGTTGTTGGACCTCCAGGTCGAACCCTGGGTATGGTTCGTCTAATGAGGAATCTACAGCGTCTGACGCAGGGGTGTTTTCACCTGGCTGAGAGGAGAGGGCATATACCATCATGCCCTCTGCTGTGTCAACTTTGGCCATGAAAACTCGGTCATCGCACAGCATGTCGTGTGGCTCAATACGAATCATGTTATTGGGGACGGTAAAGAAAGTGTTTGTACTGTCTTCTAGTCCGACCAAAGAAAGAGGCAGTTCGCCTATGACTGGAATTGTTAGTTCAAAGTCATGGAATGATCTGTCTATCAGCAGACCTAGGGGGCGGCGAGCAGGCACGGTGAGAGGAGTGTTGGTCAAGTTTTGCACCAGGAGGTAAGACAAACGATGGTTCAGTTCAAGCAGAGGAGTGCCACAAACTGTTAGGTTACATTCCAGAAATAGGGGCAGAGGTTGGAAGAAAGCCTCTGAAGTTGGAAGCTCTTGACCTCTCAGAATGACCAACTTAAGGGGAAAACCGGCCGTCCTAGCAGGGATAACAACGTCAAACTCACTAGCTACCTGGCATGCCTGAGGGATGGTTTGTCCAGAGCGCATGCGCTCAAGGTCAGCGAGGAGTGGGTGGTTGTTGATGTTGGCTTGAGTCCAGATTACCTGGTTTACCATGTCTATCTGGGCTCCTATCCTAACCAGAATGTCTGCTCCAATGAAAAGTGAATTGGAGAGTTGAGGGACCATGCTCAAGAAATGGAGGAACTCTCTTGTTCCGATTGTCATGGTTACGGCACAGACACCAACAGCCTTAGAGGTTTGGGGTTGTTCGGCAGAGAGAAGTCAGTGACTTTTCTGCCCGAATATGGGGCAAGAATGGCTTTGACAGCATGTCAAACAAAGTCTGGCTGATGGCTGATTTCTCAGACCAAAGTGTCATTGCTGCATTGAGGATCATGGTCCCATTGACTCGCACTTCACCTGATAGGGTAGGGCAGTACATAGCTGAGGTTGAGTTACTCAAGGAGCAAAGAAAGGAGGCATGGTTTTCCAAAGAATTGTGGCCACTAGGGGGATTTGCAATGTCGGTTGTTTCAACACCAGACTCGGTATACAAAGACATGAACTGAAGTTCATTGGAAATTTGGTCTCCCGTGGTGCTTGGTTGGTCGGTGTCTGCACTAATCTCGTCGCAACGGGCTTGTGCCTGTTTTGTGGGATCCAACGACTGTGGGGTCGTGATTTGGGCCCATAATTGACTGCGACGACAATCAATGAGTGATGCCAACCTGTCGAGTAGGTCTTGGCCAATCAGTAGTTCTTCCATACCCACAGAGCAGACGTATGTGGGATTGACATGCCTTGGAATGTGAGTTCCAACCATGCCATTTGTGTTACTGGGGCTTTGTTTTGCGTGAAGCTGACTAAGTTTATGTTGCAGGGCTTGGTTGGGATTGGGTCACCTTGTGAGAGCCGTGTCTGAGAGATGGTGGCAAAGAATTTAGCACACATGAGCGTGATCTCCGATCCAGTATCCAGGAGGGCGTGGAGGGTGATTGTACCCTCGACCACCACGGGGGTGTAAATGCACTTAGCATTGCCCCTTCTAACTAGATCACCTAAGAACTGCATCAGAGGTGCGTTTTGTGGGTTTGCCTTCACCACCGGGGGGGCCCTACATCCGGACCATCGCCTGCGGTTTCACAGATATCTTCTCCCCATTTCACAAGATATACTTGTGGTTCCTGGCCTAGTCATGCCAACGGGCGGCCTTCATCATCCTTCTTGGGCTCTTTTGTTTTATCTGTTGAGGGGTTTGACCTTTTCTGTAACAGTCCTTTAACCTCAGCCAACTGGGCTTTCAAAGAATCCAGCTCTGAGCGGAACTCACCAGGTTGGTCTGAGTCACTGTGTCGGTCACCTTTACCCCTACGTTTAGAGCTACAGTCGGAGCGCTCCTGCCGTCTCTGGCCAGAGCGGGGATGACCATCTTGCTACCAACCGCCTTGTTCCTTATGACCCTTTTCATATGAGGGGTGGTTGCCATGGTCACTATGGCCTTGCCCTCGGTCCCTCCTGGCCTTACCTTGCCGATTTTTCCGCTCACCCTGGTGATGGCCCGGCAAGGGGCGGTTCGGACCGGGATTTCTCCGGGTGGGTCCCCCTTTTGGAGCTTCACCTCCTTCTAAGGCTAGCAGGGGCCCATCTGCACCCTGGAGACTAAGGACTCTGGGTTCATCAATGTTTCTGTCTGTGGGTTTGACGATGGTCATTTGGGCTAGTTGTCTAATTTCCCTCATCGAGTAGCAACCTTGTCGATACATCAGTGTGACTTGAGTCTGCACGCATGGATGGAGGTTATGTAAGAAGAGGTATTTGAAGCCTCCATCTTCTTCCAAGCCTGGTGCGTTACTACCCTGGAAATAGGCAGTACATAGCCATCTATAATATTCATGAGGCGCCTCAGACCATTTTTGTTTGATGTGTATGGCACACAATGTCGGAGGTTTCATCCGTGTACGGCACATATTCTTTCCTCATGTAATTGCGAAGTTTCGAATAACTATCGCGAATGTTTGGGGGTAGTGTCTCTAAAAAGGCACGAACGCTGCTACTGGAGGTCTTCCAGATCAGTTTGAGTTTCTCTCGCGTTGTGGTTTTCAGCAGGTCCATCAGACATTGGTTAGTTTCTCGTAAATAATCATTTACATTGGTTCTTTTATTGTCGGGATCGAATCGCTCAATATCTTTGGCAAGTAGGTCAATTTGCCATATGTGGAGGGCTTGGTGCACGTCCTTGTGCGGCCTCCTTCGTTCTCCTGAGTACTCACTATCTGAGCTACTCTGGAATTGCTCCCGTTCCGCACGAGAGTCGTAGTCTGATTCATCCGAAGACGGATCAGGGATACTGTAGTGCACCGACCTGGGTGTGCTATGGTTCTGGGCTCGGGATGAGTGCAGTATGGCTCCACCCTGGCTAAACAACGAAGGAGTCGTGTAGCGAGTAGATGGAGTTTGGCGGGATGTCTGCTTCTCGACCAGGTAATCCACGGTGTCCGGTTCGGATGCCTCTTCCCGCTCTGAGCTTCGGCACAGTGTCATGGGTCTTTCATGCCCCTCACGCCCTTCTTGGGGGGTCTGCTCCTTGGCAGCCCTTTTGGTGGCCTTTTCGGCTTTCTCTAGCCTTTTGGCGCAATCATCAAGGGAGTTCTTCAAGAGCCCATGCTCCCTATATAAATCACTGACATCGGCTGCCAGCTCGGCATTGCTGGTGGTCAGCCTTTTAACCTCTTCACAGAGGTATCTGATCTCTAGATCAGTATCCTGGAAGTGCAACAGGAATAGAATACCTAGTGCCTCTTGGACACTAATAGTTGTTCTCTTTGGATCTCTCATATGTTTTATGGAGCTATCTATGTTAATTTGGCATTCACCCTTGCTCATGCTCCTAATGTTTGCCTTTTTGGAGGCAGAGCAGTGAATGAGGTCTGCGATTGTAAGAATATAATCCTGAATACTCCTAAACCTACTCTTGTAAATGCGCGGCCCAAGGGTGACTGTCGTGTAGTGTAGCAGTTTAGGGTTAACTTTAGGCCAGAGATAATACGTGCTGCTCTGTACATTTTGTACTTTTCATATGTTCTGTTCCTGTTTCATATCCTGATTTTGTCTATGTTTTTGTGTGAAACATCTTGTTGAACTGTGCATAACTCCTGTGTGACCTTGATACTGAGTGTGCAAAGCACATTCCATAACTTTCCACTGCTGATACTCCCTACGAAGAGTATATAAAGCCCTGACGCAGCTGTGTGTTAGGGCACGCTGAGAATAAACCAGATTGATTTAACTCATGTGGTTCGCTCTCTTCTTGTCCTCGGAGATCTCCTGGTAACGCATCTGAACAGCACGCAGCGCAATCTTAACAATTTGGTGACCCCGACGTGATACTCTCAATCAGGTAAGACATGTTTGATTGACTACCTGGTTGGAAGTAGTTCCGTAGTGCCCTAAGGAGGGCTTTGTTTTCCCTGGTTCGAGTCCAGGAAGAGCGCGCTATAGAAATTTGTGTAGTGCCCTAAGGAGGGCTTTGTTTTCCCTGGTTCGAGTCCAGGAAGAGCGTGCTATAGAAATTTAGATAAATATCTGCTGTTTGTTTCTGTTCAGATCCGTTTGCTTTAATGTACGATGGGGGGCTCGTATCCTAAACCTGAGGTCACAGACACCCCGGCGGAATGGATGAATAAGTGTGGTTTAGGCTATTACGTTACGCCGTGGCTGGACAATTTGGCTGGGTGGACGGAGGCAAATCCTCAGATTCCATCGTATCCCCGTGATGGGACGTTTAATCCAGGCTTTCTTGCTTCAGCGCACCGTATGATTTATGAAAGCTTAGGCGATCCGGATTGGGACCGCCCTTATATGCGCGCAGGGTATGATAAATGGTTTGACATGAAGAAGGTATGGGATAAATCAAAGGGTGTTTACACCCCGAGACCTGTTTTAAAGGCTATTCCAAAACCAAGACCAACGCCTGTTACTAAAGAGGCGGCCGTCTCTTTACCCTCGTCGTCCGCCGATTTAGAAGCACAAACTAAAGTTCCACCCGCCCCTGCCGTTTCCAAGAAAGGCAAGGGTCCCAAGGGGAATAATGGGGAAGATCACGACGAGGAAGAGGGGGGCGACGATGACTGGAATGATCCTGATGACGTGGGCCCAGACGCGGGCTCCAGACCATTTCCCCCAGGCAACGTAGCATGTGTCTGGAAAGTGAAGCGCAGTGGGATTGATGTGGAGCCCCCGTCGCCATCAGCCCTTAAAGATATAATTTCCCTGCTCCCTTCGCCCGACAAACCGCTTCTTTTTGTCGACATGTTAATTAAGGCATCCCGTAACTGTCAGTTAACTGGTGCTGACTATAGGTTTATATTACAGAATCAATTAGGGGACTCATATGATGAGGAGCGTTTGCTCGAAATAGTCAATGTGTTGCAACCTAGAAATGACGTCGCTGTGAATATAAAGGAAGAAATAGCTCCGGCTCAGGAAGGTGGCCGTCCGCGTCAGCGCACCGTGTCGACATTTTTTTGGAGGGACACACCGAATGCTTTGCAGCTCCTGCGTGAGCAGTTAACTAGGTATTTACTGGCTATGAAACAAGCGAACCGTGATCTGTCGCAGGTTACTAACTGTAAACAGGAAAAGTCAGAAGTGACGTCGGCCTTTTGGAAACGTTTTGGTGAAGTTTGGCAGCACCTGGGTGGGTTAGAATTGGACATGACTCAACCCAATCCAATGTTCCTGTCCACCTTTTTATCTAACTGCCGCCCTGAGGTTCAGAACGTTTTGAAACATCACTTGAGCGATAGGACTCATTTGGTCCTTCGCCAAGCGGGTGAACAGTTGAGGACAATGGAAAGTGATGGGTTGTTAGATTGTAAGACTAATAAAGCATGTTTATCTGTGGCCCCACAGGGCCCCGGGTCGTATCGTCATAATAATGACAAAACACGCACCGGGCCTCGCACATGGTCGGGTGGGAACCGGAAGAAAACAGGCAGGTGCCACTATTGTGGAAAGGAGGGCCACTGGATGAGGGAATGCTATGCGCGGCGGAGGGATGAGCAGAGTAGGACGGGAGAATTAGGGGATGTGTTGCAAGGCCAGAATCCCGGACCTAAGGGCTATCGGCAGAATAACGGACAGGACCAGCGCTATCACGCCCCGCTATAGGGCTGCCCCCAGGGTACGGAATCCACAGCCGTTGCCATGTTAAATCTCTCTTTTAGCTCTCCTCGTAACGCGGAGCTCCCTCTTGTGCCTCTGTGTTTGGCAGGAAGGGAGTATCCGTTTATACTTGATACTGGGGCCACTATGTCCTCAGTAGGGAGGGATTATGAGGGTCCTTTATCTACACGGTTTGTTAGCTCTGTGGGGATAGAAGGGGTTCCTTTTGACTCTAGTTGTACACCACCCTTACCTGTCATCTGCACTCTGGACCCTTCATTGCGTTTTTCACACTCTTTCATTTTTATGCCAGAGTGCCCTTTTAATCTTTTAGGTCGCGACCTCATGAGTCTTCTCGGACTCTCGATCTCCTTTAGCGGCTCACACATGATTGTTGATACTCCGGACGGTGCTCCGCCTGATGTTTTTGCTCTATCCAGTTCTGTGCTGCCACATAACATTCTGAACGCTGCTTGTACGTCCCAAGCTCTTTCCCCTGTTCTCTCTGCTCTTCCTAACACCCTGTGGGCGGATCATAAGGACGATGTGGGCTCTGTGAGCTGCTCTCCGTATGAAGCTGTTATTAAACACTCTACACCTGTTTATGTTAAACAATACCCTCTGTCTCCTAGTAAGCTCGATGGTATTGACAATATTCTACAATCTCTTTTGCAGCAAGGTGTCGTGGTTCCTTGTGTCAGCCCGTATAACACCCCAGTGAACCCGGTCCCAAAACCGGATGGCACATGGCGCCTCACTCAAGATCTACGTAAAATAAATGAACTCATCGTTCCCGTGGCTCCAGTGGTCCCTGACGTTCCTTCTCTTATGTCTTCTATTCCGTGTGACCATGCTTATTTCTCTGTGATTGATTTGTGCTCTGCCTTTTTCAGTGTTCCTGTGGGCCATGAGACTCAGCCCCTGTTTGCTTTCACACACAGGGGAAGACAATACACGTGGACGCGGTTGCCACAGGGTTTCATTGACTCACCGGCGGTCTTCACTGCCGTATTGCGGGACGCGCTGGCTGATCTCTGTCTTCCCCGGGGCTCCACGGTGCTCCAGTACGCGGATGATCTTCTGGTAACGGCGGAGGATCAAGACGCTTGTGCTGCCGCCACATTGTCTCTCCTCACACTCCTGGCGCAGAAGGGTTTCAAGGTCTCCCGCACGAAGTTGCAGTTTTGCCTCACAACTGTTCGCTACTTGGGACATGACCTCTCCCAGGGTTCCAGGAGGCTTAGCCCGGAACGCGTTCAAGTCATTATGGACACTCAGGTACCTGCAACCAAGCACGCTCTCATGGCATTTCTGGGCCTCATCAATTACTGTCGTCAATGGATCCCTGACTGTTCAATCTATGACAAGTGTTTGCGTTCAGCTATAAGTCACTCAGATCCTTTGACTCAGCCCCTGGTCTGGACTGAGGACATGCTAACGGCCTTCAAGGCTCTGAAGCAAGCTTTGTGCTCCGCCCCTGCTCTCGGGCTGCCGAACTATCGTTTGCCGTTTCACCTGTATGTGTGCAATCAGAAGGGGACCGCCTCTGGGGTGCTGGCTCAGGAGCACGGGGGGGGCATGCGACCTTGCGCGTTTCTGTCTAAAACTCTTGACGCTGTGGCACAAGGGCTTCCTGGCTGTCTTAGGGCTGTTGCTGCGTGTGCTCTCATGGTCACGGACGCTGAAAAACTTGTTTTGTCGCATCCGCTCATTTTACACACTTCACATGACGTCGTGTACATTCTGCGGAATCTTAGCACTCAGCATTTGTCTGCTCAGCGTCGCTCTGGCTATGAGTTTATTCTTTTGGCCACAGAGCATCTCACTGTTAAGCCCTCCTCGTCGTTTGATTCTGTCGCCCACGCTCTTCAGCGTCTTCTTAACTCACAGGATGACGATGTTGCGTTTGACTCACATGACTGTCTTTCTAATATCGTTTTTGAGACTAGCATCCGCCCAGACTTACACTCCACCCCTCTTTCCACAGGCGATTCTCTTTTTGTAGATGGTTCCTGTTCCCGCCCTGCGGATGGTGTGTTCCTGTGTGGTTACTCTGTTTGTCGCCTCCCTGATGAAATTGTTGAAGCTCATTCTTTGCCTTTTTCTTCTGCTCAGGCTGCGGAGCTCTATGCTTTGACTCGCGCATGTATTTTGGCTCAAGACACAGACGTTACTATTTACACCGACTCACGCTACGCTTTCGGCGTGGCGCACGACTTCGGCCGCATTTGGGCGTCTCGGGGGTTTACGACAGCCGACGGTAAGCCCATTTCTCATTCTTCACTTGTTACTGATTTAATCACCGCCTGTCTCCTTCCGTGCACGTTGGCCATTGTTAAGACACGCGCGCACACAAGAGGGGACTCATTTGAAGTAAAGGGCAATTCATTCGCTGATCGAGTCGCTAAAGCTGCAGCCGCATCCGGTGTCCTGCCTCCAGGCTTTAATTGCGCTTTAGTTTCTACTGATCGCATGGTTAGCGCTGTCTTACCTGACATAGATCTCATTTCTATCCAGGCCTCGGCCTCTGTGGCAGATACACAGTTCTGGGACGCCCAGGGCGCGACAGAGAAGAGTGGCGTTTTGCTTGACGCACAGGGCCGTCTTTGTTTACCTCGTCACTGTACTCCCTTTCTCGTCCGCGAGTTCCATGGTCCCACTCATCGCGGCCGAAGAGGGGTAGTGGAGGATATGAACAGAACATTCTGCATCAATAATTTGCACACAGACGCACACAACATTCTGGACAAGTGTTTAACGTGCACCCAGAATAATCTATCTAAACCAGGCGCGGTACATCAGCACCTTCCCATACCCGACACGCCTTTCCAAGAATGGCAGATCGACTTCACTCACATGCCAAAGCAGGGCCCGTTCAAATACCTTTTGGTCATGATTGACAAATTTTCACGGTGGATTGAGGCTTTCCCGTGTAGCAAAGAGAACGCCCGAACAGCAGTGAACAAACTTACACAGGAAATTATCCCACGTTACGGTCTTCCGGTAGGAATTGACTCTGATAAGGGAACGCCGTTCACCTCTAAGGTAACGCAGGAGCTATGTAAAGACCTCAAGATCAATTGGCGTTTTCATATCCCATACCATCCACAGTCCTCTGGCATTGTGGAGCGTGCGAATAGAACAATTAAGGGTAAGTTGCGTAAGGCTATGCAAGACGCAGGCACGAAAAATTGGGTCCAAGTTTTACCGTTGGTCCTCGCTGATATGCGCATGACTGCTCAGGTCGCTCTCGACAATTTATCTCCGTACGAGCTCGTCATGGGACGCCCCTTTCCTGTCCCTTGGCGTAGAGGCATGCAGGTTATAGGAACGGGTGATCTTGAAGTACATCTCAGCGAGTACGCGGTGGGTCTCATGCGGGTGCTGGATGAGTATTGGGCGAGAGTAAATTCCAAAAAGCCTCCCATTTCAGAGGCACACACTCACCCCTTTGAGGTAGGGGACAGAGTTTTAGTAAAGAGATTCGCTAAACTAAACGCTCCCATGGAGGAGTCACCCTACAGTGGGCCCACCGATGTACTCGCTGTAACTCGCACGGCTGTACTAACGGACCTTTTTCCACAGTGGATCCATGCCAGCAGAATAAAGAAGGCTCCAATGTAATAGAAATCTATATTGTTGATGCTTAACAGATTTTTGTGTTTCAGAAAGTTGCTGTGACAATAGCTGACGGCCTTTTCAGGGATCCCCTTCCAGCATCTGGAGCAATCCAGTTTCGGCTGATCTACAAAGAGGGGATGGTTGGTGAGTCTTGCAAAGTTCTGGGCTGAAGAGTCTGAAAAGCACGGGAGCCTGTGATATTTTTCGCCGTCTGCACCCTGTGAGCATTAGAGAACAAAGTCAGTGACCAGTATGACTTTCTTCATCATCGTGCTGATCTCAACGCTTGGGGCAGGGTTACCCGCACAAGCAATACACCGGGACCCAAGGGATAACGAGTTTTGGAAATATATAAACTTCACTGTAAAAACATCAATGAATATGAGTATACCTTGTTATGTGTGTTCTTTGTTACCCCATGACAGCAGCGATCCTTTTCCGGTCCGAATAGCCCCGTCTAACTACTCTAAGGTTAATATGACATGGCTCAGCCTGTGGCCCTCGTATACTCAAACTAAGGTTTTCCTGACAGACAATACAGACCCAGAGGTAAGGTTGTCAATACACTGGGATACCTCTATGAATTATTCAGTATGCTTTCATCGATATGAAGGTGACGGTACGGAAATAGACCGAGAGGCGTTCAATCACTGTAGTCTTTCGAACCCAACCGTATGTATCCAGAGAAATTTTTCTTCCCCCTGGCAGAAAGGTCTACCTGGCTGCCGTTGTCAACATATCTTTAACCTGAAACGGGACACGGCGGGACGTACCATGTTTAATTCTGACTACCCGATCTGGCTACCAGATTGGTATTGGGATTGCAACCGGGGTAAGTTGTGGTCTTACCTTCCCTCTCTTCAACGCGGCCTGTGTGCCCTGGTTCAGGTCCAGCATGCATTTACTGTTGTGCCCGTCCCTGAGTTTCTCAATACGGGCCGAAGGCGGCGATCCGTAGACGACGATTTTTTCCCGCCTTCTGAACATCAATTAGAAAGCAAATGGAATAAATTTTGGCAATCGTTGGTCCCACAATACGGTCTAACACAGGTATGGAACCAACTAGAAGTAACTCACTATCGTCTTGCTACCTTTGTTAATGCTACTAACGCCGCTATGGAAGGCATCCGCGTCGAACTAACGGCGTTGCGCTTAATGACAACCCAGAATCGAATGGCTTTAGACATACTTCTCGCTAAAGAGGGCGGTGTTTGTGCAATGATAGGCGACTCTTGCTGTACCTTCGTTCCTAATAAGGACGACGAAAGCTTCGGGGAGATTGCAAAACAATTAAGAAAGATGCGACAGGTAGCTCACGATTTACATATGGACGAGCAAGCTAGCTCGCCCTGGGGATGGGGGTGGTTGCACGTTTTGTTCGGAAATCTGGCTCCTTATATCTCTATGATCATTCCCGTTGTGTTTATTGGCCTTCTGGTGTGCCTGTGTGGCCCGTTTCTTTTCCGTTGTTGCATGGATCGTATATATAATATGATGATCTCGCACACAGGTTATGTCCCTGTGTCGGCCAAGACTGGGGTGTGAATAATACTCTGGGCTTGCGTCAGAGTATTAAAGAGGGGATTGTAAGAATATAATCCTGAATACTCCTAAACCTACTCTTGTAAATGCGCGGCCCAAGGGTGACTGTCGTGTAGTGTAGCAGTTTAGGGTTAACTTTAGGCCAGAGATAATACGCGCTGCTCTGTACATTTTGTACTTTTCATATGTTCTGTTCCTGTTTCATATCCTGATTTTGTCTATGTTTTTGTGTGAAACATCTTGTTGAACTGTGCATAACTCCTGTGTGACCTTGATACTGAGTGTGCAAAGCACATTCCATAACTTTCCACTGCTGATACTCCCTACGAAGAGTATATAAAGCCCTGACGCAGCTGTGTGTTAGGGCACGCTGAGAATAAACCAGATTGATTTAACTCATGTGGTTCGCTCTCTTCTTGTCCTCGGAGATCTCCTGGTAATGCATCTGAACAGCACGCAGCGCAATCTTAACAGCGATGATGTCAAAGAGAGACACGTCTTGAGCGTTGTCTTCAACTTCTGAGACACGAGGGGATGCCATTTTGCTTAGGTTGGGTATTAGGTAATTAATTAATTTAGTTAAGTTATTAATTAATTATTATTAATATTAACTACATAATTAATTACTCAATTGATAAAGTTTGTTTTGTTTGGAAATGCTCTCTCTTATCCTAAGTTATGAATAGGTTATTAGTATTTTGTGATATGGTTATCACGCTACTGTTAACCGTTTAACACACCTGGGGAAATACCTTGGCAACTGCTGAATCAAACTGATAATTTATCTGTTGTTGCAACAATATTCAAGAAGTCAACACCAATCTCCTCACACGGGGCACCAATAATATATGTGGGTGCAGTTGGTCTTAAGTGATCAATCTCATTAAATCAGTCTCATTAAATCATTAAATCAGTCTCATTAAATCAGTCTCATTAATAATACCTTTAATTTTGGTGCTTAATAATAAATTATCAAACAGCTAAATTATGGTATATTCCAAATTATTATGATCACTACCAATGCAGCAATAATGGATCACTTACCATATTACATAACTCATATACACCTTGGAATTCTTTGAGATTGGATGACTTCAAAAATATATAGAAGCAACACAGACACAGTTTAACAATTAATTTAATTTATTATAACAATGATAAAAAAAAATGGGTAATAGTAGTTTAGAATACATTCAATAAGTCAGCAGCAAAACCGTGAGGTAGTGTGTGTGTGTGTGTGTGTGTGTGTGTGTGTGTGTGTGTGTGTGTGAGAGAGAGAGTGAATTGGGGGCTGGGTCACCACGTGTTTTTGAGGCAAACAAAGGATTAGCTGATTGCTACTTCCACTAGCTTATAACATTACCAAACCCACTGAAATCTTGATGAGGTCAAAATATATGTAATAATGAAATTAAAGGTTAGAAAGGATAGCAAGAGCATGCAAAAGCCTATCTATTAACAATTGAGAGATCAAAACAAATAGAACAATGATTAATTCAATACCCTGAGTGTCTACAGTGTACACAATTAAACCGTTCCTGAGTTTAAATTCACACTACTTCATAAAGCTAATTCCTAAGACTAGTCTTTTTGCCCAAAAATGACAGTCTTACTTCAAGTATCTTGCTTATGCAAGATTATGGAGACGTTCCGAAACTTCTGGGGTCCACCAGAGCACGTGGGTCACTTCCGTGGAAAGCGCAGAGAATTCTTGGTCCGAACTTCAGCGTTCGTGAGGAAAAGTCTCTGATCAATGAATGTGCACAGCGCTTTAGTCAGAAGGAATCCAGTCACTTCTAACTTTAAATTAACTGCTTTGGGTTGCAGTCGTAATGTTACTTAATGAACAAATGAAAAACCGGTTGTAACTCAATCTGAGTTAGATCGCGTGATTTTGGAGTTTTACGGTGGCCAGTGGTAAATTTAAAAAAACAAGCTAAATCTCTTTTTCTTGCAAGAAAGACATCTTTATCGTGGATGCTCTGATGAGCAGGGTATGTCTCTTTTTGTCTGTTACCGCATGGTTCACAGAGCCGAAGAGATAGTGCCACCTTATGTCTGTAGACCCAAGTCCCAGAGCCAAAGAGGGAGAGAGTAGCATGGCTTAGTTACTTATGGAGTCATGGAGGAAGTGATGTAGGTGATCCCACCCAGCCGTGACGTAGGTCAACGCGGAAGTTGGTTGATGGGATTTGTAGTTCTTAGACGGGATGGGACTGTCCCTACAATCCCTAATAACACCACATTTTCCACAGTAAAATGTTAAAACTGAGATTTGACGACATTTTTCAAACATTTACATCCTCAAAATTATAACAATAAACATGGCAATGTAATATCTCCCTCACATTTTGTACTATTAACTGTAACTATATCAGTATCATTAATATTCCTGCTTCAAACCACCTCAGAAATCAGAACCTTTGGCTCTGGGCCCTGCTTCCACCGAACTCACTCCCATGTGGGCAGTGATGGGCGGTAGCACCGTTACATGTAGTGAAGCTATTAGTTTAACTACAGTGCTGCTTGAAAGTTTGTGAACCCTTTAGAATTTTCTATATATCTGCATAAATATGACCTAAAACATCATCAGATTTTCATCCAAGTCCTAAAAGTAGATAAAGAGAACCCAGTTAAACAAATGGGACAAAAATATTATACTTGGTCATTTATTTATTGAGGAAAATGATCCAATATTACAGTACATATCTGTGAGTGGCAAAAGTATGTGAACCTCTAGGATTAACAGTTCCTTTGAAGGTGAAATTAGAGTCAGGTGTTTTCAGTCAGTGGGATGACAATCAGGTGTGAGTGGGCACCCTGTTTTATATAAAGAACAGGGATCTATCAAAGTCTGATCTTCACAACACATGTATGTGAAAGTGTATCATGGCACAAACAAAGGAGATTTCTGAGGACCTCAGAAAAAGCGTTGTTGATGCTCATCAGGCTGGAAAAGGTTACAAAACCATCTCTAAAGAGTTTGGACTCCACAATCCACAGTCAGAGAGATTGTGTACAAATGGAAGAAATTCAAGACCATTGTTACTCTCCCCAGGAGTGGTTGACCATCAAAGATCACTCCAAGAGCAAGGCGTGTAATAGTCTGTGAGGTCACAAAGGACCCCAGGGTAACTTCTAAGCAACTGAAAGCCTCTCTCACATTGGCTAATGTTAATGAGTCCACCATCAGGAGAATACTGAACAATGGTGTGCATGGCAGGGTTGCAAGGAGAAAGCCACTACTCTCCAAAAAGAACATTGCTGCTCGTCTGCAGTTTGCTAAAGATCATGTAGACAAGCCAGAAGGCTATTGGAAAAATATTTTGTGGACGGATGAGACCAAAATAGAACTTTTTGGTTTAAATAAGAGTTATGTTTGGAGAAAGGAAAACACTGCATTCCAGCATAAGAACCTTATCCCATCTGTGAAACATGGTGGTATGGTAATATCATGGTTTGGGGCTGTTTTGCTGCATCTGGGCTAGGATGGCTTGCCATCATTGATGGAACAATGAATTCTGAACTGTACCAGCGAATTGTAAAGGAAAGTATCAGGACATCTGTCCACGAACTGAATTTCAAGAGAAGGTGGGTCATGCAGCAAGACAATGACCCTAAGCACACAAGTCGTTCTACCAAAGAATGGTTAAAGAAGAATAAAGTTAATGTTTTGGAATGGCCAAGTCAAAGTCCTGACCTTAATCTAATCGAAATGTTGTGGAAGGACCTGAAGCGAGCAGTTCATGTGAGGAAATCCACCAACATCCCAGAGTTGAAGCTGTTCTGTACGGAGGAATGGGCTAAAATTCCTCCAAGCCGGTGTGCAGGACTGATCATCAGTTCTCAGAAACGTTTAGTTGCAGTTATTGCTGCACAAAGGGGGTCACACCAGATACTGAAAGCAAAGGTTCACATACTTTTGCCACTCATAGATATGCAATATTGGATAATTTTCCTCAATATATAAATGACCAAGTATAATATTTTTGTCTTATTTGTTTAACTGGGTTCTCTTTATCTACTTTTAGGACTTGTGTGAAAATCTGGTGATGTTTTAGGTCATATTTATGCAGAAATATAGAAAATTCTAAAGGGTTCACAAACTTTCAAGCACCACTGTACATTTTCCTGTAGCTTGGCAGCAGCATCACTGATTTGTGAATCAAATAACTTCAGTAGTTACGGTATTTTTTTTTTTTACCAAGTAGCGACGTAGTGTCCACAAAAGCTACAATTTCCAGGACATGTATGAGAAAAGCAGAGGTTTGCTCTACAGTATGATTTTGAAATGCAATAATCAGACAGAAATAAAGCAAGTTCATGCGCGAGCTTCTCCTCTGCTTGTGTGGCTTTGGAAGCGCAAGCGCATTGCAGCGGAACAAGCAGAGAGACCGAGAGCGGCGCGCACACGCACAGCTAGAGCTGGGCGATAAATCGATTTTATCGATTAATTCGAATTTACAGTTAAGGACGATGTGTTTTTATGCCACCGATGCTCCCCTCTGCGCATGTGCAGAACGGATCGGGCACGGACACTATAGCCCTCCTCCCGCGCGCGTGCCATAGACACAAACATGGCAGCGATTGGAGGAAAGCCGCAACTTGCACCCAGGAAAGGAATAACTTTCTCCATGATCTGGAACTGGTTCGGTTTTGCGGCGTCGGAAGCAGACCAAACAAGTCCTCGTTGTAAGGTGTGTTTGAAAACGGTTGCTTCCAAAGGAAGCAGCACGACGAATTTATTGCAACCCCTTAACCAGGAGCGCGCAGCGGAGCGGGAGAAGTGCTGCTCCCAGCCGAATGAACACAGCCGCAGCATGAGCGCACCATCCACAGCAAAGCAAGCAGCCGTCCCGGACACATTTTCCAGCTGTGCGCCTGATGATCAGAATGGGGCGCGGTGGAAGCAATCACAGATGCTGTCGCGATGTTTATTGCAAAAGACATGGTGCCCATACACAGTGTTGGGGAGTCACGGAATACATGTACCGGCGTTACGTATTCAGAATACAAATTATGAGTAACTGTATTCCGTTACAGTTACTGTTTAAATGGGTGGTAATTAAAATACAGTTACTTTGTAAAAATAAATGGATTACACGGTGGTATTTTCCAGTTTAACGTGTTTAGCTATCCCCTCTCTAATTTTGGTAATTCCACGCATTGTCGGAAACCCAAACAATGCGCAATAAGAGCTTCTAATGTAAACGTCCTCCTAACGGTGTCGTCAGTTAGACAGTGGACCTGGAGCAAGCACAACAGAGTCGTGTGGAACGTCTCTTTAGCCAGGGAGGACTTATTTTCACCCCACACCGTAACCGTATGACAGACAAGCACTTTGAACAGGTGCTCTTGCTGCGTTACAGCCGTCTTTACTGGACTGTAGATTAAGCGGGACAGATATAGGAAGGTTGCTGAAAATATCTTGGTCTTGTTCACAGATAATGCATTTTCACTTGTAACCTCATCATCTTGTGTTTATTATAAATTATATCTGATGGCAAGGTTTAAATATCATTTTGTCATTGTCACATCAAGTCTGAATATTTTGATTTGAATTGAAGGATCTTTAATAATTTGAAATTATTGGTGGAAAAATACTGTAAGTAAATGCAAACAAAAAATCTCAAGGTTTTTTTTATTGTTTTATAAAACCTATTTCATGTCTTTCTGTTGTCGTAATCAGGAAAAGAGTAATTGGAAATGCTGATTTTTTTCCTCGTGCAAGGTTATTTTTTATTTTAACTTAGTGATGGAAAATGTTGCTGATCATAACAGTAAGTACTTTTCAGTGACATATTTTATGTTTGTTTAACACTCTTCCACTTTTCACCTTTGTAAATAAAGAAATGGTTAAGTAAAGCCTGGGCTTTATTATCTTTAAGCAGATAAAACATCTTATGTTAACAAACCCTAATATTTTCTCCTCTACAGCAAATGTATTGGAGACTGGGGCTGAACAGCCAATTTGTAGAGAAAAACAAACAAGAATTTGCATGATGCGATTGCTACATTCATGTAGTTGTAAAAAGCATGACAATATATTAAGTAATCCAAAGTATTCAGAATAAGTTACTCACATTGAGTAACGTAACGGAATACGTTACAAACTACATTTTGGGGCATGTATTCTGTGATCTGTAACGGAATACGTTTTAAAAGTAACCCTCCCAACACATACATACGGTGGAAAAGTCAGGATTTTTTTCCTATTTTGTCAGTTTTATCGAAAAGGACAATTTTATTTATTTTTTTTAAAGGGGGCATTTATTTATTTTTTTAAGTTTGAGGGTGCATTGCGTCAGTGCCAGTTTGAAACTAAGCTATGTTGGAGAAAGCTTTCTAAAAGTTACTGCATGTTCTCACTGTTTACAATGGCATGGTCTGCCATCTCATCTACAAGCTTGTTTTTTGGCTTCTTTTTGGTTTCTGGTTGCACTTTAACCCCAAAGGGGAAATTTAAGTGAAAACAAAATAAAGGTAAAACTTGTTTTGAACCATTTCTTTGTCATCTGTAGTTTGATTTTTAGTGGGGGGAACCGATTAAAATTGAAAATCGGATTTTTTTGTGAAAAAAATCGAAAGGCCCAGCTCTACGCACAGCACAAGAGGATGGAAGAAGAGACAGGAGGAGAGCGAGAAGAGCCGTCCACTGACGTCACGCTGTGGCCTTATCTGCAAAAATATATGACACTTGTCAAATCGTCAGTGAAAAAATACGTGTTTAAATGTGTGCTTTGCAATCCCATAACCAAACTGTTGTCGCCGTCTAAGACCAACCTCAGAACCCACATTCAGGTGAATTAATTACCCTACTGCAGTAGGCTATAATGAAATGTGTGTGTGTGTAAAATAATACCCTACAGTTTGACTCAGAATTGAGCGAAAACGAGGGAATAACGTCATGTTAACGCATGCTGACTAGCAGGGGGGAAACTAGCCTACAAAAGTGGCGGTACTAGCCTGTCTAAGATAGTTTATCCACCATCTCTGGTCAAAGTGGTTTTTAAACCTTAGGCTACATGCAGTTTTTATCATTGTGAAATTAGATTAGCATATACATCGGTGTTTTTATCAACAGGCTCCAGGTATTCAGAGTGATGTTCAAGGTCCTAGGCCAGGAGTCGCCAACCTTTTTCTCTCTGAGAGCTACTTTGACAAAATCAACGTGGCCAATGCTACTCTCCAACTATTTTACAGCATTTATCTGTTGGCCTATTGATAGTCTTAGAGATACTGTCAGGGCCGTCACCAGGATTTTTCAAATACCGAGGTCAAGCATGGCTGACAGCACCGAAGGCCCCCCCCAGCACAACTTAAATAAATAAATAACAAACCAAGGATAGATTTGGTGGTGGACACATTTATTTTAACAATTCTACAACTGTGGCACCATAACTGTGGTGTTTTAACTTGTGTAGTCCTTTCAGTTACAGTGGTGCTTGAAAGTTTGTGAACCCTTTAGAATTTTCTATATTTCTGCATATGACCTAAAACATCAGATTTTCACACAAGTCCTAAAAGTAGATAAAGAGAACCCACTTAAACAAATGAGACAAAAATATTATACTTGGTCATTTACTTATTGAGGAAAATGATCCAATATTACATATCTGTGAGTGGCAAAAGTATGTGAACCCCTAGGATTAGCAGTTAATTTGAAGGTGAAATTAGAGTCAGGTGTTTTCAATCAGTGGGATGACAATCAGGTGTGAGTAGGCACCCTGTTTTATTTAAAGAACAGGGATCTATCAAAGTCTGATCTTCACAACACATGTTTGTGGAAGTGTATCATGTCACGAACAAAGGAGATTTTTATGAGGACCTCAGAAAAAGCATTGCTGATGCTCATCAGGCAGGAAAAGGTTACAAAACCATCTCTAAAGAGTTTGGACTCCACCCATCCACAGGCAGACACATTGTGAACAAATGGAGGAAATTCAAGACCATTGTTACCCTCCCCAGGAGTGGTTGACCAACAAAGATCACTCCAAGAGCAAGGTGTGTAATAGTTGGCGAGGTCACAAAGGACCCCAGGGTAACTTCTAAGCAACTGAAGGCCTCTCTCACATTGGCTAATGTTAATGTTCATGAGTCCACCATCAGGAGAACACTGAACAACAATGGCGTGCATGGTAGGGTTGCAAGGAGAAAGTCACTGCTCTCCAAAAAGAACATTGCTGCTCGTCTGTAGCTTGCTAAAGATCATGTGGACAAGCCAGAAGGCTATTGAAAATGTTTTGTGGACAGATGAGACCAAAATAGAACTTTTTGGTTTAAATGAGAAGCGTTATGTTTGGAGAAAGGAAAAACACTGCATTCCAGCATAAGAACCTTATCCCATCTGTGAAACATGGTGGTGGTAGCATCATGGTTTGGGCCTGTTTTGCTGCATCTGGGCCAGGACGGCTTGCCATCATTGATGGAACAATGAATTCTGAATTATAGCAGTGAATTCTAAAGGAAAATGTCAGGATATCTGTCCATCTCAAGAGAAGGTGGGTCATGCAGCAAGACAACGACCCTAAGCACACAAGTCGTTCTACCAAAGAATGGCTCAAGAAGAATAAAGTTAATGTTTTGGAATGGCCAAGTCAAAGTCCTGACCTTAATCCAATCAAAATATTGTGGAAGGACCTGAAGTGAGCAGTTCATGTGAGGAAACCCACCAACATCCCAGAGTTGAAGCTGTTCTGTATGGAGGAACGGGCTAAAATTCCTCCAAGCCGGTGTGCAGGACTGATCAACAGTTACCGCAAACGTTTAGTTGCAGTTATTGCTGCACAAGGGGGTCACACCAGATACTGAAAGCAAAGGTTCACATACTTTTGCCACTCACAGATATGTAATATTGGATCATTTTCCTCAATAAATAAATGACCAAGTATAATATTTTTGCCTCATTTGTTTAACTGGGTTCTCTTTATCTACTTTTAAGACTTGTGTGAAAATCTGATGATGTTTTCGGTCATATTTATGCAGAAATATAGAAAATTCTAAAGGGTTCACAAACTTTCAAGCACCACTGTATGCTGTCATAGTTAGTTGCTGGAGTCCCTGCTTGTACTCGGTGCAATATGTATACTGTTCCTACTTATTCAGGTGACATTGGGCATACCTAACAACCTGCGTTTTCTTCCCCCCCCCAAATCTGTCCCTCTGAGTTACATGGAGTCAACAGGAAATCTTTTGGTGGAGAGGGTGGAGACCTCGACTGGCTATCGTAGCCTGCAGGGAATCAGCCGTCAGACATTCTGTCACATGTCCCAGACCCGGTGAAGTGTAGCTGAATTGTCTTGGCCAGCCCTAAGGGTCCCATCTGCATCTCATCATTGCTGAGGAGTGTGCTCCCATCACCCAATCAAGCATCCAGCCAGAGCAGGTCATGATATTTTTTTAACCATATTAACATGCCATTGTTGTGTGTTATGCCTGATGTCAAGACTCTCGTCTCTGCAAGCCTACCACACAGATTTAATACTTGTCATTTTTAGGGCATACCTAACAACATGTGTTTTCTTTCTCTCTCACCCCCCCCAATCGGTCCCTCTGAGTTACATGTTGGTCCTGGGATTGAGATGCTGGCCTCTTCTGCCCCTCGGACCTGCTTGATCCATCCTGGTGCCCTGTGTCTGGTCGGAGTTTTATCGCATCGCTCCTGTGAAGGACGGCCCCATGAGGACAGTTGAGGGTTATACCTGGAGGATGCTCTGGACTCTTACAGTAATGCTTTTATGGCTGAGGACTACAGTTGACTTGCTAACTTTAGGACTGCAGTTATCATGAAAAATTTTGCACTCAAGTTTCCATCAATGAAGAGTTACAACATCAACGAAACTGTCTTCATGTTAAAACTGTTATAGTCATGCTGTCTGTTGTTGCCCAAATGAGGATGGGTTCCCTTTTGAGTCTGGTTCCTCTCGAGGTTTCTTCCTCATGTCGTCTGAGGGAGTCTTTCCTTGCCACCGTCGCCACAGGCTTGCTCATTGGGGATAGATTAGGGATAAAATTAGCTCATGTTTTAAGTCGTTCAAATTCTGTAAAGCTGCTTTGCGACAATGTTTATTGTTAAAAGCGCTATACAAATAAACTTGACTTATCTGACATAAAAGTAGAAAGGTAGTGAACTCTTGAACTGAGTATACATACCTAAAGTACCAGTTACCTAAAGTATTGGCATTATTTACATTGCAGCATACACATGACAGAAAGGGTGTGAACTGCTGAATTGTAAGCTTTAGTATTACACCTTATAATAATTGTGTGTGTGTGTGAGAGAGAGAGAGAGAGAGAGAGAGAGAGAGAGCGAGAGTGACAGAGTCTGTGTGTTATTTGTGGGTGTCTGTATGTGTAGAGACATTCTGAGCAGTAATGTAAAGGCATCAGTCTATCTGGCTGTCTTGAATTGAGATCCATTTGCATGCATTCTCTGAAACAGAGTGTTCTCAACATTGCCTGTAATGTAAGTTTGGCTCATAACACATTTACTTCAACAATTCTAGAACTGTGCCATCATAACTGTGGAGTTTTGTCTGACAAAAGTCAAAACTGAACTGAACTGAGTGTATTGCTCAGCTACCTGAAGTATTGGCATTATTTACATTTCATTATCTTAAATTGCATTAAAATGTAGGGCTATTAATTCTGTGTGAAGACTATGTATTAGAGAGAGTGTGAGAGTGTATTATTTGTGTGGATGTGTCTGCGTGAGTGAGTGAGAGAGAAAGAGAGAGTTATGAGAGAGAGTTACTCAAATAAGCCCGTTTACTCAGCCCTGCACAGGGCTGCCTGTGACAACGTAGTTTTGAATGTTTCTCGAAATGCTAACTAAAATGTAATAGGCAATGACAATGAAATGTTTCCCCTTGGAAAGTTGGCATGACACCGCTGAACAGTCTGCCACTGCACTGACAATATTTTCTTACCTTCCCTCCTTCTCTTTCCCTGCTCTTCTGTTGGCTGTCCAAACCTTAATTTAGTTTGTTGCAAAGTTTTCATTTTGCACTCAGGTAAAGCTCTATAATGCGATGTGACTATTAGCCTATGTTAGGTTAGGTAGGCATGTGTGATAGAGCCTAGACTACACCCTGCCTGTTTTATCCAAAACCCAACTTCCCCGGCCGACACTAGTATAGGCTACATCACATGACGCTGCATTAAACACGGCAACGACAGAGATAGAGGCTGAGAGATTTCAGATGACAGACAAATGTGAATTTTATTGGGGGGAAATACAGATGACGTGGATGTGGACACTGCGTTTTACATTGATCACTGCTCGAATTCAGCGTAGACCAATTTTAAATTTCTGAAAAAAATACCGAGGACATGACCTCGGTGTCCTCAATGGTAGTTACGGCCATGGATACTGTAGATGTTACATCCTTTATCATACTCACTTGCAGTACTCATCTAAAGTGTCATCTAAACTTGTGGAAAGAAAAATATTTTAACTATCACTTTTGTGGTCCCTTTTTCCATAGTAGTCAAATCTGATGAGCACTACTAACATCAACTCTCATCAGAGAGCAGTAGAACTGGGATATTATTTTATAGCTACCAGACAGAAAGTTTACACAAATCTGTTATTATTTACATTTCATTTGACCCTTTGGAGAGCTACTTTTAAGCAGTTGGTGACCCAGCTACCTGTTGGAGACCCTTGACCAAGGCCTACTCAGTTTAGTTTTTTTGGGTAGGCCTGATTAACTTAGCCTACCAAGGGAAATATAACCCTGGTCCTTACCACAACCACACACAAAAAAAAAAACCCCAAAACAATCATTTCTTCTCTAGAGGGTCCACCCAAATAAAATGGCATGCATGGACAAGGAGCACGAATGGGTCAAGAGGAGATGTCTACCTCTGGATGATGAAGACCATGCTTTACAAACCAGTGTGTCACAATTTTTCAGGGGGGGCACACATCATATCTCAGGAACGTTTCAATAAACTCATTCTTAACTTCATAGTTCAAGGAATGCACCCACTCCACATTGTGGACAGACCTGAATATCAACAATCATTTAGTGAAATTCTGCCCTCAAGGCATTTGATGTCAAGGTGGACATTGGGGCGGCTGCTTTTCATGGAAGAGTATTCCTTGTCGAGTGCTTTGGCTGATGTATTGTCCAAACAAACAGTCACATATGTACCACCACAGATGCCTGGTCATCAAATAATAGGAGCTTCCTTGGTGTCAGTATCCACTGGATAGATGAAGACTCCTTAAACATCTGCTCTGGGGCAACAGCCTGTCGTAGAATTGTAGGGAGGCACAGTTTTGATGTTTTAGCTGAGATGCTTGAAGATGTTCACAGAGAACTCAACATAAAAGACAAGGTGACTCTGACAACTACAGATAATGGTTCTAACTTTATAAAGGCATTTAGTATGTTCGCGGAAGTTCAGAGAAGTATCCAGGACTACAGAGAGGAGGAGGATCATCCCGTCTTCAATCTCAGAGATCCTAGATGAAACACAGGAAGATTACAGCCTCCCTCCTCATCAGTGGTGTGCCTGCCACACCCTCAATCTTGTTGCCACCCGAGATATTGAGCACGCGTTGACACAGTCAGAGCCATTTAAGAGAGTATCGAGATCAACACTTGCCAAATGTCAGGCTCTTTGGAACAAGCAACACAGGAGCACTCAAGCCTCTGATACTATTCAAGAAAAGCTAGGCTGTCAACTGATAGTGCCCATTTTAACCAGATGGAACGCCTGAATACTTGTATCCTAACAAAAGAACAAGAATTCTATGAAGTCTGTGAGAAGCTGCAGGTGGCACAGTTCAAGTCAACAGAATTTACGTTCATACAGGAGTATGTGAAGGTAAATATGGTGTGTGCAAATAATACAGTTTGTCAACATGACAACCACTATTATAATAATAGCCTGAATTTCATATGGGATAAATAAAGTATGTAATAATATTAATAAGAACAACAATTGTATGAGTTAAATAATTGAATGATGTGTGATGTGACAATATGTTTATTTGTCTGTACTCCAAGGTTATGATGCCTTTGGCCAAGGCTGTTGACGTGTTACAGTCTGACCGAATGGGTTTCTCGGGAGTGTTGGTGCCAACCATCTCAATTCTACTTGAGAAGATGGAACAGATGAAGCGGGAGAGCTGACTTCATCATTGTAACCCCCTGGTAGATGCCATCATCAGTGGGATTAAGAAAAGGTTTGACTACATTTTTCAAGATGCCAGGTTGCTCACAGCCACTGCAGCTCACCCAATGTTCAGACTGGCCTACATCCCCAGTGACAAGAAGGTTCAAGTTGTGTCAGACCTGAAAGCAGAAGTACAGTGGTGCTTGAAAGTTTGTGAACCCTTTAGAATTTTCTATATTTCTGCATAAATATGACCTAAAACATCAGCAGATTTTCACACAAGTCCTAAAAGTAGATAAAGAGAACCCAGTTAAACAAATGAGATAAAAATATTATACTGGATCATTTATTTCTTGAGGAAAATGATCCAATATTACATATTTGTGAGTGGCAAAAGTATGTGAACCTTTGCTTTCAGTATCTGGTGTGACCCCCTTGTGCAGCAATAACTGCAACTAAATGTTTCTGGTAACTGTTGATCAGTCCTGCACACTGGCTTGGAGGAATTTTAGCCCATTCCTCCATACAGAACAGCTTCAACTCTGGGATGTTGGTGGGTTTCCTCACATGAACTGCTCGCTTCAGGTCCTTCCACAACATTTCCATTGGATTAAGGACAGGACTTTGACTTGGCCATTCCAAAACATTAACTTTATTCTTCTTTAACCATTCTTTGGAAGAATGACTTGCGTGCTTAGGGTTGTTGTCTTGCTGCATGACCCACCTTCTCTTGAGATTCAGTTCATGGACAGATGTCCTGACATTTTCCTTTAGAATTCACTGGTATAAGTCAGAATCCATTGTTCCATCAATGAGGGCAAGCCGTCCTGGCCCAGATGCAGCAAAACAGGCCCAAACCATGATACTACCACCACCATGTTTCACAGATGGGATAAGGTTCTTATGCTGGAATGCAATGTTTTCCTTTCTCCAAACATAACACTTCTCATTTAAACCAAAAAGTTATATTTTGGTCTCATCCATCCACAAAACATTCCAATAGCCTTCTGGCTTGTCCACGTGATTTTTAGCAAACTGCAGATGAGCAGCAATGTTCTTTTTGGAGAGCAGTGGCTTTGTCCTTGCAACCCTGCCATGCACACCATTGTTGTTCAGTGTTCTCCTGATGGTGGACTCATGAACATTAATATTAGCCAATGTGAGAGAAACCTTCAGTTGCTTAGAAGTTACCCTGGGGTCCTTTGTGACCTTGGTGACTATTACACGCCTTGCTCTTGGAGTGATCTTTGTTGGTCAACCACTCCTGGGGAGGGTAACAATGGTCTTGAATTTCCTCCATTTGTACACAGTCTGTCTGACTGTGGATTGGTGGACTCCAAACTCCTTAGAAATGGCTTTGTAACCTTTTCCAGCCTGATGAGCATCAACAACACTTTTTCTGAGGTCCTCAGAAATCTCCTTTGTCCGTGCCATGATACACTTCCACAAACATGTGTTGTGAAGATCAGACTCTGATAGATCCCTGTTCTTGAAATAAAACAGGGTGCCCACTCACACCTGATTGTCATCCCATTGATTGAAAACACCTGACTCTAATATCACCTTCAAATTAACTGCTAATCCTAGAGGTTCACATACTTTTGCCACTCACAGATATGTAATATTGGCTCATTTTCCTCAATAAATAAATGACCAAGTATAATATTTTTGTCTCATTTGTTTGACTGGGTTCTCTTTATCTACTTTTAGGACTTGTGTGAAAATCTGATGATGTTTTAGGTCATATTTATGCAGAAATATAGAAAATTCTAAAGGGTTCAGAAACTTTCAAGCACCACTGTACACCTGCTTCAAACCCAGTCTTCAGGTCACATGCAAACAATGCAACCGATGATGGTGATGAGGTAATAGGGTACTTCCCATCCCTGAGATCAGCCACAGAGCTGAATGAAGTGGACTCCTACTTGCAGTCATCTGAAAACAAACTTGCAAATGCATTCCAAAACCTGCCACTGATGAAAAAGGTCTTTCTTAAATACAACACAGGAGTCCCAGCAAGTGCAGCATGTGAAAGACTGTTTAGCATAGGAAAAGATATTTTCAAACCAAAGAGAAACCATCTTTCTGATGCCACTTTTGAAAAGCTTCTCTAGCCTTGTCTCGTCTCGTCTCCTTCCGCTTATCCGGGACTGGGTCGTGGAGGCAGCAGTCTAAGCATGGAAGCCCAAACTTCCCTTTCCCCAGACACCTCGGCCAGCTCCTCGGGAAGAGCACCGAGGCGTTCCCAGGCCAGCCGAGAGACATAGTCCCTCCAGTGTGTCCTGGGTCTTCCCCGGGGCCTCCTCCCGGGGGGACATGCCTGGAACACCTCCCCAGGGAGGCATCCAGGAGGCATCCGAAAAAGATGCCCGAGCCACCTCAGCTGGTTCCTCTCGATGTGGAGGAGCAGCGGCTCTACTCTGAGCTCCTCCCGAGTGACTGTGCTTCTCACCCCATCTCTAAGGGAGCGCCCAGCCACCCTGCGAAGGAAACTCATTTCAGCCGCTTGTATCCGCGATCTTGTTCTTTCTGTCATTACCCAAAGCTCATGACCATAGGTGAGAGTCGGAACGTAGATCGACTGGTAAATTGAGAGCTTCGCCTTTTGGCTCAGCTCCTTTTTCAGCATGATGGACCGGTAAAGCGACCGCATCACTGCGGAGGCTGCACCGATCTGCCTGTCGATCTCACGCTCCATCCTTCCCTCACTCGTGAACAAGATCCCGAGATACTTAAACTCCTCCACTTGAGGCAGGACTTCTCCACCAACCTGGAGAGGGCAAGCCACCCTTTTCCAGTCGAGAACCATGGCCTCGGACTTGGAGGTGCTAATTCTCATCCCAGCCGCTTCACACTCGACTGCAAACCGCCCCAGTGCATGCTGAAGGTCCTGGTTTGAAGAAGCCAACAGGACAACATCATCTGCAAAAAGCAGAGATGAAATCCTGTGGTTCCCAAACAGGATTCCTTCCGACCCCTGGCTGCGCCTAGAAATTCTGTCCATAAAAATTATGAACAGAACCGGTGACAAAGGGCAGCCCTGCTGGAGTCCAACATGCACTGGGAACAGGTCTGACTTACTGCCGGCAATGCGAACCAGACTCCTGTTCCGTTCGTACAGGGACCGGACAGCCCTTAGCAAAGAGCCCTGAACCCCATACTCCCGAAGCACCCCCCACAGAATACCACAGGGGACACGGTCGAATGCCTTCTCCAGATCCACAAAGCACATGTGGACTGGTTGGGCAAACTCCCATGAACCCTCAAGCACCCTATGAAGGGTATAGAGCTGGTCCAGTGTTCCGCGACCAGGACGAAAACCGCATTGTTCCTCCTGGATCTGAGGTTCGACTATTGGTCGAATTCTGCTCTCCAGTACCCTGGAGTAAACTTTCCCTGGGAGGCTGAGAAGTGTGATTGGAGCACACTCTCCGGTCCCCTTTCTTAAAAAGAGGGACCACCACCCCAGTCTGCCACTCCAGAGGCACTGTCCCCGACCGCCACACGATGTTGCAGATGTGTGTCAACCAAGACAGCCCCACAACATCCAGAGACTTGAGATACTCAGGGCGGATCTCATCCACCCCCGGTGCCTTGCCACCGAGGAGCTTGCAAACCACCTCAGTGACTTTGGCTTGGGTAATGGACGAGTCCACCTCTGAGTCATCAGCCTCAGTCTCCTCAGTGGAAGACATGACAGTGGGATTGAGGAGATCCTCAAAGTATTCCTTCCACCGCCCGACAATGTCCCCAGTCGAGGTCAACAGCTCCCCACCTGCACTGTAAACAGTGTTGGCAGAGTACTGCTTCCCCCTCCTGAGGCGCCAGACGGTTTGCCAGAATTTCTTCAAGGCTGACCGATAGTCCTTCTCCATGGCCTCCCCGAACTCCTCCCAGTTCCGAGTTTTTGCCTCCGCAACTGCCCGAGCTGCAGCACGCCTGGCCTGCCGATACCCGTCAGCTGCCTCAGGGGTCCCAGAGGTCAACATGGCCCGATAGGACTCCTTCTTCAACTTGACGGCATCCCTTACTTCCGGTGTCCACCACCGGGTTCGGGGATTGCCGCCACGACAGGCACCGGAGACCTTGCGGCCACAGCTCCGAACAGCTGCGTCCACAATGGAGGTAGAGAACATGGTCCACTCAGACTCAATGTCCCCCGCCTCCCTCAGAAGCTGGGAAAAGCTCTCCCGGAGGTGGGAGTTAAAGACCTCCCCAACAGAGTGCTCGGCCAGACGTTCCCAGCAGACTCTCACCATACGTTTGGGCCTGCCAGGTCTGTCCAGCTTCCTCCTCCGCCAGCGGATCCAACTCACCACCAGGTGGTGATCAGTTGACAGCTCAGCCCCTCTCTTCACCCGAGCGTCCAAGACATAGGGCCGGAGATCAGATGAAACGACTACAAAGTCGATCATCGACCTCCGACCTAAGGTGTCCTGGTGCCACGTGCACTTATGGACACCCCTATGCTCGAACATGGTGTTCATTATGGACAAACCGTGACTAGCACAGAAGTCCAATAACAAAACACCACTCGGGTTCAGATCGGGGAGGCCGTTCCTCCCAACCACGCCCCTCCAGGTGTCACTGTCGTCGCCCACGTGAGCATTGAAGTCCCCCAGTAGCACAATGGAGTCCCCAGTCTGAGCACCCCTCAGTACCTCTCCCAGGGACTCCAAGAAGGCCGGATACTCTATACTGCTATTTGGCCCATAGGCACAAACAACAGCAAGAGCCCTCTCCCCAATGGGGAGCTATAAGCAAGCCCACTTCTAGCTTCTCTAGTGCCTCCGATTTTCCACGATTGTGGAAAACGGACGGAAATCGCAGAAATTGGGGTCAGAAACAGAATTAGTGCTCAGAAATGGAATCTACGCATTCTGACCTTTTCAAAACTTTTTTTTGGGAATTAAAATCTGTCAATTAGTTGGTGAGATACATGATTTATCAACCTGTCAAATCCTGTCTTCCATAATGTTTTGATGGTGTCTCCAGGGATGTTTACCTTGCATCACACTAGGTGGCAGCACATAAAATTTTTTAAATATTTAATTTTAACTATGCTTTAAAAACAAATATAATATTTTGTTAGGTAAAGTGATTTGGGGAGTCATGGGTAAGGATTATAATTTTATCTTGATTAATTTATTAAATGACTTTGTAGTGTGTATGATATCCTGTAGATGTCACTAGTGGGTGTGGGGAAAAGGAGGGAAAAATTGCAACATGGCTACCCCAAAAAGGGTGAAAAAGTCCCTCCCTGCATTTTGTATCACAGCTAAAGAAAGGGTGAGATCATTTCCAGATGATTTCTATGAGGATGGAGGCCTCCTTTTCTGCAAATTTTGCAACCACACCATAGACTTTGTCAGAGTGGACACAATAAAAGATCACATAAAAAGCCAGAAACACAAGAAATAAGGCGAGTTTTATTTAACATAGCAATATAATTGTGAGTGAATGATTGCATGAAAGAGTGGCGGTTCAGGAACTGAGAAGTGCTTGGCATAGCTCCCTCAGTGGAAAAATACCTGTGCAAGGTTTTCTTGTGAGCATGCTTAAAACTTTCCTATAGTTGGCTTGACAGTTGTTGCCAGGGTTCTGAGGGATGGGGGGAGTGGGGGTATAGGGCAAAAGTGCCCCCCAAAATTGCAAAAATTCCTTGGTCCAGGGGAAGTGCTGCCCAATTTTTTTTTTCAGGTCCAAAAACTTATATTTTCAGTATCTTAATGCGGTTAATAAGTAAAACAAATATCCATGGTTTCCGCTGTTTATTGGGCCCAGGAAATTGAATGCTTGTTAAATATGGGTTCTCCCATGAATATGTTCAAACAGTTAATTTGTTAAGGTATGAAAATTTGCTGGATAAATCACGTAAAATGCCTGGAAAAAAATAGGGAATTTGTTAAGCTGGTTTGGCTATGAACACTTATTATAACCATCCCCATCAAATGATAATGAACACACCTTGCCTTTACCCACACTGCCACCCCACACTCCCACCCATCCAACTACCACTTTATCCATCTTCCCCATCTGTCATCCGCATGATCATAATATATATAATTAACTGTAATGAGTCATTACTGGTAATCTATTCACTTTCAGCAACGCCATTCCAGCAGTGCCTGTGGCAGCTCCAGGCAAGTCACACTAACATCATTAGTGGGATCCAGAGATCTAAGAGAGGAGTTTATCTTGGATTTTGTGAAAATGTGCACAATGGCTGATATCCCCTTAGAGAAAACAGAAGAAATGATGCCATTCATCAACAAACACTGTAAACAAGGAGGGGCTCTTCCCACAGGAAAGTCCATGCGTCAAACGTATATTCATTCATCGCTTGTTTCTTAAACGCTTTGATGCCATTAAAACCCATCCTTCAAGGAGCATCAAATATAGCTGTGATTGCAGATGAAACAACAGACTGCAGAGACCACAGTGTGATGAATGTGGTATTTGGAGTGTCTGGCAAGTATTATCTTGTGGATGTAACTCGGATGGAAGCATGTAACCATTCTACCATGAGCCAAGCAATCATCCAAGCAGTTACCAAAACAGAAGTTCCCTTTCACCTGATCACATCTATTGTGACAGATAATGCAAGCTATTGTAAAAAGGCATTCAAAGATGTCCTCTCAGCAGCATTTCCTCAGGCCACTCAGGTGCTATGCTTGGCACACATCTTCAACTTAGTTGATGTTTTTCAAAACTGGGGGGATTTTTCTGATGTTGCCTTACTTACTACAATGATTAAATCATCATTCTTCAAAAAACCAGGGAGAAAGTCTAGGTATCTGGCATACCTTGCTGAGTACCTACCAAAAGAGCTGGTAAGCCTGCCCCCAGTACCTGTTTCCACCAGATGGAATTCTTGGTTCAAAGCAGTACGTTACCATGCTTCACATGTGCATGAAGGCTTCTTCAAAGTAGAAAAATCAAAGCATGGCAGTGGATAACATTCTGGCCCTGACAAGCAAGTCATCCCTTCCTCAGCTGATGTTGAATCTGGGATTTATTTCAGAGAGCAGTGAGATATTAATTAAGAGCCTGACAAAGCTACTCACCTGTGATTTTACAACATTACTGAGGATCTTCGGCAATATCTAAACCATGGAAAAAACCAAACAGATTTTTGGGGAGAGAACTGATAGGCTGCTCAATCACCTGAAGCCCACTGAAAGAGAGAAGGCATTGAAATGTTTTCATGGAGTATTTATGAAGGCTTTAACCAAACTTGATTCACATATCAACAAATTGCCAGCATATCCCCTTTACAAGGCTGCACGTATTTTTGATCCGCAGCAGCTGCCAGCAGTTTCTCATGAGATTGATGATTATGCAGCTATCCCTGAACTGTCAGAGCCAAGAAATGAGCTGCTATAGGAGTGGCAGACATACTTGGAGTTCAATATTCAGGATATTCCCCAACGACTTTCCATCCATAGTTTCTGGTTGTCCATGGGTCTGTCAAGATACCCTTGATTTGATTTGATTTATTGACACTGCTCAAGGTTGATACAAAATAAAATAAATAAATAAATAAATAAATAAATGGTGCTTATGTACCTTGCACATATGTCAAAAGGATAACACAAAAAAGCTCAGATGAACTTATTTCCATTGTGGTCCTTATGCATAAAAAATATATATATATATTAAAATGTATGTCTAAAAGTGTACAGCTAAAATCAGTATGGTGTACAATGTATGTGTAAAAAAAAATAACACATGCAATACATACAAACATAACAAAGACAATAAATAAGTACATCTGAATTACCTTTATGCCATTTTGCTAGACAACCACTTTTTTAATGCTAACTTAAAGGTACTATTGGATGCCATGTTTTTAATATGGTCAGGTAGGTTGTTCCATAGGACTGCCCCTAAATATAAAAAAGAACTTTTACCCATTCGCGTATTGAATCTGTGGGCAATTCCATGTAAATGTCAACCTCACCATGCAAAAATAAAGCAACATGTAATACATCAAAACCACTCCCAGAGATCTCACCTAGGCCTGTATTTTACAGATGTGAATAAGCTGAACCAATTTGTAACCAACCTAATATGTCCCTGTCAGTCTTTCTTTCTTATAATGTAAAACCCAAGCTAAAATCAACTTTGATCATGTACAATTCTATATTATTGCCACAAGCCACAGAAATGTATGCTAAAATCCACAAAACAGCAAAACAATAGCCATCCTAAATATTATTTAAGAACTTTGATAGTTTTAGCTGATATTTAGAGAGTTTTTCAAAGGGTTATGGTGGTTAAATTGCTGATTTTCTAAACATATGCCATGTCTATTTCAGACGCGTCACATCCATAACGGAATTTCGTCACATCCATAACGCTGACTTTTCCTTCCGAAACTCTGCATGAAATACAAAATATTTTAAACAAAGATTTTTTAATATTCACCTTGGACCCCTCTATCAAATGGATATCTCCATTTCGACATTAGGTTTACAATTTCACAGAGTTTGATAAAAATGTACAGTCACCCAAGAAAAGTGATACTTTTTCTGTCACATCCATAACGCATCTTTTATTGGCATTTTCTGGCATGCCCTAGATGTACTATGGGAATTGTTCTTGTTCTATCACTTCTCCAGTATGGTACAGCCTTAAAATATGCAACACCTGTTTAAATACTGGGAGACAATAAAACATGCACTGGGTCATTTGTTGCCATTTTGAGTTCAAGTGTCACGTCCATAACGCTGGAATTGCTCCTATGCAAAACAAGATCAGTGGAGCTTCTCCTTGTGGAGTAGCTATGCACCTCATTTACTCTGTTAAAATAATTAAGATAGATTGGGCTCTCACTGTTGATAATTCTATGTACCATATTCAGGTTAAAATATGTTACTCTATCCTCTACGGTTAGCCATTTAAGGCTTCTGAAATGACAAGGTAAAAGATGGGTGCGTGGGTGTAGATTAAGAATCAACCTGATTAATTTGTTTTGAGAGGTTTGTAACTTCTTTTTAAGTAATTTAGGCAAGTTGTTGTACCAGGAGATGCAGGCATAGTCAAAGTGTCCTTGAACTAAGGCCCCTGCCAGAATCTCCATGGCTTCCCTGTTGATAAAATTAGTTATTCTTGCCAGGAATTTAATTTTCTGATTTAATTTTGTAATAACCCTGGATGCCATACCCTCTCCTGTCATTTTGCTGTCAAGAACACATCCTAAATACAACACAGTGTCCTTGGATAAAATTTCAATATTACCTACTTTAATGTTCAGACCTGGTGATCTCCGTAATTTTACACAGGATCCAAACAAACCCTCACCTTGGCAAAATTGCCCTGAAGTACATTTGGCTGCCTTTTGCCAGTGTTGATGTTGAAAGGTCTTTCTCCAACTACAAACACCTTTTGAATGACAGGCGTGAGTCTCTCAGCGATGAAAGCACACAGGAACTCCTAATGCTGTATTATAATAGTGATCTTAAAGGCAGATTTTGAACAGTCAGATTTCCATTAGTAGTTTGCACCAAGGCTTTTCAGCTTAACATTATATAATAGCAACTGATTATTTTCATGATTTAATGGTTTATGTTCTTAAATAAGGAGTTATGTTCCGAAGAATGATTTTCTATAAAGAGTTTGAAGACTTGTGCATTATTAAATGAATAATTTACAGGCAAAATGCAAATTAAACAGAGTTAACTGTTAAATAATTTGAATCATTTAAAGTATATATTAAATGGACACCGTCACACACTTTGTTAGACCTGTCGTTGCACTGAAAACATTGTAAGCATAACAACGAATAAAAGTTTGAAAAACATGGATAAAATGATAACCGAGATTGTTTTATTTAAATGTACATGTATAAAGAGTAAGGATAACCATAAAAAGGATTAATATACAATATAAAGTTTTAAAGAAAATAGCAGGAGCCAGTCAACAATCAAGTTAACAGCACTAATTAACTACAGTCTTAAATAAATGAAAGAAACATTTTCAGTGAAGTGAAATTTAGTGTTGATTCTAAGGTGCATTAAGATATTAGACTGTGTACAGAAAGTTTAAAGCTTTATACAGAGACTCAGATTGTTGGCGCGCCCGCGTCTAAGACGCGCTATTTCGAATAATGAACGCATTGTCGAGAGGTGCGCGGGCAAATATGGACGCGAGCATTTTATACCCTATTTGGAATGTTTCGTGGCGTATTACAGACCCTCCAGGATTTCGCAATGTTGCGATTTGCAACTTCAACGCAAATTCAACCAATGCCCGTGAATTCAGGGTGGTGTTGCAATTATATCCAATCACCGCAACTTTCCCGCAAATTTGACCAATCGTTGGCGTCGTCTTGAGGTGACGTTGACAAACTACCTTCCGCGTTAATTCCAGTGTTGCCAGATTGGGCGGTTTCCCTCCCAGTTGGGGGGTTTCAAGTGCATTTTGGCGGGTTTTGAACATATTTTGGGCTGGAAAATGTCAGCAGTATCTGGTAACACTGCTTACTTCTGTGTTTCCATTCAAGAGAAGTAGCATGTGCGAGTCAGTGTTTATATAGGCTTAAATTCTGTTACTGAAAGTGTGTTATGTTTACAGTGAAGGACTGTGTGCACTTTACATTTTTTTTTTACTTAATACAAGAAATTAATGGATGCCAACATTTTTGCCAAAATGGTATTTTATTTTCCATTGTTTAGGCAGCTTCAGCATCATACTGTGAGATTCTGTTCAAATTGTTTTTTTTCTTCTATGAAGCCTGAGCCATTTATTTTATTAGTTTATAATTGTTTAATTTAGTCTTCAGGAGAGACTGCCTGCACACAGTACTAGTATTAATAGTTTTTTTCTTACATGAAAGCTGAGGCATTTATATTATATTTTAAGGTAACTTCATGTTGTGCTGTGAGGTTCTCTGCACTTTAACTTTTGAACCAACAGGTGCATTTGGATAAGTAAAGCCTATTTTTCTGCATTTTTGTAGTCCTGGTAATCTTTTATATTGGTAAAGTTGTTTATATGACCATTTCTCAGTGTCTTTGTTTTTTTAATCAATAGTTTTTCAGTAATAACTTAATATTTAACATATCACTCAATTTTAATCACAAAAAGAGAAAATCGCAGGAATTTCTCGCAACTTTCACTTCCTCCCGCAATGTAATCGCAACAAAAACCTAAAAAACAACGCAACTTTCATCGCAATTTTTTGGACACCCCCGCCCCGCAATATCAGACATTTTAGCCTGCAACAATCACAAAAAAGGCCCGCGAAATCCTGAGGGACTGGTATTACTTGACTTCATGGTCTCAATATCGAAAATCTTGCACAAATATGCAACTTCCAACATAATTATCTGGATATTCAACAGATTTCAGCATCAGATGAATTTGTTTTGACCGCCGCCATATTGAATATACGTCGGACCCGTTCAGACCCGTTCGTGTATTTACGCCGCCCCGTTTGTAGTGTCCCAAGCGAGTAAAACCTGATCCAAGTCTTTCGCTAGGTGGTGTCTTACGGTCTATGTACAAATATTCGAAAGAGACAAGAAAACACGGATAAGAAAAAAAGAAAAAATACATCTATTTTGTCATTCTTCGGCAGAAAGAGAGTACATTCACCTGAAAAAACTGATACCCAAGGTAATTAGTCTTACTAGATTTACAACAACTACTGCAACATCAACTACTACAACAGCAACCACTACTACTACTGCCACTGGTGACTACTACTACTACTATTGAGGTATTTCACTCACGTGACCAAGTCATGTGATGCTGCCATTTTGGACGGCACGGCTCGAATCAGTTTGAATACGAGGAAGGCGACAAACGAAAAACATAAAAGAAAAAGGAGCGAGATGCAGAAAACACCTTCACTATCCAGCGACGTAGGGCATTTACAGGGCGAGCAGACGGAGAGGTATTTGCAAAAATTGAGGTTAGCAGGCTTAGAGAACGACGTTTACCTGCTTCCACCAGGATTGTTCACTGACGTACAGAAGTACACGAAGCCCTCGTCTTTACCTGACTTCGGCCCACATGATCTGTATACCTATGTCGTTAAAAACCCATCGCCATACACAGGTATTGATCTGAAAGCGTATAAGAGTTTGGATGCCTACAAATATTTTGTGTCAGGCTGGGTAACATGCCTACATCAGTGGGTCGTCCCTGGAGCTGGTGGTCGCCATCTGATTACAGCTGAGGTTTGTTCACATTTTCATTTACTTTCGGTCCTCAGGATAAACAAAATGTTATTAAATGTCATTGAAATAACTTCTTAGTCTGTTGAGACATGGCCCGTTATAAATTTGCTGTTACCAGGCAATGACTAAGAACTGTATTATTAGGGTCGGTGTAGTTGTAGCAGTGTATTAGCAACTAGCTGTTAGCACTAGCTAATGTCAACAACATCGTAGCTGGTATGTTACTGTAGCAATATTTACATTCAGTCATTTGGATGACTGTTAAAACCTTTCAGTCTCAAGTTTTTCCTTTACTGGATTTACTAGTTTACTGAGCCAGCGCGCGCTCGCCGGCCAAGCCGGGAGCCAGCGCGCGCTCGCCGGCCAAGCCGGGAGCCAGCGCGCGCTCGCCGGCCAAGCCGGGAGCCAGCGCGCGCTAGCTCAGTAAACTAGTAAATCCAGTAAAGGAAAAACTTGAGACTGAAAGGTTTTAACAGTCATCCAAATGACTGAATGTAAATATTGCTACAGTAACATACCAGCTGGCGGCACGGTGGTGTAGTGGTTAGCGCTGTCGCCTCACAGCAAGAAGGTCCTGGGTTCGAGCCCCGGGGCCGGCGAGGGCCTTTCTGTGTGGAGTTTGCATGTTCTCCCCGTGTCCGCGTGGGTTTCCTCCGGGTGCTCCGGTTTCCCCCACAGTCCAAAGACATGCAGGTTAGGTTAACTGGTGACTCTAAAATTGACCGTAGGTGTGAATGTGAGTGTGAATGGTTGTCTGTGTCTATGTGTCAGCCCTGTGATGACCTGGCGACTTGTCCAGGGTGTACCCCGCCTTTCGCCCGTAGTCAGCTGGGATAGGCTCCAGCTTGCCTGCAACCCTGTAGAAGGATAAAGCGGCTAGAGATAATGAGATGAGATGAGATGAACATACCAGCTACTGTTGTTGACATTAGCTAGCTTGCCATCCAAAATGGTGGACACTGGGGCGTCACGTGACCCTGTGACGTCAGGTGAAATACCTCAATAGACCTACACCAAACTGAAAACAAGTTAATAAAATAAATTATAATTTACAAGGAGGAGATAATATAGATGTGATATATAGTGGCCTGTGGTTGAATTCCAAAATATTGCCACTGAGGCCATTATTAAAAAAAATGTTCTGTTTCCGGTCCACCGGCCGGGTGAGTGCCGTTTATGCGGGTGAATTTTTTTTTTTTAAACGCCGGTTTTTCGACATTTTTTTCGGGTTCGTAAATCTAAAATCAAACTTGACATTTACGCATTCCCAGGGCTTTCCACTAAGGCTCATACTAGCCAGCCATGACAAGTAAGGAGCCGACAATCCCCCTGTGTGAAATGGTGAGAGTGATGCAGCGCGCACAGGCTATGAGGCTCCGATGCTCTGAGCCTGTGTGTGTGTGTGTGTGAGAGAGAGTGAGAGAGAGAGAGCAGCCCCGCCCCTCTCTGCTCCCTGAGTGCAGCTCATCGCCTTGGTAACGGTGCTCAAGTGCAGGGAAGAGACACAATATGACAAGCAAAGAGCGCTTTTTCTCAGAGTTCCCTCTCCTCGAACAACGGGGATTTACACGGAAATGAAAGGAGCTATTCACAACATTCTTTCACATTGAGCACTACAAGGCTCTCATGAACACATTGATAATTTTTTTGTCCCTAGTGTAAAAAAATGTGGACACTAGAGTGAGTTAAAAACAAGTGACTTTTCTGATTTTGCAGTCAGAGCGCAGCCAGGTTTATGACAGGAGTCTATGGGGCAGCGCGCCTGTCCTCTCCTTACTTTCAGGCTTCTCATTCAAAAACTGTAAATCCTATCGCTCAGGTAGACACATTGTGTGAATCAGGACAAGTGTGACTACTACTTTTGAGAAAATTATGTCCGTAGAGTGAAATTTGTGGCTGAAAACACAGTTTAAATGAGAAAGATTGAGCTACTTTTTCAAGCTCTCTACACCCTAACTTAACGAGCTCCACTGGTGTGTAATGCAATAGACACCCATTCAAAAGCCTGAATTTCTTTGATCATGGTGTTTGATCTGTGACTTATCAAAAAGTATAGAACCCAGCAAAAAAGTTGAATGCCAGATCCACAAAGGAGAAGTTTGTCTGTTTTAAAGTTTGAATCATGTCTCTAGGTGAAAGCATGCCAGAGCAGCGGATGTTTGAAAAACATTGAAAATGTGCAATTTTTTCAATTAATTCCATAGAAAATGAATGGGAAATTGTGTGATTTTTTTTGCAACTTCGTATGTCGCGAAAAAAAATCGTAGAATGCTGAACAAAGTAATAGCATAGCGAGTCCAATCGAGCCGCACGTTTTGATGTATTGTTTGTGTGCGATGTACGGTTATTGGGTTATTCGAAATCGAAATTTGTACAGAAGATGAAAAACGGAAGAACAAGAGTTTGCTGTGCTTTGCTCCCTATATGGGAGTCAATAGTTTGCAATGCATAGCACTGCATCACTAATAATAAACTCCTGTGCATGCAGTTCCCAGGATTAAATGTATTTTCCACAGACCATTTGTTTATTCACTTTACTCAAATACAAAGTAAAATGCCAGTAAATCATCTTTCTTTTCTTGCGCATTGCATCATGAGGTGTTCCTGGCTTGTAAATCTCTTATTTTCGGTGCATGACACATTCACGCAGTAGCCTGGGAAATCCCATGCTGCTTTGCGCAATCGTTCCGATCTGAAAAGACAGCATGGAAACTATGGTCTAAAGACCAGAGAGTGGGGAAGGGTGGAAAGACGGTGATGCATACTACTCGACAAACAGAAGCTTGTAGTTTATTTGGGACTGTTTATGGATCACATTTAACATGGCGGCGAGCGATACGAACCAAACTTTCGATCAAGCTTTGTCTTGCACAAACGGCAGTAATCGTTCAGTGCCATTGTTTTCCTATTTTTGTTTTGCCTTCTCTTTCTCTCTTTCCTTCTCTTCTTCGCCGCTCTAACTACGTCACCGGGTACAACTGCCATGATTGGCCATGGGCTACGTATACGCCAAATGATAGACATTCGCAACATCCAATAAACGGCCGTTGACAATCGTAAACCACACCTCCCCTACGAGAAATTCAATAGGTGGATTCCAGACCATATTCCACTTGTGATATGGTCTGGTGTTAACCAGACTATTCACGCAACTGAGCATGCTATGAATTAACAACGACAATGGTCTGCAGTGGTGGCTACACAATTAAACACTGAGCGAACATTTCTCCATTTGTGTATGAAAATACACTCCAATGATTCAGTTTGGTTTCATTTACAACCAACAGTGTCTTTTGATGCCAGCACGTAATTGAACGAGAGAAGGCTGGTTTACCGGAGACAAAATAAGCATTCTCTCTGCTTCTGTTCCCTCCGATGTCGCCTCTGACGGCCCCGACACACTACTGCCTCCGCTGAGTGCGCGCGCACACACTGCATGTCGGGGCCGCGGATGAGTTACTCTCCCTTGATCAACAAAGTCGGCGGGGAATTTGTGGTTATTATTGGTACAAACAGCGTGAATCACAACTTAAATGAGTGCGGTTCAGTTTGACATTGTCAGTCGGTTAGATAAACAATTTTATTAAAATCAAAAATTAATACTTAGAGCCTGTGGGCTACAAAAATAATAGTCATTAAAGTAGCCGGCTGGACTTAAATGTGTAGTCGGCTGTATGGCCGGCAGCCGGCGCTTGTGGAAAGCCCTGTCGAATCAGCTCTGCGCATGTGCCGTGTGGCACAAAAAAATGGCAGCCACCATGAAGGAAGGAGATCCGGAGTTTTCAAAACATTTCTTAAGTGTGAAATCGCAAAATGGTATTCTAGCGAACAACAAAATGGTAAAGATTCAGAAAAACAAATCATTCAGTGATCATTTTAATAGTGTAATTTCATCCGAACTAGGCCTAACGCTCGATTTAGAACTACAAAAAGTCCGTGTGTCGGACATTTTAAGTACCTTTGTAAAAGTCTTGCAAATGTTGCAGTTAGCATTTAAAATGCTAACTTAAAGTTTTTGTACAAGTTTCAGTTGATTAAACTGTTATTTTATTAAATGTGTCTGCTTTTGTAATAAAGTACTGAAAGAAAAAGCAAACAGCATTGCGATTTCTTATCCATCCATTTAAAAAAAAAAAAAAATCCCTCCCTCCCTACTGAAAATTTTTTTGCTCACCCGGTGGACAGGAAACGGATTTTTTTTTTAAGGATGGCCTGATTAAACAATCTCTTAATATATTTAGTTGAAGCATTGATTTTTGTCATCTACATTGCTTCATATGGCTTCTAATACCAAAAAAAAAAACAGAATTGAAGAAAAAAACAGCCCCTGGGCTGCCCCAGCTGTTCATTGGGCTCGCTTCGCTCACTAGGTTCGCTTCAACTGAAGGATAATCACTGGGCCCCCCATTGTAGAAATGGGCCCCTGTTTTTTTCCCAGGAGGGGCCCTGTGGGCCCCTTGACCTGCAAAACAATCTGAGTCTCTGTTTATATGAAGTTGTATTACAGCAGGCCAGTAAAGCAGGATTACAGAAATAGATGCACAAGGACAACAAACATGCAGATGCCTCCCAACACCAGTTACCTGAAACATAAAATTTCATGCATTTATTACATGTACTTAAGAATTCTGATTCTGAATTATGTACATGTTGAAAATCTAAAAATGCCAATTTAGTTGTCATTTGAGCATATAACTGAAACAAATTGTCTGAAACGGAATTTAATATTTTTTTAAACGGAAAATAGGAGGCTCTACTTCTCTTGTGCCGTTTAAACAAACACCGCGTTAGAACAATAAGGGCCCTGCCATGCGACATAACCCCCCTCTCCCTCCCCTCCCATACCCCAGCACTAAAACATGTATTTGAGTATTTGACTTTGATTCTCATTTCAGCTTGGACCAGTTCATTTGCTATTGTCCCAGTGATCACTCTCTGAGCCATGCTTTAGAATCACGGTGTTCGATATTATGGTTTCCTTAAACACAGTTTAACACGGCCCTTAAACACGAAGTTCATTTGTAACTTGAATAGACTTAATTGGGGTCTGAAGTAGGGATCGACCGATATGTTTTTTTCAGGGCCGATACCGATTATTATGGAATTGGGATGCCGATAACCGATATGTGCAACCGATAAATGTAAACATTATAATTCACATGAAATTAAACATAGCACACACTGACAAAGACCTTCATATCCATGAAATGTATGTTTAATCGTAAAATTGAACATGAAATTTTGTGCAGGGAGATGCCAGCAGCATTTGTACAATAAAGTCAAACATTAGTTAGAATAAAATGAGAAATAAAATAATAAAATAAATTTTCACCAATAAAAAAAATAAAATCACTCCCTACTATATTACAGCTCACCATTTTCAGTGGAAAATAAATGAAAATACACTCTGGATTCTTTTACACTAAGAACTAAGTAAGACTTACCAACTTCAAGTAGTTTTTAAATAACAAACCAAGTGTAGGGAGCTGCCTGCAGCATTTTTTAAAAAGCAAAATCAAACATAAAGTAGGCTATCACTCCCTATTAGGAGCGGCTGCTCCTTTAAGAGTATATCGCTTTCCGAATCAGAAGCGCTAGCGAGGAGAATCACTTGCGCAAGAATTATAAATACTAGTCACACCTGGCTTGTTTAAATGTTCAAACAGCGCTTTATAAAGTTGCCTTGACCACCTCTCTGTATGGCTGTCATTCTACTGTTCGAGTAGAACTACTGACACATTCACAACGTTTCCAGACGGGGATTTAAAAATGACTGCAGCCTACGTTATGCTGTTTCAGCGAGACTAGTTGGTTGTAGGCTAATTCAAGTGCTTCCTTCCGTAAGCTAAGTTTGCCTGGCTACACAGATGCAAATGGACAATTTTAACGAGCAGTAGATGAAGAATGTAAACATATAATGATGTTGTGCTTTTGCAACTTGTGTGTTTGTGACTTATTGCGGCAAAAGCAGCGTGTCCTTACCTTGATACGGGCGCCTTGAAACAGTTCAGAGGGTTTAGCTGCGCGTGTCGATTGGCTATATCTCTTGTGCCAAACAAATCAGATGTTGTGGTGGGCGGGACCGTGTTCTTGAACTCAGAGAGGCAAGTGCAGGGAAGGACGTGCAGTGACAGTCACGTTAGGAACGAAATGGCTGCAAAAAGGCATGTTATCGGCATATCGGTGGAAATTATGGCCGATACCGATAACCCTAAAAATGCAGAATATCGGCCCGATATATCGGCCAGGCCGATTATCGGTCGACCCCTAGTCTGAAGAAGTTCTCTCGTTAAGGGAGGCTCTGAGGAGATAAGATGCCCATTAATATGGTTTTGATTTCCCTAGAAATCTTAAATTAGTCAATTTAAACCTATAGCCATGTCTTGCCCATAGAGCACTACACAGTAGCTTTAATTTGGTGGGTCAGAAAGGACTGAAATTTCATCTGTGCTGTATGTAGAGCATGTATAGCATATTTGACAATAAAGTTGACTTGACAAAAGAAAAGTTTCCTAGAGTACTGGTTTACCTAATAGTAGGCCAATAACTTTTTTTGTTTTATTCCCAGCAGTAAGCACTGTAGCTTTTATTTATGTCTCAATGCTTCCCATAATGCAATGTCTACACTGTGTTAGATCATGGGCTTTTCTTCAATAAGTGTTTTAACCAGTGTATCTGTCTGACTGCCATTTTGCACTGATCTGGCATGAGGTTGGGACAACGTGAAGTAGCTTCTGATGTAGTCATGCTGCGTTCATGTGCTATGGGAAGATGATATTTTCCAGTTGGGAAGTGGTATTTACCAGTGTGTTGTGTTCATGCTTTTGTTGTTGTTGACAAATTAAATATGGTGGACCAGATTCAAGTTAGCAATAGTTAGTTAGCTATCGTTAGCAATAGCGTCTGCTCTGGATAGGTAAAAACAAACCATAACAACACATTTTTAAAGGAAACGGATTTCTAACGTATTATATTACACTTGTTAATGACGCAACATTGCATAGACACAAAAAACTACCCACTAGTACTAGTAAAAAAAAAAAAAAAAACTTTAGTAGCGTACAATGGTTAACATTCAAGTGTCTTGTACCGCTCGCCGCCATGTTGAAAAGGTTAAAGTTCATCTCATCTCGGCAACTCGTGTATCAAAATTTTCTATGAGTTGCCCAGTGGAAAATACCACAAGAGGAGGCGTTCATGTGTGCTTTCCATGTCGGCGTTTGGTATTTACCATAATTCCCATAGCACATGAACGCAGCATTAAGCTACTTTTGCCATATTTGTGTAACTTAGCTTGCTATATTTCTATGGGTGGTAGCTTTTGTGTCGTGAAGCTTAATTTGTTGTTGAGTAACCGATAGCTTAGCTCACTACATTTTACAAGTAGCTTGCCCAACACTGCATGCGGGTCGGACAGAACCACACACGCACAATTAGCATCATATTGCTAACTTACCAAGAGAGATGGAGGGAAAACGGGACTTTCCAAACTCCAGGTCACCTCTACACACCTCAGTTATCTTCTGCTTTCACTAGTTAGCTTGTAAATACTCTTTTATTTTTAACCTTTACTTTCCTTTTAAATGCTTTAACTTTCTCTGCGGACGGCACGGTGGTGTAGTGGTTAGCGCTGTCGCCTCACAGCAAGAAGGTCCTGGGTTCGAGCCCCGGGGCCGGCGAGGGCCTTTCTGTGCGGAGTTTGCATGTTCTCCCCGTGTCCGCGTGGGTTTCCTCCGGGTGCTCCGGTTTCCCCCACAGTCCAAAGACATGCAGGTTAGGTTAACTGGTGACTCTAAATTGACCGTAGGTGTGAATGTGAGTGTGAATGGTTGTCTGTGTCTATGTGTCAGCCCTGTGATGACCTGGCGACTTGTCCAGGGTGTACCCCGCCTTTCGCCCATAGTCAGCTGGGATAGGCTCCAGCTTGCCTGCGACCCTGTAGAAGGATAAAGCGGCTAGAGATAATGAGATGAGATGAGAACTTTCTCTGCTCCGGTCGCCACAAGCTCGTCTTCTCTCTGTCTCTCACAAAGATCTGACCACACAGGGGCCTCATGACCTGCCAATCATCTTCAATTAAGGCGGGACCTGACCAACTCTGCGCTCTGATTGGCTGATCATCTCTCTCTGTTGGTTCAGATGAGAAAAACAGTAAAGCTATATGGCTGATCATCTCTCTTATTGTTCAACACAGAAAACACGAACATTATATTAATACATCATGAACATTTTTAACCCTTTATTGTCACTGGCTTACACAGACATTGTAATCAGCCAGAATCAGTGCAGCATGTGGTAGTGGAGTGTGACTTCGATAAGGAAGAGAGAAAGAAACTAAGTGAAGCACTTCAAGAAATTAAGCTTAACTTCACACGAGAGAACATCTTAGGTAAGGCATTAGGACATATATATGGCCAAATGATAACATTTTTAAAAGAAACAGGTGTAATAGAGAAAATTTAGGGCTTTTTTTCTCACCCTGCCAAGCTTCTGTTCCACACTCCAATCCAGTAGGTGGCGGTGATGCACCTTTAAGCTGGCATACCAACTGCCATTAAACCCAAAAGAAGAAGAAGAAGTAGCACAGATGCTAGAAGTTGTAGAGCACATATTGCAGCAGACAATAGAAGGTGAAGTTTAATTGAAGATTGGGGGAAAAACTGAACTTACTGTCAAGTCAAGTTTATTTGTATAGCACTTTTAACAATAAACATTGTCGCAAAGCAGCTTTACAGCATTTGAATGACTTAAAATATGAGCTAATTTTATCCCTAATCTATCCCCAATGAGCACGCCTGTGGCGATGGTGGCAAGGAAAAACTCCCTCAGACGACATGAGGAAGAAACCTCGAGAGGAACCAGGCTGAAAAGGGTACTCATCCCCATCCAGGCAACAACAGACAACATGACGATAACATTAACAGTCCTAACAAAGTCAGCTTCGTTGATGCTATAAACCCCCCACCGACGGAAACCCGAGCGCAAAACCATTCACAACAACCGCAGTCCCAAAGTCCAGTCCCGTCGCGAGATCTCAGTCTTAAGGGGGGCTTATGAAATCCACCAGGGGGGCACCACTATTATTAGCTTATTTTTGCACACTATTCGGGCAGCCCTAATCCCGCACAGTAATCATCACATTAAACATAACCAACAGCAAACATGACCGGACCAGCAACAGCCTGCAACGTCAGTCCCCTCTCTCTCACACACACACACGCGCACGCACACAACAAGTATAACATATTAGATCACAAGCAGCATCTCAAACTAAACAAAAAAAAAAAGCCACGGCAGGTGCATTTCAAAGCAACCAAGAGGGGTAGCTACCAATTGCCATTACACACACGCACGCACGCACCAACAACAACAACTGAGTGTGCACATAACATATTAGATGACAAGCAGCATCTCAAACTAAACAAAAAAACACCACGGCGGGTGCATTTCAAAGCAACCAACAGAGGGGTAGCTACCAATTGCCATTACACACACACACACACAATTTGGACCTACTTTGAGTAGAGTGCCAGCGCTGTCCTCTCTTTCGTCTTCTTTGCCAACGACATCATGTGTTGGTTTATCCGAAGTTGCCGGTGTTGGGGTTTTGAACCAATTACGTATATCCATATTTAAGAAAGTGCGGAAACTAGCTGCTGTCTGCTGGCATAAACTCGCGCTTCATTTTCCACCCAAAAATGCGGGTAACTGATTGTTGCTTGTCAACACTGACTGATGTAATTACGTAGCTAACTTTCCAACAAACTCACACGGTTTTAATATGTTTAATGTCTTAGTGATTATGCAACACTGGAAGTTTTAACCCAAAGCGAGTACAATAAAATGAAATTAGGATTTTATTTATCTATTTATTTATTTATTTATTTGAGATCTGTGATTGTGATCTGGCTTGGGTGGGCGAGCCCACGCATATTGGTGGGCGGGCACTGCCCCCACTGGCCCGCCCACAGCGACAGCCTTGCCAAAGTCAGCAAGTCACCTGCAGTCCCCAGCCACAAAGCACCACTGCAAGAGTCCAGAGCATCCTCCAGGCGCAACCCCCAACTGTCCACATGGGACTGCCATCCACAGGAGCGATGCGATGAGACTCCAACCAGACACAGGGCACCAGGATGGATCAGGCAGGTCTGAGGAGCGGAGCGGGGTGGGGCGGGGTGGAGTGGGGGGGGGGGGTAGAAGAGAGAGAAAACACAGGTTGTTAGGTATGCCCAATGTCACCTGAATAAGTAGGAACAGTATACATATTGCACTGAGTACAAGCAGGGACTCTGGCAACTAACTATGACAGCATAACTAAAAGGGGAGAGCCAGAAGGTAACACAGGCATGAGGGAGCCCCGGGACATAAAGCAGCCAGCCACTACACCGTCAACAAACTCGAGTGAGCAAGCGAGTGGGGACTGGCAGCATCCATACATCCCAGTTTACCAAAACACTCTATGTCTGAGGACCCTCCAGATCTACTCCTTTACCTCATAAACACTTAACAAAAGGCTTGACTAAACAGTTATGTTTTCAGCCTAGACTTAAACACTGAGACTGTGTCTGATTCCCAAACACTACTTGGAAGGCTGTTCCATAACTGTGGGGCTTTGTAAGAAAAGGCTCTGCCCCCTGATGTAGCCTTCACTATACGAGGTACCAGCAGATAGCCTGCACCTTTTGATCTAAGTAGGCGTGGCGGGTCATAGAGGAGCAGAAGTTGACTCAGGTACTGTGGTGCGAGACCATTCAGTGCTTTTAAGGTCAATAGTAGTACTTTATAATCAATACGAAATTTGACTGGGAGCCAATGCAGTGTGGATAAGACAGGGTTGATGTGGTCATATTTTCTAGTTCTAGTAAGGACTCTTGCTGCTGCATTTTGAACTAACTGGAGCTTGTTTATGCACTTATTGGACCATCCAGACAGTAAGGCATTACAATAATCCAACCTGGAGGTAACAAAAGCATGAACTAGTTTTTCCTTGTCATGTAGTAACATTAAATTTCTTATCTTAGCAATATTTCTGAGATGAAAGAAAGCTATCCGGGTAATGTTATCAATGTGAGTTTTGAATGAAAGACTGGGGTCAATAATCACATCGAGGTCTTTTACTGCTGCACGTGAAGAAACAGAAAGGCCATCCAGAGTTACTGTGTAATCAGAAAACTTACTTCTAGTTGCATGTGGTCCTAGTACAAGTACTTCAGTCTTGTCAGAGTTAAGCAGAAGGAAATTAATAAGCATCCAGTGTCTAATGTCCTTTACACATTCCTCAATTCTATTAAGCTGGTGTCTCTCATCAGATTTTGCAGAAACATACAACTGTGTGTCATCAGCATATCAATGGAAACTAATACAATGTTTACGAATAATATCACCCAGAGGTAACATCTATAAAGAAAAAAGCAGTGGACCCAAGACAGAACCTTGTGGAACACCAAACTTTACCTCAGTACATCTAGAAACATCACCATTTATATCAACATACTGATATCGATCAGTTAAATAAGACCTGAGCCAGGAGAGGGCCGTTCCCTTAACTCCCACAACATTTTCTAATCTATCCAGAAGAATGGAATGATCAATGGTATCAAATGCTGCACTAAGGCCAAGCAACACAAGCAGCGAGACACAGCCCTGATCAAACGCCAACAGTAGATCATTTACTACTTTAACCAGAGCTGTCTCTGTGCTATGATGAGGTCTGAATCCTGACTGATACATTTCATGGATGCTATTCTTATGTAAATATGAGCATAACTGCTGTGCCACAGCTTTTTCAAGGATCTTGGAAGTAAAGGGGAGGTTTGATATTGGCCGATAATTGGACAGCTGTCAGGGATCAAGGTCAGGTTTTTTAATCAGGGTGTAGCTGTGCTGGTTTTGTTGGAAATATGGCCACGAGTCATACGGGTGTCTTTCTCTCTTTTATTGTCACTTGGACATCGTGAAAACTACAAGTAAGCAAAATAAATATTCAGAAACTCTCATGTACACAAACAAATGAAGTTTTGCAAAAATTAATAAATAAGTACCGTGTGCGCCTTCCAAACCGTGCAGAAAACTCTTCGGGAATCCCACTCTCTCTACTGCCATGCTCTCTCTGTTACAATTATTTACCCATAATGCAGCAGACATGACCCCATGAACTCTGATCATGTGACAACGCAAGATAAATAAAAATTACAATAAATAAAACATATTTCCTCCACCAATCATTGTCACTCCCAAACCATAGAGTTTCAGTACTTTATAAAATAGAAATCAGTGTCTCTGACAGTTACACTCCCACCAAATTACTACTGCCGCTTTTCCACTACAAACGTGGCTGAGTCGGGCTGAGCCGTGCCGTGCTGAGTTGAGCTGAGCGGGGCTATTGGAGTTGCATTTCGACTACAACCGTGCTGAACCGTGCTGGCTGGAAGTGGGTGGACACATTGGGTGGAGTTAGCGAAAGTGGGTGGACGTCACGTGATGTCGTTAAGCGGCGCAAACAGTGACATCAGTGATCTTTTAAGTGGTAGTCTCACGACCCGGATAGTAAACAATAAACATGGAGGACATGGAGTCGTTAGTGTTGCTGGTCTTGGTGCTGTGGCTTGTTGTCACCGACAACGCCAACAGATACTGGCAAGAGCGTATAGATGAGGCAAGGCGCATAAGGCTTCAGAAATTCTCGTAATTCGTAATTCTTCTTCTTCCGGGTTTGCAGTGTTTACAGATCCCAGCGTGCTCGCGGGGCGTGTGTGGGCATGTGAGGACACTCCTCCTCACCAATCAGTGCACAGGGGAGTGTCTGCTCACGCCCCCAGCCTCACTCAGCTCGGTTTGGCTCGCTTCAGCCCTACTCCAAAACCGTGCGAGTTTTGGGTGCTAAGCAGGGCTGAAGCGAGCTGAGTCGTGCTGTTCTGAGGTAGTCGAAACGCGAGCCGTGTCAGGCTGAAGTGAGCTGAAGCGAGCTGAAGTGAGCTGAAAAAGGGTAGTGGAAAAGGGCCATATGTTTAATAATAACCTTCATGTGACTATAAACCTAGTAATTTCTACATGTAAATAACTGGTATCTCATACATATGAAATCAAACTGACACCTTTGAACTCATTGTACAGGTAAGTGTTTAGAAATCAGTTCCCTGAACACACTTTAATTGTTTTCCACTAACACAACTAATTTATGAATGGGACGTTCAAGTATGGATAGCTTAGTGAATTGCTGATCCTTTTTCCCAAGCTTTCTGTTTCCCATTTGCACTGTAGCCTTCTGCACCAGTCCATCTTCATCTTTGCAAACATCCACTACCCTTCCAAGTCTCCATGCATTGCGGGGAATCTCGTCCTCCTTGACAATGACAATATCTCCAATCTTCACATTTCACTTTGAAGACTGCCAGCGTTGTCTGAGAGTGATGTTCACTAAATATTCCTTCCTCCATCTACTCCAGAATTGCTCTGTCAGGTACTGCACCCTGCGCCACCTTTTCTTGGCATACATATCTTCTGCCACAAATTTTCCTGGGGGAGGCAGTGGGATGGAGCTTTTCATAGTGAGTAAATGGTTAGGGGTGAGTGGCTCTAAACCTTTGGGATCGCTGATGCTGTCAGTGGTGAGGGGGCGGCTGTTTACAATGGACATGGCTTCATAGAAAAATGTTCTCAGAGAAGCATCATCTAACCTTCCAGCACTTTTAGCGAGAACACAACTTAGGATGTTTCTGACTGTCCTGATCTGTCATTCCCAAACACCTCCCATATGACTGGCGTCAGGTGCGTTCATAATGAAGTCACATTGTTTCTCAGCCAGGTAAGTAATCAATCTGTCTTTGTTCACTTCTTTTAAAGCCTTTGTCAGTTCATTTTTTGCCCCAACAAAATTTGCTCCTTGATCTGATCGGATTTCTCTTACAGCACCGCGAATAGCTATAAAACATCGCAGTGCATTGATGAAGGCATCAGTTGTTAGATCTTCCAGTGTTTCGATGTGAATTGCTCGTGAGGATAGACAGGTGAATATAAGACCATACCTCTTATGCTCTTTGCGACCTTGCTTCATGAAAAAAAGGTCCAAAACAATCCATCCCACAGAAAGCTAACGGGAGAGATTGACACGGCAAGCAGGCAGATTCGCCATTTTTTGTGTTTCTGTTGGTCTGCAAGCTCTCCAGCATGTGACACACTGTTTAATGTAACTTGCCACAGCTTTGCTGCCACCAATCACCCAGTATCCATTTGCTCTAAGCTCATTTAGGGTCTGCCCTCAACCTTGGCGTTGAGTTTTTTCATGGCAGTAACCTAAGATCAGGCGTGTGATCACACCATCTCTCAGTACGATCACTGGATGTTTCAAGTCATGTGGTAACGAGGCCTCCTTCAACCTCCCACCCACTCTGAGAATGCCATCTTGCAATACTGGGTCAAGCTGGAACAACTGATGGCTATGTGGCAGTTTGCCATTGCTCAGTACTTGCCTCTCATCTTTAAAGGCATCCCTTTGAGCCAGTTTCACAAGCACTAGACTGGCTCTTCTTTGGTCTTCAACGGTTATGGGCTCCACTGTTTTGGTTCTTTTTGCTAGTGTCTGGATCCGAGCGACAACATTCAATGCTGTATGCCATTTTGAGAACCGTTCAAATCTCTCCAAAAAACTGTCCTCTTCAGTCACCTTTACTTGGAGTATTCATGTAGTTTTGATTTGTGGATCTCCCACCATAAGCTGAGGAGTAGATTTTGGTATCACAATCTCTCTTTCCCACAGGAATTTTGGTCCAGTAAGCCAAGTCGAACTCATCAACTCTGCAACCTTGAGGTCTCTGGAAGCATGATCTGCTGGGTTTTGGTCAGTGTCAACATAGTGCCATTGTTCTGGGTCTGTAGTTTCTCTAATTCATTGACTCGATTTGAGACAAAGATATGAAACCTTCGAGCTTCATTTTTAATGTTGCCCAAGACTACTTGTGAATCTATCCAAAAATATTCTTGGTCGATTTTAAGCTCCAGCTCCTCCTTCAACATACTGCTGACTGCTGAAGAGACAACTGCAGCTGTTAACTCCAGTCTGGGTATGGTCACAACCTTTGTGGGTGCAACCCTCGCTTCACCTATGACCAAAGAGCAATACACTTTGTCTTCTGTCAGCACATGGATATATGAGCATTGACCATACCCATGGCTGCTTGCATCCGAGAAGTGATGCAGTTCCATCCTCTGTACCTTCTCTGGGTTTTCAGGAGCAAAGCACCTTGGGATCTGGAGTTTCTGCAGATTTTCTGAATCTTTCAGTCAGCTCTCCCATCATGGCTTTAATTCTGCAAGTAGTGGTTCGTCCCATCCAACACCCTTTTGGCACATTTGCTGCAGTATTTTCTTTCCCTGTAGGATGAATGGAGCCAGGAAGCCTAGAGGATCGAACAAAGAGGAGACTGTGGAGAGAACACCCCTCTGTGTTGCAGGCTTCTCATCCCGAGTTAATTTAAAGGAGAAGGTGTCACTGTTCACACTCCACTTCATTCCCAACACTGTCTGGACTGGGAGTCCATCGTGGTTTAAATCCACATCCTGAACTCCATTAGGTCATTCACTGTCCGGAATAGAATCCAGGACTTCTCTGTTGTTTGAAATGAACTTGTGGAGGTGTAATCTCCCACTTGCACATACCTTTTGTGCTTCTCTCACTAGTTTAACTGCCTTGTCCACTGATCCTACACTGATGAGGCCATCATCAACATTGAAATATTTCCTGATGAAGTTGGCTGCTATGGGATAGTCTCTCAGTTTGGCTTGCCAGGTATTTCATTCCATAGTTTGCGCAGCCAGGAGAGGATACAGCTCCGAAAAGGCGAACCCGCATGCAATACTCCTTTGGCTCTGACTTTGTATCACCATTTTCCCACCACAGGAACCATAAGTAGTCTCTATCCTCTGGGCTTACATGGAATCTGTAGAACATTGTCTCTATATCACAAGTCACTGCGATTGGATAATTGCGGAACCTGCACAGCACTCCTGTCAGTCGGTTTGTGAGATCAGGTCCAGTTAACAGGTGATCATTCAGGGTCGTGTTATCATATTTGGCAGAGCAGTCAAACACAACTCTAATTTTATCTGGTTTTCTGGGATGATATACTCCATGGTGAGGAATATACCACCTATTTCCTGCCTTAGGTTGGTTCTCAGCTTTCTCTCATCTCCATTCTTAAAGATACCTGCCATAAACTTAACATAGTCATCCTTAAAATTTGGGTTTCTCTCAAATTTTCCTTTCAGCTGCTTCAGCCTCACCAGAGCCAGATGCTTATTCTCTGGCAATTATGGGCGTGTCTTAAAGGGGAGAGGCATTTCAAGGTGACCTTCTGCGTTCTGGCATATCCTGTCATTCAGCAACTGCATAAACTGTATGTCATCTTGTGATATGCTCTTTTCTCCAGGGTTTGTATCTTTAAAATCAGCTTCAAGGGCTCTGAGGACAATGGCTGGTGTCAGTGATGGAAGCTCTTTGACACATACACGATGACACAGACCTGTCACTTCTGTTGACTTTATGACCTGTGGTGAATTGCCGACAATGCTCCAACCCAGGTCAGTCTTGATGCCATGCAGCTCGTCGTCACCTCCCATTATGACATGTCATGGAACCAAAGCCCTGGGGCAGTCATAACCAATGAGGAGTCCAACCTCACACTCCATTAGCTCTAGTATTTCATGTGCTATTTTGTTCAAATGTTTCCACCTTTTAGCAGTTTCAGGGATTGGGATATGAGAATGTTCGAGTGGGATGAAATCTCTGGTGTAAGCTAGTGGCAAGTTGATGAAGCTTTGTGAGGTAAACCCTCTAACTCTAACTCTGTCATTCTTAATGATGGAATCCTTTCCCATCATAGTGGTTAGCTTCAACTTGACTGGCTCTAAAACTGCCCCCATTGTCTCACATACCGCCTGATCTACAAAGGTGTTGCTACTCTGAGTATCTAACAGGGCATACACTAAAGTCTCTGTTTCAGGGGTGGTGGTTGCGGAAATCCATACAGGCACTATCATAGATGTGCTCCCACCATTACCTTTCTCTACACTACAAGAATGTATTCTCTTCTGTTTGCATAACTTGAAGAACAGATGTATCTGCAGCTGCAGGACGGTCCTCGTGAAGTGGTGTTGGATGTGATTTTTTACATATGCCACACATTGCTTTACGCTTGCAGTCCTTTGCACTGTGTCCTCTCCTAAGACAACCAAAGCACAAATTATTGTCTATTATAAACTCTCTTTTCCTCTACAGACTTGATGGAGAGGTTGTGGCATTTGTGCAGGGAATGCATTTCTCCACAGAACATACATGGGAATGGGTTTGAAGATAGAAATGCAGTGTTCACTTTCTTTGATGCATTTGAATCCTTTGAGTTGTCCTCCACAGCATGTTTGTATGTTTTTGTTGTCACTGACTTATCCGACGCCTTCACATTTGTGATGAATGCGTTAGCCTTTGGCTGCCTTACATCTCTTGGTGACCTTTCTTCAGTAGACCAAAAAGCCTGAAAGGATGTCACCGGATTGCATGCAATATCTGCTTCATTTGCCACAAATTCAGCAAACTCCTTGAAATCTGGGAATTCCTCTGTTTGTTTCAACTGCTTCGTGACATGGCAATTCCAGCAAAAGGTTAACCACTCGGAGTTTTTGGAGCAATTTTTGATTCCCCTCACAGTCATTTAACACCTGGAGCCCTTTAATGTGTGGCATGGCATTGCTGCAAGCTGTCAAAAAAAAAAAAATCACTAAATTGTCTCAATTTGGCTGACTCTCTCGAACCAATCTTTGGCCATTTATTTACAGTAGTTTTTCTGTAAAGGCACGCTGGATTACAAAGGGGTGACCATATCGAGCATTCAGGGCCTCACCACTGATGTATTTCTGCAGGTAAAACAACTTGTTGCTTGGGCTTGTACATCGACGTTCTATCAATGTCTTGAAACATGTGCTCCACTCTAGGAACTTCAGTGGGTCTCCTGAGAAGACTGAAGGCTCAGGTACAGGAAGTCTGGTAAGAACCGTTGTGTCATGTAGAGCCTGTATTAATGATTGCTCTTGGTTTACACTGTTTGGTTGTTTACTGTTATTGTTCTGACATGTTTGTTCCATCTTGATTTCTTTACGATGCACTGGGGAATGAGTGGTCATCTTGCCATGCGCTGTTTCGATTTTATCACAGACCTCGCTTGAGTCAGCTTCAGAATAGGCCTTAAGCTTTGCAGCTATAACATCCAGGTCTCTTTGGTTTTCTAATCTTTTGAGTTCTTGTTTTTGAGCAGCAATCACCTCCTCCATGTCGATTTCAGCCTTCTTTGTGGCCAGTTCAGCAGCACACTCTGCCTTTTTTGCTATGATGTCTTGCAGTCCTGCTGAACTTGATGTACGGCTTGAGTGATAACTACGTACAGTTGATTTGGTTACTGAAGACCCAAATATTGACTGGGCATACTTTCTGTCCAGTACCAAGCACAGCCTTGCATTTTCTGTGCTGGCATCAAAGTCTTCTATCCCCGCTTCACTCATGTGCACCTTCAGTAACTCCATCAAATCTCTTGTGACTGCGTCGCAAGAATCCATCTTCCTTCTAATCTCAGTAGAGGGTGCTGACTGGGATCGTACATTTCCATACGCACATTTCACCTGTGTTTCCAGCCCCTCAACAGCGTCCATCATGCCACTCAAGTCTTCATCAGAGCACTCATTTACTTATCCAAATGCACCTGTTGGTTCAAAAGTTGAAGTGCATAGAACCTCACAGCACAACATGAAGTTACCTTAAAATATAATATAAATGCTTCAGCTTTCATGTAAGAAAAAAAACCTATTAATACTAGTACTGTGTGCAAGCAGTCTCTCCTGAAGACTAAATTAAACAATAATTATAAACTAATAAAATAAATGGCTCAGGCTTCATAGAAGAAAAAAAAACAATTTGAACAGAATCTCACAGTATGATGCTGAAGCTGCCTAAACAATGGAAAATAAAATACTATTTTGGCAAAAATGTTGGCATCCATTAATTTCTTGTATTAAGTAAAAAAAAAATAAAATAAAGTGCACACAGTCCTTCACTGTAAACATAACACTTTCAGTAACAGAATTTAAGCCTATATCAACACTGACTCGCACACAGTGTTGCCAGATACTGCTGACGTTTTCCAGCCCAAAATATGTTCAAAACCCAACAAAATGCAGTTAAAACCACCCAATCTAGCAACACTGCGCACATGCTGCTTCTCTTGAACGTATACACGGAAGTAAGGCGGAAGGTAGTTTGTTGACATCACCTCAAGACGACGCCAACGATTGGTCAAATTTGCAGGAAAGTTGCGGTGATTGGATATAATTGCAACACCACCCTGAATTCGCAGGGATTGGTTGAATTTGCAAATTGCAACATCCTGGAGGGTCTGCATTATGTTGTCTACAACAGACAAGGCTTGATTGAACTTAATGAGTGCTCGGGAAAAATGCCGAGACCAAACAACACAGTCCTTCCAAGACGTAGCTCTTCTCATGAACGACCTGAATGGATTGGTTTCATTTAATCGATGTCGGATATGCCATGCTTTGTGTCATATGGAAAAAAAAAAGAGAGAGATTGCAAAAGCAAAATAGACACTCATGAGAAAAGCCACTGAGTCACCTACCGGTCTATGAAGACAACCTGTAACTTATACCAGGATGACGAGGAGCCGAACAAGACGAGGATCTCTAGAGGCATGCGGTTCTGTCAAATGTTCTTAAACATTATCTGATGTAATGATCACATGGCGTGAAAGCAGTGTTTCGCAAAGTGTGGTCCGCGAGAGACCTCAAGTGGTCTGCGAGGTGATCTACAAATGTAGTCAGCGTTTTCAAGATAAGCTAGCATATGCTTTGTAACATTATTAGAAAGTTAAATTTATCCAATCTTGTTTTTAACGGCAATCAAACGGGCCTGTAATTTCATCATTATTATTATTTAAAAAGCGTTCTGCATCTGAATTTGCACCACATAAAACTTGTAGTGTGCACGTGCTCTTTTTCCGCCTCTCGTCCCTAGGCAACAGTCACCTCACAAATCTCTGCCTCACAGGCAAACAGGCAGGCAGACCTGAAAACAAGCAAACAAAAATTCTGAACATATAATAGGCTAATCCTAACTAGCTCGTGTTTGTGGTGATTGTTTTAATTTACTGAAAGTGAAACAACAAGGATGGAGAAGTGGCTGACAGGTTCAGTTAAGAGGAAAAAACCTGACACTACCGACACAAGCATCAATAAGGAGAAAATGCAAAGAAAAGAAGATTCAGTTAGCACTGAGTCCCCAACACAGGAAGAACAAGAAAAACAAGCTTGGCAGACTAAACCAACAGCAAAGGTGAAAAGAAAATACCACAATGAATATCTAAAGTTGGGATTTTTCTGGACTGGGGATTCTGAAGATCCCAGATTGTGTGGGGTGGGTGTTGACAGGTGGTCCCTGAAAATTATTTTTTGGGACAAAGTGGTCCTTGGTCTGAAAAAGTTTGAGAAACACTGACCTATAGGGGCACTTGAAAGCCAGTGCCGTTCTGAAATAGGATTACTGTCAAAGCAACCCACGCACGTCTTCTCCTATAGGCTACTTTCAAAGACCTCTGTCACTCGATCGGAACCGGGGGTTCGCGGCCAAAATCGGGGACATTTTCAGGGACAGGTCATTAAAATCGGGGTCTGTCCCCGGAAATCGGGGACGTCGGTCAGGAACTCAAAATAACATCATGCTTAATAAAAACTTAGGGAAGCCATAAAGTGTTTTCTTACCCTTTGAATTTCTCTTTTGCAGACTACTGACTGCAGAGCATTTTTTAAGGATTTTCCACTAGGAGACCAACTGGTCTAGGCAATACAATCACAGGCCCCAGAGTCCATGCGGCTGCACCACTGTGGCATATTCTGTGATGCAAATTGCCTCATTACAAATCCTCGTTTCAGCCAGCATAATATCAACATAGTTAATGCAGTGCCAAGTTACCATAACTTCATCGTAAGTATGGTAAAATACTAAAATTACACTATTAGTTTAAGTTATTGTTTTATCAACTTTCATAATATGTATTTTAAGAAACAGTGAAAAATAAGAAATAAGAAAATCTTCAATTTTATTGCTCAATGTGAAACATAGTATCAAATAATTATATATTTAGTCTATAATTTGGAAATTGGAACAGTCTTGACAACCCAACTTCAATATTTCTTAAACATTCCAAAGAAAACACAGTCTTATGAATTTGGACCAGCAATTCAAGCATCTCCCATAATCCCATTTCAGTTTTACCTTTCAGCATCAATCTAACATAACTTGGTTTAAAATTTGTTCTCCCAGTGAAGCTGGTTTGGCATTGACTAGGAGACCAAATCTGGCCACTGGGAGACCATTTGGTCTCCCAGTAACTATGTTAAAAAATGCTCTGAGTTGTCTCATTTGTAAGCTTCAAGTCTTACTCGCTATGCAGAGCTTCCGTGTCTTGCACCCAAATGATGTCAGAATTGCCAGAAATGATCGGGGGGGGGATTTTCTGATTGGTTAAAATATTTTCAATGGTAGTATCCATGAATTCATCCATTCGGCATAGAAACTGACTTTCGGAGATGGAGATCTTTGTTGTGTGAGCTCCTAATTTTCAATTAATCACACGAATCGTTAGTTTATAATCTCTTTTATAAAAAGATGGCGGCGTGTGCAGATGCAGCGGCTCCTCTCTGTCCCGATAATGTGGTGTTTACATGTTTGTCTTCGTTGGTGTGCTCGAGTGATGGTATGTCTTCGTCGTGTTTGTCCATCCCGAGGTGCACATACAGCCGTGGGACTCTTTTTGACATTGGCAACACTTTTCTGTAAGTTAAACCCGGCACACGCTAAGGAACTACATGACCTCGGCCTACTCCGGTGGCCCGCTTTGACATCAACCCCCACTAATGCTGCACGCCGGCAGAGGAAGCTCTGTAGGCGGTGCGAGAGGAAGCAGAAGCAGGGAAAGCGCAGGGGTATCCGGGCCAGGCTAATGGCTAATCCACAGAAGCCGGCTATACCGTCCAACGTACTCGCCAATGTACGCTCCTTGGATAACAAACTAGATTATATTCACCTTTTGAGAGTGACCCAGCAGGCTGTGAGAGTGCTGTGTTCGTGTTCATGGAAACATGGCTCAATGACAGCATACCGGACTCCGCCATCCAGCTCAACCGGCCAATATGCTATCGAGCAGACAGAGCCCTCATTGAAGGAGGTAAGACCCGCGGCGGCGGGGTCTGTGTTTACATCAGGGATGCTTGGTGTCAGGACGCTGTGGTAGTTTGCAGACACTGTTCACTCCTTGTGGAGTTTATGATCAAATGCCGGCCCTTCTATCTACCGAGGGAGTTTTCTGCCATCCTGCTTGTTGCAGTTTACATTCCTCCCAGCTGCAACAACAACGATAGGGACAAGGCACTGAGTGAACTGTACTGCGCCATCAGCGACCAACAGACAGCCCATCCAGAGGGACTTCTCATCGTAGCTGGAGATTTCAACCACGCAAATCTCAAAACAGTGTTTCCTCAGTTACATCAACACAGTGACTTTGCAACACGGGGAAACAACACACTGGACCAGGTTTACACTACACTGAGAAGAGCATACAAGGCCTCCCCCCTCCCCCATCTCGGTGCTTCAGACCACATCACTGTTATGCTAATGCCAGCATACAGGCTGAAGGTCAAAGTCACCAGACCAGTCCAGAAGCAGGTATGGGTGTGGCCAGAGGGTGCTTCCTCAGCACTTCAGGACTGCTTTAACATCACAGACTGGGACATGTTTAAGCAGGCAGCCACTTACAACCACCAGATCAACATCCAGGAGTATTCAGACACTGTTACAGCCTACATTAGTAAATACACTGATGTCACAGACATTAAGACCATCACAGTACAGGCCAACCAGAAACCATGGCTGACTGAGGAAGTCTATCGGTTACTGAAAGCCCGGAACGCTGCTTTCAGAGCAGGTGATAAGGCTGGTCTGAGATTAGCAAGAGCCACCTTGTCCCGTGGCATCAGACTAGCAAAGAAGCAGTACAGTAGCAGAATAGCCCATCATTTCACTGACAGCAGAGACACAAGGAGCCTGTGGCAGGGGATACAGACCATCACGGACTATAAACCTCAACCACAGACCTGTGACAAGGACATCACTCTGCTGAACAGTCTAAATAACTTCTTTGGACGGTTTGAAGCCAACAACAGCATGCCTGCACAGAAAACACCACCCCTTCCGGATGACCAGGTGCTGTCCCCGTCTCCAGCCAGTGTGAGGAGATCCCTCTCCAGGATCAACACCCGCAAAGCTGTAGGACCTGACAACATTCCAGGTCGTGTGCTAAAGGACTGTGCAAAGGAGCTCACAGAAGTGCTCACAGACATCTTCAACACCTCCCTGAGCCAAGCTGTTGTTCCCACCTGCTTCAAGAGCACCATCATCATCCCTGTTCCAAAGAAGGCCTCTCCATCCTGCTTCAATGACTACCGCCCTGTGGCACTGACCCCCATCATTATGAAGTGCTTCGAGCGGTTAGTCATGCAGCACATCAAATCCATCCTCCTGCCCTCCATGGACCCGTACCAATTTGCATATCGGGCCAATCGGTCCACTGATGATGCAATCTCCACCGCTCTCCACTCAGCTGTCACTCACCTGGACACTAAGGACTCTTACATGCAGATGCTGTTCTTAGACTTTAGTTCAGCATTTAACACAATCATCCCCCAGCAGCTGATACAGAAACTGGACTGTCTAGGACTAAACACCTCCCTCTGCAACTGGTTGCTGGACTTCCTGACCGGAAGACCACAGGCAGTCCAGGTCGGCAGCAACACATCCAGCACCATTATACTGAACACAGGGGCCCCCCCAAGGACGTGTGCTCAGCCCCCTTCTCTTCACCCTGCTGACCCACGACTGCACAGCAACACACAACAGCTACCTCTTCATCAAGTTTGCAGATGGCACGACTGTGGTGGAACTCATTAACAACAATGATGAATCATACTACAGGGACGAGGTGAGCCAACTGGCCGCATGGTGCAGAGACAACAATCTCTCTCTTAATGTGGAGAAGACAAAGGAGATGGTTGTCGACTTCCGGAGAGCCTCCACTGACCATCAAATTTCTGGATGTTTGTCATGTTAATGAGATAGTAAGATATTTTGTCTGTCTTCCTAGTTTGTTCCACTAAATCAGATATAAGGAATATCGGAAAGTGATCCGATATGTCTGTTACCATAATCCCAGCCGTGTAGTCGATGTTAAGTGTGTTTGTGTATATGTTATCAATTAAGGTAGCAGAGTGTGGGGTAATCCTGGTAGGCTTGTATACAAGAGGGAAAAAGGAGTTAGAGAAAATGCTATTAATGTGATCAGTAGTAGGGGAATGTGAGGTTTTAAGTAAGTCTATGTTATAGTCTCCAAAAATGTAGCAAGTACTCTTTTCTTTGTTGATGTTATTCAGGCATTCTGTCAATTGGTTATTAAACTGTTGGATATCTGTATTAGGAGGACGGTATACGCAGCCAATGGCGACTTTTTCCCCCTCATTACCATTTGAAAACAGTTCAACAAAAATACACTGCGTGCCCGATTCATCAATTTCAAATTCCAAGTCGTTTCTTTCTGTACAAGATAAATCATTTGTTATGTATAGAGAACCCCCCCACCTACCTTGTTCAGTCTACAGTGATGAATGCTTTTATACCCAGGTATGTTATAATTGTGGATTGTATTTTCAGTTAGCCAAGACTCTGTGAGAGCAATTACTGAGAACCTATGTTTTATAGAGTATAGGTATTCATTGAGCTCCTCAAAAGTGGCGCGGAAGGCTCCTTACATTTAAATGAAACAGAGAGAATTGCTTTTTCTAGATTTGCATGTATTGATGAATGAGTCAGTGTTGTAATACTGTGAAGTGCTCTTAGAAGAACTATAGTAGTTATTAAAGGAATTTAAATTAGGGTCGAGAGATGAAAAGTGTGATTCACAAACATTTTTATTTAAGTCAAAGGGGTTAAAAACTAAAGTACTTAAGTCACTGTTACTTGTTTTTGAAGGTAGAGATGGCTGTTGTTCAGTAGTGGAGTTCATGAGGTTTGATTACCGACGATGACTTAGTCGAGTCTGGTTTCTTCATGTGTTGTCCCTCCTTGGTGTCTCTCTCAGTGGGTGCACGACCAGCCGATTGTACCTTAAGTATGCCGCGTTTCCTCTCTCTCTTGCTGCCCGCATTTCCGGTAGGAGTTCTTTCCTCTTTTGGCGTACTGCTTCCGAAAAGTCTTCGTTGATGTGGATGTTCGATCCTTTGAGGTGCTTTGCTCTCTGCATGATGGCTTCTTTGTCTTTGTATCGGAGAAGTTTCGCAAAAATGGGTCGTGGCCGGCCATCTTCCTGGAATTTTCCATTACGATGAGAACGTTCGATTTGAATCTTAAGTGGGTTGAGCTTGAGTTTGTCCTTGAGGATTTCTCTGACTTTCTGTTCACATTGGTTCCAGTTCTCGTTTGTTGTCAGGGACGCCGTCGATCAGAATGTTATTACGATGAGACTGGTTCTCCAAGTAATCGGATTTATGAAGGATCGTGTTGATGTCAGCTCCTAGACCAGAGGTGGGCAAACTACGGCCCGTGGGCCACATCCGGCCCGCGGAAGACAATCATATAAACGCGATTGAGCAGTTTATTATACACTATAAGCGTCAGTGTTATCACGTAGACAGGTGTTCTAGAGATCCGTCTTTCCAGTCAGTCGTATTCACGCGAGATTACATTTGCAGAGTGGTGCAGCGCGTGCCATGGAAGTCATTCTGGCGCCTGTGCCACTGATGATCTCGAGAACACAGGATAAAACTTTGCAATGAGTGGTCCTATAAAAAGAAAAGTGGACCGTGAGTGCAGGGTGTTCAATAAAGAATGGACAACTAAATATTTTTTTGCTGAAGTCCAATCAAAGGCTGTTTACCTTATTTGCAAAGAAACCGTTGCAGTTTTAAAGGAATATAACATCAAACGGCACTTTTCCTCCAAGCATCAGTCAGCGCAAGAACGGACGAATACAGCTCAGCGGTTGCTGAGTGAATGTGAGTATTAACACTTTCTCTTTTTAAAACTATGTTGGAGCTGTAATAAGATGGTAGTCACATGTTTACAGACATAATATAAAAAGTATAACTCTCAGTAATTTTGGTTGTCGTGGGTGGCTGCTGTAGTGCTGGGGTTTGTTTTTAAGTATACCGTGTGCTTTTGGGTATCTGCTCCACCCCTCATTTATGTCCCTGTCTGCTATTATAGGTGTATTATGAGCAGCTGACCTTGCTTCTGCTTATATCTGTTCCTGGACTTTTGCCTGTGGAGGTTATTCTGATCTATGAGTGACATTTTGGAATATGAAAACATGTTTTGGAACCTGTGTTTTGATTCTTTAAGGACTGGAAATATTTCAGTGAGTGACTTTGAACCTGAAAACCAGTTTGGAGTTTTTTGCTTTCTTGAGCCGTTTTGTTTGATTTTGTGGGCTGGATGGATCCAGTGCCAAACCACTGAACTGCAAACATGTTGGCATGGTGCGGTACCCAAACTGTTGAACTGCAAACATTTTGGAATGGTGTGGTACCTCTCCTACTAATGGTGGTTGGTTGTACTGGCAGGCTGGAAGTGGATGGTTAAAAAACAAAACAAAACAAAAAAAACTCGTGTAAATCTACGAGTTCAGTGAAATGTACAAAAATATGTACTGATATGTAATTTAGTTCAATTTAATGATATGCAATTTAGTTGTATGCATAAAATGATACAAATATACAAATACAGTACACTGGCATCCTACTCATCCTGGCAGCTCAAAGATGTAATTTTAAGAATTAAAGTGTGCGACTTTTCTTACTGTCACATGTGTGTGTGGATTACTTTTCTGGATGGATCCAGTGCCAATCTATTGAACTGCAAGCATTTTTCTGCTCTGCCTTTGTTGACTGAGAACTAAAATAAATGTCAATCTGATCTGCATTTGGGTCTCTGTCAGTGAAGGCCTTACAATAACACTAAAGCTTTTCCGGTTTATGTTCGATATGTATGAATTTGGTGCTGGCCCGGCCCACGTGGCAAATTTCAAAAGTCAATGTGGCCCCTGAGCCAAAAAGTTTGCCCACCCCTGTCCTAGACAATCTATTTTCGTCTCAACTTCCTTGATATTGTGGCTCTGGTCATGTTTTGCTTTACTGTCTTGGATTTCCACCTGGGAGAATGGTAGACTGTCCTTTATTTCCTGCACCTCACGGATGAGACTGTCCATTCTTTTGTTTGTATCCATTACTGTTGCGATGAAAAACTGAAAGGTGGATTGTTGTCTCATCAACAGGTCCTCATATTTTGCCCTTTGATCTAACATTTCTTTCAGGGTATCAAGAGTGACTACGTCCTCATCAGTTTATTTTTGTCCTCGAGTAGGCATGGTTCTAAAGAAGGTCCGGGTTCAAACCCAGCGGCCGGTGAGGGCCTTTCTGTGTGGAGTTTGTATGTTCTCCCCGTGCCTGCATGGGTTTCCTCTGGGTGCTCCGGTTTTCCCCACAGTCCAAAGACATGCAGGTTAGGTTAAGGACAGCCTTGGGCTGAGGTGCCCCTGAGCAAGGCACCGAACTCCCAACTGCTCCCCGGGCGCTGTTAGCATGGCTGCCCACTGCTCTGGGTATGTGCGCAAGCGTGCGTGCATGTGTGTGTTCACTGCTTCAGATGGGTTAAATGCAGAGAGGAAATTTCACAAGTGTGTGATGAATAAAGTTGTGCTTTCTTTGCCAAATGCTTTTGTAAATTTGATTTGCATATAAAATAACTACATCATGACTTAAAACCCCTCCTTCACAGATGAGTGAAAATATTGAATAAATTTCCTCTTTGATTGCTTGGGTTAAAAATGCCAAGTTATGATGACGGAATTGATTATTCACTTAAATATGAATAATAAGATACATTTTGGGTATTTGATATGGCGAAATAGGACACAATGGAAAAATCGAGAACACACCGGAAAGATGAGAATAACGGCAGTGGTAAAAGAACAGTGACTGTACCGGCTGAAGGTCACGCAGGTCTCTGCTGCGGTGCACGAGCAATGGGACATCACTACTGCACTGGACAGAGTGCGAGGCAGGGGCAGGGCAAAATGACTGGCAGTAGATTCTATCAAAAGTTTGATCTAAGTTGACCATGGTTGCAAAATATTGGCCAAAAATACGCAAACACTACGAAATACAGTACCAGTCAAAAGTTTGGAAACACCTTCAAATTCAATTTTCCTACATTGTAAATTAATACCGAAGTCATCCAGACTATGCAGCAACACGTAAGGAATCATTTGGTAAACTTTAAAATGTTAATCAAACTAAAATATGTTTTAGATTCTTAAAGTAGGCACCTTTTGCTTTGATTACAGCTTTGCACACTCTTGACATTCTCTCAATCAGCTTCATGAGGTCATCACTTGAAGTGGTTTTCCAACAATCTCGAAGGAGTTCCCAGAGGTGCTGAGCACTCGTTGGCTGCTTTGCCTTCACTCTGCAGTCCAACTCATCCCAACTTTTTCAGACTGACTGACCTTCATTTCTTAAAGTAATGATGGACTGTGGTTTTTCTTTACTTAGTTGAGTAGTTCTTGGCATAATATGGATTAGAACAGTACTCAAATAGGGCCATTCACTGTATACCAACTCTACCTCTTCACAACTGATAGTCTCAAACACATTAAGAGGTCAAGAAATTCATGAAATTAACTCTTGACAAGGCACAGCTGTAAACTGAAAGCCATTCCAGGTGACTACTTCAAAGCTGAATGAGAAAATGCCAAGATGTGCAAAGCTGTCATCTAAGCAAAAGGTGCCTACTTTGAAGAATCTAAAATATAAAACATTCTGGTTTGATTAACACTTGTTTACCAAATAATTCCATATATAGTACATTTCTTCATAATGTCAATGACTGACTTTAGTATTAATCTACAATTCAGAAAATTTTAAAATAAGGAAAAAACACTGAATTAGAGGTGTTTCCAAACTTTTGACTGGTACTGTATGAAAGCAAGATGAAAAAGAAACCATTCTATTGCCTCATACTGCAAGACAAACAAAATAAAACTATCAAAACTCACCTTGCCCTGTGATGACCTGGCGACTTGTCCAGGGTGTACCCCGCCTTTCGCCCGTAGTCAGATGGGATAGGCTCCAGCTTGCCTGCGACCCTGTAGAAGGATAAAGCGGCTAGAGATAATGAGATGAGATGAGAAAACTCACCTTTTCAGTGATAACATCCGAACAGATCACCCGCATAACAGAAAGACCGCAAATGGAAGCATGATCAACTTCTAACTGTTGGAGTGGAAAATTCCATTCTACACATGCAAATTGTTAGTGTGTCCTTCCCTGCACACAAATAACACACTACGGTAAAAAATAGACCACAACTCACTTTATAGCTCAGAAATTCATACAAGACTAGCTACCATTGTAACATTCTGGAAGAAACATTCTATACCTAACTTTCAGCTTTCATTTAAAAAAAAAACAAAATTGCAGATTTATAACTAAATTTTTATATGGTGTAGTGATTAAGTTATTACTTTTGGTGAGGTAGTGACCTTGACCCTGAGGCTTTCCGTTTAGATCAAAACACACGATCATATTCGTTTTGGGTATGTGGAAAATGGAGTTACAACAGTGATCAAATATTTTGCATGATGTTTTATTACAGTTATTATTCTGTGAGCGCACCAATCCTTAGGTGGATAAAGTTACAACTTAAAATACAATTAGTGATAACTGTAGACTTTACAGTGGACGACAACCTTTAAGGGAATGCGATGTAGTCAACCATTTATCATGTCCCAGATCAAGCCGCCATTTTTCCACAAATGTGCAGAATTTGCCAAATTCTGAATAGAGTATTCACATCAAAGATTTAGTTTTATCTGTATTATTTCTTTCGTCATTTTATTTCAAATTAAAACCAACATCACCATTCAAAACCGTATAGTTTATTGACTGAGTATATTTAATGGGGGACCACCACAGTACCCAGTTTCTGAGACAGACCCAAATATCAATGGGGATACCAAGGTGGAATTTCAAAGAAGTCAACTGGGACAAATTTCAAATATTAAATAGAATAAGATGTGAAGAACTGTTAGGGAGGATATTACTGGTGTAGATGAGTTGAATAATAAGTTGGTGACAGCAATCATACAGACAGCAGAGGAAACAATCCCAAAGGCAGTAGGAGGCAGAGAGAATGGGATGAAAATTGTAGAAAAGCTGTCAAAAGAAGAAATGGAGCTTTCAGACAATGAAAGAAACTTCATTAGAAACATTCAGTATAAAAGAGCACAAGCAATAGTTCAAAGAACTATTAGAATGACAACATACATATTGGAGACACTACTGCAGTAGCATAGGCAGGGAAACGCAGTGGTCAGATGTCTGGGGAACGATCAGACAAGTGAGTGGTATGAGAAGGTATGAAATACCAGTATTAAACCAAAATAATAAAATAGCAGTTACAAACAGACAAAGCAGAGCTATTGGCACAAATGTTTGTTAAAATTCATAGCTTAGAGAATCTGTCAAATACGGCTTGACAATCTAGGGATAATACACTGGCATTAAATCCAGGTGTTGAGGTGAGGAACTACATTAGGTGATAGTCTAGATTTACCCTTCAATCTATTTGAGTTAAATAGAGCAATCATGAAGGTAAAGCAAACTTCCCCAGGGAAAGATGGTATTAGCTATAGCATGCTAGAACATCTGGATAATAATTCACGTAATGTAGTTTTGAGACTATTTAACATGGTTTGGGAAACAGGAATAATTCCAACAAGCTGGAAGCAGTCTACTGTATAATTTAGTGATGTGTCATGTGCAAAAGCATTGGCTCCAAGAGCCGATGCGCTGTAGTGAATCAGAAGAGCCAACTCCCATCGAGTGAGAGCCAGCTCCCCACTTTTTTTCCTTTCGCTGCTCAGCTCTCACTCTCAGTGGCTCAGCTCTGCTCACGGCAGAACTTTGTTTTGATTGGCAGCATGGCGGCCTTGTGACCAATCACATGAGGATATAGGATCACACCATTATGTGAAAACAGAGGGGGGCAGACGCGACAGTCAGGTGGAGCGTCTGTCCGTCCCCGTCAGTGAGTGAGACAGCAGACAGTGGTGAGGAGGACAGTGCATCACAAAAAAACATGTAAATGACTGTCATGGAGTAATACAGCTCAGGTGTAGGTCCACTCATAAATAAACTGGCTCCGCCACAGCAGCACTTTAGTGCAAGGTGTTTATTTTACAAAGTGCTCCCAAATAATCCAACAGTGCAAAGGTGAGAATAAGCAAAATGTACTTAAAAAAAACTAACACTAAAGAAAAAAATACTTTCCTAATCAAACACAAGAATACTCCAAAACAATTTAGTTCAGTTTACATCCAACAACTACAGCCACAATCTGCATTACAATTCATTACCTGAGCTAGTACTCTGTTGCTTCCCCTTCACTCTCTCTCCCTCCCACAGAATGATCAGGGTGAACATTTTAACATTATACTCTCAGCCCCTCCCCCAGGTCATACCATTACACAGTTTTAAAAATAGATTGCCACAAGTAAACATTTTTGACATAAATAACACAGCCATCAAATAGCTTTTCAACAATACCCTGCATAAGCATCCATTTCTCAACAGTTTATTCCCCACAAACATTATTATTTTATTAGTTTGCAAAACACCCCTCAAAACTTGGTTTTGCCCGTACCCATGCTGCATTGCGCAGCCCTGACGCTACTGAATTCATAGATTTACATATGCCGCTTTTCCACTACAAACGCGACTGAGCCGTGCCGTGCTGAGTCAAGCTGAGTCGGGCTGAGCGGGGCTGTTGGAGTTGCATTTCGACTACAACCGCGCTGAACCGTGCTGGCTGGAAGTGGGTGGACACATTGGGTGGAGTTAGCGAAAGTGGGTGGACGTCACGTGATGTCGTTAAGCAGCGCAAACAGTGACATCAGTGACAGTGGCGGAACAAGTCAGAGCCGGGCCGGGGGCGGGGCAAATGACCGGGCCCTTTATTAAAGCTTATCATAACATCATTTTAGGCTACAAAATGTCCGCAACTGCGGTGTTTACCAATTTCAACACTACCGGGTGCAACTATGTTATTTAGTACATCAAGTCCTTCAAACGAACATGTAACTCAGAAACAAAAAACATTAGGATACTGTACATGGCTCATAATAAAACATCAATAGCCTATACTGCGCACATTATTTGAAGGGCATACGAATGAGCGCTCAGAGGTTGCAACGGTGACAGGAAGAGTCAGAAATAAAAGGAGGGCGGTGCAAACCTCACTGAATGCACTGTGTTTACCAATTTCAACACTAAGGGGTGCAACTATGTTATTTTGTACATTAAGTCCTTCAAACGAACATGTAACTCAGAAACAAAAAAACATTAGGTGACATACTGTACATGGCTCATAATAAAACATCAATAGCCTACTGCGCGCATTATTTGAAGGGCATACGACGAGCCTTGCGCTCCGCGAACTCGTCCACGATGCTCTGTATGTCACTGATTCAGTGAGCTTTTAAGCGGTAGTCTCACGACCCGAATAGTAAACAATAAACATGGAGGACATGGAGTCGTTAGTGTTGCTGGTCTTGGTGCTGTGGCTTGTTGTCACCGACAACGCCAACAGATACTGGCAAGAGCGTATAGATGAGGCAAGGCGCATAAGGCTTCAGAAATTCTCGTAATTCGTAATTCTTCTCCTTCCGGGTTTGCGGTGTTTACAGATCCCAGCGCGCTCGCGGGGCGTGTGTGGGCATGTGAGGACACTCCTCCTCACCAATCAGTGCACAGGGGAGTGTCTGCTCACGCCCCCAACCTCACTCGGCACGGCTTGGCTCGCTTCAGCCCCACTCCAAAACGGTGCGAGTTTTAGGGGCTAAGCAGGGCTGAAACGAGCTGAGTCGTGCTGGTTTTTGGTAGTCGAAACGCGAGCCGTGTCGGGCTGAAGTGAGCTGAAGCGAGCTGAAGTGAGCTGAAAAAGGGTAGTGGAAAAGGGCCATTAGAAGACTAGATTCCTCACCGCGTATTCCAGAACGTCCGCACAGGGCGGCCATCTTACCACAGACAAGGGGTATGAAGACTTACGCAAGCACAGCACTCACATTATGATTTACAGGAAATCAAAGTACTGACTTTGATGACAAGATGATGTGTGTGTTTTAATTGTAGATGTTTATATCAGTATGTTTAGTTTTATTTTAACTGCACATTGGAGCCTAGTCAAATGAAATTTCAATCTTCTGTGCTATATTGACTTTGACATGATAATCAGCTTTGAATGTTCTTTTTGTAAATGTAAAGATATCTTTTTATCCTTGGAAGTATAACTACATGTGATTAATTAAATGCTTTTTTTTTGTCACAAACTACCGTGAGTCGCTGTCACTGTTTTATACTATTACTTACTCGGGCAGTGTATTTGTTATTATGCTATGATGTGAGTTTACATTTGTTATTATGCTATGATGTGAGTGCATTAGGTTTTTGAGGTGGATGAAGTATTTCTGAAGTTTCAGAAGTGAGTAAGCTGTTTATTTAACTTTAGCATCCCCTACGGCCCTATCACATGTAAAAATATTTTCACTAAAAATTGGAAATAAATTGTATCTTTATTTGTCCTAAGGCCGCAGTTATCCATAAGTATGCAGTGTTAGGCTTCTCACAGCATAGGAATTTCAGCATGCATCCTGTCTTACAGTCTGTAGTATACTGAAATATTTCTCCAAGCTATGCGTATTTTTTTTAAAACATAAAATGGTTATTCATCATTAATATCATAAATACATACTTCCGTTTGTTTTTTTTTTATATAACAAACCAAACCGTTTGAATATCGATTGAAATTTGAGGAAGTTACGGTCATCTGAAAAGTACATATCGCTACCAACACAATGTAATGGGTAAGCCAGCTGTCTGAGGTAAGATGGCCGCCATGTGCGGACGTTCGACTTCATTGACGGGCAATGGGGACGAGGCATCTAGTCTTCTATTATGTAAATCTATGACTGAATTAGCCCTCTGTTATTGCTGCTTGGGTTGGCCTGTCATGGCGGCGCGCAAGCCATTCAAACCTTCCCCAAACAAACGCCGACTGGACTAAAACCCCATGGAAAAGACAGACAAGACAGAAAAAACAAATCAAACACAAGACACAACCAACATTACCTAGACAACTCAAACAAGTAAGTATATGTTTATTTTAATGAGTTATGATTTTACCGCGGTAGGGAAAAAGACGCGAGTTTAATTGTATTTGCATGTGGTGTGTGTTGCTACTAAAGTCAGGTGTGCACACCTGCTGTAGTAACTAACTGGGATAGGGAAAACAGACTTGAAGAGGAGCTAGACAGAGCCCTCTGTCACAGACTGACACCCATAAACAAAGCAGCATCTGGTTGCAGTTTAAAGATATTGGGAATAGCAGAGCAGAGTGCTATTGTGCAGTTTTTCCACAGAAGCACAGGAGCTGCAGAGAGGCTGAAGTCCACACAACGCCAGATGGAGTTGCCCGAACTGAGGCCCAAACAAAAGTGTGCTACCAGGTGGAACTCAACATATGTTGAAACGCATTCTTGAAACAAAAGATGCCATCATCTCCAGATGCCAGGTTTCCCCCCCCCAAAAAAAATCTGTCCCTCTGAGTTACATGTCGGTCCTGGGATCGAGATGCTGACCTCTTCTGCTCCTTGGACCTGCCTGATCCATCCTGGTGCCCTGTGTCTGGTTGGAGTCTCATCGCATCACTCCTGTGGAGGGCAGCCCCATGTGGACAGTTGGGGGTAGTGCCTGGAGGACGCTCTGGACTCTTGCAGTGGTGCTTTTGTGGCTGGGGACTGCAGTTGACTTGCTGACTTTGGGACTGTGGTTGTCGTGAACGGTTTTGTGCTCGGGTTTCCGTTGGTAGGGGGTTTATAGCATCAACGAAGCTGACTTTATGTTAGGACTGTTAATGTTATAGTCATGTTGTCTGTTGTTGCCCAAATGAGGATGGGTTCCCTTTTGAGTCTGGTTCCTCTCGAGGTTTCGTCATGTCGTCTGAGGGAGTTTTTCCTTGCCACCGCAGCCACAGGCGTGCTCATTGGGGATAGATTAGGGATAAAATTAGCTCATATTTTAAGTCGTTCAAATTCTGTAAAGCTGCTTTGCGACAATGTTTATTGTTAAAAGCGCTATACAAATAAGCTTGACTTGCTCTCCACCCTGGCCCTCATCAATGCACCTGATGATACGTTCAGTCAAGAGGAATGGGAGCTGGTGAAAGAGGTCTGCACCGTCCTGCAACCATTTGAGGAGGTGACTGTGGAGATAAGTGCAGACAGGTACCTTGGACAATTGTTTTTTCTCTACTACTATTCAGTCACTATTATACATTGCAGAAACAACACATATGATTGACAAAGCTAAATTGGAAAAAGCAATATGCTGCATAATTTTTAAAAAGTCTAATTTTAAAAGTTGCTGTTTTCTCTTCTTCAGCTATGTCACAGCCTCCAAAATGCTCCTGCTTTGCAAAGGTCTTCAGCCCGTGACAGCCCAACACCAACTGACAGTAACCGAGCAGAAAGTAAAGGAATTGGTTGCGGCTCTTTGTTCAGCCATGGACCGAAAAATTCTGCGTATGGAGTTCAACACTGTCCTCTCAGAAACCACATTACTGATCCTAGGTTTAAAAAGCTTGCATTCAGTGACAACAGAGCTGTTGACGAGGCACTTCAGAGAATAACTACCGCAGCAGCAAAATGCACCCCCAGCAGCCAGCCAGCTCCACCATTAGAGGGCCAATTGGAGGAGGAGCCACAAACTTCTGCTGTGTGGAGGCTCTTTGATGAAAGAACTACAGGAGATGCTGCAAGGAGAAATACTACAGCTGATGTTATAATGGAGATGTGATGTTATCTTGAGGATGTTATCTTCAGTCAGGAAATGAGATGAGAGGAGAAATTTTTATTTTTTAATTTTGATCAAAAACACTTCTACTGTTGAGGTATTTATAGATTTATTTTTAGAATGTACGTATATATATATATATATATATATATATACACACACACACACACTTTTCCCCTTCTGCTTTTTCATTTTATCCTTGGGCATTTTTTTTTTTTTAAAGACTTTTTTGGGCTTTTTTCACCTTGATTGGATAGGACAGTGTAAAGACAGGAAATGAGCGGGAAAGAGACAGCGAGGGATCGGGAAATGACCTCAGGTTGGAATCGAACCCTTGTCCCCGGATTTATAGTATGGCGCCTTATCCACCTGAGCCACGACATCCCCATCCTTGGGCATTTTTTGATCATTTTATTTTTACTGCTTGACCATTTTGTAGTTTATTAGATTATTATGGTTTCAGAATGGGATCAGAAACTTAAACAGAATGTAAGTAAACTATGTGCAAATATTACAACAAATTCAGTATACAAGATGTTTTTAATTACAGTTACAGATAATGGATGGATGGTCAGATCAATTAATCACGTCATAATCCTGTTCATGAGAGAGAGAGATGTGCTCATTGTTCATTTAAACTATCACTGGTAAGACTGTTCAAGTCTATACACCCTGTAGGAAATACACACACTGTTTCAAATCTCTTGACACTGAATAGCAATTTGCTAACATAGCCAGGCCGCTACTTACACATTACAAAAAAGGAGCCCCCTCTTTAAAGTCACGCCCACTCTCTCTGCCTCACAGAACACACACAGAACCAGGAAGTTAATTTCAGAGAAAACGAAACTCAGCAGAAAGTTCAGAGTCTTTCTCTCTCTCAGTACAAGAAAATGGCAGAGGCTGGTATTTCAGATGATCATTTTTCTGTGGATCAGTTCAGCTGTCCAGTGTGTCTGGATCTCCTGAAGGAACCTGTAGCTATTCCCTGTGGACACAGTTTCTGTAAGGTGTGTATTAATGGCTCCTGGGATCAGGAGGATGTGAAGAGTGTCTACAGCTGCCCCCAGTGCAGAGAGACTTTCACTCCAAGGCCTGTTCTGTGCAGGAACAACATGCTGGCTGAAGTGGTGGAGAAACTTGAAGCCTCTGCAGAGCTCCAAGAGGAGATCTGCTCTGAACATGACAAACTGATCAAGATCTTCTGTCGTACTGACCAAAGCTTCATCTGTTATTTGTGTATGACGGATGAACATAAAGGTCATGATACAGTTTCAACTAAAGCAGAAAGAAATGAAAAACAGGTGAGAACTGGACATCATTCTTCTTTTCCAAGTCATTTTATACAAATTCTGTTTCTAATCTAATTTCTATTCAGTGGATTTAATTGGTTCTCTGACTGTCATTCTCTGTGAAATAAATTTTTATTTCCAAACAGTAATTTGTAAAGAAATGTTAAAGAGCTCAGACCATAGTTTATGTTTTTATGGTAAAGACAAGCCAAGAAAAAACATGCTCACTCATTGAGAACAATTTTCCCCAAGGGGACAATAAAGCTTCTATTCAAATCTATTCAAATCAGTCAATATGCTTTAAACAGCCAACACCCAACAACCTTCTTCCAGCATTTTACAGCTAAAGTGCTCACATGACTGTGTGAAAGCTCTGTAACTGGATATCATATTTCATAACATTTAATGATCTACAGGTTAAAAAAATCTCTATCTTTCTGAATGTGAGTGGATTTGTGGTCCATTTCTGAAAGCTTCTTTGGGATGAATGATCCCAATTTTGGAAAGTTCAAATCTCTGCAGAAATTTTGGTCAAAACTCTGTGTTAATGTCAACATTCACTAGATTGATGAAGTTCAATTCCAATATTCACTGATGGTTCCTTTAATCTGCTGGAATTGGGTGTGGTTTTAAATGTACACACAGCACCTTAAAGAAGTAAACCTGACTATGACTCTGGATTTTACTGCTGATCAAATAAATAACTCCCATGAATCCAGATGTGCACTGTACATGTCTCCCCCCTCTAAACTCACTGAGAAATAAAAGGGAACAGTGATGACGTGCACTGCTCTCAGATCAGTCTTCTTCTTCTGTCAGGCTTTATGGCAGTTTACAAGCAAAGTGTATTACCGCCATCTACTGGACTGAGGTGCAATCAAATGGATGTCATTTCAAAGAAAAATTGAATAAAAAGGAAAAACAACAAACTAAATCCTATTTGCTAATTTTGTTTCTTTGATAAATGTTATCATAGCACAAGTGATGTTTTCTGATCTCGGCTCACCTAATAAGGTGTCTAAAGAAAAGGCTTTCTTGACTGCGTTCACTTCCCTCTTCAGTTTTTCTCTTTGTCTGTAGAATTTTAAGCACCTTAAAAGAACATGATCTACATCCTCTCTCACTCCACAAAGTTCACATTTTCCAGATGGGTGTTTGTTTACAACCTATAAGCGGTTATTCAATCCAGTATGGCCTATTCTCAGTCTTGTAAACCAAACCTCCTCCTGTCTGTTTGGGTAACTCGGTTTTCTACTTGAGATATCTTTTTGTATATTATATAAGTATCTACCTTTCTTTTCCTTATCCCATTCAGCTTGCCATATGTTAACTTTATGTTTAATGAGTACCTTAAAGTACATATAACGGGTAAATTCAGGAGCAAGATCAATGTAATTCTCCTATTTTATATTAATCTTTGGTCATATATCTGTAACATTTCTGCATTTTTTTTTTTTTTTTACCTTGTGCAATACCAGAAAAATTCAGTTGAAATCAAGCCATTTGAGGCGAATTGGTCTGCCTCTGAAAAAACTTGGCATTTGGATTTCCCGGCAAACATTGATTTTCATGATGTCATCTGCGGGATGTCTCCTTCTGAATCCTGCATCAGCGCTGGTTTGTTTATGAGCAAACCCCTTGGTGGTTTTCTGCAAATTTCTTCAATGTTATCGTGTAATTATTAAAATGGTTAGCAGATGTATCGTAGGAGGGTGTAGCAACACCAATCTTGATGGGATTAGTACTCATCGTTTTCCAAAAGACCGGACAATGAGAGAGTGCTTGGTCTACACAGGCTGTGCACTGAAACCGCGCAAGCTCTCGCAGCCTGCCGGTGCTTCTGCAGGTGACGTCATGATTCTGGCTCCAGACTCCCTTGGGATTTTTCCAGACGTGTTTTATTTTATTTTTTTCTGCTGTAGACAGATGGCCTTGTGCAAAATTACCCTTCTGGATGAGTGGGTAAAGGGACATACTTTCATATAAAAAAAACGAAATTGGTCCAGAATATGCACTTTAACTTCTGATCTACCGCGTAATACTTAACTGAACCTACTCTTCTTTGGTTGCCTCTTTTGCCAGCTTGTCTGCTTCCTCATTGTCACCAACTCCTTTATGGGCTGGAACCCATACAAACTGGATTGATATTCCCTGTTGACTGATTGCAAATAAGATATTAATTTCATTCAATAAGTCCTGTCAGCATGACGATTCTCCACTTTGAACGGATGTGAGATATGACATAGAATCAGAACAAATAACTGCTTTAGGGGGCCTAGTTTCTTCTATCCACTGTAATGCAATAATAATGGCTGTCATTTCAGCTGCAAGTATAGACAGATGATCTGATGTTCTCTTTTTAATAGAGATTTTGTGATCAGGGATATAAACTGCAATACCTGTTTTACCCTCTGAATCTTTAGATGCATCTGTATAAACCTGTGTTGTATTATAGTACCTACTTCCTAAATATTGCTCTATGTTCTGATACACTCCTCCAGATTTAGCTATCTCTTTGGTTTCCATGATCACCGTAGGGGAGCAGAACAACCAAGGTGGAGTTGTTAGCAGGGGCACAGTCTTACTACAAATGATATCATCTATTCCCAACTGATTTGCTAATTTGTTACCATCCCATCCAAAGCTACAAATCTGGGATCTACCATACTCCCAACACTCATTCAGAACTTTTTTAGTTGTGTGTGATGCCTCATGTCCATTTAAATTAATCCAGTAAGCCATACTCAACTTCAGACGTCTGAAGCTTAAGGGCATTTCTCCTGATTCTACTTGCAACGCTGGTATGGAAGAAGTTTGAAATGCACCACATGTCGTGAGACTTTTAGCCTGCATTTTATTGAGTTCATTAAGCAATGTCTTAGATGCTGAAAGATACACAATACAGCCATAATCTAAAACTGATATTATCAGTGCAACATAAATTCTTTTAAGGGACATCCCTGAGGCTCCCCAGTTGTACCCTGATAAACATGTAGGTGCATTTGGTAATTATTAAGTGATCAATCTCACTAAATCAGTCTCATTAAATCTGAAGGTTAATAATTAAATTGAATCAGTCTCATTGAATCATTTTCATTGAATCAGTCTCATATCATTAAATCAGTCATGGAATCAGTCTCATTAATTAATACCATTAATTTTGGTGCTTAATAATAAATTACCAAAAAGCTAAATTATGGTATATTCCAAATTATTATGATCACTTACCATATTACATAAATCATATGCACCTTTAGAATTCTTTGGAGATTGGGCAACTTCAAGTATATTAAGCACAACAAATAAATTCACACAGTTTCAATAATAATGGAATTTATTATAACAAAGATAAAAATGGATAAGAACAGTTGAAATCATTGTACAACCCCGATTCCAAAAAAGTTGGGACAAAGTACAAATTGTAAATAAAAACGGAATGCAATGATGTGGAAGTTTCAAAATTTCATATTTTATTCAGAATAGAACATAGATGACATATCAAATGTTTAAACTGAGAAAATGTATCATTTAAAGAGAAAAATTAGGTGATTTTAAATTTCATGACAACAACACATCTCAAAAATGTTGGGACAAGGCCATGTTTACCACTGTGAGACATCCCCTTTTCTCTTTACAACAGTCTGTAAACGTCTGGGGACTGAGGACACAAGTTGCTCAAGTTTAGGGATAGGAATGTTAACCCATTCTTGTCTAATGTAGGATTCTAGTTGCTCAACTGTCTTAGGTCATTTTTGTCGTATCTTCCGTTTTATGATGCGCCAAATGTTTTCTATGGGTGAAAGAGCTGGACTGCAGGCTGGCCAGTTCAGTACCCGGACCCTTCTTCTACGCAGCCATGATGCTGTAATTGATGCAGTATGTGGTTTGGCATTGTCATGTTGGAAAATGCAAGGTCTTCCCTGAAAGAGACGTCGTCTGGATGGGAGCATATGTTGCTCTAGAACCTGGATATACCTTTCAGCATTGATGGTGTCTTTCCAGATGTGTAAGCTGCCCATGCCACATGCATTAATGCAACCCCATACCATCAGAGATGCAGGCTTCTGAACTGAGCACTGATAACAACTCGGGTCGTCATTTTCCTCTTTAGTCCGAATGACACGGTGTCCCTGGTTTCCATAAAGAACTTCAAATTTTGATTCATCTGACCACAGAACAGTTTTCCACTTTGCCCCAGTCCATTTTAAATGAGCGTTGGCCCAGAGAAGACGTCTGTGCTTCTGGATCGTGTTTAGATACGGCTTCTTCTTTGAACTATAGAGTTTTAGCTGCCAACGGCTGATGGCACGGTGAATTGTGTTCACAGATAATGTTCTCTGGAAATATTCCTGAGCCCATTTTGTGATTTACAATACAGAAGCATGCCTGTATGTGATGCAGTGCTGTCTAAGGGCCCGAAGATCGCGGGCACCCAGTATGGTTTTCCGGCCTTGACCCTTACGCACAGAGATTCTTCCAGATTCTCTGAATCTTTTGATGATATTATGCACTGTAGATGATGATATGTTCAAACTCTTTGCAATTTTACACTGTCGAACTCCTTTCTGATATTGCTCCACTATTTGTCGGCGCAGAATTAGGGGGATTGGTGATCCTCTTCCCATCTTTACTTCTGAGAGCCGCTGCCACTCCAAGATGCTCTTTTTATACCCAGTCATGTTAATGACCTATTGCCAATTGACCTAATGAGTTGCAATTTGGTCCTTCAGCTGTTCCTTTTTTGTACCTTTAACTTTTCCAGCCTCTTATTGCCCCTGTCCCAACTTTTTTGAGATGTGTTGCTGTCATGAAATTTCAAATGAGCCAATATTTGGCATGAAATTTCAAAATGTTTCACTTTCAACATTTGATATGTTGTCTATGTTCTATTGTGAATATAATATCAGTTTTTGAGATTTGTAAATTATTGCATTCAGTTTTTATTTACAATTTGTACTTTGTCCCAACTTTTTTGGAATTGGGGTTGTATACAAATGTGATATGGTGTGTGTGTGTGTGAGGGGCCCTGTGGCCTGAGCAGAAGGCTAGCGTGGGATGCTACCTAGGTATGTTTGTGTGTGTCCACGTGGTGTAGGGATCACCACGTGGGATTTAAGGAGAACAAAAGAGTTAGCATTGATTGCTAGCTAAGGTGTGTTGGTGTGTGGCCACGTGGCCTGAACAAAGAGTTAGCATGGATTGCTATCTAAGCTGTGTTTGTGTGTGAGGCCTTGTGGCTAGCTAAGGCCCAAGGATCCTACCTCATGGAGTTAAAACAAAAGGTCGTGAGTCACATACTGCTGTATTGAAAAAGGTGGATTTGTTACATTCATGATGTTTTTTCGTCATTCAATTGCAATTTTCTTGAGAAGTAGGAAAGCTATGGAGGGGAGATAGATATCATTTTGAAGCTTGTTTTGTTAGCTTTCAAATGACTCCAAATTCAAAGCAACACACTTAATAGTAATGGTACTGGCTGATGAAAAAGAAAATAAGTCAGTGGGGGGGCAGGCGGCGGTGGAGGTGGCGGTGGAGGTGGTGGTTTGGTGATAGCTGTTTTCACTGTTTCTGTCAGCAGCATTTCAGTCTAGTTCATTGTTCTGACACCAGATCTCACTGTTAGTGAAGCCATAAAGCCCAGGAAGCCATTTTACCATGTGGGTCACCTCAATTCAGTGGAGGCAATTGAAGCCATTCGAAGATTTTTATCGCATTTTCTTGAAATCCGACCTGTCAATTGGTAAGCAACATGATGTCCTATGTGATCCACTGCATTATCATGCTATTTGTAAAATGTTTTAAGCCTTTAGCCAGATATTGCATAATCCACATGCAATGCATTGGAGCAAGTACATGAAGTGAACATTTCTCTGGTGCTTCATTAGGGCCATTGCGCAGGTCGTTGTCAATGTAGAAAATTTAGGATTGGAATCATGCCATGGTTAAAAACAGTATTTTAAAAGGCCCTTCAATGTCAAGCATACTGTCAGGAGAGAAACTTAAATCCAGCCGGTTGTGTTATATATGTTGGCATAGAAATGACACAAGATAAGGATCAGAATTACATTCTTGAAAATGTAGACCATGAAGACATCATGTGTGGAATCTTTACTCTGTAAACTTGTTTTAACTGTTTAAAGTAGGCACACACATCAGAAAAGAGGCAAAATTGACTGGTTGAACTTGCCTGGTGACATTGTTTGAGTCATTATTAGAAACCTTATTGTAGCTTTCCCTAGGTGTGGGTGGAGCACAGAGGACGGCAGGACAGAGATCAGGTTTGCAACTCAGTTTTATTGCCAAACTTTTCAGTCTAACCACTAAGAGTTACTGTTACAGACACACACACACTCGGCGTCTGGTTCCAGGGAGAGCTTCCCTCTGCTCTCGCTCTCCCTCCTCATATAGGGCGCGGTCACTGGGAAGACACACAAACACAGGTTAATTGCTCTCAGGTGAAGTGATTCTGCCACTTACCTTCCCTGACTCCGCCCTCCTGTCACAGACCAGTGCTTGACCACGCCCCCGCTGCCACATACCCCCACCACCCGACTCAGACCGGGCAGCTGTCCGGCCTGCAGCCGACTCCCCCCCCCCCCCCCCCCCTTGACGGGAGAGGAAGTCCGCCACGACCATCTGCGCCCCCGGCCTGTGGACCACCTTGAAATTAAAGGGTTGGAGCGCCAGATACCAACGGGTGATCCGCGCGTTGGCATCTTTCATGCGGTGGAGCCACTGGAGGGGCGCGTGGTCCGAACAGAGGGTGAAAGGGCGCCCCAGCAGGTAGTACCGGAGGGCGAGGACCGCCCATTTGATCGCCAGGCACTCCTTCTCAATCGTGCTGTAGCGCCCCTCACGCACTGACAGCTTCCGGCTGATGTATAGGACCGGGCGATCCTCCCCCTCCACCTGCTGGGACAAAACGGCCCCCAGCCCTCTGTCCGACGCATCTGTCTGTAACATAAAAGGGAGAGAGAAGTCAGGGGAGTGTAAAAGTGGCCCCCCACACAGTGCAGCCTTTACCTCCGAGAAAGCCCGCTGGCACTGCTCCATCCACTGGACCGGATCTGGTGCCCCCTTTTTAGTGAGGTCAGTCAGCGGGCTGGTGACGTCCAAATAATTAGGTATAAACCTACGATAGTAGCCAGCCAGCCCCAGGAACTGTCTCACCCCCTTTTTGGTCTTGGGCCTCGGGCAGGCCGCAATCGCTGCTGTCTTATTAATTTGGGGACGCACCTGCCCGTTGCCCAAGTGGAAGCCCAGATACCGTACTTCCACCTGCCCAATCGCACACTTCTTTGGGTTGGCAGTGAGTCCCGCCCGTCTCAGTGACCTAAGGACGGCCCTCAGGTGTTGCAGGTGCCGCTGCCAGTCGTTACTATAAACGATAATGTTGTCCAGGTAGGCGGCCGCATAGGTGGCGTGGGGCCGGAGGACCCGGTCCATCAACCGCTGAAACGTAGCGGGCGCCCCAAACAACCCAAACGGAAGTGTGACGAACTGGTGTAAGCCGAACGGTGTGGAAAAGGCCGTTTTCTCCCGGGATAATGGAGTCAAGGGGATCTGCCAATATCCCTTCGTTAAATCCAGTGTCGAGTAGAAGCGAGCCGTGCCTAGTCGATCGAGCAGCTCATCAATACGAGGCATTGGGTACGCGTCGAATTTAGACATCGCGTTGACTTTTCTATAGTCCACACAGAACCGGACCGACCCGTCAGCCTTGGGAACCAAGACCACCGGGCTGCTCCAGTCGCTGTGGGACTCCTCGACGATGCCCATTTCGAGCATGGCCTGAAGTTCTTCCTGAACCACCTTTTTTTTGTGTTCGGGTAGTCTCTAAGGGCGGCTACGCACTACCACCCCCGGGGGTGTCTCTATGTGGTGTTCTATGAGGTTAGTGCGACCGGGCAGGGGCGAGAACACATCCAAAAACTCGGCCTGCAACTGGGCGACCTCTGTGAGTTGGGTCGGGGAGAGGTGGTCTCCACAGGGGACCGGAGAGGTACGTGATGCCAAATTCCCTTTTTGAACCTCCGGCCCCAGCTCCGCCTTCTCCGGAACTACCGACACCAACGCCACGGGGACCTCCTCATTCCAGAGTTTGAGCAGATTGAGGTGGTAAATCTGTAGCGCCCCCCCCGTCTGTTCGCCTCACCTCATAGTCGACGTCCCCGACTCGCCGTGTGACCTCAAAGGGTCCTTGCCACTTGGCGATTAATTTGGAGCTCGACGTGAGCAAGAGTACGAGTACTTTATCTCCCGGTGTGAACTCTCTAAGGCGCGTACCCTTGTTGTACAGGCGGGCTTGCCGTTCCTGGGCCTGCCGCAAATTCTCCTGAGTTAGGTGGGTGAGCGTGTGGAGTTTTGCGCGCAGGTCCATAACGTACTGAATTTCATTCTTACTTTGTGAAGGTCCCTCCTCCCAATTTTCCCGCAGCACGTCCAGGATGCCGCGCGGCTTACGCCCATATAATAATTCGAACGGGGAGAACCCCGTGGAGGCTTGGGGGACCTCTCGCACTGAGAACAGCAAGGGTTCGAGCCACTTATCCCAATTATGTGCGTCCTCACTTACGAATTTCTTCATGATATTTTTGAGGGTGCGGTTGAACCGTTCCACTAAACCGTCCGTTTGTGGGTGATATACACTGGTGCGGATCGGCTTAATCCCCAATAACCCATACAGTTCGCGTAGTGTTCGTGACATAAACGTAGTGCCTTGATCAGTCAGAATCTCTTTCGGGATTCCAACTCGGGAGATGACGCGGAAGAGTGCCTCTGCAATACTGCGTGCTGAGATATTGCGCAGAGGCACTGCTTCCGGGTATCGCGTTGCATAGTCCACTAGAACTAATATAAAGCGGTACCCTCGTGCTGACCGATCTAATGGCCCGACGAGATCCATCCCAATTCTTTCAAACAGGGTCTCGATTAATGGTAGAGGGCGCAATGGCGCTTTTGGAATGGCCACTGGATTTACTAACTGGCATTCGCGGCATGCCGTACACCACCTACGGACATCGCCGCGAATCCCCGGCCAATAGAATTGGACCATTATTCGGGCTAGTGTTTTATCCTGCCCTAAGTGTCCAGCCATGGGATTAAAGTGAGCCGCCTGGAATACCAATTCCCGGTGGCTCTTTGGAATCAAAAGCTGCGTGACTCGCTCTTTAGTTTGAGTGTCCTGCGTCACTCGGTATAACCTATCCTTCATAATCGCGAAGTAGGGGAAGGACGGGGTGGCGTTCGGCGGGAGCATTTGACCATCGATTACTCTCACTTGGTCAAACGCATGCCGCAGAGTCTCGTCTCGTGACTGCTCTAATGGGAAATCCGCAAGGGATTCCCCGATAGAGAGAGGAGGAGCCGGTGGCTCCTCACCCTGACGCGGAGATGACGTAGACGGCTCTGCGACAGCTGCTCCCGCCAAAACGACCCCGGGACCTCCCCCCCCGTCAACTGGCAGGACCCACTCTCTACTAGGCGCGTCATTAAACCCCAAAATCCCGGCCAATCAGTCCCCAAAATTAAAGAGTGGGTAAGGCGAGGATTAACCGCCGCCTTCACTATAAATTTTTCCCCTCTGAAAATAATGTGGACCGACACCAAAGGGTAGCGGTGAACATCCCCGTGCACACACACAACACCTTCACCCCTTGTGCTCCCCCCAATGCCTCGTTTTGCACCAGGCTTTGGCGAATTGAGGTCTGATTACAACCAAAATCCACCAACGCCTGATATGTAGCCCCTTGGATACTCACCGGTATGCGATACGCTCCGGCCCGATCGAGGGCGGCCTCTGGCGCGTCGGGGATCCGAACCACCGTGCCCACTTCCATTGCTGTGCACTGCTGTTGAAGGTGGCCCGGTTCCCCGCAGCGCCAGCAAACCGGCCCAGGCTTCCCCTCTGCACCGGTGATCTGGGGCTCACTCACCTGAGGTGGGGGAGAGACAGACACAGAAGGGAGAAACGGGAGGGCACCGCGGGTGCGGCGGGGGAATGGGGTGAGGACGGGACACAGGAGGAGGGGGGAGAGAGAGAGAGAGAGAAGAGGAGAGAAGAGATGTCGTCATCTGCTGTCCTGCCGCCGAGACAGCCGCCAGATGATCCTCCGCCAGCTCGACTGCCTGATCCAGCGACGCCGGGCGGTGGCACTGGACCCACTCCGCGGTTCCTGCTGGTAAGCGGGCGATGAACTGTTCCAGTACCACCTGATCGACGATTCCCTCGGCGTCGCGATCTTCGGCCCTCAGCCACCACCAGCAGGCGTCCCGGAGCTGCTGGCCGAACGCGAACGGGCTGCCGACTTCCTCCATCCGCAGCGCATGGAAGCGCTGGCGCTGCTGCTCCGGCGTGCACCCCACGCACTGAAGGACAGCCCGGCGAAGGTCGGCGTAGGCCAGCCGGCGATCGGCGGGGAGCTGTAGTGCAGCCAGCTGCGCCTCTCCTGTCAGGAGGGGGAGGAGGCGCGCCGCGCGCTGCTCCATCGGCCACCCCGAGGCTTCGGCGACCTGCTTGAACAACGTGAAGAAAGCCTCGGGGTCGTCCTGCGGGCCCATCTTAGTTAAGGTGAGGGGAGACGGGCCCGCGGCCAGAGCGCTGGTGGACCCCGCCGACGCGAGGAGATGCCGGAACGCCTTGCGATCTTCTTGCTGGGCCAGCACCAGGGCATCGAAGCGCCGCTCTTGTTCCTTTTGGAGTGTGACGAGCGCCTGGTGCTGGCTTTGCTGAGCCGTGGCGAGGGCGTGGACCAGGTCGGTGAACGGGGAGGATTCCATGGGGCTGCTGGGTTGGTGCTCCATGTCCTGGGTTTCGGCACCACTGTAGCTTTCCCTAGGTGTGGGTGGAGCACAGAGGACGGCAGGACAGAGATCAGGTTTGCAACTCGGTTTTATTGCCAAACTTTTCAGTCTAACCACTAAGAGTTACTGTTACAGACACACACACACACACTCGGCGTCTGGTTCCAGGGAGAGCTTCCCTCTGCTCTCGCTCTCCCTCCTCATATAGGGCGCGGTCACTGGGAAGACACACAAACACAGGTTAATTGCTCTCAGGTGAAGTGATTCTGCCACTTACCTTCCCTGACTCCGCCCTCCTGTCACAGACCGGTGCTTGACCACGCCCCCGCTGCCACACTTATGTTTTCAGGGAAACAGGGTTGCATATTTTCTTACTCATGTTCCCCTTGCCACATCAACCCTTTCCCTTTAAGGTAGGGAAAAGTGACTTAGTGCATTTGATAGAGCAGACTCTCCTCTCCAATATGCAACAAACAGAACTTAGTTAGGTAAAATATTAAGGTTTTTACAAACAATCTTCTGACGGTGTTCCATTTTGAGAAAATAAAGAAAACATTTCTATCTTTTAACTCATTTTCCTATTATTTCCTAATGCTTAATTAGCATTTTCTCATTAATGGATGATAATTGATGAGAAAGGAAGACATTTTCTGAAAGCCCTTGAGTAGCCTGTTGACATACCCAAATATCAAAAAATGGCCATTTTTCACCATGTAACACAAATTACCAGCAGTTTGTGACTTGCGACCAAAAGAGGTGAGTGTGGGGGAGGACCGCCATGTGTTGGAGACAAAAGACTAGCTCTGTGTAGCTAACCAAGGTGTGTTTGTGTGTGTCCACGTGGTGAAGGCCTAGATTAGCCTTGTGTTGCTGGCTAAGACAAAGGAATGCTAGCTAAGGTGTGTTTGTGTGTGTCAGGCCTGGTGAGGCCTGTGACCACATGTTTGTGTAGGCCTAGATTAGCCTCGTGTGGCTAAGCTAAGACAAAGGGAAGCTAGCTCATAACACTACTAAATCCACTGAAATCTTGATGAGGTCAAGATATGTATGAGAATGGAATTAAGGTGTTAGAAAAGATAGAGGAGCATGCACAGCCTATCTATTAAACGATTGAGAGATTAAAACAAAACAGAGCAATCAATTCAATTCGACACGCTGCGTGTCTACAGTTTAAAAAATTACCGTTCCTGAGTTTAAATTCACACTATTTCAATAAAGCAAATTCCTAAGACTAGCTTTAATTATGGCCAAAAATGCCAAGTCTTGCTTCCATAATCTCGCTTCTACGCGATATTATGAGAAAGATGTCCTGAGACTTTTGGAGTTTTCACCATTGTGGAGATCTCTGTGAAGCACTGGGAATTTCTTGGAGAGGCTGAGTTTCACAGGAGCTCATGGGAAGACTTCTGTAGAAAACGGAGAATTCTTGGAGAAGCTTCGTAGCTCGTGGGAAGGAAATCTTTGTCGAACAAGGTGCACAGCGCTTCAGTTAAAAAAAAGAAAGGGTCCAGCCGCTTTCCTATAACTTTGAATTAAAACTGCTTTTGGGCGGCAGTCGTGACGTCACTTGTAATATGAATAAAACCGGTTGTAACTCGACTGAGTTAAAAATTGCGCGACTCTGGAGTCTACCTTGGCCAAGGGTAAGAAAGAAATCGCGCTAAATCGTGGATCTTGCAAGAAAGAGGTCTTTTTCTGGTTTGCTCGGGTGAGCAGCCTCTTTGTGTCCAGACAGCTTGAAGTTTGGGACGGAAAGAGGAAGACGGAAGCGTTGTTCCGTTATTTATGCCTTCAGAGAGGAAGTAACGTTGGTGCTCCCGCCCCAGCGTGACGCAGGTCAACGCGGAAGTTGGCTGATGGGAAATGTAGTTTCTTAAAGGGACTGTACCTACAAACATTTCAAAACATTAATGCCCTTTTTGCATTTCTCAATTATTTTCTGAATATGTTCCTTAAATTGTGGGTGGTAAAAGAGAGCAACTGGACTTGCTTGAAGATTCTTGAAGATGTTTCACCTCTCATCCGAAAGGCTTCTTCAGTTCTGTCTGACTGGTGGGGAGCATCAGGTATTTATCCTCTCATGGATGAAAAGCTCATCTAAGGTGGGGTTTACATTAGACCGTATCAGCGGATCATCAGATTAACGTTTTTAAAACGATTAGTGTGCACACAGCAACGCCAATACACGATTCGCCTGCACACAGCAACGCCAATACACAGATACGCTCGGCTCCGCAGGCATCCTGCGCTCCAAATCACTCCGCCCTGAACAGCGAGTGCCCTCTGGAGGGTGCGCACTCCGGCCCTGCGTAGCTCACAGAGCGCGCGAGTGGAGTGCACGAGCAGTGATTTGGGACTGAGCCGCTGTGTGTGAGATCTCAGTGCATGTCGGGCATGCACGTCACTTACCACTTGCAAGTGGAAGGATGGCAAGCCTAAAGACAATCATAACTACACAATGGGCAGTATTTGCATCAGTATTTGCAGTATTTTCATACTTTTATACTCTTTAATGAAAGGTGATACAAGGCGGAAGTCCACGCCGTTTTTCAGCAGTCGCGTCACATGACCAACGCCAGCGAATCAGGAAGGTGGATGTCACAGTGACGTTGTCCAATGACGACGCCAGCTAGAGCTCAGCACAGCGTATCCGCGTATTCTCAATGTTTACACAGCACCGGACCAGACACGATCTAGATTGAATACGTGGACGCTGGCGGATTCCTGTTTCCCGGCGTTTTAATGTAAACGGACAGTGCATCCGCGAAGAAAACGAGACAGATACGGTCTAATGTAAACTTGGCCTAAGGTGTCATTGAGTCATTCTGTTGGTGTGGGTCAACTGGGGGCTGGTTGTGAACGGCCTCGAGAGTCATTAGGATGATCAATGGATTGCCCGTTAGGGTGATCACTGGAATGCTGATTCTCTCTGTCCTCCTGTGAGTCACTGAAAACAGCTGGGTTTTGGTGTGCATTCAGTTGTCTGGGAAGTGTGCCAAGGACTGCATTGTAGATGGCTGATAAATGATGTCTTAGACCCCCACCTCTGTTCAGTGATGGCCGTTCCAGGTTGACAAAGCATGGATGCGCCATGGGCTCACTGGTATCCCCTATTGTGGCCAATCTTTACATGGAGGAAGTGGAACATAAAGCTTTGACCACTTTTTCAGGAGTTGCTCCCAGTCACTGGTTCAGATATATGGATGACACCTGGGTTAAAATCAAAACCCATGAGGTGGAAGCCTTCTCTAAGCACATCAATGCAGTGGATATTAACATCAACTTCACTCGGGAGGACGTCAGTGGGAATAATCTAGGCTTCTTGGATTGTGATGTACACATTAGACAAGACAGAAGCCTGAGCATCGAGGTCTGACCGGAAACCCACACACACAGACCAGTACCTACTCTTTGACTCTCACCACCCACTGGAACACAAATTGGGGGTCATTAGGACCTTGCAACACAGGGCTCAGAATATCCCTACAATGATAGAGGGAAAAGAGAAAGAGCAGAATCACATCAAGAAAGCACTTCAGAACAACTGGTCTTTCCTCAAGAGCAGAAAAAGGAACATAACAGACAAGGAGGATAACAGGAACAAATGCAAGAACATTGTCATTCCCTACATTTCTGGTCTATCTGAGAAACTCAGGAGGATCTTCTACAAACACAACTTTCCGGTACATTTCAGACCCAGTAACACTCTGAAGCAGAAACTGGTCCACCCTAAGGACAGAATACCCAGACACAAACAGGACAACGTAGTGTATGCCATTCAGTGCAGTGAGGAATGCACAGACTCGTATATTGGTGAGAAAAGCAACCGCTTCACAGGCGCATGGCTCAACACAGGAGAGCCAGTTCCTCAGGCCAGGACTCTGCTGTCTACCTTCGTCTTAACAACAAAGGACACTCATTTCAGGATTGCAATGTATGCATTTTAGCCAGAGAGGATCATTGGTATGAGCGAGGAGTTAAAGAAGCCATTTTTGTCAACCTGGAATGGCCATCACTGAACAGAGGTGGGGGTCTAAGACATCATTTATCAGCCATCTACAATGCAGTCCTTGGCACACTTCCCAGACAACTGAATGCACAACAAAACCCAACTGTTTTCAGTGACTCACAGGAGGACAGAGAGAATCAGCATTCCAGTGATCACCCTAACGGGCAATCCATTGGTCATCCTAACGACTCTCGAGGCTGTTCACAACCAGCCCCCAGTTGACCCACACCAACAGGATGACTCAGGCTACATCCACACGACAACGGCAACGAGATGTTATTTAAAAATATATCGCGTCCAAATGGGCAACAATCAGTAAAATATCAGGTCCATATGGCAACGCAACGCTTGCTGAAAATGATGCAATACACATGCCACACCTCTAGGGGCGCTGTAAGACGGTCCCTTCGGAGACACCAGAACAATAGAAGAAGTAAGGACGCATGCACATAAACTATTATGCGCGAGACTTCATATTAGCCACAAAGTCAGGAAAATCTGTTCGTAAAATTACATTATAATGACCAAATACAATGAAAAGTATTTTTCCAGTCTCACCTGTGAAAGGTAATCCCATATGATCTCGTTTGGATGGCAAACCTGTTGGTACAGTTAAACGCAGCTAATCTTTATTCTCCGCTTTGACCTATCCAATATGGCGGCGAGGATGACGTATGATTCTACACGGAAGGCGGCGTCTTTAATGGTCTGGAATAAATTGAATGCTACACGTTGATGGATTAATTTGTTGTTTCTCACCTGTGAAAGGTAATCCCATGTGATCTCGTTTGGACGGTAAACCTGTTGGTACAGTTAAACGCAGCACATGAATCTTTATTCTCCGCTTTGACCTATCCAATATGGCGGCGAGGATGACGTATGATTCTACGCGGAAGGCGGCGTCTTTAATGGTCCGGAATAAATTGAATGCTACACGTTGATGGATTAATTTGCTCTTCTACGCCCTTTTTGAGGAATGTATTGTAGGACTTAAAGCAACATCTGAAGAGGTGAGATCGCTCCTTTTTTTCCCTATTTTTGCTGGCGGGATTGACTCTGCCCTAAGGGCAGAGTCTCTCTCTCTCTCTCTCTCTCTCTCTCTCTCTCACTTTGCACCATTACACAATAAATATTCACAGTGAAAATATTTTGTAAGCGCGTTTCATGAGCCAAGTTATAGGATTTGTTGACAACTCGCATCGAGTTCGTTACACTTCTACCCGGCGTGAAGCACTCACAGTCATGTGGTTGTGACGTCATCGTAAACAAATCCGTTCTACTCATCCAGACGACTTCACAACGGCAACGTTGCCAGATGTTTCCACTCTGGAACCCGTTCTCAAAAAGATTGCGTTTTGGGCACCCAAAACGCCGGTGCCATGTGGACGCCAGGCCTAAACGATAAGCAATTGTATCAGAGTCACCTGAATCCATTGCCGTGTGGACAGGGCCTCAATGACACCTTAGATGAGCTTTTCATCCATGACAGGATAAATACCTGATGCTCCCTACCAGTCAGACAGAACTGAAGAAGCCTTTCAGATGAGAGGTGAAACGTCTTCAAGAATCTTCAAGCAAGTCCAGTTGCTCTCTTTTACCACCCACAGTTTACCATGACCTGGATGACTGAGAATCTTCACAGACATGTTCCTTCAATGTTAACTTGACATCAAACCAAACTTCCAAGTACCTAACAATATTAACTTGCTCAAAGGACTGGTTATACAACTTAAACTCTAGTGTGGGACTTACTCTTTTCTTTGAAAAACAAATAAATTTAGTCTTTTCTACAGACAAATGAAAACCCCACTCACATGCCCATTTTTCTACCTTGTTGATAGCTAATTGCATTTTAGTTCTAATATCAATATTTCGTCCTTTTATCCACAAAGCTCCATCATCAGCATATAATGCTCAATTGATTCTAATGTCATCTGTTTTATTAAAAACATCATTAATCATAATGTTGAACAGTACTGGACTGCATACACTACCTTGAGATGTTCCATTTTCTATTGAATCGATGTTAGAGAAGTTAACCCCAACTCTTACTTCTATTGTTCTGTCCTTTTGGAAGTCTCTAATCCAGTTAAACATCTTGCCACCAATACCCATCCTATTCAGCTTAATTAACACCCCTCCTTCCATAGCATATCATACGCTTTCTCTAGATCAAAGAATGTTGCTAAAACTGATTCTTTATTGACTTGTGTTTTCCTTATTTCATTTTCTAAACATACAATAGGGTCCATTGTAGTATGTCCACTACGGAAGCTGCTCTGGTGTGGGGAGACAAGACCTCTTTTTTTTTTTTTCAATTTCATATACTGGCCTTCTAGTGATCACTCTTTCCATAATCTTATATAAATTAGATGTTAATGCTATTGGCCTATAACTTTTAACTTCAGTTTTATCCTTCCCTGGTTTTCCAATCGGAACCACTACAGAATGTTTCCAACACAAAGGCAATCTACCTTGCTCCCAAATCTTATTAAAAAGACTTAAAATTACATATTTAGCCACGTCATTGACTTCATTAATCATTTTATAACATATACCATCTTTCCCTGGTGAAGTGTTCCTAACCCCATTTAACGCTCTCCTTAGCTCAAATAATGTAAAATCCTTATCAAGTACACTCTCACTTATTACATGCTTTACCAGTAATCCTTTATTCTTATCTATTACTTTAACTCTGTTTTTTAGTTCTGTGAACTATGAACCTTAACAAAACTTTTTGCAAGCATCTCTGCTTTCTCTTGATGAGTTACTGCCTCCACATCATTGGTTTTAATCACAGGTAAGGAAAACTCCCTTCTAATGCCTCCCATCTTTTTAATCACGCTCCAAATATCATCCACTTTGACTTCCGCCCAATTTTAGAACAGAAATCATGCCAATATTTCCTTTTAGCTTCTCTGATAATTCTTTTAACCTTTGAATGTGATTTTTTGTATTCCATTAAATTGGTATAGGAATGGTTTGATTTAACAATTTTGAAAGTTTTATTTCTAGCTTTAATTGCTTCCTTACAATCATCTGACCACCAAGGTACCATTCTCTTTTTCCTCATCCCAGAAGATTTGCCAAGAGCCTCTTCTGCTGACTCACATAATATATTTGTAATGATTGAGTTTAACTCGGCGGCATGGTGGTGTAGTGGTTAGCGCTGTCGCCTCACAGCAAGAAGGCCCCATGGCCGGCGAGGGCCTTTCTGTGCGGAGTTTGCATGTTCTCCCCGTGTCCACGTGGGTTTCCTCCGGGTGCTCCGGTTTCCCCCACAGTCCAAAGACATGCAGGTTAGGTCAACTGGTGACTCTAAATTGACCGTAGGTGTGAATGTGAGTGTGAATGGTTGTCTGTGTCTATGTGTCAGCCCTGTGATGACCTGGTGACTTGTTCAGGGTGTACCCCGCCTTTTGCCCGTAGTCAGCTGGGATAGGCTCCAGCTTGCCTGCGACCCTGTAGAAGGATAAAGTGGCTAGAGATGATGAGATGAGAGATGAGTTTAACTCATCAACATCATTGCTCATATCTGACATTATTCCCATCAGCCTACCGCTTGCCTTCATGCTATACAGTATAACCCCCAATTTGCTTCTCTCATTTTCCATCTTGGAAACCAATTTTCTTCAAGGCACACACTTTGATTTCTAATACTTAACCAAATAATATAGTGATTACTACCAAGAGAATTTTCATTAACCTCCCACTCACTTACCCCTGTAATCTGATCAGATACTACTGTAAGATCTATTGCTGATTCTGTTCCAAGGGATGCATCAAATCTAGTGTTCCTTCCATCATTTAAACAAACCAACTTGTAATCATCCATAAACTCCTCAATAGTGCTCCCATTTTCATCCACCTTAGTACCTCCCCACAGAGTGTTATGTGCATTAAAATCTCCACACAATACTAACTTTCCATTTATCCCCTCACACATACCGTCTAGCATCTCTCTCAAGATTCTTTTACCAGGGTTATAAAAGTTGATAATTAGGGCCCAAGCACCGTTCGGTGCGAGACCCTATTGTTTTTCGAAGGATTTATTATTATTATTATTATTATTATTATTATTATGCCACGTTTGGCCTTATTTGAGGCATTTCCCATGCAGGAAAACTCATGAAATTTGATACACACATCAGTCATTGTCATCGCTACTCAGCCACAGACTTTTGGCCCCGGGCATGGCCCAGGGACTTCATAGCGCCCCTTTTTCCATTTCCCATTGAAATGAATGGGTAGAATTTTGGAATGATGATGTAATCATCAAATACACATTGTTTTGTGTATATGCTTTTATCTGTGTTGTACTATGAAAACTAAGTGGAACCGGAGTCAAATTCCTCGTGTGTGTTCACATACCTGGCATTAAAAGTGTTTCTGATTCTGATAAGGCCATTTGGAGTGAAATTACACATGGTCATTTTTAACGTACTCCTCCTAGACAGCTCATCAAATTCATGTCAAACTTGGCAAACATGATGCCAAGATATTCCTGAAGTTGAATTGCCAAGGGATTTTTGATATGTTGTAATATGTTGAAATATTATAACATATAATATGCCAAGATATTGCTGAATGTTGAACTTGATATCTTGTAATATGATTCTGATACTCTTTAGCTGTTATGGGCCTGTCTGGTATAGTGCCACCAAGTGGCCAAGGAAAGAATAGGGTTTTGAATATGTGTGTTTTGACACATGATGAATTTTAACATGCTCCTCTGAGACGGTTCATGAGATTCATGTGAAATTTGTTATACGTGATGCCAAGATGTCGCTGATATTAAATTGCAAAGGGATTTTTGATATCTTGTAATATGTTGAAATGGCCTTATGATTTTAATATCTTGCCACATAAACAGGAAACGTGTCAGAAAGCCACAGTGCATTGACTGTATGGTCGGACACTTCTTACTTCAATAGATATTATGATTATTATGATAACCTGACGCCCACCTGGCCAAGCAGGAAATGTGCCAGAAATTGGCAATGCCTTAACTGATTGATCTGACACTTTACAAAATATTGTGTATTCTGATTGTGATGATATTCACATGTGTAATTCAGATGTCTAGCACAGCGCCACCATCTGGCCAAGCAGGAAATGGGGAAAAATGTTCAATTCATTGATGGATTGACCTGAAATTTTACAAAATATTGGACATCATGAGTCTGATGATATAACATATACAATTCTGTGCACACTCATACACACACACACACACAGTCATATGCATATTTATGCATACACACACACACACACACACACACACACACACACACACACAAGTATGCACTCATATGCACACGCAACATCTATGAGCACACTCTCTCTTTCACACACACACTTTCTCTCTCCCTCTGACACACACACACACACACACACACACACACACACACACACACTAATAGTGGAGCACCATACCAAAGAAATGAGTCGATTTTTTGTGGTTTGTCCGTGTACGTGTAACACCAGTCATACACACCACCTAGTGGTCAGTGTTAGTAATTACCAGTCATACACAACGCCTAGTGGCCACTGTTAGTAATTACCAGTCATACACACTGCTGAGTGGCCAGTGTTAGTAATTACCAGTCATACACACCACCTAGGGCGGCACGGTGGTGTAGTGGTTAACGCTGTCGCCTCACAGCAAGAAGGTCCTGGGTTCGAGCCCCGGGGCCGGCGAGGGCCTTTCTGTGTGGAGTTTGCATGTTCTCCCCGTGTCCGCGTGGGTTTCCTCCGGGTGCTCCGGTTTCCCCCACAGTCCAAAGACATGCAGGTTAGGTTAACTGGTGACTCTAAATTGACCGTAGGTGTGAATGTGAGTGTGAATGGTTGTCTGTGTCTATGTGTCAGCCCTGTGATGACCTGGCGACTTGTCCAGGGTGTACCCCGCCTTTCGCCCATAGTCAGCTGGGATAGGCTCCAGCTTGCCTGTGACCCTGTAGAAGGATAAAGCGGCTAGAGATAATGAGATGAGATGAGACACACCACCTAGGGGCGGCACGGTGGTGTAGTGGTTAGAGTAGAGTAGAGTAGAGTAGAGTAACTTTATTGATCCCCAGAGGGAAATTACAGTGTCAAGTAGCTTACACAAATATACAAAAAAAAAATTACACTAGATCAACATTACACTAAATTACACTAAATCAACACTAAATTACACTAATTCAACAAAGAGCAAAAACTTAGCTAGCGCTGTCGCCTCACAGCAAGAAGGTCTGGGTTCGAGCCCCGTGGCCGGCGAGGGCCTTTCTGTGTGGAGTTTGCATGTTCTCCCCGTGTCCACGTGGGTTTCCTCCAGGTGCTCCGGTTTCCCCCACAGTCCAAAGACATGCAGGTTAGGTTAACTGGTGACTCTAAATTGACCGTCGGTGTGAATGTGAGTGTGAATGGTTGTCTGTGTCTGTGTCAGCCCTGTGTTGACCTGGCGACTTGTCCAGGGTGTACCCCGCCTTTTGCCCGTAGTCAGCTGGGATAGGCTCCAGCTTGCCTGCGACCCTGTAGAAGGATAAAGTGGCTAGAGATAATGAGATGAGATGAGAGACACACCACCTAGTGGTCAGTGTTAGTAATTACCAGTCATACACACCGCCTAGTGGCCAGTGCTAGCCAGTAAAGAAATAAAACAAAAGAGACTGGTGAGGATATAAGAAAATTCTACAACTCAGAAACAGATGGGAGCTCCGCTTTTAGGCAGTGTCTAAATCTATATATTAGTGACCTGCCATCATTGTACATTTTGTTGCAGACATATGGAAACTCTGCATGTACACACACACACACACTGAAGACACAGGAAAGCTAAGATGACTTAAGATTACAGTGTGAGATAGAGATAAGGAGGAGACATATGTATAGTTTTGTACATATATAAATGTACATTTTCACACCACAGAAACACACCACACACACACACACACACACTTACAGTCTTTGTCTGACTATCTCTCATCCGTCAAGCAGTCATGGCATTTGCAACATGCACATCACCTTTGAACATTTGATGAATATATGGCATGTGACTGTTTTGTTGGGTGGCAGGATGTCCTGGGTTGCGGAACAACACGTTCGAGGGCCCGTCAAGGCCGCTAGCGGCTTTAATTTTAATCTTAGTTTTACCGACCCAAATCTTAACCGGAACTGCTTCAACCTCTTTATCTATTGTGGCAGCGGGGGTGTGGTCAAGTGTCGGTCTGTGACCGGAGGGCGGAGTCAGGGAAGGTAAGTGGCAGAATCACTGCACCTAATGTCAATTATCCTGTGTTTGTGTGTCTTCCCCAGTGACCACGCCCTATATAAGGAGAGAGAGAGAGCAGAGGAAGGGAGCTCTCTCCCCAACCAGACAAATGATGTGTGTGCGCATGTCTGTGGTACTGGGAGATTATGAAGGCTGAAAAGCTGAAAATAAAGAGTTTTGAAAACTCAGTTCTGGCCTTCCGTACTTCTGTGCTCCACCCACCCACTCAAAGTCTTACAGTGGTGCTGAAACCCGGGACCGGAGCACAGAGGAGGACAGCCCCATGGAGTCCTCCCCCTTTGCGGACCTGATCCACGCCCTCGCCACGGTCCAACAGAGCCAGCACCAGGTGCTGGTCACCCTCCAAAAGGAGCAATCGCAAAGGTTCGTGGCCCTGATGCTGGCGCAACAAGAAGATCGTCAGGCGTTCCGGCACCTCCTCGCGTCAGTGGGGTCCACCACCTCCACCGCCGCGTGGGTGCTCCCCATCTCATTCTAATGAAGATGGGCCCGCACGACGACCCCGAGGCCTTCCTAGTGCTCTTCAAGCAAGCAGCAGAGGCCTGGGGCTGGTCGGTGGAACAGCGTGTTGCACGCCTCCTCCCCCTGCTAATGGGCGAGGTGCAGCTGGCCACGCTACAGCTCCCTGCTGACAGCAGGCTGATCTACGTGGACCTGCGCTGGGCCGTCCTCCAGTGTGTGGGGTGCATGCCAGAACAACAACACCAGCGCTTCCGCGCTCTACGCCTAGAGGAGGTCGGATGGCCATTCGCGTTTGGCCAGCAACTCCGGGACGCCTGCCGATGGTGGCTGAGGGCTGACAACCGCGACACTGAGGGAATCGTCGATCTGGTGGCACTGGAGCAGTTCATCGTCCGACTTCCCAAAGGGATCGCGGAGTCGGTCCAGTGCCATCGCCCGGCATTGCTGGATCAGGCCAAGGAGTTGGTGGAGAAACATTTGGCAGCTGTTCCCACGGCAGGATTGCAGATCTCATCTTCCCCTCTCTCTCTCTCTCTCTCTCTCCCTCACCTTTTGTGTCTCGTCCTCACCCCGTTCCCCCACCGTGGAGGTGGGGGCTGGCTCCACCCCAGCCAGCCCGCCACACCCACAGTGCCCTTCCGTTTCCCGCTTCCATGTCTGTCTCTCTCCCCCCTCAGGTGAGTGAGCCCCAGAGTGCCGGTGCAGAGAGAAAGCCTGGGCCGGTTTGCTGGTGCTGCGGGGAGCCAGGGCACCTCCAGCATCAGTGCTCAGCAATGGAGGTGGGCACGGTGGTCCGGATCCCCAACGCGCCAGGAACCGCCCTTGATCGGGCATATCGCATACCGGTGAGTGTCCAAGGGGATATGTATCAGGCTTTGGTGTACTCTGGTTGTAATCAGACCTCAATCCACCAAAGCCTGGTGCAAGACGAGGCACTGGGGGGAGCACAATTGGTGAAGGTGTTGTGTGTGCACGGGGATGTTCACAATTACCCTTTAGTGTCGGTCCACATTCTTTTTTGAGGGGAAAAATTTAGTGTAAAGGCGGCGGTTAATTCTCGCCTTACCCACTCAATAATTTTGGGGACTGATTGGCCGGGATTTCGGGAGTTAATGACTCATTTAGTGAAGAGTGGGTCCTGCCATAGTTCAGCAGGGGGAGGTCCCGGTGTGGCATTGGTGGGAGCAGCTGTCACAGAGCCGTCTACGTCATCACCTCATCAGAGTGAGGAGCAGCAGGCTCCTCTTCCCTCTCTCGGGGAATCCCTCACAGATTTCCCATTAGAGCAATCGCGAGACGAGACTCTGCGGCATGTGTTTGACCAAGTGAGAGTAATCGATGGTCAAACACTCCAGCCAAACGCCACCCCATCCTTCCCCTATTTCTCCATTATGAGGGATAGATTATACCGAGTGACGCAGGACACTCATACTAAGGAGACGATCTCACAACTTTTGATCCCAAAGAGCCACCAGGAATTGGTATTCCAGGCGGCTCACTTTAATCCCATGGCTAGACACTTGGGGCAGGATAAGACACTAGCCTGAATAATGGCCTGGTTCTATTGGCCAGGGATTCGCGGCGATGTCCGTAGGTGGTGTACAGCGTGCCGCAAATGCCAGTTAGTAAATCCAGCGGCCATTCCAAAAGCGCCTTTGCACCCTCTACCATTAATTGAGACCCCGTTCGAAAGAATTGGGATGGATCTCGTTGGGCCATTAGATCGGTCAACATGAGGGTATCGCTTTATTTTAGTTCTGGTGGACTATGCAACGCGATACCCGGAAGCAGTGCCTCTTCGCAATATCTCAGCACATAGTATTGTGGAAGCACTCTTCCACGTCATCTCCTTAGTCGGAATCCCGAAAGAGATTCTGACTGATCAAGGCACTTCGTTTATGTCACGCACACTGCGCGAACTGTATGGGTTATTGGGAATTAAGCCGATCCGCACCAGCGTTTATCACCCACAAACGGACGGTTTAGTCGAATGATTCAATCACACCCTAAAGAATATAATTAAAATGTTTGTACGCGAGGAGGCACACAATTGGGATAAATGGCTCAAACCCCTGTTATTTGCAGTGCAAGAGGTCCCACAAGCCTCCACGGGGTTCTCCGCATTCGAATTATTATATGTGCGTAAGCTGCGCGGCATCCTAGATGTACTGTGGGAAAATTGGGAGGCGGGACCTTCACCAAGCAAAAATGAAATCCAATACGTAATTGACCTGCGCAAAAAACTCCACACACTCACACACCTAACCCAGGAGAATTTGCGGCAGGCCCAAGAACAGCAAATCCGCCTGTATGACAGGGGTACGCGCCTTAGGGAGTTTGCACCGGGAGATAAAGTACTTGTACTGTTGCCCACGTCAAGCTCCATATTGATCGGCAAGTGGCAAGGACCCTTTGAGGTCACACGGCGAGTCGGGGATGTTGACTATGAGGTGAGGCAAATGGACAGCGGTGGGGCGCTACAGATTTACCACCTCAATCTGCTCAAACTCTGGAATGAGGAGGTCCCCGTGGCATTGGTGTCGTTGGTTCCGGAGAAGGCAGAACTGGGGCCGGAGGTTCAAAAGGGAACATTGACATCGCTTACCTCTCTGGTCCCCTGTGGAGACCACCTCTCCCCGACCCAACTCATGGAGATTGCCCAGTTGCAGACCGAATTTTCGGACGTGTTCTCGCCCCTGCCCGGCCACACCCGCCTCATAGAACACCACATTGAGACGCCCCTGGGGGTGGTAGTGCGCAGCCGCCCTTACAGGCTACCCGAACACAAGAAGAAGGTGGTTCGGAAAGAACTCAAGGCCATGCTCGAAATGGGCATCGTCGAGGAGTCCCACAGTGACTGGAGCAGCCCGGTGGTCTTGGTTCCCAAGGCCGACGGGTCGGTCCAGTTCTGTGTGGACTATAGAAAAGTCAACGTGGTGTCTAAATTCGATGCGTACCCAATGCCTTGTATTGATGAGTTGCTGGATCAACTAGGCACGGCTCGCTTTTATTCGACACTGGATTTGACAAAGGGTTATTGGCAGATCCCCTTGACTCCACTATCCCGAGAAAAAATGGCCTTTTCCACACCGTTTGGCTTACACCAATTTGTCACACTTCCTTTTGGGCTGTTTGGGGCGCCCGCTATGTTCCAGCGGCTTATGGACAGGGTCCTCCACCCCCACGCCACCTATGTGGCCACATACTTAGACGATATCATAATCTATAGTAATGACTGGTCGCGGCATCTTCAACACCTGAGGGCCGTCCTTGGGTCGCTGAGGCAAGCGGGTCTCACAGCCAACCCGAAGAAGTGTGCGATTGGGCAGGTGGAAGTACGATATCTGGGCTTCCACTTGGGCAATGGGTGGGTGCGTCCCCAAATTAATAAAACAGCAGTGATTGCGGCCTGCCCGAGGCCCAAGACCAAAAAGGGGGTGAGACAGTTCCTGGGGCTGGCTGGCTACTATCATAGGTTTATACCTAATTATTCGGACATCACCAGCCCGCTGACTGATCTCACTAAAAAGGGGGCACCAGATCCGGTCCAGTGGACGGAGCAATGCCAGCAGGCTTTCTCTAAGGTGAAGGCTGCACTATGTGGGGGGCCACTCTTACACTCCCCTGACTTTTCTCTCCCCTTTATGTTGCAGACGGACGCATCGGACAGGGGGCAGGGGGCTGTTCTGTCCCAGGAGGGGGAGGGGGAGGATCGCCCCGTGCTGTACATCAGCAGGAGGCTGTCGGTGTGTGAGGGGCGCTACAGCACGATAGAGAAGCTGTGCCTAGCCATCAAGTGGGCGGTCCTTGCCCTCCGCTACTACCTGCTGGGACACCCTTTCACCCTCTGTTCGGACCACGCGCCCCTCCAGTGGCTCCACCACATAAAGGATGCCAACGCGCGGATCACCCATTAGTATCTGGCACTCCAGCCCTTTAACTTCAAGGTGATCCACAGGCCGGGGGCACAGATGGTCATGGCGGACTTCCTCTCCCATCAAGGGCGGGGGAGTCGGCTGCAGGCCGGACAGCTTCCCGGCCTGAGCCGGGCGTGGTGGGGGTATGTGGCAGTGGGGGTGTGGTCAAGCGTCGGTCTGTGACCGGAGGGCGGAGTCAGGGAAGGTAAGTGGCAGAATCACTGCACCTGATGTCAATTAACCTGTGTTTGTGTGTTTTCTCCAGTGACTGCGCCCTATATAAGGAGAGAGAGAGAGCAGAGGAAGGGAGCTCTCTCCCCAACAAGACAAATGATGTGTGTGTGCGTGTCTGTAGCACTGGGAGATTGTGAAGGCTGAAAAGCTGAAAATAAAGAGTTTTGAAAACTCAGTTCTGGCCTGCCGTACTTCTGTGCTCCACCCACCCACTCAAAGTCTTCCATCTATATTTAAAGCTCTGTAATTAATCCCCTGCTGAATAAATGTGGCCATTCCACCTCCTGCAGTATCCCTGTCTTTACGCACTGCTATGTATCCATATATTATTAAATCAAGTGATGGTTTTAACCAGTTTTCCTGTATACAGATAATGTTTGGTTTAACAACTTGTTCCTGAATTAAGTGTTTTAGTTCCTGACCATTAGCAATTAAGCTCCTGGCATTCCAATTTAGAATAGACAAAGTCATTATTAACTGCCACATGGTGCTTGACTATCAGATACCCCTAATATCATATTGTGAATGGAATCATCTGACAATTCATGAATCTCTTGATACTTTTCCGCTACTTTTTAAATTATTTTAATTCTATCAATTCTACTTGCTACTTGGGCTGAGCAATTAACCACTTCCACCATAAAAGCAATGAAATTTTTCTTCTCCACAATTAAAGTCTCTTCAGTTACTTTACAGCATTTCAGAGTCATTTGAGTTTGACTCGGGGGTAAAACTACAGGAGTCATACTTCCTTTAACCCTTGATTTTGCTTGGTTTTCTTTGTCAACCTTTTTAATAGCTTCAGCATAAGTAACGCTCTCTTTCACCTTTACACTTTGCACTTGAATTGCTCTTTTATACATCTCGCACCCTTTATAGGCCGCACTATGTTCACCTCCACAGTTACAGCACTTGATTTTTGTTCCTTCCTCCCATTCACCATATTCATGTTTGCCTCCACATCTAGCACACCTAGGTTTTGACTTGCACACAGAAGAAATGTGTCCATATCGCTGACATTTAAAGCATCTAATTGGTGGGGGGATGTAAGGCCTCGTCATATAACTTAAATATCCAATCATGATCCGCTCAGGCATCTTAAGCTCATCCAACACTAACAAGACAGACAAACTTGGTCCTTTAGTTCCATTCCTAATTACTGGCAAACGCTTGACTTTGTTGATTTTAACGCCTTTAACATTGCTTTTAATATCGTCCTCTAACAAGTGAGTCGATACACCTGATATCACCGCCATTACTTTACCTCTTTCTTCCCAGTCTTGGGCTTTAACGTGTTTCCCCAGTAAAGTTTTAAGCTTCATTAATCCCATTCTCTGATCTCTATCTTGACAAACAACTAACAGGTTACCATCTTTTAACATTGTGACGGAGCGAACTTCACCTACTTGCCTATAAATGGCTTCACTGACTTTCAATGGGTTTAGTCTACAAGGGGTTTGAAATCAGATCACAACTTTAACATCAGTCCTTGATCTTTTCGCTTCATCTTGTTTAGCTTTCACCTTTTCTTCGATGCTATTTGAACCAAATTCCATTTACCTGACTTATCTTCACCTTCACTTTTATAGTACTCTCACTATCATTCTCTTCTGAAAACTCCTCCAAATCATTAGTTTCACACTCATCTAGAACTCCTTTCAATCCATCATTGCACCCCAGTCCACCAAACGCCAGTTGCAATGAATCTGGCGGCTCTTTCGCATTCCCGGAAGCACTCATCGCGTTTTTTCTCAGATCAGTCTGTCTGTGAATCCCATTGAAAGTCACAGCTGCCTTTTGAACAGTTTCACTACAGAGAATTTTGCTGAACTACCTTGATATTTCTGTCACACAAATAACATTGAAATAACAATCAGTTGACATTTTCACAGAAAGCTAAACTTGTATCATAAGTGGTGCAAACATATGAAGATAGAAGTCACTTCATTTTGGGTGTCTTTTAATTTGTTAGTTCTAGAGGCGATATTTCTAGTTTTCACTGAAATGTTTTTATTGACTTTTTTTTAGTTTAGTTTTTTTTTCTTTTTTGCTATAATTGTGTAGAAGATGATGAAATGTATTTAAAATGTATTTTATTTGTTCTCAGAATGAGCTAAAGGAGGAGCAGATGAAATCCCAGCAGAGGATCCAGGAGAAGCAGAAGGAGGTGCAGGAGCTGAAACAGACTGTGGACACTATTAAGGTGAGGTGTGAAGAGTAGCTGTGTTTCAATTAACCTGCTTAAAGGAGATACGCAGAACCATGGCCTCATTTTTTGTTTATAAATGCCTTGAGACCAGTGGCAGCTGGCCCATAGGGGGCGCTCAGGTGCCGCCCTCTCAGATGTGGAGGGGGGGAAAAATAAATATATACAGTATACTATATATAATTTTTTTAACAAATGTTATCAATGTCAGTTTTACTTAATAGTGTGTGCCTACATGCAATCTGAATTGTTTAAACAACATTTCCGCCAACTGACTCTCATTCAACAGTGAATTTCCACCGACAGACTCGTATCATTTCTCTTCTTGGGTGCTCGTCAAAGTGCCCCAGAAGTGCAGTGAAATAGCCAATCGTGTATGGTTGCTAGGGAAAAATAAATATTTGGCCAATCAGCATCGCCGAATTTAATGGTTTTGGGGCGCTGGAAATTTCGCCCCTGCTACAGAAAATGTGGGAAGGTTTTGGTTGCTATGGTGATAAACTTGAGGTCTCAGGTCAGTCAGTCAGAGAGATGATGGCGACGATGACAGTTGAGGGGCAGCTTCCACCAAATTTGGTGAGATCTTTGTTGAACTACCCTTTCGCGAGAAGGACGATGGTGGAAAAAATCCGTGTTAAGGAGCTGCGACCCGACAAGCCCGAAATAAACATCACCCAGCCAACCAAGGAGAAAGTTAAAGCCTACAACAGGACTTTTTGCAGGAGTTGGTTCCAGCGTAAGTCGTGGCTGACAGGCTGTGGAACAGCCAATGCACTTTTTTGTTTCCCCTGCATCCTTTTCAAAAGTGACAGGTGTGATTTGACGTGGACACAGTCTGGACAAACTGACTTAAAGCAGCTCTCCGAACGCATCAAGAAGCAGGAAAGATCAAGAGTTCACATGGGAAACTGCGTAAAGCTAGCTGTGCTTGGAAGGATTAGCATAGCGGCGCAGCTAGATGATGGGCACCGCATTGCTGTAAGAAGGCACAATGAAGAGGTCGATAAAAACCATCATATTTTATCTAAAATCGATTGTGTTAAATTTTGTGGTGCTTTTGACCTAGCAATGCGGGGACAGACAGACGAGAAAAGTTCTTGTACAAATAAGAACTCTCCACCCCATTCACTCACTCATTTCATCTACTCTCTCTCTCACACTTGCATACAGACATACAAATACTCACCTACTCAGACTCACACTCACCCACTTAAAAATCACATCATACTCTCTCCTCACTCACTCACTCACTCACTCACTACACAGTCCAACTTCACAAACACACACACTGACTCAAAGTAGGAACATCACTCTCTCCCTTTGGAGTTTGGACAGAGGAGATGCAAGGACTAAATCTGCCGAGTGTAAACATAACGCCACTGTTGAATCAGAACTTGTCTTTGTTATTATTGTTAGTTTTGGTTCGTGTTGTCTCTCAGTTCTGAACTGGACAGTAACTTCAAATCCTTCACACTCACACACAAATCTTACCCTCATCTCAGAAACACACACAAACACACACACACACACACACACACACACACCACCTCTCTCTCTCTCTCTCTCTCTCTCTCTCTGGTTAGAGGTGATGTTCAAAACTAGACTTTTGGTTCATACTGGACAATAATCACACATCTTTCTTGTCATAAGAGAAATGTGACAGACCATAAACTTAAGTACAGAAGAGTTAGGACAGAGGAAGCCATGTTTACATTAAATAATGATTTATTAATACAAGACTGGGAATCAGTTTATATAGAGAATAGCATTGATAGAGCATATGATAACTTTTTAAGTATATTCAAATTATTATATGATAAGAATTGCCCACTGAAGCAATAGAATACAAAACAAAACTATAATGACCAACCTTGGATTACTAAGGGATTACAAAATGCCTGTAAGAAGAAAAACACTCTATATAGAGAATTTATTAAATTAATTTATTAAATTTATTTAATATAATTAATTAAATTAATTATAAAATTTATTAAATTTTTAATAAATATAAAAAATATAAAAACAAGTTAACAAGTATCATAAGATGTAGGAAAGATTATTATGGTAAATTAATATATAATAAAAATAATATTAAAGGGATATGGACTATATTAAATAGCATTATTAAAGATGGTTCTGGACAAATACATTGCCCTAAATACTTTAATGACAAAGATATCGAAAATTATAACATGGATGTAGTTGCTAATAGTTTTAATAATTTTTTTTATTAATGTTGGACCAAGATTAGCTCAAAATATCTCTGATCCAGTAACAAATGATGATTGTATAGATACTATTATTAAGAGGAATTCTTGTTCTATGTTTCTTAGACCAGTAGATGAGAAGGAAATTATTGATATAGTTAATAAATCTCGTAATAAAATATCCACAGATTGTAATGATATTGATATGAAACTAGTAAAAACTATTATTGGGGGGATTTCTATACCATTAACATACATCTGTAACTTGTCATTTCAAACCGGTACATTTCCAAGCAAAATGAAAATAGCAAAAGTAATTCCATTGTATAAATCTGGGGACAAACACAACTTCACAAATTACAGACCTGTTTCTTTACTTCCTCAATTCTCCAAAATTCTTGAAAAACTATTCAATAACAGATTAGATAAATTCATTGAAAAATACAAACTACTCCGTGATAGTCAATATGGATTTAGAGCAAATAGATCAACAGAGATGGCACTAATGGAATCAATTGAAGAAATCAGTAACTCTATAGATGATAAGAAACATGTCACTGGGATATTTATTGATCTTCAAAAAGCTTTTGATACTATTAATCATGATATATTAATAAGATGGAACAATATGGGATAAGGGGAGTTGTATTAAATTGGATAAAAAGTTATTTGAGCAACAGGATTCAATTTGTGAAGTTGGGTGACTCTGTCTCAACTCGTTTGAATATTGATTGTGGTGTCCCTCAGGGGTCAGTATTGGGTCCTAAACTGTTTATTCTTTATATAAATGATATGTGCAATGTACCGTATCAAAGCTATTTAAGATGGTATTATTTGCAGATGACACAAATATGTTTTGTTCTGGAACAAATTTACATGAGTTAGAAAACATAATCTCTTCAGAATTGTGCAGGTTAAAAAGTTGGTTTGATCGAAATAAATTATCATTAAATCTGTCTAAAATAAAAATCATGTTATTTAATAATTATAAAATAAATAGGGCAATAAATGTACAGGTAGATGGTGTTGATATTGAAAGAGTTTCTAATAATAAATTTCTTGGGGTAATAATAGATGATAGAATTAATTGGAAATCACATATAAAATACATAAATGAAACTATGAAGAAGCATATCTGTGTTGAGTAAAGCTAAGCACGTCCTGGACTATAATTCACTCCGCATTCTTTACTGTTCCCTGGTTTTACCGTACTTAAATTACTGCTCAGTGGTGTGGGGAAATACGTATAAATGTTGACTTCATGCAATAACTATACTTCAAAAAGAGCTATAAGAATAATTCATAGTGCTGGTCATACTAATTCACTATTCTTAAATTCAAAGGGGATAAAGTCGGAGTGCTAACCTCCTAGTGGTTTTCCCCGGGCAACGGCTACAGCAATGACCCTGAGTTGCGATACCACCGGGAGTAGGGTGGCAAGCGAGCAGGCTTGTTCTGCAGAGCTTCCCCCTGCTCCTGGCAGATTCAACCATGGTGGGACGGTTCTCGGGGAGCTGCTGCTGGCTAATAGCACCCGCACCCCTCCAACTACATCAGAGGCAGTAACTGGTACCCTGAATCCTATCCGAACTGTCACCTACCAGGAAAGTGAGGAAGGTTAGGCGTGGGGGCAGCTACCCCACCCTGTCAAACCAGGCGTACCGTAGCTACGGAAATGATAGGAAGGAGAATGAACTCATCTGGCAATAGGAGAGAAGCTGTCCATGCAAATGGACATATGACGGTGGGGGGTCAAAGCCGAGAGGAAACCCTCAACTCGAGAGTGGACATCCTGTCGCCGAAACACTGTATAAAAGTAGGCTGCTGGAATGTAAGGACTCTGTTCCAGACTGGAAAACTTGCACAAACTGTCAAAGAAATGAATGAATACAACTTATGTTTGTTAGGAATTACAGAAGCAAGATGGACTAAAGCAGGAAAACAAGCACTCAGTACTGGTGAAACAATAATATGGTCAGGAATGGATGATGATAAACATCAACAAGGGGTAGCCCTGATTATCAGTAAGACATATGCTAACACTCTGATTGAATGGAAACCAATTAATGAACGCTTATTGTATGTAAGATTGAACTCTAAGTACACGAAACTGTCTGTTATTGTGGCCTATGCACCTCCTGATGTTGCTGAAGAAGAAGACAAAGAACAGTTCTACAGTGCCTTGCAGGGAGTGTTAGAGGAAAGACCCAAGCACGATGTTCTCTTGGTAATTGGGGATTTCAATGCCAAGGTGGGAAGTGATAACACAGACAGGGAAAAGACCATGGGAAAACATGGTCTAGGACAGTGGTTCTCAAACTTTTTTCACCAAGTACCACCTCAGAAAATACTTGGCTCTCCAAGTACCACCATAATGACCAACATTAAAATACAGTAGCATAGTAGGCCTAAGCATTCATTAAAAACAAGGCGGAGGTTTTATTTAACAAGTATATTTAATATTGTTGGCCACTGTAACATTACACACAGTACTTTGAACAGTAACACTGTTTAAATATAGGAAAATAAAACACTGTACTTAAATAATGAATCAAATAAATTGGCCAAATCTGCAACATCTGTAGTCTCATCAAGCTGTATGGTAAAATATCTACTGTTCTTAATGCGCTCAATCAGTGTCTTTTTAACATCGTCAGCCATGTCGTTTATTCTCCTTGACATGGTGTCATTTGAAAGCGGCACCAAGTTTAACTCTCTGGCAGCTTTCTCTCCACACATGATACGTGTCATCTCTCTGGCTAATGGCAAACACAGCAGTTCCCCGATTGTGTGCGGCTCACCGGCTCTGGCGATCAGGAGGCTGGCACGATATGAAGCTTCCTGTGCTTTGGGTACGGGTGTACCATAGGACAGAATGGTGGAATGCTTCAGTTCATCACGTTTTCGTAAAAAAAAAAAAATCCATTGGTTTGTCCTTTAGTGCTGTGTGTTTGGTTGTAAGATGCCGTTTGAGATGCGATGGTTTCATGGACTCATTGCTCAGAACGTCCCCGCATACAGCACACTGCGGCCTGGGCAGCTCCTCTGTCCCGCTCCAAATGAATCCCAGTTTTATGTATTTTTCATCATCCTTCCTCCTCACTGGTTTCTGCCGTTTGCTAGCAGTTCTGGGGCTGGTTTTGCCACTGTCGTTAGCATCTGCGCTCGGCTCACACACGTCCTCTTCAGTTCTCCCTCTCTCCTGATCCACGCTCCCATTCGCGGATTTAAGCCACGACAGTAATTTTGTCCGACTCGTCATAATTAGCAAAGCCACCTCCACCTTTTCCCATCACAGCCTAGTCTACCAATGGCGGATAACCGTCTGTCAGCGGAACCGGCTGGAATGCGTACGTACGCTACGTATGGCTACCCAGAAGCACTTGCAAACTTTTTTAAAATTATTAACTTAATTTGTATCTCCTTTCATTTTCTTGTTATCGGTTGATAGGATATTTTCATCCATTCGGATATTATGGATAGTATTTCACGTTTTATTTTATTTTTTAAATTTTATTTATATTTAATTAAGTGATTCTTTGGCGTACCACTAGAATGGAGCCCGCGTACCACTAGTGGTACACGTACCACAGTTTGAGAATCTCTGGTCTAGGAGATATCACTGACAATGGAGAGCGTCTGATAGACACCTGCGAAGAGTATGACCTGGCCATTGGAGGTACACTTTTCACACATAAAGACATCCACAAACTAACATGGACATCGCCGGACGGTAAAACCAAGAGCCAAATAGACCACGTCATTATCAATAATAAATGGAAGCGATCTCTACAAGATGTCCGAGTTACCGTATGAGAAACACAGATGTTGGCAGTGATCACTACATGGTCGTAGCAAAACTCACCCTAAAATTGAGAAAAGCAAAAATTGGGAAAAGTAGAAATAAGCATTTTGATGTTACTAAACTAGAAAACCCAGTAGAAAGGAAAGAGCTCGGTATAGCACTCACAAATTGCTTCAGTATATTACAAGATGAGGCAGCTCTGACCATAGATACCTTCAATGAGGCTATGGCTCATGCAGCCAAGGAAACTATTGGTTACAGAAAGAACAACAAGGTAGAATGGATGACTGTAGACACTTGGAAAATAGTAGAGGAAAGAAAGGCGATAAAGAAGAAAATCCTAGGCTCGAGATCACAGAGACAGACACAATGGTTGAACGCCCAGTATAGAGCAATAGACAAAGAGGTTAAGAATTCTGCGAGGAGAGACAAAAGACGCTTCACAGAACAACTGGCAGAACAAGCTAAATCAGCGGCTCAGAGAAGAGACATGAAAACTGTTTACAAGATCACAAAGAAACTATGTGGAAACCAGAGCACCAACCAAGATCAGCCGGTCAAAGCAGTAGACAGCACTACCATCACAGAAGAGAAGGGAAAGCTGGAAAGATGGAGAGAACACTTCAGGGGTATACTAAACAGACCAGAACCACAAGTACTCTCAAGTATAACAGAGGCGGACAACGACCTTGACATCAACATGAATGATATTACTGTTGAGGAAGGTAAAGAAGCAATTAAAAAATTGCAGAACGGTAAAGCCCCTGGGGAGGACGGGGTGTGCCCAGAAATGCTCAAGGCAGAAAAACAACTTACACCTCAAATACTAAGAAACATTTTGCAGAATATATGGGACCTTGAAGCAATACCAGCTGTCTGGAAAACTGGAGTGATTGTGAAACTACCCAAAAAGGGGAAGTTGACAGACTGTAATAACTGGAGGGGTATCACCTTATTATCAATTACAAGTAAAGTCTTCAGTTGCATCATTCTTCAAAGGATTAAAACAGCAGTAGATAACATATTAAGGCTGGAACAGGCAGGTTTCCGGAAGGGACACTCATGTATTGATCACATTTTTGTACTGAGACAGATTTTAGAGCAGTCACAAGAATGGAACAGCCCTCTGTATGTCATGTTTGTGGATTTTGAGAAGGCGTTTGATAGCCTACATCGGGATTCTCTGTATAAGATACTCCGGCATTATGGAATACCTCAGAAGCTGGTAAACATCATCAGATCAATGTACAGTATGAGAACTTTGAATGTAGAGTTATCCACAACAACATGTTGACTGATCCATTTAATGTAAATACTGGGGTTAAACAGGGTTGTATCCTCTCCCCTCTGCTCTTCTCATTGGCCATTGACTGGATAATGAAAAATGTCACCCAGGAACATCAACAAGGCATTAAATGGACCTTAAACAAAGTTTTGGAAGACTTAGATTATGCTGATGACTTTAGGACTACTAGCACATTTACACCGTCATGTATAAGAGAAGACAGGAAGACTCCACATAACTGCTGGTACCATAGGGCTACGGATAAATGAAAAGAAAACACAAGTACTTAGAAACAGAACTGCTACAAAAGGCAAGGCAAGGCAAATTTATTTATATAGCACATTTCATACACAGTGGCAGTTCAATGTGCTTTACAGAAGTAAAAGCAGAACAGTAAACAATAGAAAATAAAATTACATAAAATAATTGGGGAAGAAAAATAATAAGAATTAAACAATAGTAGAAATTAAATTAATAAAATGAAATAAATTAAAGTAAAAGTAAAATCATTAAAATCCAAGATTAAAAAGAAATTAAAATAAAGAAAGTAAAATCATTAAAATCAAAATTAAAAGAAATTATGTTAAACTAAAGGAAATTAATTTATAATAACAAAAGACCTGGTTAGTTTGAATGGCAAGCAGTTTGTAGATGTGAAAGAGTTCACATAACTAGGCAGCGTGGTAACATCTGATGGGGACTGTACTAAAGAAATAAATACACGGATTAGCAAAGCAAATCGAACCTTTGCAATGCTCGGCCCACTCTGGAGAGACACCTCAATCCATACTAACACAAAAATTAAGATATACAAGAGCAATGTGGGGGCGGCACGGTGGTGTAGTGGTTAGCGCTGTCGCCTCACAGCAAGAAGGTCCTGGGTTCGAGCCCCGGGGCTGGCGAGGGCCTTTCTGTGCGGAGTTTGCATGTTCTCCCCGTGTCCACGTGGGTTTCCTCCGGGTGCTCCGGTTTCCCCCACAGTCCAAAGACATGCAGGTTAGGTTAACTGGTGACTCTAAATTGACCGTAGGTGTGAATGTGAGTGTGAATGGTTGTCTGTGTCTATGTGTCAGCCCTGTGATGACCTGGCGACTTGTCCAGGGTGTACCCCGCCTTTCGCCCATAGTCAGCTGGGATAGGCTCCAGCTTGCCTGCGACCCTGTAGAAGGATAAAGCGGCTAGAGATAATGAGATGAGATGAGAAGAGCAATGTGCAAAGTGTTTTATTGTATGGAGCAGAGTGCTGGAAAACCACAGCTACTATCAGACACAAACTTGAAGTCTTCCAAAATAAATGCCTAAGACGCATATTGGGGATCTTTTGGCCGAACACCATTTCAAATGAGGACCTTCACAGCAGAACAGGAGTGGCGCCCCTGGAGAAAACTACTGCAGCCCTCAGATGGACCTGGCTTGGCCATGTATGTCGAATGACTCCTTACTCAATAACAAGAAGTGCATTAAAGTGGACGCCAGTTGGAAAAAGAAACAGAGTCTGCCCCAAAGAGACCTAGCGAAGAACAATAGAACAAGACCTAAAAGAGAGAGGACTAACTCTGGATACAGCCCCAAGTATTGCCTCAGACAGGGCCAGATGGAGAGCACTCTTCCTAACACCTCAAGGACCACTAGGCCCCGAAGAGGATTGAGTGACTGAGAGTAAATTCAAAATGTTTAAAATTCAGGGATATTATAGAATATAAAACTGCCTTAGTAATGTACAAAGTAAGGAATTATAAAGTACCAAGGAATATCCAAATAATGTTCTCGGATAGAGAGGGGGGCTATAATTTTAGGGGGGAATTGAAATTTAAAATTTGCAGTGCTAAGACAACGTCAAAAATGTTCAGTATCTCTATTTGTGGAGTAAAGCTATGGAACAGTTTGAATGTGAAGCTCATGAAATGTACAACTATAAACCAGTTCAAAAAAAGGTATAAGGAACAGATCTTTACGAGGTATAGGGAGGAGGAATTACAATAACATCCTATTGATAATATAAGTGTATATATGGGTATGAGTACATACAGTATGGATATATTATATAAAAAGTGAGTATTTGTGTGTGTGTGTGTATATATATATGTGTGTATGTATAGTGCATAACTATATACTGTAATAAGCATAATATGCATAATTATGATATGGGTGTCTGTGTACATATGGATGTGTATAGTTATAGGTAGGTGTATATGTATGTACTGTATATATGTATTGTATGTGTGTATATATGCATAGCATAAGTATTTGTATATATATGATTTGGGCGATATTATACCATGTTAGTATGTCTTGGTATGTTGGTATATATTTTTTTTGTTGTTGATTTTGCTTTCTTTTGTATATATAGTTTATTATGGTGGAAAGTGACGTTTGATTAGCGGTGGTATAGAGGGTTAGGATTTGATAAGTTATTTACTTCTTCCTAATCCTTTCCGAACATTATTATGTTATTGCCTTGTGGCTACGCTATTCTGTTTATGACGATGTTTTGATGATTAAATTTTTATTTTTTGTTTTTTGTTTTATATCTTCTTTACTGTTCGGAATAAATCAATCATAGTTTGTATTCATAACAAGCATGTCAACACTGTTTCACTCCCCCTCTCTCTCTCTCGTTTCACAGAAATACACATAGCTCAGAACACACACCACCTCTTTCTTTTCATACAATCACTGTCTCACACTCACCTTCGAAACCTCCCCCCACTCACTCATTCACACACACAGTTAAGGCCTGGCTCAAAGGCCTTAACCAAACCAAGGAGGACAAACCATCGCGGAACAAACTTTTAAATAATTTATTAAATAAATAAAGAGAAACAATAAGGCATCTTCGTCAGTAATGAGTATCAGTATGTCAGCAAGGGTGCATGTAGCGAGTGCATGTGAGTAAATGTGAATGCATGGATGCAAAAACAAAGGAAAAAGCGCAGCTCTCCAAACGACGCCAAAAACAGCAGCCCAGCCTCTCTCAAGGGGTGCAGCGAGTACCCTTTATAGGACAGCTGATTATTAGTGAAATGCCTTGGCCACGCCCACACCAGCAATCACCTGAAGAGGGAGACAGACAGAGAGCACGCAAAGCAAGAAAAGACAGCCTGCAGTATGCAGCCGTCTCTCTCTCTCTCACACACACACACACACACACAGTTGATTTATATAGATTCAGCTGAAATCATACCCTTGCTGTAAACTTCTCTCAAGAACTTGAGTATTGTATTGTATTTGATACCATTCCTTTCCAAAGCATAAATGGAGCCTAATATCCAGTGGAGGAAATAATTATTTGATCCCTTGCTGATTTTGTAAGTTTGTCCACTGACAAAGAAATGAACATTCTATAATTTTAATGGTAGGTTTATTTTAACTGTAAGAGACAAAACATCAAAAAGAAAATCCAGAAAATAACTTCATATAAAAGATATAAACTGATTTGCATTTCTTTGAGTGAAATAAGTATTTGAACCCTCTAGCAAACAAGACTTAGTATTTGGTGGCAAAACCCTTGTTGGCAAGCACAGAGGTCAGACGTTTCTTGTCGTTGATGACCAGGTTTGCACACATGTCAGGAGGAATTTTGGTCCACTCCTCTTTGCAGATCATCTCTAGATCATTAAGGTTTTGAGGCTGTCGCTTCGCAACTCAGAGCTTCAGCTCCCTCCATAGGTTTTCTATGGGATTAAGGTCCGGAGACTGGCTAGGCCACTCCATGACCTTAATGTGCTTCTTCTTGAGCCACTCCTTTGTTGCCTTGGCTGTATGTTTTGGGTCATTGTCATGCTGGAAGACCCATCCACAACCCATTTTCAGTGTCCTGGCAGAGGGAAGGAGGTTGTCACTCAGGATTTTACGGTACATGGCCGCGTCCATTCTTCCGTTGATGCGGTGAAGTAGTCCTGTGCCTTTAGCAGAGAAACACCCCCAAAGCATAATGCTTCCACCTCCATGCTTGACAGTGGGGATGGTGTTCTTCGGGTCATAGTCAGCATTTTTCTTCCTCCAAACACGGCGAGTTGAGTTAATGCCAAAAGCTCGATTTTGGTCTCATCTGACCACAGCACCTTCTCCCAATCACTCTCAGATGGGCATGCACATGTGCCTACTTGAGCAGGGGGACCTTGCGGGCACTGCAAGATTTTAATCCATTACAGCGTAAGTGTTACCAATGGTTTTCTTGGTGATTGTGGTCCCAGCTGCCTTAAGATCATTCACAAGCTCCTCTTGTGTAGTTCTAGGCTGATCTCTCACCTTTCTCGTGATCCTTGATACCCCACGAGGTGAGATCTTGCGTGGGGCCCTAGACCGGGGTCGATTGATTGGTCATTTTGTATTTCTTCCATTTTTGAACTACTGCACCAACAGTTGTCTCCTTCTCACCCAGCTTCTTGCTTATGGTTTTGTAGCCCAGTCCAGCCTTGGGCAGCTCTACAGTCGTGTCCCTGACATCCTTAGACAGCTCTTTGGTCTTGCCCATGTTGGAAAGGTTGGAGTCTGATTAATTGATTGATTGATTCTGTGAACATGTGTCTTTTATACAGGTGTCAATTTAAGACAGCTGTCTTTAATAAAGGTAATGAGTTGATTAGGAGTGTCTAACTGGTCTGTGGGAGCCAGAACTCTTAATGGTTGGTAGGGGATCAAATACTTATTTCACTCAATGAAATGCAAATCAATTTATATATTTTATAAAATGTGATTTTCTGGATTTTCTTTTTGATATTCTATCTCACTGTTAAAATAAACCTACCCTTAAAATTATAGACTGCTCATATCTTTGCCAGTGGGCAAACTTACAAAATCAGCAAGGGATCAAATAATTATTTCCTCCACTGTAGCTGTCGCATCTCATCTCATTAGCTCTAGCCGCTTTATCCTGTTCTACAGGGTCGCAGGCAAGCTGGAGCCTATCCCAGCTGACAACGGGCGAAAGGCGGGGTACACCCTGGACAAGTCGCCAGGTCATCACAGGGCTGACACATAGACACAAACAACCATTCACACTCACATTCACACCTACGGTCAATTTAGAGTCACCAGTTAACCTAACCTGCATGTCTTTGGACTGTGGGGGAAACCGAAGCACCCGGAGGAAACCCACGTGGACACGGGGAGAACATGCAAACTCCACACAGAAAGGCCCTCGCCGGCCATGGGGCTCGAACCCGGACCTTCTTGCTGTGAGGCGACAGCGCTAACCACTACACCACCGTGCAGCCCCACTGTAGCTGTAAATTGTTAATTTACTTTATCTGTGAAACTGCTGATTTTGAGAAGGAAATTAAATTATTATTGTGGAATTGTTGTCATTTTCTGACTGTTCATTTGAATGCTTATATTGGACTAGGCAGGGAAATCTATTGGCACACCAGCCCCACCAAGACTTTTTTCACCAGCCGCCACTGCCTGAGACCACAAGAATGGCACAGGAATAATTTTAAGCGTGACCAATAAATCTAATATCGTAATATTTATGATTTAAATGATTCATATAGGTCGTGGTCTGAGTGAATGACCTTGACGTCCGTAACGTCACAGCAGGAAGGCTATCGGCCTCATCGCCATTTCCGCTATACTAAAACACAGAGCTGACTGCAACTTCCAGCTTCCATTTTGAGCTAATTTATCACCATGCCTCGTAGATGTGTTGCTGGCCAGTGCAGTAACATGACAGAAGGTGGATTTATGTTGCATTCATGGCCCAAGAATGTTCAAACTGCAAAGATTTGGATGCATTTTGCGAGAAGTTCACAGGCACATTGGGCGCCTACAAAGTGGTCTCTCCTCTGCTCTGTACATTTTACTGAAGACTCATACGAAACCTCTGATCTGTTAAGGAGCGTTGGCTATAAGCCCGTTTTGAAAGACGGGGCATTACCAACAATTAAATAAAACAACAAGAAAAGGAAAAATTTATTTAATTATTATTATTTTTTTCAAGGAAAGTAAGTTCAGTGGCACCAGCTCTCCCACAGTTTGAGCCGAGGGCTGTTGGTAAAACCCAGGATGGAACGGGACGTGACATCGCTCAGGCAGTGACCTCCCTGTGGTTGTTGCTAAAACTGGCGATGTCCCGTCCCGGGTTTTAGTAATTGCCTGAGCTGAGCAGTAATGGTAGAGTACTCAGTCTGGAGAAAATGGAGAATGAGTGGACCAGCCGTCTGATTTTTATCGTTGCCATCTCGCCCTTACGTGGAAGATGCGAATGAACGGAGAACTGAATGAACAACTGAACGTCAGATTGTTTCAAAACAATCGGCCACAAGATTGGCCTTCAAGAAGCGAGAACGCAGACGAGTAAGCTCCGACTCTCATTTGGATACAAAACAACAAAAGCAACACGTTGTTTACCTGCATTTAGATTAATACATGTAACTTGTATTGTGTATTTAAGTTACCGGTCTAAGATTTATTTAATTTGCTTCAGAATGTGATTGTCTCAGTTCATCTGATTATTTAATGAGCCTTTTATGTTTTATCAGTGAAAATGGATGCATGTACATGTATGTTGCATAAGTTATAACACCTATTTTAATGAGAGTCAACCCACAATCAATGAAGTCAAATCAGTCTGAGTTGAGCAAGTCGGTAACGGCATTTCTTACTTTCACCATAAATTTTTATTTATATGACTTTGGTCTATAGCTGTCAAAGGCCTCGGCCTTAAAACCGGTTCCCGCAGTGACGTCATGCGCTCAGGGCTGGCTGGCTCAGCGGGGCAGCTCCAATGCCAAATTTGCGGTCAAGTTTAACTCAGTTTTTTATTCCCATTTATGCAGCATACAAGAGTCAAGGATGGAGATACTATCCACTCAGAAATGTATTTAAAAATAAAGGTTCTGCGTATCTCCTTAAAATAGTGAACTAAAAAAACAAGGACTGAAAACCCGGGGTTTAACAAAAACAACTCAAATATCTCTTGAGGGAGAGTTTATTTTTACAGAGTATCCCATTAGACCTCTATTGTGTGTGTGTGTGTGTGTGTGTGTGTGTGTGTGTACTAACAGATGCATTATCAGTCAGCAGTAGATGACAGTGAGAGGATCTTTACTGAGATGATCAGCTCCATGGAGAAAAAGCGCTCGGAGATGACGGAGCTGATCAGAGCTCAGGAGAAAGCTGACCTGAGTCAAGCTGAACGACTCCTGAAGCAACTGGAGCAGGAGATTGCTGATCTTCAGAGGAGAGTCACTGAGCTGGAGCAGCTTTCACACACACACGATCACATCCACTTCCTCCAGGTAACACTCACTGTCTGATCTACAGAGGGCGCTGTTCCTCACAAAGTTTCCTCCTAAAAGCTCATTACAACAACAATAAATGTTCCTGTCTGAGATCCCAAGTGTGTCTTTGGTCTGATTCAGTCTGAGATTCATTTGTTCCTCTCCTACACTTTTCTCCTTCTCTATTCTGTGTTTCCTCTCTGTAGAGTTTTCCGTCTCTCTGTGTTTCTCCTGGATGTGACGACTCACCCAGCTTCACTGTCAATCAACATCTCTCATTTGGTGGAGTGAGGAAATCTCTCTCAGATCTGAAAAAACGAGTCGAGGAAATCTGTGAGGAGGAATTCAGCGTAATCCATCCACAAGGTAAACAAACAAACATTTGTTCTGTGTCACAGTAAAGAGAGCCATACAATTAATGTAACGGAAATAAAACATAAGCAGGAACAAAACTGCATCAAATCACAAAGCATTAGTTTTAGCCTCAGAAATTACATGTACAAATTACAAATAAATTTCCCAGATAAACAGGACCTTAACCACAAATCCACAAACTAATCTTACTGAACTTTACACATAACAAATATGATGAACATTAGATCAGAACCGAGGCCTTAATTCCTCCATAAAATCCATCAGAAAGTAAAAACACACACATTGTCAGAGCTTCAGCTGGGAAAAGTTTTTTGCTTCTCATGATTCTTGCATTCAAATGCTGCAGTGTGATGACATTTTGGCCGATCTCTAAATCGTGTCTGACTGAGAGCAGTGAGGAATCTAATTTTTCATTTTCATGCTTTAAACTGTTTTCGTGTCATTTTTCAGTCTCCATTTTGTCTCTGTGTCTCTACAGCTGCAGCAGTTCACATGATTTTACCCTCAGTACCAAAGAGCAGAGAAGATTTTCTGCAGTGTAGGTGTAACACTAACACACACACACACACACTCTTCAACTCTGAGGAGGACCGCCCACATGATGGCCTTTCTTTCTTTCGACCTACAACACACAGAATGTGTATCAGTAATAGTTTATTTATATCACACACAGAAATCGAGTTACACACACAGAAATCTAATACATACGAAGGATAAAATGCTGCCTAGAAATAACTCGTAATCTAATCTCACTCGGCAGAAAAAAATAATGGATTACTGTTTTAAAGAAGAAAGCTAGTCGCACAGAAGCACAATGATAAAATACATTATTTCAGCAAATACAAAAAACAATTAAAGCTGCTAGCGGCCTTGACGGGCCCTCGCACGTGTGGTTCCGCAACCCAAGACATCCCGCCACCCAACAAAACAGTCACATGTCATATATTCATCAAATGTTCAAAGGTGATGTCCATGTTGCAAATGCCATGCCTGCTTGACAAATGAGAGATAGTCAGACAAAGACTGTGTGTGTGTGTGTGTGTGTGTGTGTGTGTGTGTGTGTGTGTGTGTGTGTGTGTTTCTGTGGTGTGAAAATGTACATTTATATATGTACAAAACTATACATGTGTCTCCTCCTTACCTCTACGTATCTCACGCTGTAATCTTAAGTCATCTTTGCTTTCCTGTGTCTGCAGTGTGTGTGTGTGTGTGTGTGTGTGTGTGTGTGTGTACATCCAGAGTTTTCATATGTCTGCAACAAAATGCACAATGATGGCAGGTCACTAATATATGGACCTTGTGCGCGTGACATCACGGTCACGTGATTATCTGTTTCCACCGCCATATTGGGGATCACGGGCGGCACGGTGGTGTAGTGGTTAGCGCTGTCGCCTCACAGCAAGAAGGTCCTGGGTTCAAGCCCCGGGGCCGGCGAGGGCCTTTCTGTGTGGAGTTTGCATGTTCTCCCCGTGTCCACGTGGGTTTCCTCCGGGTGCTCCGGTTTCCCCCACAGTCCAAAGACATGCAGGTTAGGTTAACTGGTGACTCTAAATTGAGCGTAGGTGTGAATGTGAGTGTGAATGGTTGTCTGTGTCTATGTGTCAGCCCTGTGATGACCTGGCGACTTGTCCAGGGTGAACCCCGCCTTTCACCCGTAGTCAGCTGGGATAGGCTCCAGCTTGCCTGCGACCCTGTAGAACAGGATAAAGCGGCTAGAGATAATGAGATGAGATGAGATATTGGGGATCACGCTTTCGCAAGTTTGATAGTGATACCCGCTGTCGCTATGTCTTCTTCTCAAGTCTGCCTGAATCCCTGGATATCACAGCAAAAAATCACTATAGAGATAAGATTGCTGTCTTAGGGGTCGACCTAAGAGTGAAACCAAATCTGTGCTTGATTGTTCAAGTAATGAGCTGCCAGACGTAAGTTACCCCGATGTATATCACTATCTAATCAGCATGCCAGGGGGTTACAGTGATCAGTCACTAAAAGCCTACAAGTCACTAGAAGCTTACAGATATTTCTCCTCAGGATGGGTACGGAACGTGCTAGTTCATATGCGTGAAAAGCGTTTTGTTACTTCTTCACAGGTGCATACCATACATTGATTTTTCAGAATAGATCTTATTTGCATATCGCTATTATTGATATTGAAATGAAACATAATCCTGTTTGAACAAAAATAAGAACTTATAGTAATACAAATAGTACCAGGGTCTAGGAATACTAGAATAGTAATATAAATAATTAATGACATTCAGTATTATATATTCGTGTCCCAGTCTAATCTCTATGTTTATAATCATAAAGGTGTTACACTCTCAACAGCTCAGCAACAAACCACTCCGCTTGACTTTTCTGTCCGCGAGTGGGCATGATTGAAAATGGAAAGTATACTTGTATTGACTAAATTGGAACGGACTCACAGTTTTATCTTCCTGGGACCTTCTGTTGAAGAGTTATAGCTATAACAGCTTCAGGGTTGAGGTGCAGAAAGTCGATGTTGCAGCCTCTCAGCCCGCTCTCTTGCCTGTGACCCTGCACAGGATATTTAAGTGAATTAAAATATATGTTGTCAATAAACATGGTTGAAAAGAATAGGAAGATAAAGTATTGATAAATTCACCTGTAGGTATCCGAGTGTCTGAATTCATCAGATTTAAGTTTAGGTTGCTCACAAAAATACAAAGCTTTGAATCCTCATGGATTTTATCAATTATTATGGAAAGATTATCCAGAAATTGCTGAAAAGTACTGTTTCGGTGTCTGTATCTCACACCACAAACTATGTTCTTACTGCCTTCATTATGGAGCTCAACACAAACTGATTCATCTTGATCAGAAGAAGTATTAAGGTCATCTCTTAGATTATAACTTCAGGAATTTGTTATGAAGAGTCCAATTTAGAGTGTTGGGAAATGTAATTAAAGCCAGGTAAGTAAAAGTTGACAAAACTATCTTTGACTTGAATGCCAGGTTTCTGAAAGGCAAAGGATCTTCAATAGATGATCTAAAATACTGAGTATGTGTTGAAATTCATCAAATTTAGCTTAGAGGCTCCTGATAATATAGTGAACGAAAGAAAGCAACTTGTCAGATAAACAAGAAGATAGTTATCTATATCCCCCGCACTACATACCAACTATATACCATGTTTCAAGATATTATTTGTCACGTTTTTCAAGTTCTGCTGCAGGAAACCAACCCTACCTCTTTACACTGACCTCAGCAGCCCATGACATAAACCCACCGGACCTTTGGTCCAGGTGAGCTAAAAATTAAAATTTCACATTTCTTAGTATCAAAAGGCACATACACATTACTTCATCAACACATATACCAACTTTCAAGACCAAACCACTCATAGTTTTCAAGTTCTGCTTTGGAAACCAAACCTACCCTAGAGACTAAGTCTGAAATTGTTTCCATGGAAACATGAAAAATTAAAATTTCTCAAATTTCTTCGTATGAAAAGGCACATCTACATCACCTTGTTAACATGTATACCAAGTTTCAGATCCGTATCATGAATAGTTTTGGATATATGCTCCAGAAACGATCTATGCTCAAAGTCAAAATCTATTACTTTGTAAAAATTTGAAAAATACTTTTTTTCCAAAAATCGAAAATAGCAAACACCAGTTCACATGTTGCTTGATATGTATACAAAGGTTCATGAAGATATCTTCAGTAGTTTTAAAGATATGGCCCGGAAACGAAAATGTGACCAGACGGACGGATGGATGGACAGAACCTGTTTCTATATCCTTCTCCAACCTTCGTTTGGGTGGGGAATAATTACGAAGTTCTTGAGAAGAATGAAATTTGTGTGGGGAATAGTACCTAGAATTAATATGACAAGGAGTATTAACATCAGGACTGAAATCATTTTGGTTTGGTGATAATTCTAATAATCATCATTAATCTAATAATAATTCGAAGCAGTAACAATGTCAGCTTGATTCATGCACAATTATACTGACAAAGTTAAGGTCAAAACAGAAAAAGATGCCATGATACAACACTAAAGATTGAAGTATTTTGTGTGTACAGAATGCTGAGGGAAAAGGGAGGAAAAGGAAAAAATGGCTGAATGTGAAAGCTGTTTGGAGTGGTTCCATCAGGAATGTGAAGTGACCCCAGGGCCTGTTTTTCACGATGGGGGGCAGCAACTGCAGAATCTAAAGGGGATGAGGTGCAGTGGGTGAAGACGGACCACCAAAAGCAAGATTTTGTCCATTAACTTGGTTATTAATGCATAAACACCATTTGATTTTTTTTTCTTTCTTTCGCCTCGACTGTCGTGACATGCGTGGATTAAATGTACATTATCCTCGATGCGTCAAGTTGGAGCTTAATCTTATTTTTATGTAATAAAAAAAGGCTTCATATTTAACAACAAATGCACTGGCCACCTTTTAAACTTGAATGGTCTTCAAAAGTCACAAATCTAAGCTTGAAGGTTGATTTTATAGACATGGTATCTACATTTTAATTCTCGTTACTGCTGAGAATTATGGCGATGGCACGATCAATCTCAGAATTCCAGACATGATAAACAAAAGTACAATACTTATTCAGAAGGTCATTAAAGGAACCGCCTCGATCCAAACACAGTGAGGAGAAATCTTGTTCCTCAATAAAAATCAATAAAGGTTCTCTGAAATGTTACTACGGCTACAGAAGGACTCAGACTCCAACACACACACACGTTATCCTCTTCATGTTTATCTAAACCTTTTGCTGGGCAGACACAATTATACTGAGCATAAATTCATACAGAGACTGTGTGTGTGTGTGTGTGTGTGTGTGTGTGTGTGTGTGTGTGTGTGTGTGTGTGAGTGAGAGAGAGAGAGAGAGAGAGAGAGAGATAAGAGTATGCACCGAATAACAAAAAGGTATGTAAAAAAAACCCTGATGGCATAAGTTATTTTAAAATGGAAAACTGTGTAAATAATAATGTAAAGTGTCAGAACACTGTTGTGATGTAGGAATTAAAACATGCTGTACATTTCTCTGAACAGTAGGTGTCGCTAGTGAACTCTGTTGAATGAGACTCCGAGTCATGAATCTTTTCGTGAATCACAACCACTGAGCTCTATATAAAACCTGGAGGGCTCCGAACCCATTCCCCTCTGTAGAGACGAGTGAAGCCATCTGGATGCCATCTTACCACTCACAGCGCGTGGATTTGGTTTGTGTGTTAAACCGTCGGATCTGATGAAATTTGCCCCAAGAAAAGTATCTCCTGAGTTTTTTCCTTTCATTCCCTCCTCTTATTTTCTTGACTTTACCCCCCCCCCCCCCCCCCCCCATTCCTTACATATCTTTATAGCGCTTCCCTTCACTGATACTGGTTTATTTTTTTCCTTTTCCAATCCAGTCTCTCATTATTTTTCTTTTTTGAATGGCTCTTTTACTGCTATAATTATTTTTACGGAAATTATTTGTTTTTTTCCTCATACAGTGTCTCTTTCTCTTTTGTATATTTCTTCTTTCTATCTATTTAAATAATAATAATACAACCCTGTTTCCAAAAAAGTTGGGACAAAGTACAAATTGTAAATAAAAATGGAATGCAATGATGTGGAAGTTTCAAAATTCCATATTTTATTCAGAATAGAACATAGATGATATATCAAATGTTTAAACTGAGAAAATGTATCATTTAAAGAGAAAAATTAGGTGATTTTAAATTTCATGACAACAACACATCTCAAAAATGTTGGGACAAGGCCATGTTTACCACTGTGAGACATCCCCTTTTCTCTTTACAACAGTCTGTAAACGTCTGGGGACTGAGGAGACAAGTTGCTCAAGTTTAGGGATAGGAATGTTAACCCATTCTTGTCGAATGTAGGATTCTAGTTGCTCAACTGTATTAGGTCTTTTTTGTCGTATCTTCCGTTTTATGATGCACCAAATGTTTTCTATGGGTGAAAGATCTGGACTGCAGGCTGGCCAATTCAGTACCCGGACCCTTCTTCTCTGCAGCCATGATGCTGTAATTGATGCAGTATGTGGTTTGGCATTGTCATGTTGGAAAATGAAGGTCTTCCCTGAAAGAGATGTCATCTGGATGGGAGCATATGTTGCTCTTGAACCTGGATATACATTTCAGCATTGATGGTGTCTTTCCAGATGTGTAAGCTGCCCATGCCACACGCATTAATGCAACCCCATACCATCAGAGATGCAGGCTTCTGAACTGAGCTCTGATAACAACTTGGGTCGTCCTTCTCCTCTTTTGACCGAATGACACGGCGTCCCTGATTTCCATAAAGAACTTCAAATTTTGATTCGTCTGACCACAGAACAGTTTTCCACTTTGTCACAGTCCATTTTAAATGAGCCTTGGCCCAGAGAAGACATCTGCACTTTTGGATCATGTTTAGATACGGCTTCTTCTTTGAACTATAGAGTTTTAGCTGGCAACGGCAGATGGCACAGTGAATTGTGTTCACAGATAATGTGCTCTGGAAATATTCCTGAGCCCATTTTGTGATTTCCAATACAGAAGCATGCCTGTATGTGATGCAGTGCCGTCTAAGGGCCCGAAGATCACGGGCACCCAGTATGGTTTTCCGGCCTTGAGCCTTACGCACAGAGATTCTTCCAGATTCTCTGAAACTTTTGATGATATTATGCACTGTAGATGATGATATGTTCAAACTCTTTGCAATTTTACACTGTCGAACTCCTTTCTGATATTGCTCTACTATTTGTTGGCACAGAATTAGGGGGCTTGGTGATCCTCTTCCCATCTTTACTTCTGAAAGCCGCTGCCACTCCAAGATGCTCTTTTTATACCCAGTCATGTTAATGACCTATTGCCAATTGACCTAATGAGTTGCAATTTGGTCCTCCAGCTGTTCCTTTTTTGTACCTTTAACTTTTCCAGCCTCTTATTGCCCCGTCCCAACTTTTCTGAGATGTGTTGCTGTCATGAAATTTCAAATGAGCCAATATTTGGCATGAAATTTCAAAATGTCTCACTTTCAACATTTGATATGTTGTCTATGTTCTATTGTGAATACAATATCAGTTTTTGAGATGTGTAAATTATTGCATTCCGTTTTTATTTACAATTTGTACATTGTCCCAACTTTTTTGGTATCGGGGTTGTAATAATAATAATAATCATAATAATTAAAGCCGCTAGAGGCCTTGACGGGCCCTCGCACGTGTGGTTCCACAACCCAGGATGTTCCGCCACCCAACAAAACAATCACGTCATATATTCATCAATTGTTCAAAGGTGATGTGCATGTTTTATTTCTTTACTGGCTAACACTTGCCACTCGGCGGTGTGTATGACTGGTAATTACTAACACTGGCCACTAGGCAGTGTGTCTCATCTCATTATCTCTAGCCGCTTTATCCTTCTACAGGGTCGCAGGCAAGCTGGAGCCTATCCCAGCTGACTACGGGCGAAAGGCGGGGTACACCCTGGACAAGTCGCCAGGTCATCACAGGGCTGACACATAGACACAGACAACCATTCACACTCACATTCACACCTACGGTCAATTTAGAGTCACCAGTTAACCTAACCTGCATGTCTTTGGACTGTGGGGGAAACCGGAGCACCCGGAGGAAACCCACGCGGACACGGGGAGAACATGCAAACTCCACACAGAAAGGCCCTCGCCGGCCCCGGGGCTCGAACCCAGGACCTTCTTGCTGTGAGGCGACAGCACTAACCACTACGCCACCGTGCCGCCCTAGGCAGTGTGTATGACTGGTAATTATGAACACTGGCCACTAGGCAGTGTGTGACCGGTAATTACTAACACTGACCACTAGGCGGTGTGTATGACTGGTAATTATGAACACTGGCCACTAGGCGGTGTGTATGATGGGTAATGACTAACACTGAACTCTAGGCGGTGTGTGTGAGACTGGTAATGACTAACACTGACCACTAGGCGGTGTGTATGACTGGTAATTACTACCACTGGCCACTAGGCGGTGTGTGTGTAACTGGTAATGACTAACACTGACCACTAGGTGGTGTGTGTGACTGGTAATGACTAACACTGACCACTAGGCAGTGTGTGACTGGTATTGACTAACACTGACCACAAGGCAGTGCGTGTGACTGGTAATTACTAGCACTGGCCACTAGGTGGTGTGTGTGTAACTGGTAATGACTAACTCGGTGGTGTGTGTGACTGGTAATGACTAACGCTGACCACAAGGCGGTGTGTGTGACTGGTAATTACTACCACTGGCCACTAGGCGGTGTGTGTGTAACTGGTAATGACTAACAGACCACTAGGCAGTGTGTATGACTGGTAATGACTAACACTGACCACTAGGAAGTGTGTGACTGGTATTGACTAACACTGACCACAAGGTGGTGCGTGTGACTGGTAATTACTACCACTGGCCACTAGGTGGTGTGTGTGTAACTGGTAATGACTAACACTGACCACTAGGCAGTGTATGACTGGTAATTACAAACACTGGCCACTAGGCAGTGTGTGACTAGTAATTACTAGGCAGTGTGTGACTAGTAATCACTGACCACTAGGCGGTGTGTATGACTGGTAATTACGAACACTGGCCACAAGGCAGTGTGTATGATTTGTAATTACTAACATTGGCCATGAGGCAGTGTGTCTCATCTCATCTCATTATCTCTAGCTGCTTTATCCTTCTACAGGTTCACAGGCAAGCTGGAGCCTATCCCAGCTGACTACAGGCGAAAGGCGGGGTACATCCTGGACAAGTCGCCAGGTCATCACAGGGCTGACACATGCCCCTTTTCCACCAAATCAGTTCCAGGGCTGGTTCAGGTCCAGTGCTGGTGCTGGTTCACAACTCGTTCAACTTGCGAGCCAGCTGAGAACCAGTTTGCTTTTCCATAGCTCGCGGTGCTAAGGGAAGCCACGTCATTACGTCATTGTATACGTCAGTTACATTGCTGTATACGTCAGTTACGTCGCTACGTTTGCATAAACCTTGGCACAAATATCGAAGCAAAAACAACACGGAAGAAGCAGCAGCAGCAACAACAACAACAATAATAATAATGGATGACTTCGTGTTTGTACAGCTGCTGCTTCTCGTCACTTAAAAATGGCGATCTTTTGCGGTCTTGTTATTGTTGTTGGTCTTAACAACTCCGCCCCCCGCTGACGTAAGCAGTTCTTTCCTCTGGCCCAGCAAAGAGTTGGTGCTAGCCTGGAACCGTTTTTTCTGGCCCCAGAGCCAGTTCTTTGTCAGTGGAAACAGAAAACCCGGTTCCAAACTAAGAACTGGCCCCGACCCAGCCCTGGAACTGCTTTGGTGGAAAAGGGGCAACATAGACACAGACAACCATTCACACTCACATTCACACCTACGATCAATTTAGAGTCACCAGTTAACCTAACCTGCATGTCTTTGGACTGTGGGGAAACCGGAGCACCTGGAGGAAACCCACGCAGACACGGGGAGAACATGCAAACTCCACACAGAAAGGCCCTCGTTGGTCACGGGGCTTGAACCCAGACCTTCTTGCTGTGAGGCGACAGCACTAACCACTACACCACCGTGCCACGTAGGCAGTGTGTATGACTAGTAATTACTAACATTGGCCACGAGGCGGTGTGTATGACTGGTAATTACCAACACTGACCACTAGGCGGTGTGTATGACTGGTAATTATGAACACTAGCCACTAGGCGGTGTGTATGACTGGTAATTACTCACACTGGCCACTAGGCGGTGTGTCTCATCTCATCTCATTATCTCTAGCCATTTTATCCTGTTCTACAGGGTCGCAGGCAAGCTGGAGCCTATCCCAGCTGACTACGGGCGAAAGGCGGGGTACACCCTGGACAAGTCACCAGGTCATCACAGGGCTGACACATAGACACAGACAACCATTCACACTCACATTCACACCTATGGTCGATTTAGAGTCACCGGTTAACCTAACCTGCATGTCTTTGGACTGTGGGGGAAACCGGAGGACCCAGAGGAAACCCACGCGGACATGGGGAGAACATGCAAACTCCACACAGAAAGGCCCTCGTCGGCCACGGGGCTCAAACCAGGACCTTCTTGCTGTGAGGCGACAGCGCTAACCACTACACCACCGGGCTGCCTTGGCAGTGTGTATGACTAGTAATTACTAACATTGGCCACTAGGCGGTGTGTATGACTTGTAATTACTAACACTGGCCACTAGGCGGTGTGTATGACTGGTGAACGCCTCGGTGTTCTTCCTGAGGAGCTGGCCGAGGTGTCTGGGGAAAGGGAAGTTTGGGCTTCCCTGCTTAGACTGCTGCCTCCACGACCCGGTCCTGGATAAAGCGGAAGAAGACGAGATGAGACGAGATGCCAACCTTTTGTGAAATCAATGTGTAGTGACACATGCATACGAGCGGAGCGCCCGCAGGGCACTTAGCGAGTCCAATCCAGCTGGGGGTTTTGGAAATTTGGAAAATTTTGGAAATTGTTGCTTTTTTAGGGCCATTCTGAGTGAATACAGGTGACTAAAATGAACTGGGACATGTTGGTTTTGGGGGGAGAAAATTGTTGATTTTTTTTTCAATTATCTGAAAAATAAAACCAAACCACAATTACTCATGATTTTCTCATGAGTGATACTCATTACTCACCACATTCACACAAAGTAAAGACTTCTCTGGTAATTTGTATACAATCAACTTTCAAACAGTGAATATTATTTTCTTAACTTTACTTCAGAAATGCAGATTACATACCATCAATATTTTTAGATCACATACTGGAATACTCAATGAGCAAATACTCAAATAGTTTACTAAACAAATGCAGATTACATGCCATCAATGTTTATAGAGAATATGCTGGAACACCCAATTAGCAATACTCAAATAGTTGTACTGGAACATGTCTATTTCCTTTTTATTCCCATGATTAATGTCAAGTCACTCTGATTACTTTTAATTTTTAGCAACTTCCTTTCACTTTTAATCTTATCAATATCAAGTCAGATTACTTATTCAGTTCTGACTGACTTACTTCAGAAGATGACTGTTTCAGTTCCAACATTTTTTCTTTAGTAGCATGTTTTGCCTGTTGTAGCAATTTTGGGGATGGATTTTTTTTTTAGCAAACAGAATCATGAGCGCTCATAAAGACTTTGTGTGTCACCAATGCACTAAGGGTCTTGGTGGTCATGTTTGGACGAAATTCAGTTTTGTTTTTTCTCACGAAGCTGAACACCCTCTCAGCATCTGCATTACTGTGAAATATGCAAAAAATTCCACACATGACCTTGGCCAACAAGTCATATTTCTTGTTGCCATTAGTATCCGATAAGTTAGCAATGGCATGCCATGCATGGTCAATCCTCATGGGAAGCATGTCAGACAGGTCTTCGATTTGATATTGGAGGAATTTATTTTCCAAAGCTTCCATGTCAGCATTAGGAGGCAGGAGACAGGGATACCGTGAGGTGAAAAACACCACAGACTCAAAGATCTTGCTTTTCCTCTTTGAGATATCAGCCACTTCTGCATTCAGTAATACCATGTCATTGAATGGGAATTTCTTGATCATGTAATCACATGCTGCAGAGTAGTAACCAGGGGCGATTATAGCATCTGATCTTTGGGGGTGCTTAGCCCCCAGAGCTGACAGCAGGGGCGATTCTAGCATCTAAGCAAATGTAAATGCTATGTTACATTAAATAAAATTGACTAACACACGGTGGTCTAGCACCGTAGCACTTGTACAGCTCTGCACAAAAGTATCTCGATATGGATGATAAATGTCGTTTTTATCATTCTGTTCATAGACCAGGGAACATCAATTTTGCATTATGCATATTATTGTGTTGTGTTTAACAATTGTAACTCCAGTCCGTACCTTCACATCTCGCTATGCCAGTAATACTCAGGTGCTACTTCGAGTTCCTCATCGGTGTGGAATCCAGTAAAAAAAAACACCATGTCGTAGCAAGCACTCGCGCGGACAGGCAACCCAATCAGAGGGGACGCAAGGAGGAGAGGTATTTTACTGATCATAGAGCTATCACGTAACAGGTGAATTCAAGAACACACACACGCCCGCTCACACATTCATTGCACAGTGCGCAAGGGCACTTATTTCTGAAAATTACGTCCAAAAGCAGTGTTTTTGAGGGTGCTGAGCTAGGGGGTGCTGAGCTTGTTTTTGGGGGTGCTTGAGCACCCCCCAAAATAGGCTAAACACGCCCCTGGTAGTAACTACAGACAGAGCTGTAGAAACCTTTCAGATCCAGACCTTCACTGGTAGCAATATATTCCTTTGTCTTAAAGCCTATTGCCAGCTCTGAGTCAGGTTTTTGATTGGCAAGATCCCTGAAGTCTACCTCTGTGATAAGAAGAGGCCCATTCTCACCCTCAAAAGCAGAGTTCTTCACAAACCTAATCAGAATTTTTTGGAGTTGCTGACTGAGGGTGCTATGCAAAATATGTACACAGGGCTCTTCCTTTTGTAGGATCTGGTTGGCTACATCAAACAAGGGAATAGCAGAAAGCAGAAAAATACAGTAAAGCATTGAGTTCTTGTCTCTTAAGAACCTCAGTATCTCCTCTGCTTTACTGATGGACTGGTCCACCTGCTTTCTAGCCTCTTTTTCTTTAGCCTGTTTCTTTTCCTTGGCATCCTTTTCCTTTTTTCTTTGAACCATAGTTTCAGTTTGCTTGAAAATAAAATTGGTGACATCAAACGTGCCAGGCACAGTTGAAGTGAAGGCTGCTGCAGCTTTGTCCTGGAGTGCTTCAGTGTTGCCACTGACCTCGTCTTTTTTTGGGCCATTGAAGTGCTCTTTCTTCTTCTCAATAGATTTTTCTTTCTTCTTTTCATGGCATTGGTCTTTCTTTTTTTCATTAGATTGTTCTTTCTTCTTTTCTGATTTACCTGGACATTTTTCTTTCACAGGGAGATACCTCTTGAGCATTTCAGACTTGTCATCTTTTTTGAGTTTTTTCCTTGACTTACTTTCTAACTCCTGCTTGAAGAATATCTTGAGGGCATCCCATTGCTCAACAAATCTTGCTAGACATGTACCTAGACTGAGCCATCGTGTGGCCACGTTTTAAAATTTTATGGGTTTCTTTACCACACAAGACCTATATGTCCTTCAAATTCTGATGCCATTTTGAACTTTTGTCCAAATAATAAAATATCTTGATCAGGATGTCCTCCACGGGAAGGGGAATTTTGTCAACTGCCTTGGATGCTGCCAGACTAATCAAATGGCAGGGACATTCAAGGATGTATGCAGAAGGGTTTTGGCATTTAACAAAGCCTGCAAATCCTGTACCGAGCCCTTGCATGACCATTGCATTGTCCACACCCAGAGATATACAGTTCCTCCAGGGAATGTGATGCTCCTCCAAGTACTTGTCAACAACATTGAAGATGTCTTCACCTGAAAAATGCCAAGATTTTATATATATATATATATATATATATATATATATATATATATATATTATACTGGCGGCACGGTGGTATAGTGGTTAGCACTGTCGCCTCACAGCAAGAAGGTCCGGGTTCGAGCCCCGTGGCCGGCGAGGGCCTTTCTGTGCGGAGTTTGCATGTTCTCCCCGTGTCCGCGTGGGTTTCCTCCGGGTGCTCCGGTTTCCCCCACAGTCCAAAGACATGCAGGTTAGGTTAACTGGTGACTCTAAATTGAGCGTAGGTGTGAATGTGAGTGTGAATGGTTGTCTGTGTCTATGTGTCAGCCCTGTGATGACCTGGCGACTTGTCCAGGGTGTACCCCGCCTTTCACCCGTAGTCAGCTGGGATAGGCTCCAGCTTGCCAGCGACCCTGTAGAACAGGATAAAGCGGCTAGAGATAATGAGATGAGATATATTATACTACCATTCAAAAGTTTGGGGTCACCCAGACAATTTTGTGTTTTCCATGAAAAGTCACACTTTTGTTTACCACCATAAGTTGTAAAATGAATAGAAAATATAGTCAAGACATTTTTCTGGCCATTTTGAGCATTTAATCAACCCCACAAATGTGATGCTCCAGAAACTCAATCTGCTCACAGGAAGGTCAGTTTTATAGCTTCTCTAAAGAGCTAAACTGTTTTCAGCTGTGCTAACATGATTGTACAAGGGTTTTCTAATCATCCATTAGCCTTCTGAGGCAATGAGCAAACACATTGTACCATTAGAACACTGGAGTGATAGTTGCTGGAAATGGGCCTCTATACACCTATGGAGATATTGCACCAAAAACCAGACATTTGCAGCTAGAATAGTCATTTACCACATTAGCAATGTATAGAGTGTATTTCTGATTAGTTTAAAGTGATCTTCATTGAAAAGAACAGTGCTTTTCTTTCAAAAATAAGGAAATTTCAAAGTGACCCCAAACTTTTGAACGGTAGTGTGTGATATATATATATATATATATATATATATATATATATATTAGTGCTGTCAAGCGATTAAAATATTTAATCGCGATTAATGTCACGACAGTCATAGTTAACTCGCGATTAATCGCAATTTAATTGCACATTTTTGTCACATAAAAAAAACATTGTAATTCTCTTATCAGCATAAAAAAGTGAATGGGCTTGCTTTGTACCAATGTTTGTTTGTTTTTATTGCAAAGCATAACACGTCTTGACACAACCACCGCAAAGTGAAACCTTCGCCGAGCACCGGCGCGGGGCTAGTAAGAGAACCATGAGTGAAATGATCTGCTGTTTGAGTTAGTCTACAACTAAAGAGAGATAGGTTACACAGTGACGGTAGGCTTGACATACTTGATTATAATATAAAGTACACTATTATATTAAGTTTAAGTTGTTCGTTGCTAAATACTGCATTGAGTCTGATCTTTACTGTTTCAGCTCACTTAACACATTTTGTACTTTTACACTTTCTGCCTGTTGATGCGTTGCGCTGTCCAATCAGAGGCGGCCAAATTTGCATATTACAGGAAGGATTTCTGGGATAGCATTGAGTTTACAGTTCAGAGGGATCTGGCTTCTTTAGACGCTGTCTTCTTAAAACTGAATGAATATTTAAAAAGAGCCAAATTAGCCAGTCTTTTGAACGGCTCTTTTCAAAGAACGGATCACAAAGATGCGGATCCCATCAAACAGCCATAAATCCCATCTCTACTAGCGCGCCCTGCCCACGCTGGTTCGGGGGGGGCAGAGGACTCTGGCTGTGCGGGGCGTGGCATTACAGTCTAGCTGCTATCGGTTTTCTAACCAAAGTCTCTGTTCCAAGTTCCTGGCAGTTTCAAAAGCTTATGAAAAACCTACATCATGCCACAGAGCGTTAATCTCGCGATAAAAAAATTATCGCCGTTAAAATTGAGTCAAGTTAACGCGTTAATAACGCGACATTTTTGACAGCACTAATATATATATATATATATATATATATATATATATATATATATATATATGTGTGTGTGTGTGTGTGTGTGTGTGTGTACCCTTCAGTAGTCAGAGTATTTGTGTAATAGTGAAATTAAGTCCCAGTGAATATTTCATCAAGTTGAGATCTGCGAACATTAATACCTGCATAAATATGTTGACTGTATTCAATAATATTTATTGATTATATTGTGTATGACTGATGATGTTGGAAAGGTTAAGATCTTGATCTAGAGAAATGAGGTGGTAATTTAATTCAACATACCAGCATTGGTAAGTCTACAAATTACAAAACTAGTATTCTACGTTACAAGCCCAGTTACCATTCCAATCAATCAATCAATCAATCAATCAATCAATCAATCAACAAAACTAGCATTGAAACTGGGTATTGCATTTTTTTTCTGAAATATTTAGGGTTTTTTTTTCCCGACAGAATAATCTTTTACCTGTGGATACTGGAGACTCCAGCAAGGCAAGCAGCACACACACAATCTGGCCCAGGATTACATCAAAATAACGGATGACAAGTGGATACAGCTTAACACACTCCATGTCAGTGCTACCATCCATAGCAAGGGAATACGGTCCATTTATCATACAGTGGGTGATGGTATTTTTGTCGTCTTTGGCCAGAGTCCCACAAATAGCAGTTGTTTTGGTTCGTGCACAACCATACTGGGAAGCTATTTTGGAATCTGGAAACATGCATTTGAATAAGGGTCCTGCATGATCTGCAGCTGCTAAAGGTATGTTGTGCTCAATTAGGAATGATGTGAACAAAACTTCAGCACGTATGGGACCATCATCATTCTGTTTGGTGAAAAAGGACTTGATATCCTGAGAGGATGAACCGAGACTTTTATGCCTTTGGCACTCGACATGTCTGGATATATCATACATGCCACTGTGTTTAATGCTGAAATTCACTCTGCAAACACAACAGTAAACATAGTTCTCACCCCTTCTGGATTTCACAATGACTGGCCATTTGTCAGTGTACTCAGTCCTATATTTCTGATTAGGAACACATGCCTTCCGTTTTTTGGCTTTTGGGGAATCAGGCTCTTCATAATTTGCAGAATCCTCTTCCATTGTTGTGAATTTATACAATAACTGTAATTATTTGATGATTGAGAATGATTGCACACGCTGTCTGTTCAGTAGCCACTGACCTTGAAAGATAGCAGACGGACGAGTCTACAGTTTCAACAAAACGGGGTTGAGTGTTCATTCATTTCCCAAGGAAATTTAACAGTGTTTCATTTCTTTTTGTGAATATATCGTGAAATGTTCATTGCATATTCGGAACATGGTGTTTTGGGTGGATGACAACCCTGATTTCATATTTTGAGCAATAGTTTGTGAGGTTACAACACCCCGACAGCCCCTCAATACCTAGTGACATGGGCTGCTCAACATTCCATCTCGGCATCGATAATTAATTCGCGCATGCGCAGAACGCTTGTCAACAAAGATGGCGGCGCCCATCAAAGCAAACTTTGACCATAAATACAGTCAAAATATTGAATTATCAAGCGATAATTGGCCTCAAATGTACCGAACACCGGCAAAATATTGTGAACCCTTATAGATTCACGTGTTTCGAACCACATCCATGCTAAAATCGTATGAATCCCATATAAACTGAATAGACGGTCGTAGCCTCATAGTGCTACTGTCAAAAACGTAGTGACTATGCACGAATCGTAGTGATTGGCATCTCTGCTAACACTGGCCACTAGGCGGTGTGTATGACTGGTAATTACTAACACTGGCCACTAGGCAGTGTGTCTCATTCTCATCTCATTATCTCTAGCCGCTTTATCCTTCTACCGGGTCGCAGGCAAACTGGAGCCTATCCCAGCTGACTACGGGCGAAAGGCGGGGTACACCCTGGATGAGTCGCCAGGTCATCGCAGGGCTGACACATAGACAACCATTCACACCTATGGTCAATTTAGAGTCACCAGTTAACCTAACCTGCATGTCTTTGGACTGTGGGGGAAACCCGGAGGAAACCCACGTGGACACAGGGAGAACATGCAAACTCCACACAGAAAGGCCCTCGCCGGCCACGGGGCTCGAACCCAGGACCTTCTTACTGTGAGGCAACAGCGCTAACCACTACAGAGGCGGTGTGTATGACTGGTAATTATGAACACTGGACACGAGGCGGTGTGTATGACTGGTAATTACCAACACTGGCCACGAGGCGGTGTGTATGACTGGTAATTACTAAAACTGACCACTAGCAGAAGGAGAAATGGGACTATTTCTAGGCAATGCGCAAAGAGAAGCATCTAAAATCAAAAACCTTGGCGCAAAAGGTGCTTTGAAGAAGTTAGGCAGTGTCTATTTGCACAACCGTGATGTCAGTGCACAGGAGGCAGTCTACAGATTGACAAATATGCACTTAAAAGAATGTCCCCGTAAAGTGGGATTAATAACAAAAGGAGACAATGTTGTGAAAATGAGCCTGCCATTAACTGTTCTTAGAGGCCGTGCAGAAAGTCAAGGTTTTTCATGGATGACCAGTATTGTTGATAGGTACAAGAACAGACCAGATGAAGATGCGTTTGATCAGATGTGTTTAGCAACTTTTGCATCAGAGTTCTGCATTCTGTCAGCTAATGAGAAGTCAGCAAATAAGGTTAAATTGAAGAATGATTTAGGACAGGGGTCCCCAACCACCGGGCCCTGGACCGGTACCGGTCCGTGGATCATTTTGTACTGGGCCGCAAAGAATGAATAATCTTGATTATTATATATAAAAATATGTTTTTGCTTCCGGGTGTCATATTTTGAAAGACAACCACTTCTCCCCTTGTCTAACTTCCGCGCTTGACTCTTTGGCGTGTATCTATCCTGCATCAGCAATGCAAGCTAGCCCTCGCAAAATGAGTCAGAAACAGAGTTCACTGGAGAGTTTCTTTGGAAAAGGTAAACAAGACAACGATGTGACAGCAGAAGGGTCACAGACTGCCTGCAAAAAGAAAGCTGCATTTAAAAGAAAATACCAAGATTCCTACCTGAGTTACGGGTTCATCGCAACAGGTGATTCACATGCCCCACACCCACTCTGTGTAATATGCGGTGACAGACTTGCTAATGAAGCCATGAAACCATCAAAACTTCACCGCCACATGGAGACAAAACACCCAGCATTGAAAGAAAAGCCCTTAGAATATTTTGAAAGAAAAAAACGGGAGCTTGAAGGACAGAAACAATTACTTAAGGCCACTACGTCAGCAAATGTGTCGGCGCTAAAAGCATCATTCCTGGTCGCGCACCGCATTGCTAAAGCTAAGAAGCCCTTTACTATTGGGGAAGAATTGATTTTCAGGAGGATGTACATGAGGATTTGCTATGTGCACTATTTCTGCCAACTAACACCACAGCTGCAGAGTTATTCAAGTCCTTGAATGAGTACATATCAGGGAGGCTTAATTGGTCGCGCTGTGTCGGTGTATGCACGGACGGAGCAGCTGCAATCAGGGCCGTAACCAGGATTTTTCAAATACCGAGGTCAAGCATTGCGATACATCTTATTTGCCAAAAAAAAAGTCCTAATATGGTGACTTTTCATACATTTTGGAAACGAGTCAAAATCACAAGCCCAACAAGATGAACATGTAGGTGAACATGTTTATTTTAACAATTTCAAAACTGCACGATCACAAAAGTATTTTGTGTGTGTGTGTGTGTGTGTGTGTGTGTGCGTGAGTGAGTGAGAGTGTGAGAGTTTGAGTGAGTGATGGACTGTGAGTGAGTGAGTGAGTGAGTGAGTGAGTGAGTGAGTGAGTGAGAACGCAGTCTAGCCGAGCCTGAATGGACTTCAATTGCTTTTTAAAAAATATATGCCCTTTTCAATAGCAAAATACTAGACAGTTATTGGACAAAACCGACTAAAACGCTACATTCGGAGACTGAGCCTCACTGGAGATGGGAGTCAATAAGAGGGGCGGGACAAGACTTCCCGAGAGGAGGCTCATCTCCAGCTGCTGATCGGAGGAGGAGCTGTGAACGCGGCTGGGCTGTTCATGATTGACAGAAAGCAGTCAGAGGTGGTACATCATGTTGTAAATAAAATGTGAACATAAGTTTGCTACCCGTTTTCATTTCCGTTCGAAAATACAACCAATGATCAAAACAATAGTGTCTTGTGTTCACGTTAGCCTATAGTCTGGTAAGTTAGCAAAATAGCTCAAGTCTTGTCAGTACCCAATAACTTCATAAACAACAGGTCACGACTGTCCAGCCTTTTCTGATCTGAAACACACCAAATCAAATCGAGAGAGAGAATAAAAGAGTTTGTGCCGCCTGGAAAACGAAAATCCTATCTAGCTAAGTGGCTTCCACTGTTGTTGCTTGAAATGCTAATTAAAATTGCACTGTTAATGATCATAAGCATTCCGGCACATAACTGTCAGTCACTGGCAAAATTAACTCACCTTCTTCCCTCTTTCTTTTTCTCTCACTTGTTGACTTTCCAAAGCTGAGTTTGGTTTGTTTTAGTGTAGTAGACTTCTTCATCTTATGTCAATTTTCAGATTCCACGACTAATTGACAAACTGACTGGCTGCGGAGTCGGACCTTGATGAGAACACTTCTCAACTCTTGTATATCCCGTGGTGCTTAGCTGACTATCGCGAGGCTGCCTAATATGAAATGTTTCCAATGTCGGATATTTCAGCTTCATTTAAAAATGATTATGTGGACTTTATTTTTAGACAAACAAATGAGAACAGGGGGATGCATGCTGAATTTAGAATTTTCCACCGATCAAAGTCAGAATGATTTTCACCATATATTAATTTCACATTTCTGAGTGAAAAAAAATACCGTGGGGAAAAAAATGCCGAGGACATGACCTCGGTGTCCTCAATGGAAGTTACGGCCCTGGCTGCAACGACTGGGCGGCTTTCAGGCCTGACAACGCGGATCAAGGAGGTCGCCTCTGAATGTGAGTCCACACACTGTGTCATCCATAGGGAAATGCTGGCAAGCCGAAAAATGCCACCTGAGCTTAACAGCGTTTTGCAAGATGTGATAAAAATTATTAACCACATAAAAGTACATGCCCTGAATTCACGTCTGTTCGAACAGCTCTGTGAAGATGGATGCAGAACATAGACGCCTTCTCTTGTACACAGAAGTGAGATGGCTTTCAAGAGGCAAATCGCTGGCAAGAGTTTTTGAGTTAAGAGAGTCACTGCAGAGATTTTTCGTGGAAAAACAGTCACCACTAGCAGCATACTTCAGGGACACTGATTGGATCTCAAAACTTGCTTACCTGTGTGACATTTTTAACCTGCTCAATGAACTCAATCTCTCACTTCAGGGGAAAATGACAACCATTTTCAAATTGGCAGATAAGGTTGCAGCATTCAAAGCCAAACTGGAGTTATGGAGACAGAGAGTGAACACAGGGGTATTTGACATGTTTCACATAGTAGCAGGGATTATGGAAGCGACTGAGTTTGGACCTTCATTCACCCAGTTAGTGCATGATCACCTGTTGCAGCTTTCAAAAGAGTTTGAGCATTACTTCCCCATCGCAAAAGACCCCAGGCTGGGGAAGGAATGGATCCGGAACCCATTTGTGAACAAGCCAGGGGAATCAACTTTAACCCTACAAGAAGAGGAACAACTAGTTGAGATTGCAAATGATGGTGGCCTTCGGTCCATGTTTGAAACAACTTCAAATCTCTTTGCATTCTGGAGTAAAGTCAAAGCAGAACATCCTGACATTGCCACAAAAGCACTGAAAGTCCTGCTTCCATTTTCAACCTCTTATCTTTGTTAGGCGGGGTCTTCTGCAGTGACAGCAACAAAAACAAGACTACGGAGTAGACTGGATATAAGGAATACAATTTGAGTGTCACTGTCTCCCATCACCCCCAGATGGGACCGTCTACTTGCAGGCAAACAAGCCCAGAGCTCCCACTGATTCCACATTTTGGTGAGTTGATATTATAGTGTAATAGTTCATGAAAGTGCCTAATATAAAATGTAATTGTTGCATTCAGATTACATACTAAATATAATGATTAAGGTTTTTGTTATTGGAACCTTCACGCCCCTACCCGGTCCTTGAGAAAGTGTTTCTGTGTGAAACTGGTCCCTGGTACAAAAAAGGTTGGGGACCCCTGATTTAGGATATATCTTGCGCAGAACACGTACAGCACCAGCTGCTATACGCTATGCTCACTTTTCTGAAACAAAAGACCCAGAAAAATTTCATCAAACAATGTTGCAGTTATTTCTTCCATATAAATAGGACATGCTATTAAAACCACCAGGCTATGAAAGATTTGAGGACTTTTATAATAATGGACATGTTTGCTATGCAGATGGTAAGCTGCAGTCTGTTAAAGAAATTGTTGACCACAATAGGATGAGATTTGAGGTAGATGCAAATTTACTGCAGTTAGCTGAAGAACAACTCAATAATGGCTTACTGGAAGATGCATGGGGTCAATTATGTCCTGAACAAGAGATGGAGCGCTTAGAATGTCAGCAATTACAAAGTGAATCAAGTATCAGAATCATATTACAAGATATCAAGAAACCCTTTGTAAAAATCCCTACGATTCATAATATTGCCATTTCAATATATTACAATATATCAAAAATCCCTTAGCAATTCAACTTCAGCAATATCTTGGCATCACGTTTGCCAGGTTTGACATGAATTTGATGAACCGTCTAGGAGGAGTACGATAAAAATGACAATGTGTAATTTCACTCCAAATGGCCTTATGATATCATCATTCCAAAGTTCTACCCATTCATTTCAATGGGAAATGGAAAAAGGGGTGCTATGAAGTCCCTGGGCCATGCCCAGGGCCAAAAGTCTGTGGCTGAGTAGCAAGGACAATGACTGATGTGTGTAATAAAATTTCATGAGTTTTCGTGCATAGGAAATGCCTCAAATTAGGACAAACATGACATAATAATAATAATAATGTGGGTGGCACGGTGGTGTAGTGGTTAGCACTATCGCCTCACAGCAAGAAGGTCTGGGTTCGAGCCCCGTGGCCGATGAGGGCTTTTCTGTGTGGAGTTTGCATGTTCTCCCTGTGTCTGCGTGGGTTTCCTCCGGGTGCTCCGGTTTCCCCCACAGTCCAAAGACATGCAGGTTAGGTTAACTGGTGACTCTAAATTGACCGTAGGTGTGAATGTGAGTGTGAATGGTTGTCTGTGTCTGTGTTGGCCCTGTGATGACCTGGCGACTTGTTCAGGGTGTACCCCGCCTTTCACCCGTAGTCAGCTGGGATAGGCTCTAGCTTGCCTGCGACCCTGTAGAACAGGATAAAGCGGCTAGAGATAATGAGATGAGATAATAATAATAATAATAATAATAATAATAATAATAATAATTAAAGCCACCAGCGACCTTGACGGGCCCTCGCACATGTTGTTCCGCAACCCGGGACATTCCGCCACTCAACAACACAGTCACATGTCATATATTCATCAAATGTTCAAAGGTGATGTGCCTATTGCAAATGCCATGACCGCTTGATGGATGAGAGATAGACAGACAAAGACTGTGTGTGTGTGTGTGTGTGTGTGTGTGTGTGTGTGTGTGTGTGTGTGTGTGTGTGTTTCTGTTTCTGTGGTGTCAAAATGTACATTTATATATGTACAAAACCATATGTGTCTCCTCCTTATCTCTATGTCATGCTGTAATCTTAAGTCATCTTAGCTTTCCTGTGTCTGCAGTGTGTGTGTGTGCATGCGTGTGTCCATGCAGAGTTTTCATATGTCTGCAACAAAATGCACAATGATGGCAGGTCACTAATATATAGATTTAGGCACTGCCTAAACGTGGAGCTCCCATCTGTTTCTGGGTTGTAGAATTTTCTTATATCTTAGCCAGTCTATTTTGTTTTATTTCTTTACTGGCTAGCACTGGCCACTAGGCGGTGTGTATGACTGGTAATTACTAACACTGGCCACTAGGTGGTGTGTATGACTGGTAATCAAATCAAATCAAATCAAGTTTATTTGTATAGCGCTTTTAACAATAAACATTGTCGCAAAGCAGCTTTACAGAATTTGAACGACTTAAAACATGAGCTAATTTTATCCCTAATCTATCCCCAATGAGCACGCCTGTGGCGACGGTGGCAAGGAAAAACTCCCTCAGACGACATGAGGAAGAAACCTCGAGAGGAACCAGACTCAAAAGGGAACCCATCCTCATTTGGGCAACAACAGACAGCCTGACTATAATATTAACAGTTTTAACAGGTATAACCCTCAACTGTCCTCATGGGGCCGTCCTTCACAGGAGCGGTGCGATAAAACTCCGACCAGACACAGGGCACCAGGATGGATCAAGCAGGTCCGAGGGGCAGAAGAGGCCAGCATCTCAATCCCAGGATCAACATGTAACTCAGAGGGACAGATTGGGGGGGGGGGGGGGGGGGAGAGAGAGAAAGAAAACACAGGTTGTTAGGTATGCCCTAAAAATGACAAGTATTAAATCTGTGTGGTAGGCTCGCAGAGACGAGAGTCTTTACATTAGGCATAACACACAACAATGGCATGTTAATATGGTAAAAAATATCATGACCTGCTCTGGCTGGATGCTTGATTGGGTGATGGGAGCACACTCCTCAGCAATGATGAGATGCAGACCCCGATAGCAGAGGGACGTTGAAACGACGTAGAGTTTTGGTCAGAATGGTCGGTTTCCGTCGTACGTCAGAAAATCAACGCTGAAACGGCGCCGTGAAACGTCGATTTCTCCGCCGTCTGAGAGGGTCGATTTATCACCGTTGAATCAACGTGGGTAAAGGTTGATCTGTCGACCGTCAGAGAAGGTTGAATATACGACGTTGAACCATCGTCACTTTTGCCGGCCAGTTTTCAACATTGGTAGGATGAGCAACTAATTCTGGCCCGTAGCCAGGGGGGATCGGAGGGTTCGTTTGATCCCCCCCCCACGACACCGCGCCCCTCAAGATTTATTCATTTGTTCATGTCAGATGAATATACATTGATTCACATTTAAATTTACAATATCAAATCCAGACTAATCAAAAAGAAAAGTAGACTAAGTGAGGACGAGTTAGAAAAACGGGTTCATTTCTCCTATGTTTATGTTTACACGTTTTGTTCAGACTGCTTTACACCCCAATCCAGTGGGTGGCGGTAATGCCCCCATTAGACCCCTTTCACTGACGTCACCCGAAACCGGAAGTAAACAAACCCTGCGCCACATTGGAAGACCAACAAACTCGTGATTTGGGGGAAATAACGGCAGCGCGCGGTATGTGAACCCACGAGGCACTTGGTTCATCATAAACCTACAATGGTAAACTTTTGTGCTGTGTTAGGGTTCTAACAAAGCTGATGGGAAAGGTGAAAAGAAGTCTTTCTACAGAATACCAGCTGTGATTGAGACAACAAGCAAACCAAGGAGCTTTCTGCCGGGAGACAGAGAGAGGATTTAGCTGCTTTATGCAGAGCGGATCTGAATACTTCAAGTCTATTTTGTTACTGGTAAGTCACTAGGCTAGAGTGTTGTAGAACATTTTTTTAAATGTTTACTGAATAAAAACATCCTTAATTTTATCAAATATTCTCTACTCTATATTTCATTTCTTTCTTTTGTTTTAATTTTCCTCCCTCCATCCCTCTTTGGATTTTAAATATAGTTTTTCCCCATGTCCAAATAATGAGGTAGGGTGGCATTTAGAAACCCATAGCCTACTGCTGACTTTCTTTATCAATGCTGCATCAAATTAATTTTGGTTATGTTTTTCTGTTTCCATGTACAGGTCTGCGCCGCAGGAGGAATAGGCCACAATTATAAATAAATCATAAAATGTTTCTAAGAACTTGTTCAAGTGTGTTCTGTTCCTTATAAATGTTAAAAGTTATGCCTCATTAGATAGCTTGACAAACATTAGGAGAGGTGCATTGTTGCATGCATTTTTATATCCTGTTGTACATTAAACAGGACGTAGCCTACGCACATTGATATAAATTAAGTTTCACTTTCATGGTTGAAGTATGCATGTGTGTGTTCATCCTAGGCAAGAGCCCCGATGCTTTATTGTTAGCTAGTTTAATTTAGCCTGTTTTGCTTAATTTGTAGCCTTCCTGTTGTACATAAAACAGGAAGTAAAGTTGGATGAATCATCGCCGAAAATTCAACTATAAATCGACCGAAATACGTAGTTGAATAAAGGGTGAAAGGGGGTCTATTCTCTGTCGACCACCAGCCACTTTTCAACGTCGTTTCAACGGAAACTCGTATGAGCAAAGCGGTGTTGAATCAACGTCGGTGATCGACGGTGATTCGACGGCGTATAGGTCGAAGAACATGCCGATGATTCCACGTCGAATCAACGACCCTCTGCTATCTGGGGATGGGACCCTGAGGGCTGGCCAAGACAATTCAGTTACATTTCACCGGGTCTGGGACATGTGACAGAATGTCTAATGGCCGATTCCCTGCAGGCTACGATAGCCAGTCAAGGTCTCCACCCTCTCCACCAAAAGATTTCCTGTTGACTCCATGTAACTCAGAGGGACAGACTTGGGGTGGGGGGAGGGAAAGAAAACACAGGTTGTTAGGTATGCCCAATGTCACCTGAATAAGTAGGAGCAGTATACATATTGCACCGAGTACAAGCAGGGACTCCGGCAACTAACTATGACAGCATAACTAAAAGGAGAGAGCCAGAAGGTAACACAGGCATGAGGGAGCCCCGGGACATAAAGCAGCCAGCCACTACACCGTCAACAAACTCGAGTGAGCAAGCGAGTGGGGACTGACAGCATCCATACATCCCAGTTTACCAAAACACTCTATGTCTGAGGACCTTCCAGATCTACTCCTTTACCTCATAAACACCATTAACAAAAGGCTTGACTAAACAGATATGTTTTCCGCCTAGACTTAAATGCTGAGACTGTGTCCGATTCCCGAAGATTACTTGGAAGGCTGTTCCATAACTGTGGGGCTTTGTAAGAAAAGGCTCTGCCCCCTGATGTAGCCTTCACTATACGAGGTACCAGCAGATAGCCTGCACCTTTTGATCTAAGTAGGCGTGGCGGGTCATAGAGGAGCAGAAGTTCACTCAGGTACTGTGGTGCGAGACCATTTAGTGCTTTAAAAGTCAATAGTAGTATTTTATAATCAATACGAAATTTGATTGGGAGCCAATGCAGTGTGGATAAGACAGGCGTGATGTGGTCATATTTTCTAGTTCTAGTAAGGACTCTTGCTGCTGCATTTTGAACTAACTGGAGCTTGTTTATGCACTTATTGGAACATCCAGACAGTAAGGCATTACAATAATCCAACCTGGAGGTAACGAAAGCATGGACTGTTTTTTCTGCATCATGCAATGACATTACATTTCTTATCTTTGCAATATTTCTGAGATGAAAGAAAGCTATGCAGGTGATGTTATCAATGTGAGTTTCGAATGAAAGACTGGGGTCAATAATCACTCCGAGGTCTTTTACTGCTGCACGTGAAGAAACAGAAAGGCCATCCAGAGTCACTGTGTAATCAAAAAACTTACTTCTAGCTGTATGTGGTCCTAGCACAAGTACTTCAGTCTTGTCAGAGTTAAGCAGAAGGAAATTTATAAGCATCCAGTGTCTAATGTCCTTAACACATTCCTCAATTCTATTAAGCTGGTGTCTCTCATCAGGTTTTGCAGAGACATACAACTGTGTGTCATCAGCATAACAGTGGAAACTAATACAATGTTTACGAATAATATCGCCCAGAGGTAACATATATAGAGAAAAAAGCAGTGGACCCAAGACAGAACCTTGTGGAACACCAAACTTTACCTTGGTACGTCTAGAAATATCACCATTTATATCAACATACTGATAATGATCAGTTAGATAAGACCTGAGCCAGGAGAGGGCCATTCCCTTAACTCCCACAACATTTTCTAGTCTATCCAGAAGAATGGAATGATCAATGGTATCAAATGCTGCACTAAGGTCAAGCAACACAAGGACACAGCCCTGATCAGACGCCAACAGTAGGTCGTTTACTACTTTAACCAGTGCTGTCTCTGTGCTATGATGAGGTCTAAATCCTGACTGATACATTTCATGGATGTTATTCCTATGTAAATATGAGCATAACTGCTGTGCCACAGCTTTTTCAAGAATCTTGGAGATAAAGGGGAGGTTTGATATTGGCCGATAATTGGACAGCTGACAGGGATCAAGGTCAGGTTTTTTAATCAGGGGTTTGATAACTGCTAGTTTAAAGGATTTGGGTACATAGCCAATCATAAGAGAAGAATTTATTATTTTTAGAAGCGGTTCAATTACTCCAGGCATTATCTGTTTGAATAGATGTGTCGGTAAGGGATCTAGTACGCAAGTTGAGGCTTTTGATGTAGAGATTAATGAAAGTAATTCAGTTTCTTTTAGGGGAGTAAAACATTCTAACTGATGATCTGATACAGTTATATTGTTAACTACAAGGTCACTTTCATTCTCTAACCTTAAATTAGTAGTTTGAATTTTTTGGTCGGATATTCTCAATTTTGTCATTAAAAAAATTCATGAAGTCGTTGCTACTACATACTGCAGGTGTGCATGTGTTGATAGTGGACTTATTCCTGGTTAATTTTGCTACAGTATTAAATAGGAATCTAGGATTATTTTTGTTATCTTCTATTAGGGAGGAGAAATATGTTGATCTCGCAGCACTAAGAGCTTTTCTATACTTCAGGAAGCTCTCCTTCCAAGCTAATTTGAACACTACCAATTTTGTTTGATGCTATTTACGTTCCAATTTTCGAGTGGTCTGTTTTAATGTGCGAGTGTAATCATTATACCAGGGTGCTAATTTTTTGTCTCTGACCATTTTCCTTTTTAGAGGAGCTACATTATCTAAATATTTTGATTACATTCATTATGTCTTATATTAAATATAGTTAGTTTTTTTTTTTTCTTTTTTATCAGACATCTAGTTTTTGGGTTTGTTTACCTGACATGTTTCGACGTACGACTGTCGTCTTCCTCAGAGTGTCACTGGATGTTAATTGGTGACGCATCTTTTATCAGCTGATGTTTCTGAAGGCGTGGCCTTCCTGTCTGGATTGACAGGTCGGTCACGCCTTCTACTGTCTGTTTGTCCCCTGCAAGATGGCACTCCAGGTGTGGGAGAGCATGTATGCTCCCTCATCCCGGTTGATGGTCCTCGGGCTTCGCTTACGGATCTCCATGGCCTCCCTGATCCAGCGCTGATGTTTGTTATCTTCTGTGCGGATGACTCTGGCATTCCCCCAGTCCATAATATGATTTTCCCTTTTCCAGTGATCTGTTATAGCTGACTTATAATTTTCCTGTTGTGCCTTTTCTTTTATTGTTCGGGTTTGTCTTGTAGCTGTCTCCTTTTCGCACTCTTTCTTATGTTCATTTTTTTCTTGTGTTGAAACTCCTTCCTGTCTCCCCAATGTAAGTTTTATTGCATAATTGACATGGAATCTCATATATGGTGTTGCATCTGTTGTCCGGATGTATTCTGTCTTTGGGATGAACCAGGATCTGACGGAGTGTTGTGTGTGGTTTGACAGGTGTGTTAATGTTGTGTTTCCTCATTGCTCTTTGAATGCGTTCAGTTATTCCCCTAATGTATGGTAATGTCACTACTCCCTTGTGTTCTTGTTTGTTGGTTTGTTTTTTCTCTTTCTTCTGTGTTTTGTTGTTCTTAACCTGTTCCGCCCCTTTTGATATTGCCCATTGTGGATATTGACATGCCTTCAGTGCGTGTTGTATATGTTGTTTCTCCTGTTCTTTGTCCTGTGGATCTGTAATTATTGCTGTGCGTTCATGTAATGTTCTGACTACTGATATTTTGTGCATTATGGGGTGTTCGGAAGTCCAGTTTAAATATTGGTCGGTGTGTGTGGGTTTTCTGTGTACTTTTATTTTGATGTCCCCATCTTCTGTGTGATGTATTTTTAAGTCCAAAAATGCTATTGACTGCTCCGTTTCTTCTTCATGCGTGAATTTTATATTGCCGGTATTGTCTATGGTGTTGAGATGGTCGGTGAGTTGTTGAGTGTGTCCCCTCTTCACTTTTTCTAGTATGTCATCCACGTAACGTTTCCAGAGTGTTGGCCTGTATTCTGCTGGTATTGTAGTGAGTGCTTTCTGCTCCAGATCTTCCATGAAAAAGCCGCACATGATGGCTGATAGTGGGTCTCCCATGGCGAAACCTTCCTTCTGTCTGTAAATTGTATTCCTGAACTGAAAATATGTGGATGTGGCGATGAATTGAAGGAGCTGAGTGATGTCTTGTACAGTGAGGTTTGTGCGTTTCTTGAGCGTCCTGTCTGTTTTTAATTTTTCTTGTACTATCTGTATGGTGGCTTCCGTGGGTGTTCTGGTGAACAGAGATATGACATCGTGTGATATGAAAACTTCGTCTTGCTGCATTTTTATGTTTTTTAGTTCTTCTGCCAATTGTTTTGAGTTTTTGCAGTGTTGGTCTGTGAGTCCTAGTAATGGTTTAATTATTTCGGTAAGTGCTTTTGATAAGTTGTAAGTGACTGAACCAATGCTATCTACTATGGGGCGTAATGGTGTTCCTGGTTTGTGTATCTTTGGTGTGCCATAAATCCTGGGGATGACGTTGGCTGTGGGTACTAAATGATTGTATGCCTGCTTATCTATTTTATTTTCATCGAGTAGTGGTTTGAGTAGTGCTTTAAGTTTCTTTTTCTTGTCTTCTGTTGGGTCTTTTTTTAATATTTCAAATGCGTTGTCACTGAGTAATTCAATCATTTTCCGTTCATATTCATCAGTGTCCATAATAACTGTTGTTCTGCCTTTATCTGCTGGGAGGATTGTGATATCTTTATTTTTTGCTAATGTTTTCATGGCTTTGGCTTCCTGTTTTGTGATGTTACTGGGTGGTGGTTTGGCCGTTTTCAATATACCAGCTATTGCGTTTCTTAGTGCTGCTTTTTGTCCCTGATCGTGTATTTTCTCACATGCTAATTCAGTTGCCAGAATGAATTCGTCGTGTGGTATGTTGTTCGGTGTGACAGCGTAGTTGAGTCCTTTTGCTAATATACTGCGTTCTGCTTGTGAGAGTTTGTACCTTGATATGTTATGAATCCATTTGTCGTTGATGTGTGCATGCTCCAGTTCTGCCTTCTTTTTCTGTGCGATGAGTTTGTCCAGTTTTCGGATTTGTCGGGTTTTTGTCTTGGTGAATTCCTGCTCGTGTATGTCTGCCAAGTGTCCGTGTATTGCTATTTCCATTTCCTTGTTCTGGGGAAACCGGCGTTTGACAGTTTATATGATGTATGATATCATACATTAGGGGAATAACTGAACGCATTCAAAGAGCAATGAGGAAACACAACATTAACACACCTGTCAAACCATACACAACACTCCATCAGATCCTGGTTCATCCCAAAGACAGAATACATCCGGACAACAGATGCAACACCATATATGAGATTCCATGTCAATTATGCAATAAAACTTACATTGGGGAGACAGGAAGGAGTTTCAACACAAGAAAAAATGAACATAAGAAAGAGTGTGAAAAGGAGACAGCTACAAGACAAACCTGAACAATAAAAGAAAAGGCACAACAGGAAAATTATAAGTCAGCTATAACAGATCACTGGAAAAGGGAAAATCATATTATGGACTGGGGGAATGCCAGAGTCATCCGCACAGAAGATAACAAACATCAGCGCTGGATCAGGGAGGCCATGGAGATCCGTAAGCGAAGCCCGAGGACCATCAACCGGGATGAGGGAGCATACATGCTCTCCCACACCTGGAGTGCCATCTTGCAGGGGACAAACAGACAGTAGAAGGCGTGACCGACCTGTCAATCCAGACAGGAAGGCCACGCCTTCAGAAACATCAGCTGATAAAAGATGCGTCACCAATTAACATCCGGTGACACTCTGAGGAAGACGACAGTCGTACGTCGAAACATGTCAGGTAAACAAACCCAAAAACTAGATGTCTGATAAAAAAGAAAAAAAAAAACTAACTACATTATCTAAAGTATGGCGGAATGTTGACTCTAAGCATTCAGTTACCTGATCAAGTTCTGCAGGGGCTGACAGTGACCCAATCAAAGTTGACAGCTCTGGGAGATCATTTATAAAGCTCTGTGCAGTAGTTGACGTGAAAGTACGTTTAATACAGTAGCGTGGTGAGGTGCATATATTATTACTCAGACATATTTTGAATGAGATGAGACAATGATCTGAGATGACTTCAGACTGTGGAAGTATGACTATATTGTCTACGTTTAATCTGAATGTTAGTATTAGATCAAGGGTATGACCACCATTATGGGTCGGTCCTATGACATTCTGCTTAATCCCGACTGAATCTAAGATGGACACAAACGCTGTTTTTAAAGGGTCTTCTGGGTTATTGAAGTGAATATTAAAATCTCCGACAACTAGAGCTTTGTCTAAGGAAATAACCAGATCTGAGATAAAATCTGCAAATTCAGAAAGAAACTCAGAATATGGCCCTGGGGGCCTGTAAATAATAAGCAATGGAATTAACTGGGTAGACTTATTTTTCGAGGCTACATACATTATATGAGTATGAAGAACTTCAAATGTATTAAATTTATAACCAGGTTTTTGTGTTACACCTAGATAATCATTATAAATAACCACGACGCCTCCTCCTCTGCCAGTTAGACGAGGCTGGTGTATATAACTGTATCCAGGAGGACTCGCTTCATTTAATGCTATATATTCATTTGGCTTAATCCATGTTTCTGTTAAACACAGTACATTAAACTCCTGATCAGTAATGAGTTCATTAACCATTAGCGCTTTAGATGTAAGAGATCTAATATTTAATAGCCTCACCTTTAGATCAAAGGTGCTGGCAGCAGCTGTACAGTCAGTATGATCTAATTTTATATTGATTAAGTTACCGGAACAAACTCTGAAAATTTCTACCTTTTTTACCAGTAATGACTAACACTGGCCACTAGGCGGTGTGTATGACTGGTAATTACTAACACTGGCCACTAGGTGGTGTTTATGACTGGTAATGACTAACACTGACCACTAGGCAGTGTGTGTGACTGGTAATGATCAACACTGGCCACTAGGCTGTGTGTATGACTGGTAATGATCAACACTGGCCACTCGGCGGTGTGTGTGACTGGTAATGACTCACACTGACCACTAGGCAGTGTGTGTGACTGGTAATGAATGACACTGACCACTTGGTGGTGTGGATGAATGGTAATGACTAACACTGGTCACTAGGTGGTGTGTGTGACTGGTAATGACTCACACTGACCACTAGGTGGTGTGTGTGACTGGTAATGACTCACACTGACCACTAGGTGGTATGTATGACTGGTAATGACTAACACTGACCACTAGGCGGTGTGTCATCTCATCTCATCTCATCTCATCTCATCTCATCTCATCTCATTATCTCTAGTAGAGCCCTGCACTCCCGCGGGAGTCCCGCGGGACTCACGGGACCCGCCGCAAAGCAGTGCGGCGCGGGACAAATTTTGAAAGCTCATTGCGAGCGCGGGCGGGACCGGAAGTGCACATATGCGCGCGCGGGCGGGAGCAGTGAACTAAGGCCGAATCCCATTTCACCCCTTGGACCAACCCCTTGGCCCTTCCCCTCCATTTTGCGCGTTCACGTGAAGGGGTAGGGGTATCCCAATCCCAGTTAACGCGGAGGGGTAGGGGAAGGGGGAGGGCTTCTGTACCCCTCCAAACGGAGATTTTCCTGGAGCTGACTCCGAACGAAGGGGTTTGAGTGATTTCCCACAATGCCATGCGGATTTCAGCGAGATTTCATGCGGATTTCAGAAAGATGGCGGGTCCCGCGGCGAAAGATTGTCATAAATGTATTTTCTCCATTATTTACGTGTTTTAAGTTGTTATCCAGAGGAAACACGCCGCTTGATTCGCTTTCGAGCTGAGAATGAGCAGCGATTTCTGAAATCCAAGCTGCTGCTAAAAAGCTTTGGGAGTGAGTATTGTTTTCGGTTGCTTTACTGCGTACGTTTTGTTCTGTTATTCTCGCTTTTATTGTTTACATGAGTGTTCTGACACCTCATTCTGTCGGATGTGGTGCACGAAGTGCCAAAGATATCCCATTCAGTGGTGTTAGTTAACAAATCACACCCTGCCAGCAGAGATTTCTGCCTCTGGCTCTGACTGTAGCGGCTGGTCGCAGCCAATGACGCGTCGCGTTTTGCTAACGTAAACGCTGACGGAGGTACGCGATGACGTATGCGATCGTTGAAGGGCTATCCCAATACGTAAGGGTTGAATTTCAAGCCCTATCCCTTGTAGCTCAGTTTCAAGGGGAAGGGCCAAGGGGAAGGCGGAGGGGAAGGGGGAGGGGTAGAAATTAGAATTGGGATTGGGCCAAAATGTGTTTGAAATAAAACGCATAAATTAGTAATTTACGTATATCATATAGAATTTGTGCTGGATATTTTATTACACATTAATAAAAACATTTTAAGATGCTTGATTTTGCAGAGAGAGTTAGATTGCCAGAAAAATGGCATCATAAATTCGCCATTGATCACCGGGAAGTCCTTTGATCACTCTATCGACTCACAATTCACACCCAGCTAACAAGAGAACCATGAGTGAAGTGACTTAATGGTTGCGTTAGTCTACAACTTTAATCAGAGAGACAGGTTTCACAGTGACGGTAGGCTTGACTCAATGCTATCCCAGAAATCCTTCCTGTAATATGCAAATTTGGCTGTCCAATCAGAGGCGGCCAAATTTGCATATTACAGGAAGGATTTCTGGGATAGCATTGAGTCAAGCCTACCTTCCTGAGAAATAACGCGAACGTCTGCATCATGCGGGATTTGCGGACAGGAGCGGGCGGGAGCGGGACTGAAAATCATAATTTTTTTGTGGGCGCGGGCGGGAGCGGGACTGAAAATCATAATTCTTTGCGGGCGGGAGTGGGACTGCACAATGCAGGCGCGGGCGGGAGCGGGACTGAAAAATCCGACCCGCGCAGACCTCTAATCTCTAGCCGCTTTATCCTTCTACAGGGTCGCAGGCAAGCTGGAGCCTATCCCAGCTGACTACAGGCGAAAGGCAGGGTACACCCTGGACAAGTCGCCAGGTCATCACAGGGCTGACACTGTGACGCCTGCGAGCATTTCGGGGGCGGTGCCTCTGTTGACAGCGCGGAGCTGGAAGTTGATTGTGCTGAATGTCGCCAGCTGCGAAGCCTTCACCTGGGCCTATTAATAGGACTTTGTTTGTGTGTGAGGTGGCGGTGAGCGTTAGGCTTCACGTTGGCCATGGGTTTGGTAATTTGTATTTGTTAAAATTGTATGAATTCCAGTAAAGAGCATGATATTCTGTTTTGAGTGCCTTATTTTGGGTTTGGGGTTATTTGTTTGAGTCAGAATGTAACATAATGGGGGCTCGTCTAATTGCGATTTTGATTAGTTTCTGTTTAATTTATTTAGCCTAATTAAATAGATTGGGTGAGTATAGGGTTAGTGGGTCCTTATTGGAGTAAGTCTCAAAAGGTAAATAAACCGTGTGCAAATGAATGTGATTTCCCCCTGGTAGGTATAGCGGCGTGTTTCATTTTGAGACACGTCGAAATTGTTTGGTTGTTTTTGTTTTTTTTTTGTAGTGTTGTGGTGAAGGCGAGTAGAAGCAACGCTCGGGAGCACGCCACAGTTTTGCCTGTCGTTGCTGATTGCCAGTCGCGGCAGGCTTTCTGCTGGTAACAGTGCATAAGTACCCCTCGCTTGTAACTGCATGAAGACTAGGCATACCGTAGGATTTTTTTTTTGGGTTGTAGTAGTCGGGGGGGATCGTGTTTTATTTGTACTGGTTTCTGCGTATTCTCCAGCATGGATGCAAAGTCATTTTTTGAGACTCCATGCGAGTCATATTTGGACAGTTGCACGAAGGAAACATTACTGGAAATTGCCTCCCATTATAAGGTTTCTATTCCAGACAAGGAGCGCAAATTAAAAGATATGGTTAAACTGTTCCTGACAGAAGCTTTGCATGAGCAGGGAATTTTGCTTGAGGAGCCTGGCCCTAAGCCCGTTTTAGTTGAGGAAAATAAAACTGAGGGATTGACGTTTGAACAGAGAATGGAATTATTACAGCTGCAGATAGAGCAAGAAAAACTAAGGAGGGATTCAGAGAACAGCCGTATTGCGTTAGAGAAGGCAAAACTGGACCTAGAGTTCCTTAGGCTTGATTTAATTAAGGATGGGAAATTGGTTATGGAGGGTTCGAAGGAGGTGTCCTCTAGCCTACGTTTAGTTCCGCAGTTTAATGACCATGATCCAGATGTGTTTTTTACCCTATTTGAACGTGTAGCAGACACCAGAAACTGGGCGGATGAGCACAGGTGTTTATTGCTGCAGTGTGTTTTGCAGGGGAAAGCGCAAGAGGCATACTCATCGTTGCCCTCGGATGATTCAAAAGTCTACTCTAAAGTAAAAGCTGACGTTTTGCGAGCATACGAGCTCGTACCAGAGGCGTATCGCTTGAGATTCCGGCAGGCAAAAAAAGAAGTAGGGCAGACTCATCTGGAGTTGGCAAGGGAATTGCGCAAACATTTCACACGATGGTGTTCTGCTAGCGGAGTCCAAACCTTTGATGACTTGTTTGAGTTGATGTTACTTGAGCAGTTTAAATCTGCTATTTCTGAACGTGTAGCTATTTACATCTCTGAGCTTAAGGCTAAAACATCTGAAAAAGCAGCGGAATTGGCAGATGAATTTACATTAATACATAAGAGCAGTTTGCAATCTGTTGGTAAATCTGGGGTTAATATAGCGCAGGGGTGGAATCGACTATTTCCGGTGTCTTCTACGTCGTTGCAAAATTCGGCATCGGACGTATGCAATTATTGTCACGAAATTGGGCATTGGAAGGTAGATTGCCCCGCCCTAAAGAAAAGACCAACGCGCTCGAGTGATAAATATGCTAAACCGAATGTATTAGCGGGGCCTTTCCATTCCATCGAGTCAACTAAGCATAGTTTGGGGGAGGGCCGAGGTGTCGCTAATGCCAAGAATTGTTTGCTTTCATATTTGCCTTTCATTACTGACGGTTGTGTTTCTTTCCAAGGTCAACCCACTGTACCTGTAAAAATCCTACGAGACACGGGCGCGGTGGATTCGTTCATCTTGCAGTCTGTGCTGCCATTTAATAAGCAGTCTTATACTGGTGAAAGTGTTCTGATCCGTGGCATTGGTTTGAATACTATCTCTGTTCCCCTTCACAGGCTTTACATCCAATCCGATTTTGTGCAGGGGGAAATTATCATTGGGGTCCGTCCTGCTCTTCCAGTAGATGGGGTTCATGTTATACTGGGAAATGCAATTGCGGGGTGTCGTGTTTGGGGGGATGTGCCTGCACCTGTTGTATGTGATTTACCAATTGCAGCAGATTGGGCCCCAAGTAATGAGGAGTTGAGCTTCTCCTGTGCAGTTACTAGGTCAATGAGTGCCGCTGAACCAGTGGGGCCATTTGATGAGCGGGGGGAGAGTTTTAGCTCTGTGCTTGGGGTTCCTGACTTGTCTGACCTACCTTTTCCTTTGTCAGGGGAGGAGTTAAGCAGGGAGCAGGCTGCTGACCCAGGGTTGGCTGGTTTGTTTAAAAACGTTTTGTCCCCCACAGACGCACTGGGAGCAGCGAGGGGATACTTCATGGAAAATGGGGTGCTCTTCCGTAAATGGATGCCACAAGGGGAAGATTTTGTGGGGGACGCTTATGTGCAGGTGGTGATCCCTGCTAAATTTCGAGATTCTGTATTACAGGTTGTACATGACCGGTGTGGGCATGGGGGTGTGAGGAAGACCTATGACCGTGTCCTCCGAACCTTCTTTTGGCCGCACATTAAAAGGGATGTGTCTGCATATATAAAGTCATGTCATACCTGTCAGGTCACGGGTAAGCCTAATCAAACTCTCAAACCTGTTCCCTTGCGTCCGATTGTAGCCGTGGGCGAACCTTTTGAGCATATTGTTATTGATTGCGTAGGCCCACTGCCAAGGTCAAAGAATGGCAGTAATTATATTTTTACGTTAATGTGCCTGAACACTCGCTACCCCTTTGCTTTTCCGCTGCGCACTATCTCTGCGAAGGCGGTTCTGCGGGCTTTGGTTCAGTTTATGTCCGTTTTCGGTATCCCAAGATTTGTGCAAAGTGACCGTGGGTCTAATTTTACTTCCCGCATTTTTGAGGGCGTTTTAAAGCAACTGCGCATACAACATCTTACGTCCACGCCGTACCATGCTCATTCGCAGGGTTCAATCGAAAGATTTCACCAATCTATGAAGTCTCTCTTGCGTGCCTATTGCGTGCAGCTGGATGCGGACTGGGAAGAGTCTTTACCGTGGCTCATGCTGGCTGCACGCGAAGTGGTGCAAGAGAGCACTGGGTTTAGCCCAAATGACTTGGTTTTTGGACACAAAGTGCGGGGACTTTTGTCAGTTTTGGGGGACGTGGGTAGATCAGTTGTTCCGCCCTCCAATGTTGAAGGTTATCTACTCAGTTTCAAAGACAGGCTGGCGAGGGCGCGGGATGTAGCAAGAACAAATTTGGAGGGTTCTCAAAAGAAAATGAAACGCCTGTATGATCGATCCATAGAGCGTAGATCCTTTGAAGTCGGTGACCAAGTGCTTGTGCTTTGTCCATCAGGTGGGTCACCATTAGAGTCCAAATTTGAGGGTCCCTATTCCGTTATTCGCTGGATCTCCGATGAAAATTATTTAGTGGCAACTCCATCCCGTCGAAAAAAATCTACACTGTATCACGCCAATTCAATGAAGCCCTATTATGAATCTTCGTGCCCCCACCCAGTCTTAGCCTCTGCTCCGGATTTGACTGGGGAAAGTGGGCATGAAATTCTCGACCCAAATGATGGCGTTCTTCGGGGGCATTTGAAAAATTCAGAGTGTTTGTCAAAATTGGATGGGATACTGGTGTATTTGACAGAGCCTAAACGAGAGGATTTAATTCGCCTCGTACGTGCATTTCCTGCTTTGTTTGGGGATACTCCATCTCGAACCACTTGGATCGAGCACGATATTGATGTTAGTGATTCGGCCCCGGTGCGGCAACGCTTTTATCGCGTGTCACCAGAAAAACGTCGAGTGCTGGAGTCGGAAGGTGCGATATTTGCTGGATAATAATCTGGCAGTCCCGTCATTTTCAGAATGGGCGTCCCCGTGCATTTTGGTAGAGAAGCCAGACAAAACGGTTAGGTTTTGCACAGATTTTCGAAAGGTGAACAGTGTCACTAAAGGGGACAGTTTCCCGTTACCTCGAATTGAGGATTGTGTCGACTCTGTGGGGTCTGCCAAATATGTAACGAAACTTGATCTCTTAAAGGGATATTGGCAGGTGCCGTTAACTTCAAGGGCTATGGAAGTCTCCTCCTTTATTACCCCATTCGGTCTGTACTCTTATACCGTCATGAGTTTCGGCTTGAGAAATGCGCTGGCAACTTTTCAGCGGCTTATGAATCGGGTAATTGCGGGTTTAGAGGGCTGTGCCGTTTATTTGGATGATTTGATTCTGGTCAGCGACACTTGGGAATCGCATCTGCAGAGGCTCAAATCGGTGTTTGAACGTTTGACTGAGGCGCAGCTGACTGTGAACCTCGCAAAATGCGAATTTGCTAGGGGTACGGTGACTTACCTTGGTAGAGTTGTCGGTAATGGGGAAGCGCGTCCGATTGATGCGAAAATTTCGGTTGTCCAGCAATATCCACCTCCCGCTACAAAAAAAGATCTGCGGCGATTTTTGGGCTTAGTGGGTTTCTACAGATGTTTTTGTAGGAATTTTGCCACCGTGGTAGCCCCATTGACAAATCTTTTGAGGGATGGGGAGAAATATGTGTGGGGTGCTGACTGCCAAACGGCGTTCGAAAATGTTAAGTTATTACTTTGTTCTGCGCCTGTTCTGTCTGCTCCATGCTTTGATAAGCCCTTTGTATTACAGGTTGATGCCAGCAACGTCGGAGCGGGTGCTGTTCTGATGCAGGCTGATACACACAATATTTACCATCCTGTGTGTTTCTTTTCAAAAAAATTTTGTTCGTACCAACGCCACTATTCTGTGGTGGAGAAAGAGACATTGGCCTTAATATGGGCTTTGCAGTACTTTTCGGTCTACATCAGTTCTGCCGTGTCCTTGACTGTTTTTTCTGACCACAACCCTTTAGTTTTTTTAAATTCGCTGAAGTGTCCAAACCAGCGCTTAGTGCGTTGGTCTTTATATTTGCAGTCATACTGTTTGGATATTAGGCACATAAAAGGGTCAGAAAATATTGTGGCCGATGCGTTATCCCGTGTCTGATCATTTGCCGTTTTTGTATTTCTTGTTCCGCTGTCTCTCTTTTGCTCTCTCTATAGGAATCTGTGGAGGACTGCGATTTTAGGCTCTGCGTTTTCCAAAAAAAAAAAAGGGGGGGCATGTGACGCCTGCGAGCGTTTCAGGGGCGGTGCCTCTGTTGACAGCGTGGAGCTGGAAGTTGATTGTGCTGAATGTCGCCAGCTGCGAAGCCTTCACCTGGGCCTATTAATAGGACTTTGTTTGTGTGTGAGGTGGCGGTGAGCGTTAGGCTTCATGTTGGCCATGGGTTTGGTAATTTGTATTTGTTAAAATTGTATGAATTCCAGTAAAGAGCATGATATTCTGTTTTGAGTGCCTTATTTTGGGTTTGGGGTTATTTGTTTGAGTCAGAATGTAACAGACACATAGACACAGACAACCATTCACACTCACATTCACACCTACGGTCAATTTAGAGTCACCAGTTAACCTAACCTGCATGTCTTTGGACTGTGGGGGAAACCGGAGCACCCGGAGGAAACCCACGTGAACACGGGGAGAACATGCAAACTCCACACAAAAAGGCCCTCGCCGGCCACGGGGCTCGAACCCAGACCTTCTTGCTGTGAGGCGACAGCGCTAACCATTACACCACCGTGCCACCCTAGGCGGTGTGTGTGAACGGTAATGATGAACACTGACCACGAGGCAGTGTGTATGACTGGTAATGACTAACACTGGCCACTAGGTGGTGTGTGTGTAACTGGTAATTACTAACACTGGCCACTAGGCGGTGTGTGTGACTCGTAATGACTAACACTGACCACTAGGCGGTGTGTGTGACTGGAAATTACTAACACTGGCCACTAGGTGGTGTGTATGTAACTGGTAATGACTAACACTGACCACTACGCGGTGTGTATGACTGGTAATGACTAACACTAACCACAAGGCGGTGTGTATGACTGGTAATTACTAACACTGACCACTAGGCGGTGTGTATGACTGGTAATTACTAACACAGGCCACTAGGTGGTATGACTGGTAATTACTATCACTGGCCACTAGGCGGTGTGTATGACTGGTAATGACGAACACTGACCACAAGGCAGTGTGTATGACTGGTAATTACTAACACTGGCCACTAGGCAGTGTGTATGACTGGTGGTACCATATACGTACACGGACATACCACAAAAAATTGACTCGATGCGTTTACCATTTTTTCTTAGGTATGGTGCTGCGTGGGGGCAGCACGGTGATGTAGTGGTTAGCACTGTCGCCTCACAGCAAGAAGGTCCAGGTTCGAGCCCCGTGGCCGGCGAGGGCCGTTCTGTGCGGAGTTCGCATGTTCTCCCCGTGTCCGCGTGGGTTTCCTCCGGGTGCTCCGGTTTCCCCCACAGTCCAAAGACATGCAGGTTAGGTTAACTGGTGACTCTGAATTGACCGTAGGTGTGAGTGTGAATGGTTGTCTGTGTCTATATGTCAGCCCTGTGATGACCTGGCGACTTGTCCAGGGTGTACCCCGCCTTTCGTCTGTAGTCAGCTGGGATAGGCTCCAGCTTGCCTGCGACCCTGTAGAACAGGATAAAGCGGCTACAGATAATGAGATGAGATGAGATGGTGCTCCGTTGGAGCTCCGCTATTATTGTGTGTGTGTGTGTCTGTCAGAGGGGGAGAGAGAGAGAGAGAGAAACTGTGTGTGTGAAAGAGAGTGTGCTCATAGATGTTGCGTGTGCATGTGAGTGCATACTTGTGAGTGTATGTGTGTATGCATAAATATGCATATGACTGTATGTGTGTGTATGAGTGTGCACAGAATTGTATATGTTATATCATCAGACTCATGATATCCAATATTTTGTAAAGTTTCAGATCAATCCATCAATGAATTGAACATTTTTCCCCATTTCCTGCTTGGCCAGATGGTGGCGCTGTGCTAGGCATCTGAATTACACGTGTGAATATCATCACAATCATAATACACAATATTTTGTAAAGTGTCAGATCAATCAGTTAAGGCATTGCCAATTTCTGGCACATTTCCTGCTTGGCCAGGTGGGCATCAGGTTATCATAATAATCATAATATCTATTGAAGTAAGAAGTGTCCGACCATACAGTCAATGCACTGTGGCTTTCTGACACGTTTCCTGTTTATGTGGCAAGATATTAAAATCACAAGGCCATTTCAACATATTACAAGATATCAAAAATCCCCTCGCAATTTAATATCAGTGACATCTTGGCATCACGTATAACAAGTTTCACATGAATCTCATGAACCGTCTCGGAGGAGCATGTTAAAATTCATCATGTGTCAAAACACACATATTCAAAACCCTATTCTTTCCTTGGCCAGTTGGTGGCGCTATACCAGACAGGCCCATAACAGCTAAAGAGCATCAGAATCAGAATCATATTACAAGATATCAAGTTCAACATTCAGCAATATCTTGGCATATGTTATACTATTTCAACATATTACAACATATCAAAAATCCCTTAGCAATTCAACTTCAGGAATATCTTGGCATCATGTTTGCCAAGTTTGACATGAATTTGATGAACCGGAGTATGTTAAAAATGACCATGTGTAATTTCACTCCAAATGGCCTTATGACATCATTCCAAAGTTCTACCCATTCATTTCAATGGAAAATGGAAAAAGGGGTGCTATGAAGTCCCTGGGCCATGCCCGGGGCCAAAAGTCTGTGGCTGAGGAGCGAGGACAATGACTGATGTGTGTATCAAATTTCATGAGTTTTCGTGCATGGGAAATGCCTCAAATAAGGCCAAACACATAATAATAATAATAATAATAATAATCCTTCAAAAACAATAGGGTCTTCGCACCAAACGGTGCTTGGGCCATAATAATAATAATAACACAAAAGGCTGTACAATATTTCCTTTCTATTTAGGACAGCTGTTGAAACAGGATTATTTTCTCATGTTGTTAGCCATTTTCACTTCATTCTCACAGTCATGTCTTAACAGTATTTATTCATCACATAATTCCCTGTCATTTTAGACACAAACGATTCAATTTTGATGCTTTTTCTTTTTAAGACGACACAGTGTTTAGCAAATGGGGTAACTTTTAACGTGGTAAACAAATGTAATAAGAAATACAGCGTCTGACAGTATGGATGCCGGATGCACCGTCTGGCCAAATGCTTCAGTGAGATGACGACTGGACTGAACCCACACTCCACAAGCAGTTAACAAAACTCATCTTGCATAGGCGTGAATTATTTTATTTTCCAATGCATACATCATTCATAATTCTGATTAAAGTTGTATTTGTTTACCACATTAAAAGTTACCCCATTTGCTGAACAGTGCGTGGGCTTAAAAAGAAAAAGCTTCATTCTCAAATGTTTTAACAGTATTTATTGGTCACAATTTTGCTAATTGAATCTTTTGTGTCTAAAATGTGACCAATAAATACTGTTAAAACAGAGGGGAATGGGTTCGGAGCCCTCCAGATTTTATATCGAGCCGAGGCCTCTTTCGTCATCGGTCACGTGGTTTCGTCTGTCACGCCCCCTTCTGCTCCATATGCGCTTCGGAGCCTCACAACAGACAGGTGTCTCACACACACTTCTTATAAATCCTGTGATTAACATCTAACCTGTGGATATTTTATTGTTTTAGATTTCTGTTATCTGACTCTGGATCCAAACACAGTAAATCGTGACCTCATTCTGTCTGAGAAGAACAGAGTGGTGACACGCAGTAAGATAAAACAGAGATACTCTGATCATCTAGACAGATTTGACTCCTTGTCTCAGGTGTTGTGTAAGGAGAGTGTGCGTGGACGCTGTTACTGGGAGGTGGAGTGGAGGGGTGATGTGGACATATCAGTCTCATATAAAGGGATCAGCAGGAAAGGATGGGGTGATGAGTGTGTGTTTGGATTCAACAGTCAGTCCTGGATTCTGGAGTGTTCTTCTTCCTCTGTCTCTTTCTGGCACAACGACATTAAGACTGATTGCCGAGGTCCATCATCCTCCAGAATAGGAGTGTATGTGGATCACAGTGCAGGAACTCTGTCCTTCTACAGCGTCTCTGACATGATGAGGCTCCTCCACAGAGTCCACGTCACATTCACTCAGCCTCTATACGCTGGGGTCGGGATATGGGGTTTTGTCTCATCTGTGAGGTTTTGTGATCTGATGAAAAAATGAAATGTTGGTAAAAGTTGAAATGTTTAGTAAAATTATAACTGAGGTGTCAGATTGAATTTCTCCCTGAAATACAAAGACACTTGTGTGCAGAAACTGTGGCACTAATGAATTATTTTCAAAGTGCATCTGTTTTATAGATTAATAAGAAAATAAGTTACATAAATGCCTTAATGCAGAATATAAGATGTTTCTAAAAAAATTATCAGACTACTTTAAATGTATGCACTATTATGAGATTTATTACACTGACATGAAAGTTTAGAATGTCTCATTCTGTTTTTTCTTTGGCAAAATCTGTTTCTTCAGAAATAAAACTTCCTCAAACTACTGTGTCTTTCTGTCCTGCTGCTGCTGGAAACACACCCAGTCAGTCACTGTCGGACTCCTTTCTGATATTGCTCCACCATTTGTTGGCACAGAATTAGGGGGATTGGTGATCCTCTTCCCATCTTTGTTTCTGAGAGCCGCTGCCACTCCAAGATGCTCTTTTTATACCCAGTCATGTTAATGACCTATTGCCAATTGACCTTATGAGTTGCAATTTGGTCCTCCAGCTGTTCCTTTTTTGTACCTTTAACTTTTCCAGCCTCTTATTGCCCCTGTCCCAACTTTTTTGAGATGTGTTGCTGTCATGAAATTTCAAATGAGTCAATATTTGGCATGAAATTTCAAAATGTCTCACTTTCGACATCTGATATGTTGTCTATGTTCTACTGTGAATACAATATCAGTTTTTGAGATTTGTAAATTATTGCATTCCATTTTTATTTGCAATTTGTACTTTGTCCCAACTTTTTTGGAAACAGGGTTGTATTTTATAATCAATACGAAATTTGATTGGGAGCCAATGCAGTGTGGATAAGACAGGGGTGATGTGGTCATATTTTCTAGTTCTAGTAAGGACTCTTGCTGCTGCATTTTGAACTAAATGGAGCTTGTTTATGCACTTCTTGGAACATCCAGACAGGAAGGCATTACAACAATCCAACCTGGAGGTAACGAAAGCATGAACTAGTTTTTCCGCATTATGTAGTGACATTAAATTTCTTATCTTAGCAATATTTCTGAGATGAAAGAAAGCTATGCAGGTGATGTTATCAATGTGAATTTCGAATGAAAGACTGGAAGGAAGAGGAAGATAAAGCACTGATAAATTAATCTGTAGGTACTGTATCTGAGTGTCTGAATTCATTAGATTTAAGTTTAGGTTGCCCATAAAAATACAAAGCTTTGTCTCCTCATGGATTTTATCAATTATTGTGGATAGATTATCCAGAAATGGCCAAAAAGAACTGTTTAGGTGTATGTTACCCCTTTTCCACCAAATCAGTTCCAGGGCTGGTTCAGGGCCAGTGCTGGTGCTGGTTCACAACTCATTCAACTTGCGAGCCAGCTGAGAACCAGTTTGCTTTTCCATAGCTCGCGGTGCTAAGGGAAGCCACGTCATTACGTCGTTGTATACGTCAGTTACGTTGCTGTATACGTCAGTTACGTCGCTACGTTTGCATAAACTTTGGCGCGAATATCGAAACAAAAACAACACGGAAGAAGCAGCAGCAGCAGCAACAACAACAACAATAATAATGGATGACTTCGCGTTTGTACAGCTGCTGCCTCTCATCGCTTAAAAATGGCGATCTTTCGCGGTCTTGTTATTGTTGTTGGTCTTAACAACTCTGCCCCCCCGCTGACGTAAGCGGTTCTTTCCTCTGGCCCAGCAGAGAGTTGGTGCTAGCCTGGAACCGGTTTTTCTGGCCCCAGAGCCAGTTCTTTGTCAGTGGAAACAGAAAACCCGGTTCCAAACTAAGCACTGGCCCCGAACCAGCCCTGGAACTGGTGTGGAACTGCACAACCAAATATAGCTTCTAGAATTTCTGTAAAGCTAGCTCTTCTGAACATTAGATCACTTTTAAACAAGTCATTTTTAATTAATGATCTTATTTGTAAACACAATCTTGATTTTTTTGCTTCTAACTGAAACCTGGCTGGATCAAGCAAATAGTGCTACCACCCTTATCGAAGCAGCTCCCCCAAATTTTAATTTTTTGAATGTTACCCGACAAGGGAAAGGTGGAGGGATCGCAAATATATTCAAAGTCTCTTTTCAATGTAAACAACCCTCACTTGGTGATTTTACGTCCTTTGAACACTTATGTGCACTTGTTACATGCTCTCCTAACATATTATTATTAACTATTTATAGGCCTCCGAGACATTCAGCCAAAGTCTTTCTTGAAGAGTTTGGTGAACTGTTATCAGTCATTTGCTTAGAGTTTGATTGTCTTATTATATCTGGGTATTTTAACTTGCATGTAGATAATACTGATAACATTTATGCCAAAGAACTATTTGCAATTATTGATAACTTTAACCTGGTACAACATGTACAGGGACCGACCCACTCTCGTGGTCATACTCTTGACCTCGTCATCACAAAGGGTCTTACTGTTTCTTATACTGTTGTTGACCTGGCATTATCTGATCATTTCTGTGTTTTCTTTGAAGTTTATATGTCTCCTCACATTCAGAATAGCTCAACGACTATAGGTAGGAGAGTCATAAACGACAACACGTGTTCTTTTTGAGCAAGCTCTCTTACAGAACTCAACCAAAATGTCAGACTCTGTAGATGATTTACTGGAATTTTTTAATTTAAATATGACCCAAATTATGGATGATATTGCTCCATTCAAAATAAAAAGAGTCAGTGATAAGCAGAAAGCACCATGGAAGCAGTACCCGGCTGTTAAACGGCTAAAGAGAGAATGTAGAAAGACTGAAAGAAAATGGCGCAAATCTAAACTTCACATCCATTATCAAATCCATAAAGAGATGCTTTGTAATTATAATTATGAAATTCGTAAAGCAAGACAGTCTTTCTTCTCCAACATCATCAGCAGGAATATGAACAATGCCCGTGTGCTATTTTCAACAGTTGAGAAGCTAACTAATGCCCCACCACAATTAGCACCTGAACTTCTATCAGTTAATAAATGCAATGAGTTTGCATCTTTTTTCAAAGGTAAAATTGATAAAATAAGGCAGAATATTTCTCATAATATATCTCAGTTGCAAAAAATTGAAAAACTGCAATCACCAATGACACAGATAGATAACTTTAACACAATGTCAGAATTTTGTTTAATTGATTATGAGACTCTTGAAAAAAACTGTACAAAATCTCAGTTCTTCAACATCTGAATTGGACATTCTGCCCACCAACTTTTTTAAGTCTTTTCTTCATCTTATAATTACAGATGTGCTTCAAATTATAAATACATCCTTGGAGACTGGCGTTGTTCCTGTGTCCCTAAAAAAAGCTGTTGTAAAGCCCCTTCTTAAAAAAAATAATCTGCATCCTTCAGTGTTAAATAACTACAGGCCAATATCAAATCTACCATTCATCGGGAAAATCCTGGAAAAAATTGTCTTCAATCAATTAACTGCCTTCTTGATATCAAACAGCCGTTTTGATAATTTTCAGTCAGGATTTTGTGCCAATCATAGCACTGAAACAGCGTTGATTAAAGTTATAAATGACATATGTCTTAATACTGATGCAGGCAAAACATCGGTCCTGGTATTACTGGACCTCAGTGCAGCTTTTGATACTGTTGATCACAACATACTGCTATATCGACTTGAACACTGGGTTGGATTGACTGGTAAAGTTATCAATTGGTTAAAATCATACTTAAAAGATAGAAGCTTCTTTGTTACCCTGGGAAATTGTTCCTCAACGTCAATGCCCTTGACCTGTGGTGTCCCCCAGGGGTCGATTCTTGGACCATTACTTTTCAACCTTTATATGCTCCCACTTGGGCAAATTATCAATAAAAATTCAATTTTGTATCACTGCTATGCAGATGATACCCAAATTTATTTTGCTCTATCACGAAATGACTATGCCCCCCTTGAATGTCTCTACCAGTGCATCGATCAAATCAATAGCTGGATGTCACAAAATTTTCTTCAGTTGAACACAGATAAAACAGAAGTAATTCTATTTGGAAAAAAAGATGAAAGACTCAGGATTACCACTATTCTTGACACAAAAGGGATTAAAACTAAAGAAATTGTTAAAAATCTTGGTGTTTTCATTGACAGCGAGCTAAACTTTGACAGTCAGATGAAAGCAATCACTAAAATGGCATTTTATCACCTAAAAAAGATTTCCAAACTAAGAGGACTTATGTCAAAAAATGATCTGGAAAAACTAATACATGCCTTCATCTCTAGTAGGGTTGATTACTGCAATGGCCTTTTCACAGGCCTGCCAAAAAAGACCATCAAACGACTTCAGCTGGTTCAAAATGCAGCGGCGAGGGTTCTCACACGAACAAAAAGAACAGAGCACATTACTCCAATTCTAAGGTCCCTTCACTGGCTTCCAGTTAGCTACAGAATTGACTTTAAAGCATTGCTGCTGGTGTATAAATCTCTAAATGGTACAGGGCCCAATTGCCTCTCTGATATGTTGCAGCGGCCTAACCCAATCAGATCTACCAGATCGCAACAAAAAAATTTACTATTAAAACCTGTTGTTAAAACAAAGTGTGGTGAAGCAGCTTTTAGCTACTATGCAGTACATCTATGGAACCAACTGCCAGAGGACATTAAAAATGCTCCTGCTGTTGGCAGCTTCAAATCTAGGTTAAAGACCAAGCTGTTTTCAGATGCTTTCTGTTAAATAATTAATATTTTTACATTTTTTATAATCTTTACTTTCTCTGCATGTTTTAAATTTACTTTAATTTTATTCTATTTTATTCCGCTGGTTTCTTTTTCTTTTTCTCCTTTTTTCTTTTTGGCATTTTATTATTTTATTTCTACTGTTGTTTAATTCTTATTATTTTCTTTTAATTCTTTTAATTAATTGTTTTAGATTAAAAATAAAATTATTTTATGTAATTTTATTTCTCTATTGTTTACTGTTTTTGTTTTTGCTTCTGTAAAGCACATTGAACTGCCATTGTGTATGAAATGTGCTATATAAATAAACTTGCCTTGCCTTGCCTTGCCTTGGTAGAAAAGGGGCATGTATCTCACACCACAAACTATGTTCTTACTGCCCTCATTATGGAGCTCAACCCAAACTGATTTGTCTTGATCAGAAGTGGTATTAAGGTCTTCTCTTAGATTATAACTTCAGGAATTTGCTATGAAGAGTCAAATTTAGAGTGTTGGGAAATGTAATTAAAACCAGGTAAGTAAAAGTTGGCAAAACTTTGAGTTGAATGGCAGGTTTCTGAAAGGCCAAGGATCTCCAATAGATGATCTAAAATACTATGTGTTAAAATCCATCAAAATTAGCTGAGAGGCTCCTGATATTACAGTGAAGGAAATAGAGCAACCGGTCAGATAAATTATTAAGCTCTTGAGAAGAATGACATTTGTGTGGGGAATAGTATCTAGAATTAATGACAATGAATATTAAGGTCAGAATCAAAATCATTTATCTATCTATCCATCCATCCATCCATTTTCTTCCATTTATCCAAGGTCGGGTCATGGTGGCAGCAGGCTAAGCAGGGTATTCCAGGCGTCCCTCTCCCCAGCAACAGGTTCCAGTTCCTCCTGGTGAATCCCAAGGCAATTGCAGGCCAGATGAGATATATAACCTCTCCAGCATATTCTAGGTCCACCCCGAGTTCTCCTCCCAGTTGGACATGGCTGGAAAACCTCCAAAGGAAGGCACCCAGGAGGCATCCTAATCAGATGCCTGATCCACCTCAGCTGACTCCTTTCGACATGAAAGGGTAGCGACTCTACTCTGAGATCCTTCTGGATGTCTGAGCTCCTCACCCTATTTCTAAGGGTGAGGCCAACCACCATACGGAGAAAGCTAATTTCAGCCGCTTGTATCCACAGTCTCATCCTTTTGGTGACTACCCAAAGCTCATGATGATAGGTGAGGGTTGGAATGTAGATTGACTGGTAAATCAAAAGCTTTGCCTTCCGGCTCAGCTCCCTCTTCACCACGAGGTTCCAGTACAATGCCCAAATTAATGCTGATGCTGCCCCAATCTGCCTGTCCATCTCACGCTCCATTCTATCCTCACTTGTGAACAAGACCCTAAGATACTTTAACTCCTTCATTTGGGGCAGCAACTCACTCCCAACCTGGAGGGAGCACTCCACCATTTTCTGGCAGAGAACCATGGTCTCAGACTTGGAGGTGCTGATTCTCATCCCAGATGCTTCACTCTTGACTGCAAACTGTCCCAGTGCATGCTGAAGGTCACGCTCTGAAGAACTCAACAGCACTGCATCATCTGCAAAGAACAGAGATGCAATTCTGAGGTTCCCAAACTGGACACCCTCCTCACCCCAGCTACGCCTTGAGATCCCATCCATGAATATCACAAACAGGATTAGTGACAAGGGGCAGCCTTGGAGGAGTCCAACACCCACCAGAAACATGTTTGACTTTGTGCTGAGAATATGGACACAGCTCACACTTTGGTTGTACAAGAACTGGATGGCTCAGAGCAATGACCCCGATAACCCATACTCCTGCAGTGTCCCCACAAGACCCCCTGGGTGACAGTCATAAGCCTTTTCCAAATCTACAAAACACATGTGGACTGGCTGGTCATACTTCCATGAACCCCCCAACAACCCTGCCAGGGTAAAGAGCTGGTCCACTGTTCCATGGCCAGGATGGAATCCACATTGCTCCTCCTGAATCTGAGGTTCGACAATCAGTCAAAGCCTCCTTTCCAGCACCCTGGAATAAACTTTCCTTGGGAGGCTGAGAAGTGTGACACCCCTATAATTGGAGCACACTCTCTTCAGTCCCCCTTTTTAAAAAGAAGAACCACTACCCCAGTCTGCCACTCTACAGGCACTCTACCTGACTTCCACATGACATTGAAGAGGTATATCAGCCAAGATATCCCAACAGTGTCCAGAGTCTTCACCATCTCAGGGCGAATCTCATCCACCCCTGGCACCTTGCCACCAAGGAGCTTCTTAACTACCTCAGTGACCTCTGCCAGAGATATGGGTGAAGCTTCCCCTGAGTCCTCAGACTCCATCTCCTCCATGTAGGATGTGCATGATGGGTTCAGGAGTTCCTCAAAGTACTCCTTCCACTGCATGAGAATATCCCCAGTTTGGGTTAGCAGTTCTCCTCCGTGGCTGTGCACAGCCTGAGGCAAGCCCTGTTTTCCCTTGCTGAGTTGCTGAATGGTTTGCCAGAACTTCCTTGAGGCCGACTGAAAGTCCTTCTCCATGGCCTCCCCGAACTCCTCCCACACGCAGGTTTTTGGTTCAGCAACTGCTGAAGCTGCAGCCCTTCTGGCCTCCCGGTATCTGCCTGATGCCTCAAGAGACCCTAGGCCAACCAAGCCCGAAAGGCTTCTTTCTTCAACTTGACAGCTACCTCCACTGCTGGGGTCCACCAGCGGGTTCTTAGGTTACCACCACAACAGGCACCGATTACCTTTCGGCCACAGCTCCTACCAGCTGCCTCTACAGTGGAGGCTTTGAACATGGCCCATTCAGATTCCATGTCCCTGACCTCCCCTGGGATGTGAAAAGCTCTTCTGGAGATGGGAATTGAAGAGCCCATGAACAGAGAACTCTGCCAGACATTCTCAGTTCATCCTCACTACACGCTTGGGTTTTCCAGGTCTGTCTGGCAGCCTCCCCCACCATCTGATCCAACTCAGAACTAGGTCATGATCAGTTGACAGCTCTGCTCCTCTCTTCACCTGAGTCTCCAAGACATACAGCCGCAGATCTGATGATACAACCACAAAGTTGATCATTGATCTTTGGCCTAAGGTGTTCTGGTGCCAAGTACACTTATGAACTTCCTTATGTTCAAATATGGTGTTTGTTATGGCCAATCCATGACAAGCACAGAAGTCCAACAACAAAACACCACTCGGGTTTAGATCAGGCAGACCGTTCCTCCCAATCACCTCCCTCCAGGTTTCTCCATCATTGCCCATGTGAGCATTAAAGTTCCCCAGGAGAACTATGGAATCCCCAGGCAGCACCCCTTCCAGGACACCACCCAGTGACTCCAAGAAGGCAGAATACTATGCACTGCTGTTTGGTGCATAAGCACAAACAATATTCACAGTTTTCCTCTCAGCGACTTGCAGTTGCATATAGGTGACCCTCTCATTCTCTGGGGAGAACTCCAACCCAGTGGCGCTCAGCCAGGGACTCGTGAGTATCCCCGAACCCGCCCAGCGCCTCTAACCTGGGGCAACTCCAGAAAAGGAGAGAGTCCAACCACTCTCCAGGAGTTTGGTTCCAGAACCGGTACTATGCATGGAGGTGAGCCAAACTATATCTAGTTGGTACCGCTCCGCCTCCAGCACCAGCTCCGGTTCCTTCCCCGCCAAAGAGGTGATGTTCCATATCCCAAGAACTAGTCTGCATTGCTGAGGATCAGCATGCCCAGGCTCCCACCTTTGCCTGCCACTCGGCTCACAATGCACCTGACCCCAGTGCCTGTCCTTGTGGGTGGTGAGCCCACATGATGGCGCCTCCATATAATTTCTTTGGGCTGTGCCCGACCGGGTCCCAAACAACGACAAAGTTTTGTGCAAAGTGATGAGTTCTTTCAAACAAAACAATTGGAACAGAAATTTGTGGAGAATTGACAGAGGAGATACAATTTAAATGAATTGTGGATGATGGACAGCTGGACGACATACGCCACGCCATGGCAACAGCTCATTGGCCTTATGAACAGATGAGCTAAACATGCTGTACATTTCTCTGAGCAGTAGGTGTCACTAGAGAACTGTGTTGAATGAGACTCTGAGTCGTGAATCTTTTCATGAATCACAACCGATACTTCATTTTTCATCAGTCTGCCACGCCCCTTCTACTCCATATGTGCTTTGGAGCCTTACACACACTTCTTATAAATTCTGTGATTAACATCTAACCTGTGGATATTTTATTGTTTTAGATTTCTGTTATCTGACTCTGGATCCAAACACAGTAAATCCTGAACTCATTCTGTCTGAGAAGAACAGAGTGGTGACACACAGTGAGACAGAACAGAGAGACTCTGATCATCCAGAGAGATTTGACTCCTGGCCTCAGGTGTTGTGTAAGGAGATTGTGTGTGGACGCTCTTACTGGGAGGTGGAGCGGAGGGGTGGTGTGGACATATCAGTCTCATATAAAGTGATCAGCAGGAAGGGAGAGGGTAATGAGTGTGGGTTTGGATGCAACAGTCAGTCCTGGAGTGTTTTCCTTCGTCTGTCTGTTTCCGACACAACGACATTCAGACTGATCTCTGGCATCCATCATCCTCCAGAATCGGAGTGTATGTGGATCACAGTGCAGGAACTCTGTCCTTCTTCAATGTCTCTGGCACGATGAGGCTCCTCCACAGAGTCCACACCACATTCACTCAACCTCTATACGCTGGGTTCTGGATTGGTTCTGATTCAACTGTGAGGTTTTGTGATCTGATGAAAAAATGAAATGTTGGTAAAAGTTGAAATGTTTAGTAAAATTATAACTGAGGTGTCAGATTGAATTTCTCCCTGAGATACAAAGACACTTTTGTGTGCAGAAACTGTGGCACTAATGAATTATTATTTTCAAAGTGCATCTGTTTTATAGATTAATGATAAATACGTTCCATAAAAATGTCTTAATGTAGGATGTTTCTGAAAAAAACAAATGTTTTCAAAAAGACAATTTTAAATGTATGCACTGTTATGAGATTTATTACACTGATATGAAAATTTAGAATGTCTCAAATTCTGTTTTTTTCTTTGGCAAAATCTGTTTCTTCAGAAATAAAACTTCCTCAAACTACTGCGTCTTTCTGTCCTGCAGCTGGTGGAAACACACCCTACTGTGTGTAAGAACATTTTTAACAATTTTGTGTCTTGAACCATTTTCTGTTCAAAAAATGCACTCAATGTATTCAGACCCCTTCAAAAAATAACATTTAAAATCTAAAATATGGAATAAATACAGACTCATTTTGCAGGTTTTGGAATCTATCCATACAAAGATTATTTACAAATCATTGTTTTCAGTTTTAATTTCAACATACGATATCACCTTTTTCTGATTTGGGGCTGTTTTTCCTCTCAGATGCCTGATTTAATGTCAGTGATCTTTTTCTTGTTATGAATTCATTTGCAGTAATTTAAATTGTTAAAATGCAATCAGTTAAAACAAAAGTGTTAATTTTAATTATGAGGGCATTAAAACTCCCTTTGTGTTTCTATTTTTCTATTTCCATTAAAGGTCAAATGACGACTATTAATCAAACTCAGGTTTATAAAAGATGCTTCATAAACTCAAGATCCAAACACTGTGTCGAAACAAAACTGTATTAAACAGAGATCAGTTTAAATCCCAGATGGAGCGCTCGTGTCTCTCTCCATCACTACACACTGGGAACTGCACACATTTCAGGCCTCACACACCACACACTGGTTTCCTGTGAGGCCTTCACTAATGTGCAGCTCCACACATGCACTAGCGTACGGGGAAAAACCACAAACACCACCGATCCAGTATCGTCAGGATTCTCTGTTCAGACATAAATATACACAGCAAAATCCCCAGTGTTGAATTAACACCCAGAGTGTTTATATATGTCCAATTGGTCACAAATTAACTCTGAAAGTGTTAATTCAACACTGGGGAATTTGCTGTGTACTGTACAAAAAAACCCTATAGATTAGATTAGATAGAACTTTATTGATCCCTTTGGGTGGCTTCCCTCAGAGAAATTAAAATTCCAGTAGCATCATTACAGGATAAACAGAGAAAAGAAATAGAGAAAAACTTCTTGATAAATTAGGTGTTTACGTATACAAATATAAAAAAGAACAAGAATAAGATATGGGGAAGAGGAAGAGAAAAAAAAGGTCCAACAGAAGAGGTATTGCACATTATATTGTACATTGTCCGGGATTGCTTATTGTTAGGCTAGGCTACTGCTCCTTCCCATCCTCTGTCCTCCTGTTACCCCTCATCCCCCCCAGAGAGGAGTTGTACAGTCTCATGGCGTGAGGGACAAAGGAATTTTTAAGTCTGTTAGTCCTGCACTTGGGAGCGAGCACATCAGAGGGACAGCACATGTGGAGAGCTTGGGAATTAAGCTAAGAGAGATGAGACTGTGATGGTATGGGCACATCCTGAGAAGAGATGCAGAGCATGTGGGAAGGAGAATGTTGAGGATGGAGCTGCCAGGCAAACGAAAACGAGGAAGGCCAAAGAGTAGATACATGGATGTGATGAGAGAGGACATGAAAGTGGCAGGAGTGAGAAGGATGCGGAAGACAGGGAGCAATGGAGACGAAAGATCTGCTGTGGTGACCCCTAATTGGGAGCAGCCAAAAGAAGAAGTCGTCCTGCACTTGGGAAGGAGCATTCTGTCACTGAACAGGCTCCTCTGGTTGCTGATGATGGTGTGCAGAGGGTGACTAGCATCGTCCATGATATTCAAGTCAAGTCAAGTCAACTTTATTGTCAAATATGCTATACATGCTCAACATACAGCACAGATGAAATATCAGTCCTCTCTGACCCACGGTGCAAACAGACAATGCAATAAATAAAAATAGAATAATTGAAAAAACAAACAACAAAATAAACAGTATAAACACTCTAGATAGGAACTAGACATAGACTAAACACTCAAACAATATAAACAGTATAAATAAACAGTATAACACTAGATAAGAACAAGACATAGACTAAACACTCAGACAATATAAACAGTGTAAACACTAGATAAGAACTACACACAGACTAAACACTCAGACAGATAATATAAACAGTATAAACACTCTAGATATGAACTAGACGTAAACTAAACACTCATATATACACACACACACACACACAAATTGGTTCAAATAACCAAACAGTCAAGGGCACTTGAGGTATAGCAGGTAAACATGAAACATGAAATAAGCAGTATAAACAAACTAGCAGCTGTTAAGATGAGGTAGTGCGGAATAGTCCTCTTCTCTGCCACCGTCACCAGAGAGTCCAGCTTCATGCCGACCACAGAGCTGACCCACCTGATCAGTTTGCCCAGCCTGGATGTGTTCTTCTTGGATGTGCTGCCCCCCCAGCACACCATGGTGTAAAACAGGACACTGGCGACCACAGACTGATAGAACATCCACAGGAGTTTCCTGCAGATGTTAAAGGACCGCAGCCTCCTCAGGAAGTATAGCCTGCTCTGTACCTTCCTGTACAGGTGGTTGGTGTTGCAAGTCCAGTCCAGCTTGCTGTCCAGCCACAGCCCGAGGTACTTGTAGGAATCCACAGCCTCCACCTCGACTCCCTCGATCAGAACTGGTTGTGACTTTGGTCTGGACCTCCCAAAGTCAATGACCAGCTCCTTGTTGGTGTTGAGCTGCAGATGGTTCCTGTTGCACCAAACGGCAAAGTCCCTCACCAGGCTCCTATACTACTCCTCTCTGTCGTCCCTGATACACCCCACGATGACTGTCATTGGGGAACTTCTGAATGTGTGACAGCTCCGAGTTGTAGCAAAAGTCCGCGGTGTACAGGGTGAAGAGAAGAGGGGCCAGCATCGTGCCCTGGGGTGCTCCGGTGCTGCTAATCACAGTGTCAGACGTGATGTCCTTCAGCCTGACATACTGCGGCCTGTCGGTGAGGTAGCTGGAGATCCAGGTGACCAGGCAGGGGTCCACTCACATCCTGTTCAGTTTGTCCTGAAGCATAAGGGGCTGGATGGTGTTGAAGGCACTCGAGAAGTCCAAGAAGAGGATCCTCACTGTGCCGTTTCCCTTATCCAGATGCGAGTGGGCTCGGTGTAGCGGGTAGAGGATGGCGTCTTCCACACCACCACCTGCCCAGTACGCAAACTTCAGACAGTCCTGAGCATGTTGCACCTGGGGTCTGAGGAGGCTGAGGAAGAGCCGCACCAACGTTTTCGTCAGATGTGAAGTGAATGCCACTGGTTGGAAGTCGTTCAGCTCACTGGGCTGGTTCTTCTTGGGAACTGGAACGATGCATGATGTCTTACAGAGGGTGGGCACTCTCCCCAGCTGCAGGCTGAGGTTGAAAATGTGTTGGAGTGGTTCACCCAGTTCAGCAGCGCAGGTCTTCAGTAGTCGGGGACACACCTTGTCCGGACCTGCTGCTTTCCTGGGGTGAAGCTTCCTCAGTTGACCTCTGACCTGGTCTGCAGTAATGCATGGAGGAGTCTCTGTTGAGGTGGGGGAGGAGGGGGCTGCTGCGATGACTGGGGGGAGGTGTGTTGAGGGAAGAAGGAGAGATGGCTGCAGTGAGGGGGAGGGTGGGGGGGACGTGGGCTGGTTGAACCGGTTGAAGAAGTCATTCAACTCATTCGCCCTCTCCACTGTCCCCTCAATGACTCTGGTCTTTGTGTTGTGGCCTGTGATGGTTTTCACACCTTCCCAGACCTCTGCTCCATCTGCTCCTGTAGCTGTCCTTAGCTTCCCTCACGCAGCGTTTCACCTCCTGCTGTGCTGCTTTCATCGCCTCCCTGTTCCTGAAGGTGGCCTTCTTCCTGTTGAGGACAGCTTTGACTTCCTGTGTTACCCATGGCTTGTTATTAGGGTAACACCATACAGTCTTAGCGGGGGAAACCACATCTGCACAGAAGTTGAGGTAATCTGTCAGACAGTGTGTCACTCCCTCTATGTCCTCACAGTGTGGGCTAAGCAGCACATCCCAGTCTGTGGTGTCATAGCAGTCTCTGAGGGCATCTTCCATTTCAGGGGACCACCTCCTGATGGAGCTAGTTGTTGCAGGCTGCCTTTGGACCAGGGGGGTGTACTTAGGCTGTAGACGAACCAGGTTGTGGTCAGACTTCCCTAGTGGGGTGAGGAGTGTGACACTGTATGCATCCCTCACATTAGCATACAGCAAGTCAATTGTCCTGTTGTTCCTAGTTAGACAGTCCACAGCCTGGTAAAAAAGCAGCCAAAGTAGAGTCCAAAGTAGCATGATTAAAGTCCCCAGAAATGATGATAAATGCCTCAGGGTGCTGTGTCTGCAGCCTTGTTGTGACAGAGTGAATCCTCTCACATGCAGCGGCTGCGTCTGCCCTCGGAGGGATGTAAACACAGATGGTGATCGCGTGACTGAACTCCCTCGGCAGATAATATGGCTGCAGGCTAACGGCTAGCAGCTCCAAGTCTGGGCAACATAAAACTGTCTTTACGGAGATATGTCCCGGGTTACACCAGCAATTGTTCACGTAGATGGGGAGTCCCCCACCTTTGCCTTTCCCACATGCTTTAGTGTCTCTGTCAGCTCTCACAGCAGTGAATCCACGCAGGTCCACATTAGCATCTGGTACAAGGTGTGTTAGCCATGTCTTTGTAAAAATAAATAAGCTGCTCTCCCAGTAAATCCGCTGGTTGTTCAGTGCGGATAGCTCGTCGACCTTATTCGGCAGTGAGTTCACATTCCCCATGATAACGGAGGGAATGGATGGTTTGTAGTGCTGCCGGTTGTCCCCGAGCCTAGCCTTTAGCTTAGCCCCGGCTTTGCAGCCCCTGGGTTTCCTCCTCAGCTCCGCCGGGATGGGGTGTCGTATCCCGGCTCATCCCAATGTTTTCAGGGCCAGCAGCTCCTCTCTCGAATAAGAGAGAAAACTGGCTCCTGATTGCGTGTTAAAGTTAAAAATATCCATGGGATATGAAGAAAAACACACTATGTCTTCGTAAGAAGAGCAGAAAGTAAAAAGGTAAGAAAAAAAAGAGGTTAAAAGAGCTAAAAACTACAGAGCTACTGGAGAGGCAGCCATCTCACACAGCGCCCCACACATAGTTTCAGATGGAACAGCTGGAAAAGGGCTGATGATCAGGAGAAGGACGCCTGGGATCCAGTCCTGTTCTAAAGGAATGCCATAATTAGGTGTAAATCATGATACGATGATGAGACTTAAGATCGGCCCACGCCTAGTCGAAATCTGAAGAGGTGAATTAAACAACAAGGTGGAAAAGGATGAAGTGATTTCATTATGAACTTTGTTTGGATGAGTAGAACATTAATTCTTCTTATAATTCTTCTATAACTGGACACTATAGAGTCAAAAAGTGCTAAGTGTGTTGGAAAGATCTTCAGGAGCAGCATCAGGGCCATTTCTGACTTTAATTTTAGTATAATGTGTTAAATGGGTGTTAACAAGAAGTCAGGAAATGAGATGAGAGGAGAAATTTTAATTTTTTTAATTTTTAACTTTGATCAAAAACACTTCCGCTGTTGAGGTATTTATAGATTTTATTTGTAGGATGTAGTTCACACACACACACACACACACACACACACACACACACACACACACACACACACACACACTTTTCCCCTTCTGCTTTTTCATTTTATCCTTGGGCATTTTTCTGATCTTTTTATTTTTTACTGATTGACTATTTTGTAGTTTATTAGATTATTATGGTTTCAGAATGGGATCAGAAATTTAAACATAATGGAAGTAAACTATGTGCAAACATTACAACAAATTCAATATAAAAGATATTTTTTTAATTGTCCAGTCATATGTGACACAACAAATAAAATAAATGACAAAAGAAAAGTACACATGGGGGAAAAGTGTAAAGGAATAGCAGTGTTTGGTCAGATCAATCCCACAGTCCAAAGACATGCAAGTTAGGTTAACTGGTGGCTCTAAATTGACTGGAGGTGTGAATGTGAGTGTGAACGGTTGTGTGTCTCTGGCCAAGTTTACATTAGACCGTATCAGCGGATCATCAGATTAACGTTTTTAAAACGATTAGTGTGCACACAGCAACACCAATACACGATTCGCGTGCACACAGCAACACCAATATACGGATACGCTCGGCTCCGCAGGCATCCTGCGCTCCAAATCACTCTGCCCTGAACAGCGAGTGCCCTCTGGAGGGTGCGCACTCCGGCCCTGCGCAGCTCACAGAGCACGCGAGTGAAGTGCACAAGCAGTGATTCGGGACTGAGCCGCTGTGTGTGTGATCCCAGCGCATATCACTTACCACTTGCAAGTGGAAGGATGGCAAGCCTAAAGACAATCATAACTACACAATGGGCAGTATTTGCATCAGTATTTGCAGTATTTTCATACTTTTATACTCTTTAATGAAAGGTGATACAAGGCGGAAGTCCGCGCCGTTTTTCAGCAGTCGCGTCACATGACCAACGCCAGCGAATCAGGAAGGTGGATGTCACAGTGACGTTGTCCAATGACGACGCCAGCTAGAGCTCAGCACAGCATATCTGCGTATTCTCAATGTTTACACAGCACCGGTCCAGACACGATCTGGATTGAATACGTGGACCCTGGCGGATTCCCGTTTCCCGGCGTTTTAATGTAAACGGACAGTGCATCCATGAAGAAAACGAGACCGATACGGTCTAATGTAAACTTGGCCTCTGTGTGTCAGCCCTGTGATGATCTGGTGACTTGTCCAGGGTGAACCCCGCCTCTCACCCATAGTCAGCTGGGATAGGATCCAGCTTACCCACGACCCTGCACAGGATAAGCAGCTACAGATAATGGATGGATGGATGGATGGATGGATGGATGGGTGGTCAGATCAACTAATCACTTCAGAATCCTGTTCATGAGAGAGAGAGAGAGAGAGAGAGAGAGAGAGATGCATTCATTGTTCACTTAAACGATCACTGGCAAGATTGTTCAAGTCTATACAGAATAACAATTTGCTAACATAGCCAGGCCAATACTTACACGTTACAAAAAAGGAGCACTATCATTAAAGCCATGCCCACTCTCTCTGCCATACAAAACACACACAGAACCAGGAAGTTCATTTCATAGAAAACAAAACTCAGCAGAAAGTTCAGAGTCTTTCTCTCTCTCAGTACAGGAAAATGGCAGAGGCTGGTATTTCAGTAGATCATTTTTCAGTGGATCAGTTCAGCTGTCCAGTGTGTCTGGATCTCCTGAAGGATCCTGTAACTATTTAGTGTGGACACAGTTTCTGTAAGGTGTGTATTAATGGCTGCTGGGATCAGGAGGATGTGAAGGGCATTTACAGCTGCCCCCAGTGCAGAGTGACTTTCACCCCAAGGCCTGTTCTGTGCAGGAACAACATGCTGGCTGAAGTGGTGGAGAAACTGAAGAAGACTGAACTCCAAGCTACTTCTCCTGCTCACTGTTACGCTGGACCTGGAGATGTGGAATGTGATTCCTGCACTGGGAGAAAACGCAAAGCCACTAATTCCTGTCTGGTGTGTCAGGCCTCCTATTGTGAAGATCATCTTAAACCTCACTATCAGTCTCCTGCCTTTAAGAAGCACAAGTTAGTTGAAGCCTGTGCAGAGCTCCAAGAGAAGATCTGCTCTGAACACGACAAACTGATCGAGATCTTCTGTCATACTGACCAAAGCTTCATCTGTTATTTGTGTACGATTGATGAACATAAAGGTCATGATACAGTTTCAGCTAAAGCAGAAAAAGATGAAAAACAGGTGAGACCTGGACATCATTATTCTTTTCCAAGTCATTTTATACAAATTCTATTTCTAAGCTAATTTCTATTCAGTGGATTTAATTGGTTCTCTGACTACCATTCTCTGTTAAGTAAATTTTTATTTCCAGTCAAACAGTAATAGCTAAAGAAATGTTCAAGAGGTTGGACCAGTCAATGTGCTTTAAACAGCCAAAACCCAACAACCTTCTTCCAGCACTTTACAGCTAAAGTGCTCATGTGACTGTGTTAAAGCTCTGTAACTGGATATCATATTTCATAACATATGTGATCTACAGTTAAAAAAATCTTTATCTTTCTGAATGTGAGTGGATTTGTAGTCCGTTTTTGAGAACTTCTTTGGGATGAATGATCCCGATTCTGGAAAGTTCGAATCTCTGCAGAGATTTTGGTCAAAACTCGGCGGTAATGTCAACATTCACTAGATAGATGAAGTTCTATCCAAATCTTCACTGATGGTTCCTTTAATCCGGTGGAATTGGGTGTGGTTATGAATGTACACACAGCACCTTAAAGAAATAAACCTGACTATGACTCTGGATTTTACTGCTGAACAAATAAATAACTCCCATGAATCCAGATGGGCACTGTGCATGTCTCCCCCCTCTAAACTCACTGAGAAATAAAAGGGAACAGTGATGATGCGTACTGCTCTCAGATCAGTCTGTCTGAATCCCATTTAAAGCCACAGCTGGCTTTTGAACAATTTCACTACAGAGAATATTGCTGAACTACCTTGATGTTTCTGTCACACAAATAACATTGAAATAATCAGTTGACATTTTCACAGAAAAATAAACTTAAGTGGTACAAAAATATGAAGATAGAAGTTACTTCCTCTTGGGTGTATTTTAATTTTAGTTCACTTGAGAGGCAATATTTCTAGTTTTCATTGAAATGTTTTTATTGACTATTTTTTGGGGGGGATTTTTAGTTTAGTTTTTTTTTCTTTTTGGCTATAATTCTTACATGATTAAATGTCTTTAAATGTATGTTATTTGTTCTCAGAATGAGCTAAAGGAGGAGCAGATGAAATCCCAACAGAGGATCCAGGAGAAGCAGAAGGAGGTGCAGGAGCTGAAACAGACTGTGAACACTTAAGGTGAGGAGTGAAGAGTAGCTGTGTTTCAGTTAGTCTGCTTAAATTGTGAACTTAAAAAAAAAATCCACAAGGAATGAAAACACGGAGTTTAAAAAAAAAAAGAATTCAAATATCTCAAGAGAGTTTATTTTTACAGAGTATCCCATTAGATCTTCATCGTGTGTGTGTTCTAACAGATGTGTTATCAGGCAGCAGTAGATGACAGTGAGAGGATCTTTACTGAGATGATCAGCTCCATGGAGAAAAGCGTTCGGCAATGACGGAGCTGATCAGAGCTCAGGAGAAAGCTGAACTGAATCAAGCTGAAAGACTCCTGAAGCAACTGGAGCAGGAGATTGCTGATCTTCAGAGGAGAGTCACTGAGCTGGAGCAGCTTTCACACACGATCACATCCACTTCCTCCAGGTAACACTCACTGTCTGATCTACAGAGGGCACTGTTCCTCACAAAGTTTCCTCCTAAAAGCTCATTACAGCAACAATAAAATGTTCCTGTCTGAGATCCCAAGTGTGTCTTTGGTCTGATTCAGTCTGAGATTCATTTGTTCCTCTCCTACACTTTTCTCCTTTTCTATTCTGTGTCCCCTCTCTGTAGAGTTTCCCGTCTCTCGGTGTTTCTCCTGGATGTGACGACTCACCCAGCTTCACTGTCAATTAACATCTCTCATTTGATGGAGTGAGGAAATCTCTCTCAGATCTGAAAAAAACGAGTCGAGGAAATCGGTGAGGAGGAATTCAACAAAATCTGTCCACAAGCTAAAAAAAACAAACAAACAGTTGTTCTGCATCACAATAAAGAGAGCCATAAAATTCATATCATAGAAATAAAAACAGGAACAAAACTGCATAAAATCACAAAGTTAGTACAGTGGGGCAAAAAAGTATTTAGTCAGCCACCAATCGTGCAAGTTCTCCCACTTAAAAAGATGAGAGAGGCCTGTAATTTTCATCATAGGTACACTTCAACTATGAGAGAATGAGGGGAAATAATCCAGGAAATCACATTGTAGGATTTTTAATGAATTAATTGGTAAATTCCTCGGTAAAATAAGTATTTGGTCACCTACAAACAAGCAAGATTTCTGGCTCTCACAGACCTGTAACTTCTTCTTTAAGAGGCTCCTCTGTCCTCCACTTGTTACCTGTATTAATGGCACCTGTTTTAACTCGTTATCAGTATAAAGGACACCTGTCCACAACCTCAAACAGTCACACTCCAAACTCCACTATGGCCAAGACCAAAGAGCTGTCAAAGGACACCAGAAACAAAACTGTAGACCTGCACCAGGCTGGGAAGACTGAATCTGCAATAGGTAAGCAGCTTGGTGTAGAAGAAATCAACTGTGGGAGCAATTATTAGAAAATGGAAGACATACAAGACCACTGATAATCTCCCTCAATCTGGGGCTCCACTCAAAATCTCACCCCATGGGGTCAAAATGATCACAAGAACGGTGAGCAAAAATCCCAGAACCACACGGGGGGACCTAGTGAATGACCTGCAGAGAGCTGGGACCAAAGTAACAAAGGCTACCATCAGTAACACACTATGCTGCCAGGGACTCAAATCCTGCAGTGCCAGACGTGTCCCCCTGCTTAAGCCAGTACATGTCCAGGCCCATCTGAAGTTTGCTAGAGAGCATTTGGATGATCCAGAAGAGGATTGGGAGAATGTCATATGGTCAGATGAAACCAAAATAGAACTTTTTGGTAAAAACTCAACTTGTCATGTTTGGAGGAGAAAGAATGCTGAGTTGCATCCAAAGAACACCATACCTACTGTGAAGCATGGGGGTGGAAACATCATGCTTTGGGGCTGTTTTTCTGCAAAGGGACCAGGACGACTGATCCGTGTAAAGGAAAGAATGAATGGGGCCATGTATTGTGAGATTTTGAGTGAAAACCTCCTTCCATCAGCAAGGGCATTGAAGATGAAATGTGGCTGGGTCTTTCAGCATGACAATGATCCCAAACACACCGCCCGGGCAACGAAGGAGTGGCTTTGTAAGAAGCATTTCAAAGTCCTGGAGTGGCCTAGCCAGTCTCCAGATCTCAACCCCATTGAAAATCTTTGGAAGGAGTTGAAAGTCTGTGTTGCCCAGCGACAGCCCCAAAACATCACTGCTCTAGAGGAGATCTGCATGGAGGAATGGGCCAAAATACCAGCAACAGTGTGTGAAAAGCTTGTGAAGACTTACAGAAAACATTTGACCTCTGTCATTGCCAACAAAGGGTATATAAAGTATTGAGATGAACTTTTGTTATTGACCAAATACTTATTTTCCACCATAATTTGCAAATAAATTCTTTAAAAATCAGACAGTGTGATTTTCTGGATTTTTTTTTTTTTTCATTTTGTCTCTCATAGTTGAGGTATACCTATGATGAAAATTACAGGCCCCTCTCATCTTTAAGTGGGAGAACTTGCACAATTGGTGACTGACTAAATACTTTTTTGCCCCACTGTATGAGCCTCAGAAATTACATGTCCAAATTACAAATAAATTTCCCAGATAAACAGGACCTTAATCACAAATCCACAAACTAATCTTATTGAACTTTACACAACAAATATGATGAACATTAGATTAGAACCGAGGCCTTAATTCCTCCATAAAATCCATCAGAAAGTAAAAACACACACATTGTCAGAGCTTCAGCTGGGAAAAGTTTTTTTGCTGCTTCTCATGATTCTTACATTCAAATGCTGCACAGTGTGATGACATTTTGGCCGATCTCTAAATCGTGTCTGACTGAGAGCAGTGAGGAATCTAATTTTCCATTTTCATGCTTTAAACTGTTTTCGTGTCATTTTTCAGTCTCCATTTTGTCTGTGTCTCTACAGCTGCAGCAGTTCACATGATTTTACCCTCAAAACCAAAGAGCAGAGAAGATTTTCTGCAGTGTAGGTGTAACACACACTTCAACTCAGAGGAGAACCGCCCACTTGATGGTCTTTCTTTCGACCGACAACACACACAGAATAAGTCTCATACATACAAAGTAATCTAATCTCACTAGGCAGAAAAAAAAATAATGAATTACTGTTATAAAGAAGAAAGCTAGTCACACAGAGGCACAATGATAAAATACAATATTCCTACAAATACAATTCTTCTTTTGGCTTCTCCCAGTTAGGGGTCGCCACAGCGGATCTTTCGTCTCCATTGCTCCCTGTCTTCCGCATCCTTCATACAAATACAATAAAACAAAAAAAAGAGGGAAAAATGAAATGACAGTGTGAGGAAAAGAGAAAGGAATGCTGATCTGAAGCGATAATAGTACTTTTGATAGAACGCTTGAAATTACTGAAGCTAAGACTCTTGAAAGATTCATCAATACTGTTCCAGAGAGCAGCAGCTTTGAAGCGAATATTAAACTTGCCATTGTTAGTTCTGGCTGAAGGAATACAAAATGAAGATCTCGAAGCCAGTCAAGTTTTATACTTGTGCCTTGATGCTAAAAGTGTCAAAAAGTTATCAAAAGGCAGGCAGCAAATAAACTAGAATGAAATTTAAACGTAAAAATACTATAAGTAATCTATAAAATCAGAGAATTTCATCATCTCCAGCTTTTTAAAAATAGGAGGTGTGTGTTCATTAAAAGAAGCAAAATTAATAATTCTGACAGCTTTCTTCTGGAGTACAGTTATCGGTTGAAGGGTAGCCTCATAAGTATTACCCCAAACTGTAACACCGTATATTAAAAAAGAATAAATAAGAGTAGTATAGCCGAGATAGAATACTTTTAGAAACATAGTGATGGAGCTCAGCAATAATTCCAAAGCCTCTGGAGATTTTCTTGCTCTACTGGTGGATGTGTTTCCTCCTGATGAGGTGAGAGTCGAAAACGACTCCAAGATACCTGATGTGGTTCTTCTGTTTAATCGGCTTATAATTAATTTTCAGGAAATGGTTCTGCTCAATTTCTTTCCATAAATTAATGCATTTTCATTGAGCCTCTCTAAACTTGTTTATTCAATAGGGAGGGTGAATTGAGTCAATAAACAAAAAGTTGGGAAAATGGTGAGGTAGGCCATTATAAAATATTACAACTATATATAGCATTTTAAAGTGAATCAAAAAATATATTGTCAGTAAACATGGTTGAAAAGAATAGGAAGATAAAGTATTGATAAATTCACTTGTAGGTATCTGGGTGTCTGAATTCATCAGATTTAAGTTTGGGTTGCCCATAAAAATACAAAGCTTTGACTCCTCATGGATTTTATCAATTATGTAAAGATTATCCAGAAATGGCTGAAAAGAACTGTTTCGGTGTCTGTATCTCACACCACAAACTATGTTCTTACTGCCTTCATTATGGAGCTCAACACGGACTGATTCGTCTTGATCAGAAGAAGTATTAAGGTCATCTCTTAGATTATTACTTCAGGAATTTGCTTTGAAGAGTCCAATTTAGAGTGTTGGGAAATGTAATTAAAGTCAGGTAAGTAAAAGTTGACAAAACTATCTTTATGAGCTAAATGCCAGGTTTCTGAAAGGCGAAGGACCTTCAATAGATGATCTACAGTGGTGCTTGAAAGTTTGTGAACCCTTTAGAATTTTCTATATTTCTGCATAAATATGACCTAAAACATCATCAGATTTTCACACAAGTCCTAAAAGTAGATAAAGAGAACCCAGTTAAACAAATGAGATAAAGTTCTTATCCTTGGCCATTTATTTATTGAGGAAAATGATCCAATATTACATATATGTGGGCAGCAAAAGTATGTGAACCTCTAGGATTAGCAGTTAATTTGAAGGTGAAATTAGAGTCAGGTGTTTTCAATCAGTGGGATGACAATCAGGTGTGAGTGGGCACCCTGTTTTATTTAAAGAACAGGGATCTATCAAAGTCTGATCTTCACAATACATATTTGTGGAAGTGTATCATGGCACAAACAAAGGAGATTTCTGAGAACCTCAGAAAAAGCGTTGTTGATGCTCATCAGGCTGGAAAAGTTACAAAACCATCTCCATAGAGTTTGGACTCCACCAATCCACAGTCAGACAAACTGCATACAAATGGAGGAAATTCAAGACCATTGTTACCCTCCTTAGGAGTAGTCGACTAGCAAAGATCACTCCTCCAGAGCAAGGCATGTAATAGTCAGCGAGGTCACAAAGGACCCCAGAGTAACTTCTAAGCAACTGAAGGCCTCTCTCACATTAACCAATGTTCATGAATCCACCATCAGAACACTGAACAACAATGGTGTGCATGGCAGGGTTGCAAGGAGAAAGCCACTGCTCTCCAAAAAGAACATTGCTGCTCATCTGCAGTTTGCTAAAGATCACGTGGACAAGCCAGAAGGCTATTGGAAAAATGTTTTGTGGACGGATGAGACCAAAATAGAACTTTTTGGTTTACATGAGAAGCATTATGTCTGGAGAAAGGAAAAAACACTGCATTCCAGCATAAGAACCTTATTTCATCTGTGAAACATGGTGGTGGTAGTATCGTGGTTTAGGCCTGTTTTGCTGCATCTGGGCCCGGACGGCTTCCCATCATTGATGGAACAATGAATTCTGTATTTATACCAGCGAATACTAAAGGAAAATGTCAGGACTTCTGTCCATGAACTGAATCTCAAGAGAAGGTGGATCATGCAGCAAGACAACAACCCTAAGCACACAAGTTGTTCTACCAAAGAATGTTTAAATAAGAATAAAGTTAATGTTTTGAAATGGCCAAGTCAAAGTCCTGACTGTGGCAGTGGGGGCATGGCCGAGCGGCAGTTTGTGAATGAAGGGTGGAGTCAGGGAAGGTGAGTGGCCAAATCGCTACACCTGTTGGCAATTAATGTGTGTTTGTGTGTCTCTTGCAGTGATGGTGCTCAACAAAAGGAGTAAGAGAGCAGAGGACGGGAGATTGGGACCAGAGCACGACGGGGTGTGTGTCTGTTTCTCTGAGTGTCTGTCCCAAAAGAGAAAAAGCATTGTGTTGAGAACCCAAATAAAACCAAATCTGAACGTTAACAGCCTGCTGTACTTCTGTGCTCCACACACATCCGGACAGCTTCTACAGTGGTGCTGAAACCCGGGATTACAGAAGAGAACCCCCCCCCCCAATGAACTCCTACTCGCATCACTGAGGTCCACGACTGCCACTGTAGCAGACCCTCCCCACCTCACCCTAACAAAGATGGGTCTGCACAACCAGAAGCCTTCCTCGTGCTCTTTGAGCAAGCATCGGAGGTGTGGGGTCGGCCGGTCAAGCAGCACGCAGTGCGCCTCTTTCCCCTGCTGACCGGTGAGGCGCAGCTTGCCGCACTGCAGCTCCCTGCCAACAGGCAGCTTGTATACGCGGACCTCAAGAAAGCAATCATCCAGCACGTCAGCTGCTCCCCAGAGCAACAGCATCAGTACTTCCGTTTGCTGTGCTTGGAGGAGGTCAGCCAGCTGGCCATTCGAGTTCAGCGAACAACTCTGGGACACCTGCCGGCAGTGGCTGAGGGCAGATGACCGCGACACTGAGGGAATTATCGACCTGGTGACACTGGAACAGTTCATTGCGTGACTTCTGGAAGGAATGGCAGAGTGGGTCCATTGTCATCTCCTGGCATCGCTGGATCAAGCCATCGAGCTGGCAGAGGACCACATGGTGGCGGTTCCAATGGCAGAAATATGCTTCTCCTCCTCTCTCTCTCGCTCTCCCTCTGCTTCCAGTCCTCGCCCTGTTCCCCCACCATGGAGGCGGGGGCCGGCTCTGCCCCAGCCAGCCCGATGCCCCCATGGTGTTCTCCCATTTCCACCTTCCTTGTCTGTCTTCTCCTCCCCAGGTGAGTGATGTCCATAACACCAGTGCAGAAGGAGAGCCTGGGCCAGTGTGCTGGTGCTGTGGGGAGCTGGGACACCTCCAAAATCAGTGCTCTGCGGTGGAGGTGGGTGCGGTGGTCTGGGTCCCTGACATGCCAGAAACTGCCCTTGATTAGGCTGGAGTGTATCATATACTGGTAAGTGTCCAAGGGGATACGTATCAGGCCTTGGTGGATTCCATCTGTAACCAGACCTCAATCCACCAGAGCCTGATGCAAGGCGAGGCATTTTGGAGAGGACAAGTGGTGAAGGTATTGTGTGTGCATGGGGATGTTCACAACTACCCTTTAGTGTCCATCCACATTCTATTTCTAGAAGAAAAGCATAGTGTAAAGGAGGTGGTTAATCCTTGTCTCACCCACTCGCTGATTTTGGGAACTGATTGGCCAGGGTTTAAAGAGTTAATGAAACACATAGTAAGAAGTGGGTCCTGCAGTAATCCGTCTTGGGAAGATCCCGGACTAGGATTGGTGGGAGAAGCTGTCACAGAGCCATCTACGTCAGCACCGCATCAGGGCGATACGTGGCGCGAGGAGCACCCCGCCCCTCCTCCCCCTCTCAGGGATTCCCTTGGGCAGCTGGGCCATAGAAGGTTCACGCTGCACGCTGCATGCTGCACGCTACACGCTACACGTTCACGTGAAGAACCGGACCCTGGGCCATTAAACTTCATGCTTGGATGTTCACGTGTTGCGTCTGTTCTACTTTGACCGAGTAACCAACAATATGGACTCTTTGGATGACGACGATTGCCTCATTCTGCTTTTACTGAGACAGAGGAAGAGAAAAAGGAACAGAATTTGGAGCCGAGAACACTTCCTTCTGAGAGAAACCCGTGGTGAATTTCACTGAACATTCTATAATCTGCTTGACAATCCCGATGAAGAACTATTTTTCAATTATACCATTCAATTATATTTTTTCTGAAGTTTTCCCCTGAAAGCATAGAGTTATCTCCCTAGACCCGTTCTGATTGGCTGGCGCGGCGGTGACCGCATGCATTGACTGGAATTTCCATCTTCACGCCTAGAAAAAAGTGTGCATGTTCATTTCACGCTTCACGCGTGAAGTGTGCAGCGTGCAGCATGCAACGTGAACACCGTTCTATGGCCCAGAGCAAGTCATGCTACGTTTGTCCACTTTTCTTTACACGCGTGTAGCGTGTAGTGTGCAGCATGCAGCGTGCAGCGTGAACCTTCTATGGCCCAGCTGCCTTGAGGATTTCCCACTAGAGCAGTCACAAGACGAGACTCTGTGGTATGCATTTGACCAAGTGAGAATAAATCAATGGTCAAATTCTCCAGCCAAATGTGATGCCGGCTTTCCCCTACTTTTCTATGATTAAGGATAGGTTATACCGAGTGATGCAGGACACTCAAACTGGTGAAAAGATAACAGTTATTCATCCCAAAGAGCCATCGGGAACTCGTATTTCAGGTGGCTCACTTTAATCCCATGGCCGGACACTTAAGGCAGGACAAAACACTAGCCCGAATAATGGCCTGGTTCTATTGGCCAGGGATTAGCAGGGATGTCCGTCAGTGGTGTGCGGCATGCCGTGAATGCCAATTAATGAACCCCTCGGCCACTCCAAAAATGCCTTTGCGCCCCCTCCCTTTGAACGAGACCCCTTTTGAAAGAATCGGGATGGATCTTGTCAGGCCATTAGATCAGTCAGCACAGAGATATTGTTTTATTTTCGTTCTGGTGGACAACGCGATATCCGGAAGCAGTGCCTCTCCGCAATATCTCAGCACACAGTACTGCAAAAGCGCTCTTCCGTATTATCTCTCGGGTCGGGGTTCTAAAAGAAATCCTGACAGACCAAGGCACTGCATTTATGTCATGCACACTACGCGAACTGTATGGGCTATGGGGGAAATAAGTATATCCACACCAGTGTTTATCACCCACAAACGGATGGCTTCGTGGAACATTTTAATCAAACACTCAAACATAATTTGGAAGTTCATAAGTGAGGATGCATGTAACTGGGATAAATGGCTCGAGCCCCTGGTATTTGTAGTATGAGAGGTCCTGCAAACCTCCACAGGTTTTTCACCATTTGAATTATTATATGGGCGTAAGCCACGTGGCATATTGGGCATGCTACGTGAAAATTGGGAGGAGGGACCTTCACCTAGTCTCATCTCATTTTCTTCTGCTTATCCGGGGCCGGGTCGCGGAGGCAGCAGTCTGAGCATGGAAGCCCAAACTTCCCTCTCCCCAGACACCTTGGCCAGCTCCTCGGGAAGAACACCGAGGCGTTCCCAGGCCAGCCGAGAGACATAGTCCCTCCAGCGTGTCCTGGGTCTTCCCCGGGGCCTCCTCCCAGGGGGACATGCCTGGAACACCTCCCCAGGGAGGCGACCAGGAGGCATCCGAAAGAGATGCCCGAGCCACCTCAGCTGATTCCTCTCGAAGTGGAGGAGCAGCGGTTCTACTCCAAGCTCCTCTCAAGTGACAGGGTTAGAAGCACAATCTCTAAGGGAGCACCTAGCCACCCTGCGAAGGAAACTCATTTCGGCCTCTTGTATCCGTGATCTTGTTCTTTAGGTCATTACCCAAAACTCATGACCATAGGTAAGGAGTCAGAACGTAGATTGACCAGTAAATCAAGAGCTTCGTCTTTTGGCTCAGTTCCTTCACCACCATGACGGACTGGTAAAGCAACCGCATCACTGCGGAGGCTGCACTGATCCACCTATCGATCTCACGCTCCATCCTTCCCTCACTTGTGAACAAGATCCCGAGATACTTAAACTCCTCCACTTGAGGCAGGACTTCTCCACCAACCTGAAGAGGGCAAGCCACCCTTTTCCAGCCGAGAACCATGGCCTCGGACTTGGAGGTGCCGATTCTCACCCAGCTGCTTCACACTTGACTGCAAACCGCCCCAGTGCATGCTGAAGGTCCTGGTTTGAAGAAGCCAACAGGACAACATCATCTGCAAAAAGCAGAGATGAAATCCTGTGGTTCCCAAATAGGATTCCCTCTGGCCCCTGGCTGCACCGAGAAATTCTGTCCATAAAAATTATGAACAGAACCGGTGACAAAGGGCAGCCCTGCCGGAGTCCAACATACACTGGGAACAGGTCTGACTTACTGCCGGCATTGCGAACCAGACTCCTGCTCTGTTCATACAGGGACCGGACAGCCCTTAGCCCCATACTCCCGAAGCACCCCTCACAGGATACTACAAGGAACACAGTCGAATGTCTTCTCCAGATCCACAAAGCACATGTGGACTGGTTGGGCAAACTCCCATGAACCCTCGAGCACCCGAAGGGTATAGAGCTGGTCCAGTGTTCCACGACCAGGACGAAAACCGCATTGTTCCTCCTGGATCCGAGGTTTGACTATTGGCCGAATTCTCCTCTCCAGTACCCTGGAGTAAACCTTCCTGGGGAGGCTGAGAAGTGTGATTCCCCTATAATTGGAGCACACTCTCCAGTCCCCTTTCTTAAAAAGGGGGACCACCACCCCGGTCTGCCAGTCCAGAGGCACTGTCCAACTGCCACGCGATGTTGCAGAGGTGTGTCAGCCAAGACAGCCCCACAACATCCAGAGCCTTGAGATACTCAGGGTGGATCTCATCCACCCCCGGTGCCTCGCCACCGAGGAGCTTGCAAACCACCTCAGAGTCATCAGCCTCCGCTTCCTCAATGGAAGATGTGACAGTGGGATTGAGGAGATCCTTGAAGTATTCCTTCCACTGCCTGACAATATCCCCAGTCGAGGTCAACAGCTCCCCACCCGCACTGTAAACAGTGTTGGCAGAGTACTGCTTCCCCCTCCTAAGGCGCCGGATGGTCTGCCAGAATTTCCTTGAGGCCGACCGATAGTCCTCCTCCATGGCCTCACCGAACTCCTCCCAGTTCCGAGTTTTTGCCTCTGCAACTGCCCGAGCTGCAGCACGCCTGCCCTGCCGATACCCGTCAGCTGCCTCAGGAGTCCCAGAGGCCAACATGGCCTGAGAGGACTCTTTCTTCAGCTTGACAGCATCCCTTACTTCTGGTGTCCACCACCGGGTTCCGCGATAGCCACCGCGACAGGAACCGGAGACCTTGCGGCCACAGCTCCGAACAGCTGCATCGACAATGGAGGCAGAGAACATGGTCCGCTCAGACTCAATGTCCCCCACCTCCCTCGGAAGCTGGGAGAAGCTCTCCCGGAAGTGGGAGTTAAAGACCTCCCCGACAGACTGCTTGGCCAGATGTTCCCAGCAGACCCTCACCATACGTTTGGGCCTGCCAGGTCTGTCCAGCTTCCTCCTCTGCCAGCAGATCCAACACACCACCAGGTGGTGATCAGTTGACAGCTCAGCCCCTCTCTTCACCCAAGTGTCCAAGACATAGGGCCAGAGATCAGATGAAACGACAAAGTTGATCATCGACCTCCGACCTAAGGTGTCCTGGTGCCACGTGCACTTATGGACACCCCTATGCTCGAACATGGTGTTCGTTATGGACAAACCGTGACTAGCACAGAAGTCCAATAACAAAGCACCGCTCGGGTTCAGATCGGGGAGGCTGTTCCTCCCAATCATGCCCCTCCAGGTGTCACTGTTGTCGCCCACGTGAGCGTTAAAGTCCCCCAGTAGAACAATGGAGTCCCCAGTCTGAGCACCTCTCAGTACCTCTCCCAGGGACTCCAAGAAGGCCAGATAGTCTATACTGCTATTCGGCCCATAGGCACAAACAGCAGCAAGAGCCCTCTCGTTCACTGGGGTAAACTCCAACACATGGCGGCACATAAGCAAGCCCACACCAGCCCACCGCCGCTCACTGTGGGCGACTCCCGAGAAGGAGAATCCAGCCCCTCTCAAGGAGCTGGGTTCCGGAGCCCATGCTGTGCGTGGAGGTGAGCCCAACTATCTCTAGCCGGTACCTCTCAACCTCCCGCACAAGCTCAGGCTCTCCCCCCCCCCAGCGAAGTGACATTCCATGTCCGAACAGCTAGCCGCTGTGTTCGGGGATCAGGTCGTTGAGGCCCCTGCCTTCAACTGCCGCCCAATCCACACTGCACCAGCCCCCTACGGCTACCTCTGTGGGTGGTGAACCCACAGGAGGTCAGGCCCAAGTCACCGCTTCGGGCTGAGCCTGGCCGGGTCCCGTGAGCAAAGGCCCGGCTACCAGGCGCTCGCATACAAGCCCCAACCCCGGGCCTGGCTCCAGGGTGGGGCCCCGGCTGTGCCATACCGGACAACGTCACGGTCCTTGATTTTTTTTTTTATTTCCATAAGGGGTTTTGGCAAACTGCTCTTGGTCTGGCCTGTCACCTAGGACGTGTCTGCCTTGGGAAACCCTAACAGGGGCATAATGCCCCCGACAACATAGCTCTGAGGATCATTCAAGCACACAAACCCCTCCACCACAATAAGGTGGCAGTTCTAGAAGGGGCCTTCACCTAGTAAAAATGAAATTCAGTATGTGTTCGACCTGCGTGCCAAACTCCACACCCTCATGCACTTAACCCAGGAGAATTTGCGGCAGCCACAAGAACGTCAAGTCCTACTGTATGACGGGCATGCGGCTTAGAGAGTTCATGCTGGGAGACAAAGTGCCTGTATTATTGCCCACGTCGAGCTCCAAATTAATCACCAAGTGGCAAGGGCCCTTTGAAGTCATATGGTTAGTCGGGGACATCGACTATGAGGTGAGGCAAATGGACAGGGGTGGGGCATTGCAAATTTACAAATTTTGCAAATTTTCAATCTGTTAAAATGCTGGAAGAATATCACTGTAATTACTTGTAATTATATATGTGACAAATAAAACTTGAACTTGAAATGAGAAAAAAAAAATAGTGTGTTGAAAAGCCAAATAAAACCAAATCTGAACATTACTGCAACAGCCCGCTGTACTTCTGTGCTCCACCCACATCCAGACAGCTTCTACACTGACCATCAAATCGAAATAATGTGGAAGGACCTGAAGCAAGCAGTTCATGTGAGGAAACCCACCAACATCCCAGAATTGAAGCTGTTCTGTACGGAGGAATGGACTAAAATTCCTCCAAACCGGTGTGCAGGACTGATCAACAGTTACCGGAAATGTTTAGTTGTAGTTATTGCTGCACAAGGGGATCACACCAGATACTGAAAGCAAAGGTTCACATACTTTTGCCACTCACATATGTAATACTTGATCATTTTCCTCAATAAATAAATGACCAAGTATAATATTTTTTCCTCATTTGTTTAACTGGGTTCTCTTTATCTACTTTTAGGACTTGTGTGAAAATTTGATGATGTTTTAGGTCATATTTATGCAGAAATATAGAAAATTCTAAAGGGTTCACAAACTTTCAAGCACCACTGTAGAATACTGAGTAGGTGTTGAAATTCATCAAATTTAGCTGAGAGGCTCCTGATAATACAGTGAAGGAAAGAGAGCAACTTGTCAGATAAACAAGAAGAAAGAATCATCTATATCCCCACCATATAGATGAAAAAGAAGTGGTAAAGAAGTTTACATGCAGTAAACCATATGAATGTCATCTTGGATATGAATGTCATGGCAATATTTGGGCTTTCAGTAATTTATTTGAACTGTTCTTTTTCTGTGGCAGAATGAATGTAAAGCATACAGCTTTAATTAAAAAAACAATAGAATTTGGTCCACAAGTTTTAATTTTCTTTGGGTTTTCTGAACTCAACCAGGGTCAAAATTATACATACAAGGTCAAAAATGTACATATGCTCACTTAGATTATTAATTCAGAGGTGCTGAACCTTCCTGTTAGTGATTATGACTGACTACAGCTGGTAGCTTCTCTGTGCCTTCATAAAAAGGGTTTGTTTACAATACTCATTGGATTGACTAACCCACAGTAAAATGGGAAATTCCAAGGACCTCACTGCAGATCTGAGAAAGAGGATCGCAGATATACACAACTCCAGAATGTCTTTTGGAGCCATTTCTAAACAACTGCAAATTCCAAGATCAAGTCAAACAACTGTATGCAAGTTACTGTGAGGTGTAGTCAGTCACTTTTCCAAGCCACTTTGCTTCAAGAAAACCCAAACTGTCACCCTCAGCTGAAAGGACAAAAGAAAAAGCCTTCTAGAAGATAGCTGTATGGTCAGAAAAGCCTTCTGAAGGATAGCTGTATGGTCAGATGAGACAAAGATTGAGCTGTTTGGCCACAATGACCACCATGTACAGAGAGACACTGTACCAGCTGGTGGTCGTGGTAGGATCATCATGCTCTGGGGCTGTTTTGCTGCCAGTGGAACTGGTTCATTGCACAAAGTGGATGGAATAATGAAGGAGGAGGACCACCTCAGAATTCTTCAACATAAAACATCAGAAACTTGAACACAACATGGGACCTGGGAGGTAAAATAGGACAATGAACACAAAACACGCATCAGAGCTGGTTGTGGAGGATAAAGCAGGCTAACATTAAGCTTAAAACAAGTCCTGACGTCAACCCTATTGAAAATATATGGACCGTGCTTAAGTTGAGTCCATGCCAAGAAAAAAAAAATTAATTGAACTCTACCAATTCTACTATGAAGAGTTGTGAAATATCCAACCAGAATTCTGCCAGAAGCTTGTTCATGTTAAAAACGTTTGGTCAAGGTGAATCTTGAGAAGAGACATTTTACCCAAATATTACGCACTTCCTGTTTCCTGAGTTGTTCGCGCTGAGTCCTTTTTCCCGCGAGTGCCGGCGTTAATTACTAATCCTTTTTTAACTTTTTTTCTATAAATAAAGTTCCAGTATCCTCTTCATTTTTATTATACTGTCGCTTTCATTTTTGTACTTTTCACTTTCGCTTTCCTTTTTCCGTTTTTTTTCCCGTTTTTTTCTCTTTCTTTTTTCGGAAGAACGCCAAGACCGGAAGCTTTCTTTTTCTGTCCTCCTGTGTAAAGTCCACAAGCGGAGGCCATCTGATCTGCTTTAATATCAACAGATCTTCATTTAAGGTACGTGAATCTTTTCATCATGGCACACCTTCAGCCTGTTCAGTGTGCTGAGTGCAGGATGTTTAGTCATTCTTCCTCCGTCACTAGCGATAGCTCTATTAGCTTTACTTGTGATAAGTGCAGATTAGTTAGCTCTCTGACGGAGAAGATTACAGTGCTAGAAGCGCGTGTCCAGGCTTTAGAGCAGGTTAGTGAGCGTGAAAACAGTGTAGTTTCTGTTAGGGAAAGTCTGGACGCCCTAGGTGGAGTTAGCAATCCCCCAACTCCGGCATTAGAGCCCTTACAGCGGGGCGAATGGGTGACGGCTCAACGGCATAAGCATAGAGCCAAAGCTACCACTGAGGCTCGCCCACGGGAGCACCACTCCTCTCCACGTCACGTGTCGAACAGGTTTGCTCTCCTTAGTGATGCACCCACTGAGAAACCTGAAAGAGCTCTGGTTATAGGGGACTCTATCATACGGCACGTGAAATTAGCTCAGCCTTTAGGGGCACCAGCAGCTTTAGTCAGGTGTATACCGGGAGCCAGGGCGCCGGACATAGCAGGTAATCTTAGGGTCCTAGGCAAGCACAGGTTCTCAAAGATAGTTATCCATGCAGGAGCTAATGATATACGCCTTCGTCAGTCTGAGGTTACTAAGAGTAACTTTGTAGAGGTGTTTAAATTAGCGAAGGCGATGTCCGATGCCGTAGTATGCTCTGGCCCCATCCCAATGCGGCGTGGCGATGTAGCTTACAGCAGGTTATGGTCGCTGAACTGCTGGTCGCTCTACTAATACATCCATTTGTGGGTGATATACTCTGGTGCGGATGGACTTAATCCCCAGTAACCCATACAGATCGCGCAGTGTGCGTGACATAAATGAGGTGCCTTGGTCTGTCAGGATTTCTTTCGGAATCCCAACCCGGGAGATAACGCTGAAGAGCGCTTCCGCAATACTGCGTGCTGAGATATTGCGGAGAGGCACTGCCTCCGGATATCGCGTTGCATAGTCCACCAGAACTAAAATAAAGCGATATCCCCGTGCTGACCGATCTAATGGCCCAAAGAGATCCATCCCAATTTGCTCAAACGGGGTCTCGATTAGAGGAAGAGGGCGCAACGGCGCTTTTGGAGTGGCCGCGGGATTTACTAGTTGGCATTCACGGCACGCTGCACACCACCGACGGACATCCCCGCGAATCCCAGGCCAATAGAACCGAGCCATTATTCGAGCTAGTGTTTTGTCTTGCCCCAAGTGTCCAGCCATGGGATTAAAGTGAGCCGCATGGAATACGAGTTCCCTGCAGCTCTTTGGGATTAACAACTGGGTTACTCGTTCCTTGGTTTGAGTGTCCTGCATCACTTGGTACAATCTATCTTTAATAATGGCAAAATAGGGGAAGGTTGGTGCCACGCTTGGCTGAAGAGTTTGACCATCGATTACTCTCACTTGGTCAAATGCATGCCGCAGAGTCTCGTCTCGTGACTGCTCTAATGGGAAATCCCCAAGAGAATCCCCGAGAGAGGGAGGAAGAGCGGAGTGCTCCTCACTCTGATGCGGTGTTGACGCAGACAGCTCTGCGACAGCTTCTCCAGCCAATGCCACACCAGGATCTTCCCGTGACCTACTAGGGCAGGACCCACTGTGTGTTAAATACTCCATTAATTCTTTAAATCCCAGCCAATCAGTACCCAAGATCAACGAGTGGGTAAGACGAGGATTAACCTCTGCCTTCATTTTATGCATTTGGCCCTGGAATAGAATATGGACAGACATAGAGGATAATGGTGAACATCCCCATGCACACACAACACTTTCACCGCTTGTGGTCCCCCAATGCCTCACCTTGCACCAGGCGTTGGTGAATTGAGGTCTGATTGCAACCGGAATCCACCAAAGCGTGATATGTATCCCCTTGAATACTCACTGGTACGCGATACATTCTGGCCCGATCGGGGGCGGTTTCTGGCACGTCGGGGATCTGGATGACAGCCCACACCTCCTTTGTGGGGCTCTGAATCAGGAGACGCTCCGATTCCCCGCCACGCCAGCACACCGGCCCAGGCTTTCCCTCTGCACTGGTGTTATGGGTGTCACTCACCTGAGGGGGAGACAACACAGACACATAAGAGGGAGATAGGAGGACACCACAGGTGCGACGGGCCAGCTGGGGAGGAGCCAGCCGACGCCTTTGTGGCAGGGGAACGGGGTGGGGAGGGGGACCAGAGAGAGAGAGGGGGAAGAGAAGCGAGGGGAGGCGCCTTGTCTGCCTGCCATCAGAGCCGCCTCCAGATGGTCCTCCGCCAGCTCGATGGCTCATTCTAGCAATGCTGGGCGGTGACACTGGACCCATTCTGCCGTTCCTTCCGGAAGTTGAGAGATAAACTGCTCCAGTGCCACCAGATCGATGATCTCCTCGGCATCGCGGTCTTCAGCCCTCAGCCACCGCCGGCAGGCGTCCCGGAGTTGCTGGCTGAATGCAAACGGCCGGCCGACCTCCACCAGTGTCAGCGTCCGGAAGCACTGATGGTGTTGCTCCGGGGAGCGGCCGAGCCACTGCAGGATGGCTTTCCTCAGGTCTGCATAGACCAGCCGTCTGTCAGCAGGGAGCTGCTGTGCGGCGAGCTGCGCCTCGCCAGTTAGGAGCGGGAGGAGGCGCGCCACGCGCTGCTCCAGCAGCCACCCCCACATCTCGGCTGTTTGCTCAAAGAAAGCGAGGAACGCTTCTGGATCATCCTGCGGTCCCATCTTCATGAGGGTGGCGGTAGCGGTGGCTGGCGGCCCTGCCGATGTGAGCCGGTGCCGGAACGCCTGGCGATCTTCCTGCTGGGCCAGCATCAAGGCTTCCAAGCACTGCTGCTGCTCCTTCCAGAGGGTGATCAGCTCTTGATGCTGGTTCTGCTGGGTGGTAGCGAGGGCAAGGATGAGCTCTTTGAACGGGGAGGACTCCATGGGGCGATTCCCTTCTGTGCGTCCTGGGTTTCGGCACCACTGTAGTAAACCACGATGTGGGTGGAGCACAGAAGCACGGCAGGCGAGAGTTTGTGTTTACACACGCGCACTTTATTCAGCTTTCTTTCTTTCTTTCTTTCTTTCTTTCTTTCTTTCTTTCTTTCTCACACAAGTGTTGTGGTCAGGGATCCCCCCTTCTCTCCTCTCCCCCTCCCTTTATACTCCATCCCTGCAACAACCCCCCCCCCACACACACACACAAATTGACATCAGGTGTAATGACCTAGCCACTTACCTTCCCCGACCCCGCCCTCCATTCACAGACTGCTGCTTGGCCACACCCCCGCTGCCACACTTGGCATTTGGAGTTCCCGGGAAACATTGATTTTCATGACATCACATGCTGGATGCCTCCCTCTGAATCCTACGTCAGCACTGGTTTGTTTATGAAAAAATGACCTGGTGGTTTTCTGCAAATTTCTTCAACTTTATTGCAGAATTATTAAAATGGCGAACAGATGTATCGTAGGAGGGTGTAGCAACACCAATCCCGATGGGATTAGTATTCATCGTTTTCCAAAAGACCGTACAATGAGAGAGAAATGGGAACGCTTGGTCTACACAGGCTGTGCACTGAAACCATACAAAGTTTGCGCAGCCTGCTTGCGCTTCCACAGATAACGTCACGATTCTGGCTCCAGACTCCCTTGGGATTTTTCCAGATGCGTTTTGTTATTTTATTTTATTTTTTTCTGCTGTAGACAGATGGCCTTGTGCAAAGTTAACCTTCTGGATGATGAGTGTGTAAAGGGACATACTTTCATATAAAAAAAAAATGAAATTGGTCCAGAATATGCCCTTTAAGAGTCAAACAGAAAAAGTATGGCAGGAGAACTGGGACACCAGTGATACAGGAAGACATCTCTACAATATACAAAAGCATGTGGGTGACGGGAGAAACAGAAGAGAGGAAACCATCATCACCCATCTAAGAATAGGTGGATTTATGGTATGGTGCCTTATCCACCTGAGCCACGATGCCCCTTTTATTTTTATTTTTAACCTTTACTTTCCTTTTAAATACTTTAACTTTCTCTGCTCCGGTCGCCACAAGCTCGTCTTCTCTCTGTCTCTCACACAGATCTGACCACACAGGGGCGTCATGACCTGCCAATCATCTTCAATTAAGGTGGGACCTTACCAACTCTGCGCTCTGATTGGCTGATCATCTCTCTGTTGGTTCAGATGAGAAAAACAGTAAAGCTATATGGCTGATCATCTCCCTTATTGTTCAACACAGAAAATACTAACATTATATTAACACATCATGAACATTTTTAACCCTTTATTGTCACTGGCTTACACAGACATTGTAATCAGCCAGAATCAGTGCAGCATGTGGTAGTGGAGTGTGACTTCGATAAGGAAGAGCGAAAGAAGCTAAGTGAAGCACTTAAAGAAATAAAGCTTAACTTCACACTAGAGAACATCTTAGGTAAGGCATTAGGAGATATATATGGCCAACTAATAACATTTTTAAAAGAAACAGGTGTAATAGAGAACATTTAGGGGTTTTTCCCCCTGCCAAGCTTCTGTTCCACACTCAATCCAGTAGGTGGCGGTGATGCACCTTTAAGCTGGCATACCAACTGCCATTAAACCAGAAGAAGAAGAAGTAGCACAGGTGCTAGAAGCTGTAGAGCACATGTTGCAGCAGACAATAGAAGGTGAAGTTTAATTGAAGATTGGGTAAAAACTAAACTTACTGGCCATTTTTGGGGATACCACTGGTAGGTTAATGTTGATATTTGATTTGTTAAACTTTCAAGATGGCGGCGTGTATGGAAGCAGCGGCCCCTCTCTCTCTGTGTTTAGTGTCTAAAAGTGCATGTTCTAATGTATGTCTGTGTGCTTTATATCTGCGTACATGTGTGAGTCGTGCACTGACAACGTCGGTCACAAGATATTGTCACCACTGCTTTCTAGCTATAGGAAATATGACCAAACATCTCATCTTGGACCAGAAAGTCATTGAGGAATTTCGAGGCCTGGGGCTTCCGCCGGATTACCACATCACCGGACTCTCCTGCTGTGTCTCACCCAGAGAGGAGGCACCAGAAGCGGTTTGAAAGGAAACAGAAGCGTGGTAAGCACTGAGGTATCCAGGCTAGCCCAGCCGCTAGCCCACACAGACCCATGATACCATCCCTCATTCTGGCCAATGTATGCTCACTAGACAACAAAATAGATCACATAGAACTCATGAGATCTGCGCTACGTGATGTGAGGGATTGCTGTGTTTTCATCTTTACGGAATCCTGGCTGAATGACAACATCCCGGACTCTGCTATCCAGCTAGCTGGGCATGCTACCATGCTGACTGAGCCTTTATGGAAGGAGGAAGGACTTGCGGCGGGGGAGTGTGTCTTTGCATCAGTGATGCTTGGTGCCAGAATGCTGCTGTTGTGCACAAACACTGTTCTCCACTGGCGGAGTTTATCATCATCAAGTGCCGACCCTTCTACCTACCGAGGGAGTTTACATCAATTCTGCTCGTCGCTGTTTATATCCCCCCCCACCACTAACACCAACGTTATGAGCGAGGCACGCAGTGAACTCTACTAGGCCATCAGTGAACAACAGACAGCGCACCCAAACGGATTCCTCATCACAGCAGGTGACTTCAATCATGCAGATTTAAAGGTTTTACTGGCCAAATTACATCAGCATATGGACTTTCCAACAAGAGGTGACAACTTACTGGACTTGGTATACACAACTCAGAAAGGAGCTTATAAAGCCTCCCCCTCCCCCACCTGGGTCTCTCTGATCACATTACCATCATGCTGAGACCTGCATATAGACCACTTGCATGTGACGTCACATCCGATCCAGATTGTAAACAGACGCCATCTTGTCGGTCAAACGCCATATTTCCACCTTCTACTTCTACTTCTGGTTCTAGAAGTGGAAGTAGAAGGAGGAAATATGGCATTTGACCGACATAAAAAGTTTAGTTTTTACCCAATCTTCAATTAAACTTCACCTACTTCTGGTTCTACTTCTACCTTCTGGAAAACCCTACTATATACAATTCTACTACATCAACACCACTGAAAATCAATAAAACATAAGACGAGTGGAATCCTGTGTCCGAGTCCTTCCCTTTCAAGTGTGGGAAACCCATGATGCTCACATACACTTGACAGTAGGCTGCCACGGGACCCTGACAGGCGTGCAAAATGGATTGCTGCTATCAGGTATACCATATATACAGTAATAGTGATAGACTACTGATACTTGATCTAACTGATAATATAAAATATTCAACCATAATAGTGGATATGGTGGCGCATGATGGGGATGCTGCGGCTACAAGCTCTCCCTACCTGTGCACGTTTTTTATGTTTTTTGTGTGTATTTTTGCATGTTGTTCATCTGTACCAGACTTCAATATCCACTACAACCGTATGGACTTACTGGCCATTGGTTTCCAGCAGAAAATGACGGTTTGTAGTGATTTCCATCGCATGCACAACATTCCGGATGAGATAGCGAGACCAGTGGGGTCTCCGTGGATTGTTATCGGGTCTGGCAGGCGAAGGAGGCGGCGTCGGGAGAGGAACAAAAGCGAGACTGCAGAGCCGGCCTGTTGACTAAGCTCAGAAAACAGCCACTCAAACCTCCACTGCCAAGCCTCTACCTCTCCGACGCCAGATCCATGGTAAACAAGACGGACTATTTGGAATTACAGCTGGAATTACCTTATTCTATTCTATAATCGGCTGGTCAGTGCTATACTAGATACTACTGATATATCTAGTATCAGTACTAGTACTCAATACTTAAGTGACTTACCCATCCAATGAGGATTGTTATTTTCTTGTTTACAAGATGCCACATCTGAGGGGGGCTGACAAATCCTGAATTTCTGTAAAGATAACTGTCCAGAGATTTATAAGCACGCAATGCTTCACCACTGAACAGCGAGGGAAAGTTAATGAGGTAATTATACACATCTGGGTATTCCACCTCTGGCAGTTCAATATCCACTGACACGGTCGTGAAAACTACGTCCGGTAATCAATAAGGGTCACTAATCTGTAGGTCGTTTATTTTAGACATATATCTAGTTATCTGTTCATTAGAAAAATGAGCCATGTAGTCCGTCGGTTGAAATTGATCCATTTTGTATACGAGTGCAACAATATTCAGCTGTGTTGATCTTCTTGTCGGTCAACAACACAGCTGAATATTGTTGCACTCGTATACAAAATGGATCAATTTCAACCGACAGACTACATGGCTCATTTTTCTAACGAACAGATAAACAGCCGCCATCTTGAAGATGGCGGCTGTTTACATTCCAGCTGGGATTCAGTCACGTGACTGCAAGAGGTCTATAGACCCAGAATGAGAGCCATCAGACCATTGCAAAAGGAGGTACGTATGTGGCCAGAGGGGGCCTCCTATGCTTTGAAAGATTGTTTTAGCACTACACACTGAGACATTTTCAAAGAAGTAGCCACTTACAATGACCACATAGACTTAGAGGAATACACTGAGGCCGTCACGTCATACATCGCTAAATGCACTGATGATGTCACTCACTGCAAAACCATCACTGTTTGTGCTAACCAGAAGCCTTGACTGACAGGAGAGGTTCACATGCTCCTGCGGGCTTGGGACACAGCCTTTAGGGCCGGTGACACCACAGGTCTAGCAACAGCCAGAGCCAACCTGTCCCGCGGCATCAGGGAGGCAAAACATCAGTACAGCAAGTCTGTGAATATTCTCAATCATCCAGGTCATAGTAAACTGTGGGTGGTAGAAATGGGCAAAACTGACAGGACCATGACTGGGAAATGCAGGTCGACCTTGATCATAAACTTGTCTTTCCGACAGAGATAGTAACAATTACTCTCAGGCCAGACTTCATTCTGTGGTCAACTTCCCAGAAAATTCTATACATCCTGGAACTGACGGTACCATGGGAAGCTGCTGTTGAAGAGGCATCAGAGCGGAAAAGCCTGAAGTATGCTGAAATAGCAGCCCAGGCAGAACAATGCAACTGGCATACCAAGGTGTTCCCAGTAGAAGTTGGGTGTAGAGGGTTTGTTGCCAAGACTACAACTAGGCTCCTGAACAGAATGGGAGTGAAAGGACAGGCCTTCCGACAAGCAGTGAAATCACTCTCAGAGGCTGCGGAGTGAAGCAGCAACTGGCTGTGGATCAAGAGGAAGGACTCCAGTTGGGCTATGAGATGACCATTGAGGGGTAAAAACAGAGGGGGGCACACCTGGGATGCCAGGTGTCACCGTGGAGCCCTCTGGAGGTGTCGTGGGCCTAAATCAATGAAACATCAAGGAAGGATGATGACCCCACCTGATGACCCCAATGAAGTTTTACCACTCTCCCACTCAAGACAACATGCAAGAAGCAGTGCTGATTATTTAAGGGATTGTACCATCAAGTCCTACAAGCTCTACTATTTTCATCTCATTCTCATTATCTCTAGCCGCTTTATCCTTCTACAGGGTCGCAGGCAAGCTGGAGCCTATCCCAGCTGACTACGGGCGAAAGGCGGGGTACACCCTGGACAAGTCGCCAGGTCATCACAGGGCTGACACATAGACACAGACAACCATTCACACTCACATTCACACCTACGGTCAATTTAGAGTCACCAGTTAACCTAACCTGCATGTCTTTGGACTGTGGGGGAAACCGGAGCACCCGGAGGAAACCCACGCGGACACGGGGAGAACATGCAAACTCCACACAGAAAGGCCCTCGCCGGCCCCAGGGCTCGAACCCAGGACCTTCTTGCTGTGAGGCGACAGCGCTAACCACTACACCACCGTGCCGCCCCTCTACTATTTTATTTATTTTATTTTTATTTTTTAGATGATTTTATCTTCTTTTTTCAGACATGCTTTACTTTTTCTCTGATTCAGGAGCTTTGTAGAAAATTTGAATTTCGCTCTGGGCATTAATAAAGTAATTCTGATTCTGATTAATAATAAGTTCCATAAAAAATAAATGTCTTCATGCAGAATGTATAATGTTTATAGAAAAAAAAGAAATCTTATCAGACTATTTTAAGTGTATGCACTATTATGAGATTTATTACACTGATATGAAAGTTTAGAATGTCTCAAATTCTGTTTTTTCTTTGGCAAAATCTGTTTCTTCAGAAATAAAATTTCCTCAAACTACTGCGTCTTTCTGTCCTGCTGCTGGTGGAAACACACCCTACTGTGTGTAAGAACATTTTTAACAATTTTGTGTCTTGAACCATTTTCTGTTCAAAAAATGCACTGAATTTATTCAGACCCCTTCAAAAAAATAATATTTAAAATATAAAATAGGAGGCGGCACGGTGGTGTAGTGGTTAGCGCTGTCGCCTCACAGCAAGAAGGTCTGGGTTCGAGCCCCGTGGCCGGCGAGGGCCTTTCTGTGCGGAGTTTGCATGTTCTCCCTGTGTCCGTTTCCTCCAGGTGCTCCAGTTTCCCCCACAGTCCAAAGACATGCAGGTTAGATGACTCTAAACTGAACGTAGGTGTGAATGAGTGTGTGAATGGTTGTGTGTCGATGTGTCAGCCCTGTGATGACCTGGCGACTTGTCCAGGGTGTACCCCGCCTTTCGCCCGTAGTCAGCTGGGATAGGCTCCAGCTTGCCTGCGACCCTGTAGAACAGGATAAAGCGGCTAGAGATAATGAGATGAGATATAAAATAGGGAATAAATACAGAGTTATTTTGCAAGCTTTGGAATCTATCCATATAAAGATTATTTGCAAATCATTGAATTTCAGTTTTAATTTCAACATACAATATCACCCTTTTTCTGATTTGGGGCTGTTTTTTCTCTCAGATGCCTGATTTAATGTCAGTGATGTGTCTCGCTCCCCATGTTCTAAACTCATTTGTAGTAGTTTATTATACTTTAAAACTAACAGATGATGCAATCAATTAAAATAATAAAATAGTGTTAAGTTTAATTATCAGGGCATTAAAACTCATCTGTGTTGTTACTTTTCTCTTTCTATTAAAGGCCAAATGACGACTATTAATCAAACTCAGGTTTATAAAAGATGCTTCGTAAACTCAAGATCCAAACACTGTGTTAAAACAAAACTTTATTAAACAGAGATCAGTTTAAATCCCAGAGGGAGCGCTCGTGTCTCTCTCCATCACTACACACTGGGAACTGCACACACTTCAGGCCTCACACACTGGTTTCCTGTGAGGCACTGGCGGCTCGTTAATAGGGGCGATTTGGGCGACGCACTCCCAAACAGGGAGGGAGATTTTTTTTTTTTTATCTACTCCTACTACCACGGCAACAGTAATGTCATTGTCCAATCAGGCTAAGGTCGCGCCTGGTGTAGCCACGCCCTTTTGGGGCGATTTCTGTCAGGTTCAGATTTGCCCCAAAATCTCCCATTGACACTAATGGTACGCACATTTTTTTTCGAAAATCATGCTCCCAATGCATTTTCTATTAGGTTTTATGTGCTCGCACAAGCAGCGTGCTTACGTCATACGCCTGTTGCGCCGCGCAAGTGTTGCCAGATTGGGGCTTTTAAGTGCATTTTGGAGGGTTTTGAACATAATTTTGGGCTGGAAAACGCAACTTGCGCGGGAAATGTGTGAACATTCTATGAAGATGGTGGCGAGTGTTGAGTGCAACAATATGATAGCGTCTCTGAAAGAAGTTCCCTTTAGTCGTCGTGCCAATGAGGAGAAAACGGCAATCAAACAGCTAGGACCTCCTAGACCGAATTTAAACATCAAGCAAGTGTCTACGAAGGGGGAGAAGACCTACTCAAGAGGTTTTAACAAGAACTGGTACCACCGGAAAACTTGGCTAGCTGGCTGTGATGTAGTCAATGCTCTTTTTTGCTACCCTTGCGTTCTCTTCCACCCTGGAAGTAGCACAGCAGACAGTACAGTGATATCTGATATTTGAATTTACTAGGCAAAAGTTGTTTTTTTGTGTGTGTGTGTGTGTGTGTGTGTGTGTGTGTGTGTTACCAATGGCAGTTTAACATTGCCATGTTTTTGTTTTACCAATGGCAGTTTAACATTGCCATGCTTGGAATATTTCAGTAGCCTCAAGTTCTCTCTGACTTGGTGTAAATTAAGCATATTTTCAGTTTTTATATATTGTACAGTATGTGTTCATTGGAGCCAGCAGCACCTTACCTTTTTTCCAACTTGTTAAGCCAAGTTGCACTGACTACAAAACCTTGTGTAACCTTGTGTGTATATAGCTAAATAACTAAAGCCTTTTGTGTTCATTGACATGCTTGTAATACTTTAAATTTCCTTTTAAGGCATGGCTTTCTGGAGGAATTCTTGGGGAAAAAAACTGCAGAATTTATTTAGAATTATTTGTTGTTAAAATGGTGCAATTCCATATAAAAAAACCCCACATAATTAAGCTGCACATGTTTGTTTGATGGTTCTGCTTTTCTTCATCTTTTCCAAAACTTAAACACTTGTTTTTGGATTTATATCCTGCCACTTTAATTGCATTCTTTAGAATTGAAGAAATTAGAATATGTTTATAATTAAGAATTTGTGTCTACTTATTATAGAATACTGGAATAATATGAGATAGAATACTGGAATAATATGAGAAAATAAATGAGTAATGTAATATTAATTGATTGTGATGCCAGATGTTTTGCTTTGAAGACTTCACAATGAATCTTCCTTAGTTTTAGCCTGGCAAGCCAGACTAAATGTGAATATTTGCCACTCGTAGGCAAAAATATTTTTGGCCGCTAGGCGGGTGGGTCTAGTTTACTAGGCGACCTTAGTTTGCCACCTTTAACTTGTTTAGTGTTGCCACCTAGTGGAGAGAAGAGATATTGTCTATATTGATATCTGAATTTACCAGGCAAAAACAAGTTTGGCCAATTGATTTGCTACCTAGGTCAATTTACTTCAGTCCTGTGGACATTTACGGTCCGTGTAGACATAACGGGGGAAAATTGCCCCCCCCCCCCCCCCCCGAAAAAAAATTCAGGAGCCGCCACTGCTGTGAGGCCTTCACTAATGTGCAGCTCCACACGTGCGCTAGCGTATGGGGAAAAACCACAAACACCACCGATCCAGTATCGTCAGGATTCTCTGTTCAGACACAAATATACAGTACAAAACAACACAAAGCAAAATAAAACTACAGTTTCAGATGGAACAGCTGGAAAAGGGCTGATGATCAGGAGAAGGACGCCTGGGATCCAGTCCTGTTCTAAAGGAATGCCATAATTAGGTGTAAACCATGATATGATGATGAGACTTAAGATCGGCCTACGCCTAGTCAAAACCTGAAAAGGTGAATTAAACAAGAAGGTGGAAAAGGATGAAGTGATTTCATTATGAACTTTGTTTGGATGACTAGAACATTAATTCTTCTTATAAGTCTTCTCTAACTGGACACAATAGAGTCAGAAAGTGCTAAGTGTGTTGGAAAGGTCTTCAGGAGCAGGATCAGGGCCATTTCTGACTTTAATTTTAGTATAATGTGTTAAATGGGTGTGAACAAGAAGTCAAGAAATGAGATGAAAAATTTTAATTTTTTTAACTTTGATCAAAAACACTTCCAATGTTCAGGTATTTATAGATTTTATTTTTAGAATATAGTTCACACACACACACTTCCCCTTCTGCTTTTTCATTTTATCCTTGGGCATTTTTCTGATCTTTTTATTTTTACTGCTTGACCATTTTGTAGTTTATTAGATTATTATGGTTTCAGAATGGGATCAGAAATTTAAACATAATGTAAGTAAACTATGTGCAAACATGACAAAATCAATATAAAATATTTTAATTGTCCAGTCATATGTGACAACAAATAAAATAAATGACAAAAGAAAAGTACACATGGGGAAAAGTGTAAAGGAATAGCAGTGTTTGGTCAGATCAATCCCACAGTCCAAAGACATGCAGGTTAGGTTAACTGGTGGCTCTAAATTGACTGGAGGTGTGAATGTGAGTGTGAACGGTTGTGTGTCTGTGTGTCGCCCTGTGATGATCTGGTGACTTGTCCAGGGTGAACCCTGCCTCTCACCCATAGTCAGCTGGGATAGGATCCAGTTTACCCACGACCCTGCACAGGATAAGCAGCTACAGAGAATGGATGGATGGTCAGATCAATTAATCACTTCAGAATCCTGTCGAGAGAGAGAGAGAGAGAGAGAGAGACACACACACACATGCGTTCATTGCTCACTGAAAGGAATAGAAAATGTAAAGTAAATACATGCATGGGTTGGTAGCTTGTAATACTGAGAGCCCGTAAGAAAAGTTTCAGGCATGTTTGACCATTTATAAGAAAGCTGTGAGCGTTTCTGTATCGCTGCTCTAATGCCACCAGGAGGCCGCCATGTTACCTGTTGGAAGGGCGATGTGTGACGTCATTTGGGCGCAAGGCTGAGTGTAGCTCTTCAGTAGTGAAGGGGCAAAGCGAAAGGTCTGCTAAGGTGAGAATGTCGATTTTTTCACTATACATCTGAAATAGTGTATTAATGAGCTGCAACCCTGACCTTTGGACAAACCTGAACTCTTTACCTGTAAAACGAGGCTGAAACTGCGTTATACTACTCGTTAGCACGCTTCGCATGCTCTCGACTCATTCATGAAAAACTCCATCAAGGCATCCCCAGGCTAACAACAAGTGGTCCTCTTGATGACAGCAGGAAACAATAAAATATAACAGACAATAATAAACTATCAAAATTCTATAAACAGTGATGGAAAAAAGACATAAACAAAAATATGCTAACTGCAATTATCACAGAGTACAACTAGATCAGGGCCCCCCAAACAGCATTAGCTTCTGGCCGGGGACCCCCTTTCAAATCCACAGACAATGCTACAAAATATGTAAAGAAACATCAACTTTTAGAATGTTTTCTCTTACTTTTATTCAATAATTGTTACATTTGTTTAGCATAAGAACTAACTAACATGTTTCCAACACATTTTTGCACTGAACAATAAACTTTTCAACAAACTGTTGATAAGAACAGCACAAAAGAAATCAAACCACTCTCAATTGTGTGCGTGTGTGTCTGGGAATGACAGACGGTTTACACTAGTGGGAGGGATGGGCTTGGTGGCTCCTACATAGTTTGTCAACCCTGGGCTTAATTTCCATCAGTGCCATACGCATGTCATTGTCCACATGTAGACGTGCTCTATGTTTGGTTTTGAGTACCTTTAAAGTTGAAAAGCCAGACTCACACAAGTAGGTTGTTGCAAAAGGGAGAAGGCATTTCAATGCCCTGTCAGCCAAGCTGGGATCGTCTTTTCTTACATGTAGCCAGTAGTTAGACAGGGGAAGAGCCTCAAAGTCCATTTTTAAATCCCCTGAGTTTGTCATCTCAATCAGCTCCTCCTGTGACTTTAAGTCCAGACTAGAACCGACACCGGGGGCAAAGGGGTTCCTAACCCAGTTTAAATGTGTGTTTTCGAGGTCAGGGAAATAGTCTTTGAAATATCCTTGGAGGTGCTCCAGGTGGGACTGGATCAATGGAGAGACGGAGCCCAAATCATCACATGACAGCAGCTCCTGGTGAAGTACGTAGTGGGAACATTTCTGTAACTCCCTCCTGGAGCTTGTTTGACCACAGCATGATCTTTTTTGGAAAAAGCACGCACTTTGTCTTGCACCTGGAGTATGTACGTGTCACGTCCTTGCATGCTTTGATTCAGTACATTTAGATGCTGGAAAATGTCTGACGTATGCAAGTTTGCAGATCCAGGTTGCATCGGTGAACCGATCTGCCAGCTGATGCTTTTCAGATGAGAGGAACTCTGCAACCTCCCTCTGCAGCTCATAGACACGGTTCAAAACTGCCCCTGTGACAGCCAGCGCACGTTCGAGTGAAGCAGCAGCCCCTCAAAACGAGCACCTAACTCATTACAAAGCAGAGTAAACAGTCTGTGTTTCATGGGACGGGCTTTAATAAAATTCGCTACTTGTATAACCTCCTGTAGTACCTGATTCAACTCGTTATCCATCCTTTTTGTGACCAGTGCCTCGCAGGGCTGTTGGTTTGTTCCTTCAGTCTCTTCTTCAAAAACCTGTCCATTTTTCACTAGCAATACACTAGTTTGAGGAGCAAAGCAGCTTGATAAATGGTGCAAACCGCAATGTCACAGGCAATCGGAGCGATGAGCATGGCAAACAACGTTTCAATATGATGTATTATTATTAATAATTATATTTTATAATAATGATTAAAAACTAATTACAATATATTTAATAATTATTATTTTAAAAATATATATATTTTTTGCAATTTTTTGTTATCATCCCTCCAACTTTCTGAGGCCCCCCTAGCGCCCCCTGGAGGCCCCCACTTTGAAAACCACTGAACTAGATTGGAAGTAGCACCAAAATTATTAAAAATTAGTTACACACACACACACACACACACACAAAAAAAAAAACTGGGTTTGGAATTTACAACCCCAATTCCAAAAAAGTTGGGACAAAGTACAAATTGTAAATAAAAACAAAGGAGTTGGCTAAAATGATTGCCACTGATTTCCAGCCCTTTTCCATTGTGGAGAACAAAGGTTTTAAAAGTTTTGTCAAATCCTTAAATCCCACGTACACTCTACCCAGTAAAAAAACACTGTCCCTAACAGAGGCGATTCTAGGGTCTGGTGGGGCCCCAAGCAGAAATCCCCCCCCCCCCCTCCATCCCACCCCACACAACAGAAATTCACTAGGACAAACTCTTTATTTTAATAAAACATCAACAAATTCTAAACCCCTATGGAGAAAAAATCCAGGACCGTGACGTCGCCCGGTAGGACGCAGCCGGGGCCCCACCCTGGAGCCAGGCCCGGGGTTGGGGCTCGTATGCGAGCGCTTGGTGGCCGGGCCTTTGCCCATGGGGCCCGGCCGGGCTCAGCCCGAAGAGGTGACGTGGGCCCGACCTCCTGTGGGTTCACCACCCACAGAGGTAGCAGTAGGGGTTTGGTGCAGTGTGGATTGGGTGGCAGTCGAAGGCAGGGGCCTCGACGACCTGATCCCCGGACACAGCGGCTGGCTGTTGGGACATGGAATGTCACTTCGCTGGGGGGGAAGGAGCCTGAGCTTGTGCGGGAGGTTGAGAGGTACCGGCTAGAGATAGTCGGGCTCACCTCCACGCACAGCTTGGGCTCTGGAACCCAGCTCCTCGAGAGGGGCTGGACTTTCCACTTCTCTGGAGTCGCCCGTGGTGAGCGGCGGCGGGCTGGTGTGGGCTTCCTTATAGCTCCCCAGCTCAGCCGCCATGTGTTGGAGTTTACCCCAGTGAACGAGAGGGTCGCCTCTCTGCGCCTTCGGATTGGGGAGAGGGCTCTTGCTGTTGTTTGTGCCTACGGGCCAAATAGCAGTATAGAGTATCCGGCCTTCTTGGAGTCCCTGGGAGAGGTACTGAGGGGTGCTCAGACTGGGGACTCCATTGTGCTACTGGGGGACTTCAATGCTCACGTGGGCGATGACAGTGACACCTGGAGGGGCGTGGTTGGGAGGAACGGCCTCCCCGATCTGAACCCGAGTGGTGTTTTGTTATTGGACTTCTGTGCTAGTCACAGTTTGTCCATAACGAACACCATGTTCGAGCATAGGGGTGTCCATAAGTGCACGTGGCACCAGGACACCTTAGGTCGGAGGTCGATGATCGACTTTGTAGTCGTGTCATCTGATCTCCGACCCTATGTCTTGGACACTCGGGTGAAGAGAGGGGCTGAGTTGTCAACTGATCACCACCTGGTGGTGAGTTGGATCCGCTGGCGGAGGAGGAAGCTGGACAGACCTGGCAGGCCCAAACGTATGGTGAGGGTCTGCTGGGAACGTCTGGCCGAGCACTCTGTTGGGGAGGTCTTTAACTCCCACCTCCGGGAGAGCTTTTCCCAGCTTCCGAGGGAGGCGGGGGACATTGAGTCTGAGTGGACCATGTTCTCTACCTCCATTGTGGACGCAGCTGTTCGGAGCTGTGGCCGCAAGGTCTCCGGTGCCTGTCGTGGCGGCAATCCCCGAACCCGGTGGTGGACACCGGAAGTAAGGGATGCCGTCAAGCTGAAGAAGGAGTCCTATCGGGCCATGTTGACCTCCGGGACTCCTGAGGCAGCCGACGGGTATCGGCAGGCCAGGTGTGCTGCAGCTCGGGCAGTTGCAGAGGCAAAAACTCGGAACTGGGAGGAGTTCGGGGAGGCCATGGAGAAGGACTATCGGTCGGCCTCGAAGAAATTCTGGCAAACCGTCCGGCGCCTCAGGAGGGGGAAGCAGTACTCTGCCAACACTGTTTACAGTGCGGGTGGGGAGCTGTTGACCTCGACTGGGGACATTGTCAGGCGGTGGAAGGAATACTTTGAGGATCTCCTCAATCCCACCGTCATGTCTTCCACTGAGGAGACTGAGGCTGATGACTCAGAGGTGGACTCGTCCATTACCCAAGCCGAAGTCACTGAGGTGGTTTGCAAGCTCCTCGGTGGCAAGGCACCGGGGGTGGATGAGATCCGCCCTGAGTATCTCAAGTCTCTGGATGTTGTGGGGCTGTCTTGGTTGACACGCCTCTGCAACATCGCGTGGCGGTCGGGGACAGTGCCTCTGGAGTGGCAGACTGGGGTGGTGGTCCCTCTTTTTAAGAAAGGGGACCGGAGAGTGTGCTCCAATTATAGGGGAATCACACTTCTCAGCCTCCCAGGGAAAGTTTACTCCAGGGTACTGGAGAGGAGAATTCGACCAATAGTCGAACCTCGGATCCAGGAGGAACAATGCGGTTTTCGTCCTGGTCGCGGAACACTGGACCAGCTCTATACCCTTCATAGGGTGCTCGAGGGTTCATGGGAGTTTGCCCAACCAGTCCACATGTGCTTTGTGGATCTGGAGAAGGCATTCGACCGTGTCCCCCGTGGTATTCTGTGGGGGGTGCTTCGGGAGTATGGGGTTCGGGGCTCTTTGCTAAGGGCTGTCCGGTCCCTGTACGAACGGAGCAGGAGTCTGGTTCGCATTGCCGGCAGTAAGTCAGACCTGTTCCCGGTGCATGTTGGACTCCGTCAGGGCTGCCCTTTGTCACCGGTTCTGTTCATAATTTTTATGGACAGAATTTCTAGGTGCAGCCAGGGGCCGGAAGGAATCCTGTTTGGGAACCACAGGATTTCATCTCTGCTTTTTGCGGATGATGTTGTCCTGTTGGCTTCTTCAAACCAGGACCTTCAGCATGCACTGGGGCGGTTTGCAGTCGAGTGTGAAGCGGCTGGGATGAGAATCAGCACCTCCAAGTCCGAGGCCATGGTTCTCGACCGGAAAAGGGTGGCTTGCCCTCTCCAGGTTGGTGGAGAAGTCCTGCCTCAAGTGGAGGAGTTTAAGTATCTCGGGATCTTGTTCACGAGTGAGGGAAGGATGGAGCGTGAGATCGACAGGCGGATCGGTGCAGCCTCCGCAGTGATGCGGTCGCTTTACCGGTCCGTCGTGGTGAAGAAGGAGCTGAGCCAAAAGGCGAAGCTCTCAATTTACCGGTCGATCTACGTTCCGACTCTCACCTATGGTCATGAGCTTTGGGTAATGACAGAAAGAACAAGATCGCGGATACAAGCGGCTGAAATGAGTTTCCTTCGCAGGGTGGCTGGGCGCTCCCTTAGAGATAGGGTGAGAAGCACAGTCACTCGGGAGGAGCTCGGAGTAGAGCCGCTGCTCCTCCACATCGAGAGGAACCAGCTGAGGTGGCTCGGGCATCTTTTTCGGATGCCTCCTGGACGCCTCCCTGGGGAGGTGTTCCAGGCATGTCCCCCCGGGAGGAAGCCCCGGGGAAGACCCAGGACACGCTGGAGGGACTATGTCTCTCGGCTGGCCTGGGAACGCCTCGGTGTTCTTCCCGAGGAGCTGGCCGAGGTGTCTGGGGAAAGGGAAGTTTGGGCTTCCATGCTTAGACTGCTGCCTCCGCGACCCGGTCCTGGATAAGCGGAAGAAGACGAGACGATCAACAAATTCTAAGCAATATAGTTTTTTTTATTTCACAAGTTACAAATTGTGAAGTTACGAACACATGCAGTTCAATAAATCAACAACAAATTGTGAACAGTAATGTTTTTTTATTTCACACGCTACAAAAAGTGAAGTTACAAAAAGTTACAAATAGATGTCAGCATTTTCATAAATTTTCCGGTTTGAAAATATTCGAGTGTCTTCCTCTAGCTGCGTTGGTCCCAGCCTGATAACGACGGTGGTAGTTATTTATCTGCTGCTAGGGCTGACCAATCACACTGTATGGGCATGCATGGCACACCGTGCGGTCTGTTGGAGAGCCAACTTAAGTTAACTAACTTTGCTGTCAAATTAAACCAGGCAGTGACTGTAGTACAGTCATTAAAATCAACAAAAGAAAAGTATGGCCATGCTAACGTGAATGAAACTAGACTAGCACCATTATATAGCACTACATCATTCATTATTATTTCAACTGACTTACCACTGTCTTGCTTTCTTCTCTCCTCTTCCTCTTTTTTCTTTTTTCTTTTTACATTCCCAGGTGGATAGCTCCTCTTCATTTTCTTCTTGACGTCGTAATTAGAAGAATAGCTGGTTTATGTACGACAGGCACAATTTTCTATTTGCAGGTTAATACGCGCAATGACTTTTCAAAACGCAAGTGTCAAATCTCGACTCTCTTTCGCCACCTAGTGGATCAGGGGCCCCAAGCAGCTGCCTGCCTTGACTGGTGACAAGATGCGCCTCTGGTCCCTAACAATGATCCCAAAACTATATGACACAGAACGTGCATTATGGCAAGACAGGGTGAAAAAAGCTCCATCAGTTTGCCTGACAACTGACTGCTGGACCTCTAGAACCACCTGCTCTTTCATGTCCATCACTTGACACTTTATTGAAAATTACAAGATGACATCTTGCCTGCTGGACTGCTTTGAGTTCACTGAAGACACACTGCAGAAAACTTGGTAGAGGAGCTATTAAGAATGATAAATGAGTGGCAAGTACAGGACAAAGTGGTGTGCTGTGTGAGTGATAATGCTGCAAACATCACCAAAGCCATAAAAAATCTGAAGTGGACCCACCACCTATGTCTGGCGCATACATTAAACCTGATAAGAAATTCCCTGAAGGTGGTGAAAACAACCGTGGACAAGGTAAAGGCTATTGTGGAGCTTTTCCACAGAAGCACAGTAGCTGCAGAGAGGCTGAAGTTCACACAGCACCAGATGGAGTTGCCCGAACTGAGGCCCAAACAAGAGTGTGCTAGCAGATGGAACTCAACATTTTATATGTTGAAACAAAAGATGCCATCATCTCCAGATGCCAGGTTTTCTCCCCCCCCCCCAAATCTGTCCCTCTGAGTTACATGTCGGTCCTGGGTTCGAGATGCTGACCTCTTCTGCTCCTCGGGCCTGCCTGATCCATCCTGGTGCCCTGTGTCTGGTTGGAGTCTCATCGCATCGCTCCTGTGGAGGGCGGCCCCATGTGGACAGTTGGGGGTCGTGCCTGGAGGACGCTCTGGACTTTTGCAGTGGTGCTTTTGTGGCTGGGGACTGCAGTTGACTTGCTGACTTTGGGACTGCGGTTGTCGTGAACGGTTTTGTGCTCGGGTTTCCGTCGGTGGGGGGTTTATAGCATCAACAAAGCTGACTTTATGTTAGGACTGTTAATGTTATAGTCATGTTGTCTGTTGTTGCCCAAATGAGCATGGGTTCCCTTTTCAGTCTGGTTCCTCTTGAGGTTTCTTCCTCATGTTGTCTGAGGGAGTTTTTCCTTGCCATCATCGCCACAGGCGTGCTCATTGGGGATAGATTAGGGATAAAATTAGCTCATGTTTTAAGTCGTTCAAATTCTGTAAAGCTGCTTTGCAACAATGTTTATTGTTAAAAGCGCTATACAAATAAACTTGACTTGACTTGATCTCCACCCTGGCCCTCATCAACGCACCTGTTGATACGTTCAGTCAAGAGGAATGGGAACTCATGAAAGAGGTCTGCACCGGCCTGCAACCATTTGAGGAGGTGACTGTGGAGATAAGTGCAGACAGATACCTTGGACAATTGTTTTTTCTCTACTACTATTCAGTCACTATTATACATTGAAAGAAACAACACATATGATTGACAAAACTAAATTGAAAAAAGCAATATGCTGCATGATTTTTAAAAAGCCTAATTTTAAAAGTTGCTGTTTTCTCTCCTTCAGCTATATCACAGCCACCAAAATGCCCCTGCTTTGCAAAGGTCTTCAGCCCGTGACAGCCCAACACCACCTGACAGTAACCGTGCAGAAAGTAAAGGAATTGGTTGCGGCTCTTTGTTCAGCCATGGACCGAAAATTTCTGCGTATGGAGTTCAACACTGTCCTCTCAGAAACCACATTACTGGATCCTAGGTTTAAAAAGCTTGCATTCAGTGACAACAGAGCTGTTGACGAGGCACTTCAGAGAATAACTGCCGCAGCAGCAAAATGCACCCCCAGCAGCCAGCCAGCTCCACCATTAGAGGGCCAAGTGGAGGAGGAGCCACAAACTTCTGCTGCGTGGAGGCTCTTTGATGAAAGAGCTACAGGAGATGCTGCAAGGAGAAATACTACAGCTGATGTTATAATGGAGATGCGATGTTATCTTAAGGAGAAATTTTTATTTTTTAATTTTGATCAGAAACACTTCCACTTTTGAGGTATTTATAGATTTATTTTTAGAATGTACACACACACACACACACACACACACACTTCCCCTTCTGCTTTTTCATTTTATCGTTGGGCATTTTTTGATCATTTTATTTTTACTGCTTGACCATTTTGTAGTTTATTAGATTATTATGGTTTCAGAATGGGATCAGAAATTTAAACATAATGTAAGTAAACTATGTGCAAATATTACAACAAATTCAATATAAAAGATGCTTTAATTACAGTTACAGATAATGGATGGATGGATGGTCAGATCAATTAATCACTTCATAATCCTGTTCATGAGAGAGAGAGAGAGAGAGAGAGAGAGATGTGTTCATTGTTCATTTAAACTGTCACTAGTAAGATTGTTCAAGTCTATATGCCCTGTAGGAAATACACACACACACTGTTTCAAATCCCTTCACACTGAATAGCAATTTGCTAACATAGCCAGGCCCCTACTTACACATTACAAAAAAGAAGCCCTATCTTTATAGCCACGCCCACTCTCTCTGCCACACAGAACCAGGAAGTTCATTTCAGAGAAAACGAAACTCAGCAGAAAGTTCAGAGTCTTTCTCTCTCTCAGTACAGGAAAATGGCAGAGGCTGGTATTTCAGTAGATCGTTTTTCTGTGAATCAGTTCAGCTGTCCAGTGTGTCTGGATCTCCTGAAGGATCCTGTAGCTATTCCCTGTGGACACAGTTTCTGTAAGGTGTGTATTAATGGCTGCTGGGATCAGGAGGATGTGAAGGGCATCTACAGCTGCCCCCAGTGCAGAGAGACTTTTACTCCAAGGCCTGTTCTGTGCAGGAACAACATGCTGGCTGAAGTGGTGGAGAAACTGAAGAAGACTGAACTCCAAGCTGCTTCTCCTGCTCATTGTTACGCTGGACCTGGAGATGTGGAATGTGATTCCTGCACTGGGAGAAAACGCAAAGCCACTAATTCCTGTCTGGTGTGTCAGGCCTCCTATTGTGAAGATCATCTTAAACCTCACTATCAGTCTCCTGCCTTTAAGAAGCACAAGTTAGTTGAAGCCTGTGCAGAGCTCCAAGAGAAGATCTGCTCTGAACACGACAAACTAATCGAGATCTTCTGTCGTACTGACCAACTCTTCATCTGTTATTTGTGCACAATGGATCAGCACAGAGGCCATGATACAGTTTCAGCTAAAGCAGAAAGAAATGAAAAACAGGTGAGAACTGAACATCATTCTTCTTTCCCAAGTCATTTTATACAAATTCTATTTCTAATCTAATTTCTATTCAGTGGATTTAATTGGTTCTCTGACTATCATTCTCCGTGAAGTAAATTTTTATTTCCAAACAGTAATATGTAAAGGAATGTTAACAAGGGCGTAACCATGGTATAAATATTGGGGGGGTCCAAATTTGAGCCCTTCCCAAAATATTTTTAAGTGCATTTCGTGCAGTTTTTATATGGGCCTATTGATAAAGATGTGCTTATCTAGAACATTGTTTTGATGAATACAATTACCAATGAACATGTTAACATCTTGTTTTTTTTTTTTATTGTGTATCAGGCAAAACACAAAACAGAATGTGCAACTGCAAAACATGTAACGCAATACAACATACAAAAAACATGTAAAACATTGCATGAAAATCTGTCACACCAGAGCTAGTCACACACAAACAAACACACACACACACACACACACACACACACACACACACACACACACATTTCAAACAAATGCAGAAATGCCAAATTGCTACAAAAAAATGGCTACCAAAGCAATAGAAAGGAGCATTACCCTGGTTAATAGGTCAAAACAACATAGAACTTTGTAGAAAATATATTGACTTTATCTAAATAAATGGCCCAAAAATATGGAGGCGTTCAAGAATAGAGGGCTACCGCATGACGTCACTGTACCGCGAGATTTTGTTAGGGCGCCATATTGGAAGACCTCAAGTATATACATACAAAACAAACTACGAGCGAGAGTGAAGTGACACGATGGCTGATAAGTCTGGTTATGTGAGTACATTACCAGCTGCAGAAAGGGCACGGTATGTGGAGAAACTGGCTGTGATTGATGGGTTTGACCCATATGATAAGGCTCGGGGCAAGGGAGAATGGAAACATAAGGAGGACCTGACACCAATTCTGCCATCTGTTTGCTACCCAGACATTGTAAACTATTTGTTGTTTACACCCAGTGCCTACACTGCTGATGACTTGAAGGCCTACAAAGGGCTACAGGCTTACAATTATGTTGTTAGCGGCTTGGTTCATGATATTACAGCTGTTGTTAAGAATAACCTACATATAGTTATGGCCAAGGTAATCTTGTTGATATTTATCTTTTAATCTTTTTATCTTTAATTTATCTTTTTATCTTTTAGTGGATATCTTTTCAGTTGAAAAATTAATACTTTTTGCTACTATTAAGGTATCCATAATTTAGGTTAATTTATCCAAATTATACATATGTATTTATGATATATGCCTACACAACAACTATGCTTTATTTATATAATAGGAGGGAGAGCAAGCCCCAAACCATCCTAAAATTATTATTATTATTATTAAATTGTAGAAGTCTGGGAGGCTTGCTCCTCATACAGTTATCAACTTGGGGCCAGTTTAGCATGTTTTAAATCTGAATTTCTTGCGTTTGCTTACCTCAAAGTGTCCGCAGATCATGCACAGACTTATCCATTATATCCACAGTTTTTTGCCAAGTCTCACACAGGTTTCTTTCAAGTCTACTGTTGGGCCAATAAATCATAAATAAAGCAGCTCAGATTTGTTTGTTTAAGTCGTTTGCCACTCCACTTTATTCTCGTGGGTTCACATACCACTGCCGTTATTTCCCCCTAATCACGAGTTTGTTGGTCTTCCAATATGGCGCAGGGTCTGTTTACTTCCGGTTTCGGGTGACGTCAGTGAAATCCCTCTATAATGACTGACCAAAATAATAATTTTATTTAATTTATTTACATTTAATTAAAGGACAGTATGCTCTTATTACTAGCCTACTGATGACATGCAGCCTATGATGAGGTTAAAAATAAAGTTGTTTTAAGGACTCGTAATACAATGCTCTTTACCAGTTCATCTTCAGAGCAGGTCTCTGTCTGTTCCCTTCCTCCATCATGCCTGTGACTCTCTGTGACAGACTCATCATGTCTGTGACTCGTCTGGAAAAAAAGGCGAATGTCAGCCCGTTGGTCCTTCCAAGGGCGTAAAAACGGTGTTGATATTGGTGGGGACATAATTTGGCCAAGCGCCCCAGTGCGCCATGGTTGTCGCATGAAATGTGGCCTACACTGTACAAATGATTGGTTGTCCATTCCTTTGTGTTATTTTGATTTTTAGCACCAGGTACACTCAGTCTTAGACTTAGGCTAACATCTGCATGTATACGGGCAATACATTATCACACAGAGAAAGTGGACATTGAAGTTGCTGTGAATTTCGCTGTAGTGGATGACCTACCCAAAATACAACAACACAATCAATCAAAATTATGTGCTGCTGCTTCATTTTCACACAACTTTTACTATTTTCACACATTTGAAACATCATGTGCTTCCTTTTGAGTTACTGCAATTTCAGAATCTGGAAGTAATGTAGGTATGGGTGGTAGAAGTGTGAAGAGTTTTGGTAGTTGTAGTGCATTTTGCAAAAATGTTTATTCATTAAGTTGAAAGGGTTAAGTGACCATTGTTTCACATTTTTACATTTTATTGCAGAGGTTACATACATACGCATATACACATGCATATATACATATGTATATACATGCAAACAATGAGCAAGAAAAAAGTAAATATAAGTAAACATTTAGCATTACCTACAAGCATTTATTAGTGTGTGTGTGTGAGAGAGAGAGAGACAGACATAGAGAGAGAGAGACTGCAAACAGAAACTCCTTGCTGTTACAGGATCATATGACAAAAATGTCATATTATGTCTTCCTTACGTTTTCTTTTATTGCCCGACATCACTGACTGCGTGCTGTTTTGCTGTAGCAGCGAGCTGGATGCTGATTTTACCGCTTGCTACTGCTTACAGCCAATGACAACAAAAAACCATAGCAACGTCAAGGCAACGGGAGGTGGGCCAATCAAAAACCATAGCAACGTCAAGGCAACGGGAGGCGGGCCAATCAAAAACCATAGCAACGTCAAGGCAACGGGAGGCGGGCCAATCAAAAACCATAGCAACGTCAAGGCAACGGAAGGCGGGCCAATCAAAGCTTCATAAAGCTTTTTTACCTGCTGTCCCCACCAATAGTCAGCCGTCTTTGAGAGGTCTGTTTACAACTGAAAATCAGCTGGAAGCGATACCGCGTTTGGTGTTTTTATTCAGCGTTTCCCGCATCGCGGCTTCTCCATTCAAAAATGGTATGGACATTTTAAACTCAGCTGAATATTGGTATGGACGCGTCCATACGCATTTTTACGCCCATGGGTCCTTCCTTTTCTTTGCGGCTACCGCCATTTGAATGTGTCCACCAGCAGCCTACCTGACAGTCCGACTGAGTGGATTTTCAAACCAACGAACCACATGGGCTGACCCAAGTGCACAATCATAGGGGGTGGTCGCAAAGGTTTTTTTTGTTTGTTTCTCTGTGCTTCCTAAATTGAAAGTAAATCGGACATAACAAGGATTCATTATATAGCCATGGTTCAGGATGGCATATTATTTGTCTCATATTGATTTAATACGCCAAATATTGGGGGGGACAGATTGGTACTTTCCCAATATTGGGGGGGGGACATGTCCCCCCCAGTGCCTATGGTCGTTACGCCCATGAATGTTAAAGAGGTCAGACCAGTCAGTCTGCTTTAAACAGCCAACACCCAACAACCTTCTTCCAGCATTTTACAGCTATAGTGCTCACGTGACTCTGTTAAAGCTCTGTAACTGGATATCATATTTCATAACATTTAATGATCTACAGGTTAAAAAACATCTTTATCTTTCTGAATATGAGTGGATTTGTGGTCCATTTCTGAGAAATTCTTTGGGATGAATGATCCTGATTCTGGAAAGTTCAAATCTCTGCAGAGATTTTGGTCAAAACTCGGCGTTAATGTGAACATTCTCTAGACTGATGAAGTTCAATCCCGATGTTCACTGATGGTTCCTTTAATCCGGTAGAATTGGGTGTGGTTTTGAATGTACACAGCACCTTAAAGAAGTAAACCTGACTATGACTCTGGATTTTACTGCTGAACAAATAAATAACTCCCATGAATCCAGGTGTGCACTGTGCATGTCTCCCCCCTCTAAACTCACTGAGAAATAAAAGGGAACAGTGATAACCCGCACTGCCCTCAGATCAGTCTTCTTCTGTCAGGTTTTATGGCAGTTTACAAGCAAAGTGTATTACCGCCATCTACTGGACTGAGGTGCAATCAAATGGATGCCATTTCAAAGAAAAATTGAATAAAAAGGAAAAACAACACAAAACAACAAACTAAATCCTATTTGCTAATTTTGTTTCTTTGATAAATGTTATAGCACAAGTGATGTTTTCTGATCTCGGCTCACCTAATAAGGTGTCTAAAGAAAAGGCTTTCTTGACTGCGTTCACTTCCCTCTTCAGTTTTTCTCTTTGTCTGTAGAATTTTAAGCACCTTAAAAGAACATGATCTACATCCTCTCTCACTCGACAAAGTTCACATTTTCCAGATGGATGTTTGTTTACAACGTATAAGCTGTTATTTAATCCAGTATGGCCTATTTTCAGTCTTGTAAACCAAACCTCCTCCTGTCTGTTTGAGTAACTCGGTTTGCTACTTGAGATATCTTTTTGTATATTATATAAGTGTCTACCTTTCTTCTCCTTATCCAGGGCTGCCAGCTTTTCAAAATTCCTTGGAGTGAGGTTTTTTTTTTTGGGGGGGGGGTCGACAGCAAAATTTTTCCGCACACCACGCAGTAAGTGGGAATTTTGTATTCAGTTTGTCCCCCTCCATTCTGGTGTTTTGTCTGTGGGTCGTCCAGCTGGAGATGGACAATGGGGGGGGGGGGTTGAGATTTTGGATTTAGTAGATGTTCCTGCATTCTGGTGGATTTTTGGAGTGGCCTGCTGTGCCATACCTACATTCTTACACACCCTGACTTGCCAGGCCTTCAGCTTGTGGCCAACAAAAGCACCAAGTTTTGGCTTAAAAGCCCCCACACTAGAAAACTACAGATGACTGCCAATGTTCCTGTAGCCCTATAGACCTGTGTTTCAGATTTAAAGGCAAGTTCATGTTTGAAAATATTTCATCAGCTAAGCCTAAACACCTTCTGAATTGAAACTAAATGTTAAGGTTTTAATAACTGTTGCAAAAATAAGATTGTCCCTCACTGACTATTCATAATGCATTTAAGGGCTTTCCCCACCACTGGGTTCAGCAGAAGATTGGCATGGGGAAAAATATCAACAGCAAAAGAACAAATAAAATGCTTAAACAGTAAGCAAAATGTGCATGTGCTACAAGAAACACTAAAATGATTAAGTTTGAACAGTATTGAAACACAAAAAGCTGAACCTTGGCCATAGGTGGGAATGTGCACACAAAGTTGGGCTTAAAAATTTTGGTCATACTTAAATAAGCTATATTAATATATTTCTTATTAATTTATTTCTTATCTATGTTTCTTATTAGTAATAGAGCATTCATCAGGGCCTGTTATCTGACAAATATTCTCTACCTGTCTTGCCCTCTTTGAAACCCTGTCTCCTCAGTATATTGTTCTCTGTCTTTTTTTTTTTTATTATTCACAACAAGTTCAAGTTCTTTGATATTACAGGTGACCATGCTTTATTTACTTTAACTGAACAATTACATACATCATAAATAATTTAAATACCCTGTAAATAAACAATAGGTATGGTGGCTAATGGCTCTTCTTGCATTTGTAATATTATCTCTAACTTGCTTTATTTTACAACATTTCCAGTATGGCTTCAAATAAAGTCATAAAGTATGATAACATACAGTAAACAAACTAAAAATGCGCCTTAATAAACGTGTGCTAAGGAGGTGCTCTCCCATGCTGCTTGTTGGGGAAGATAGAGGCTGTGGCACGGCAGTCGGCCTATAATGATTTAGCATGCCTAGTACACAGCTCTCGATATGACATTAAATATTCTCACAACACATATAGGCTAAAATGATTAAGAAACTTTATATAAGTTCATAATTACGCCAGTAACGCCACACATTGGCGTGCATATGTACAAACCTGTCTGAGACACTCGTCTTCAACTCGGATACCTTCTTCTCTCTCCTCTTCCTCTAAATTGACGGTAGGCAATTATCCAACTTCCGGCGAGTGCAGCATCATTAGATGCGCCACCTACCATAGGGGAGCGTGTACAGAAGGGAACACCTCTCTGCCTGTTTAGCCGTGCGTAAGGCGTAATTGATCAATCGCAAGTGGTTGGTGCAACGCAATGGGTAGCTGAGATCAGATAGATAAACTAGATTTTTTTCAGCATGAGAAATCGGAGGTATGGCGTGTGAGCGTGTGAAGACAGTCAAATGCGTGTGTCTCACGCTCATTGCCTGAGAGTTGGCAGCCCAGCCTTATCCCATTCAGCTTGCCATATGTTAACTTTATGTTTAATGAGTACCTTAAAGTGCATATCACGGGTAAATTCAGGAGCAAGATCAATGTAATTCTCCTATTTTATATTAAACTTTGGGCAAATATCTGTCACATTCTGCATTCTCTGCATTTTTTTTTTTTTACCTTGCGCAATACCAGAAAAATTCAGTTGAAATCAAGCCATGTGAGGCGAATTGGTCCGCCTCTGAAAAAACTTGGCATTTGAATTTCCCGGCAAACATTGATTTTCGTGACGTCATCTGCGGGACGCCTCCCTCTGAATCCTACATCAGCGCTGGTTTGTTTCTGAGAAAATGACCTGGTGGTGGTTTTCTGCAAATTTCTTCAACGTTATCGCATAATTATTAAAATGGTTAACAGATGTATAGTAGGAGGGTGTAGCAACACCAATCTTGATGGGATTAGTTCTCATCGTTTTCCAAAAGACCAGACAATGAGAGAGAAATGGGAGCGCTTGGTCTACACAGGCTGTGCACTGAAACTGTGCAAGCTCTCGCAGCCTGCTGGCACTTCCACAGGTGATGTCACGAATCTGGCTCCAGACTCCCTTGGGATTTTTCCAGACACATTTTATTTTATTTTTTCTGCTGTAGACAGATGGCCTTGTGCAAAATTACCCTTCTGGATGAGTGGGTAAAGGGACATACTTTCATATAAAAAAAATGAAATTGGTCCAGAATATGCACTTTAACTTCTGATCTACTGAGTGGAATACTTAATTGAACCTCCTCTTCTTTGGTTGCCTCTTTTGCCAGCTTGTCTGCTTCCTCATTGCCACTGACTCCTTTATGGGCTGGAACTCATACAAACTCGATTGATATTCCCTGTTGACTGATTGCAAATAAGATATTATTAATTTCATTCAATAAGTCCTCTCAACATGACGATTCTCCACTTTGAATGGATGTGAGAGATGACAAAGAATCAGAACAAATAACTGCTTTAGGGGGCCTAGTTTCTTCTATCCACTGTAATACAATAATAATGGGGGTCATTTCAGCTGCAAATATAGACAGATGATCTGATGTTCTCTTTTTAATAGAGATTTTGTAATCAGGGATATAAACTGCAATACCTGTTGTTCCCTCTGAATCTTTAGATGCATCTGTATAAACCTGTGTTGTATTATAGTACCTACTTCCTAAATATCCTCCTCCTCCTTGGTGATTTTAATGCAAGAGTAGGAAGTGATCAAGCTGCTTGGCCAACTTGTCTAGGTCACCATGGTATTGGCAGAATGAATGAAAACGGTCAACGGCTCTTGGAGCTCTGCTGTTTCCACAACCTATGTGTAACAAACTCCTTCTTCCAGAGCAAGGATTGTCATAAAGTGTCATGGAGACGCCTCAGATCAGGCCACTGGCATCAATTAGATCTCATTATCACCAGACACTCAACAGTGTTCTCAGATCCCGAACCTATCACAGTGCAGATTGTGACACAGACCATTCCTTAGTGTGCACCAAGACAAGATTACAGCTGAAGAAGATGCATCACTCTAATACCCCTTTTCCACCAAATCAGTTCCAGAGCTGGTTCGGGGCTGGTGCTGGTTCACAATTCGTTCAACTTGCGAGCCAGCTGAGAACCAGTTTGCTTTTCCATAGCTCGCGGTGCTAAGGGAAGCCACATCAGTTACGTCACTGTATACATCAGTTACGTCACTGTATATGTCAGTTACATCGCTATGTTTGCATAAACCTTGGCGCGAATATCGAAGCAAAAGCAACACGGAAGAAGCAGCAGCAGCAACAAAAACAACAACAATAATAATAATAATGGATAACTTTGCGTTTGTACAGCTGCTGCTTCTCGTCACTTAAAAGTGGCGATCTTTTGCGGTCTTGTTATTGTTGTTGGTCTTAACAACTCCGCCCCCCCCGGCTGACATAAGCGATTCTTTCCTCTGGCCCAGCAGAGAGTTGGTGCTAGCCTGGAACCATTTTTTCTGGCCCCAGAGCCAGTTGTTTGTCAGTGGAAACAGAAATCCCGGTTCCAAACTACAACCCTGATTCCAAAAAAGTTGGGACAAAGTACAAATTGTAAATAAAAATGGAATGCAATAATTTACAAATCTCAAAAACTGATATTGAATTCACTATAGAACATACACAACATATCAAATGTCAAAAGTGAGACATTTTGAAATTTCATGCCAGATATTGGCTCATTTGAAATTTCATGACAGCAACACATCCCAAAAAAGTTGGGACGGGGCAAAAAGAGGCTGGAAAAGTTAAAGGTACAAAAAAGGAACAGCTGGAGGACCAAATTGCAACTCATTAGGTCAGTTGGCAATAGGCCATTAACATGACTGGGTATAAAAAGAGCATCTTGGAGTGGCAGCAGCTCTCAGAAGTAAAGATGGGAAGAGGATCACCAATCCCCCTAATTCTGCACCGACAAATAGTGGAGCAATATCAGAAAGGAGTTCGACAGTGTAAAATTGCAGAGTTTGAACATATCATCATCTACAGTACATAATATCATCAAAAGATTCAGAGAATCTGGAAGAATCTCTGTGCATAAAGGTCAAGGCCGGAAAACCATACTGGGTGCCCGTGATCTTCGGGCCCTTAGACGACAGTGCATCACATACAGGCATGCTTCTGTATTGGAAATCACAAAATGGGCTCAGGAGTATTTCCAGAGAACATTATCTGTGAACACAATTCACCATGCCATCGGCCGTTGCCAGCTAAAACTCTATAGTTCAAATAAGAAGCCGTATCTAAACATGATCCAGAAGCGCAGACATCTTCTCTGGGCCAAGGCTCATTTAAAATGGACTGTGGCAAAGTGGAAAACTGTTCTGTGGTCAGACGAATCAAAATTTGAAGTTCTTTATGGAAATCAGGGATGCCATGTCATTCGGACTAAAGAGGAGAAGGACGACCCAAGTTGTTATCAGCGCTCAGTTCAGAAGCCTGCATCTCTGATGGTATGGGGTTGCATTAGTGCGTGTGGCATGGGCAGTTTACACATCTGGAAAGACACCATCAATGCTGAAAGGTATATCCAGGTTCTAGAGCAAAATATGCTCCCATCCAGACATCTCTTTCAGGGAAGACCTTGCATTTTCCAACATGACAATGCCAAACCACATACTGCATCAATCACAGCATCATGGCTCCGTAGAAGAAGGGTCTGGGTACTGAACTGGCCAGCCTGCAGTCCAGATCTTTCACCCATAGAAAACATTTGATGCATCATAAAACGGAAGATACAACAAAAAAGACCTAAGACAGTTGAGCAACTAGAATCCTACATTAGACAAGAATGGGTTAACATTCCTATCCCTAAACTTGAGCAACTTGTCTCCTCAGTCCCCAGACATTTACAGACTGTTGTAAAGAGAAAAGGGGATGTCTCACAGTGGTTAACATGGCCTTGTCCAAACTTTTTTGAGATGTGGTGTTGTCATGAAATTTAAAATCACCTAATTTTTCTCTTCAAATGATACATTTTCTCAGTTTAAACATTTGATATGTCATCTATGTTCTATTCTGAATAAAATATGGAATTTTGAAACTTCCACATCATTGCATTCCGTTTTCATTTACAATCTGTACTTTGTCCCAACTTTTTTGGAATCGGGGTTGTAAGCACTGGCCCCGAACCAGCCCTGGAACTGCTTTGGTGGAAAAGGGGCATAAGAGAGATGCAATCCCTTGTATCAACACATGCAGCTGCAGAGATCCAGCTAAAGCAGAGGAATTCTTAGACACCTTGAGGCATGTCTTCTCAGCAGAAGACCTACATCATGACCTTGCATCAGACAAATGGGATTCTATCAAGACCATCACTCATGAGTCTGCAGTCAAGGTGTTTGGAAAAAGAAATAAGAAGAATGCCGACTGGTTTGAAGCCTCCTGGCCCGAGATGTCCAAAGTCACAGAAGCCAAACGAACTGCCCTGCTAAACTTCAAGCAGCATCCAACAAGGCAAAATTGGGAAAGACTGAGGACAGCCAAGGGTACAGCTCAATGCACTGCCCGTGAATGTGCCAACCTATACTGGACAAAGCTCAGCTTGGAGATACGGGTACAGACATGTGCTGATACAGGCAACATCCAAGGGATGTATGATGGCATGAAGAATGCTTTTGGACCAGTCCACACCAAAACAGCCCCCTTGAAATCCAGGACTGGACAGCTGATCACGGACACATCCAAGCAGATGGATAGATGGGTGGAACACTACCTGGAAGTATATGGGACTGAGAACACTGTATCGGAAGCAGCACTCAGCTCGCTTCCCAGTTTTGACATCATTGAAGAGCTGGATGCTGAACCAACAGTAGATGAACTCACAAAAGCCATAAACAGCCTCACCAGTGGAAAAGCTGCAGGAAGTGATGGTATCCCTGGCGAAGTGATCAAGTCTGGAGGACCAGTTCTTATCCAACATCCACACAACCTATTAAAACTTTGCTGGTCTGAACGTGCTGTGCCTCAAGAAATGCAGGACTTCAACACAATAAACCTGTATAAAAGCAAAGGTGACCGAATGGACTGCAATAACTACCGAGATATATCCTTGCTGGTAATAGTTGGCAAAGTGTTCGCACGTGTAGCCTTGGGAAAACTACAGATTATTGCTGCTCGTATATACCCAGAGTCACAGTGTGGTTTCAGAGCCCAAAGGTCGACCATAGACATGGTATTCTCCCTCAGGCAACTCCAGGAGAAATGCTGGGAACAGCAGAAACCATTGTATATAGCTTTCATCGACTTTACAAAAGCGTTCGATCTAGTCAGCAGAGATGGTCTGTTCAAGATATTGGAAAAGTTTGGCTGCCCACCCACCCTTCTCAGCATAATTAAATCCTTCCACGAAAATACTCACTGTGTGATTATCAACAATGGCATCTCATCTGAACCCTTCAAGACCAGCAGTGGCGTTAGACAAGGCTGTGTTCTGGCTCCAACCCTGTTTGGGATATTCTTCTCGGCCATGCTATCCTATGTCTTCCAGGAGTCAATGGATGGTGTCCATCTACATAGCAGGTCCAGTGGGAAATTATACAACCTGGCAAGACTCGGGGCCAAGACTAAAGTTAGACATTTATTAATTCGCGAGCTGCTCTTCACAGATGATGCAGCACTGGTGGCTCACACAGCAGAGGAACTGCAGAACATGCTGGACAGATTCTCCCATGCCTGTAAGGAATTTGGTCTGACCACAAGCACCAAAAAGACCAAGGTCATGGGACAGGATCCAACAGAAACGCCAGTGCTTATGATTGACGACACACCTCTCAAAGTGGTAAATGCCTTCACCTACCTTGGATCCACAATGACTGACAATCTATCTCTGGATGTGGAAATCAACAACAGAATAGCCAAGGCTGCTGCAACAATGTCCAGACTTAAAAGCAGAGTGTGGGACAACCGAATGCTCACCATAAACACCAAGGTGCAGGTATATCAAGCATGCGTCCTAAGCACACTTCTATACAGCAGCGAGTGCTGGACAACTTATGCTCACCAGGAGTCACGGCTGAACAGTTTCCACCTTCGGTGTTTGCGGCGAATCCTGGGAATCACCTGGAAGGACAAGGTGACAAATACAGAAGTCCTCCAAAGAGCCAAGGTCCCCAGCTTGTTTGCAACACTGTCCCTGCGTTGCCTCCGATGGCTTGGCCATGTAAGAAGACTTGACGATGGCAGAATTCCCAAAGACATACTGTATGGCGAACTAGCTGAAGGAACAAGACCCAGGGGCCGCCCACATCTGAGATACAAGGATGTGTGCAAGAGGGACATGAAGGCCTGTAACATCTCAGTAAATGAATGGTAAGATTTGGCAGAGGACAGGGTAGCCTGGAGAAGCAGTGTAAGAAAAGGTGTCCTGGAATCCGAGACAACTAGAGCTGAGAAAGCAGCAGAGAAGCGGAGATTGAGGAAACTGGCTATAACAGCTGTAATGGAAATTTCTAATAAGCACTTCAGAACACTTAGCAGTCATCTTTTCAGTCATTTATTATAGTAAATCATACAAAGGTATATAAGAAAGGAAAGAAAGAAAATTAAAGCAGAACATCAACTCTAGTGATGTGAGAGTATGCGCACGCTCTCTGAGTTGTGTTTTTGTGGCTACTATCTATTATACTCTAAAGCATTCGCTTACTGCTTGTATCTTCACGTGATTGGCTCAAGATTTTCTATGAAGTTTTACTAATGAGTGCACCTGGCGTGCTCTGGTATGTGCAGGCAGATGCGAGTTAGGGAGAGCTCAAGCTCCCTGCTTATCACCACCGAGGTCAGGAAAAGGTGGTTACGTCATAAGATGCATAGTTAGGACGAACTCAAGCACCTTGCTCATTACCACCAAGGCCACAGAAAAGCGATTACAACATAGGAAAAACATCTTTCTCAGTATAGGCCACTTGAGCTCAACACACAGAGAATAATAATGTTCATCCATTAAGTCACTTGAGCTCAACATATAGAAACACAGAGAATAATAATGTTCATCCATTAAAATTCCCTCACACAGCCCAGGAATGCTCCACCTTCACCTGTCAGAAGTACGGGAAGGACTGCCACTTGCGCATTGGTTTGTTCAGCCACAGTAGACGTTGCAACCCTACAAGTCCACAACAGGCGAGACGATCCATCGTCTAGTAAGACGGACTGAGACTTTTAGCCTGCTTTCTATTGAGTTCATTAAGCAATGTCTTAGATGCTGAAAGATCCACAATACAGCCATAAGCTGAAACTGATCTTATCAGTGCAATAAAAGTTATTTTAAGGGACATCCCTGAGGCTCCCCAGTTGTACCCTGATAAACATTTCAAAACATTAATGCCCTTTTTGTATTTCTCAATTATTTTCTGAATATGTTCCTTAAATGTTAACTTGACATCAAACCAAACTCCCAAGTACCTAACAATATTAACTTGCTCTAAGGACTGGTTATACAACTTAAGCTCTAGCATGGGACTTACTCTTTTCTTTGAAAAACAAATAAATTGAGTCTTTTCTACAGACAAATGAAAACCCCACTCACATGCCCATTTTTCTACCTTGTTGATAGCTAATTGCATTTTAGTTCTAATATCAATATTTCGTCCTTTTATCCACAAAGCTCTATCAGCAGCATATAATGCTCTATTGATTCTGTCATCTGTTTTATTAAAAACATCATTAATCATAATGTTGAACAGTATTGGACTGCATACACCACCTTGAGATGTTCCATATTCTATTGAATAGATGTTAGAGAAGTTAACCCCAACTCTTACTTCTATTGTTCTGTCCTTTAGGAAGTCTCTAATCCAGTTAAACATCTTGCCATTAATACCCATCCTATTCAGCTTAATTAACAACCCCTCCTTCCATAGCATATCATACGCTTTCTCTATATCAAAGAATGTTGCTAAAACTGATTTTTTATTGACTTGTGCTTTCCTTGTTTCATTTTCTAAACATACAATAGGGTCCATTGTAGTACGTCCACTACGGAACCCGCTCTGGTGTGGGGAGACAAGACCTTTTTTTTCCAATTTCATATACTAGCCTTCTAGTGATCATTCTTTCCATAATCTTACATAAATTAGATGTTAATGCTATTGGCCTATAACTTTTAACTTCAGTTTTATCCTTCCCTGGTTTTCCAATCGGAACCACTACAGAATGTTTCCAACACAAAGGCAATCTACCTTGCTCCCAAATCTTATTAAAAAGACTTAAAATTACATATTTAGCCACGTCATTGACTTCATTAATCATTTTATAACATATACCATCTTTCCCTGGTGAAGTGTTCCTAACCCCATTTAAAGCTCTCCTAAGCTCAAATAATGTAAAATCCTTATCAAGTACACTCTCACTTATTACCTGATTTTCCAGCAATCCTCTATTCTCATCTATTACTTTAACTCTCCAAGACAATTCTTCATCAGTTAAGTTCTGTGAACTATGAACCTTAACAAAACTTTTCGCAAGCATCTCTGCTTTCTCTTGATTAGTTACTGCCTCCACATCATTGGTTTTAATCACAGGTAAGGAAAATTCCCTTCTAATGCCTCCCATCTTTTTAATCACGCTCCAAATATCATCCACTTTGACTTCCGCCCCTATTTTAGAACAGAAATCACGCCAATATTTCCTTTTAGCTTCTCTTATAATTCTTTTAACCTTGGAATGTGATTTTTTTTTTTTGTATTCCATTAAATTAGTATAAGAATGGTTTGATTTAACAATTTTGAAAGCTTTATTTCTAGCTTTAATTGCTTCCTTACAATCATCTGACCACCAAAGTACCATTCTCTTTTTCCTCATCCCAGAAGATTTGCCAAGAACCTCTTCTGCTGACTCACATATATTTGTAATGACTGAGTTTAACTCCTCAACATCATTACTCATATCTGACATTATTCCCATCAGCCTACCACTTGCCTTCATGCTATATAACCCCCAATTTGCTTCTCTCATTTTCCATCTTGGAAACCAATTCTCTTCAAGGCACACATTTTGATTTCTAATACTTAACCAAATAATATAGTGTAGCAGAGGCTAGGTAATTTGTAATAATCGACTACGACACCTGAGGGAGGTTCACCTCAGGCCAACTACTAACCCCTTTTTACTTCAATAGGCACCCAGGTTCGTACACACTTCAAGGAAGAGACACGAGTTCCACAAAAAACAATTTATTAATTCTTTTCAATCAGTTTTTAAATTCAAACACACACTTAAAATCTTGGGAGACTGTGATATTCCACACAGACACAGTTGGGGTTCTCTACCCCTTTACCAAATACAATACAAAAAAAGAAAGTTACTCAGGGCGGCTGCAACACCCATCTACATACAAAACAGGTAGCTACACTGCTTATCGAAAGCCTATGCAAAGGTTAGAAGGTAATTGGGGCGGGGCTAAGGCTTACCACGGCAATCAGAATAAAAGAAAAAGGAACCTTGGAATACACACCACTCGCAAAAGAAATAACAAACACAAAAAGAATAAAATAAACACCCATCATGCAACACAGCAAGAAAAGTGAAAAGGGGTCCACCACCGCAAGATCTGCCTGCCGGTTGCCTAGGCCCAACCACACCTGTCCAAAAGATATAAAAGAGAAAGAGCTTAAAACACAGGATTTAACACAGTGCATACAATATGTCAATACAAAACCAACTGGCACAGTACAAGCTACTTCGCTTAACTATGGCGAAGCTGCTTGCAAAGACGCTCCAGCCCGCCGTAGGGGTGCAGCCACCCTGATTAAAAGAATGGGGTGAACGACTGTCAGTCAACCACAAAACACTCTCTCTCTCACACACACACACACACACACACAAGCAAACGTGCACACGCACACCAATACACCAAACAAACAAGACAAACAACAAAAAAAAAGAACATAAACGTTGTTACATGCGATCTCATACAGCCATTAAATCAAAACATGCGTGACTGACAGTCTTCTGGCATCGGTAGAACTCAAGGGGCAATATGACCCATCCACATCAATAAAAGGCAGCAAACGAAATGGGGCTACAATCCAACCCCAACAAAACAGCAGCCTGGGGTGGCGTGGAGTTACCCTAGACGCTGATCACTGCCCGCCCTGTAAACATTGGGTGCAAACCGATTGTTACTAATACTACTGACACGGAATGTTACAAACATCTGTATGTTATATATACATACCGAGTGATTGAATGCTGCATATTTTGTCTTGCTCTGAACCAATGATGGCGCAAGAAAATCTCCATAGTGAAGCTAAAATAATAAAAACACAGTTTAACCCAAGCATACGGGTATGAAATACTGACGGTGCTTGATAATAAAATCAATTAACCTACCTCACAAACGCTTCAGCCCGCAATGACTTAAATGCCCCAGCAACAGCAACAAGTTAGACTATGAGCATTCACGGCAGGAAAGACAATGTGAGCACAAACACTCATTTCTAGCGAGGAGCACCATCTAGTGTGTACCCCACGCCACCAACTCAACCCCCGGACTGTCGGAAGTAACGCAGAAGGAAGCAACAGGGTTACCAATGACTCAGTCCAGTCTAGTTATAACAAAATAAAAGCCCACCCCATAATTTAAGTGAACCTGCTCCTCCAATCCAGGCAGATCCCAGGGGAATTGCGGAGTAGGACGCAATTCCACCTGTTACAATAGCAATCACTACCAAGAGAATTTTCATTAACCTCCCACTAGAGTTGAGCCAGATACTCGGCTGAAACGAGTATCCAGTACGGATAAAGCACTTTTGCCGAGTACGAGTCTTATACGAGTAATACAAGTCAATATCTATACTCGGACTGAATGAAAATCCTCACACAGCGTCACAGCGCCCCTCCCCTACACACACCGCTCTGCTCACTCACACAGAGAACAGCTCACTGTCTGTCCCTCAGTCACTCAGGTTTGCGGGTTTCTTCAGCTTCAAGTTTGTTTTTATTTCAGTTTGTACTTATAACCAGTAGAGTTCTGGTAAACGTGGGTTCGTTCAGACGTGGTGCGTGGTAGAAAGCGACTCGCATTGCGTCTCTGCCTGTCGGAGATTTTTTTTCCTTTTTTTAACCGTCGGTTAAAAACAGTTTTTTTGACTTCACGCATTGATTGACACTTTCTTGCTGTAATTCATGTAAAAATAAAGGTAGTAGTGGTATAAGTATTACAAATTAAGCTACTCTCTCTCTCTCTCTCTCCCTCCCTCCCTCTCTCTGCTGGTCGTCGGAGTTTTTTTTTTTTTTAAACCATCAGTTGGCTCTAACCAGTTTTATTTTACTTCACGCACTGAGTGTCTGACACTTTCTAGGTAGTAGTGGTAATAAATAATGTTACAAATTAAGCTACACACACACACTCTCCCCCCCCCCCCCCCCATGATCAGTGATACAGAATAATGAGTGGTATAGAGAGTACTTCAGCTGACACTGAACCTCCAGTCAGAGTTTGCTTAACCTTGCAGGACAGTGAGGGTCAAATCAGTGACAATGAAAACAGTGGCAGTAGCACCCACCTTTCCCCTACTGAGACCAATATTGCATCTGGTGATGGAGGTCCTCCTCCACGAAAGACCAAGAGGACTTCTGCAGTATGGGACTCTTTCACTGTTTCTGAAAATGATCCCTCCAAAGCCATTTGCAAGCTTTGCAAGTCCAAGCTAAGCAGAGGTAGAGATGCAAAACATTACAACACAACATCTCTACATAACCATCTGCTATAGGCCCATCACATTATAAAGCCCACTGTATCAGCCACCTCCTCCTCCTCTCCTCTTCCTTCTCAGGTCACTGGTGTTCAGCTGGGTGCTGCTAAGGGCTCACATTCTTCTTCCTCTTCACCAATACTCACTGCATTTGCAGCAAAGCAGCCATTCTCAGCAAACCATCCCCGGTCAAAATAAATTACAGAGATGATTGGTAAAATGATCTGCACTGATCTTGAACCTTTCTCTGTGATGGAGAGGAGAGGCTTCAAGACACTTGTTGGCTTTTTAGAGCCCAAGTATAAGATCCCATCGAGGCACTATTTCAGTCGTACTGTAGTGCCTGAGCTGTATGAGGCAATGAGAGGGGAGTTGGTCCAGTCACTTCTGAAGGCAGCTGAAGGAGGTGTCCTCAACCTCACTACAGATCTCTGGACCAGCAATCACAATGCACATGCATATCTCTGTCTTACTGGGCACTGGTGTGAACGTGTAGGGGAAGCTTCAGTACAGAGGAAAGCAGGGCTGCTAAATGTTGGTGTGCTGGACATTGAGCACACATCAAACAACATTCTGTGCTGCCTTAAGGAAAAGATGAGAGAGTGGGAAGAGTCTGTTGGTCAGTCTGTCACAATACGGTTTGTTGTTTCAGATAATGCAGCCAACATGGTGAAAGCTTTGACTGAATATGGGCACATCCATTGCATGTCCCATATGCTTCATTTGGTGGTGATCAAAGCACTGGAGAAGGACAGGGTTGTGACATCCCTTCTCTCCAAAGCCAGGATCATATCTGGCCATGTTCATCGCTCAAGCAAAGCCAGCAACAGACTACATGAGCTGCAAACACAGTTGAACCTCTCCCAGCACACGCTCATAACAGATATAAAAACAAGGTGGAACTATATGTTCTATATGCTCCAGCGGCTGGTGGAGCAGTGCAGGGCTGTGCAGATTATGACACAGGAGTCTAACATGGGTAGAGCTCCAACAATCATCTATCCAAATGAGTTGAAGTTAGCATCAGACATGCTCACTGTTCTTAGTCCTTTTGAGGAGGTCACACGGGCGCTCTCAAAACACAGCGCCTCCATCTCTGAGGTCATCCCCCTCCTGCATGGCCTGTGCTCCATCATCAGGTCACTGCATGTGGGAGGTCTTGCAGCTGGTGAGGAATCTGAGGATGAATCTGATCAGTTCATGGCTGGTGATGATGATCAGGATGCCACAGTGGGGCTGGGCCAAGATGTTGCAGCTGAGTCCAGGGAAAAGTTAGGCACAGCAGCAAAGAGACTGGCAGCCAATCTGAGCAAAGAACTAGAATGGCGTTTCGAACCAATTTTTGCAAACTCCACATTTCTGCTTGCCACTCTCCTTGACCCCAGATATAAGGCCAGCTGTTTTCCAAACAATGTTGATGTGGAGGCACTGAAGAGGACATTATTCCTCAGGATGGAGCTCTGTGACCCTGTGGCTACACCTGCAAAAAACAGAAGAGACACCTGCCACCAGCAGCACTTCAGTCTTGTCTTTCCTGCAGAAAAAGAAATCAGCTATTCCAATGAGGACACATTTACCATCAGGTGATGTGGAGGTCTACCTGGCAGATGGGGACATCAGCCTTACTGATGACCCAGTGAAATACTGGTCAGGCAAGCTTCAGTGCTGGCCCAATCTTACAGGCTTTGCACTGCAGCTTCTCAGTTGTCCACCTACAAGTGTCCAGTCTGAGCATGTTTTTAGCACAGCTGGAAATGTGGTCAGTCCACAGCATGCAAACTTAGACCCTAGCCATGTGGAACAACTGGTCTTCATTAAAGTCAATGCAGATCTGAAAAACAGCATCGGACAATTTGATCTGTAGAACACAGTCCCCCTGCCCCCCATCTCTCTCTCTGTCTCTCTCTCTCTCACACACACACACCTGGTGTGGAAATTAAAAATAAAAAAAAAAGAACCAAAAAAAAAAAAATCACACTGATCATAAAAAAATTAAAAGTTAAAAAAAGAAAGTTATGTTGAGTATGAAAACTCTTGTTCATTACATTTCATTTCATAATTGCAACTGCATGTGTTGTATTCATTGTTTCAAAACTTGTTCTGTAAATAGTTCGTTTGCTATCGTGATCAAAACCATTGATCTGAAGCTCAATGCTGATGCTGTCCTGTAAATAGTTTTCTAATCAGCAATAAATATAACAATTTCTGATCAACCCATATCAATTGCATGCTTAGAATAACATACTGGTTAAAGCCCCGCCCGTTTCAAGACAACCAGACCCACTTCCGGGTTAAAACCCGCCCACTTCCGGGTTAGGCACCGCCCACTCCGAGTACGGATACAGATAATTCATATAGTTAACGGATACAGATAATGCTGTACTTGCTCATCCCTACCTCCCACTCACTTACCCCTGCTATCTGATCAGATACTATTGTAAGATCTATTGCTGATTCTGTTCCATGAGATGCATCAAAGCTAGTGTTCTTTCCATCATTTAAACAAACCAACTTGTAATCATCCATAAACTCCTCAATAGTGCTCCCATTTTCATCCACCTTAGTACCTCCCCACAGAGTGTTATGTGCATTAAAATCTCCACACAATACTAACTTTCTATTTATCCCCTCACACATACCATCTAGCATCTCTCTCAAGATTATTTTACCAGGGTTATAAAAGTTGATGATTTTAATCTTAGTTTTACCGACCCAAATCTCAACCAGAACTGCTTCAACCTCTTTATCTATATTTAAAGCTCTGTAATTAATCCCCTGCTGAATAAATGTGGCCACTCCACCTCCTGCAGTATCCCTGTCCAGAGGTGGGATAAAGTCACTAATGTGCAAGTCACAAGTAAGTCCCAAGTCCTACCACTCAAGTCCGAGTCAAGTCACAAGTCAAGGCACTTTTGACCAAGTCAAGTCCAAGTCCAAGTCCTACCCAAGCCAAGTCAAGTCCAAGTCTCGTTTTTTTCCAAGTCCCTAACAAGTCACCATTTATTCTACAGGCAATCAACACATTTTTGATCACAAATGTATTACCTCTCCACACTGCAGTGTATGTCCTCCTTTGCCAGTCACCTTGGATAAAAATGTCTGCTAAATGTAATGTCAATGATTGATAGAGTCAGCACAAGTAACTACAGTACACCCATTCTTTTCCGTTTTAAAATGTTTTAGAGCTTGTGCCCCAAGACAATCAAAGAATCTCAGAGGAGACAATGATTAGTTAGTTAACGTTAGTAAAGCATCCTAAATTTTCAGTGAGTTTAGTTTGAGTGAGTCAGTGTACATCTGAGGCTAAGGGTGTGAGAATGAGTGAAAGTATGACCATTTCCTTAAATTTTTTATTGGAAAATTAGTGAGAAATTAAAACAAAATTCTAAACAAAACTAGTACTGGTACTGTGTAACAAAAATCATTTTCTTTTCATTTCATTCATGTCATTTTTCACATAAAAATGCTTTTCATGTGCATTTTAAGACATGAAACTCAAAGTCCAAGCTAACAGATGATCTGTGTACTTTTAGAATCAAAGAATGGTTTTCCTTCTGAAGTTAGGCACTGTCCCAACATACAACATGACATGCCTTTGACACAATACAACGTGACTTGAGTACGTTTGTGTGTGTGAGAGAGACCAACTAACTGACAAAAAATTCTGGAAATATCTGTTCTCCACTACTGAGAGAGGGATGTTGCATCCAATGACCAAATCTGTTAGTATTGAATTTGTGATGGCTTTTTGTTGTGGGTGGGTAGCATTGTACTGTGTATCTTTTGCAGTAAGGAATCCAGAAATGGACGGCTGCTCTGTCTCACTTGGGATGATCTTGTTCTTCAGATATTCTGCAAATCTAAACAAGAAAAAAAAAAAGTAAAATTAGTAGGCCTACTTGTTTTCTGTTTTTAATCATGTAGACATTAACATGTTTTTATCACTTTCAATATCAAAGTCTGAGTTCATTTAATCTGAACATATTTGTTTATACACAGTATAATGTTTAATACAACCCAGCCAGGATGTTCCCTTAAGCAGTTTAGCTAGACCACAATGCATTCACTAAACACTCGCTAAAATACCGGTAGCCTCAGTAAACACAGAACGTTGTGACGATGTAGCCAGAATCAGAGTCCTCTAGGGCTCTGGCCAGAATGTGAGAATGAAGCCCTGGCAACATTCTAGAGAGCCGTATAATAAAGTAGAATAAACAGTTGTTGTGAATTTCAGAATGTTCAGCGGAATCCTCCAGATCCAAGTTGCGGGCTTTTGGCGAATTTGGTTTCTCGCCAGAGACTAATAAATGCACTGGTAAAGCCACGCTATGTAGAGGCATTGTGTGCCCTGTCGTTTGGGTAAGACTGTGGGATAACGCTTCGCGTCGGAGTAGGCTACACTCCAATCTGTCGGGATGTACTGCGCTATAAAACGTCAGCTGAGCTTACATTTTACATAGCCCAAATGGCCCATTATTCACATTGCCTACATGACACCAGAGAGAGGAAGAGAATAGAATTGAATGTCTCTGATGACACGTAATCCCAGCACTAATAACACACATCGCACAGCGTCCACGACTTGGTGCAGTACGTAGCAAACAGTTAAACGCCTGGTTTAATTTGCATTGCTAGTCATCTCGTCTCAGTGGTTTAAATGCCTTTCATGACAAGCACTGATTTTCCCATTGCAAAGAGCGAACTTCTGTTTTACATACTTAGTTTGCAGCCTGGGTAACTGTTTATTTGATTCACGTTTTATCCTTTGCTGTCCGGTTCTTATCATAAGTCTGTGTCGTTCTGACCAGAGCCTTTATAACAATCTTGTAAACGTTCTCTGCTCTGACCAAATCACCACCTTCTGGCTATGCCTTCCCAATGTGTGTTAACTGGTAGCCTAGCCCACATAATCTAACACTAGACTGAACACAAAAGCAATCCAATAAAAAAATCTACTTCACTATTTTATATTCAGCAAAGCAAAACAAATCCTTGACAGCGTTAATATATTAACACATTCCACTTCTAGCCACCAACTAGCCTGTACAGATTCTTCCTAGCTGTAGCCTAGCTTTGTTACTTACTTGTCCTTATGCAGCCTCAGGTGACGAGTGAAGTTTGATGTGGTTGACTGGCTGTCCGAAATTGTGGCTCCACATGTTCTGCACGTAGCAATGCGTTTGCCATCTGTATTGGAGTATTCTTTAAATCCAAAGGAAATTACGCGGGGAATCATGTTTTTATCCGTCTGTTCATCATTCAGCGTCCTCATTGCCCATCACCGTTTGGTTTTTCATTTGAACCAGTTGAAGTGCTTGAGTGACACCTAGTGCTAGTGGATTGAGCTGCCGTAGCCTAGGACAAGGAGCTACACCGCATTCAAATAATAACGAGTGTACTTGGATTCAAAATCGAGGGGGGTGAAGAATATTTATACCTGATACGCCAAGTCATTGCAAGCTAAAACTGTCAAGTCCAAGTCAAGTCTCGAGTCAACAGCGTGCAAGTCCGAGTCGAGTTGCAAGTCATTCCTCATCTAGGGATTTCAAGTCTCAAGTCATCAAAATGGTGACTCAAGTCTGACTCAAGTCCAAGTCACATGACTCGAGTCCACATGTCTGTCCCTGTCTTTACGCACTGCTAGGTATCCATATATTATTAAATCAAGTGATGGTTTTAACCAGGTTTCCTGTATACAGATAATGTTTGGTTTAACAACTTGTTCCTCAATAAAGTGTTTTAGTTCCTGACCATTAGCAATTAAGCTCCTGGCATTCCACTATAGAATAAATAGTCATTATTAACTGCCACGTGGTGCTTGACTATCAGATACTCCTAATACCATATTGTGAATGGAATCAACTGACAATTCATGAATCTCTAGATACTTTTAAACTGTTTTTTAAATTATTTTAATTCTATCAATTCTACTTGCTACTTGGGCTGAGCAATTAACCACTTCCACCATAAAGGCAATGAAATTTTTCTTATCCACAATTAAGGTCTCTTCAGTTACTTTACAGCATTTCAGAGTCATTTGAGTTTGACTCGGGGGTAAAACTACAGGAGTCATACTTCCTTTAACCCTTGATTTTGCTTGGTTTTCTTTGTCAACCTTTTTAATAGCTTCGGCATAAGTAACACTCTCTTTCACCTTAACACTTTGCTCTTGAATTGCTCTTTTATACATCTCGCACCCGTTATAGGCCGCACTGTGTTCACCTCCACAGTTACAGCACTTGATTTTTGTTCCTTCCTCACATTTACCATATTCATGTTCACCTCCACATCTAGCACACCTAGGTTTTGACTTGCACACAGAAGAAATGTGTCCATATTGCTGACATTTAAAACATCTAATTGGTGGGGGGATGTAAGGCCTCGTCATATAACTTAAATATCCAGTCATGATCCACTCGGGCATCTTAACCTCATCCAACACTAACAAGACAGACAAACTTGGTCCTTTAGTTCCATTCCTAATTACTGGCAAATGCTTGACTTTGTTGATTTTAACTCCTTTAACATTGCTTTTAATATCGTCCTCTAACAAGTCAGTCGATACACCTGATATCACTGCCATTACTTTACCTCTTTCTTCCCAGTCTTGGGCTTTAACATGTTTCCCCAGTAAAGTTTTAAGCTTCATTAATCCCATTCTCTGATCTCTATCTTGACAAACAACTAACAGGTTACCATCTTTTAATGTTGTGATGGAGCGAACTTCACCTACTTGCCTATAAATGGCTTCACTGACTTTCAATGGGTTTAGTATACAAGGGGTTTGAAATCGGATCACAACTTTAACATCAGTCCTCGATCTTTTCACTTCATCTTGTTTAGCTTTCACCTTTCTTTTCTTCGATGCTCTTTGAACCAAATTCCATTTACCTGACTTATCTTCACCTTCACTTTTATAGTACTCTCACTGTCATTCTCTTCTGAAAACTCCTCCAAATCATTAGTTTCACACTCCTCTAGAACTCCTTTCAATCCATGGTCGCACCCCAGTCCACCAAACACCAGTTGCAATGAATCTGGCAGCTCTTTCGCATTCCTGGAAGCACTCATTGCGTTTTTTCTCAGATCAGTCTGTCTGTGAATCCCATTGAAAGGCACAGCTGCCTTTTGAACAGTTTCACTCCAGAGAATATTACTGAACTACCTTGATGTTTCTGTCACACAAATAACATTGGTATTTCAATCAGTTGACATTTGCACAGAAAACTAAACTTATAATTTTATAAGTGGTGCAAACATATGAAGATAGAAGTTACTTCATTTTGGGTGTCTTTTAATTTTAGTTAGTTCTAGAGGCGATATTTCTAGTTTTCATTGAAATGTTTTTATTGACTTTTTTAGTTTAGTTTTTTTTTGTTATAATTGTGTAGATGATGATGAAATGTATTTAAAATGTATTTCATTTGGTCTTAGAATGAGCTAAAAGAGGAGCAGATGAAATCCCAGCAGAGGATCCAGGAGAAGCAGAAGGAGGTGCAGGAGCTGAAACAGACTGTGGACACTATTAAGGTGAGGAGTGAAGAGTAGCTGTGTTTCAATTAACCTGCTTAAAGGAGATATGCAGAACCATGGCCTCATTTTTTGTTTATAAATGCCTTGAGAACAGTGGTGGCTGGCCCATAGGGGGCGCTCGGGCGCCGCCCTCCCAGATGTGGTGGAGAAAAAATATATATAAACAAATGTTATTAGCAAAGTCAGTTTTACTTAATAGTGTGTGCCTACATGTAATCTGAATTATTTAAACAACATTTCCACCAACTGACTCTCATTCAACAGTGAATTTCCACTGACAGACTCGTATCATTTCTCTTTTTGGGCGCTCGTCAAAACACCCCAGAAGTGCAGCGAAATAGCCAATCGTGTATGGTTGCTAGGGAAAAATGATAAATATTTGGACAATCAGCATCGCCGAATTTAATGGTTTTGGGGTGCTGGAAATTTCGCCCCTGCTACAGAAAATGTGGGAAAGTTTTGGTTGCTATGGTGATAAACTTGAGGTCTCAGGTCAGTCAGTCAGAGAGATAATGACAACAGTTGAGGGGCAGCTTCCACCAAATTCGGTGAGATCTTTGTTGAACTACTCTTTCGCGAGAAGGACGATGGTGGAAAAAATCCATGGTAAGGAGCTGCGACCCGACAAGCCCGAAATAAACATCACCCAGCCAACCAAGGAGAAAGTTAAAGCCTACAAAGGTTTTTTGCAGGAGTTAGTTCCAGCGCAAGTCATGGCTGACAGGCTGTGGAACAGCTAATGCACTTTTTTGTTTCCCCTGCATCCTTTTCAAAAGTGACAGGTGTGATTTGACGTGGACACAGTCTGGACAAACTGACTTAAAGCAGCTCTCCGAATGCATCAAGAAGCAGGAAAGATCAAGAGTTCACATGGGAAACTGCGTAAAGCTAGCTGTGCTTGGAAGGATTAGCATAGCGGCGCAGCTAGATGATGGGCACCGCATTGCTGTAAGAAGGCACAATGAAGAAGTCGATTAAAAACCATCATATTTTATCTAAGATCATCGATTGTGTTAAATTTTGTGGTGCTTTTGAACTAGCAATGCGGGGACAGACAGACAGACGAGCAAAGTTCTTGTACAAATAAGAACTCTCCACCCCATTCACTCACTCATTTCATCTACTCTCTCACACTTGCATACAGACATACAAATACCCACCTACTCAGACTCCCACTCACCCACTTAAAAATCACATCATACTCTCTCTCCTCACTCACTCACTCACTCACTCACTCACTCACTATACAGTCCAACTTCACAAACACACACACTGACTCAAAGTAGGAACATCACTCTCTCCCTTTGGAGTTTGGACAGAGGAGATGCAAGGACTAAATCTGCCGAGTGTAAACATAACGCCACTGTTGAATCAGAACTTGTCTTTGTTATTATTGTTAGTTTTGGTTCGTGCTGTCTCTCAGTTCTGAACTGGACAGTAACTTCAAATCCTTCACTCTCTCACACAGAAATCTTACCCTCATCTCAGAAACACACACCTCTCTCTCTCTCTCTCTCTCTCTCTCTCTCTCTGTCTTTGGTTAGAGGTGATGATCAAAACTAGACTTTTGGTTCATACTGGATGTAGGACCTTGAGCGGATGGGTGGAGCACAGAAGTATGGCAGGCGAGAACTGAGTTTGCAAAAACTCCTTATTTTCAGCTTAAATAATATTCCCAGTCACACAGACACGCGCGCACACACACATCAGTCGTCTGGTCGGAGAGAGAGCTCCCTTCCTCTGCTCTCTCTCTCCTTATATAGGGTGTGGTCACTGGGGAAGACACACAAACACAGGTTAACTGACATCAGGTGTAGTGATTCTGCCACTTACCTTCCCTGACTCCACCCTCCGGTCACAGACCGACGCTTGACCATGCCCCTGCTGCCACACTGGACAATAATCACACATCTTTCTTGTCATAGTTTGTATTCACAACAAGAGTGTCACTGTATTTCACTCCCCCTCTCTCTCTCATTTGACAGAAATACACCTAGCTCAGAACACACACCACCTTTCTCTTTCTTTTGAATGACCTTGACGTCCGTATCGTCACAGCAGGAAGGCTATCGGTCTCATTGCCATTTCCGCTATACTAAAACGCAGAGCTAACTGCAACTTCCAGCTTCCGTTTTGAGCTAATTTATCACCATGCCACGTAGATGTGTTACTGGCCGGTGCAGCAACATGACAAAAGGTGGATTTATGTTGCAATCATGGACCAAGAATGTTCAAACTGCAAAGATTTGGATGCATTTTGTGAGAAGTTCGCAAGCACATTGGGTGCCTACCAGGGGCCAAAGTAAGCCGGTCCAGCGTACCACTAAAAGATTTGGCCGTACCAGAAAGAAAAATATACTGTCTCTGAAAAAAATGCACTTTGAGCATAACACACCTGCTAACGTCAATTTACCAAAAGCAACACATTTTCCTCAATATATATTGCATATAACTCGTTCTGACCGGTCTCTGAATTATGTCTGAAGTGATTCCTTTTGTGTTTCACTCGACAGACAGCATGCGAGATAGTGCGCGGAGCCCACTGCTTAACCATCTTGCGCCAACATGTGCAGCTGGTATCCAAAGTGTTTTAGTAGACAGACTGTAGCAGTTCGTAGGAGGGGGAGGAGCACCGAAAGACGGCAGGCCAGAATAAAGCTCAATAACTTTGTTTAATTTTCTCTTTTCAGATGCAAAATCACTCTCTCAGCCATGCATGTACACACACAAGTCGTCTGGCTGGGGAGAGAGCTCCCTTTCTCTGCTCTCTCTCTCTCTCTCTTTATATAGGGCATGGTCACTGGGAAGACACACAAACACAAGTTAATTGACATCAGGTGTAGTGATTCTGCCACTTACCTTCCCTGACTCCGCCCTCTGGTCACAGACCGGCGCTTGACCACGCCCCCGCTGCCACATGCCCCCACTGCCCGACTCAAACCGGGCAGCTGTCTGGCCTGCAGCCGACTCCCCCCCCGATGGGAGAGAAAGTCTGTCACAACCATCTGCACCCCCGGCCTGTGGACCACCTTGAAGTTAAAGGGTTGGAGTGCCAGATACCAACGGGTGATCCACGCATTGGCATCCTTCATGCGGTGGAGCCACTGGAGGGGCGCATGGTCTGAACAGAGGGTGAAAGGTGGTCCCAGCAGGTAGCAGCGGAGGGCGAGGACCGCCCACTTGATCGTGAGGCACTCCTTTTTGATGGTTCGATGGTGCTGTAGCGTCCCTTGCGTACCGACAGCTTTCTGCTGATGTACAGCACTGGACGGTCCTCCCCTTCCACCTCCTGGGACAAAACGGCCCCCAGCCCTCTGTCCGACGCATCCGTCTGTAACATAAAAGGGAGAGAAAAGTCAGGGGAGTGTAACAGTGGCCCCCCGCACAGTGCAGCCTTCACCTCAGAGAAAGCCCTCTGGCATTGCTCTGTCCACTGGACCGGATCTGGTGCCCCCTTTTTAGTGAGATCAATCAGTGGGCTGGTGACGTCCGAATAATTAGGTATAAACCTACGATAGTAGCCAGCCAGCCCCAGGAACTGTCTCACCCCCTTTTTGGTCTTGGGCCTCGGGCAGGCCACAATTGCTGCTGTCTTGTTAATTTGGGGATGCACCTGCCCGTTGCCCAAGTGGAAGCCCAGATACTGTACTTCCACCCGCCCAATCGCACACTTCTTTGGGTTGGCTGTGAGACCCGCTCGCCTCAGCGACCTAAGGATGGCCCTCAGGTGTTGTAGGTGCCGCGGCCAGTCATTACTATAAATAATGAAGCTGTCGAGGTATGCGGCCGCATAGGTGGCGTGGGGGCGGAGGACCCTATCCATCAGCCGCTGAAACGTAGCAGGCACCCCAAACAGCCCAAAAGGAAGTGTGACAAACTGGTGTAAGCTGAACGGTGTGGAAAAGGCCGTTTTTTTTTTTCTCTGGATAATGGAGTCAAGGGGATCTGCCAATAACCCTTTGTCAAATCCAATGTCGAGTAAAAGCGAGCCATGCCTAGTTGATCGAGCAACTCATTAATACGAGGCATTGGGTACGTGTTGAATTTAGACACCGCGTTGACTTTTCTATAGTCTACACAGAACCGGACCGACCCGTCGGCCTTGGGTACCAAGACCACCGGGCTGCTCCAGTCACTGTGGGACTCCTCGATGATGCCCATTTCGAGCATGGCCTTGAGTTCTTCCCGAACCACTTTCTTCTTGTGTTCGGGTAGCCGGTAAGAGCGGCTGCGCACTACCACCCCCGGGGGCATCTCAATGTGGTGCTCTGTGAGGTTGGTGTGGCCAGGCAGGGGCAAGAACACATCCGAAAACTCGGTCTGCAACTGGGCAACCTCCGCGAGTTGGGTCAGGGAGAGGTGGTCTCCACAGGGGACCGGAGAGGTATGCGATGCCAATGCTCCCTTTTGAACCTCCAGCCCCAGCTCCGCCTTCTCCGGAACCACCGACACCAATGCCACGGGGACCTCCTCGTTCCAGAGTTTGAGCAGATTGAGGTGGTAAATCTGTAGCGCCCCACCCCTGTCCGTTCACCTCACCTCGTAGTCGATGTCCCTGACTTGCCGTGTGACCTCAAAGGGTCCTTGCCACTTGGCGATCAATTTGGAGCTCGATGTGGGCAACAGTATGAGTACTTTATCTCCTGGTGCGAACTCCCTAAGGTGCGTACCCCTGTTGTACAGGCGGGTTTGTCGTTCTTGGGCCTGCTGCAAATTCTTCTGGGTTAGGTGTGTGAGTGTGTGGAGTTTTGCACGCAGGTCAATAATGTATTGAATTTCGCTTTTACTTGGTGAAGGTCCCTCCTCCCAATTTTCTCCCAGCACATCGAGAATGCCATGCGGCTTACGCCCATATAATAATTCAAACGGGGAGAACCCCATGGAGGCTTGGGGGACCTCTCGCACTGCAAATAACAAGGGTTCGAGCCATTTATCCCAATTATGTGCATCCTCACTTACGAATTTTTTAATTATATTCTTGAGGGTGCGATTGAACAGTTCAACTAAACCGTCTGTTTGTGGGTGATACATGCTGGTGCGGATCGGCTTAATACCTAATAACCCATACAGTTCGTTCAGTGTACGTGACATAAACGAGGTGCCTTGGTCAGTCAGAATCTCTTTCGGGATTCCAACTCAGGAGATGACGCGGAAGAGCGCTTCCGCAATACTGCATGCTGAGATATTGCAAAGAGGCACTGCTTCCGGGTATCGCGTTGCATAGTCCACCAGAACTAAAATAAAGCGGTACCCTTGTGGTGACCGATCTAATGGCCCAATGAGATCCATCCCAATTCTTTCGAACAGGGTCTCGATTAATGGTACAGGGCGCAAAGGCACTTTTGGAATGGCTGCTGGATTTACTAACTGGCATTCGTGGCACGCCATACACCACCTACGGACATCGCCGCAAATCCCTGGCCAATAGAACCGGGCCATTATTCGGGCTAGTGTTTTATCCTGCCCTAAGTGTCCAGCCATGGGATTAAAGTGAGCCGCTTGGAATACCAATTCCCGGCGGCTCTTCGGAATCAAAAGCTGTGTGACTTGCTCTTTAGTCTGAGTGTCCTGCGTCACTCGGTATAATCTATCCTTCATAATAGAAAAATAGGGGAAGGACGGGGTGGCGTTTGGCTGGAGCGTTTGACCATTGATTACTCTCACTTGGTCAAACGCATGCTGCAGAGTCTCATCTCACGACTGCTCTAACGGGAAATCCGCAAGGGATTCCCCGAGAGAGGGAGGAGGAGCCTGCGGCTCCTCACTCTGATGCGGAGATGACGTAGATGGCTCTGTGACAGCTGCTCCCGCCAATGCGACACTGGGACCTCCCCCTGCTAAACTATGGCAGGACCCACTCTTCACTAAATGACTCATTAACTCCCCGAATCCTGGCCAATCAGTCCCCAAAATTATTGAGTGGGTGAGGCGAGGATTAACCGCCGCCTTTACTCTAAATTTTTCCCCTCTGAAAAAAATGTGGACCAACACTAAAGGGTAGCTGTGAACATCCCCGTGCACACACAACACCTTCACCCACTGTGCTCCCCCCAACGCCTCATCTTGCACCAGGGTTTGGTGAATTGAGGTCTGATTACAGCCAGAGTCCACCAATGCCTGATGTATATCCCCTTGGACACTCACCGGTATGCGATATGCTCTGCCCTGATTGAGGGCGGCTCCTGGCACGTCGGGGATCCAAACCACCGCGTCCACTTCCATTTCCAAGCACTGCTGTTGGAGGTGGCCCGGCTCCCTGCAGCGCCAGCAAACCGGCCCGGGCTTCCTCTCTGCACCGGCGCTCTGGGGCTCACTCACCTGAGGGGGGGAAGAGACAGACACAGAAGGGAAAAACGGGAGGGCACTGCGGGTGCAACGGGCTGGCTGGGGTGGGGCCGGCCCCTGCCTCCATGGTGGGGGAATGGGGTGAGGACGAGACACAGGAGGAGAGAGAGGAGAGAAGAGGATGTCCGCTGTCCTGCCATCGGAACAGCCGCCAAATGGTCCTCCGCCAACTCGATGGCCTGATCCAGCGACGCCGGGCAGTGGCACTGGACCCACTCCGCGGTTCTCTCTGGAAGGCAGCCGATGAACTGCTCCAGCACCACCTGATCGATGATTCCCTCGGCGTCACGATTGTCGGCCCTCAACCACCGGCAGCAGGTGTCCCGGAGCTGCTGGCCAAACACGAACAGCCGGCCGACTTCCTCCAGACGCAGAGCGCAGAAGTGCTGTCGCTGTTGTTTGGGGGTGCACCCCACCCGCTGGAGGACGGCCCGGCAAAGGTCTGCGTAGGCCAGCCGGCGGTCGGCGGGGAGCTGTAGTCCGGCCAGCTGTGCCTCACCCGTTAGCAGGGGGAGGAGGCACGCCGGGAGTTGTTCCACCGGCCAGCCCGAGGCCTCTGCTGCCTGCTCGAAGAGCGTGAGGAAGGCCTCGGGGTCGTCATGCAGGCCTATCTTAGTTAGGGTGAGGGAAGAAGGGCCCGCGGCGGTGGAGATGGTGGACCCCGCCAACGCGAGGAGGTGCCGGAACGCCTGGCAATCTTCCTGCTGCACCAGCACTAGGGCCTCGAACCGGTGCTCTTGCTCCTTCCGGAGGGTGACTAGCGCCTGGTGCTGGCTCTGCTGGGCCATGGCGAGGGCGTGGACCAGGTCTGCGAAGGGGGAGGACTCCATGGGGCTGTTCTTTTCCTGTGCTTGGTTTCCGGGTTTTGGCACCACTGTAGCAGTTCGTAGAAGGGGGAGGAGCACCGAAAGACGGCAGGCCAGAATAAAATTCAATAACTTTGTTTATTTTGCTCTTTTCAGATGCAAAATATCTCTCTCAGCCATGCACGCACACACACAAGTCGTCTGGCTGGGGAGAGAGCTCCCTTCCTCTGCTCTCTCTTTCTCTTTATATAGAGCGCGGTCACTGGGAAGACACAAACCGTATAATTGACATCAGGTGTAGTGATTCTGCCACTTACCTTCCCTGACTCCGCTCTCCGGTCACAGACCGGCGCTTGACCATGCCCCCGCTGCCACACAGACGTTTGTTGCAAAGTCTCCCAAATAAAAACAACATATATGTTGATGTTACAATATTCTATTATGTGTGCAGTGTTGCCCTGTGATGACCTGGTGACTTGTCCAGGGTGTACCCTGCCTTTCGCCCGTAGTCAGCTGGGATAGGCTCCAGCTTGCCTGCGACCCTGTACAGGATAAAGCGGCTAGAGATAATGAAATGAGATGAGGTGTGCATTGTTTCACTGGACAAATAGCAAGCGAGCTCCAGCTCGCGTACGGCTTAACCAGATCTTGTGCTATAACATGCGCAGCTGGTAATCAAAGTATTTTAGCAGACAGACGTTAGTTGCAAAGTCTCCCAAATAAAAAGGCATATAAAGAAACATGTTAATGTTTCATGATAGGCTATTTAAAAATTACTTTGATCAGAATTCGTAAATCGAGTGGAAGTTGGGGCAAAGATTCTAGATTACTGTCTGGTTGGAGTGAGCAGAGTAACTAGGCTACCAATGCATGGCACGTGCACTGAGAACACACGCACTGACTGTAGAACGCACGCACTTTCTCAAACGTTCTGACACACCCGTGGGAAAATACAAAGAATCCAAAAAACACCAACAGAAAACCACAATGATATATTTAATAAGATAAGGAAGAGAGGACAACTTTTACCTAAAAACTTTCACTTTTCTGTTCTGTTACACTGTTCTGTGTCCAGTGTCCAAAATGAAAAGCTAGTTTTCAACTGTTCAGCTAAAAAAAATGTTAGTAAAACGATTATGTTGTTGAAATGATGTTTGCAATTTATTTATAATCAAAAATTGATACAGGTGGATGAAAGAGTGATAGTGTAATAAAAAAGTACTAATACTAGTACTACTGAGTGATAAGAAGTCCTAGTGAATGCTTGATAAGTAGACAATATTAAATAATTAGGTGTATTTTTCGGTGCACGCTATGTGAGCGCACTATGACTCAAAATAATAGTACCGGCAAGAAATAAAAGTTACTTTCACCCCTGGTGCCTATGAAGTGGTCTCTCCTCTGCTCTGCACATTTTACTGAAGACTCGTACGAAACCTCTGATCTGTTGAGGAGCGTTGGCTATAAGCCCGTTTTGAAAGAGGGTGCAGAATCAGCAATTAAATAAAACTACAAGAAAAGGAAAAAAATTATTTGATTTAAAAAAAAAAAGGAAAGTAAGTTCAGTGGCACCAGCTCTCCCACAGTTTGAGCCGAGGGCTGTTGGTAAAACCCAGGATGGAACGGGACGTGACATATTATCGCTCAGGCAGTGACCTCCCCGTGGTTGTTGCTAAAACCGGCGATGTCCCGGGTTTTAGTAATTGCCTGAGCCGAGGAGTAATGGTGGAGTACTCAGTATAGAGAAAATGGAGAATGAATGGAGCAGCCGTCTGATTTCTAAACTGGATATTGTTGCCATCTCGCCCTTACGTGGAAGAAGCGAATGAACAGAGAACTGAATGAACAACTGAACGTCAGATTGTTTCAAAACAATCGGCCACAAGATCGGCCTTCAAGAAGCGAGAACACAGACGGGTAAGCTCCGACTCTCATTTGGATACAAAACAACAAAACCAACACGTTGTTTACCTGCATTTAGATTAATACATGTAACTTGTATTGTGTATTTAAGTTACCGGGATAAGATTATTTAATTTGCTTCAGAATGTGATTGTCTCAGTTCATCTGATTATTTAATGAGCCTTATACATTTTATCAGTGAAAATGAATGCATGTATATATAACACCCATCCTGTTTTAATGAGAGTCAACCCACAATCAATGAAGTCAAATCAGTCTTAGTTGAGCAAGTCGGTAACGCTATTTCTTACTTTCACCATAAATTTTTATTTATATGACTTTGGTCTATAGCTGTCAAAGACCTCGGCCTTAAAACTGGTTCCCACAGTGATGTCACGCGCTCAGGGCTGGCTGGCTCAGCGGGGCAGCTCGAATGCCAACTTTGCGGTCGAGTTTAACTCTCAAAAAAAATTTTTGATTCCCATTTATGCAGCATACAAGAGTCAAGCATTTAAAAATAAAGGTTCTGCGTATCTCCTTAAAATAGTGAACTAAAAAAACAAGGAATGAAAACCCGGAGTTTAACAAAAACAACTCAAATATCTCGAGAGAGAGTTTATTTTTACAGAGTATCCCATTAGACCTCCATTTTGTGTGTGTGTGTGTGTGTGTGTGTGTGTGTGTGTGTGTGTGTGTGTGTGTGTGTGCATCTCTTCTCTAATGTTCATATTGCACAACAGACGTTGGCAATGTTGAATAATGAAACCGTGAGATTGACGCGAAAATTGCTTGGACTAAATAGTCATACGACAAGAGACATCATTCACCAACCGCGCAGAAGCGGGGGCCTAGGTGTCCCAAATATTGAATGGCTTTACACCTCGGTTAGAATTGCCCATCTGATCAATATGCTGAATAACGACGATCCAGCTGTCAGAGAGCTGGCGTGCGAATCGCTTCTCTTACATCTACAGCGACGTAAAATTCCTGTCGCCTCCCTAAATGAGCCCCAGTTTCTTGGGTTCAAATTAAAAGCAAACGGAAAGCTAGACATGAAGGCGGCTGGATTCGGTGTGCGCTTGGACTGGATCGATCTCAATGACCTTTGCCAACGTACAGGAGTAGAACTCTCCTGGTTAGGACCCGATGGAGCAGCAGCAGCGCTTGAGGACATCCTATCTAACCATCAAATCTCCACGCTGGTGGTCCTGAATACAAATAACGCCCCACCCTGTCATTTACATCTTAAAAACATTAGACATTCACTTTTACATCACAGACAGACACAAAGCGTACAACATTGGAAAAGTCTTAAATTACAGGGAAAGCTAGCATATTTACCATTTGCTGATCATTTAACTTCACATTCTGTTTTAAAAAACAACTTCATCTCAGAAGAAATTCTCACTTTTACAATTAAGGCAAGACTTCAATGCCTCCCAACAAGATATAACCTGGCAACATGGTATCCTTCCAAATATACCCCCAATTGCATACTGCATATAAATGATCAAGAAAATGAAACAGTAGCCCACATATTAACCGGATGTAATTACTACAAGGGACAGTATGTAGCCAGGCATGACCGTTTAGTCAGTTTGGTTGCAAATGATTTAAAAAAGATAAATCAAGGAAATTATTGTAATGTTTTTCTACACAGTACTGTAAAAATAAACTGGTTTAACCAAAACACAGACAATGACTATTTCAAAAACATTCCAAATACCCCAGATATTGTGATTGTAAACAAATTAGAGAACTCTGTGCTTATTACAGAAGTGGGGTGCTGCTTTGATTCCTATATGGATACTTGCTATTATTCCAAGCTACTAAAATACCAACCATTACAGGAACGCATCCTCCAGCTGGGATATAAATGCAAGCTAATAGTATTGGTTTTTGGGAGTTTAGGTCATATACATAAGAATGTTGTCCGAGGATTGCAGATAGGGGGACTGAAAAAGGGGGGGCGCAAAAGTATTGGCAAAATATTGTTCTGTTTCAGCTATCATTGGTAGCATGCAAATATGGAAATGAAGATGTTTTGTTTATCCTTGAAAGTTGATTGATTTATTAACAACAATATTAGTATAAGTGTGTAAGCCATTAAGACCTGTCAGCCGGTCAGTAACCTCTTCCAAGTTATTTGGATCTTGTATTCTTTGTTTTTCTCTTGGGTCCAAATAAAAATAATCATGTGTGTGTACTAATAGAGGCGTTCACGGGCAGCAGTAGATGACAGTGAGAGGATCTTTACTGAGATGATCAGATCCATGGAGAAAAAGCGCTCGGAGATGATGGAGCTGATCAGAGCTCAGGAGAAAGCTGAACTGAGTCGAGCTGAACGACTCCTGAAGCAACTGGAGCAGGAGATTGCTGATCTTCAGAGGAGAGTCACTGAGCTGGAGCAGCTTTCACACACACACGATCACGTCCACTTCCTCCAGGTAACACTCACTGTCTGATCTACAGAGGGTGCTGTTCCTCACAAAGTTTCCTCCTAAAAGCTCATTACAGCAACAATAAATGTTCCTGTCTGAGATCCCAAGTGTGTCTTTGGTCCGATTCAGTCTGAGATTCATTCGTTCCTCTCTTACACTTTTCTCCTTCTCTATTCTTTGTTTCCTCTCTGTAGAGTTTCCCGTCTCTCTGTGTTTCTCCTGGATGTGACGACTCACCCAGCTTCACTGTCAATCAACTTCTCTCATTTGATGGAGTGAGGAAATCTCTCTCAGATCTCAAAAAACGAGTCAAGGAAATCTTTGAGGAGGAATTCAGCGTAATCCATCCACAAGGTAAACAAGCAAACATTTGTTCTGTATCACAGTAAAGAGAGCCATAAAATTAATGTAATGGAAATAAAACGTAAGCAGGAACAAAACTGCATCAAATCACAAAGCATTAGTATTAGCCTCAGAAATTACATGTGCAAATTACAAATAAATTTCCCAGATAAACAGGACCTTAATCACAAATCCACAAACTAATCTAATTGAACTTTACACATAACAAATATGATGAACATTAGATCAGAACCGAGGCCTTAATTCCTCCATAAAATCCATCAGAAAGTAAAAACACACACATTGTCAGAGGTTCAGCTGGGAAAAGTTTTTTGCTTCTCATGATTCTTACATTCAAATGCTGCACAGTGTGATGCCATTTTGGCCGATCTCTAAATCGTGTCTGACTGAGAGCAGTGAGGAATCTAATTTTTCATTTTCATGCTTTAAACTGTTTTTGTGTCATTTTTCAGTCTCCATTTTGTCTCTGTGTCTCTACAGCTGCAGCAGTTCACATGATTTTACCCCCAAAACCAAAGAGCAGAGAAGATTTCCTGCAGTGTAGGTGTAAAACACACACACACTTTTCAAATCAGAGGAGGACCGCCCACATGATGGCCTTTCTTTCGACCTACAACATACAGAATGTGTATCAATAATAGTTTATTTATATCACACACAGAAATCAAGTTACACATACAGAAATTTAATACATACGAAGCATAAAATTCTGCCTAGAAATAACTCGTAATCTAATCTCACTCGGCAGAAAAAAAAATGTATTACTGTTATAAAGAAGAAAGCTAGTCGCACAGAGGCACAATGATAAAATACAATATTTCAACAAATACAAAAAACAATAAAAATGAGGGAAAGAATGAAATGACAGTGTGAGGAAAAGAGAAAGGAATGCTGATCTGAAGCGAAAATTGTACTTTTGATAGAACGCTTGAAATTGCTGAAGCTAAGACTCTGGAAAGATTCATCAATACTGTTCCAGAGAGCAGCAGCTTTGAAGCAAATATTAAACTTGCCATCATTAGTTCTGGCTGAAGGAACACAAAATGAAGATCTCGAAGCCAGTCAAGTTTTATACTTGTGCCTTGATGCTAAAAGTGTCAAAAAGTTATCAAAGGCAGGCAGCAAATAAACTAGAATGAAATTTAAACATAAAAATACTGTTTAAGTAATCTATAAAATCAGAGAATTTCATCATCTCCAGCTTTTTAAAAATAGGAGGTGTGTGTTCATTAAAAGAAGCTAAATTAATAATTCTGACAGCTTTCTTCTGGAGTCCAGTTATCGGTCGAAGGGTAGTCTCATAAGTATTACCCCAAACTGTAACACCATATATTAAAAAAGAATAAATAAGAGAGTAGTACAGCTGAGTTAGAATACTTTGAGAAACACAGTGATGGAGCTCAGCAATAATTCCAAAGCCTCTGGAGATTTTCTTGCTCTACTGGTGGATGTGTTTCCTCCTGATGAGGTGAGAGTCGAAAACTACTCCAAAATACCTGTTGTGGTTCTTCTGTTTAATCGGCTTATAATTAATTTTCAGGAAATGGTTCTGCTCAATTTCTTTTGGGGTGGATTAAAAAAGAACAAAATTTGTTTTGTCAACATTCAGAGAGAATTTATTTGCACAAAGCCACGCAATGATATCAGAATTACTTTATTAATCCCCGGAGGGAAATTCAAATTTGCAACCAAGCTCCCGAATATTGACTAATTCAGAATTTACCCTGGCTTCTAGAGAATCTCAAGATGAATCTGCCAGGAATAAATTTGAGTCACCTGCAAAAAGATGAAAATCAAATTTATTGGAGCAGTTCATAAAATCATTTATGTATAAGAGAAATAGAAGGGGCCATGATGTGAACCCTGTGGTACTCCACATGAAATTGGTAAAGAGCTGGATGAAATATTACCGATTGAAACAAACTGATGTCTATTTGATAGATATGAGGCAAACCAATCATGTACAATCCCACGGATGCCATAAGGATATAACTTTGCTTACAAAATATCATGCTCTATGGCATCAATGGCTTTACTCAGACAAAGAATGATACCACAGGAAAATTTGCCATCTTCAATTGCTCTTTGGATTTTATCAATGATTTAGTAAAAGTGCATGTTCTGTAGATCTGTTGTCACGGAAACCAAACTGACCAGAATATATTAAATCAAACTTCTCTCGATATGTATTCAGCCTATTTTACATGAGTTTTTCTAATATTTTTGATAAAAATTGACAAAAGAGAAATTGGTCTATGATTAGAAGTTAACAGTTGAGCTCCTGCTTTAAACACAGGTCTGACACGAGCAAGTTTAAAAGAATCAGGAACAGTACCAGAAGTAAAGGAGAAGTGGTGTAGGATCTTCACAGGCTTTGAGATTGAGTTTAATATCTTGAACAGGGCTACAGAAATACTAAAGCAGCCACAAGCCTTTCCAGACTTGAGCCGGAGAAAATGTCTTGAATTTCTTGTGTCCATGTAGGACGAAGAAAAAAGCTGTCGCTTGTCAGAGAAGCAAGAAAATCTGAAAATATTTTGTTGACCTTTGGTATTGCTTGGCTGATACTTTTACCAATGTCTGCAAAATAAACATTGAACTCATTTGCTAGATCATTTTACCTATAGGAGTCAAATGGTTTAGCTTATTTCTCTACACTTTGTACTTGGCATGCAGGCACTGATTTCTCATCTTGATCGATTTTTCTATACAATTTGATTTTATAATTCATTGTTCTAAGACTGAAGGGAAATCCAAGGTTCAGATTTGAGTTTGATTTCCTTCCTTGACATGGTTTTTCAGAGGAACATGAGCGGTAATAATTTCACCAGAGTTTTCAAGAAAGCTGGAGAATGTCATGAATATCAGGCTCACCATCGGACTGGCTAGAGCAGTCAATTTGTTGAACATCATAAATGAATGCATCTTCATTGAACCATATGAAATCCATCCATTATCCATAACCGCTTATCCTGTGAAGGGTCGCAGGCAAGCTGGAGCCTATCCCAGCTGACTACGGGCGAGAGGCAGGGTACACCCTGGACAAATCACCAGGTCATCACAGGGCTGACCCACAGAGACAATCATTCATTCACACTCACATTCTCACCTACAGTCAATTTAGAACCAACAATTAGCTTAACCTGCATGTCTTTGGACTGTGAAGGAAACTCACACAGACACAGGGAGAACATGCAAACTCCACACAGAAAGGCCCCCATTGGCCACTGGGCTTGAACCCAGAACCTTCTTGCTGTGAGGTGACAGTGCTAACCACTACACCACTGTGCTGCCTGCTGTAGGAACTCTTCTCTAAACTTGCTTATTCAATGGGGAGGATGAATTGATTCAATAGACAAAAAGTTGGGAACATGGTTAGTTAGGTCATTATAAAATATTCCCACTATATGCTGGCCCGTAGCCAGGGGGGATCGGAGGGTTCGTTCGATCCCCCCCTGCAACACACACGCCCCTCAAGATTACTCAAGATTTATTCATTTGTTCATGTCCGATGAATATACATTGATTCTCATTTAAATTTACAATATCAAATCCAGACTAATCAAAAAAGAAAAGTAGACTAAGTGAGGACGAGTTAGAAAAACGGGTTCATTTCTCCTATGTTTATGTTTACACGTTTTGTTCAGACTGCTTTACACCCCAATCCAGTGGGTGGCGGTAATGCCCCCATTAGACCCCTTTCACTGACGTCACCCGAAACCGGAAGTAAACAAACCCTGCGCCATATTGGAAGACCAACAAACTCGTGATTAGGGGGAAATAACGGCAGCGTGCGGTATGTGAACCCACGAGGCACTTGGTTCATCAAAAACCTACAATGGTAAACTTTTGTGCTGTGTTAGGGTTCTAACAAAGCTGATGGGAAAGGTGAAAAGAAGTCTTTCTACAGAATACCAGCTGTGATTGAGACACAAGCAAACCAAGGAGCTTTCTGCCAGGAGACAGAGAGAGGATTTAGCTGCTTTATGCAGAGCGGATCTGAATACTTCAAGTCTATTTTGTTACTGGTAAGTCACTAGGCTAGAGTGTTGTAGAACATTTTTTTAAATGTTTACTGAATAAAAACATCCTTAATTTTATCAAATATACTCTACTCTATATTTCATTTCTTTCTTTTGTTTTAATTTTCCTCCCTCCATTCCTCTTTGGATTTTAAATATAGTTTTCCCCATGTCCAAATAATTCAAATATATATAAATAAAAACACATAAGTAGTAAATTTAAAAATAAATTATGAAATAAAAAAATCCACTCTCCCTTGCCCCGAGTCTTATCATATGGGTCAAACCCATCAATCACAGCCAGTTTCTCCACATACCGTGCCCTTTCTGCAGCTGGTAATGTACTCACATAACCAGAATTATCAGCCATCGTGTCACTTTACTCTCGCTCGTACTTTGTTTTATATTGTATGTATGTATGTATGCATGTACTTGGTCTTCCAATATGGCGCCCTAGCACAATCTCGCGGTACGGTGACGTCACGCAGTAGCCCTCTATAAAAGAAGATAAAGACAGAAAATGCAGGAAATCTGCTGCTACTTTGTCCCAAAATGTTGGCGCCATGTTCCAGAAAAGGGCCAAAATGGGTAAGGTGCTGAGTGCAGGACTTTGTTTTTCTTTTGTTTACAACAGTAGTGGTAGATCGATCTGTCAGAGTGATCAGTAGGGGTGGGGGGTAGCATCAGCCCGTCCGTCAGTCTATGTGTGTCAGTAACACGCGCACACACACACAGATGAGTTAGGTGGCTCGATGGCTGGGTACTAGTAGCATCGGACCTGGGGCTGCTTTTATTTTTTCAGCTTGGGAAATCGGAGTTGTGGTGTGGTGTGAAGACAGTAAAATGCGACTTTAAGAGCACGTGTTTTTCAGTCGTCATGGTAACATGGCATCATGGTAACATGACGCCCTGTCAGTGGTTTGGCATTTGGATCAGAGTGAAAAGAAACGTGTGCACTAGCTGAAAAATGAAAATGTTCAGACCAGTGTGTGTGAAAACACCCACTGTTGCTGCATTTGGGCATTTTTAAATCAATTGTCCTTATAGGGCTGTGCGATATTATTTCAATCTCAGGATTACTTGAAACATTTATCTCAGTTAGAAATTATTGTTGTTTTTTATGCTAAAGCATGGGCAGATCAGGAGTGTTCTGATGCCATAAACAACAACTGAAGTGAGCAACAGAGACAGACAACAGACAGACAATGAAGGAGAGCAACAACAGACAGACAGAGGAGGGGAAAGCAACAACAGACACAATGGAGAGCAACAACAGACAATGAAGGAGAGCAACAACAGACAGACAATGAAGGAGAGCAACAACAGAGACAGACAATGAAGGAGAGCAACAACAGAGACAGACAATGAAGGAGAGCAACAACAGACAACTGAGGTGAGCAACAGAGACAGACAATGAAGTCACAGCACAGTTGTAGGAAGATAACAATAATAAGTTAGACAACAGAGAAGAAGAAGAAGTCAGTCCCATATACGTTTTCGTACATTGGGGAGAGTGCCTGTTAGAGAGCACACTATGTCTAGGCCACGGCATGATGAGGTAGGGTGGCCAGTTCCTTTCCTCGCCACCTTTTGACTTCCCCCAGTGTTTCCACCAGGTCCCCATTCACTGCTGGGTGGACAGGAGGCGAGCCCCAGATCACCGTCCGAGACGAGGCTCGAACCGGGGACCGTTCGCTTAGTGGTCAAGCACTCTAACCACTTGGCCACTTCGCCTCAGACAACAGAGAACTTATAACGAATAAAAAAATGTCTAAATTAGAAGATTTGAAGTGTGCTCGTGTATTTGGGGGGGGGGGGGGGGGTACGGGAGTAGGGGGCCAGATGAAGTCCACTTTTGGGGAAAAAAGATCCCCCTCCCTCCACAATGCTGGCTACGGGCCTGATATGTAGCATATTTAAGTCATCCGACCATCCATTATCCTTAACCGCTTATCCTGTGCAGGGTCAGCTGGGATAGGCTCCAGCTTGCCTGTGACCCTGCACAGGATATTTAAGTGAATTAAAATATATATTGTCAATAAACATTGTTGAAAAGAATAGGAAGATAAAGTATTGATAAATTCACCTGTAGGTATCTGAGTGTCTGAATTCATCAGATTTAAGTTTAGGTTGCTCACAAAAATACAAAGCTTTGACTCCTCATGGATTTTATCAATTATTATTGAAAGCTTATCCAGAAATGGCTGAAAAGAACTGTTTTGGTGTCTGTATCTCACACCACAAACTATGTTCTTACTGCCTTCATTATGGAGCTCAACAGAAACTGATTCGTCTTGATCAGAAGAAGTATTAAGCTCATCTCTTAGATTATAACTTCAGGAATTTATGAAGAGTCCAATTTGGAGTGTTGGGAAATGTAATTAAAGTCAGGTACGTAAAAATTGACAAAACTATCTGAGTTCAATGCGAGGTTTCTGAAAGGCAAAGGATCTTCAATAGATGATCTAAAATACTGAGTATGTCTTGAAATTCATCAAATTTAGCTGAGAGGCTCCTGATAATATAGTGAAGGAAAGAGAACAACTTGTCAGATAAACAAGAAGATAGTCATCTATAGCCCCCGCACTATATACCAACTATATACCATGTTTCAAGATATTATTTGTCACGTTTTTCAAGTTCTGCTGCAGGAAACCAACCCTACCTCTTTACACTGACCTCAACAGCCCATGACATAAACCCACCGGACCTTTGGTCCAGGTGAGCTAAAAATTAAAATTTCACATTTCTTAGTATCAAAAGGCACATATACATTACTTCATCAACACATATCCCAACTTTCACGACCAAACCACTCATAGTTTTCAGCGTCTGCTCTGAAAACTAAACCTACCCTAGAGACTAAGTCTGAAATTGTTTCCATGGAAACATGAAAAATTAAAGTTTCTCAAATGCCTTAGTATGAAAAGGCACATCTACATCACCTTGTTGACATGTATACCAAGTTTCAGATCTGTATCATGAATAGTTTTGGATATATGCTCCAGAAACTAACATTGCTCAAAGTCAAAATCTATTACTATGTAAAAATTTGAAAAATACTTTTTTCCAAAAATCGAAAATAGCAAAAGGCACCAGTTCACATGTTGCTTGATATGTATACAAAGTTTCATGAAGATATCTTCAGTAGTTTTAAAGATATGGGCCGGAAATGAAAACGTGACCAGACGGACGGATGGATTGAGAGAACCTGTTTCTATATCCTTCTCCAACCTTCGTTTGGGCGTGGGATAATTACGAAGTTCTTGAGAAGAATGAAATTTGTGTGGGGAATAGTACCTAGAATTAATATGACAAGGAGTATTAATGTCAGGATTGAAATCATTTACGTGTACTGTAGGTTTGGTGATAATTCTAATAATCATAATTAATCTAATAATAATTCTAAGCGGGCGGCATGGTGGTGTAGTGGTTAGCGCTGTTGCCTCACAGCAAGAAGGTCTGGATTCAAGCCCCGTGGCCGGCGAGGGCCTTTCTGTGCGGAGTTTGCATGTTCTCCCCGTGTCTGCGTGGGTTTCCTCCGGGTGCTCCGGTTTCCCCCACAGTCCAAAGACATGCAGGTTAGGTTAACTGGTGACTCTAAATTGACCGTAGGTGTGAAATGAGTATGTGAATGGTTGTCTGTGTCTATGTGTCAGCCCTGTGATGACCTGGCAACTTGTCCAGGGTGTACCCCGCCTTTCGCCCATAGTCAGCTGGGATAGGCTCCAGTTTGCCTGCGACCCTGTAGAACAGGATAAAGCGGCTAGAGATAATCAGATGAGATGAAATGAGAGATAATGATGAGATGAGATGAATAATTCTAAGCAGTAACAATGTCAGCTTGATTCACACACAATTATACTGACAAATTTAAGGTCAAAACAGAAAAAGACACCACGATACAACACTAAAGACTGAAGTATTTTGTGTGCACAGAATGCTGAGGGAATGTCAGCTTGATTCACACACAATTATACTGACAAAGTTAAGGTCAAAACAGAAAAAGACACCACGATACAACACTAAAGACTGAAGTATTTTGTGTGCACAGAATGCTGAGGGAAAAGGGAGGAAAAGAAAAAAATGGCTGAATGTGAAAGCTGTTTGGAGTGGTTCCATCAGGAATGTGAAGCGACCCCAGGGCCTGTTTTTCACGATGGGGGGCAGCAACTGCAGAATCTAAAGGGGATGAGGTTCAGTGGGTGAAGACGGACCACCAAAAGCAAGATTTTGTTCATTAACTTGGTTATCAATGCATAAACAACGTTTGATTTTTTTCTTTCGCCTCGACTGTCGTGACATGCGTGGATTAAATGCACATTATCCTTGATGTGTCAAGTTGGAGCTTAATCTTATTTTTATGTAATAAAAAAGGGCTTCATATTTAACAACAAATGCACTGGACTTGGAAAACTGATCTACATTCCTCACCACAGTTTATTAACACATCAGCACCATCTTTTAAACTTAAATGGTCTTCAAAAGTCACAAATCTAAGCTTGAAGGTTGATTTTATAGACATGGTATCTACATTTTAAGCTGGGATTTTATAAAGCTCATGAGCGGACATCGTTACTGCTGAGAATTATGGCGATGACACGATCAATCTCAGAATTCCAGACATGATAAACAAAAGTACAACACTTATTCAGAAGGTCATTAAAGGAACCGCCTCGATCCAAACACAGTGAGGAGAAATCCTGTTCCTCAATAAAAATCAATAAAGGTTCTCTGAAATGTTACTACGGCTACAGAAGGACTCTGAGTCCAACACACACGTTATCCTCTTCATGTTTATCTAAACCTTTTGCTGTGCAGACACGATTATACTGAGCATAAATTCATAGAGACTGTGTGTGTGTGTGTGAGAGAGAGAGAGAAATAAGAGTACGCACTGAATAACAAAAAGGTATGTAAAAAAAACCCTTATGACATAAGTTATTTTAAAATGGAAAACTGTGTGAATAATAATGTAAAGTGTCAGAACACTGTTGTGATGTAGGAATTAAAACATGCTGTACATTTCTCTGAACAGTAGGTGTCGCTAGTGAACTCTGTTGAATGAGACTCCGAATCATGAATCTTTTTGTGAATCACAACCACTGAGCTCTATATAAAACCTGGAGGGCTCCGAACCCATTCCCCTCTGTAGAGACGAGTGAAGCCATCTGGACGCCATCTTACCACTCACATCGCGTGGATTTGGTTTGTGTGTTAAACCAGGGCCGTAGCCATCATTTTAGAAGTGATCTTAAGATCAACTCTTAAGAGTACAATTTATCCAAAAAGTTACTCAAGCAAATGTAACAGAGTAAATGTAACTATTTACTACCGCCTCTAAGTTAGCTAGCTTAACTAACTAAACCAGGGGTGGGCAATTAGTTTTTCAATGGGGCCACATGAAAAACAGAAAATTTTGTGGAGGGCCGGTCCAAAAGGCTGAACTAAATTCTGCATAATATTAATTGTATTTCTTGATATAAAGCAGTAAATAACATTGTTTTTACAAGCTGCTAAGACTGGTAAGAGTATGGAAAAAACGAGGTTGCCTTACAAAAAATGTAATTTATTCAATCAAATTTCCCAAAACAATGGTTAATAAAATGTCAATGTTTGTACCATTTTTTGCAGTCACATTCACCCCAAAACACAATAAAGACATCACAATATTGTCTTTCTACTCCAAATATCAAGCAAGATACATCATATTATAATAATGATGCCCACATTTGTAGTCTAATCACCTCATTTGGTGTTTTTCATTTGGTAATGCCAACTCAAATTGTAGTCTTTGAACACTGCGATCTGCTCTCCGCAAACTAAACACACGGCTTCATCTCTGACTTCAGTAAATAAATACTTAGCAGTCCATGTTTTGTTGAAAGCCCTGCATTCGGCATCTACCTTTCTTCTTTTTGCAGACATTTTGGGGGCTAAAGTCTTCTTGTGACCTGCTCGCAACAACTTTGATTCGGTGTAGGTATCAGATCGGCTCGGGCTCCGGCGCCTGCTGGTGACGTCACACTTTGTGATTGGCTGGACCGTTTGAAGGATGACGTACAAGTTTGTGGTTGGTCTGGACAAATTACGGAAGTAGTTATCGCGAGATTAGGTTTCGTGGGATTTCATGTCATGCTCATGTCGTGCGCATTGCGTTTTTGTTGAACACAACTTCAAAATAAAAGCAATGCACATTCAGGCCATGCATGAGGTAAAATTAGAAAATACGTCTCTTGTCTCGTCTTCTTCTGCTTTATCTGGGACCGGGTCGCGGAGGCAGCAGTCTAAGCATGGAAGCCCAAACTTCCCTTTCCCCAGACACCTCGGCCAGCTCCTCGGGAAGAACACCGAGGCGTTCCCAGGCCAGCCGAGAGACATAGTCCCTCCAGCGTGTCCTGGGTCTTCCCTGGGGCCTCCTCTCGGGGGGACATGCCTGGAACACCTCCCCAGGGAGGCATCCAGGAGGCATCCGAAAAAGATGCCCGAGTCACCTCAGCTGATTCCTCTCGATGTGGAGGAGTAGCGGCTCTACTCCGAGCTCCTCCCGAGTGACTGTGCTTCTCACCCTATCTCTAAGGGAGCGCCCAGCCACCCTGCGAAGGAAACTCATTTCGGCCACTTGTATCCGCGATCTTGTTCTTTCGGTCATTACCCAAAGCTCATGTCCATAGGTGAGAGTGGGAACATAGATCGACCGGTAAATTGAGAGCTTCGCCTTTTGGCTCAGCTCCTTCTTCACCACGACGGACCGGTAAAGCAACCACATCACTGCGGAGGCTGCACCGATCCGCCTGTCGATCTCACGCTCCATCCTTCCCTCACTCGTGAACAAGATCCAGAGATACTTAAACTCCTCCACTTGAGGCAGGACTTCTCCACGAACCCGGAGAGGGCAAGCCACACTTTTCCGGTCGAGAACCATGGCCTCGGACTTGGAGGTGCTGATTCTCATCCCAGCCGCTTCACACTCGACTGCAAACCGCCCCAGTGCATGCTGAAGGTCCTGGTTTGAAGAAGCCAACAGGACAACATCATTCGCAAAAAGCAGAGATTAAATCCTGTGGTTCCCAAACAGGATTCCTTCTGGCCCCTGGCTGCGCCTAGAAATTCTGTCCATAAAAATTATGAACAGAACTGGTGACAAAGGGCAGCCCTGCTGGAGTCCAACATGCACTGGGAACAGGTCTGACTTACTGCTGGCAATGCGAACCAGACTCTTGCTCCGTTTGTACAGGGACCGGACAGCCCTTAGCAAAGAGCCCCGAACCCCATACTCCCGAAGCACCCCCCACAGAATACCATGGGGGACACAGTCGAATGCCTTCTCCAGATCCACAAAGCACATGTGGACTGGTTGGGCAAACTCCCATGAACCCTCGAGCACCCTATGAAGGGTATAGAGCTGGTCCAGTGTTCCGCGACCAGGACAAAAACCGCATTGTTCCTCCTGGATCCTAGGTTTGACTATTGGTCGAATTCTCCTCTCCAGTACCCTGGAGTAAACCTTCCCTGGGAGGCTGAGAAGTGTGTTTCCCCTATAATTGGAGCACACTCTCCGGTTCCCTTTCTTAAAAAGAGGGACCACCAGCCCAGTCTACCACTACAGAGGCACTGTCCCCGACCGCCACGCAATGTTGCAGAGGCGTGTCAACCAAGACAGCCCCACAACATCCAGAGACTTGAGATACTCAGGGCGGATCTCATCCACCCCCGGTGCCTTGCCACCGAGGAGCTTGCAAACCACCTCAGTGACTTTGGCTTGGGTAATGGACGAGTCCACCTCTGAGTTATCAGCCTCAGTCTCCTCAGTGGAAGACATGACGGTGGGATTGAGGAGATCCTCAAAGTATTCCTTCCACCACCCGACAATGTCCCCAGTCGAGGTCAACAGCTCCCCACCCGCACTGTAAACAGTGTTGGCAGAGTACTGCTTCCCCCTCCTGAGGCGCCGGATGGTTTGCCAGAATTTCTTCGAGGCCGACCGATAGTCCTTCTTCATGGCCTCCCCGAACTCCTCCCAGTTCCGAGTTTTTGCTTCTGCAACTGCCCGAGCTGCAGCATGCCTGGCCTGCCGATACTCGTCAGCTGCCTCAGGAGTCCCGGAGGTCAACATGGCCTGATAGGAATCCTTCTTCAGCTTGACGGCATCCCTTACTTCTGGTGTCCACCACCGGGTTCAGGGATTGCCGCCACGACAGGCACCGGAGACCTTGCGGCCACAGCTCCGAACAGCTGCATCCACAATGGAGGTAGAGAACATGGTCCACTCAGACTCAATGTCCCCCGCCTCCCTCAGAAGCTGGGAAAAGCTCTCCCGGAGGTGGGAGTTAAAGACCTCCCCAACAGAGTGTTCGGCCAGACGTTCCCAGCAGACCCTCACCATACGTTTGGGCCTGCCAGGTCTGTCCAGCTTCCTCCTCCGCCAGGTGGTGATCAGTTGACAGCTCAGCTCCTCTCTTCACCCGAGTGTCCAAGACATAGGGCCGGAGATCAGATGAAACGACAACAAAGTCTATCATCGACCTCCGACCTAAGGTGTCCTGGTGCCACGTGCACTTATGGACATCCCTATGCTCGAACATGGTGTTCGTTATGGACAAACCGTGACTAGCACAGAAGTCCAATAACAAAACACCACTCGGGTTCAGATCGGGGAGGCCGTTCCTCCCAACCACGCCCCTCCAGATGTCACTGTCGTCGCCCACGTGAGCATTGAAGTCCCCCAGTAGCACAATGGAGTCCCCAGTCTGAGCACCTAGAAAATACGTTTATTATAAATGTTTATTTTATTAAAAAAAAATTTTTTTTAAATAAATAAAACTAGAAAACACGTTTATTTTGTAATTTCTAATTAACCTTACGCGGGCCGGTCAGAATGAACCAAAGGGCCGGATGCGGCCCGCGGGCTGTAAAATGCCCAGGTCTGAACTAAACTGACATCTATTTGTCATCTTTTAGCTAAACATTATCTACATTCAACAGCATTACTCAACTTGCACAGTTTGTTTGGAAAAAACTGTCTAAAGTCTTTAGCCTCTTGGCTGGTTTGCTGAACATACAGAAGCGCTGCCCAGATCTGAATCACACCAAAGATACTCATACAATATTTTCTAAAGCGTCTCTGATCACACACGACAGCGGGGTTTGTTTGCCATCTGAGCTCCACCTGCTCATGATGCGTTTAGAAAAACGCGTTTCCACATGTTAAAAATGAATTGAGTGGTTGTAATGGCTGTAAAAAGTGCGGGGGACAGAAGGCACAAATATGGGATGTGCGGGGGACATGTCCCCACGTACCCCGCGTCTGCTACGCCCATGTGTTCAACCATCGTATCTGATCAAATTTGCCCCAAGAAAAGTATCTCCTGAGTTTTTTCCTTTCATTCCCTCCTCTTATTTTCTCAACTTTACCCCCCATTCCTTACATATCTTTATAGTACTTCCCTTCACTGCTACTGGTTTATTTTTTTCCTTTTCCAATCCAGTCTCTGATCATTTTTTTTTGAACGGCTCTTTTACTACTATAATTATTTTTACGTAGATTATACGTATATTTACGTATATTTTTTTCCTTATACAGTGTCTTTCTCTTTTGTATATTTCTTCTTTCTATCTATTTAAATAATAATAATAACACAAAAGGCTGTACAATACTTCCTTTCTATTTAGGACAGCTGTTGAAACAGGATTATTTTCTCATGTTATTTGCCATTTTCACTTCATTCTCACAGTCATGTCTTAACAGTATTTATTCATCACATAATTCACTGTCATTTTAGACACAAACGATTCAATTTTGATGCTTTTTCTTTTTCAGACGACACAGTGTTTAGCAAATGGGGTAACTTTTAACGTGGTAAACAAATGTAATAAGAAATACAGAGTCTGACAGTATGGATACCGGATGCACCATCTGGCCAAATGCTTCAGTGAGATGACGACTGGACTGAACCCACACTCCACAAGCAGTTAACAGAACTCATCTTGCATAGGTGTGAATTATTTTATTTTCCAATGCATACATCATTCATAATTCTGATTAAAGTTGCATTTGTTTACCACATTAAAAGTTACCCCATTTGCTGAACAGTGTGTGGACTTAAGAAAAAGCTTCATTCTCACATGTTTTAACAGTATTTATTGGCCACAATTTTGCTAATTGAATCTTTTGTGTCTAAAATGTGACCAATAAATACTATTAAAACAGAGGGGAATGGGTTCGGAGCTCTCCAGATTTTATATAGAGCCGAGGCCTCCTTTGTCATTGGTCATGTGGTTTTGTCTGCCACGCCCCCTTCTACTCGATATGCGCTTCGGAGCCTCACGACAGACAGGTGTCTCACACACACTTCTTATAAATCCTGTGATTAACATCTAACCTGTGGATATTTTATTGTTTTAGATTTCTGTTATCTGACTCTGGATCCAAACACAGTAAATCCTGACCTCATTCTGTCTGAGAAGAACAGAGCGGTGACACGCAGTGAGACAGAACAGAGATACTCTGATCATCCAGAGAGATTTGACTGCTGGGAGCAGGTGTTGTGTAAGGAGAGTGTGTGTGTGGATGCTGTTACTGGGAGGTGGAGTGGAGGGGTGATGTGAAAATATCAGTCTCATATAAAGAGATCAGCAGGAAAGGAGGGGGTGATGAGTGTATGTTTGGACGCAATAGTCAGTCCTGGAGTCTGCGGTGTTTTCCTTCCTCTGTCTGTTTCCGACACAACAACATTGAGACTGATCTCCGAGGTCCAGCATCCTCCAGAGTAGGAGTGTATGTGGATCACAGTGCAGGAACTCTGTCCTTCTACAGCGTCTCTGACACGATGAGGCTCCTCCACAGAGTCCACACCACATTCACTCAGCCTCTATACGCTGGGGTCTGGATGTGGGGTTCTGTCTCGTCTGTGAGATTTTGTGATCTGATGAAAAAAATGAAATGTTGGTAAAATTATAACTGAGGTGTCAGATTGAATTTCTCCCTGAAATACAAAGACACTTTTGTGTGCAGAAACTGTGGCACTAATGAATTATTTTCAAAGTGCTCCTGTTTTATAGATTAATAATAAATAAATTCCATAACTAAATGTCTTAAGGCAGAATGTAAGATGTTTCTAGAAAATAAGAAATCTTATCAGACAATTTTAAATATATGTACTATTATGAGATTTATTACATTGATATGAAAGTTTAGAATGTCTCAAATTCTGTTTTTTCTTTGGCAAAATCTGTTTCTTCAGAAATAAAACTTCCTCAAACTACTGCGTCTTTCTGTCCTGCTGCTGGTGGAAACACACTCTACTGTGTGTAAGAACACTTTTAACAATTTTGTGTCTTGAACCATTTTCTGTTAAAAAAAATAATACTCATTGTATTCAGACCCCTTTAAAAAAAGTATTTAATCTAAAATATTAAATAAATACAGACTCCTTTTGCAGGTTTTGGAATCTATCCATATCAAGATTGATTTGTAAAAATTGTTTTCAGTTTTAATTTCAATTTCCACATACAATATCACCTTTTTCTGATTTGGGGCTATTTTTCCTCTCAGATGCCTGATTTAATGTCAGTGATGTGTCTCTCTCCCCATGTTCTAAACTCATTTGTACTAGTTTATTGTACTTTAAAACTAACAGATGATGTAATCAATTAAAACAATAAAAGTGTTAATTTTAATTACCAGGGCATTAAAATTAAGATGTAAGAAACTTTCTCTTAAAACAAAACTACGTTTCTACAACAGTAATGTTCTGTCCACCCTTCTGTATGGCTGTGAAACTTGGAACATGAAAACCAGCCATGAGAAGAAACTTGATGCCTTTGACAGCAAATGTGTGAGAAAAATCTTGGATATTAAGTGGAGTGACTTCATCTCAAACAAAGACATCAGAATACAAGCAAAACAGCAACCAGTGTCCTCAATCATATGTAAATGACAGTTGAATTGGCTAGGACATGTTGTCCGACTCCCTCCTGAGAGATTTGCTAATCAAGTCCTTTAATGGAAACCACAAAGCCGGAGAAGGAGGGGTCGTCCAAAGATGAGCTGGCAGCAGACAATCAACAGAGATCTCCAGACAGTGAACAGGAGATGGAAGGATGTGATGAGACTGGCTGTAGACAGAGCGTGCTGGACTTCTCTAACTGCCTCATGCATCGCAAGACGTGGGAGCCTCCAAGTCTAAGTAAGTCTAAGCATTAAAATTCCCTTTATGTTTCTACTCCATTTCCATTAAAGGCCAAATGACAATTATTAAATCAAACTCAGGTTTATAAAAGATGCTTCATAAACTCAAGATCCAAACACTGTGTTAAAACAAAACTGTATTAAACAGAGATCAGTTTAAATCCCAGAGGAAGCGCTCGTGTCTCTCTCCATCACTACACACTGGGAACTACACACACTTCAGGCCTCACACACCACACACTGGTTTCCTGTGAGGCCTTCACTAATGTGCAGCTCCACACGTGCGCTAGCGTACGGGGAAAAACCACAAACACCACCGATCCAGTATCATCAGGATTCTCTGTTCAGACACAAATATACAGCACAAAACAACAAAAAGCAAAATAAAACTACAGCTTCAGATGAAACAGCTGGAAAAGGGCTGATGATCAGGAGAAGGACGCCTGGGATCCAGTCCTGTTCTAAAGGAATGCCATAATTAGGTGTAAATCATGATACGATGATGAGACTTAAGATCGGCCCACGCCAAGTCGAAACCTGAAGAGGTGAATTAAACAACAAGGTGGAAAAGGATGAAGTGATTTCATTATGAACTTTGTTTGGATGACTAGAACATTAATTCTTCTTACAAGTCTTCTGTAACTGTTCAGGTATTTATAGATTTTATTTTTAGAATGTAGTTCACACACACACACACACACACACACTCACTCTCTTTCTTTCTCTTCTGCTGTTTCATTTTATCCTTGGGCATTTTTCTGATCTTTTTATTTTTACTGCTTGACCATTTTGTAGTTTATTAGATTATTATGGTTTCAGAATGGGATCAGAAATTTAAACATAATGTAAGTAAACTATGTGCAAACATTACAACAAATTCAATATAAAAGATATTTTTTAATTGTCCAGTCATATGTGACACAACAAATAAAATAAATGACAAAAGAAAAGTACACATGGGGGAAAAGTGTAAAGGAATAGCAGTGTTTGGTCAGATCAATCCCACAGTCCAAAAGACATGCAGGTTAGGTTAACTGGTGGCTCTAAATTGACTGGAGGTGTGAATGTGAGTGTGAACGGTTGTGTGTCTCTGTGTGTCGCCCTGTGATGATCTGGTGACTTGTCCAGGGTGAACCCCACCTCTCACCCATAGTCAGCTGGGATAGGATCCAGCTTACCCACGACCCTGCACAGGATAAGCGGCTACAGAGAATGGATGGATGGATGGATGGTCAGATCAGTTAATCACTTCAGAATCCTGTTCCTAAGAGAGAGAGAGATGCATTCATTGCTCACTGAAAGGAATAGAAAATGTAAAGTAAATACATGCATGGGTTGGTAGCTTGTAATATTGAGAGCCTGTAAGAAAAGTTTCAGGCATGTTTGACCATTCATAAGAAAGCTGTGAGCGTTTTTGTATCGCTGCTCTAATGCCACCAGGAGGCCGCCATGTTGCCTGTTGGAAGGACGATGCGTGACGTCATTTGGGCGCAAGGCTGAGTGCAGCTCTTCAGTACTGAAGGAGCAAAGCGAAAGGTCTGCTAAGGTGAGAATGTCGATTTTTTTCACTATACATCTGAAATAGTGTATTAATGAGCTGCAACCCTGACTTTTGGACAAACCTGAACTCTTTACCTGTAAAACGAGGCTGAAACTGCATTATACTACTCGTTAGCACGCTTAGCATGCGCTCGACTCATTCATGAAAAACTTCATCAAGACGTCCCCAGGTTAGCCTACCATAATTACCGTGGTAGACAGTCCAACTCCCGCAGCAACGCAGAAAGAGGGTAAACAAACTGCTTTACTATATAGGATTCACCTGAACATTACAGCAGGATGCACTTGTACGAGAAAAGGCAGAAATATTGCCAGAAACCCCCGAGCTGCTGGTATGGGATGGATTTATCTGGTAAAATTCATACATGTAAAGGATACAGTATAAATAGCACCGAGGACAACACAAAGTATAAAATACACTTATTTCCAATGTGGTCCTCTTGATGACAGCAGGAAACAATAAAATATAACAGACAATAATAAATTGACAAATTCTATAAACAATGAGTCAAAAACAAAAATATGCTAACTGTAATTATCACAGAGTACAACTAGATTACAGAAATAGTACCAAAATGATTGAAAATTAGTTACACACACAAAACTGGGTTTGGAATTTATTCCATAAAATTTAAGAAACAGGTGAAAGAGTTATCACGTGTTTGACGTCACTTACAATCCACGGCCGTATTCGATAAAATGGACCACAGCGCCAGCGACATTTCTTCACTGATTTCCTCGAGTATTTCGGACAATGACACAAAGAACGATGAGGATCATGATAAACAAGCTTTACCGTATCAATTAGTTACACACAAGTGAACAATATTTATAGAGTTGTTTTAGTCAGTCATTACTGAGGCTTTTCTGAGAACACTGAATCAAAGCAAGACACCCAACAAACATCGAGCTGCTTAGCTGCATCAGCAATTATTACGTTTACGCCCAAAGGAACTCAAAATAACATCACGCTTCATAAAAACTTAGGGAAGCCATAAAGTGTTTTCTTACCCTTTGAATTTCTCTTTTGCGGACTACTGACCGTGTTGTCTCGTTTGTAAGCTTCAAGTCTTACTGGCTATGCGGAGCTTCTGTGTCTTGCACCCAAATGACGTCAGAATTGCCAGAAACGATCGGGGGGAATTTTCTGATTGGTTAAAATACTTTCAATGGCGGTATCCATGAATTCATCCATTCTGCATAGGAACTGACTTTCGGAGATGGAGATCTTTGTTGTGTGAGCTCCTAATTTTCAATTATTCACATGAATCGTTAGATTATGATATAAACTATCTTCATAATTGTATTTTAAAAATGGATTTTCTTTTCTTTTAAACTACCACTGGCAAGATTGTTCAAGTTTATATGCCCTGCAGGAAACACACACACACCGTTTCAAATCTCTTCACACTGAACAGCAATTTGCTAACATAGCCAGGCCACGCCTTCTTCTTCTGTATTTTTTATTGGCAGCTTGCATACGACGTGCACTACCGCCATCTACAGGGCTGAGGTGTGATCCTTGAGGGAGTTATACTACTGCTTTATCAAACTGATATAAAAAAAAAATGGAGAGCAGTGAAAACTTTAGATTCTATTGGCTAATCCTGTTTCCATCAGGTACCTGACTATAGCTGCTGTTTGTCTGTTGGGTGCACTCAGCAAGGTACTCAGAGATATGGGTGTCTTAATTGCCCTTTGCATCTTCTCCCTCTCATTAGAGTACGCTGAACAGTGAACTAAAACATGTCCCACTCCCTCCCTTTCTCCACAATGCATACAGGCTCCTGTCTGGTGCTTTCCCACAATGTGTAACCCACTATTCAGACCTGTATGTCCAATCCTCAGCCTTGTAATCCACACCTCCTCTCTACGTTTCAGTACCCCACTCCATCTAATGCCAACCTTCTTCTGTAAGCTGTACAGATGTCTTCCCCTTTCCTCTTGGTCCCATCGACCCTGCCACAATTTGTTAATGTTTTCCTTAAGTATAATTTTCATTTCTGATCTACTTAAAGGAACTTCAAGTTCTACGTGCTCAGCCCCAGTTGCTTCTTTTGCCAACTTATCTGCTGCCTCATTACCCTGAATTCCTCTATGGGCAGGAACCCAAAAAAACTGCAGAAATGTTTTTTGCTGTGTTATCTTGTATATTATCTGATGTATTTCTTCCAAAAGATCCTGACGGCTTGAAGACCTTCCGCTAAGAATACTAGTTAATGAAGACATTGAGTCTGCACATACTACCGCTTTACTGGGTTTTGTCTCCTCTACCCATTGCAGGGCCAATATTATCGCTATCATTTCAGCTGAAAAAACTGAAAGAAAATCTGATGTCCTTTTTGTAATTTGAACATTAAATTGAGGGACGTGTACTGCCGCACCTGTTTTGCCATCTTGGTCCTTTGAAGCATCGGTATAAATTTGGACTGTGTCAAACATTATATCGATATAATGTTGTACAGTCTGTTAAACCTGGAAGTGTTTATCAATCTCCTTTGCTTCCATGTTGACTTGGTTAAAACAAAAAAACCAAGGGGGAATGATAGGTCTGGCAGAAGTTTTACATACAAGGATACCACCTAACCCCACCTGATTTGCCTGCTGGTTTCCCTCCCACCCAAAGCTACATACAGAATGTCCATATTTCCAACAATCTACAAGTACTCTTTTGGTAGGGTGACTGTCGTTGTGTCCCTGAAGGGTTAACCAGTACATACTTGATAACTGAAGCCTTCTGAGATCCAGTGGCATCTCCCCTGATTCCACCTGAAGTGCTGGGATGGATGAGGTCCTGAAGGCACCACAGCATATGCATAAGGCTTTAGCTTGCACTCTGTCCAGTTCTAGAAGAGAAGTCTTAGTTGCTGAATTATACACTATACACCCATAATCAAGGGCCGGTCTGATCAGTGCAGTGTATATTCTTTTTAGGGATGTACTTGTTGCCCCCCAGTCACTTCCTGCTAAACATTTCAATATGTTAATACTCTTCTTACATTTGTCTACTGTTTTCTGTAAATGTACTTTAAAAGAAAGTTTCACATCAAACCATACACCTAAGTACCTTATACTTTCTACCTGCTTAAGTAGCTGCCCATACAATCTAAGATCCATCTTAGGATTGACCCTTTTTTTGGAGAAACAAATGACCTGCGTCTTTTCTACAGACAAATGAAAACCCCACTCATGAGACCATTTCTCCACTTGACTTATAGCAGCTTGCATCCTACTCTTTAGGCTACAGATACTTTTACCCCTCATCCATAGGGCCCCATCGTCAACATAGAGGGCCCTATCAATTCTAAGGTCTACATCATTAAACACATCATTAATCATAATATTGAACAAAATAGGGCTGCACACACTCCCTTGTGGAGTTCCATTTTCAATATTATATGTACCAGAAAAACTTGCTCCAACCCTCACTTCTATAGTCCTATTATTCAGAAAGTCCTTAATCCAGTTATACATTTTCCCACCAATTCCCATTTTGTTCAGTTTAATTAAAAGGCCCTCTTTCCATAACATATCGTAGGCTTTTTCTATGTCGAAAAAGGTTGCCAAAACCATTTCCTTGTTCACCTGGGCCTTCCTAATTTCGTTCTCTAAAATGACAATTGGATCCATGGTGGTGTGCCCAGTCCTAAAACCGCTCTGATGCGGAGAGAATAGACCTCTCCTTTCAATCTCATACACCAATCTCTTAGTCAACATTCTTTCCATTAATTTGCACAAGTTTGACGTTAGAGCTATTGGCCTATAGCTCCTGACCTCCGTTTTGTCCTTGCCTGGCTTTGGTATAGGGACAATTATAGAATGCTTCCAACAGGAAGGTAGCCGTCCCTGTTCCCACACCTTATTATATAGTTTTAGTATTACACTCTTAGACATATCAGATAGCTGTTCAATTAGTTTATAACATACTCCATCTTTGCCTGGAGAAGTATTTTTTGCACCAATGAGAGCTCTCTTCAGCTCAAATAATGTAAAATCTTTATCAGGTGCATTATCACTGACTTCCTTCCTGCCCAGTAGTTCTACATTATCCTGTATCACCTGTTTCCTCCATACTAGTTCATCAGTAGACAGATTGTGGGAGCTATGAACTTTCACAAAGGCTGCTGCAAGCATCTCTGCTTTTTCAGTATTTGTTACTGCTTCAGAATCATTATCTTTAAGTACTGGCAAAGAAAAATCCCTCCTTATTCCTCCCATCTTCCTAATCATGCCCCACACATCCTCAATTTTAGTATCTGACCCAAGGGTGCTGCAAAATTCCCTCCAGTATTTCTTTTTTGTGTCTTTAATAATCCTTCGAGCTTTAGACTGAGCTTGTTTATATGCTATTAGATTATCAAAGGAGTGATTTAATTTCATCTTCTTAAATGCTTTGTTCCTAGCCTTAACAGCTGCTTTGCAATCATTTGTCCACCAAGGGACCATTTTCCTTTGCCTGACGCCAGTGGATTAACCTATGGTTTCCTCTGCAGTGTCACATATTATAGCCGTGATCACTGAGTTCAATTCCTCTACATCATCACCGACATGTGACAGAACCCCCATAAGTTTAACATCCGCGTTCATGCTATATAGTCCCCAATTGGCCTCTCTCATATTCCACCTAGGATGCAAATTGTCCTCCAAATGAACATAGTGCTCTCTTATCTTGACCAAAATAGGGAAGTGATCACTTCCTAAGGAGTTTTTAAGCACTTCCCACTGAGTGGTTCCTGCTACCTGTTCTGATACTATAGTGAGATCTATGGCTGAGTCCACCCCACGCAACACATCATATCTTGTCCCCCTTCCATCATTCATGCACACTAACTTACAATCATCCATAAACTCTTCGACTACCCGCCCATTGTCATCTGTTCTATTACTTCCCCATAGTGTGTTGTGAGCATTAAAATCCCCCCAAAAAATCAATTTGCTACTTACTTGCCCGCAGATTCTCTCAAGTAGCTCTCTTGTAATCTTTAGACATGGATTGTAAAAATTAACCACTTCAAACTTTGTATCCCCAGCCCACGCTTCAGTCCCAATAACTTCCGCTTCTATATTTAATTTTAAAGGCTTATAACTAAGACCCTGTTGGATGAACATAGCTACTCCTCCTCCTGGTCCTATACCTCTATCCTTCCGTATAGCTGTGTATCCAAATATTCTGAAGTCCAGTGATGGTTTCAACCAGGTTTCCTGTACGCATATGATGTTTGGTTTATCATGTTGCTTTTCAATAAAATACTTAAATTCTTGGCCATTTGCTATTAAGCTTCTGGCGTTCCACTGCAGTATGGACAGTACCATCACAATCCGCCACCACATGACTGCTGACTTTCATTTACCTTTGCTGTTAGTATTTCATTAATTGCTTCAAAGGACAGATCTTCCATTCCAAGATACTTCTTAGCTGCTCGTATGATGATATAGGTTTTTTGTGTCCTACTTTCTACTGTTGCTGAACAATTAATACATTCCACCACAAATGCAACAAATTTCCGTTTGTCTACAATGAGGGTGTTGTCGTTGACATTGTGTCTCGGAGTTTGAACAAATGTTTGCGGTAGAGGCTGGGAGGCAGAAAGTACTCGGGCGATGGGCTTTGTTTTGCTATTCACTTTCTTAATAGCTTCAGCATAAGACAATTTCTCCTTTACTCACACATTCTGTACTTGCACTGCTTTTTTGTGTTCCTCGCACCCTTTATATGCTGCACTATGTTCGCCCCCACAATTACAGCACTTTATTTTTGTACCTTCAGCGCATTTGCCATAATCATGTTCGCCCCCACATTTGGCGCAGCAGGGTTTAGCCCTGCATACCGCGGCAATGTGTCCGAATCTTTGGCATTTGTAACACCTCATGGGGGGGGGGGGGGGGGGGGGATATATGGTCTAACGCTGTAACTGACATACCCAATTTTAATCCTGTCTGGCAATTTATCCTCATCCATCACTAGCATAACAGACAGACTTGCACTTTTAATTCCATTTCTTGTGAGAGGTAGACGTTTCACTTTAATAACTCGTGCACCTCTCACACTAGTTTTAATCTCTTCTTCAGACATGTCAGTCGATACTCCTGAAATCACCCCCAAAACTTTTCCTCTCTCTTCCTACACCTGTGGTTTAATCGCTTTCCCCAAGAACATCTTACACTTCATTAAACCTTGTTGCTGGTCTCTATCTCGACAAACAATCATTAGATTACCATCTCTCAAAGGCAAGACTGCAAGAACATTTCCGACCAGTTTGTGAACTTCTTCACTGGCCTTTATGGGATTGACAGTACACGGGGATTGAAATCGAAGTATTACTTTTAATTCAGTTGGTTTACCTTCCTCCCTACCACTCTCGTCAGATTCAGATGATTGTCCCTTCCTTCTCTTGTTGTGATTGACTGTCTGAAATTCACCTGCTTCAGTGCGTCTTTCATTAGCCTGTATCGGGTCAATGCCTTGCTCCATACCATCTATTTCTTCTCCCTCATCCTCACCTGCCATCCTGCTTCCTCCCGGATCACACCTCAACCCCCCTACAGCTGGTCAGAAAACATGCGACAAACTTTTAAAAATAGTCCTAAACGAAGGAAGCGGAAGCAACGAGGGAAAAATGTGAGTGTTGAAGACACGGACAGTGATGAAAGCATGGGAGCTGCAGGGAAACAAGTTGAAGAGTATAAAGTGATAATTAAACTAACTCAAGAAGGAGCGGCATTCAGTGAGTGGAACCCGATTCAACTAACCAAAGCGATAAACAAACTGGTAGGTGATGTGAAGAGCCAAGATACTACGAAGTGGAGCACTTTTAGTTGTGTGCAGAGATAGTACTCAGCAAGGGAGGGCCATCAAACTGAACAAGAATTCCTCTTTATAATATTATCAATGCAATCAGCATTTGTTACCGGATCAGAGATATTTTTAGCTAATCTTGGTCCAACATTAACAAAAAAATTATTAAAACTATTAGCAACTACATCCATGTTATAATTTTCGATATCTTTGTCATTAAAGTATTTAGGGTAATGTATTTGTCCAGAGCCATCTTTAATAATACTATTTAATATATTCCATCTTCATTTAATATTATTTTTGCTATTATCTATTAATTCGCCATAATGATCCTTCCTACATCTCCTTATGATACTCATTAACTTTTTATATTTTTTTATATTTATTATCTGCCTCTTTGGTTCTTAATTTAATAAATTCTCTATATAGAGTGTTTTTCTTCTCACAGGCATTTTGTAATCCCTTAGTAATCCAAGGTTGGTCATTATAGTTTTTGTTTTGTATTCTATTGCTTCAGTGGGCAATTCTTATCATATAATAATTTGAATATACTTAAAACGTTATCATATGCTCTATCAATGCTATTCTCTGTATAAACTGATTCCCAGTCTTGCAGTAATAAATCATTATTTAATGCAAACATGGCTTCCTCTGTCCTAACTCTTCTGTACTTAAGTTTATGGTCTGTCACATTTCTCTTGCAATTAGTCATAAATTGTAAAAACTGGTCGATGATCACTGATATCATTGATTAATATTCCACTTATAATGTTATCTATGTCACTGGTAAATATATTCTCTATTAAAGTAGCACTATGGTCAGTAATTCTGGTGGGTCTGGTAATTTTTGGGTGGAGACTCATACTGTACATGGTATTAATAAATTCCTCAGTCATACTGTGCTTATTAGGGTTCAACAGATCAATATTAGTATCCCCACAAATGAAGATAACTTTTTTTTTATTATTATCTACTGTAAATGTCTTTTCTACCCAGTCCTTAAACGCCTCTATACTAGTTTCTGGCGCTCTATATATACAGCTAATTAACACATTTCTACTTTTTTCAATATTAACTTCAATTGTTAAAAATTCTAACAAATTATTAAATCACCATTGTCATGCCATCTATTAACTTATTGTTAGGGTTTTGCTGGGATTCGGATCTGGTTCGTTGGTGTGATAATCCAGCAAACCCCCACTAGGCCACCAGGGGGATGACTCAAATGCAGAGGCGTGAGGCAGAAGTAGAAAAAGTATCAAAAGGTTTATTTATACTATATACACGATATACAATCCAGGGCAAAAAAAAACAAAAAACAAAAAAAAAAACAAAGAGTATAATCCAACACTGGGAAGACAAAGGGAAAAATAAAATATCAAAGTTCAAAGTTCAAAAAGGAAAAGGCAAAAATGCAAAAGCTCAGAAGATCCAAAAACACAGTCACTACTAAATCCAAAAGCAAAGCAAAGTGCAAAACAAAGAACACAGTAGAGAGGAAACTGAAGATAAACATAACAGCACAAAGACTCCGTGACAAGAGGACTGAACTCAGGGGGTATAAATACACAAACTAAATAGAACACAGGTGAAAATAATCAGGACTAAACAGGCAATTAACCCAAACACAAAACACAGGAACAGTGGTGGCCTCTAGAGGCCAAAACAAACATGACACGAAAAGGAAATAACAGCGGCCTCTAGAGGCCAAAACAGTCCCAGTCCTAAGACTTATAATTCAAATTACAGTCCACATACACCGCCACTCCTCCTCCACCACCTTTATTTTTCCTGTTTATAGAATTAAATTCATATCCAGCCAGTTCGAAATCCACTCCTTTCTCCAGGTCAATCCAGGTCTCCGATATGGCAATTATGTTGAATGGATGAGTAAACTGACTTCAGTATTTCTTGATGTATTTGAAGTTAGTGTCCATGCTTCTGCTGTTGAAGTGTATTATTGATCATTTCCCCACAGCCTGAGTGGACTGATTGTACTGTTCCTCTGTGTAATGGTGGCAATTGTCATTAATGGTTGAGAAAAAGTTATTGTCCGGGTCGATGTCATTTTCTATATCCAATAGTTTATGGTCAGTGAATTCATGTGGTTTCAGTTCCAGGTTTTCATAATCAACAAGCGTTTGCTTTAGCCGAGTAGTGTTCCGAGTAATGGATGAAGAGTTATTTCGGTGTGTGTCATGGTTGAGTTTGGTGTAGTGTTACGTCGGTATCGATTACCTTACAGTCCTGATAGCCATCACTGGTATTTGTCCAAGTCCTCGATGTGACCGGAACTCTCGCCTCCTCCGGTGTACCGTTCAGCTTAATGAATACTTTGCAGTTGTTGATCCATGTAGATTTTTATTTTCTTTCTTCAGATGTCGTGCTTTTCTGGCGATGTCAGCATTGCGTTTTGTCAGGTGCTCGTTGATTGTAGACGTGTGTACCTTTTCAGTTTCCTTTCTTGTTTCAGCAATGCAGCTTTATGTTTCCGATTGATGAATCTCATGATGATGGCAGTGTTTTCCTTGTCTCTCCTGGGTAGAATGTGGCAGGCCTCAATGTTGCTGCAATTAGTGATGGGATGTTCGGGTCTTTTCAGAGAGCCGGCTCTTGTGGCACGGCTCCCAAAGAAGAGCCGTCTCTTTCGGCTCCCAAACGGCTCTTAATTTATCATCTGTAGCCTCATATTTTAGCCTAACTTGGCAAATATGAATGCTTTGTGTTAGGGGTTGACCGATAATCGGCCTGGCCGATATATCAGGCCGATATTCTGCATTTTTAGGGTTATCGGTATCAGCCATAATTTCCAACGATATGCCGATAACATGCCTTTTTGCAGCCATTTCATTCCTAATGCGACTGTCACTGCACGTCCTTTCCTGCACTCGCCTCTCTGAGTTCAAGAACATGGTCCCACCCACCACAACATCTGATTTGTTTGGCACAAGAGATATAGCCAATCGACACGTGTAGCTAAACACTGAACTGTTTCAAGGCGGCCGTACGGGCACTCGAACAGAAGCAGCACAAGGGATACAGCCAATCAACACGCGTAGCTAAACGCTGTGAACTGTATCAAGGTGGCCGTATGGGCACTCGGGCAGAAGCAGATCCCACTTCAAGGTAAGGACACGCTGCTTTTGCCGCAATAAGTCACAAACGCACAAGTTGCAAAAGCACAACATTATTATATATGGCTGTTTACATTCTTCATCTACTACTCGTTAAAATTGTCCATTTGCATCTGTGTAGCCAGGCAAACTTAGCTTCCGGAAGGAAGCACGTGAATTAGCCTACAACCAACTAGTCTCGCTGAAATTACATGTAATGTTGTCCATAGTAAGCAGTCCCCAGCATTACGTAGGCTGCAGTCATTTTTAAATCCCCGTCTGGAAACGTTGTGAATGTGTCAGTAGTTCTACTCGAACAGGAGAATGACAGCCATACAGAGAGGTGGTCAAGGGAAGATGAAATAAAACATAGTGTTTGTGTTCTGTAGGCTAGCGCAAGCCTACTGGCTGTTTGTTATGGTGATGAGTAAACTTCATGACGTGACTCGTGCTCAAAAAGCGCATTGTACTTGTATATGTTAGGTAACTTTATAAAGCGCTATTTGAACATTCAAACAAGCCAGGTGTGATATGGTGCTAGTAGGCTATGTAATACTGTAGGGAGGGCATTAAAAGCATTAGAATGTAGATGGTTACTTGTTAAGTTGTTACATAATAGGGAGTGATAGCCTACTTTATGTTTGATTTTACTTTTTAAAAAATGCTGCAGGCAGCTCCCTACACTTGATTTGTTATTTAAAAACTACTTGAAGTTGGTAAGTCTTACTTAGTTCTTAGTGTAAAAGAATCCAGAGTGTATTTTCATTTATTTTCCACTGAAAATGGTGAGCTGTAATATAGTAGGGAGTGATTTATTATTTATTGGTGAATATTTTATTATTATTTTATTTCTCATTTTATTCTAACTGTTTGACTTTATTGTACAAATGCTGCTGGATCTCCCTGCACAAAATTTCATGTTCAATTTTACAATTAAACATGCATTTCATGGATATGAAGGTCTGTGTCAGTGTGTGCTATGTTTAATTTCATGTGAATTATAATGTTTACATTTATCGGTTGCACATATCGGTTATTGGCATCCCAATTCCATAATAATCAGTATCGGTATCGGCCCTGAAAAAAACATATCGGTCGACCCCTACTTTGTGTGTTGATAAACCCTTTTGCATTTAGTGTTTTTATGAGAGGCCTTATAATTGCCTAATTTTGTGTATTTGTTCTGTTACAAAAGCAGGCATTCTTACTTTTGTTTAATATTTTAATCAAAATTTTAATTTAAATTTAACACAAACAAATGAACAAAACACTGCAAACAGATCCACAGAACCAAACTCAGTAACCCAACAGTATGTCTTCAGTGCAGGTTGGCATTCAAAAAACTCAAATGCCTCAGCTTGGATGGGCTGATGCGGTTTCTCCTCTCAGTTAGTATCTGCCCTGTTTTTGAGAAGACTCTCTCTGAAGGAACAGATGTTGCCACAATGCACAGTCTCCCCTCCATCACCTTCACCAGGTGTGGGAAGACTGAGGCCTTGGCCTGCCACCAGCTCAGTGGGTCTTCTGCTTGTTGGATGAGGGGCTTCTCAAGATAACATCGCATCTCCGTTATAACATCAGCTGTAGTATTTCTCCTTGCAGCATCTCCTGTAGCTCTTACATCAAAGAGCCTCCACGCAGCAGAAGTTTGTGGCTCCTCCTCCACTTGGCCCTCTAATGGTGGAGCTGGCTGGCTGCTGGGGGTGCATTTTGCTGCTGCGGCAGTTATTCTCTGAAGTGCCTCGTCAACAGCTCTGTTGTCATTGAATGCAAGCTTTTTAAACCTAGGATCCAGTAATGTGGTTTCTGAGAGGACAGTGTTGAACTCCATACGCAGAAATTTTCGGTCCATGGCTGAACAAAGAGCCGCAACCAATTCCTTTACTTTCTGCATGGTTACTGTCAGTTGGTGTTGGGCTGTCACAGGCTGAAGACCTTTGCAAAGCAGGAGCATTTTGGAGGCTGTGACATAGCTGAAGGAGAGAAAACAGCAACTTTTAAAATTAGCCTTTTTAAAAATTATGCAGCATATTGCTTTTTCCAATTTAGATTTGTCAATCATATGTGTTGTTTCTGCAATGTAAAATAGTGACTGAATAGTAGTAGAGAAAAAACAATTGTCCAAGGTACCTGTCTGCACTTATCTCCACAGTCACCTCCTCAAATGGTTGCAGGACGGTGCAGACCTCTTTCACCAGCTCCCATTCCTCTTGACTGAACGTATCAACAGGTGCGTTGATGAGGGCCAGGGTGGAGATCAAGTCAAGTCAAGCTTATTTGTATAGCGCTTTTAACAATAAACATTGTCGCAAAGCAGCTTTACAGAATTTGAACGACTTCAAATATGAGCTAATTTTATCCCTAATCTATCCCCAATGAGCACGCCTGTGGCGACAGTGGCAAGGAAAAACTCCCTCAGACGACATGAGGAAGAAACCTCGAGAGGAACCAGACTCAAAAGGAAACCCATCCTCATTTGGGCAACAACAGACAACATGACTATAACATTAACAGTCAACATAAAGTCAGCTTCATTGATGCTATAAACCCCTCACCGATGGAAATCCGAGCACAAAACCGTTCACGACAACCGCAGTCCCCAGCCACAAAAGCACCACTAAGAGTCCAGAGCGTCCTCCAGGCGCGACCCCCAACTGTCCACATGGGGCTGCCCTCCACAGGAGTGATGCGATGAGACTCCAACCAGACACAGGGCACCAGGATGGATCAGGCAGGTCCGAGGAGTAGAATAGGTCAGCATCTCGATCCCAGGACCGACATGTAACTCAAAGGGACAGATTTTTTTTTTTGGGGGGGGGACCTGGCATCTGCAGATGATGGTATCTTTTGTTTCAAGAATGCGTTTTAACATATAAAATGTTGAGTTCCACCTGGTAGCACATTCTTGTTTGGGCCTCAGTTCGGGCAACTCCATCTGGCGCTGTGTGGACTTCAGTCTCTCTGCAGCTACTGTGCTTCTGTGGAAAAACTCCACAATAGCCTTTACCTTGTCCACGGTTGTTTTCACCACCTTCAGGGAATCTCTTATCAGGTTTAATGTATGCGCCAGACATGGGTGGTGGGTCCACTTCAGATTTTTTATGGCTTTGGTGATGTTTGCAGCATTACCACTCACGCAGCACACCACTTTGTCCTGTACTTGCCACTCATTTACCACTCTTAATAGCTCCTCTACCAAGTTTTCTGCAGTGTGTCTGTCAGTGAACTCGAAGCAGTCCAGCAGGCAAGATGTCATCTTGTAATTTTCAATAAAGTGGCAAGTGACGGACATGAAATAGCAGGTGGTTCTAGAGGTCCAGCAGTCAGTTGTCAGGCAAACTGATGGAGCTTTTTTCACCCTGTCTTGCCATAATGCACGTTCTGTGTCATATAGTTTTGGGATCATCGTTGGGGACAGTGTTTTTCTACTGGGTAGAGTGTACGTGGGATTTAAGGCTTTGACAAAACTTTTAAAACCTTTGTCCTCCACAATGGAAAAGGGCTGGAAATCAGTGGCAATCATTTTAGCCAACTCCTCATCAATACGGTGCTGTTTGGCTGGGGTCATCTGCTTTGGTATAAACTGACTTATTTTGCTTCGAGTTGCAGTAGGAGGGGTTATTATATTTGCACTACTAGTAGGGCCATTATAAAAAAAATGTTCTGTTTCCGGTCCACCGGCTGGGTGAGTGCTGTTTGTGCGGTTGAATTTTTTTTTTTTAAACGCCGGTTTTTCGACATTTTTTTTTTCGGGTTCATAAATCTAAAATTGAACTTGACATTTACGCATTCCCAGGGCTTTCCACTAAGGCTCATACTAGCCAGCCATGACAAATAAGTAGCCAGCCCGGGGGGGAGTAAATACAAAACTAGAGACGATTCCCAGGCTGTGTGAAATGGTGAGAGTGCTGCAGGGCGCGTATCGCAGGCTGTGAGGCTCCGATGCTCTGAGCCTGTGTGTGTGTGAGAGAGAGAGAGAGCAGCCCCGCCCCTCTCTGCTCCCTGAGTGGAGCTTGTCGCCTTGTTAACGGTGCTCAGGTGCAGGGAAGAGACAATATGACAAGCAAAGAGCGCTTTTTCTCAGAGTTCCCTCTCCTCGAACAACGCAGATTTACACGGAAATGAAAGGAGCTATTCACAAAATTTTTTCACATTGAGCACTACAACGCTCCCATGAACACATTGATGTAATTTTTTTGTCTCTAGTGTAAAAAAAAATGTGGACAATAGAGCGAGTTATAAACAAGTGATTTTGCAGTCACAGCGCTGCCAGGTTTATAATGGGAGTCTATGGGGCAGCGCGCCTGTCCTCTCCTTACTTTCAGGCTTCTCATTCAAAAACTGTAAATCCCATCGGTTAGGTAGACACATTGTGTGAATCAAGACAAGTGTGACTCCCACTTTTGAGAAAATTGTGTGTAGAGTGAAATTTGTGGCTGAAAACACAGTTTAAATGAGAAAGTTTGAGCTACTTTTTCAAGCTCTCTAACGAGCTCCACTGAAGTGTAACGCCATAGACACCTATTATAAAGCCAGAATTTCTCCAGAACTGATCGGGAGTAAACACAAAATAAACTCCTGTGCACGCAGTTCCCAGGATTAAATGTATTTTACACAGACCATTTATTTATTTATTCACTTTACTCAAATACAAAGTAAAATGGCAGTAAATCTTCTTTCCTTTCTTGCGTATTGCATCATGAGGCGTTCCTGGCTTGTAAATCTCTTATTTTCGGTGCATGACACATTCATGCAGCTGAGCATGCTATGAATTAACAACGACAACGGTCTGCAGTGGGGCTACACAATTACACACTCAGCGAACATTTCTCTATTTGTGTATGAAAATACACTCCAACCACTCAGTTTGGTTTCATTTACAACCAACGATGTATTTTGATGCCAGCACGGAATTGAACGAGAGAAGACTGGTTTATCGGAGACAAAATAAGCATTATCTCTGCTTCTGTTCCCTCCGACACACTACTGCCTCCGCCGAGTGCGCGCGCACACACCACATGTCGGGGCCGCGGATGAGTTACTCTCCCCTGATCAACGAAGTCGGCGGGGAATTTGTGGTTATTATCGGTACAAACAGCACAAATCACAACTTAAATGAGTGCGGTTCAGTTTGACATTATTGTCAGTCCGTTAGATAAACATTTAATTTTATTAAAATCGAAAATTAATATTTGGAGCCTGTGGGCTACAAAAATAATAGTCATTAAAGTAGCCGGCCGGACTTAATTGTGTAGTCGGCTGTATGGCCGGCAGCCGGCGCTTGTGGAAAGCTCTGCATTCCACGCAGAATATAGAATCGAACCAGCTCTGCACATGCGCCATGCAGCACAAAAAATGGCAGCCACCATGAAGGAAGGCGATCCGGAGTTTTCACACATTTGCTTAAGTGTGAAATCGCAAAATGGTATTCTAGCGAACAAAATAGTAAAGATTCAGAAAAACAAATCATTCAGTGATCATTTTAATAGTGTAATTTCATCCGAACTAGGCCTAACGGTTGATTTAGAACTACAAAAAGTCTGTGTGTCGGACATTTTAAGTACCTTTGTAAAAGTTTTGCAAATGTTGCAGTCAGCATTTAAAATGCTAACTTAAAGTTTTTGTACAAGTTTCAGTTGATTAAACTGTCATATTTTATTAAATGTCTGCTTTTGTAAGAAAGTACTGAAAGAAAACGCAAACACAGCATTGCGATTTCTTATCCATCCATATATTAAAGAGAAAAAATCCCTCCCTCCCAACTGAAAATTTTTTTGTTCACCCGGTGGACAGGAAACGGATTTTTTTTAAGGATGGCCTCAGCTGGGATAGGCTCCAGCTTGCCTGCGACCCTGTAGAACAGGATAAAGCGGCTAAAGATAATGAGATGAGATTCAGCTCTCCTTAGAATATAAACTAGTCCCTTGCACCTTCAGACCTTTAATTTAAACTTTCAAGTAGAACGGTCTACGCGGTTAAAAATTGTTCAAATCATGTACAATTCATTAATGCAGATACAGGGGGAAAATAAATTTAACAAAAGCTATTAATCATTCAGTATGCCTTAAAATATTAAAGTGCAGTACACTGTCACTCTGTACACATCTGTAAGAACACAGAAATGCTGGACTGCCATCTACAATAAGCCATGAAGCAGCACATCCCTTCCTCAGGGGCTTACCTGTACCAGACTTGGCATTAGCAACAGTCATTATTTCTAGACCTTCGGTCGAGTCACGGCTTAAACAAAACTTGTGGGAGTCTTCAGAATGAGATCACCACACTTGGAGGACTGGAAGGAAACAAAACCTCTACATGAGCAAAGGTTACAGAAGTGAACATTATTGTTACAGTAAGGTAAAGCATAATTGTTTACTACAGGCCTACACTTGGCATCATAAGAAAACACTAAGAAATAAGCCTAAGAAATCATAATTACACTTTTATTACTTGTACAAGGAATTTGTCTTAGTGTTGGAGTCAACAACATTGAATTTGTTCATTCAATATACTATAATTTACAAAACACGCAATCATTTACAGCAGTGTTTCTCAACCACTGGGCTGCAGCTCATTAGCGGGCCGCGAAGCGCTATCTAGTGGAACGCAAATTCCCCACCCCCCCGAGTTGAAGCTAATTTTTACAACCCCGATTCCAAAAAAGTTGGGACAAATTGTAAATAAAACGGAACGCAATGATGTGGAAGTTTCAAAATTCCATTTTTTATTCAGAATAAAACATTGATGACACATCAAATGTTTAAACTGAGAAAATGTCTCATCTCATTATCTGTAGCCGCTTTATCCTGTTCTACAGGGTCGCAGGCAAGCTGGAGCCTATCCCAGCTGACTACGGGCGAAAGGCGGGGTACACCCTGGACAAGTCGCCAGGTCATCACAGGGCCAACACACAGACACACAACCATTCACACTCACATTCACGGTCAATTTAGAGTCACCAGTTAACCTAACCTGCATGTCTTTGGACTGTGGGGGAAACTGGAGCACCTGGAGGAAACCCACGCGGACACGGGGAGAACATGCAAACTCCGCACAGAAAGGCCCTCGCCGGCCACGGGGCTCGAACCCGGACCTTCTTGCTGTGAGGCGACAGCGCTAACCACTACACCACCGTGCCGCCCAAAATGTATCATTTAAAGAGAAAAATTAGGTGATTTTAAATTTCATGACAACACATCTCAAAAAAGTTGGGACAAGGCCATGTTTACCACTGTGAGACATCCCCTTTTCTCTTTACAACAGTCTGTAAACGTCTGGGGACTGAGGAGACAAGTTGCTCAAGTTTAGGGATAGGAATGTTAACCCATTCTTGTCTAATGTAGGATTCTAGTTGCTCAACTGTCTTAGGTCTTTTTTTTGTCGTATCTTCCGTTTTATGATGCGCCAAATGTTTTCTATGGGTGAAAGATCTGGACTGCAGGCTGGCCAGTTCAGTACCCGGACCCTTCTTCTACACAGCCATGATGCTGTAATTGATGCAGTATGTGGTTTGGCATTGTCATGTTGGAAAATGCAAGGTCTTCCCTGAAAGAGACATCGTCTGGATGGGAGCATATGTTGCTCTAGAACCTGGATATACCTTTCAGCATTGATGGTGTCTTTCCAGATGTGTAAGCTGCCCATGCCACACGCACTAATGCAACCCCATACCATCAGAGATGCAGGCTTCTGAACTGAGCGCTGATAACAACTTGGGTCATCCTTCTCCTCTTTAGTCCGAATGACACGGCGTCCCTGATTTCCATAAAGAACTTCAAATTTTGATTCGTCTGACCACAGAACAGTTTTCCACTTTGCCACAGTCCATTTTAAATGAGCCTTGGCCCAGAGAAGACGTCTGCGCTTCTGGATCGTGTTTAGATACGGCTTCTTCTTTGAACTATAGAGTTGTAGCTGGCAACGGTGGATGGCACGGTGAATTGTGTTCACAGATAATGTTCTCTGGAAATATTCCTGAGCCCATTTTGTGATTTCCAATACAGAAGCATGCCTGTATGTGATGCAGTGCTGTCTAAGGGCCCGAAGATCACGGGCACCCAGTATGTTTTTCCGGCCTTGACCTAGGGTATTAGGCAGAAAAAGAAATTTACCAGTCAAAAATAATATTTTATATAATCCTGATAAGCGCCGCAGGTGCGAAGACGAGCGCCGCAGGCGCGAAGTCCCTCTAGGGGGGTCTGGGGGCATGCCCCCCCAGAAAATTTTTGAAATTTAGACTTCATTTCCTGCATTCTAGGACATTTTCAGGGTGAAATGGCGTGTAATTTTTGATCAGAAATATTGCATATTTTTACTTTGTATTTTTTTCAGTTTCACTCCTGAATGTATCAGATGTATGTATGGTGTTTGATTTGGTAACAAAAGTGAAAAGAAAATAAACAACAATGAATTGTATATAATCTTTTGATCTAGTTACAGTATTTAATAAAAAAAAAAAACCAACAGTATTCTATTTTACCATACCCCAATGAAACCCCCTTGTTAATCAATGTATCACACATACCTTTTCTGTCTTTTTGTGGAAAAACGAATCAGTTTTTGTCACATTCAATTTGGGGCGTTTGTTGGGATTCATCTTGATCCAGAAGAGTGAGTCAGCAAAAAAAAATGCGGTTCTCCCGCCAAGAAAGAGAAAACTACAACGCAGGGTGTTTGGCAATTTTCGACCAATCAGAATTCGCGATTTATTCAGTCCGCATGTTACAAGATTCAGTGCGGGCCAAAATGGCGGAAACGATGAAATATTCTGATTTTTCATTTCAAGTTTTCAGTATTTTTCGTATTAAACTGTGTTTCTTACGATTTGTAAATGATGGCGGAACCACACACGGACTGGCCATCGGGAGTAGCGGGAGTTTTCCCAGTGGGCCGGTGGTTCAGTGTGGGCCAGCGGAGAAAAAAAAAAAAAAAAACAGTTGCGCGCTGGCCTTTAATATGATAAGCAATGTTAACAGTTTCTTTAACAAACTGTTAACATTGCTTATCATATTAAAGGCCAGCGCGCAACTGTAATAAGCAATGTTAACAGTTTGTTAAAGAAACTGTTAACATTGCTTATCATATTAAAGGCCAGCGCGCAACTGTTTTTTTTTTTTTTTTCTCCGCCGGCCCACGCTGAACCACCAGCCCACCGGGAAAACTCCCGCTACTCCCGATGGCCAGTCCGTGTGTGGGCGGAACATAACTGGATTTATCGGATGACATGTGGGAGTATTCATGTGCGAAAATTTTCGGCATTATCGTCCGTTTCAGTATCCGTCTGTGTGTATACTTGCCCGTTGAAATCGGCAATCGCCCGTCAAATTTACGGGTGGACGGGTCTCTGCCTAATACCTTACCTTGACCCTTATGCACAGAGATTCTTCAAGATTCTCTGAATCTTTTGATGATATTATGCACTGTAGATGATGATATGTTCAAACTCTGCAATTTTACACTGTCGAACTCCTTTCTGATATTGCTCCACTATTTGTCGGCGCAGAATTAGGGGGATTGGTGATCCTCTTCCCATCTTTACTTCTGAGAGCCGCTGCCACTCCAAGATGCTCTTTTTATACCCAGTCATGTTAATGACCTATTGCCAATTGACCTAATGAGTTGCAATTTGGTCCTCCAGCTGTTCCTTTTTTGTACCTTTAACTTTTCCAGCCTCTTATTGCCCCTGCCCCAACTTTTTTGGAGATGTGTTGCTGTCATGAAATTTCAAATGAGCCAATATTTGGCATGAAATTTCAAAATGTCTCACTTTCGACATTTGATATATTGTCTATGTTCTATTGTGAATACAATATCAGTTTTTGAGATTTGTAAATTATTGCATTCCATTTTTATTTACAATTTGTACTTTGTCCCAACTTTTTGGAATCGGGGTTGTAGACCAGACTCCACTTTTGGATCATTAATTCTTTTTGACAGAGAATGCCCTGCATGCATGGTTTGGCTTCTTGCACATCCATACAGTTTTAAATACAATATCTACAATTGAAAACAGTGTTTTATTGCATTTATTTAATTCCTGGGCTCCCATCTGTAACAGGAAGTGATGTCACATCCCATTCATACACTTTACAATAAGTTATTAGATTCTAATGGAACAAATGAGCCAAAATAATTGGGGATCTTTTTTAATGGGCCCCAACTCGTTACAAGTATGAATAGGTGGACCTTAAAGCAGAAAAGGTTAAGAACCACTGCACTAGACTAAGGCTACTTTCACATTACTAGGCTGAAGTGACTCAAATCTGATTTTCTGCCTTAATGTGACTGGTCTGTGTGGACACAGAAATCCCGTCTCGTCTCGTCTCGTCTTCTTCCGCTTATCCAGGACCGGGTCGCGGAGGCAGCAGTCTAAGCATGGAAGCCCAAACTTCCCTTTCCCCAGACACCTCGGCCAGCTCCTCGGGAAGAACACCGAGGCGTTCCCAGGCCAGCCGAGAGACATAGTCCCTCCAGCGTGTCCTGGGTCTTCCCCGGGGCCTCCTCCCGGGGGGACATGCCTGGAACACCTCCCCAGGGAGGCGTCCAGGAGGCATCCGAAAAAGATGCCCGAGCCACCTCAGCTGGTTCCTCTCGATGTGGAGGAGCAGCGGCTCTACTCCGAGCTCCTCCCGAGTGACTGTGCTTCTCACCCTATCTCTAAGGGAGCGCCCAGCCACCCTGCGAAGGAAACTCATTTCAGCCGCTTGTATCCGCGATCTTGTTCTTTCTGTCATTACCCAAAGCTCATGACCATAGGTGAGAGTCGGAACGTAGATCGACCGGTAAATTGAGAGCTTCGCCTTTTGGCTCAGCTCCTTCTTCACCACGACGGACCGGTAAAGCGACCGCATCACTGTGGAGGCTGCACCGATCCGCCTGTCGATCTCACGCTCCATCCTTCCCTCACTCGTGAACAAGATCCCGAGATACTTAAACTCCTCCACTTGAGGCAGGACTTCTCCACCAACCTGGAGAGGGCAAGCCACCCTTTTCCGGTCGAGAACCATGGCCTCGGACTTGGAGGTGCTGATTCTCATCCCAGCCGCTTCACACTCGACTGCAAACCGCCCCAGTGCATGCTGAAGGTCCTGGTTTGAAGAAGCCAACAGGACAACATCATCCGCAAAAAGCAGAGATGAAATCCTGTGGTTCCCAAACAGGATTCCTTCCGGCCCCTGGCTGCGCCTAGAAATTCTGTCCATAAAAATTATGAACAGAACCGGTGACAAAGGGCAGCCCTGACGGAGTCCAACATGCACTGGGAACAGGTCTGACTTACTGCCGGCAATGCGAACCAGACTCCTGCTCCGTTCGTACAGGGACCGGACAGCCCTTAGCAAAGAGCCCCGAACCCCATACTCCCGAAGCACCCCCCACAGAATACCACGGGGGACACGGTCGAATGCCTTCTCCAGATCCACAAAGCACATGTGGACTGGTTGGGCAAACTCCCATGAACCCTCGAGCACCCTATGAAGGGTATAGAGCTGGTCCAGTGTTCCGCGACCAGGACGAAAACCGCATTGTTCCTCCTGGATCCGAGGTTCGACTATCGGTCGAATTCTCCTCTCCAGTACCCTGGAGTAAACTTTCCCTGGGAGGCTGAGAAGTGTGATTCCCCTATAATTGGAGCACACTCTCCGGTCCCCTTTCTTAAAAAGAGGGACCACCACCCCAGTCTGCCACTCCAGAGGCACTGTCCCCGACCGCCACGCGATGTTGCAGAGGCGTGTCAACCAAGACAGCCCCACAACATCCAGAGACTTGAGATACTCAGGGTGGATCTCATCCACCCCCGGTGCCTTGCCACCGAGGAGCTTGCAAACCACCTCAGTGACTTCGGCTTGGGTAATGGACGAGTCCACCTCTGAGTCATCAGCCTCAGTCTCCTCAGTGGAAGACATGACGGTGGGATTGAGAAGATCCTCAAAGTATTCCTTCCACCGCCCGACAATGTCCCCAGTCGAGGTCAACAGCTCCCCACCCGCACTGTAAACAGTGTTGGCAGAGTACTGCTTCCCCCTCCTGAGGCGCCGGACGGTTTGCCAGAATTTCTTCGAGGCCGACCGATAGTCCTTCTCCATGGCCTCCCCGAACTCCTCCCAGTTCCGAGTTTTTGCCTCCGCAACTGCCCGAGCTGCAGCACGCCTGGCCTGCCGATACCCGTCGGCTGCCTCAGGAGTCCCGGAGGTCAACATGGCCCGATAGGACTCCTTCTTCAGCTTGACGGCATCCCTTACTTCCGGTGTCCACCACCGGGTTCGGGGATTGCCGCCACGACAGGCACCGGAGACCTTGCGGCCACAGCTCCGAACAGCTGCGTCCACAATGGAGGTAGAGAACATGGTCCACTCAGACTCAATGTCCCCCGCCTCCCTCGGAAGCTGGGAAAAGCTCTCCCGGAGGTGGGAGTTAAAGACCTCCCCAACAGAGTGCTCGGCCAGACGTTCCCAGCAGACCCTCACCATACGTTTGGGCCTGCCAGGTCTGTCCAGCTTCCTCCTCCGCCAGCGGATCCAACTCACCACCAGGTGGTGATCAGTTGACAACTCAGCCCCTCTCTTCACCCGAGTGTCCAAGACATAGGGTCGGAGATCAGATGACACGACTACAAAGTCGATCATCGACCTCCGACCTAAGGTGTCCTGGTGCCACGTGCACTTATGGACACCCCTATGCTCGAACATGGTGTTCGTTATGGACAAACTGTGACTAGCACAGAAGTCCAATAACAAAACACCACTCGGGTTCAGATCGGGGAGGCCGTTCCTCCCAACCACGCCCCTCCAGGTGTCACTGTCATCGCCCACGTGAGCATTGAAGTCCCCCAGTAGCACAATGGAGTCCCCAGTCTGAGCACCCCTCAGTACCTCTCCCAGGGACTCCAAGAAGGCCGGATACTCTATACTGCTATTTGGCCCGTAGGCACAAACAACAGCAAGAGCCCTCTCCCCAATCCGAAGGCGCAGAGAGGCGACCCTCTCGTTCACTGGGGTAAACTCCAACACATGGCGGCTGAGCTGGGGAGCTATAAGGAAGCCCACACCAGCCCGCCGCCGCTCACCATGGGCGACTCCAGAGAAGTGGAAAGTCCAGCCCCTCTCGAGGAGCTGGGTTCCAGAGCCCAAGCTGTGCGTGGAGGTGAGCCCGACTATCTCTAGCCGGTACCTCTCAACCTCCCGCACAAGCTCAGGCTCCTTCCCCCCCAGCGAAGTGACATTCCATGTCCCAACAGCCAGCCGCTGTGTCCGGGGGTCAGGTCGTCGAGGCCCCTGCCTTCGACTGCCACCCAATCCACACTGCACCAAACCCCTACTGCTACCTCTGTGGGTGGTGAACCCACAGGAGGTCGGGCCCACGTCGCCTCTTCGGGCTGAGCCCGGCCGGGCCCCATGGGCAAAGGCCCGACCACCAAGCGCTCGCATACGAGCCCCAACCCCGGGCCTGGCTCCAGGGTGGGGCCCCGGCTGCGTCCTACCGGGCGACGTCACGGTCCTGGATTTTTTCTCCATAGGGGTTTTTTGGTGAACTGCTCTTGGTCTGGCCTGTCACCTAGGACCTGTCTGCCTTGGGAAACCCTAACAGGGGCATAATGCCCCCGACAACATAGCTCCTAGGATCATTCAAGCACACAAACCCCTCCACCACAATAAGGTGGCAGTTCTAGGAGGGGACACAGAAATCCAATCTTTTCAAATCTGATTTGAGTCACTTTCATACGTGGTCCTAAATCGGATGCATATCTGGTACCATGCCCATGGGAAATGAATGAGAACGGTCAAAGCGGAATTTGTAACTTTTTGCCTATATGCATGCGCTAAATGCTGTCTTCATCAGCCAGCACCGGCAAAACAGCAATGGAGGAGAGCCACAATAGCTGCAAAAAACAGCAGAAATTAGCTGCCTGGCTTTTTTTCTGTCTTCTCAACCTGATCACGTACGGCTGATGAACTGTTTGTCACCCTCCAGAGCAAAATGTAATGCATACACGAGCCACTGGTGCATCCATTCAGTCAGTTTTAATACCATGAGTTGTCTCACAAACATGTTGGTGACGCATATGACTCAAGGAAAAACGTATTAATGTGTGAATGCGTGCTGTTCTGGAGGACTGATACATTCACATTACAATTAGATACAGGTCACTTGTAATTATGAATGTGAACCGTCAAGATGGGCAAATCCAGTCTGAGCAGAAAAATGGAATTGAACAATGAGGCTTGTAATGTGAATGTAGCCTAAGAGTCTCGTGAAATGACATACAGCAGAGTCACGAATAATATTCTATTTTCCAATTTTATTTCAGTTCCCAAAGCAATACTGTGAGGTTGACTGGCTAAGCTAAATTACTCCTAGTTGTGACCCTGACCAGGATAAAGCAGATGCTGAAAATGAATAAGTAATAAATATTTCCATGTATTTTGTCCAAAACCAAATTACAAACACAAACATCTAAAACTAGGGCTGAGTGATATGAAATATGAAAATGGTGATACTTTTATAACACTGACTGACTCCACTGTTCCTGATTTAGCAGCCTGACTATCAGGACATGGCAGGACAAACTTCACATACCAAACGGTATAGGGACTCACTTTGATGGCGTCGTGCAACTAATATTATTTGATTGTTTTAAAAGACAGCATTTTTACATGAAACCCAGCATGTCTAATCTTCTAGCTTCCTACAAAGCTCACTGGTTAACTCTATTATTGACAACAGTGCAAACAGTCATTTTAGCAAACAAATCACGGCCTCACCCTATTCAAATAGAGTATCCAAGCCAATCTCTGCTTGCTCACAGGTTTTCAGCAAATACTTTGTACGTAATGGTGTTTTGGGGTAAAAGCAATAAGAACATCAAAACATCCTGTGCATTTACACTATTTCAGTCTTATTACATGCTTGAGGGAAAGTTCTTTAAAAGTAGCTGCAGTTCTAAAGGGCCAGAGTCCAGCACTATTTACCAACGCCCCTGCTCAAACAAACCTGACTCTTTGTATTAATTAAGTGCCAGCTTTAATAGTGGAACTGGAAGTGACAGAAGAAATAATCACCCTACCTTGTGTTCTCTATAAATATCAGATGGGCATTGTGGGTATTCTGTACATGCTCTAGATCGGGGGTTCTCAACCTTTTCTACTCTAAGGCCCACCTATTCATACTTGTAATGAGTCGGGGCCCATTAAAAAAGATCCCCAATTATTTTGGCTCAGCTATTCTGTGAGACTCTAATCTACTGTAAAGCATATGAATGCAGTGGTCGAAATACTTTTTTCCAGTGTTCTGCAATATTGCAGAATGTCAATTTTGTTCTGCAATTTGGAAATCTTTTCTGCAAATACACAAGCCTCCATACTACACTCTTCTCAACCTAATAATGCCTATATTTACATCATATCTAGCTTTACAACTCATAGCATTACTGTAATTCTTTATTCTCTCACTATTTTTAATTTCAGTCTTCACAGATCCTTCTCTGCAGCAAAGTTATCATTCCATGATCACTCCACAGGTCTTTCATCCCCCTCGCCCTGACACTACGGGCTACTACAACTTGAAGTATACCAACTAATTTATAAATGTACTATTATCACACCCACACATTATTCTTCCACACAACATACTAATAAAGGTATCACCACAATACAAAATAGAACACAGCTGTTCTTCAAGAAACAAAACATTCATTTTCATGTTACATGTCATGTTACATTTTGTCAAGATTAAGTTTCTAGCTTGAACAATAGATTGTTACCCAAAATGTACTTCATCCACAGTGTTTGCATCTGCAACCTGTAGTTTTAAATTGAAAGCAAGGTTTCAATTCTACACTCTGTTACATCTTATGATGATGCAAAGAATTGATGCCATTAAGGAATAAAACCCAACTGGCAAATGGAAAGACGTTTGGGTTCATGGTGTTTGCCTGGCTTCTAAAGTGCAAGGTCATGAACTGAACTGAGAACGACTGCAGCGGCTTCACTGCTCTAAACTAACAACAGAGAACTGGGTACAAACTAATCATGGCAGAACTGAGAGCTACAGAACTACTGAGAGCTACAGAACTGAACCGATGAGCTTTGTCTTGCAGGGAAACTGTTTTACTTTGTGCTAGTCTGCACCACAGGCAACACAGCACTAGTAAAAAAAAAAAAAATAGAACATGGACATAAAACATGTATTAGTGTAGCTTGGTATGAGAAAACAAAATATTCAAAAGTATCTATGAATAAAGGTAAAATACTGTTGCTGTCTTCAAAAGGGATATAATATCAGTATAATTTTGCATGATTCAACAATACAATATATACAAACCTATACAATTTACCAATATATATCCATCCAACTATAACAGCGACCGTCTTCATTTTTGTCAACCTCGCGGACGCGCGATCTGTCGCTGTTGTTGTTGGAGTCACGCTGGCTGCCGGTTTTGCCGAGATACGACAAAATCGTCCTTGTTTTCTTGCCGTTTTTGTCGGACTCTTGCCCCGAAGAAACAATCCTCTTCTCGGGAGCCATGTTTGTTGTGCCGCATTGAATTCTGGGAGATGCATGGCGGAAACTGCCGAACACTGCCGAGGTAGTTGTCGGATCCTCCCGGCGGGTATTAAAAGTGACGAAATCTTACATCAGAAAATCAGACCCTCCAGGATTTCACGATGTTGCGATTTGCAACTTCAACGCAAATTCAACCAATCCCCACGAATTCAGGGCAGTGTTGCAATTATATCCAATCACTGCAACTTTCCTGCAAATTTGACCAATCGTTGGCGTCGTCTTGAGGTGACGTCGACAAACTACCTTCCGCCTTACTTCCAGTGTTGCCAGATTGGGCGGTTTCAAGTGTATTTTGGCGGGTTTTGAACATATTTTGGCCTGGAAAACGTCAGCAGTATCTGGCAACACTGCTTACTTCCGTGTTTCCGTTCAAGAGAAGCAGCATGTGCGAGTCAGTGTTTATGTAGGCTTAAATTCTGTTACTGAAAGTGTGTTATGTTTACAGCAGGGATGGGCAACTTGCATGATAAAGAGGGCCACAATTTTTCATCATCACCATCAGAGGGCCACATGACCGCGCACTTCAACTAATCAGATATGAGAGAAGTTACAAAAGAATTTTAAATAAGAACAAAATATTTGTATATTCTTATGTCTGTATGTTTATTGAACCAACATACATTTATTTAATATTTTCCACACTGAAATGCATTTTTAACATAATGCCCGTCTTGTTAAACGACAAACACAAGTTTGTTTTAAAAGAAACAAAGTGCAAAGGGCTCACATTCAATGAGGCACAAAACTAAACAAAAAACAGCTGCCCAACATTAAGTGCAACTTAATGGGATACTTGTGGTTTTGCCTGCTGGCGCACAATAGACTGGATATCAGTGTCAATCTTTGTGCATCCAATCCGCATCAAATGAAAAAGAGTATCATCCGTGAATCTGTTCCTGTCTTTTGACTTAATGTGCTTCATTGTTGAAAAGCTGCTCTCACAAATGTAAGTGCTCCCAAACATGCTGGCCATCGACGGAGCAAAATCTCTGAGGAGTGGAAAACGTGCCTCTGGTAGCAGTCTCCAAAATGAAACTCCCCTCTCGTTGCGCTTTGCTTGAAAATATGGATCTGACTGCAACTCGCAGAGTTCGAGCTGCAGTTCTGATGGTTGCTCGCTGACAGCAGCAGAGACGGGGTCCATGAATAGCGCAATTCGTGGTTTCATCACATGAAAATCTTGGAAACGATCGTTAAACTGCTCCTGCAATTTTTCGATGTCGGCCCGATACTTCTGAAGTAGTTTCTCGCACCTGGGGTTATCTTTTCGCATCTCCTCACAAGCGGGAAAGCGTGCCAAATTTGGACGATGAGAAGAAAATCCTTCTATGAACAGGTCGAGTTTACGCTGGAATGCGGTTGTGTGTGCATACAGATCGCAAACAGTTTGGTCTCTCCCCTGCAAGTGTGTGTTAAGGTGGTTGAGATGCGAGGTGATGTCTGTCAGAAAGGCCATGTCGCAAATAAACTGTGTGTCTTTGAGTTTTCTGCAGTAGGTGCTTGTATCACCACTAATACTGTTCTCCAAGAACACTGGTAGTTCAGAGCGCAGCGCAAAAAAACGCTCCAGACACTTCCCTCGACTCATCCATCTGATCTCAGCGTGCATTTGTAAATCCCCATACGCAGCGTCCACTTCATCCAAAAAGGCAATGAACCTCCTGTGACAAAGGGACCTGTTCCCCCCCGATGAGATTTGTTACTTTGGTCACTAAATCCATAACGTGGCTAAAGTTCAGTGTCTTCGCGCAGAGGGCTTCCTGGAGAGATAAAATGCATGGCATGTTAAAAAAATATTTTTGTCCTGCCATGTCAAACTCAGGCCTACATCTCACAGTTAATATGAGGCTACTCACCTGATGTATGATACAGTGCAGTATAGGGCAGTTTACCCCGCTCTGTCGGAGGAGCCCTGCGAAACCTCCGTGTCTTCCTTGCATCGCGGGTGCGCCATCCGTAACAACAGTTGACAGCTTGTCAAAGCCACCATATCCACTTGCAACACTGTCAACGGCACTGAATATATCAGTGCCCTTATGCCGCTTTTCCACTACAAACGCGGCTGAGTCGGGCTGAGCCGTGCCGTGCTGAGTTGGGCTGAGTCGAGCTGAGCGGGGCTGTTGGAGTTGCATTTTGACTACAACTGCGCTGAACCGTGCTGGCTGGAAGTGGGTGGACACATTGGGTGGAGTTAGCGAAAGTGGGTGGACGTCACGTGATGTTGTTAAGCAGCGCAAACAGTGACATCAGTGAGCTTTTAAGCGGTAGTCTCACGACCCGAATAGTAAACAATAAACATGGTGTCGTTAGTGTTGCTGGTCTTGGTGCTGTGGCTTGTTGTCACCGACAACGCCAACAGATACTGGCAAGAGCGTATAGATGAGGCGAGGCGCATAAGGCTTCAGAAATTCTCATAATTCGTAATTATTCTTCTTCCGGGTTTATGGTGTTTACAGATCCCAGCATGCTCGCGGGGCGTGTGTTTGCATGTGAGGACACTCCTCCTCACCAATCAGTGCACAGGGGAGTGTCTGCTCACGCCCCCAGCCTCACTCGGCTCGCTTTGGCTCGCTTCAGCCCCACTCCAAAACGCTGCGAGTTTTAGGGGCTAAGCAGGGCTGAAGCGAGCCGAGTCGTGCTGTTCTTTGGTAGTTGAAACGCGAGCCGTGTCGGGCTGAAGTGAGCTGAAAAAGGGTAGTGGAAAAGGGCCATTAGTCGTATCATGCAGAGAAACCAATTGTAATAGCTCCTCGTGTACTTCAAATGAACTGTCAATAGTTCTCGTAAAAATCAGTAGCTGGCTAACATCCATCATATCTGTACTCTCATCCAAAGCCAAAGAGAAGTACTTGCAGTCATGCATGACTTTTCTCAGCTTAATTTCAACATGATCGTGAATGTCAAAAATTCTGCGCGTCACTGTGCGTCGGGACAAAGAGACCGTTTCAAAGTGTTTAACCATCTTATCGTCACCAAAAGCTTTAGCCATATCCACGGTGCACACCTTGACAATTTCCCCATCTGACAATGGCTTCTTTGCTTTGGCAAGCTCAAGCGAAACAGCATAAGAGGCTTTGAGTGCTGATTCCTGTGTAGTTGTGGCTCTGGTGAAAAGTTGCTGTTGTTGGTTTACTTTTGATTTGAGGTCGGCTACGACAGCGGCCCTTGCAGCTCCAGTGTACTTCTCATATTTAACTTTGTGCAAGGTGTTGTAGTGGCGACTTAAGTTGAAATATTTCTTGACTGCTATGGTTTCTAAGCAAACCAGACACATGGGTTTGCCTTTGAATTCTATGAAGAGATAATCTTCATAGAATTCACAGGACTGTGTGCACTTTACATTATTTTTTTACTTAACACAATAAATTAATGGATGCCAACATTTTTGCCAAAATGGTATTTTATTTTCCGTTGTTTACCCTGGTGAAAAATAAATGTGCTAAGTGTACTAAAATTTAGCAGACTTTTGTGTACTTGAAGCCGCACTAATCATCAATATACTTCAAGTGTGTTTATGATTAGTTAACTTGAGGCATGCTATTTTGGAACAACTAATTTTGTACTAAATATATTTTAATTGTAATTAAATTGTAGAAAAGTGCAACTTGAAGTGTATTTAGTGTACTTTTATGTGCTAAAGTGGAACAACTTAAAGTATATTTTGTATACTTTATATGACTTTATATGTACTAATATATGCTTAATTAGTCAAATTAAAGTGTACTTTGTATTATAGTACACTTTAGAAATTAGTACACTAAGTACACTTTAGAAATTGCACATAACTTTCACTTAAAGTATATTTTAGTATAATTTATTTCTATAAAGTGTAATATAGTATAATTATTTTAAAGCGTGTTAAATGTGTTAGCGTGAAAGCGTGATGTTGTTATCTCATCTCATCTCATTATCTCTAGCCGCTTTATCCTGTTCTACAGGGTCGCAGGCAAGCTGGAGCCTATCCCAGCTGACTACGGGCGGAAGGCGGGGTTCACCCTGGACAAGCTGCTGCAGCAGTTGTTGGTTTGGGACCAGACACACCAGGGTCAGTAGACGTTGAGCCAGCTTGCCCTCTCTCCTCCAACTGCACTGTGGGATGGACAGTTCTGATGCGTCTGTGCAGGTTTGTGGTGGAACCTGCTCTTACTGTTATTTTCATTTTATAGTGAAGGCACTCTGCTCTGCTATTGAGGTATTTCACCTGACGTCACAGGGTCACATGACGCCCTGCCATTTTGAACGTCAAGCTACATACTAACGCTGCAGACAGACAGGGAGAACCAGCTTGAAAAAAAACGTGTTACAGACACCTAGAATAGATTAATTTGTCAGTAAGCACTCTATAAATAACCATGGTGTTTGCTTGTTGTGCTGTGGGCTGCCACAACAGACAGGGACAGCGTGCAGGACGCTCCTTTTACCGGCTTCTAGTGATGGGAATTTCGGCTCTTTTGGCTCTTCTTACTATAAGGAGCCGGCTCTTTCGGCTCCCAAACGGCTCCTGAGATTTTATTTTTGATTTAATTGCTGCAATTAACTAGTTAATTAATTACATTATTTATATTTTATCAATAGGATGTTTTCCATTTTATTTTTTAGTTTTTGTAGCCATTGTAAAGCTTTGTAAAGTATAGCAGTATAACAATGTTCTAGCTATAGAAATAAAACTTACTTACCAATTAATAAATTATTTTCTCACAAACATAATGCAAAACTGTTATATTACCAATATAAAATACACAGCTGATTCTCCCCTCCTCAGGTGCCTTACAGACTCCTCTCCCCTGTGCTCCACAGCTTTAAGCATTACACCAATTTTCGTATTTTCGCAGCTGTGAATGACATCAACCTAAAAAAGTAGGCGTACACCATGCTACTTTTTTTCCTTTGAATGGTAATATGCTGCATTCATGTGCTATGGGAAGATGATATTTTCCAGTTGGGAAGTGGTATTTACCAGTGTGTTGTGTTCACATGCTTTTGTTGTTGTTGACAAATTAAAGATGGTGGACCAGATTCAGAATCAGGCCTGTTATTTGGCTAAAACAATTATAGATTGCCTTGTTCATCAGCTGCAGCAGGAATATGAGTTATCAAAAGTCAAAAGGTAAATAATGCTGAATATTTCCTGATCATGACGAGTAGAGATTTTCTTAACACACTGAATGCCACGCAGTTTTTGGAAATTTGGCTGTAGCCACAATGAGAGTAGCCAGTATCTAGATCATTGTTGGCGTTCTTTGGACAGCCACAGAATATTTTGTATTAGACTATAATATACATATTATAATACTATAATATACATAACATGACTCGTTTAAAAGGTGAGAGTCTGCTTTCCGTAGGTGAAAACCACTTCTTTCTTGGTTCATAAGCTAGTCTTGTACCGCTCGCCGCCATGTTGAAAAGGTTAAAGTTCATCTCATCTCGGCAACTCGTGTATCAAAATTTTCTATGAGTTGCCCAGTGGAAAATACCACAAGAGGAGGCGTTCATGTGTGCTTTCCATGTCGGTGTTTGGTATTTACCATAATTCCCATAGCACATGAACGCACCAATAGACAACACAAAGACGCAATCGGACAGCAACTTTTTTTGTGAAAGTCTCTCTCTGAGGCACCTAAGGACAAAAAACTAATTCGGCTCCCCAACTCGGCTCCCACCGAAGAGCCGGCTCCCGTCATTCACTTCAAAGAGCCGGCTCTTTGAACCGGATCGTTCGCGACCGACACATCACTACCAGTTTCCTACTGACCCAGACAAGAGGGCCAAATGGATTACAGCTGTGAAGAGACAGGACTGGGAGCCAGAGTACTCCAGACTTCGCAGTGATCATTTCATTTCAGGTTAGTTTATCAGTTAACGCAATTTTGATAAAATATATAGCAAAAAGTAAATGGGTCAGTGTTTGTTAACCCATCGGAGCAGTGAAACAAGGCAGTGTTAATTTGTCTAGGGTTGCATGTAGCAGACATCAGACATAAAACGCAATAACAAAGGCTAGAAAGAAACGGGACACAGAAATAAATAAACAGGGCTCCAGACCAAGGCTGGGTACAGTGTTTGTGATAAAAGACAGATCCAATTTAACACGAATCACAGCTTACTTTCTTGTTAAAATGTGCAAAGGTCTCCACCATCTCATACCGCCTTGCACTGAAGGACCTAAGCGTGCCGTCCAAAATGGCTGCGTCACGTGACTTGGTCACGTGGGTGAAATACCTCAATTCCCAATATCTTTAAACTGCAGCCAGATGCTGCTTCGTTTACGGGAGTCGGTCATATTTACGTGTTTTTGCACCGCACTCGCGCTGTCCTCCTCACCGCTGTCTACTGTCTCACTCACTGACGGGGACGGACAGACGCTCCACCTGACTGTCGCGTCTGTCCCCCTCTCTGTTTTCACATAATGGTATGATCCTATATCCTCACATGTGATTGGCCACAAGGCCGCCATGCTGCCAATCAAAACAGAGTTCTGCCGTGAGCAGAGCTGAGCCACTGAGAGTGAGAGCTGAGCAGAGAAAGGGGAAAAAAAAGTGGGGAGTCGGCTCTCACTCGATGGGAGTCGGCTCTTCTGATTCACTACAAAGCTTTTGCGCATGACACATCACTAGCTGCAATCAATATCCATTCCCTTTGAGTGTAGGATTAAACCCGGGTCAGATGCAAAAGCAGTGACAAGGGAGGGAGAATCTGATGAACTGGGCAGCAACTCCGTGGAGCAACAAGTGTCGGCATTCCTACCTATGGAGGATGAATTGTGACACGGATAATTATTTAAATAAGCCTTTAAATAAATAATAAAATGTTTCATTAATTTAATAAAATTTGAATTAAATGTTTAAAATTGAAAATAAATGTATAAATAATTAATTTAATCCCGATTTATTTCATGTAAATATATATATTTATATCGCTATTTAATTAATTATTGCATTCTGTTTATTTAATTATTTCATTGCCTGTGTGTTCCGGCACATCATGAAATAATTAAATCTGTCAACCTCACCCATCAAAGTCAGTGGGCGGGACTAACGCCAATCTGGAGTAATCGATTGCTTTGGTCTGCACTCTGCATGTCTGACCATGTGCAGTTCTGTAAAGCGGCTGTGCCATGTGTCTGACAACCAACCCGTTTGCAGCAGACCGCATGATGATGATGATGTCCGAAAACATGGCGGGTACGGATGACTCAAATTAAATGTTTCAAAATTTGATAAATAGTATTTACAGCCTAGCAGATAGTGTGGAAGCAGGAACGATGGAGTCGGACAACGCAGTAAATGAAATTGAAGAGTTGACCGAAGCTATTGGAGTTGTTTCCGCACTTTCCGACCGCGACTTTTGCAGGAGAGTGGCAGAAAATTTAGAAGAAGTACGCCATCGCTTAGCTCGCAGTACAACCAGGCCTCTACACCACCCAGAAGGATCGGGGAATTTCGTATTTGATATTCCAACTACAGTTCTTGAGCAGCAGGTTCTTAGTGGAATACCAGCAAGTGAAATTGCAACAATGTTTGGAGTTTCAACGAGGACCATTGCAGTTGATGTTTTGTTTGTGCAGAAAGCAAGACCTTTATTCAACTGTGGACGATGCTGAGTTGGACCGCATGGTTATTGAAATCCACAGAAGACACCCAAACACCGGGTACAAGCTCATGCGTGGTCATCTAAATGCAAGAGGTGTGCATGTTCCAAGTGAGCATATTAATATGACCAGAACAGGAGTTTTTAAGGAGGTTGCCAGTCGCTATACTGTCTGTGAAAATTGTCATTCATTCATGTCGTCCAAAGATTTTAGCCTATACTTTATCTCCGTCCAGGCTCAAGAGTACTAGAATCTCTACCAGAGTCAATGCAGAAGGAGTTCACATGAGACGTTTAAGGCTGCGTGTGTCAAGGCGAAGGCAGTATTCTGTACCTGGCCCGAATTCCTTGTGGCATATAGATGGGAATCATAAGCTCATCAGGTCAGTCATATTAGTAGTAACAACATTAAGTGAAATGAGCCTCTTTTGTCGTAAAGTCTCAGGAGTGAATAACCATAAATTGAATTTGTTGTCAAAAGTCATTTATAATCTACCCTTCTGTGATTTTAAAGTCATGTGTCTGCTCAAAATATAAAGGGAACATCGAAAAATCACAGTGCAATACAAAGTCAATCATACTTCTCAATCAACCTGTCCAGTTAGGAAGCAACACTGATTGTGAATCCATTTTGCTGTTAGGGCGCGTTTTGGATATTGCCTCTCCTTTGTATTTGTTGCCTGTTGAATTTGCACAACAGTAGGCAAAATGGATTCACAATCAGTGTCACTTCCTAACTGGACAGGCTAAATTCAGATGTATGTATGAAGTATGATTGACATTGTGTTGCACTGTGTTGTTTCTGTGTTCCCTTTATTTTTTTGAGCAGTGTGTATTTATAAATGAACACATTTTAATCTCAGGTGAAAATGTATGCGATTAGTTAAAATGGGCCACCTGTTTATTTCAATATCAAGGGTAGAATTTCACAAGAAGAAAATGTCTGTGAAGATCCTCACTCCTTTGAACATGAAGAAAGTGGAAACTAATCAAATTATTTTAACATTTTTATGTCTTTTTTGTCATCTTATCAATCTAATCACCATTAGGGCCTATATAAGCCTTCAGTAGCTTGACCATTTTTGCTGATTGGAGTCAATGGCAGTTATGCCATAATGTTATCATTATAACTTTATTATTAACCAAAAACACTTTGATGGTGCAATGACTCTTAACAAGGGCTATTTGACTATACAAGAATTGCTTGTCTTAAAGCAACATAAACACTTCATTTACAGACATCTTTTTGTGTTTACAACTGCTTCACAGGTGGAGATTTGTTATCCATGGAGGGGTGGACAGATTCGGTCGTCTTGTGGTCTACCTCACTGTGGCTGGCAATAATAGAGCCAGTACGGTCTTACGGAGCTTCATGACTGCTGTTGAGCAGTATGGACTGCCGTCAAGGGTACGGTCTGATAAAGGGGGAGAGAATGCAGATGTCGCAGAATTTATGATCAGAAGTAGAGGTGCCGACAGGAATTCACACATCACTGGAAGAAGTGTCCACAATCAGCGGTAAATAAATAGTTTCAATAAATAAACACATACAGTACATACATACTACTGGTCAAACGTTAGTGAACCACACTTTTTCCTAGTGCTTTCATTGAAATTCCAGATTATTCAGTTCATTGAACTTTGCTTTTCAGTCTCCACAGCTCTGCCATTGATGAGTGAGAATATGTTTTCAAGGAGTAGAATCTAAGCTTTCCAGCAATATGACACTTGCCCGGACACTGAAACATGGGGGGAGAGGGTCGTGCTCTGCTTCACTATCTAACAATACATGTTGACATTCATGTTTCCTTCTGTGAACTTTACTTCCCAAGAAGACCACAGGAGATGGTTCCAGTAATCCATGTCCTCAGTCTGTTGGTCTTCAGCAAACTGTGAAAGTTATCATTTCTTCAGTGCTGCCCCATGAAACATTATAGATCATCAGCAGAAATGTGAGGGGTGTACTCACTTTTGTGATACTGTAATGTGTTCTATAACTTTTGAGCGGTTGTGTAGTAAGGAGACTCTAAAATGTCTTAAAACATTGATTTTCTTATTTTACTGAACACAGGATTGAGAGGATGTGGAGGGACGTTTATGAACACACACTGGACCTCTTCTACCAGATCTTTACTTCACTGGAAGGTCAGGGAATACTGAATCCGGATAGCGAGGTCCATCTTTTTGCACTGCACCACACCTTCCTTCCTTCCTGTCATTCAGCACAGCCTCAACAGTTTCAGAGATGCCTGGAACTTCCATGGTCTCAGAACCGAAAGGAATCAGTCACCTCAGCAACTCTGGATACGATACAGAGAGCAAGGCCCTATGGAGGATCCTACACAGGTTAAAGAAATCTACTTCAAATTGTTTCCTAAATAACTCATGATTAATTCAGTTTACCTGGTGCACAGTATGCATAACTTTTTTAACAAAAGGAGAATGATCCAACTTTCAATTTCTTCCCAACTTGGTGACCTAACATTTTAATTAACTTGTGCAATGCCATGTCAAATTATAGTTAGGTTTTTTTTTTCTTTTTTATCAGACATCTAGTTTTTAGGTTTGTTTACCTGACATGTTTCGACGTACGACTGTCGTCTTCCTCAGAGCCATGTCAAATTAGTTGTAAGTTCAATACTGATCATGCTTCTCCGATTTTCAGGTTTATGATGACTATGGAATCGACTGGAATGGACCACACCGTCTGGATGGAGGCATGGTGTCAGTCCCTGAGGTTCAGTTGGCACGTGAGCTCACAGAGGAAGAACTTGCCATTTTGCCACATGTAGGATTATCTGCATCTGATGCAATACAATGTTATGTTGAAACCGTTGAAGTTGTGTCAAGAATGATGACATAATGTTAAAGAAAATATAGTTAAATGCTTTGCATTATGTTCAGTCATTATCAGGACACATATATCTGTGTCCTGTTTGTGAGGCCAGGTGCGCATGAGAGGAGAAAACATTCTGTCTGGGATCATGTCTGTGGCCTTGACTGTCTGTGACTCCTTACATATGTCACACTGTATCTTTTTATTAATGAGTTGTTTTTGCCAACTTTTGTATAACCACATGATTTGCTACAATAAACCCCAAGGGAGGCTTCTCTCCCCTCAGAGTGGTAAAGAGATTGCACTGTGCTGTGTCTTTTCCTCTTTCCTCCAGTCGGAGTGGCCCTATGAAGATTGCATACTGTCAGTCTCGCTGTAGGTATATTGATAAATGAGTAATTTCTTGACACAAACTGACGGAAGAACTTCAGATTTATTCAGCATGTTACACCGGCACAAAATTCACATGCTGTAAAGACAAAAATACTAGTTTTACTGCTTTCATTTAATGTTTAAAAAACGCTTTGAAAACAGTCACACAAATGCACGCACACTCCTGAACTACTGCATCTTTTCTTTAACAACTTCAGGGTTTCGGAAAAATGTAAACACAATTTAACACCTTTGAACTTAAGTGAGATGAGCTGACATGGATTACTGCATGCAATGACCGCTTTAAAACAGTACAAACAATTAAACTAGTCCAAATCCTGTGTCTGCAGTATTTATGGCAGAGGTAAGTGCTTTTTCAAAGTCACTGTATGTTGTGAAATGACGTGGCAGCTTGAGTGTTTCGAAGCAGGTGGCAGAGGTGGGAAGGGTCCCGCCTGAAATCTCCACCCTTAATTCAGCAGGAAGCCTCTCCCAACCAATTGAGACAGGGTACCTGATGAAGCTAAAATTAATACATGGGATTAAACACATAGAATGGCTTGCATAAGTACTTATACCCCTTCAGATGCTGAATGTTCAGATGTTGCCACATCAACAGAAAGTTTATGCGAAGGACTAAATCATGAAGTGAAAGCAAATTTATATTTGTGCATGCAAAAGTATTCAGTCCCAGTATCTCTCAGTAAATAGTTGTCTTTAGAAGTTAAATGGTAAAATTGGCTTAATGGTAAAAATTTTCACCTAATGGTCTTCTAAATGGACAGTCAGCCAAAGCATACCAGCACACTGGTTCAAATGGCTTCAGGGCAAAGTAAATGTGAGTGGCCACTACCTAACAGTAATTAAGATGTAATAAAAAAAAAATCTTGCATCACCATGATCTAAAAAGCCCGCTGATCTTTAATGTGCAGTGCTGAAACAGCATATGTGTCCACCTTATTCCAAGATATTGTTTATCTTTAGTCAACCCCTCGTAAAATATGAAAAATTTTTTTCTCTGTGTTTGCAAAATGTGACAGTATAGCCATATTTAACATTGCAATGGAAGTCTATGGTGCCAAATAAAACATCAAATTTATTTATAAAGCACTTCAAAATGAATGTAAAATTCAGCAGTGCGCAAAAGTGATACTCAATTCCCTCAAGTGGACACTTGGCTTGATGCTAATGGAGCCATTTACTTCCAGTGATTGTGCCAAACTATGTTTATGGATGCGATTTGGGCAAAATGTTGACAAATTAAAGGGGTATGAATACTTTTGCCACTGTATGTTCATATTCATCTATTAGAATATCCATGAGACGAACGAACAAAATGTAAAGTGTACAATACACTCGCCAAATAAAGCGTTCCATACCAGCTTCCACGAACGTTCTCAGGAACCCTGTGATTCGGCACGTGCTCTCCAGGTCAAAGTCCTCATCACTGTCCTCCTCCACAGGCCAAGTGATTTTCTGTAGGAATATCATCTAAAAGAACACAAACATTTCACAGCGACACAGTTTTTGTGGTACCTAAAAATCTACACGGTCATAAAAATGTCTTTTTCCCTCCCCTCACCGTTCAAATGTTTTTCAACCCAGAGTACAGAGACTGTTCTCACGAATTTGCGTCTGTATAACACGCCAATCCATGTGCCGGTAAATCGTGTTGCCACAACGCGCTTTACCAAATTGATTTAGTTAATTAATGACCTACACAGGGACTCAACTCACGACTCGTTACGGAGAGGGTGGAGCTGTAATCATGGTGGCTGAAACACGGTGTGAAAAGGCGTTGACATTCACAACTTAACGCGTAGAGACAACACGAGATTGGACGGTCAGGATGGCGTGTATATTTACGCCTCGTCATGATGACATGTTGAAAAGATTTGTCTACTGTACCACATGAAGTCATACTTTGGGGCCGTCACTCAGCATGCACATACATGGTGCATAAATTAATCAAGTAAACAAAAAACTGACTCACCTGGGGTGTGAACTCAATTTCGGACATTCTGGGGAACATCAGTTGGACCACATCTGGCCTTGAGGAGAGAAGCGGCCAGAGCATTACGTCTTTAAGGCCCTTTCTCAGTTGTTTTATCTGCCGTGTAATCCTACCAATGACCTAAGAGACAGACATAACCCATATTACAGACCTAATTCACAACTCAACTATTAAGGATGCTGGCAACACTCAGTAGGTAACTTGTTTACAATCACACAATGAGCCACTATATAATAGTTAATAATGAACAGTTGACAAATAACTTTTTAAAGGTTTATCATAACGCTCATTCACAATATCAGATGTACAGAGGTTTACATGAACATTCATACCCTTGAACTTAAAAATGCCATTTCATATTAAACTTGATCTACAAAAAAAAGAGGACTGCATGCAAAAGTATTCAGCCTCCTTTTAAACAAGTGTAGCATGATTTTCACCACTTATTTACTGCACGCATGGTATGTGTCTGCCAGTGTTAACATAAGCCATAAGACTTCACAAACTTCACAACAGCAACTATATAATTCAACAGCTTATCAAGGAGGAACTCACTGCATGGAGGAGAAGTTTGTTTTGCAGCCATCTCCTGTTTGTTCTTGTGACTGCTGGGAGGTCCCAGGACATGCAGAGAGCTGAAATAGTGTCCTTCACTTCAGGTGTAAGTTCTTCTTTATCAAGCTAGAATCCATGCTTAAACGTTATTTCCACAAAAAAAAAGCATGTCAATTTGTATGCTTACCAGTTTTATGATATTCCTGATGTGTAGATCAGGGCAGTCTTCAATAACAACCGTTGCCACTTCGGGGTCTCCATTGAAAAGCACATGAATCACAGCAGGACTTAACCCTGTGACAAGGGGGCCATCATGCAGAAAGCTGTGGGCCAACATCCTACCTGCAACCCTGAAGAGGTTGCTTTCAATGAGTGCCTCTGATGCTGCTGGTACAAGATGGTCAGGTTCTCCCTCAAATAATAGTGTTCGGCCTATTCCTCCTGTCAAGTACCAGCAAAGCAGAAATCACAGCAATTATTAATTACTTAAATTAAACATAACACCATATTATCCAGCAAAACAGTAGGAAACTTACCAAGCCCTAGACTGAATCCAAACTGGAGTTTGGATATTATTGTTGTCATGAAGAACCTGATCACTCCCTCTCCAACAGCAGCATCACCTGAGAAAGTGAAATATACTCATAAAAGCACAGTGACTGAGACCCCATTTTCACTCATACACATATTTTTAAATTTATTTGTAAATTTCCAAGCCATAGTTCATAGTTCCATAGTCCAAACTTGTGAATCGGCAGCATAAATTCTGGAAATAAACTACTTTAATTACACACTCTACTTTTAATGTATTTATGTTACAGACTATGTATTAGTTACTCAATTTGTCCTTTATTTTAGAACACAACCCTGACAAACTAACACCTACCAGCAAAAGTACAGTTGAGTGGACATGCCCACTTCTGCTGCTGCTTGTAGAATGACAGAAGCTGTTGTTCCCGCTCCTCTTCTGAGTCTCGAACATCCATCTTCATCTTAAGTGTTTCCCCATTGGCATGCTCCCTTAGAAGATTCTCTTTAAAAACTTTAGCCGCTCGAGCTGGCTCTTAAATAAGTTTCCCATCTAAAAAACAATCGAGAGAATTAAAAGGATATCTAATATTGATAGGCATGTTAAGACAGAGAGAAAGCAAGCAAAGCAGCATTCTGACCGGCTACATATTTTAAGCTGTAATATACATTGGGGGCCAAATAAAGCAAGATGTGATTTTTAAGGTTGTGTCCCAAATTGTAATGACTTTTTTCAGTAACTTTAAGTCTGAAATGCTAAGATGTATTGTATTTTACAAAGCCATTATGTGAGAAAAATAGCATTATGTTGTCAATCAATATTTCCTATTTACTTTTTTACATTTCCAATCTCCTAGCAGTCCATTGTTGTGTCACTAACCATTGTCTGTTTCATTGTAATCACACTCCTCCAAGTCAATCACTACTGGTTTTACTGCATTCTCAACCGATGGTCCAGGCACTTCAACATCACTGACTGGGGTCTCTCCATTATCTTCTTTTGGGCCTCCCTCTTGATCTCTCTCTGAATCCTGCATTGGTGCCCTAAAAGTTAACAAAAATTAAATATAGAAGCGTCATACTACCTCATTTTTTGTTAAACACTCAAGAGACATTTTCTTTAAGCAAATATGGTACGTTTCAGAAAATACATACTCATTGCAGGTCAATCTGTGACACTTCATCTCAGAAAAAATAACCTTCTGACAAGTGATGCAAGGTATGGCAGGACCAGAGGTATGACATGGCCTCTCCTGAACAACAAATGACTTTTGATCAATAATTTCAATAAATAAAATACACCACTGAGCTTGAAAGTCTCTGTAAATAAAAACTTACACAGTCTAAGGGTAGATCCTGTTGTAGTGGACGTATGTAGAGTGTGGCCTGTCCAATCATCGTTGATGGATCCTTCAAAAAGGCTAAGGTGTATCCTGTGCTGGGACATGGCAGTAATGCAAGACTTCGGCTGCGAGTTGGCCCTGTAATTTTAAGAAGTTCAAAGCCTCCTCCTTCTTGCAGCTTTGGATAAACTTCCATCAGTTTATTCGTTATAACCATACAGGGGCGGTCCTGGGGGCGGGCCGACCGGGCAGCCACCCAGGGCGGCATTGCGGGGGGGGGCAGCATGAGCGCGGGCGCGAAAAAAAAAAAAGGTCCCCCCCAAAAAAAAACCCAGAAAAAAAAAAACCAAGGTGTGTGTGTGTCTGTGTGAACATTTTGGATGAGGAAGCCGAATAGACCCTTTTCACTGACGTCACCAGAAACCGGAAGTAAACAAACCCTGTGCCATATTGGAAGACCAACAAACTCGTGATTAGGGGGAAATAACGGCAGCGCGCGGAATCTGGACACAAATCGGGTTTTCAGAAAAGGAAAGAAAATAAACGGAGGGTCGAAAATACAAAAAAGGAGACAGCGGGCGCGAAAAAAAAAAAAAAAAAATGGTCCCAAAAAAAAAAAAAAGGTTCCCCAAAAAACCCCCCCAAAAAAAAAAAAAAGACGGGCGGGGGGGTTGGGGGCCAGCAGGGGGTTTCGCCCGGGGAGTAAATCACTCTAGGATCGCCACTGTAACCATAGGATCACTGGGATTCCCTGTATTAGAAAAAAAGACTACATAGAAATGGATATCCAAAAACCAAGTTATTGGCTCATCCCCCCAAGCTAGGCAGTAGGAATGTTGAGTCATTTTGGAGATTACACTAAACGACCGGTTAACTGGGGGCGGCACGGTGGTGTAGTGGTTAGCGCTGTCGCCTCACAGCAAGAAGGTCCTGGGTTCGAGCCCCGGGGCCGGCGAGGGCCTTTCTGTGTGGAGTTTGCATGTTCTCCCCGTGTCCGCGTGGGTTTCCTCCGGGTGCTCCGGTTTCCCCCACAGTCCAAAGACATGCAGGTTAGGTTAACTGGTGACTCTAAATTGACCGTAGGTGTGAATGTGAGTGTGAATGGTTGTCTGTGTCTATGTGTCAGCCCTGTGATGACCTGGCGACTTGTCCAGGGTGTACCCCGCCTTTTGCCCGTGGTCAGCTGGGATAGGCTCCAGCTTGCCTGCGACCCTGTAGAAGGATAAAGCGGCTAGAGATGATGAGATGAAATGAGACCGGTTAACTGCAGCATACAGAAAAAAAAACCTCTTGCAATGAGGCCTACTAACCTGAAAATGTCACTCTCTGCTCTCCCAGTCCTGCGGCGAGAAGGTCTGCTTTCACTCCTCCGCTCGGGACTGTGTCGGTGCGGTGGTCAGCCACACAGCAGAACATGTGTGTGTAGCTGTAATTTCTTCTAGGAGTAGCTTGGACTCCTGGTCGTCTTGCCATGCTTGTTCTGGCGTAAGGCGCAAATAGTCTCGCTACTTCGGCTATAACACAGAGCAATATCAGCTTAGCAACCACCTCTCAAAAAATAAAATCGAATACCAACATTATGGGAGCAGTTTTTGAATACAAATTAACGTCAAGCCGTACGCCCACTGAGCTATAAGTGCGTACGCCTCTATCTTTAAACGTGGCCGCTGGCTAAAGTATTTTTACAGATTAGCAAACTAGCTCCCATCTAAACCATTGGCCTACCAACAAATTGCCCATACCATTTACACATCGGCAACAACTATTACCCATAATGAGCCAGGCTAATTTATTTTTAAAGTCTTAATCCAAATTGACACGTGTCTTGAATCCTTAATGATTACTAGTGCACCTGTCTAACATAACATTAATTAGCTTACCCTGAACGGGTGTTCGTGGCGCGGCAGCAGGTTCATGTGAGGATGTTCCGGACACAGCTGGAGGACATCGTAGGGCTTCTTCTATTAAACTGGCTGCTTCCCTCAGAAGCTCTGGGCAACTTTTGCGCATTTTCTTCCGTTTTCATATGCACAGTTTAACAACACAGCACAGCATCCCACTGTCTGTTTTCGGTGCCAACACGCGACGCTAGATTGTGTGTCCACGAGTGCTCTGGCGAAACGAACAGCGCCACCCAGTGTATTGCAATAGTTTTGTTTCCCAGTGTGTTCTGTACAGGCAGTGATCATCATCTCTACAATCGATCTGCCAAGACTTGATATGCAGGGCAACCAATCAGGTGTTAGGATACGCCCACAGACTTTGATGGGTGAGGTTGACAGATTTAATTATTTCATGATGTGGTGGAACACAGGGCAATGAAATAATTAAATAAACAGAATGCAATAATTAATTAAATAGCGAGAGAAATATATATATTTACATGATATAAATCGGGATTAAATTAATTATTTATGTATTTATTTTCAATTTTAAACATTTAATTCAACTTTTAATAAATTAATGAAACATTTTATTATTTACTTAAAGGTTTATTTAAATAATTATCCGTGTCACAATTCATCCTCCATAGGTAGGAATGCCGACACTTGTTGCTCCACGGAGTTGCTGCCCAGTTCATCAGATTCTCCCTCCCTTGTCACTGCTTTTGCATCTGACCCGGGTTTAATCTGAATCCCAGTGACGATGACGTCCTTCATCCTGGTGTCCTGTTCCAGTTCAGCAACTCTGCTTTCCAGGTGGGCGAAACGCCGCCGGTCCTTCTCGGCGTTCTGCAGCCTGAGCGACTTCACTTCCGTCACCAGGTCCATGATGGCTTTCTGTTGTTTAATAACGGAAACTTCCTCCGCCAGAAAGTCGAGTGACTGTTTAATGTCCTCGCCTTCCTCAGCTGTAAAGTTCTTTTTTTGGAGGCATAATTCACCAATAAAGCCATCCAATTCATTAAAATGTTTGGAGAGTCGTTTCCTCGCCTCGCTGCCTTTCTGAAGTTTCCCGCCAGAGGAATTTTACTTGGCAACAGAATGTATCTGAATTCTGATTGGTGGTTGTTATATTATTCAGTCCCCCCAGGATTCCGCGGCCTGTTTTGTGATTGTTGCGGCTAAAATGTCTGATGTTGCGGCGGGTTTTCCAAAAAAATTGCGATAAAAGTTGCGGTGGTTTTTTTAGGTTTTTGTTGCGATTACATTGCGGGAGGAAGTGAAAGTTGCGATTTTCTCTTTTTGTGATTAAAATTGAGTGATATGTTAAATATTAAGTTATTACTGAAGAACTATTTATTAAAAAAAACAAAGACACTGAGAAATGGTCCTATAAACAACTTTACCAATATAAAAGATTACCAGGACTACAAAAATGCAGAAAAATAGGCTTTACTTATCCAAAGGCACCTGTTGGTTCAAAAGTTAAAGTGCAGAGAACCTCACAGCACAACATGAAGTTACCTTAAAATATAATATAAATGCCTCAGCTTTCATGTAAGAAAAAAAAAACTAATACTAGTACTGTGTGCAGGCAGTCTCTCCTGAAGACTAAATTAAACAATAATTATAAACTAATAAAATAAATGGCTCAGGCTTCATAGAAGACAAAAAAACAATTTGAACAGAATCTCACAGTATGATGCTGAAGCTGCCTAAACAATGGAAAATAAAATACCATTTTGGCAAAAATGTTGGCATCCATTAATTTCTTGTATTAAGTAAAAAAAATAATGTAAAGTGCACACAGTCCTTCACTGTAAACACAACACACTTTCAGGAACAGAATTTAAGCCTATATAAACACTGACTCGCACATGCAGTGTTACGAAATACTGCCTACATTTTCCAGCCCAAAATATGTTCAAAACCCGCCAAAATGCACTTGAAACCGCCCAATCTGGCAACACTGGAAGTAGGGCGGAAGGTAGTTTGTCGACATCACCTCAAGACGACGCCAACGATTGGTCAAATTTGCAGGAAAGTTGCGGTGATTGGATATAATTGCAACACCGCCCTGAATTCGTGGGGATTGGTTGAATTTGCGTTGAAGTTGCAAATCGCAACATCGCAAAATCCTGGAGGGTCTGAATACCTTGTTACCTTTCTTTGCCTTTACTCTCACAGGAACGATGGCGAGGACACTACCTGTACCCCCGGCCCCAGTCTGCGAGCCTGCGTCCCCAGCATCCACGAATCCACTGACAACGGTTTGTGCTTCCCTTGGAGACTCCTTTTTTGGCTCCTCCTTTGAAGCCTCTTCATTTGGTAAGTCTTTAGGTTTCTGTCTTATGTGTAAGAGCATAGGGTGTGTTGCTGAACATATCTGACAGCTCTTCTTTTCTTCACAGGCCTTACTCATATGTCCACCTTTAAGACAACTGAAGCAAAGTCCTTTGCTCTTAAGGAACTCAAGCTTTTCCTTGTGCAAAGTTTTTGAAGTTTCTTGCAATGTTCCATGGTATGATCTCCCTGACAGAAGATACAGGGTTTTATGAAGGCCTTGTTCACGTTTGTTCCCTTCTCCTGAGCTTTCTTGTTCCCAGCACTAGCAGCATCTTTCTCGGCTTTCTGCGCTGTTACTTTGGTGGCTAGTGTTGTGATGTTGTTCTTTCCACTTGACTTTTCTGTCTGGCGTTTTGTTTGCCCTGAGATTTCGCCGAACACAGGGTGTGATGCCATCTCGGCCTGTATGTTGACAAACGCCACTACATCTTTGAACCTCGTCCTACGATCTTACTTTTTCTGAATGTCTATGGCGACACTCCTGAATCTCTCTCTCAGCCTGTATGGGAGCTTTGCGATGATCGTGCGCATGTTAGCAGCATTTTCCATCTCTTCTAAGTACTCTAGATCTGCCATTGCATTATTACAGCTTGTTAGAAAGAGGGCGTAGGATTCAAGTGCCTTGGTGTCATCTGTTTTAATGGTGGGCCAGTTTAAAGCCTTGTCAAGGTATGCCATGGATATCAGTGTTTCCGCTATGTACAATTGGCTGCGGCGGGCCGCCGCACCTTGATTTTTGCCGCCGCACCTGGAATTCCTGAAGGGGGGCCGTGGCCCGGGTAACTTTTTGAAAATTATTTTTGAAAATTATTTTAAAAAATAGGCTAAACCAATATTTTTTGACGTTGCGCGGACTCGAGCCTGGCATAAACCGCTCCGACGCGCTATAATGACACCAATCTATCACCAGCCAATCAGGAGACTTAATCAAACGCATCTCCCGCCCACTTGTGTCTGCGTCTGATGCTGCATTCATGTGCTATGGGAAGATGATATTTTCCAATTGGGAAGTGGTATTTACCAGTGTGTTGTGTTCACATGCTTTTGTTGTTGTTGACAAATTAAAGATGGTGGACCAGATTCAAGTTAGCAATAGTTAGTTAGCTATCGTTAGCAATAGCATCTGCTCTGGATAGGTAAAAACAAACCATAACACTTTTTAAAGGAAACGGATTTCTAACGTATTATATTACACTTGTTAATGACGCAACATTGCATAGACACAAAAAACTACCCACTAGTACTAGTAAAAAAAACTTTAGTAGCGTACAATGCTTAACATTCAAGTGTCTTGTACCGCTCGCCGCCATGCTGAAAAGGTTAAAGTTCATCTCATCTCGGCAACTCGTGTATCAAAATTTTCTACGAGTTGCCCAGTGGAAAATACCACAAGAGGGGGCGTTCATGTGTGCTTTCCATGTCGGCGTTTGGTATTTACCATAATTCCCATAGCACATGAACGCAGCATGAGACATTGAATTTTCACAGAAGGAGGGAAGAAGTTGACTGAGGTAAGGCTGTGTGATAAATTAACGAACAAATAAGAGAGGAATTTCAACATATAGGGCTTAAGTTTGTTCCCGTTAAATAAGCATTGCTTGTACAGTAGCGTTATGTCGTTACAACGTTGACCCATTTTTAACGTGCCGAGTACCGACTCGACTGTAGCCGCTAACATGCTAATTAGCTTGCTGTCAAAAGTGCAAAGACCTTAAATTGCTCTGTGTAAATTAGAAAATGGCGCAATTTCCTCTATAGCTGTCAGCTCAACTTGTCTTGAGTTTTGAGCCGATCACAGCAGGGCAGCACTGTGGCCTGAGGTAAAACAGGATAGTTTAAGTTTGTTTAAATTACAGAAGTGAGTAACTCAATGACTGTCTCCTATACTCTTCATATACTCGTACTGTTTAAGTAATGCAATAAAACTAATCTTTAAAAGAGGAATTTACTCAAACTGTTTGCATAGAATGAACTTTGGGGTTAACAGTGTAATAGTGTTGCAGTGTTCTGCAAATTTGCAATTTAATATTTCAGATCTTGAGACATGAAAGTGCTATTTTAAAAAATAAAAGGTCAGAGATGTTTTCTTTGTTGTCTATTTAGTTCATTTTATTTCCTCAATAATTTTCCTTGATTGAGAAATCGGTCTGGGCTCTTATGGGTTAATCAGTAGCCTGCATGCTAGTATATGTTCCATTTACAGTCAAACATTTTGATGAACTCCAGGCTCAATTTTGATTAATCAAAAATCTGCGTAGTAGTACAGTCTGAAGATGCTCTTGCACATTTGGTGTCAATTGAACAAAAATTACGGGAGGATATAGGTTTAATAAGTTTTACAATTTTTGAAGTGAGTGATGGATTGATAAGTTTAGATGTGTTCAATATTTTCTTATCTTCAGACATAATAGTGTAGATGTTTCTTTACCTGCTTGATAGTTTTGACCGGGACTCCAATCTTCCTCAGAAGAGTCATTAGTCCTTAAATTAAATTCATTGTAGACATGAACTTAAAATCATTGTTTTATTTTATGGCCTCGGTGCCCTGGCTTTTGGCCTTCGTGCCCTCAGCATCAGCAGAGCGTTCGTTTTCCACACTTCGTCGATTGAAATCATACCTCCGATCCACAATGACACAAAAGAGACTGAATGACTTGATGAACTGCCATATTCACCGTGACATTCTGGAACAAACTGACATGACAGCCATCGCAAAGGAGTTCGTGCAGGCCAATGACAGACGCAGGCAGGCCTTTGGGAAGTTTGAAGCGTAAGTCATTGGTTACTTCTATTAGCACCGCCGAGTGCACTGCTTCCTCTGTTTTCAATGTTTCTATACTGCATTGGTACTGATACAAGCAAGTTGTTTAAGTTGAGTTAGCCTACTACCGAGGTGCTTTTGTTGTGTACTGTTGGCTGTTTTAGCATTTTATTCTGCGCAGTTATGTGCTGGCATGTTGTGGGCTAAAGTCATGACCGATGGATTAATCTATGTATAGCCTTCTGTGCTGTTGGCTGTTTTTATCCTCGTACTGGGGTGGGACGTCTGAGCGCAGGTCTTGCCACCGCACCTTCAAACATTTTCTAGGGGAAACACTGGATATCTTATATTTATCACCAAATCGTTCCTTTAGAAGTCTACTGGCTTCAGGGTAGCCCTGATCTGGGCAGGCCTAGACATTAAGCATTTACCACTGGTGGCCCATTGGGCCAGTGGAATTGAAAAGTTACTGGCCCAAATGGAAAACGTGGTGGCCCGAATGTGTGCGGTACCCGCATTCAGGCCACCACATTTCATACAGTTCATAATACACTATGATCATTGATTTTTGGCTAGAAAAGTAGACTTTAGGGGTACATGTTGTTGCCGAGCGCAGCAAGGCTGAAAATATTTGCAGAACATCCCCAAGCCACATCATTGTAGGAGGCAATAATCTCCGTACAAAGTAGTGTCACTTTTTCATGACCCCCCCCATAAATTCATAGCCCCCCCCATAAATAATGACCGCCCCCTAAAATTAAAAAGAGCCTTCTCAAGATTATCACAACTTATATTTTGATTTTGTACCTGAAAACAATACTGACAAAAGACAGTAACTCAGTCTAAATTACCAGCAATGGACTCAAAAACAGTCAAATCATATTGAAATAAATATATAAAATGTTTTTGCTTCTGAAAATGTGCACTGCACTGAAATAGCAATAAAGTCAATTTAAGGTTTATAGTTTAGTGCAATAGCTTTCCTCTTCCATACTCTCATCTAAAATGGCAGGGCTCTACATTAACTTTTGAAACCGCTTGTCCTGTCAGGCAAGTTGAAAGGAAATTTACTTGTCTGAATGTGAAGTTGACTTGTCCGAAGAAATATTTGAGGAAAAAAAACAAAACAAAACCACAAACTATTTGTAACCCAATCTTTATGGCATTTGTTTCCGAATTCACAACATATGCATAATATCTATGAATCAAAAGTAATCAATACCTGATATACTGAGGCAAAAGTTCAAAAATATAGTAAAACAGACTGATTGATACCATAATTCACCAATTATTCTGCTGAAGTTCAGAAGCCATATATCCCAATAGAATAGAAATTATGAACATAAAATTAAGAACAAAATAACTATACTATGAGATCCAGAAACACTAACCATTATATACACACAGATCAGTACTCTGCAGTTCAGTAACAAATATCACAAAAAGTCACATTATCATAAAATTTATGACTTGATGAGATATCACTAGTTTGGACAAGAGAAACAAGCAACAATGCTATAAATAAAAACAACTGATAAAATTGACTGATTAATACTGTAAATCACTGATTATTATACACTGAAATCTAGTTATCAAATGACAAGACAATATATCTTATGAAAACCTCCACACCTCTATTGACTCACAGATGAATGGATACAAATAAAGTTTCTATTCATCTTCATCTATCAACCCTTGAGTTCTGGTCCATCAATTGGACTCCATCAATCATTAATTTATTTTGAGAAACTGAAAACCAGAAAATTAAAATTATATATATTTTCATTTTTAAATTATTAATTTTGAATATATATCCTCCACTGATTAATTGTCTAATTATTCAGTGTGGCTCCTGTATGGTATTTAATGGTAAAAATATATATATAATTTCAAATAATCCATAATTTATATCTAAATTATAGAGCCCGATGTTTCAAATCCCTAAACTCCCATTACTAATTAGTTAATTAATACAGCCGGTAACCTAATTAGCAGCCATTTGACAGCTTGGTGTTTCCTACATAACTTTCCCCACTCCTACCTCACTCCCTGTCAATCCACACGCATGCAGGCGCACATTCCCCGCCACACACGCTCGGCTATATAATGAACACCATCAACAACAATTCAAAGATTTGGAAATTACCACACACTCAACGTTGAATAATTTTCCCGCCAACAGAAATGTCAACAAATCCACGTGTATGACACAATTAAAACCAATCATACACGACCGTTTACTTCTCAGCTCAAATACACGAAGTGGTATTGGCTGGTTTCGCAAGTGGAATATTGCGCATGCGCACATCGCTCTTTCCGAATAGAAACGTCCAGCGATTCATCAAAACAATATGTCAAGTGAGATGCTTCAGAAATCATGTGAATAAACTGATACATTTGATATGTAACCTGAATATCGGCGTATTTTGGCACTTGTCCGATTGGACAACTAACTGAGACGATGAACTTGTCCGATATTAAGTATTACTTGTCCCGGACAAGCGGACAACCGTTAATGTCGAGCCCTGATTATGCGTGCACATCCTGCTGCCATGGTGTCACTAAGTGTGTCCCGATGGTCATCTGAGACTTTGGTAAACTCCGCCCTTCTCGCCTCGATCTGGCGCTCAACCAAAATGACGCTTCCGAACATCGCCAAACATCTCCGACGATGCACGAAAACGACACACTCCTGCCGCGGAGCGGAGCGTGACGTAAACAAAGATGATGGACCTCGTATCTAAAAGGTGCATTTTATGAACAATTTCTTCACAATTCTGGGTAAAATATGAGTAATAAAATTTGTTAATTTGTATCGAAAACATACTGGCCCACCCGGGCCACTGTTTGGCCAAATTTAGTGGCCTGAACTGGCCCGAAAGACGTAAAAAACGCCGCCGGGCCATCGGGCAAGTGCTAATGTCGAGCCCTGCTGGGTCCATGTGAAAGCAGCTGCGCACTAAGTCATTAGGCTGTCCATTTGTGTGCTGTTCTAGGTAATAAAGCCGGTCTTTGCTATTTTCAGTCTTGCTCTCAACACTGTGTTCGAAGGCTCTCATGAAGAGACGGAATTCTAACAGATCTCCCTTGAAAACAGGAATGTTCGGCGATGGCAATGTAGACAGCCTTTGTTGCTTTATTAGGCTTTCAGTGATGTCATTTTTGCGGTGCATGACGATAACCAGATTCTCTGTATTCACAGAATTGTCTAATGAGTTGACGGGAGCTTGTATCGCATCTGCATCTCTTCCACTAGTGTGGCTGTGCTGAGTGCTACTACTGGCTACACCACTCTTACTGCGGCTGACATCACGCTTCCTTAGAGTAGACATTAGTACATCCACTCTACTACTTCTGGTTCTGCCTGACACATCTGAACCTCCATATTTTCTTAGCACAGTTAATTGCGCATCATTTGCAGCAAGCCCTGCTTGTAGCTCCAACTCTTCCTTTTCAACCTTGAGCTGTAGTTCGTGTTCTTCTAAAGTCTGTCTTCTTCTCAATGCAGCTGACTTGGCTAACAGAGCGGCTCTTTCTAATTCTACCTATAAGCGTTCGGCACGAGCTGACGATGTTGCAGAAGTAGTAGAGACAGACTTAGACTTTCTATACTTCTTAGATGTGACTGACACACTATCTTCAGGATGTATCGCATCACTAACCTTGTTAGCCTCTTCTCGGCGTAGTATCGCATCCTGTATCCATGTATTCACTTCTTGCATAAATTCTCTGTGCTCACTATTTCTTGGCACAAACCAATCCCTTTGATCTGTGTTCATGTTCTCTAGGTATTCAATCTGGCAGAAGAGGTCTTTAACGTGCTCATTTATTTTACTGAATTCCTTTATCAGTGTTTCATATTTGGCCAACAAGTCCCTTTCTATAATTTTCACATTTGCATTATCATCCATTAGAGCTGGGGTGCCATGGTAACGGCCCGCGGGCCGGATACGGCCCGATTGGTCATCACATCCGGCCCGGTGGTTCATGAGACTTTTTTTTTTTTTAATAATAAATTAATAAAAATCGAATGTTGTGTTTTTTTTCGTAATGATTTTAAATCGAATGTTTCAATTTGATTCCATTTTCGTATAATCCATCGGTTCGTTTTTAGCTGCTCTCTGCTTGCTGCAGCACGCGCAGGTGCAATGACCCGGATTTAATGTAGAGTAGGCTAGTTGTTGCTCGTTCACAAGCAACAACAGTCTAAAAAGAGAAAAGTTGATTCTGAGGGTCGCATCTTTCAGGAAAAATGGAGAGAGAAATACTTTTTCTGGGAAGTAGGGGGAAAACCTGTTTGTCTGATTTGTTCGCAACAAGTGGCTGTACCGAAGGAATACAATGTCAAAAGACATTACGAGACCCACGCCGACAAATACAGCCAATTCACCGGGCAACGCAGGACTGAAAAGCTAAATGAGCTTGCCTCAAACCTTCAAAAACAGCAAGCAGCTTTCTCAAAGTCTCAAGAGACACATGAAGGTTCGTTTTAATATCATACATCATCTTCAGTTCTCCTTTAATGTTAAATGCGGCTGTTTTCAAAGAGGGGTGTCTCAATATCTTTGTTGTACATTTTATTTCATGTTAGGGGCAGTGAAGGCGAGCTACATCATCGCGTGGGAGATCGCAAAAGTGTCCAAGCCATTTTCGGAGGGTGCATTCGTCAAGGATAAATACGCATCTGTTGGAATCCAATCTTTCTATCAGTCATTGCCACCAGAGTACCCAATTATCACGGCCTTTGCCGGTAAAATACTCTGTATGTTCGGGACAACATATTTATGTGAACAGGCATTTTCAGTAATGAATATTAATAAATCAAAACTGCGTAGTCGTCTGACCCATGGACATCTCAACGATGTCATGAAAATAGCAACTGCCCAGAGTCTGTCCCCCAGTGTCGACAAGCTGGTAAAAAGTAAAAGATTTCTGGCTTCCACATGTAAAATGTAGCTGGTATTTCTCCCCCATGTAACCTTGTGCTGTGTACTTGAGGGGGAATAAACAGGATGGGTGTGTGGAAATATATGTGGGACTTGACCAGCAAAGTTAATGTGCCATCTGTAGTTTGTTTTTATTGGTATGTTCAGTCACATTTGGCTCTTTTAAACTAATGCTACTGGATATTTAGTCACTTGACCTATTGGTGGAATTATTTACCCTGGCACTTCTTTCTTTTGACTCGTTTAGGCCTACTTGCCAATCGTTTTAATTGGCCTAATTAGGCCTATGCATTGACATGTTTTTGATGTGCAAGATCAATAAATCTGATCCAGGTCATTTACAGTTTACACTTGTGTTATTTGTGTCTTAGTCCATTTCTGTAGCATTTTTTTTTTATAAATGTAGGCTACTTGCATGCTTAGACTGTTACATTTTCAGAGGGTAAATTGCTTTTGTCTGCCATGTTATTGTGCGCCTCATTTTGAGGCTATAGCTTTACAATTCCTTTTGGGCATATAGGCCTTCAAAAATCATATAAAATAATGTCCTTTTGTTGAGTTAGTGTCTGGTCTTTTCAGGCCAAAAGTGTAATTCGGCCCCCAAGGTCCCACTTGAAAAAAATCTGGCCCCCCTGCATTAGAGCATGCATTTCGTTCTTTTTCTCAGTGAGTTGGCCTAGGATGGCTCTTCTCGAGCTTATTTTCGTTTGCAGATTATGTTCCAGTGCTTTTCTTGTTGGTTTAACCATTCGCTTTTCCTCAGTTAGGCTTTCAGTTAGGTTTACCGTGGCTTCTGTTCCTGTCTCAGTCATGATTGCTTTGATGGTCAGTCGTTCTGGTTTTTACGGGGTTCCACTTGCAACAGACACAAAGCAGAGAAGACGAGACTCTTTGGAATTGTTAGCGAACTATCCACCTGGTACTCATAAGCCACGAACACTGCGCCTAATCAGTCCCCCCAGGATTCCGTGGGCCTTTTTTGTGATTGTTGCGGGCTAAAATGTCTGATGTTGCGGGGGGGGTTCTAAAAAATTGCGATGAAAGTTGCGGTGTTTTTTAGGTTTTTGTTGCAATTACATTGCGGGAAGAAGTGAAAGTTGTGAGAAATTGTTGCGATTTTCTCTTTTTGTGATTAAAATTGAGTGATATGTTAAATATTAAGTTATTACTGAAAAACTATTGATTAAAAAAACAAAGACACTGAGAAATGGTTCTATAAACAACTTTACCAATATAAAAGATTACCAGGACTACAAAAATGCAGAAAAATAGTCTTTACTTATCCAAATGCACCTGTTGGTTCAAAAGTTAAAGTGCAGAGAACCTCACAGCACAACATGAAGTTACCTTAAAATATAATATAAATGCCTCAGCTTTCATGTAAGAAAAAAAAACTATTAATACTAGTACTGTGTGCAGGCAGTCTCTCCTGAAGACTAAATTAAACAATAATTATAAACTAATAAAATAAATGGCTCAGGCTTCATAGAAGAAAAAAAGCAATTTGAACAGAATCTCACAGTATGATGCTGAAGCTGCCTAAACAATGGAAAATAAAATACCATTTTGGCAAAAATGTTGGCACCCATTAATTTCTTGTATAAAGTAAAAAAAAAAATGTAAAGTGTACACAGTCCTTCACTGTAAACATAACACACTTTCAGTAACAGAATTTAAGCCTATATAAACACTGACTCGCACATGCTGCTTCTCTTGAACGTATACACGGAAGTAAGGCAGAAGGTAGTTTGTTGACGTCACCTCAAGACGACGCCAACGATTGGTCAAATTTGCGGGAAAGTTGCGGTGATTGGATATAATTGCAATACCGCCCTGAATTCGCGGGGATTGGGTGAATTTGTGTTGAAGTTGCAAATTACAACACCGCGAAATCCTGGAGGGTCTGATATATGCTTAATTAGTCAAATTAAAGTGTACTTTGTTTGTATTATAGTACACTTTAGAAATTAGTACACTAAGTACACTTTAGAAATTGCACATAACTTTCACTTAAAGTATATTTTTAATATATATTTCTAAAAGTGTAATCTAGTATAATTATTTTAAAGTGTGTTAAGTGTTAGCGTGAAAGCGTGATGTTAGTATACTTTTTATATATTTACAAAAAGTACAATTTGTGTAAGTACATTTTCAATATACTATTAAAAATATGAATATACTTTAAATAAATAATATACATATAAAGTACATTTTTTTTTCGCCAGGGTAGGCAGCTTCAGCATCATACTGAGATTCTGTTCAAATTGTTTTTTTTTCTTCTATGAAGCCTGAGCCATTTATTTTATTAGTTTATAATTATTGTTTAATTTAGTCTTCAGGAGAGACTGCCTGCACACAGTACTAGTATTAATAGTTTTTTTTCAGTCAATGGGTCAAGCTAATACTCTGGCGACTTCCCTGTGTAGATTAACAGTGCGTAAATGCCAAAATCACAGTAAAAAAAATTAGTTCATTTTCATTTAACGTACAATAAGTCAGTATGGACCCTTTTCACGTGACGTCACGACAAACGCGGCCGCCATTTTGGACATGTACTACCAGTAGTTTACCACAGCCAACATTGAGGAACGGCAGCAAAGAAAGTTTTTACTTTCAGCAAGACTTCCATCATGCCACTATATTGTTGTGCACCTGGATGTAGTAACCATCAACAAACAAGGCAAGGTTTATCATTTTATCGGATCCCGACGGAGAAGATGGATAGTGGCCATTAACAGGAAAGATTGGCAGCCCTCGGCATACCAACGCTTGTGTAGTGACCACTTTGTTGGAGGTAAGACGAATAAAATTAGCCAGAAAAGGCATTACATTGCTGTTAACATTCTGTGGTGGCGAGTGTGTAACCAAATAGGTTAAAATAACCCATTGTAACCTCTTTGTTCTTCTGTAGTAGCTATTGTTGACTAGCTAATGTCAACAAGTAGCTGGTATATTACTGTAGTAATGTTTACGTTCAGTCATTTGGATGACTGTTAAAACCTTTCAGTCTCAAGTTTTTCCTTTACTGTATTTACTAGTTTACTGTAATTATGATCTGGCAGCTATTTACACCGGATCCAATGTAAATAGCTGCCGGAGCCAACGTCCGAGGTTCCGGAGCGCGCTCCGGCTTGCTCCCCCTCAAATTAAGCAGCACGCTCCGGCTTGCTCCCGGAGTGCTCCGGCCGAGGTTCCGGAGCGTGCTCCAGCCAAGGTTCCCCTCAAATTAAGCAGCGCGCTCTGGCTTGCTCCCGGAGTGCTCCGGCCGAGGTTCCAGAGGGCGCTCCGGCCGAGGTTCCCCTCAGATTAAGCAGCACGCTCCGGCTTGCTCCAGAGCAAGCCGGAGCGCGCTGCTTAATTTGAGGGGGAGCAAGCCGGAGCGCGCTCTGGAACCTCGGCCGGAGCACTCGTGGAGCAAGCCGGAGCGCGCTCCGGAACCTCAGACGTTGGCGTGTATGTGTATGGCGATGGGTTTTTAACGACATGGGTATACAGATCATGTGGGCCGAAGTCAGGTAAAGACGAGGGCTTCGTGTACTTCCGTACGTCAGTGAACAATCCTGGTGGAAGCAGGGAAACGTCGTTCTCTAAGCCTGCTAACCTCAATTTTTGCAAATACCTCTCCCTCTGCTCGCCCTGTAAATGCCCTACGTCGCTGGATAGTGAAGGTGTTTTCTGCATCTCGCTCCTTTTTCTTTTATGTTTTTCGTTTGTCGCCTTCCTCGCATTCAAACTGATTCGAGCCGAAGTCCACTACATGTCCAAAATGGTGGTCGCATTTACGAAGGTCATGTGACTGAAAAGGGTCTATATCGAATATCATGACAGGCCTACTCTCACCTCGTGAGGGGAAAAGATATTGCTTGGTGATTGTTGATATATTCTCCAAGTGGATAGAAGTTTTCCCTACAGCAAAAAAGGACTCAGACGCAGTGGCCAAGGCCTATGGGATATAATTCCCTGATGGGGCATTCCAAGGAAGATTTCCAGTGATAATGGCACACCATTTATAAGCCAGGCGTTAAAACAATGGGGTAATTATTTGGAATAGACTTAAGACAACATTGTGCATACCACTCTGCTACTGGAGGAACGGTAGAATGGGAGATTGAAAAATAAACTGAGCAAATGCTGTGGGTGGTAAAAGAGAGCAACTGGACTTGCTTGAAGATTCTTGAAGATGTTTCACCTCTCATCCGAAAGGCTTCTTCAGTTCTGTCTGAGCCAATGTTTACATTAGACCGTATCAGCGGATCATCAGATTAACGTTTTTAAAACGATTAGTGTGCACACAGCAACACCAATACACGATTTGCGTGCTCACAACAATACCAATACACAGATACGCTCGGCTCCGCAGGCATCCTGCGCTCCAAATCACTCCGCCCTGAACAGCGAGTGCCCTCTGGAGGGTGCGCACTCCAGCCCTGCGCAGCTCACACAGCGCGCGAGTGAAGCACACTAGCAGTGTTTTCGGGACTGAGCCGCTGTGTGTGTGATCCCAGCGCATATCACTTACCACTTGCAAGTGGAAGGATGGCAAGCCTAAAGACAATCATAACTACACAATGGGCAGTATTTGCATCAGTATTTGCAGTATTTTCATACTTTTATACTCTTTAATGAAAGGTGATACAAGGCGGAAGTCCACGCCGTTTTTCAGCAGTCGCGTCACGTGACCAACGCCAGCGAATCAGGAAGGTGGATGTCACAGTGACGTTGTCCAATGAGACGCCAGCTAGAGCTCAGCACAGCGTATCCGCATATTCTGAATGTTTACACAGCACCGGAGCTGACACGATCTGGATTGAATACGTGGACGCTGGCGGATTCCCGTTTCCCGGCGTTTCCAGGCGGTTTAATGTAAACGGACAGTGCATCCGCGAAGAAAACGAGACAGATACGGTCTAATGTAAACGTAGCCTGACTAGTAGGGAGTATCGGGTATTTATCCTCTCATGGATGAAAAGCTCATCTAAGGTGTCGTTGAGTCATCCTGTTGGTGTGGGTCACTGGGGGCTGGATGTGAACGGCCTAAGAGTCATTAGCGTGATCAATGGATTGCCCGTTAAGGTGATCAATGGAATGCTGATTCTCTCTGTCCTCCTGTATGCCACTGAAAACAACTGGATTTTGGTGTGCATTCAGTTGTCTGGGAAGTGTGCCAAGGATTGCATTGTAGGTGGCTGATAAATGATGTCTTAGACCCCCACCTCTGTTCAGTGATGGCCGTTCCAGGTTGACAAAAATGGCTTCTTTAACTCCTCGCTCATACCAACGATCCTCTCTGGCTAAAATGCGTACGTTCCAATCCTGAAATGAGTGTCCTTTGTTGTTAAGATGAAGGTAGACAGCAGAGTCCTGGCCTGAGGAACTGGCTCTCCTGTGTTGAGCCATACGCCTGTGAAGCAGTTGTTTGGTCTCACCAATATACGAATCTGTGCATTCCTCACTGCACTGAATTGCATACACTACTGTAGGTACCATGCGCCATCTTGTGTCTAAGAACTACAACTCCCAGCCAACTTCCACGTTGACTACGTCACGCCTGGGCGGGATCATGTACATCACATTCCTCAGGAATTCAACAAAGGACTTGGAAATCCACCATCTCGTGCTCTTTCGTGTCTGACTCTCAGCGAGACGGGCTGAATGAACGTCTCACCATCAGACATCTAAACCGCGCATTTTCTTCTCTATCTAACCCTGATCAAGTTAGATTTCGGAAACACGCGATCATCAACTCAAGCGAGTTATTAAACCGGTTTGCAAGTATTATTTTTCTTTTAAAGCGTACGCAACTGCAAGCAAAAAGGCAGTTTTTCTAAAAAGTGGCTGGCCTTCTCTTCTTTTCTGTTTCTTTTAAATCCGTGCATGGTACTGAACAAAGACTTTTCGTCTTATCAACTACGAAGATCACCAAAGAAAGCTTCAGAACTACTCTCACCGAAGCGCAACCTTCCGACTCGAATTTCTTCAGACAGAAGACGAGACTCTTTGCAGTAAGAACAGGCATTGGGCAAACGGAAGTTTAAGTCTTAGGAATTATTCACTTAATGTGAAGTTATATGAAGTTAAATGAAGTTTATACACTGAATTTTGGTTCTCTATCATTTGTTTGTTGATTTAAAATTGGTTAATCCATAAGTTTGTGCATCTCTCTCTCTCTCTCTCTCTTCCTTAACATTTTAATTTCACTATTCACCCACATTTTGACCTTAAGATTTCAGGGGGTTTGATAATGTTATGAGTATGGAATTCTTTTGTTACTTAGAAAACACGTGCCCAGCAGGCCTGACCAGGCCTGATGTACATACCAACAAAATCAGATAACATTCCACACACCCTGGCTCTGCCTTCCACGAACTACATTCCTTGGGCCTTAACTCCTCCCCCACAAACACGTGGAGTTAGCCACAAGAGCCAACCCTCTCAAGAGAGACCCAAGGTGTCTCTCTCTCTCCCTCTCTTTCACACACCCACATATTCATATACACACACCTCACTGTATATATTCCAACTGATTATCCATTTTTGATCTTTGTATAATAAATTCATTTATTATCAAAGCTGTGTGTATTCATCTGCTGTTTCGATACTTTGAAGTTGACCAATCGCAAAGAATTCAAGGAAAGGTGTAGACAATTTATGTAACATGGTAAGTGATCAATAATGATATACCATAATTTAGCTGTTTGGTAATTTATCCAGGATTCATTGAACGATTCACTAAATGATTCACTAAATGATTCACCTGAGTGATTCATTTCAAACGATTCAAATGAGACTGATTCTATGGTATGATTCAATTCAAATGAGTCAAATTAAACGATTCAATAGGATTGATTCATTTTAATTATTAACCTTCAAATTTAATGAGACTGATTTCATGTAATTATTAAAGATTGATCACTTATCCAATCCTAAATACACAAAATCATTAATTACACCTACACTACGTTGTGTGCTCCGTCACCCGTACGGTAAGCTGGACCCCCAAGATGGCCGCCACTAGGGAATCCCCGACTCTGTGATGTCATGTGAAAACTATCTATACCACGTAGTTCATTAACTGACTACTGCCACAGACTGGACAGTCACCAGTAGGTGAACCCTGTATGACAGTATTATAGATTTAATGTTCTCATTTACATGATAAAAGGGGGAATTGTAGAGTAAATTTTAGTGTCACACTGTCTTGTAATTTTCCTTTTCACTGAGCGTTTCCTCTTCAAGGACTAACGACTCAGAACATTCACCACTGCAACATGTTAATCTTATCATGCTCGTTATGTGCGTAGCAGATGTGCGTACAAACCAGCGATTAGAGAAGATCCAATCAGCTTTAGAGCTGATCACGCTCCGGCATGTAATTGCAATAGATGTCTCCTTTTTATCTAGTAAAGAGTATATATAGATTTGAGAACAAAGGGACGGTATGAGTGGTGTGCTGAACCCTTATCACCATGTGTCTGTTTCTGCAATAAACCTTCTTTAACTTACAAAATGACGAGACTGGTGTTGGTGTTTGTCATTTTTCAACGACGTGTTGGAAAGATCTTCAGGAGCAGCATCAGGGCCATTTCTGACTTTAATTTTAGTATAATGTGTTAAATGGATGTGAACAAGAAGTCAGGAGATGAGAGGAGAAATTTTTATTTTTAATTTTTAACTTTGATCAAAAACACTTCCACTGTTGAGGTATTTATAGATTTATTTTTAGAATGTACTTACACACACACACTCTTCCCTTTCTGCTTTTTCATTTTATCCTTGGGCATTTTTTTTATAATTTTATTTTTACTGCTTGACCATTTTGTAGTTTATTAGGTTATTATGGTTTCAGAATGGGATTAGAAATTTAAACATAATGTAAGTAAACTATGTGCAAACATTACAAAAATTCAATATAAAATGTTTTTAATCACAGTTACAGAGAATGGATGGATGGATGGATGGTCAGATCAATTAATCACTTCAGAATCCTGTTTATGAGAGTGAGAGAGAGAGAGAGAGAGAGAGAGAGAGATGTGGTCATTGTTCACTTGAACTATCACTGGTAAGATTGTTCAAGTCTATACGCCCTGTATGTCTGTGAATATTCTCAGTCATCCAGGACATAGTAACTATGGGTGGTAAAAGAGAGCAACTGGACTTGCTTGAAAATTCTTGAAGACGTTTCACCTCTCATCCGAAAGGCTTCTTCAGTTCTGTCTGACTGGTAGGGAGTATCAGGTATTTATCCTCTCATGGATGAAAAGCTCATCTAAGGTGTCGTTGAGTCATCCTGTTGGCGTGGGTCACTGGGGGCTGAATGTGAATGGCCTCGAGAGTCGTTAGGGTGATCAATGGATTGCCCGTTAAGGTGATCAATGGAATGCTGATTCTCTCTGTCCTCCTGTGAGCCACTGAAAACAGCTGGGTTTTGGTGTGCATTCAGTTGTCTGGGAAGTGTGCCAAGGACTGCATTGTAGCTGGCTGATAAATTATGTCTTAGACCCCCACCTCTGTTCAGTGATGGCCGTTCCAGGTTGACAAAAATGGCTTCTTTAACTCCTCGCTCATACCAACGATCCTCTCTGGCTAAAATGCGTACGTTGGAATCCTGAAATGAGTGTCCTTTGTTGTTAAGATGAAGGTAGACAGCAGAGTCCTGGCCTGAGGAACTGGCTCTCCTGTGTTGAGCCATACGCCTGTGAAGCGGTTGCTTGGTTTCACCAATATACGAGTCCGTGCATTGCTCACTGCACTGAATTGCATACACCACGTTGTCCTGTTTGTGTCTGGGTATTCTGTCCTTAGGGTGGACCAATTTCTGCTTCAGGGTGTTACTGGGTCTGAAACGTACCGGAATGTTGTGTTTGTAGAAAATCCTCCTGAGTTTCTCAGATAGACCAGAAATGTAGGGAATGACAATGTTCTTGCGTTTGTTCCTGTTATCCTCCTTGTCCGTTATGTTCCTTTTCCTGCTCTTGAAGAAAGACCAGTTGGGATACCCACAGTTCTGAAGTGCTTTCCTGATGTGATTCTGCTCCTTCTCTTTTCCCTCTACCGTTGTAGGGATGTTCTGAGCCCTGTGTTGCAAGGTCCTAATGACCCCCAATTTGTGTTCCAGTGGGTGGTGAGAATCGAAGAGTAGGTACTGGTCCGTGTGTGTGGGTTTCCGGTAGACCTCGATGCTAAGGCTTCTGTCTTGTCTAATGTGTACATCACAATCCAAGAAGGCTAGATTATTCCCACTTACGTCCTCCCGAGTGAAATTGATGTTGATATCCACTGCATTGATGTGTTTAGAGAAGGCTTCCACTTCATGGGCTTTGATTTTAACCCAGGTGTCATCTACGTATCTGAACCAGTGGCTGGGAGCAACTCCTGAAAAGTGGTCAAAGCTTTATGTTCCACTTCCTCCATGTAAAGATTGGCCACAATAGGGGACACCGGTGAGCCCATGGCACATCCATGCTTCTGTCTGTAGAAACTTTCATTAAACTGGAAATAAGTGGTAGTCAGGCAGAGGTCAAGCAGGGTGCAAATCTGGTCCGTGGTGAGGTTCGTTCTATCCAGTAAGGTGTTGTCTTGAAGGAGTCGTTTTCTAACAGCTTCAACTGCTTCTGTGGTGGGAATGCAGGTGAAAAGAGAAGTGACATCATAAGAAACCATGGTTTCATCTAAGTCCAGTTTGAGGTCTGCAACTTTAGTAGCAAAATCTTGGGAGTTTTTGACGTGATGTAGCATATTCCCAACAAGAGGAGCCAGGATGGTGGCTAGGTGTTTGGCAATGTTATAGGTGACAGAGTTTATACTGCTGATGATAGGTCTGAGTGGAGCTCCTTCCTTGTGAATCTTGGGGAGTCCGTATATGAGAGGAACGGCTTCCCCGGGGTACAATCTGTAGTACAGAGATCGGTTGATGGCTTGGTCCTTTTCTAGTTGTTGCAGGCAGCTAACAACTTTCTTTTTGTAACTGTCTTGGAGGAAGAAATCTGACCAGGCTACACAACCGGACATAGAAGGGAAATGGGTGAAGAACTTATCTGACAGGGTACTCACCCAACCAGAGAAAGATGTTTTATCCAAGGGACTTAACTTTGCAGTTTCACCAGAGCGGATACCAGTGGTAGATCTCATCACAGCCACAGAGTCAGCCATCAGAAACAACAACCTGACCAACACAGAGGCAGAACAACTTAGACTGAAGGTATCAGCTGCTCTGTCCGGTGCAAAAGCACCCCCCTCCAACCTCACCAGCCAAGAAAGGAGGGCTCTTACATTGCTTCAAAGAGACCGGGACATCACCATCCTTCCTGCTGACAAAGGGAGATGCACAGTGGTTCTAAACACAGCGGACTACCACTCAAAGATGTCCAGTCTCCTCAGAGACACAACCACCTATGAAACCTTAAGACGGGACCCCACCAGTTGTTACAAAAAGAAAGTTGTTAGCTGCCTGCAACAACTAGAAAAGGACCAAGCCATCAACCGATCTCTGTACTACAGATTGTACCCCGGGGAAGCCGTTCCTCTCATATACGGACTCCCCAAGATTCACAAGGAAGGAGCTCCACTCAGACCTATCATCAGCAGTATAAACTCTGTCACCTATAACATTGCCAAACACCTAGCCACCATCCTGGCTCCTCTTGTTGGGAATACGCTACATCACGTCAAAAACTCCCAAGATTTTGCTACTAAAGTTGCAGACCTCAAACTGGACTTAGATGAAACCATGGTTTCTTATGATGTCACTTCTCTTTTCACCTGCATTCCCACCACAGAAGCAGTTGAAGCTGTTAGAAAACGACTCCTTCAAGACAACACCTTACTGGATAGAACGAACCTCACCACGGACCAGATTTGCACCCTGCTTGACCTCTGCCTGACTACCACTTATTTCCAGTTTAATGAAAGTTTCTACAGACAGAAGCATGGATGTGCCATGGGCTCACCGGTGTCCCCTATTGTGGCCAATCTTTACATGGAGGAAGTGGAACATAAAGCTTTGACCACTTTTTCAGGAGTTGCTCCCAGCCACTGGTTCAGATACGTAGATGACACCTGGGTTAAAATCAAAGCCCATGAAGTGGAAGCCTTCTCTAAACACATCAATGCAGTGGATATCAACATCAATTTCACTCGGGAGGACGTAAGTGGGAATAATCTAGCCTTCTTGGATTGTGATGTACACATTAGACAAGACAGAAGCCTTAGCATCGAGGTCTACCGGAAACCCACACACACGGACCAGTACCTACTCTTCGATTCTCACCACCCACTGGAACACAAATTGGGGGTCATTAGGACCTTGCAACACAGGGCTCAGAACATCCCTACAACGGTAGAGGGAAAAGAGAAGGAGCAGAATCACATCAGGAAAGCACTTCAGAACTGTGGGTATCCCAACTGGTCTTTCTTCAAGAGCAGGAAAAGGAACATAACGGACAAGGAGGATAACAGGAACAAACGCAAGAACATTGTCATTCCCTACATTTCTGGTCTATCTGAGAAACTCAGGAGGATTTTCTACAAACACAACATTCCGGTACGTTTCAGACCCAGTAACACCCTGAAGCAGAAATTGGTCCACCCTAAGGACAGAATACCCAGACACAAACAGGACAACGTGGTGTATGCAATTCAGTGCAGTGAGCAATGCACGGACTCGTATATTGGTGAAACCAAGCAACCGCTTCACAGGCGTATGGCTCAACACAGGAGAGCCAGTTCCTCAGGCCAGGACTCTGCTGTCTACCTTCATCTTAACAACAAAGGACACTCATTTCAGGATTCCAACGTACGCATTTTAGCCAGAGAGGATCGTTGGTATGAGCGAGGAGTTAAAGAAGCCATTTTTGTCAACCTGGAACGGCCATCACTGAACAGAGGTGGGGGTCTAAGACATAATTTATCAGCCAGCTACAATGCAGTCCTTGGCACACTTCCCAGACAACTGAATGCACACCAAAACCCAGCTGTTTTCAGTGGCTCACAGGAGGACAGAGAGAATCAGCATTCCATTGATCACCTTAACGGGCAATCCATTGATCACCCTAACGACTCTCGAGGCCATTCACATTCAGCCCCCAGTGACCCACGCCTACAGGATGACTCAACGACACCTTAGATGAGCTTTTCATCCATGAGAGGATAAATACCTGATACTCCCTACCAGTCAGACAGAACTGAAGAAGCCTTTCGGATGAGAGGTGAAACGTCTTCAAGAATTTTCAAGCAAGTCCAGTTGCTCTCTTTTACCACCCATAGTATACGCCCTGTAGGAAATACACACACACACGCACACACTGTTTCAAATCTCTTCACACTGAATGGCAATTTGCTAACATAGCCAGGCCCCTACTGACACATTACAAAAAAGGAGCCCTCTCTTTAAAGCCCCGCCCACTCTTTCTGCCACACAGAACACACACAACCAGGAAGTTCATTTCAGAGAAAACGAAACTCAGCAGAGAGTTCAGAGTCTTTCTCTCTCTCAGTACAGGAAAATGGCAGAGGCTGGTATTTCAGTAGATCATTTTTCTGTGGATCAGTTCAGCTGTCCAGTGTGTCTGGATCTCCTGAAGGATCCTGTAGCTATTCCCTGTGGACACAGTTTCTGTAAGGTGTGTATTAATGGCTGCTGGGATCAGGAGGATGTGAAGGGCGTCTACAGCTGCCCCCAGTGCAGAGTGACTTTCACCCCAAGGCCTGTTCTGTGCAGGAACAACATGCTGGCTGAAGTGGTGGAGAAACTGAAGAAGACTGAACTCCAAGCTGCTTCTCCTGCTCACTGTTACGCTGGACCTGGAGATGTGGAGTGTGATTCCTGCACTGGGAGAAAATACAAAGCCGTCAAGTCCTGTCTGGTGTGTCAGGCCTCCTATTGTGAAGCTCATCTTGAACCTCACTATCAGTCTCCTGCCTTTAAGAAGCACAGGTTAGTTGAAGCCTGTGCAGAGCTCCAAGAGAAGATCTGCTCTGAACACGACAAACTGATCGAGATCTTCTGTCGTACTGACCAAAGCTTCATCTGTTATTTGTGTATGACGGATGAACATAAAGGTCATGATACAGTTTCAACTAAAGCAGAAAGAAATGAAAAACAGGTGAGAACTGGACATCATTCTTCTTTTCCAAGTCATTTTATACAAATTCTATTTCTAATCTAATTTCGATTCAGTGGATTTAATTGGTTCTCTGTCATTCTCAGTGAAGTAAATTTTTATTTCCAGTCAAACAGTAATATGTAAAGAAATGTTAGAGATCAGACCAGTCAGTCTGCTTTAAACAGCCAACACCCAACAACCTTCTTCCAGCATTTTACAGCTAAAGTGCTCACGTGACTGTGTTAAAGCTCTGTAACTGGAGATCATATTTCATAACATTTAATGATCTACAGGTAAAAAAAAAAATCTTTATCTTTCTGAATGTGGAAATTGGGTGTGGTTGTCTTCCGGTGGAATTGGGTGTGGTTTTGAATGTACACACAGCACCTTAAAGAAGTAAACCTGACTATGACTCTGGATTTTACTGCTGAACAAATAAATAACTCCCATGAATCCAGATGTGCACTGTGCATGTCTCCCCCCTCTAAACTCACTGAGAAATAAAAGGGAACAGTGATGACGCGCACTGCTCTCAGATCAGTCTTCTTCTTCTGTCAGGTTTTATGGCAGTTTACAAGCAAAGTGTATTACCGCCATCTACTGGACTGAGGTGCAATCAAATGGATGTCATTTCAAAGAAAAATTGAATAAAAAGGAAAAACAACAAACTAAATCCTATTTGCTAATTTTGTTTCTTTGATAAATGTTATCATAGCACAAGTGATGTTTTCTGATCTCGGCTCACCTAATAAGGTGTCTAAAGAAAAGGCTTTCTTGACTGCGTTCACTTCCCTCTTCAGTTTTTCTCTGTCTGTAGAATTTTAAGCACCTTAAAAGAACATGATCTACATCCTCTCTCACTCCACAAAGTTCACATTTTCCAGATGGATGTTTGTTTGCAACGTATAAGCTGTTATTTAATCCAGTATGGCCTATTCTCAGTCTTGTAAACCAAACCTCCTCCTGTCTGTTTGGGTAACTCGGTTTGCTACTTGAGATCTTTCTGTATATTATATAAGTGTCTACCTTTCTTCTCCTTATCCCATTCAGCTTGCCATATGTTAACTCTGTTTAATGAGTACCTTAAAGTGCATATCACGGGTAAATTCAGGAGCAAGATCAATGTAATTCTCCTATTTTAAATTAAACTTTGGTCAAATATCTGTAACATTTTTTGCATTTTTTTTTTTTTTTTTTTACCTTGCGCAATACCAGAAAAATTCAGTTGAAATCAAGCCATTTGAGGTGAATTGGTCCGCCTCTGAAAAAAAATTGGCATTTGAATTTCCCGGGAAACATTTGATTTTTCGTGACATCATCTGCGGGACGCCTCCCTCTGAATCCTACATCAGTGCTGGTTTGTTTCTGAGAAAACGACCTGGTGGTTTTCTGCAAATTTCTTCGTTATCGCGTAACTATTAAAATGGTTCATAGATGTATCGTAGGAGGGTGTAGCGACACCAATCTTGATGGAATTAGTACTAATCATTTTCCAAAAGACAGGACAGTGAGAGAGAAATGGGAGCGCTTGGTCTACACAGGCTGTGCACTGAAACCGGGCAAGCTCTCGCAGCCTGCCAGCGCTTCTGCAGGTGACGTCACGATTCTGGCTCCAGACTCCCTTGGGATTTTTTAAGATGCGTTTGGTTATTTATTTTTTTTTTTCTGCTGTAGACAGATGGCCTTGTGCAAAATTACCCTTCTGGATGAGTGTGTAAAGGGACATACTTTTCATATAAAAAAACCTAAATTGGTCCAGAATATGCACTTTAACTTCTGATCTACTGAGTGGAATACTTAACTGAACCTCCTCTTCTTTGCTTGCCTCTTTTGCCAGCTTGTCTGCTTCCTCATTGCCACCAACTCCTTTATGGGCTGGAACCCATACAAACTGGATTGATATTCTCTGTTGACTGATTGCAAATAAGATATTAATTTCATTCAATAAGTCCTGTCGGCATGACGATTCTCTACTTTGAACGGATGTGAGAGATGACATAGAATCAGAACAAATAACTGCTTTAGGGGACCTAGTTTCTTCTATCCACTGTAATACAATAATAATGGCTGTCATTTCAGCTGCAAATATAGACAGATGATCTGATGTTCTCTTTTTAATAGAGATTTTGTAATCAGGGATATAAACTGCAATACCTGTTTTACCCTCTGAATCTTTAGATGCATCTGTATAAACCTGTGTTGTATTATAGTACCTACTTCCTAAATATTGCTCTACGTTCTGATCCACTCCTCCAGATTTAGCTATCTCTTTGGTTTCCATGATCACCGTAGGGGAGCAAAACAACCAAGGTGGAGTTGTTACCAGGGGCACAGTCTTATTACAAATGATATCATCTATTCCCAATTGACTTGGTAATTTGTTACCATCCCATCCAAAGCTACAAATCTGGGATATGCCATACTCCCAACACTCACTGAGAACTTTTTTTAGTAGGGTGTGATGCCTCATGTCCATTTAAATTAATCCAGTTAGCCATACTCAACTTAAGACGTCTGAGGCTGAAGGGCATTTCTCCTGATTCTACTTGCAACGCTGGTATGGAAGAAGTTCTAAATGCACCACAACATGTCCTGAGACTTTTAGCCTGCATTCTATTGAGTTCATTAAGCAATGTCTTCAATGCTGAAAGATACACAATACAGCCATAATCTGAAACTGATCTCATCAGTGCAATATAAATTCTTTTAAGGGACATCCCTGAGGCTCCCCAGTTGTACCCTGATAAACATTTCAAAACATTAATGCCCTTTTTGCATTTCTCAGTTATTTTCTGAATATGTTCCTTCAATGTTAACTTGACATCAAACCAAACTCCCAAGTACCTAACAATATTAACTTGCTCTAAGGACTGGTTATACAACTTAAGCTCTACTGTGGGACTCACTCTTTTCTTTGAAAAACAAATAAATTGAGTCTTTTCTACAGACAAATGAAAACCCCACTCACATGCCCATTTTTATACCTTGTTGATAGCTAATTGCATTTTAGTTCTAATATCAATATTTCGTCCTTTTATCCACAAAGCTCCATCATCAGCATATAATGCTCTATTGATTCTAATATCTATTTTATTAAAAACATCATTAATGATAATGTTGAACAGTACTGGACTGCATACACTACCTTGAGATGTTCCATTTTCTATTGAATCGATGTTAGAGAAGTTAACCCCAACTCTTCTATTGTTCTGTCCTTTAGGAAGTCTCTAATCCAGTTAAACATCTTGCCACCAATACCCATCCTATTCAGCTTAATTAACAACCCCTCCTTCCATAGCATATCATGCGCTTTCTCTCTATCAAAGAATGTTGCTAAAACTGATTCATTATTGACTTGTGCTTTCCTTATTTCATTTTCTAAACATACAATAGGGTCCATTGTAGTACGTCCACTACGGAAGCCGCTCTGGTGTGGGGAGACAAGACCTCTTTTTTTCAATTTCATACACTAGCCTTCTAGTGATCATTCTTTCCATAATCTTACATAAATTTGATGTTAATGCTATTGGCCTATAACTTTTAACTTCAGTTTTATCCTTCCCTGGTTTTCCAATCAGAACCACTACAGAATGTTTCCAACACAAAGGCAATCTACCTTGCTCCCAAATCTTATTAAAAAGACTTAAAATTACATATTTAGCCACGTCATTGACTTCATTTTATAACATATACCATCTTTCCCTGGTGAAGTGTTCCTAACCTCATCTAACGCTCTCCTCAGCTCAAATAATGTAAAATCCTTATCAAGTACACTCTCACTTATTACCTGCTTTTCCAGTAATCCTTTATTCTCATCTATTACTTTAACTCTCCAAGACAATTCATCATCAGTTAAGTTCTGTGAACTATGAACCTTAACTTTTCGCAAGCATCTCTGCTTTCTCTTGATTAGTTACTGCCTCCACATCATTGTTTTTAATCACAGGTAAGGAAAACTCCCTTCTAATGCCTCCCATCTTTTTAATCACGCTCCAAATATCATCCCCTTTGACTTCTGCCCTATTTTAGAACAGAAATCACGCCAATATTTCCTTTAGCTTCTCTTATAATTCTTTTAACCTTTTGAATGTGATTTTTTTTTGTATTCCATTAAATTGGTATAGGAATGGTTTGATTGAACAATTTTGAAAGCTTTATTTCTAGCTTTAATTGCTTCCTTACAATCATCTGACCACCAAGGTACCATTCTCTTTTTCCTCATCCCAGAAGATTTGCCAAGAACCTCTTCTGCTGACTCATAATATATTTGTAATGATTGAGTTTAACTCAGGGCGGCACGGTGGTGTAGTGGTTAGTGCTGTCGCCTCACAGCAAGAAGGTCCGGGTTCGAGCCCCGTGGCCGGCGAGGGCCTTTCTGTGAGGAGTTTGCATGTTCTCCCCGTGTCCGCGTGGGTTTCCTCCGGGTGCTCCGGTTTTCCCCACAGTCCAAAGACATGCAGGTTAGGTTAACTGGTGACTCTAAATTGACCGTAGGTGTGAATGTGAGTGTGAATGGTTGTCTGTGTCTGTGTCAGCCTTGTGATGACCTGGCGACTTGTCCAGGGTGTACCCCACCTTTCACCCATTGTCAGCTGGGATAGGCTCCAGCTTGCCTGCGACCCTGTAGAACAGGATAAAGCGGCTAGAGATAATGAGATGAGATGAGACATACCATCTAGCATCTCTCTCAAAATTCTTTTACCAGGGTTATAAAAGTTGATAATTTTAATCTTAGTTTTACCGACCCAAATCTCAACCAGAACTGCTTCAACCTCTTTATCTATATTTAAAGCTCTGTAATTAATCCCCTGCTGAATAAATGTGGCCACTCCACCTCCTGCAGTATCCCTGTCTTTACGCACTGCTAGGTATCCATATATTATTAAATCAAGTGATGGTTTTAACCAGGTTTCCTGTATACAGATAATGTTTGGTTTAACAACTTGTTCCTCAGTAAAGTGTTTTAGTTCCTGACCATTAGCAATTAAGCTCCTGGCATTCCACTGTAGAATAGATAAGTCATTATTAACTGCCACGTGGTGCTTGACTATCAGATACCTCTAATACCATATTGTGAATGGAATCAACTGACAATTCATGAATCTCTAGATAATTTTCCACTGCTTATTAAATTATTTTAATTCTATCAATTCTACTTGCTACTTGGGCTGAGCAATTAACCACTTCCACCATAAAAGCAATGAATTTTTTCTTCTCCACAATTAAAGTCTCTTCAGTTACTTTACAGCATTTCAGAGTCGTTTGAGTTTGACTCGGGGGTAAAACTACAGGAGTCATACTTCCTTTAACCCTTGATTTTCCTTGGTTTTCTTTGTCAACCTTTTTAATAGCTTCGGCATAAGTAACGCTCTCTTTCACCTTAACACTTTGCACTTGAATTGCTCTTTTATACATCTCACACCCTTTAAAGGCCGCACTGTGTTCACCTCCACAGTTACAGCACTTGATTTTGTTCCTTCCTCACATTTACCATATTCATGTTCGCCTCCACATCTAGCACACCTAGGTTTTGACTTGCACACAGAAGAAATGTGTCCATATCGCTGACATTTAAAGCATCTAATTGGTGGTAATTCCATTTACCTGACTTATCTTCACCTTCCCTGTTATAGTACTCTCACTGTCATTCTCTTCTGAAAACTCCTCCAAATCATTAGTTTCACACTCATCTAGAACTCCTTTCAATCCATGATCGCACCCCAGTCCACCAAAAGCCAGTTGCAATGAATCTGCCAGCTCTTTCGCATTCCCGGAAGCACTCATCGCGTTTTTTCTCAGATCAGTCTGTCTGTGAATCCCATTGAAAGTCACAGCTGCCTTTTGAACAGTTTCACTCCAGAGAATATTGCTGAACTACCTTGATGTTTCTGTCACACAAATAACATTTGAAATAACAATCAGTTGACATTTTCACAGAAAACTAAACTTATAATATCATAAGTGGTGCAAACATATGAAGATAGAAGTCACTTCATTTTGGGTGTCTTTTAATTTTAGTTAGTTTTAGAGGCGATATTTCTAGTTTTCATTGAAATGTTTTTATTGCCTTTTTTTAGTTTTTTTTTTTTTCGTTTTGGCTATAATTGTGTAGAAGATGATGAAATGTATTTAAAATGTATTTTATTTGTTCTCAGAATGAGCTAAAGGAGGAGCAGATGAAATCCCAGCAGAGGATCCAGGAGAAGCAGAAGGAGGTGCAGGAGCTGAAACAGACTGTGGACACTATTAAGGTGAGGAGTGAAGAGTAGCTGTGTTTCAATTAACCTGCTTAAAGGAGATACGCAGAACCATGGCCTCATTTTTTGTTCATAAATGCCTTGAGACCCCAAGAATGGCACAGGAATAGTTTTAAGCGTTAACAATCAATCTAATATCGTAATATTTATGATTAAAATTATTCATATAGGTAGCGGCCTGAGTGAATGACCTTGACGTCTGTAACGTCACAGCAGGAAGGCTATCGGTCCCATCGCCATTTCCGCGATACTAAAACACAGAGCTAACTGCAACTTCCAGCTTCCGTTTTGAGGTAATTTATCGCCATGCCATGTAGATGTGTTGCTGGCCGGTGCAGCAACATGACAGAAGGTGGATTTATGTTGCATTCATGGCCCAAAAATGTTCAAACTGCAAAGATTTGGAAGCATTTTGCGAGAAGTTCACAGGCACATTGGGCGCCTACGAAGTGGTCTCTCCTCTGCTCTGCACATTTTACTGAAGACTCGTACGAAACCTCTGATCTGTTGAGGAGCGTTGGCTATAAGCCAGTTTTGAAAGAGGGTGCAGTATCAACAATTAAATAAAACTATGAGAAAAGGAAAAATAAAAAAATAAAAATAATTTTTTTTAAAAAAGGAAAGCAAGTTCACTGGCACCAGCTCTCCCACAGTTTGAGCCGAGGGTTGTTGGTAAAACCCAGGATGGAACGAGACGTGACATATTATCGCTCAGGCAGTGACCTCCCTGCGGTTGTTTCTAAAACCGGCGATGTCCTGTCCCAGGTTTTAGTAATTGCCTGAGCCGAGCAGTAATGGTGGAGTACTCGGTATGGAGAAAATGGAGAATGAATGGAGCAGCCGTCTGATTTCTAAACTGGATATTGTTGCCATCTCGCCCTTATGTGGAAGAAGCGAATGAACGGAGAACTGAATGAACAACTGAACATCAGATTGTTTTAAAACAATCGGCCACAAGATTGGCCTTCAAGAAGCGAGAACGCAGACGGGTAAGCTCCGACTCTCATTTGGATACAAAACAACAAAAACAACACGTTTACCTGCATTTAGATTAATACATTGTATTGTGTATTTAAGTTACCGGTCTAAGATTTATTTAATTTGCTTCAGAATGTGATTGTTTCAGTTCATCTGATTATTTAATGAGCCTTTTACGTTTTATCAGTGAAAATGCTTGCATGTGGGCGGCACGGTGGTGTAGTGGTTAGCGCTGTCGCCTCACAGCAAGAAGGTCCTGGGTTCGAGCCCCATGGCCGGCGAGGGCCTTTCTGTGCGGAGTTTGCATGTTCTCCCCGTGTCCACGTGGGTTTCCTCCGGGTGCTCCGGTTTCCCCCACAGTCCAAAGACATGCAGGATAGGTTAACTGGTGACTCTAAATTGACCGTAGGTGTGAATGTGAGTGTGAATGGTTGTCTGTGTCTATGTGTCAGCCCTGTGATGACCTGGCGACTTGTCTAGGGTGTACCCCGCCTTTTGCCCGTAGTCAGCTGGGATAGGCTCCAGCTTGCCCGCGACCCTGTAGAACAGGATAAAGCCGCTAGAGATAATGAGATGAGAATGAATAGATGCATGTACGTGTATGTTGCATAAGTTATAACACCTATCCTGTTTTAATGAGTCAACCCACAATCAATGAAGTCAAATCAGTCTTAGTTGAGCAAGTCGGTAACGGTATTTCTTACTTTCACCATAAATTTTTATTTATATGACTTTGGTCTATAGCTGTCAAAGGCCTCGGCCTTAAAACCAGTTCCCGCAGTGACATCACGCGCTCAGGGCTGGCTGGCTCAGCGGGGCAGCTCCAATGCCAAATTTGCGGTCGAGTTTAACTCTCAAAAAAAATATTTTTTGATTCCTATTTATGCAACATACAAGAGTCAAGGATGGAGATACTATCCACTCAGAAATGTATTTAAAAATAAAGGTTCTGCGTATCTCCTTAAAATAGTGAACTAAAAAAACAAGGAATGAAAACCCGGGGTTTAACAAAAACAACTCAAATATCTCTTGAGAGAGTTTATTTTTACAGAGTATCCGATTAGACCTACATTGTGTGTGTGTGTGTACTAACAGAAGCGTTCACAGGCAGCAGTAGATGACAGTGAGAGGATCTTTACTGAGATGATCAGCTCCATGGAGAAAAAGCGCTCGGAGATGACGGAGCTGATCAGAGCTCAGGAGAAAGCTGAACTGAGTCAAGCTGAACGACTCCTGAAGCAACTGGAGCAGGAGATTGCTGATCTTCAGAGGAGAGTCACTGAGCTGGAGCAGCTTTCACACACACACGATCACATCCACTTCCTCCAGGTAACACTCACTGTCTGATCTACAGAGGGCGCTGTTCCTCACAAAGTTTCCTCCTAAAAGCTCATTACAGCAACAATAAATGTTCCTGTCTGAGATCCCAAGTGTGTCTTTGGTCTGATTCAGTCTGAGATTCATTCGTTCCTCACCTACACTTTTCTCCTTCTCTATTCTGTGTTTCCTCTCTGTAGAGTTTCCCGTCTCTCTGTGTTTCTCCTGGATGTGACGACTCACCCAGCTTCACTGTCAATCAACATCTCTCATTTGATGGAGTGAGGAAATCTCTCTCAGATCTGAAAAAACGAGTCAAGGAAATCTGTGAGGAGGAATTCAGCGTAATCCATCCACAAGGTAAACAAACAAACATTTGTTCTGTATCACAGTAGAGAGAGCCATAAAATTCACATTACAGAAATAAAAAGTAAACGGGAACAAAACTGCATCAAATCACAAAGCATTAGTATTAGCCTCAGAAATTACATGTGCAAATTACAAATAAATTTCCCAGATAAACAGGACCTTAATCACAAATCCACAAACTAATCTTATTGAACTTTACACATAACAAATATGATGAACATTAGATCAGAACCGAGGCCTTAATTCCTCCATAAAATCCATCAGAAAGTAAAAACACACACATTGTCAGAGCTTCAGCTGGGAGAAGTTTTTTGCTTCTCATGATTCTTACATTCAAATGCTGCACAGTGTGATAACATTTTGGCCGATCTCTAAATCGTGTCTGACTGAGAGCAGTGAGGAATCTAATTTTTCATTTTCATGCTTTAAACTGTTTTCGTGTCATTTTTCAGTCTCCATTTTGTCTCTGTGTCTCTACAGCTGCGGCAGTTCACATGATTTTACCCTCAGAACCAAAGAGCAGAGAAGATTTCCTGCAGTGTAGGTGTAACACACACACACACACACACACACACTCTTCAACTCAGAGGAGGACCGCCCACATGATGGTCTTTCTTTTGACCTACAACACACAGAATGTGTATCAATAATAGTTTATTTATATCACACACAGAATTCTAATACATACGAAGGATAAAATTCTGCCTAGAAATAACTAGTAATCTAATCTCACTTGGCAGAAAAAAATAATGGATTACTGTTATAAAGAAGAAAGCTAGTCGCACAGAGGCACAATGATAAAATACAATATTTCAACAAATACAATAAAACAATAAAAAGAGGGAAAAAATGAAATGACAATGTGAGGAAAAGAGAAAGGAATGCTGATCTGAAGCGATAATCGTACTTTTGATAGAACGCTTGAAATTGCTGAAGCTAAGACTCTGGAAAGATTCATCAATACTGTTCCAGAGAGCAGCAGCTTTGAAGCGAATATTAAACTTGCCATCGTTAGTTCTGGCTGAAGGAACACAAAATGAAGATCTCGAAGCCAGTCAAGTTTTATACTTGTGCCTTGATGCTAAAAGTGTCAAAAAGTTATCGAAGGCAGGCAGCAAATAAACTAGAATGAAATTTAAATAAAAAATACTGTTTAAGTAATCTATAAAATCAGAGAATTTCATCATCTCCAGCTTTTTAAAAATAGGAGGTGTGTGTTCATTAAAAGAAGCTAAATTAATAATTCTGACAGCTTTCTTCTGGAGTCCAGTTATCGGTCGAAGGGTAGCCTCATAAGTATTACCCCAAACTGTAACACCGTATATTAAAAAAGAATAAATAAGAGAGTAGTACAGCTGAGTTAGAATACTTTGAGAAACAGTGATGAAGCTCAGCGATAATTCCAAAGCCTCTGGAGATTTTCTTGCTCTACTGGTGGATGTGTTTCCTCCTGATGAGGTGAGAGTCGAAAACTACTCCAAGATACCTGATGTGGTTCTTCTGTTTAATCGGCTTATAATTAATTTTCAGGAAATGGTTCTGCTCAGTTTCTTTTGGGGTGGATTAAAAAAGAACAAAATTTGTTTTGTCGACATTCAGAGAGAATTTATTTGCACAAAGCCATGCGATGATATCAGAATTACTTTATTAATCCCCGGAGGGAAATTCAAATTTGCAACCAAGCTCCCAAATATTGACCAATTCAGAATTTACCCTGGCTTCTAGAGAATCTAAAGATGAATCTGCCAGGAATAAATTTGAGTCACCTGCAAAAAGATGAAAATCAAATATATTGGAGCAGCTCATAAAATCATTTATGTATAAGAGAAATAGAAGGGGGCCATGATGTGAACCCTGTGGTACTCTACATGAAATTGGTAAAGAGCTGGATGAAATATTAACGATTGAAACAAACTGATGTCTATTTGATAGTTATGAGGCAAACCAATCATGGACAATCCCACGGATGCCATAAGAATATAATTTTTCTTACAAAATATCATGATCTATGCCATCAATGGCTTTACTCAGACAAAGAATGATACCACAGGAAAATTTGCCATCTTCAATTGCTCTTTGGATTTTATCAGTGATTTAGTAAAAGTGCATGTTCTGTAGATCTATTGTCACGGAAACCAAACTGACCAGAATATATTAAATCAAACTTCTCTCGATATGTATTCAGCCTATTTTACATGAGTTTTTTTCTAATAATTTTGATAGACCAATTTCTCTTTTGTCAATTTTTATGATTAGAAGTTAACAGTTGAGCTCCTGCTTTAAACACGGGTCTGACACGAGCAAGTTTAAAAGAATCAGGAACAGTACCAGAAGTAAAGAAGTGATGTAGGATCTCCACAGGCTTTGAGATTGAGTTTAATATCTTGAACAGGGCTACAGAAATACTAAAGGGGCCACAAGCCTTTCCAGACTTGAGCCGGAGAAAAAAGCCTTGAATTTCTTGTGTCCAGGACTAAGAAGAAAGCTGTCGCTTGTCAGAGAAGCAAGAAAATCTGAAAATATTTTGTTGACCTTTGGTATTGCTTGGCTGATACTTTTACCAGTGTCTGCAAAATAAACATTGAACTCATTTGCTAGATCCTTTTACCTATAGGAGTCAAATGGTTTAGCTTATTTCTCTACACTTTGTACTGAGCATACAGGCACTGATTTCTCGTCTTGATCGATTTTTCTATACAATTTGATTTTATAATTCATTGTTCTAAGACTGAAGGGAAATCCAAGGTTCAGATTTGAGTTTGATTTCCTTCCTTGACATGGTTTTTCAGAGGAACATGAGCGGCAATAATTTCATCAGAGTTTTCAATAAAGCTGGAGAATGTCAGGAATATCAGGCTCACCATCGGACTGGCTAGAGCAGTCAATTTGTTGAAAACCATAAATAAATGCATCATTGAACCATATGAAATCCATCCATTATCCATAACCAATTATCCTGTGCAGGGTCGCAGGCAAGCTGGAGCCTATCCCAGCTGACTATGGGCGAGAGGTGGGGTACACCCTGGACAAATCACCAGGTCATTGCAGGGCTGACACATAGAGACAAACAACCATTCACACTCACATTCTCACCTACGGTCAATTTAGTACCAACAATTAGCCTAACTAACCTGCAGGTCTTTGGACTGTGAAGGAAACTCACACAGACACAGGGAGAACATGCAAACTCCACACAGAAAGGCCCCCATTGGCCACTGGGCTTGAACCCAGAACCTTCTTGCTGTGAGGCGATAGTGCTAACCACTACACCACTGTGCCACCTGCCACAGGAACTCTCTTCTCTAAACTTGCTTATTCAATGGGGAGGGTGAATTGAGTCAATAGACACAAAGTTGGGAAAATGGTTAGTTAGGTCATTATAAAATATTCCCATTACATGTATATGTAGCATATTTAAGTCATCCGGCCATCCATTATCCTTAACCGCTTACTCTGTGCAGGGTCAGCCAGGATAGGCTCCAGCTTGCCTGTGACCCTGCACAGGATATTTAAGTGAATTAAAATATATATCGTCAATAAACATGGTTGTAAAGAATAGGAAGATAAAGTATTGATAAATTGACCTGTAGGTATCCGAGTGTCTGAATTCATCAGATTTAAGTTTAGGTTGCTCACAAAAATACAAAGCTTTGACTCCTCATGGATTTTATCAATTATTATTGAAAGCTTATCCAGAAATGGCTGAAAAGAACTGTTTCGGTGTCTGTATCTCACACCACAAACTGTGTTCTTACTGCCTTCATTATGGAGCTCAACAGAAACTGATTCGTCTTGATCAGAAGTATTAAGGTCATCTCTTAGATTATCACTTCAGGAATTTATGAAGAGTCCAATTTGGAGTGTGGGGAAATGTAAGTAAAAATTGCCAAAACTATCTTTGAGTTGAATGCCAGGTTTCTGAAAGGCAAAGGATCTTCAATAGATGATCTAAAATACTGAGTATGTCTTGAAATGCATCAAATTTAGCTGAGAGGCTCCTGATAATATAGTGAAGGAAAGAGAACAACTTGTCAGATAAACAAGAAGATAGTCATCTATATCCCCCGCCCTACATACCAACTATATACCAAGTTTCAAGATATTGTCATGTTTTTGAAGTTCTGCTGCAGGAAACCAACCGTACCTCTTTACACTGACCTCAGCAGCCCATGACATAAACCCACCAGACCTTTGGTCCAGGTGAGCTCAAAATTAAAATTTCACATTTCTTAGTATCAAAAGGCACATACACTTTACTTCAACACATATACCAACTTTCAAGACCAAACCACTCATAGTTTTCAGGTTCTGCTCTGAAAACCAAACCTACCCTAGAGACTAAGTCTGAAATTGTTTCCATGGAAACATGAAAAATTAAAATTTCTCAAATTTCTTCGTATGAAAAGGCACATCTACATCACCTTGTTAATATGTATACCAAGTTTCAAATCCGTATCATGAATAGTTTTGGATATATGCTCCAGAAACAAACATTGCTCAAAGTCAAAATCTATTACTATGTAAAAATGTGAAAAATACTTTTTTCCAAAAATCGAAAATAGCAAAAGGCACCAGTTCACATGTTGGTTGATATTTATACAAAGGTTCATGAAGATATCTTCAGTAGTTTTAAAGATATGGCCCAGAAATGAAAACATGACCAGATGGACGGATGCATCGACAGAACCTGTTTCTATATCCTTCTCCAACCTTCGTTTGGGTGGGGAATAATTACGAAGTTCTTGAGAAGAATGAAATTCGTGTGGGGAATAGTACCTAGAATTAATATGACGAGTATTCACGTCAGGATTGAAATAACTTAGGTTTGGTGATAATTCTAATCATCATAATTAATCTCATAATAATTCTAAGCAGGAACAACGTCAGCTTGATTCACACACAATTATACTGACAAAGTTAAGGTCAAAACAGAAAAAGACACCACGATACAACACTAAAGATTGAAGTATTTTGTGTGTACAGAATGCTGAGGGAAAAGGGAGGAAAAGAAAAAAATGGCTGAATGTGAAAGCTGTTTGGAGTGGTTCCATCAGGAATGTGAAGCGACCCCAGGGCCTGTTTTTCACGATGGGGGGCAGCAACTGCAGAATCTAAAGGGGATGAGGTGCAGTGGGTGAAGACGGACCACCAAAAGCAAGATTTTGTTCATTAACTTGGTTATTAATGCATAAACATTTGATTTTTTTTCTTTCTTTCGCCTCGACTGTCGTGACATGCGTGGATTAAATATACATTATTCTCGATGCGTCAAGTTGGAGCTTAATCTTATTTTTATGTAATAAAAAAGGGCTTCATATTTAACAACAAATGCACTGGACTTGGAAAACTGATCTACATTCCTCACCACAGTTTATTAACATATCATCACCATCTTTTAAACTTGAATGGTCTTCAGAAGTCACAAATCTAAGCTTGAAGGTTGATTTTATAGACATGGTATCTACATTTTAAGCTGGGATTTTATAAAGCTCATGAGCGGACATCGTTACTGCTGAGAATTATGGCGATGACACGATCAATCTCAGAATTCCAGACATGATAAACAAAAGTACAACACTTATTCAGAAGGTCATTAAAGCAGGGGTCACCAAACTACGGCCCGCGGGCCAGATCCGGCCCGCCACCCCCCTTTGACCGGCCCCCCAGCCCCTCTGCCCCCCATCACTTGAACCGGCCCTATGAGGCAATCCCCAAAAGTGGTCATGGCCTATTTTTTTAAATTGCTTTTTGGCAAATAATAACATGTCTGCATCTTGTATTTTGTTGAATTTATCAATTAAAATTGATATTTAGTTATAAAATGAACTATTCATATTTTCTTCATATGCTCGCGATCAAGCAGTGACAGGCAGCGCATGCGCAGAGAACTGTCAGTGTTCAGGACAGCAAAATGGCTAGCGGTCAGCGAAAAGCTGACAGAGAGTGCAGAGTTTTTAAAGAACAGTGGACCACTGATTATTTTTTCGTTCAGTGTAAGGACCGTGCAGTTTATCTTGTATGCAAAGAAAGTGAGCTGGTTTTCAAAGAATATAATCTGTGTCGTCACTATGAAACCCGCCAGAAAGAGTATACTAGTTTGCGAGGGCAAACAAGAGAAGACAGGATTCGGAGGATGAAATGCGGACTGGCTGCACAACAGAATGTATTCCTTCACCAAACCCAGATCAACCAGGCTGCTGTCTGAGCTAGCTATAAGGTAGCTCACCTAATAGCTACGCATGGAAAGCTGTTTACTGATGGGGACTTTGTTAAAGTATGCATGCTTGCTGTGGCCGAGGAGGTGTGTCCCGACAAGAAGGATGCGCTCAATGCGGTGAGTCTCTCCGCACCTACTATGACCAGGTGAACCAAAGATTTGGGGGACAACGTGTATGACCAGCTGAATGAGAGAGCGTCAGAATTCGAGTTTTTTGCTTTGGCCATGGATGAGAGCAATGACGTGCAGGACACAGCACAACTACTGTGATCTATTGATCTATTGCTCATATTATTATAATTTCACTGTTTTTTTAAATGTATTTATTTTATAGGCCTATTTATTTGACCTTTATTAAGTGCTGCATACAATTATTATTTATATTATTAATAATATCATCAGGCCTACCTACAATTTATAATTTTCCACTCACCTTTGCCAGTGTCAATCACCTCAAATAGGCAGATGTTTCTTACCTTGACAGCTTTGATATTATTTTTATTAGAAAAAAAATAAATGGAATATCAGTGGTATTTCAAATTAAAACAAAGTGTGAAGACTTGATTACTACATTTGCAAACCACTAGTAAAGATAAACAAATATGTGCTAGGAAACAAGTGTTGATATAGTAGTATGGATATAGTAGTGGGGATGGCCGTACCAGGCTAGTAATCTCTACTACACAATGAGGCCTGCTGGTGGTCATATTTGTCTGGGTCATACAATTCTATGTGATATAGCTGACCCGACCCCGGCCCCCATCACAGTCAGGAACGACAATGTGGCCCCCAGAGAAAAAAGTTTGGTGACCCCTGATCTAAACCTTTTCCTGTGCAGACACAATTATACTGAGCATAAATTCATACAGAGACTGTGTGTGTGTGTGTGTGTGTGTGTGTGTGTGTGAGAGAGAGAGAGAGAAAATAAGAGTACTGAATAACAAAGGTATATAAAAAACTAATGTTTATAAGTTATTTTAAAATGGAAAACTGTGAATAATAATGTAAAGTGTCAGAACACTGTTGTGATGTCGGAATTAAAACATGCTGTACATTTCTCTGAACAGTAGGTGTCGCTAGTGAACTCTGTTGAATGAGACTCCGAGTCATGAATCTTTTCGTGAATCACAACCACTGAGCTCTATATAAAACCTGGAGGGCTCCGAACCCATTCTCCTCTGTAGAGACGAGTGAAGCCATCTGGACACCATCTTACCACTCACATCGCGTGGATTTGGTTTGTGTGTTAAACCGTCGTCTCATCTCATTATCTGTAGCCGCTTTATCCTGTTCTACAGGGTCGCAGGCAAGCTGGAGCCTATCCCAGCTGACTACGGGCGAAAGGCGGGGTACACCCTGGACAAGTCGCCAGGATTGTGGGGGAAACCGGAGCACCCGGAGGAAACCCACGCGGACACGGGGAGAACATGCAAACTCCGCACTGAAAGGCCTTCGCCGGCCACGGGGCTCGAACCCGGACCTTCTTGCTGTGAGGCAACAGCGCTAACCACTACACCACCATGCTGCCATGAGAGATGATAATACTAATAACACAAAAGGCTGTACAATACTTCCTTTCTATTTAGGACAGCTGTTGAAACAGGATTATTTTCTCATGTTATTTGCCATTTTCACTTCATTCTCACAGTCATGTCTTAACAGTATTTATTCATCACATAATTCACTGTCATTTTAGACACAAACGATTCTATTTTGATGCTTTTTCTTTTTAAGACGACACAGTGTTTAGCAAATGGGGTAACTTTTAACCTGGTAAACAAATGTAATAAGAAATACAGCGTCTGACAGTATGGATGCCGGATGCACCGTCTGGCCAAATGCTTCAGTGAGATGACGACTGGACTGAACCCACACTCCACAAGCAGTTAACAAAACTCATCTTGCATAGGCGTGAATTATTTTATTTTCCAATGCATACATCATTCATAATTCTGATTAAAGTTGCATTTGTTTACCACATTAAAAGTTACCCCATTTGCTGAACAGCGCGTGGGCTTAAAAAGAAAAAGCTTCATTCTCACATGTTTTAACAGTATTTATTGGTCACAATTTTGCTAATTGAATCTTTTGTGTCTAAAATGTGACCAATAAATACTGTTAAAACAGAGGGGAATGGGTTCGGAGCCCTCCAGATTTTATATCGAGCCGAGGCTTCTTTCGTCATCGGTCACATGGTTTTGTCTGCCACGTCCCCTTCTACTCCATTCGCGCTTCGGAGCCTCACGACAGACAGGTGTCTCACACACACTTCTTATAAATCCTGTGATTAACATCTAACCTGTGGATATTTTATTGTTTTAGATTTCTGTTATCTGACTCTGGATCCAAACACAGCACATCCTGAACTCATTCTGTCTGAGAAGAACAGAGCGGTGACACACAGTGAGACAGAACAGAGATACTCTGATCACCCAGAGAGATTTGACTCCTTGTGGCAGGTGTTGTGTAAGGAGAGTGTGTGTGGACGCTGTTACTGGGAGGTGGAGTGGAGGGGTCGTGGTGTGGACATATCAGTCTCATATAAAGAGATCAGCAGGAAAGGAGGGGGTAATGAGTGTGGGTTTGGATACAACAGTCAGTCCTGGAGTCTGCTGTGTTTTTATTCCTCTGTCTGTTTCTGGCACAACAACATTCAGACTGATCTCCGAGGTCCATCATCCTCCAGAATAGGAGTGTATGTGGATCACAGTGCAGGAACTCTGTCCTTCTACAGCGTCTCTGACTCGATCAGGCTCCTCCACAGAGTCCACACCACATTCACTCAGCCTCTATACGCTGGGGTCAGGATGTGGGGTTCTGACTCATCTGTGAGGTTTTGTGATCCGATGAAAAAATGAAATGTTGGTAAAAGTTGAAATGTTTAGTAAAATTATAACTGAGGTGTCAGATTGAATTTCTCCCTGAAATACAAAGACACTTTTGTGTGCAGAAACTGTGGCACTAATGAATTATTATTTTCAGAGTGCATCTGTTTTATAGATTAATAAGAAAAGTTACATAAATGTCTTGATGCAGAATATAAGATCTCATCTCATTATCTCTAGCCGCTTTATCCTTCTACAGGGTCGCAGGCAAGCTGGAGCCTATCCCAGCTGACTACGGGCGAAAGGCGGGGTACACCCTGGACAAGTCGCCAGGTCATCACAGGGCTGACACATAGACACAGACAACCATTCACACTCGCACCTACGGTCAATTTAGAGTCACCAGTTAACCTAACCTGCATGTCTTTGGACTGTGGGGGAAACCGGAGTACCCGGAGGAAACCCACGTGGACACGGGGAGAACATGCAAACTCCGCACAGAAAGGCCCTTGCCGGCCCCGGGGCTCGAACCCGGACCTTCTTGCTGTGAGGCGACAGCGCTAACCACTACACCACCGTGCCGCCCAGAATATAAGATGTTTCTAGAAAAAAAAAATTCAGACTATTTCAAATGTCTGCACTATTATGAGATTTATTACACTGATATGAAAGTTTAGAATGTCTCAAATTATGTTTTTTCTTTGGCAAAATCTGTTTTTCAGAAATAAAACTTCCTCAAACTACTGCGTCTTTCTGTCCTGCTGCTGGTGGAAACACACCCTACTGTGTGTAAGAACATTTTTAACAATTTTATGTCTTGAACCATTTTCTGTTGAAAAAATAACAATTACACTCACTGTATTCAGACCCCTTTAAAAAATAATATTTAAAATATGGAATAAATACAGAGTTATTTTGCAGGTTTTGGAATATATAAAGATATATAAAGATTATTTACAAATCATTGTATTCAGTTTTAATTTCAATTTCCACATACAATATCACCTTTTTCTGATTTGGGGCTGTTTTTCCTCTCAGATGCCTGATTTAATGTCAGTGATGTGTCTCTCTCCCCATGTTCTAAACTCATTTGTACTAGTTTATTGTACTTTAAAACTAACAGATGATGTAATCAATTAAAACAATAAGTGTTAATTTTAATTACCAGGGCATTAAAACTCCCTTTGTGTTTCTACTTTTCTATTTCCATTTAAAGGCCAAATGACGACTATTAATCAAACTCAGGTTTATAAAAGATGCTTCATAAACTCAAGATCCAAACACTGTGTCAAAACAAAACTTTATTAAACAGAGGTCAGTTTAAATCCCAGAGGGAGCGCTCGTGTCTCTCTCCATCACTACACACTGGGAACTGCACACACTTCAGGCCTCACACACCACACACTGGTTTCCTGTGAGGCCTTCACTAATGTGCAGCTCCACACGTGCGCTAGCGTACGGGGAAAAACCACAAACACCACCGATCCAGTATCGTCAGGATTCTCTGTTCAGACACAAATATACAGTACAAAACAACAAAAAGCAAAATAAAACTACAGTTTCAGATGGAACAGCTGGAAAAGGGCTGATGATCAGGAGAAGGACGCCTGGGATCCAGTCCTGTTCTAAAGGAATGCCATAATTAGGTGTAAATCATGATACGATGATGAGACTTAAGATCGGCCCACGCCTAGTCGAAACCCGAAGAGGTGAATTAAACAACAAGGTGGAAAAGGATGAAGTGATTTCATTATGAACTTTGTTTGGATGACAAGAACATTAATTCTTCTTATAAGTCTTCTGTAACTGTTCAGGTATTTATAGATTTTATTTTTAGAATGTAGTTCACACACACACTCTCTCTCTCTCTCTCTCTCCCTCTCTGCTGTTTCATTTTATCTTTGGGCATTTTTCTGATCTTTTTATTTTTACTGCTTGACCATTTTGTAGTTTATTAGATTATTATGGTTTCAGAATGGGATCAGAAATTTAAACAATGTAAGTAAACTATGTGCAAACATTACAACAAATTCAATATAAAAGATGTTTTTAATTGTCCAGTCATATGTGACAACAAATAAAATAAATGACAAAAGAAAAGTACACATGGGGGAAAAGTGTAAAGGAATAGCAGTGTTTGGTCAGATCAATCCCACAGTCCAGAGACATGCAGGTTAGGTTAACTGGTGGCTCTAAATTGACTGGAGGTGTGAATGTGAGTGTGAACGGTTGTGTGTCTGTGTGTCACCCTGTGATGATCTGGTGACTTGTCCAGGGTGAACCCCGCCTCTCACCCATAGTCAGCTGGGATAGGATCCAGCTTACCCGCGACCCTGCACAGGATAAGCGGCTACAGAGAATGGATGGATGGATGGTCAGGTCAATTAATCACTTCAGAATCCTGTTCCTAAGAGAGAGCGAGAGAGGAGAGATGCGTTCATTGCTCACTGAAAGGAATAGAAAATGTAAAGTAAATGCATGCATGGGTTGGTAGCTTGTAATATTGAGAGCCTGTAAGAAAAGTTTCAGGCATGTTTGACCATTTCTAAGAAAGTTGTGAGCGTTTTTGTATCGCTGCTCTAATGCCACCAGGAGGCCGCTATGTTGCCTGTTGGAAGGGCGATGCGTGACATCATTTGGGCGCAAGGCTGAGTGTAGCTCTTCAGTACTGAAGGAGCAAAGCGAAAGGTCTGCTAAGGTGAGAATGTCGATTTTTTTCACTATACATCTGAAATAGTGTATTAATGAGCTGCAACCCTGACTTTCGGACAAACCTGAACTCTTTACCTGTAAAACGAGGCTGAAACTGCGTTATACTACTCGTTAGCACGCTTAGCATGCTCTCGACTCATTCATGAAAAACTTCATCAAGACGTCCCCAGGCTAGCCGACCGTAATTACCGTGGTAGACAGTCCAACTCCCGCAGCAACGCAGAAAGAGGGTAAACAAGCACTGCTTTACTATACAGGATTCATCTGAACATTACAGCAGGATGCACTTGTACGAGAAAAGGCAGAAATATTGCCAGAAACCCCCGAGCTGCTGGTATGGGATGGATTTATCTGGTAAAATTCATACACGTAAAGGACACAGTATAAATAGCACCGAGGACAACACAAAGTATAAAATACACTTATTTCCAATGTGGTCCTCTTGATGACAGCAGGAAACAATAAAATATACCAGACAATAATAAATTGACAAAATTCTATAAACAATGATGAAAGTCAAAAACAAAAATATGATAACTGTAATTATCACAGAGTACAACTAGATTACAGAAATAGCACCAAAATGATTAGAAATTAGTTACACACACAAAACTGGGTTTGGAATTTACTCCATAAAATTTAAGAAACAGGTGAAACAGTTATCACGTGTTTGCCGTCACTTACAATCCACGGCCGTATTCGATAAAATGGACCACAGCGCCAGCGACATTTCTTCACTGATTTCCTCGAGTATTTCGGACAATGACACGAATAACGATGAGGATCATGATAAACAAGCATTACCGTATCAATTAGTTACACACAAGTGAACAATATTTATAGAGTTGTTTTAGTCAGTCATTACTGAGGCTTTTCTGAGAACACTGAATCAAAGCAAGACACCCAACAAACATCGAGCTGCTTAGCTGCATCAGCAATTATTACGTTTACGCCCAAAGGAACTCAAAATAACATCACGCTTAATAAAAACTTAGGGAAGCCATGAAGTGTTTTCTTACCCTTTGAATTTCTCTTTTGCGGACTACTGACTGTGTTGTCTCGTTTGTAAGCTTCAAGTCTTACTCGCTATGCGGAGCTTCCGTGTCTTGCACCCAAATGATGTCAGAATTGCCGGAAACGATTGGGGGGAATTTTCTGATTGGTTAAAATATTTTCAATGGCGGTATCCATGAATTCATCCATTCTGCATAGAAACTGACTTTTGGAGATGGAGATCTTTGTTGTGTGAGCTCCTAATTTTCAATTATTCACATGAATCGTTAGATTATGATATAAACTATCTTCATAACTGTATTTTAAAAATTGATTTTCTTTTCTTTTAAACTACCACTGGCAAGATTGTTCAAGTTTATATGCCCTGCAGGAAACACACACACACTGTTTCAAATCTCTTCACAATGAATAGCAATTTGCTAACATAGCCAGGCCACGCCTTCTTCTTCTGTGTTTTTTATTGGCAGCTTGCATACGACGTGCACTACCGCCATCTACAGGGCTGAGGTGTGATCCTTGAGGGAGTTATACTACTGCTTTATCAAACTGATATAAAAAAAAAATGGAGAGCAGTGAAAACTTCAGATTCTATTGGCTAATCCTGTTTCCATCAGGTACCTGACTATAGCTGCTGTCTGTCTGTTGGGTGCACTAAGCAAGGTACTCAGTGATATGGGTGTCTTAATTGCCCTTTGCATCTTCTCCCTCTCATTAGAGTACGCTGAACAGTGAACTAAAACATGTCCCACTTCCTCCCTTTCTCCACAATGCATACAGGCTCCTGTCTGGTGCTTTCCCACAATGTGTAACCCACTATTCAGACCTGTATGTCCAATCCTCAGCCTTGTAATCCACACCTCCTCTCTACGTTTCAGTTCCCCACTCCATCTAATGCCAACCTTCTTCTGTAAGCTGTACAGATGTCTTCCCCTTTCCTCTTGGTCCCATCGATCCTGCCACAATTTGTTAATGTTTTCCTTAAGTATAATTTTCATTTCTGATCTACTTAAAGGAACTTCAAGTTCTACGTGCTCAGCCCCAGTTGCTTCTTTTGCCAACTTATCTGCTGCCTCATTACCCTGAATTCCTCCATGGGCAGGAACCCAAAAAAACTGCAGAAATGTTTTTTGCTGTGTTATCTTGTATATTATCTGATGTATTTCTTCCAAAAGATCCTGACGGCTTGAAGACCTTCCGCTAAGAATACTAGTTAATGAAGACATTGAGTCTGAACATACTACCGCTTTACTGGGTTTTGTCTCCTCTACCCATTGCAGGGCCAATATTATCGCTATCATTTCAGCTGAAAAAATTGAAAGAAAATCTGATGTCCTTTTTGTAATTTGAACATTAAATTGAGGGACGTGTACTGCCGCACCTGTTTTGCCATCTTGGGCCTTTGAAGCATCGGTATAAATTTGGACTGTGTCATCAAACATTATATCGATATAATGTTGTACAGTCTGATAAACACCTCCAGGTTTAACAATCTCCTTTGCTTCCATGTTGACTTGGGGAAAACAAAAAAACCAAGGGGGAATGATAGGTCTGGCAGAAGTTTTGCATACAAGGATACCACCTAACCCCACCTGATTTGCCTGCTGGTTTCCCTCCCACTAGAGATGCACCGATACCACATTTGTGAAAACCGATACGAGTATGAGTACTATCATTTCAGTACTTGCCGATACCGAGTACTACCGATACCGGAAATTTTGGAATTTGAATTGAACGCATATTTATAAACACACACAGGCCATTTACGATATAGGGTTTGTTAAAAAAAAAAACATTTTTTCAAAAATTGCAGCATTTGAATATTTAATAGGCCTACTTTATCTATTTCCCGTGAATGTTGTTTTCTAACTGGAGTGATCATGCACACGGGTTCACATTGACAATCTCCGCTGCTCCAGAAGCGCAGAGTAGCCTTGAGTCCACGTCACACAGCGCCTCTTCACGGTAGCGCTTATCTTTTGCAACATTGTTACAATAATGTTGCAAAACCTAAGCGCTGCTGCGCTAGGCCTACATAATGTTGCAAAAGAAGCGCTACCGTGAAATGAAGAGGCGCTGTCTGCTGGCAGTGTAACGTGGACTACAAGGCTATCTGCGCTTCCGTGTGCAACCTCTCTCGATTGTCGCGCAACATTCACTCCCAGAAAACTACACTCATTGCAAATAGCCTACACAAAGAATTAAATATTTAGCTGCTGCAATTTCTGAAAAAGGCTGCTATTTATTTGGATTAGATTACAATGTCCAACTTTCGAAGTCAAGAAAGACTTGCACTCTTGCAACATGTAAGACCAATTGTTGATGAAGGGAGGAGAGAGCAGTGAGTTACCACATGCAGCGTGATCATTTCACTCCGCTGGTCACTTACCCCCTCTATCATCGGCCTTCCGCATCATTGCGGTCTTGGTTGACTTATGGCCCTTTTCCACTACCCTTTTTCAGCTCACTTCAGCCCGACACGGCTCGCGTTTCGACTACCAAAAACCAGCACGACTCAAGCTCGCTTCAGCCCTGCTTAGCCCCTAAAACTCGCACCGTTTTGGAGTGGGGCTGAAGCGAGCCAAGCCGTGCCGAGTGAGGCTGGGGGCGTGAGCAGACACTCCCCTGTGCACTGATTGGTGAGGAGGAGTGTCCTCACATGCCCACACACGCCCTGCGAGCACGCTGGGATCTGTAAACACCGCAAACCCGGAAGGAGAAGAATTACGAATTACGAGAATTTCTGGAGCCTTATGCGCCTCGCCTCATCTATACGCTCTTGCCAGTATCTGTCCGCGTTGTCGGTGACAACAAGCCACAGCACCAAGACCAGCAACACTAACGACTCCATGTCCTCCATGTTTATTGTTTACTATTCGGCTCGTGAGACTACCGCTTAAAAGCTCACTGATGTCACTGTTTGCGCTGCTTAACGACATCACGTGACGTCTACCCACTTTCGCTAACTCCACCCAATGTGTCCACCCACTTCCAGCCAGCACGGTTCAGCGCGGTTGTAGTCGAAATGCAACTCCAACAGCCCCGCTCAGCCCGACTCAGCACGGCACGGCTCAGCCCAACTCAGCCGCGTTTGTACTGGAAAAGCAGCATTAAGGGTTGTTCTGGTGGTGCGCTTAAACTACTCCAATTACATTTAGCAACAAGACAAGGGCGTGAAAGGGAGGAGCAGTGACCATCGCAACATCACAGAGAGCGCACAAGATAACAGTGGCGGCCGGCGACGATGTATTATTTAATTTCCATCGCCAGTAATGCAGACTAAAATATATAAAAATCTATAAGTACTCTTTTGGTAGGGTGACTGTCATTGTGTCCCTGAAGGGTTAACCAGTACATACTTGATAACTGAAGCCTTCTGAGATCCAGTGGCATCTCCCCTGATTCCACCTGAAGCGCTGGGAAGGATGAGGTCCTGAAGGCACCACAGCATATGCGTAAGGCTTTAGCTTGCACTCTGTCCAGTTCTAGAAGAGAAGTCTTAGTTGCTGAATTATACACTATACACCCATAATCAAGGGCCGGTCTGATCAGTGCAGTGTATATTCTTTTTAGGGATGTACTTGTTGCCCCCCAGTCACTTCCTGATAAACATTTCAATATGTTAATACTCTTCTTACATTTGTCTACTGTTTTCTGTAAATGTACTTTAAAAGAAAGTTTCACATCAAACCATACACCTAAGTACCTTATACTTTCTACCTGCTTAAGTAGCTGCCCATACAATCTAATGCCGCTTTTCCACTACAAACGCGGCTGAGCCGTGCCGTGCCGAGTCGAGCTGAGTCGAGCTGAGCGGGGCTGTTGGAGTTGCATTTCGACTACAACCGCGCTGAACCGTGCTGGCTGGAAGTGGGTGGACACATTGGGTGGAGTTAGCGAAAGTGGGTGGACGTCAGGTGATGTCGTTAAGCAGCGCAAACAGTGACATCAGTGACAGTGGCGGAACAAGTCCGAGCCGGGCCGGGGGCGGGGCAAATGACCGGGCCCTTTATTAAAGCTTATCATAACATCATTTTAGGCTACAAAATGTCCGCAACTGCGGTGTTTACCAATTTCAACACTACCGGGTGCAACTATGTTATTTAGTACATCAAGTCCTTCAAACGAACATGTAACTCAGAAACAAAAAACATTAGGATACTGTACATGGCTCATAATAAAACATCAATAGCCTATACTGCGCACATTATTTGAAGGGCATACGAATGAGCGCTCAGAGTGGTGACAGGAAGAGTCAGAAATAAAAGGAGGGCGGTGCAAACCTCACTGAATGCACTGTGTTTACCAATTTCAACACTACGGGGTGCAACTATGTTATTTTGTACATTAAGTCCTTCAAACGAACATGTAACTCAGAAACAAAAAAACATTAGGTGACATACTGTACATGGCTCATAATAAAACATCAATAGCCTACTGCGCGCATTATTTGAAGGGCATACGACGAGCCTTGCGCTCCGCGAACTCGTCCACGATGCTCTGTATGTCACTGATTCAGTGAGCTTTTAAGCAGTAGTCTCACAACCCGGATAGTAAACAATAAACATGGAGGACATGGAGTCGTTAGTGTTGCTGGTCTTGGTGCTGTGGCGGACAGATACTGGCAAGAGCGTATAGATGAGGCGAGGCGCATAAGGCTTCAGAAATTCTCGTAATTCGTAATTATTCTTCTTCCGGGTTTACGGTGTTTACAGATCCCAGCGCGCTCGCGGGGCGTGTGTGGGCATGTGAGGACACGCCTCCTCACCAATCAGTGCACAGGGGAGTGTCTGCTCACGCCCCCAGCCTCAGTTGGCACGGTTTGGCTCGCTTCAGCCCCACTCCAAAACGGTGCGAGTTTTAGGGGCTAAGCAGGGCTGAAACGAGCTGAGTCGTGCTGGTTTTTGGTAGTCGAAACGCGAGCCGTGTCGGGCTGAAGCGAGCTGAAGCGAGCTGAAGTGAGCTGAAAAAGGGTAGTGGAAAAGGGCCATAAGATCCATCTTAGGATTGACCCTTTTTTTGGAGAAACAAATGACCTGCGTCTTTTCTACAGACAAATGAAAACCCCCACTCATGAGACCATTTCTCCACTTGACTTATAGCAGCTTGCATCCTACTCTTTAGGCTACAGATACTTTTACCCCTCATCCATAGGGCCCCATCAATTCTAAGGTCTACATCATTAATCGTAATATTGAACAAAATAGGGCTGCACACACTCCCTTGTGGAGTTCCATTTTCAATATTATATGTACCAGAAAAACTTGCTCCAACTCTCACTTCTATAGTCCTATTATTCAGAAAGTCCTTAATCCAGTTATACATTTTCCCACCAATTCCCACTTTGTTCAATTTAATTAAAAGGCCCTCTTTCCATAACATATCGTAGGCTTTTTCTATGTCGAAAAAGGTTGCCAAAACCATTTCCTTGTTCACCTTGGCCTTCCTAATTTCGTTCTCTAAAATGACAATTGGATCCATGGTGGTGTGCCCAGTCCTAAAACCGCTCTGATGCGGAGAGAATAGACCTCTCCTTTCAATTTCATACACCAATCTCCTAGTCAACATTCTTTCCATTAATTTGCACAAGTTTGACATTAGAGCTATTGGCCTATAGCTCCTGACCTCTGTTTTGTCCTTGCCTGGCTTTGGTATAGGGACAATTATAGAATGCTTCCAACAGGAAGGTAGCCGTCCCTGTTCCCACACCTTATTATATAGTTTTAGTATTACACTCTTAGACATATCAGATAGCTGTTCAATTAGTTTATAACACACTCCATCTTTGCCTGGAGAAGTATTTTTTGCACCAATGAGAGCTCTCTTCAGCTCAAATAATGTAAAATCTTTATCAGGTGCGTTATCACTGACTTCCTTCCTGCCCAGTAGTTCTGCATTATCCTGTATCACCTGTTTCCTCCATAATAGTAAATCAGTAGACAGATTGTGGGAGCTATGAACTTTCACAAAGGCTGCTGCAAGCATCTCTGCTTTTTCAGTATTCGTTACTGCTTCAGAATCATTATCTTTAAGTACTGGCAAAGAAAAATCCCTCCTTATTCCTCCCATCTTCCTAATCATGCCCCACACATCCTCAATTTTAGTATCTGACCCAAGGGTGCCGCAAAATTCCCTCCAGTATTTCTTTTTAGTGTCTTTAATAATCCTTCGAGCTTTAGACTGAGCTTGTTTATATGCTATTAGATTATCAAAGGAGTGATTTAATTTCATCTTCTTAAATGCTTTGTTCCTAGCCTTAACAGCTGCTTTGCAATCATTTGTCCACCAAGGGACCATTTTCCTTTGCCTGACACCACTCTGAAGTCTAAGGCCTTTCAGAGACTTTGAGGCTGTTTGCAACACCCTGACATTTTCAAGTATTTCAACTAACTGTAAATATCTATGCAAAAGTGGCACATATGGTTGTATTCTGAAAAGCCTAACAAAAAATAATATGAAAGTAAAGTGAATGTAATACAAACACGATTGAGTGTAAACACAACTGTACAAAAAACAGGTTTTAGAGGTCTTCAAACAGTGCAAGAAAACACACAATAAATATATCTAGCCAAGACTTTTGAAGTTTGAACCTTGTAAACAAAAGTGTTGGCTGTATAAAAGTAAAAAGAGCATTTAGAAATGTTTTGTTGTTTCCATACAAAATGTAAAAAAGTAATTGTATGTCAAGCCAGTGTCTCTGTTAGTCGAATACTAATTAGATGGGCGTGAAACACCTCTGATGGCCCCCACCCCCCTGTCACTTTCCATGTGCTCTGGCAGGACATTGCCTTTGCCTTCTGGCTGAATGGGGCGTGCTCTCACCTCTGAATAGCCACTCAAGCACCGGGTACAAGCACCTGGTACTTTACATGTGAATAGCGATAACCGGGTACTTTACATGTGAATAGCGATAGGTGTGGCCTCGGGGGCTGCTGCAGTCAGACAGTACAGAAAATCCAAAGATTTCTTTTCACTCTCTTTAAAAAGGGCCAGCTATATAAAATTTATTTCATATATATATATATATATATATATATATTTGAAAACTAGAAGTTTCAAGGTTTTTAATGGTGTCACTTATATGTTTGAATGACAAAAACTCACAGGGTTACAGATGTGTTTTTGGAGAAGTGTCAAATTGCCCGCCGGCGGGCACTTGACTTGAGAGGGTTTTAACCTAAGGTTTCCTCTGCAGTGTCACATATTATAGCCGTGATCACTGAGTTCAATTGCTCTACATCATCACCGACATGTGACAGAACCCCCATAAGTTTAACATCCGCGTTCATGCTATATAGTCCCCAATTGGCCTCTCTCATATTCCACCTAGGATGCAAATTGTCCTCCAAATGAACATAGTGCTGTTTTATCTTGACCAAAATAGGGAAGTGATCACTTCCTAAGGAGTTTTTAAGCACTTCCCACTGAGTGGTTCCTGCTACCTGTTCTGATACTATAGTGAGATCTATGGCTGAGTCCACCCCACGCAACACATCATATCTTGTCCCCCTTCCGTCATTCATGCACACTAACTTACAATCATCCATAAACTCTTTGACTACCCGCCCATTGTCATCTGTTCTATTACTTCCCCATAGTGTGTTGTGAGCATTAAAATCCCCACAAAAAATCAATTTGCTACTTACTTGCCCGCAGATTCTCTCAAGTAGCTCTCTTGTAATCTTTAGACATGGATTGTAAAAATTAACCACTTCAAACTTTGTATCCCCAGCCCACGCTTCAGTCCCAATAACTTCCGCTTCTATATTTAATTTTAAAGGCTTATAACTAAGACCCTGTTGGATGAACATAGCTACTCCTCCTCCTGGTCCTATACCTCTATCCTTCCGTATAGCTGTGTATCCAAATATTCTGAAGTCCAGTGATGGTTTCAACCAGGTTTCCTGTATGCATATGATGTTTGGTTTATCATGTTGCTTTTCAATAAAATATTTAAATTCTTGGCCATTTGCTATTAAGCTTCTGGCGTTCCACTGCAGTATGGACAGTACCATCACAATCCGCCACCACATGACTGCTGACTTTCATTTACCTTTGCTGTTAGTATTTCATTAATTGCTTCAAAGGACAGATCTTCCATTCCAAGATACTTCTTAGCTGCTCGTATGATGATATAGGTTTTTTGTGTCCAACTTTCTACTGTTGCTGAACAATTAATACATTCCACCACAAATGCAACAAATTTCCGTTTGTCTACAATGAGGGTGTTGTCGTTGACATTGTGTCTCGGAGTTTGAACAAATGTTTGCGGTAGAGGCTGGGAGGCAGAAAGTACTCGGGCGATGGGCTTTGCTTTGCTATTCACTTTCTTAATAGCTTCAGCGTAAGACAATTTCTCCTTTACTCGCACATTCTGTACTTGCACTGCTTTTTTGTGTTCCTCGCACCCTTTATATGCCGCACTATGTTCGCCCCCACAATTACAGCACTTTATTTTTGTATCTTCAGCGCATTTGCCATAATCATGTTCGCCCCCACATTTGGCGCAGCGGGGTTTAGCCCTGCATACCGCGGCAATGTGTCCGAATCTTTGGCATCTGTAACACCTCATGGGGGGGGGGGGGGGGGGATATATGGTCTAACGCTGTAACTGACATACCCAATTTTAATCCTGTCTGGCAATTTATCCTCATCCATCACCAGCATAACAGACAGACTTGCACTTTTAATTCCATTTCTTGTGATAGGTACCGTAGACGTTTCACTTTAATAACTCGTGCACCCCTCACACTAGTTTTAATCTCTTCTTCAGACATGTCGGTCGATACTCCTGAAATCACCCCCAAAACTTTTCCTCTCTCTTCCCACACCTGTGGTTTAATCGCTTTCCCCAAGAATATCTTACACTTCATTAAACCTTGTTGCTGGTTTCTATCTCGACAAGCAATCATTAGATTACCATCTCTCAAAGGCAAGACTGCAAGAACATTTCCGACCAGTTTGTGAACTTCTTCACTGGCCTTTATGGGATTGACAGTACACGGGGATTGAAATCGAAGTATTACTTTTAATTCAGTTGGTTTACCTTCCTCCCTACCGCTCTCGTCAGATTCAGATGATTGTCCCTTCCTTCTCTTGTTGTGATTGACCGTCTGAAATTCACCTGCTTCAGTGCGTCTTTCATTAGCCTGTATCGGGTCAATGCCTTGCTCCATACCATCTATTTCTTCTCCCTCATCCTCGCCTGCCATCCTGCTTCCTCCCGGATCACACCTCAACCCCCCTACAGCTGGTCAAAAAAAACATGCGACAAAAGAAGAAGGCGAAAAAATCCGGAAAACACCGTGTTCGTTTTCCGAAAACGGCCTCTCCAGGCCACGCCTTAAAAAAAGCAGCTCTCTTTAAAGCCACGCCCACTCTCTCTGCCACACAGAACCAGGAAGTCCATTTCAGGAAATAGGAGGGAAGAGATCTGAAGGGGGCGGGGTCATGGCATGCGGCTGGATTGTGAATGGACAGAGGATGGCAGGAGGAAGTGACGGATCAGGAAGTGAGCTGGGAGGAATGGATGAGGGCGGCGGGAAAGACGAAGGTTGGTGGACTGCAACTTTTAAAAATAGTCGTAAACGAAGGAAGCGGAAGCAACGAGGGAAAAATGTGAGTGTTGAAGACTCGGACAGTGATGAAAGCATGGGAGCTGCAGGGAAACAAGTTGAAGAGTATAAAGTGATAATTAAACTAACTCAAGAAGGAGCGGCATTCAGTGAGTGGAACCCGATTCAACTAACCAAAGCGATAAACAAACTGGTAGGTGATGTGAAGAGCCAAGATACTACGAAGTGGAGCACTTTTAGTTGTGTGCAGAGATAGTACTCAGCAAGGGAGGGCCATCAAACTGAACAAGAATTCCTCTTTATAATATTATCAATACAATCAGCATTTGTTACCGGATCAGAGATATTTTGAGCTAATCTTGGTCCAACATTAACAAAAAAGATTATTAAAACTATTAGCAACTACACCCATGTTATAATTTTCGATATCTTTGTCATTAAAGTATTTAGGGTAATGTATTTGTCCAGAGCCATCTTTAATAATACTATTTAATATATTCCATCTTCATTTAATATTATTTTTGCTATTATCTATTAATTTGCCATATTGATCCTTCCTACATCTCCTTATGATACTCGATAACTTTTTATATATTTTTTATCTTTATTTTCTGCCTCTTTGGTTCTTAATTTAATAAATTCTCTGTATAGAGTATTTTTCTTACAGGCATTTTGTAATCCCTTAGTAATCCAAGTTTGGTCATTATAGTTTTGTTTTGTATTCTATTGCTTCAGTGGGCAATTCTTATCATATAATAATTTGAATATACTTAAAACGTTATCATATGCTCTATCAATGCTATTCTCTGTATAAACTGTTTCCCAGTCTTGCAGTAATAAATCATTATTTAATGCAAACATGGCTTCCTCTGTCCTAACTCTTCTGTACTTAAGTTTATGGTCTGTCACATTTCTCTTGCAATTACAGTCATAAATTGTAAAAACTGGTAGATGATCACTGATATCATTGATTAATATTCCACTTATAATGTTATCTATGTCATTGGTAAATATATTCTCTATTAAAGTAGCACTATGGTCAGTAATTCTGGTGGGTCTGGTAATTTTTGGGTGAAGACTCATACTGTACATGGTATTAATAAATTCCTCAGTCATACTGTGCTTATTAGGGTTCAACAGATCAATATTAGTATCCCCACAAATGAAGATAACTTTTTTTTATTATCTACTGTAAATGTCTTTTCTACCCAGTCCTTAGACGCCTCTATACTAGTTTCTGGCGCTCTATATATACAGCTAATTAATACATTTCTACTTTTTTTCAATATTAATTTCAATTGTTAAAAATTCTAATAAATGATCAATCACTGTTATCATGCCCTCTATTAACTTATAATTCAAATTACAGTCCACATACACCGCCACTCCTCCTCCACCTTTATTTTTCCTGTTTATAGAATTAAATTCATATCCAGCCAGTTCGAAATCCACTCCTTTCTCCAGGTCAATCCAGGTCTCCGATATGGCAATGATGTTGAATGGATGAGTAAACTGACTTCAGTATTTCTTGATGTGTTTGAAGTTAGTGTCCATGCTTCTGCTGTTGAAGTGTATTATTGATCATTTCCCCACAGCCTGAGTGGACTGATTGTACTGTTCCTCTGTGTAATGGTGGCAATTGTCATTAATGGTTGAGAGAAAGTTATTGTCCGGGTCTGTCATTTTCTGTATCCAATAGTTTATGGTCAGTGAATTCATGTGGTTTCAGTTCCAGGTTTTCATAATCAACAAGCGTTTGCTTTAGCCGAGTAGTGTTCCGAGTAATGGATGAAAGAGTTATTTCAGTGTGTGTCATGGTTGAGTTTGGTGTAGTGTCACGTCGGTATCGATTACCTTACAGTCCTGATAGCCATCACTGGTATTTGTCCAAGTCCTCGATATGACCAGAACTCTCGCCTCCTCCGGTGTACCATTCAGCTTAATGAATACTTTGCAGTTGGTGATCCATGTAGATTGAATCTTTTCTTTCTTCAGATGTCGTGCTTTTCTGGCAATGTCAGCATTGCGTTTTTACAAGGTGCTCGTTGATGTAGACGTTTGTACCTTTTCAGTTTCCTTCCTTGTTTCAGCAATGCAGCTTTATGTTTCCGATTGATGAATCTCATGATGATGGTAGTGTTTTCCTTGTCTCTCCTGGGTAGAATGTGGCAGGCCTCAACGTTGCTGCAATTAGTGATGGGATGTTTGGCTCTTGTGGCACGGCTCCCAAAGAAGAGCCGGCTCTTTCAGCTCCCAAACGGCTCTTAATTTATCATCTGTAGTCTCGTATTTTAGCCTAACTTGGCAAATATGAATGCTTTGTGTGTTGATAAACCCTGTTGCATTTATTGTTTTTATGAGAAGCCTTATAATTGCCTAATTTTGTGTATTTGTTCTGTTACAAAAGCAGGCATTCTTACTTTTGTTTAATATTTTAATCAAACTTTTAATTTAAATTTAACACAAAAACAAATGAACAAAACACTGCAAACAGATCCACAGAACCAAACTCAGTAACCCAACAGTATGTCTTCAGTGCAGGTTGGCATTCAAAAAACTCAAATGCCTCAGCTTGGATGGGCTGATGCGGTTTCTCTTCTCAGTTAGTATCTGCCCTGTTTTTGAGAAGACTCTCTCTGAAGGAACAGATGTTGCCACAATGCACAGTCTCCCCTCCATCACCTTCACCAGGTGTGGGAAGACTGAGGCCTTGGCCTGCCACCAGCTCAGTGGGTCTTCTGCTCGTTGGATGAGGGGCTCCTCAAAACATTGCATCTCCATTATAACATCAGCTGTAGTATTTCTCCTTGCAGCATCTCCTGTAGCTCTTTCATCAAAGAGCCTCCACACAGCAGAAGTTTGTGGCTCCTCCTCCACTTGGCCCTCTAATGGTGGAGCTGGCTGGCTGCTGGGGGTGCATTTTGCTGCTGCGGCAGTTATTCTCTGAAGTGCCCTGTCAACAGCTCTGTTGTCACTGAATGCAAGCTTTTTAAACCTAGGATCCAGTAATGTGGTTTCTGAGAGGACAGTGTTGAACTCCATACGCAGAAATTTTCGGTCCATGGCTGAACAAAGAGCCGCAACCAATTCCTTTACTTTCTGCACGGTTACTGTCAGTTGGTGTTGGGCTGTCACGGGCTGAAGACCTTTGCAAAGCAGGAGCATTTTGGAGGCTGTGACATAGCTGAAGGAGAGAAAACAGCAACTTTTAAAATTAGGATTTTTAAAAATTGTGGCATATTGCTTTTTTCAGTTTAGTTTTGTCAATCATATGTGTTGTTTCTGCAATGTATAATAGTGACTGAATAGTAGTAGAGAAAAAACAATTGTCCAAGGTACCTGTCTGCACTTATCTCCACAGTCACCTCCTCAAATGGTTGCAGGACGGTGCAGACCTCTTTCACCAGCTCCCATTCCTCTTGACTGAACGTATCAACAGGTGCATTGATGAGGGCCAGGGTGGAGATCAAGTCAAGTTTATTTGTATAGCGCTTTTAACAATAAACATTGTTGCAAAGCAGCTTGACAGAATTTGAACGACTTAAAATATGAGCTAATTTTATCCCTTATCTATCCCCAATGATGAAGCCTCTGGCGACTGTAACACCATATATTAAAAAAGAATAAATAAGAGAGTCGTATAGCTGAGTTCGAATACTTTGAGAATCATAGTGATGGAGCTCAGCAATAATTCCAAAGCCTCTGGAGATTTTTTTACTCTACTGGTGGATGTGTTTCCTCCTGATGAGGTGAGAGTCGAAAACTACTCCAAGATACCCGATGTGGTTCTTCTGTTTAATCGGCTTATAATTAATTTTCAGGAAATGGTTCTGCTCAGTTTCTTTCCATAAATTAATACATTTTCATTGAGCCTCATGAACTCTCTTCTCTAAACTTGCTTATTCAATGGGGAGGGTGAATTGAGTCAAGAGACAAAAAGTTGAGGAAATGGTTAGTTAGGTCACTTATAAAATATTACCATTATATGTAGCATATTTAAGTGAATCAAAAAATATATTGTCAATGAATGTGGTTGAAAAGAACAGTCAAGTCAAGTTCATTTGTGTAGCACTTAACAATAATGCAAAAAAAAAAGTGTTTCCGGTAACCCGACCGATCGAAAATTTCCGCGTCGAAATTGCCGACCGTAAAGTTTTTATTACAAATTTCCCTCGATATTTTAGTGTAAGCGGCGTTAGTTTGTCATAATTTTTTGTTTCAATGCATTCAAGTTGTGAAAGAAATGATAAAAAGTAAAATGTTTCGCCACTTCTATCAGCCCTCCTGCATAAACATGGAAGCGCACTTGTATACTGAAGGAGGAAGGGAAAACTGAGCCGAGCCGCCATTTTGAATCCTCATTCAAGGCTGTAATGCAAATTGCTTCCTCTTCAGTATACAAGTGCACTTCCATGGCAGGAAAAACACTACATTTTGCTGCCTATGTAGTCCCCTATTTATACAAATAGGAGTCATTCAGGATTCAGCCATGTTTTTGCTCGGTGTTTTTGCTCGACCCAAGTTCTACAGTAGATTAGGCCGTCTGCTTTTAATGGAAGTAGCCTAGCCTAGGATGTTATTTTCACGTTATTTCTTGATAAGGTGTTTTCACATTATTACATGAAAATATCATGAAATAATGGAATAATTTGGTATCATGAAATTACGTGATGTTATGTTATTACATGATAAATATATTGTAAAAACGTGATAACTTTGTGAACAATATCTTTTCACGTAATTACTTGAGTCTAAGCCAATTTTTTTTGAGTGTGGCAGCAATACGCTTCCGTAGATCATAACTCGAACTCTTGGGATATTTTTTTTTATTCGTTTAAAGATTTAAAACACTTTTTTATGATGATGTGTGGTATAAAGGATTCTGTGCCAAAATACTATTTTGTAAGATGTTTACTTGTGTTAATTTTTTCGAACAAAATAAAAAAAAATTTTTTAAAAATTTGTTTTCCTACCTACCGACCTTATTTTAGTATTTCATGTTACCTGAAACACACTTTTTTTTGGCCTAAACATTGTCACAAAGCAGCTTTACAGAATTTGAACGACTTAAAACATGAGCTAATTTTATCCCTAATCTGTCCCCAATGAGCACGCATGTGGTGACGGTGGCAAGGAAAAACTCCCTCAGATGACATGAGGAAGAAACCTTGAGAGGAACCAGACTCAAAAGGGAACCCATCCTCATTTGGGCAACAACAGACATGACTATAACATTAACAGTCCTAACATAAAGCCAGCTTTGTTGATGCTATAAACCCCCCACCGACGGAAACCTGAGCGCAAAACTGTTCACGACAACCACAGTCCCAAAGTCAGCAAGTCAGCTGCAGTCGCCAGCCACAAAAGCACCACTGCAAGAGTCCAGAGCGTCCTCCAGGCGCGACCCCCAACTGTCCACATGGGGCCGCCCTCCACAGGAGCGATGCGATGAGACTCCAACGAGACACAGGGCACCAGGATGGATCAGGCAGGTCCAAGGAATAGAAGAGGTCAGCATCTCGATCCCGGTACCAACATCTAACTCAGAGGGACAGATTTTTTTTTTTTGGGGGGGGGGGAACCTGGCATCAGGGGCGCCGATAGGGGGGGAAAGTTAGGACGATTCTAAGGGCCTGGCACTGACAGGGGGGCCCTGTGAGGGATATTAATATTATTTTAATAGTATTGCCTTGTGTAAGTTTTTGAAATAAAATATTTCATTTCATCTGTTAAAATATGCAAATTATACATGGTTATGATTTGCTATAACATTTTTCTTGAATTACTTATGATATTGTCATTTCACCCCTCCACCCTTTTTACTAATGGTACAGTCTGATTCTGGGCGCGGGATTAGCGCAGCTGGCAATTTCTCTCTGCGCACAACAGAGGTGTACATTCTAGAAGTTGCTAAGCAGGAGCAGGTGTGATAAATTATGAAGTCCGGATATCACACTGTGTGTGAAAAAAAAATCACCTTTTTTCATAGGTATCTTTATTGTATAATTAAGTCTAGATGTTTAGCCATTGTTCATGTGTGGATTTGTTGATATCGTTAAGTATTTAACTTTAATATTTTGCACATTAGCTGTGGTCATAGATATCATTGCTATTGTTCATGTGTGGATTTATTGATACTGTTGCTAAGTATTTAACTTGAATATTTGAACATTTGCTGTGTTTTCTAATAAATGTGTGATGCCTAAAAGAAACCAAAAACACTTAGTGGATTTCTTGCAGTGCACTATGTGATTGTATCAAAAAACTGGTCTAGTTATTCATCAAGGCATACATTTGATCACATACAATAAGTCAATAAATGGAGGAAACAAAGGAATACATTTTGTAATCCTGATTATTGATGATGTTTGCTGGAGGGCTCTGGAGTATCCATAATGTGCATACAGAATGTTATAAATCCATACTGATACAGTGATGCATGCAATTTCTCTCAACACAAACATTTGGATTGAATGAACTCCATAGGCTACTGAGTGGCCTAATAATAGTTGCCCATAAAAGAAAAAAAATATATATATGGGCGGCACGGTGGTGTAGTGGTTAGCGCTGTCACCTCACAGCAAGAAGGTCCTGGGTTCGAGCCCCGGGGCCGGCGAGGGCCTTTCTGTGTGGAGTTTGCATGTTCTCCCCGTGTCCGCGTGGGTTTCCTCCGGGTGCTCCGGTTTCCCCCACAGTCCAAAGACATGCAGGTTAGGTTAACTGGTGACTCTAAATTGACTGTAGGTGTGAATGTGAGTGTGAATGGTTGTCTGTGTCTATGTGTCAGCCCTGTGATGACCTGGCGACTTGTCCAGGGTGTACCCCGCCTTTCGCCCGTAGTCAGCTGGGATAGGCTCCAGCTTGCCTGCGACCCTCTAGAAGGATAAAGCGGCTTGAGATAATGAGATGAGATGATATAAATAATATTAGGGCTGTAACGATATGCGTATCGAAATCGCGATACAAGAAGGCAGAATCGCGGTACACCCTTTCAAACTTCTCCTCAGCCCAAAAACAGAGGTGCTTCCAAACTTCAATTTATGAATACTTTACTTTTTATTTAAATTACATTTTAAACTTACTTAAATGACTTTTATTTTTTATATCTATTAGTAAGTCGTTTTTTCGCCGACCTGCGACAATCTTCTGCGAGTCACGCAACGTCCACACTCGCCACTGGCAGAGCATTCATTTCTTTTAAGCGGTCGCCATTCTGGTTGCGACGCGGGGAGCGAATCTGTAAACAAGCAGCTCATTGGCTGGCTAGGTGTGCCACAAGCCAATCACAATCACTTGACCGGAAAGGCATGCAGTGTTGCCAGATTGGGCAGGTTTAGGTGCTTTTTGGCTGGTTTTGAACATATTTTGGGGTGGAAAACGTTAGCAATATCTGGCAACACTGAAGGCATGTCTGCTTGGGCGGAAGCCTTCTGCGGCAGTTACATTTTGACATGCGAGCAATGTTTCACCATAAAAATTCCGTAATTTCCATCTGTTTTCCGCGATCACAGAAAATCATTGGCCCTATGAGAGTGAGACAGTGAGAGAGCCCCCCCCCCCCCCCCCCCCCCAAAAAAAAAAAAAAAATCTTAACGGATTTACACGATTTGGAAAAATGACTTTTTCAGAACCGAAAAAAAACAGAGCTTCCGGCTCAACAGTATTATTTTGAGAAATAAAACAACCTTTGGATATACATTTGTTCATTTTTGCATACATATTACTCATTCTCTGCAGTGGTCTGAATTATTTGTTATTAAATAGTTAATGTAAGTAAGTAAATGTTAAGTCAATTTACTACTTTAAAAAAAACATTTTAAAAAAATCGTGGGCGTATCGAATCGTGGGTCAAAAATCGCGATACGAATCGTGAGTTGGGTGTATCGTTACAGCCCTTTTATATATATTTATATATATATATATATATATATATATATATATATATATATATATATATATCTTCCATATATATATCATGGAATGTTCATTTTAAGGCAACAGTCTATTCAGTCTAATTCTGACAGTTCTGCATTTAAAATGTTCATAGACCAAATAATTGTATCACCTAAACTTGCTAGGTAGCTGATCACATGCGTAGTAAAGTAAAAGTGCCAGCCAAAAACAGACTTCAAATTCAGTTGCTTGAGCTTGAAAATTTTACCGGGGGGGGGGCCCTAAATTGTAATCTTTCATAGGGCCCAAGATTTCTAGTGGCGCCCCTGCCTGGCATCTGGAGATGATGGCATCTTTTGTTTCAAGAATGCATTTCAACATATAAAGTGTTGAGTTCCACCTGGTAACACACTCTTGTTTGGGCCTCAGTTCGGGCAACTCCATCTGGCGCTGTGTGGACTTCAGCCTCTCTGCAGCTACTGTGCTTCTGTGGAAAAACTCCACAATAGCCTTTACCTTGTCCACGGTTGTTTTCACCACCTTCAGGGAATCTCTTATCATCAGGTTTAATGTATGCGCCAGACATGGGTGGTGGGTCCACTTCAGATTTTTTATGGCTTTGGTGATGTTTGCAGCGTTATCACTCACACAGCACACCACTTTGTCCTGTACTTGCCACTCATTTACCACTCTTAATAGCTCCTCTACCAAGTTTTCTGCAGTGTGTCTGTCGGTGAACTCGAAGCAGTCCAGCAGGCAAAATGTCATCTTGTAATTTTCAATAAAGTGGCAAGTGACGGACATGAAAGAGCAGGTGGTTCTAGAGGTCCAGCAGTCAGTTGTCAGGCAAACTGATGGAGCTTTTTTCACCCTGTCTTGCCATAATGCACGTTCTGTGTCATATAGTTTTGGGATCATTGTTAGGGACAGTGTTTTTCTACTGGGTAGAGTGTACGTGGGATTTAAGGCTTTGACAAAACTTTTAAAACCTTTGTCCTGGGGGCGTTGTGGCTCGGGTGGCTGGGGCGCCATGCCATGGATCCGGGGACCTGGGTTCGGTTCCGACCTGGGGTCATTTCCCGATCCCTCCCCGTCTCTCTCTCCCGCTCATTTCCTGTCCTGTCTCTGCACTGCCCTATCCAATAAAGGTGAAAAAAGCCCAAAAAAATATATTAAAAAAAAAACCCTTTGTCCTCCACAATGGAAAAGGGCTGGAAATCCGTGGCAATCATTTTAGCCAACTCCTCATCGATACTGTGCTGTTTGGCTGGGGTCATCTGCTTTAGTATAAACTGACTTATTTTGCTTTGAGTTGCAGTAGGAGGGGTTATTATACCTGTACTACTAGTAGCTGCTGCAGCAGTTGTTGGTTTGGGACCAGACAAACCAGGGTCAGTAGACATTAAGCCAGCTTGCCCTCTCTCCTCCAACTGCACTGTGGGATGGACAGTTCTGATGCGTCTGTGCAGGTTTGTGGTGGAACCTGCTCTTACTGTTATTTTCATTTTACAGTGAAGGCACTCTGCTCTGCTATTCCCAATATCTTTAAACTGCAGCCAGATGCTGCTTTGTTTACGGGAGTCGGTCATATTTATGTGTTTTGGCGACGCACTCGCACTGTCCTCCTCACCGCTGTCTACTGTCTCACTCACTGACGGGAATGGACAGATGCTCCACCTGAGTGTCGCGTCTGTCCCCCTCTCTGTTTTCACATAATGGTATGATCCTATATCCTCACATGTGATTGGCCACAAGGCCGCCATGTTGCCAATCATAACAAAGTTCTGCCATGAGCAGAGCTGAGCCACTGAGAGTGAGAGCTGAGAAACAAAAGGAAAAAAAAAAGTGGGGAGCCGGCTCTCACTCGATGGGAGTTGGCTCTTCTGATTCACTACAAAGCTTTTGCGCATGACACATCACTAGCTGCAATCAATATCCATTCCCTTTGAGTGTAGGAATGCCGACACTTGTTGCTCCACGGAGTTGCTGCCCAGTTCATCAGATTCTCCCTCCCTTGTCACTGCTTTTGCATATGACCTGGGTTTAATCTGAATCCCAGTGACGATGACGTCCTTCATCCTGGTGTCCTGTTCCAGTTCAGCAACTCTGCTTTCCAGGTGGGCGAAACGCCGCCGGTCCTTCTCGGCATTCTGCAGCCTGAGCGACTTCACTTCCATCACCAGGTCCATGATGGCTTTCTGTTGTTTAATAACAGAAACTTCCTCCGCCAGAAAGTCGAGTGACTGTTTAATGTCCTCGCCTTCCTCAGCTGTAAAGTTCTTTTTTGGAGGCATAATTCACCAATAAAGCCATCCAATTCATTAAAATGTTTGGAGAGTCGTTTCCTCGCCTCGCTGCCTTTCTGAAGTTTCCCGCCAGAGGAATTTTACTTGGCAACAGAATGTATCTGAATTCTGATTGGTTGTTGTATCTGAATTCTGATTGGTTGTTATATTATTGCCATTTTGTCCTCTTCTGGAGAGGAGAGGAGGAGGGGGGAGTGAGTGAGTGACAGGGTTCTCCAGAGAGAAGTTTTTAGCCACTGCTTTCAAATGAACCCCCTCGAAAACCAATCAGTTCAGCGGATGTGTCGACTCGGTATGCAACATTTTCAAAAGAGAGGCGGAGTAACCAAAAATTTCTGATCAAGAAGGCGGAGGCTGTTATGTTTATTACATGAAAATGTTTTATTTCATTGTTCGTGGTCCAGACACCTTTTAATGTCCACATCACCATCGGGTTGTTGTTTTATAAAAGTTTATTTACATGAACTCGGTCAGGGCTCTGCAGGTCTTAACTGAAGCACTTCAAATTCAGGGTTAGTGGGCTGCTAAAGTTTGCAGGTGCTTCACAAGCAAGACTCAGTGCAATATTAGCCAACATTAGCAGAATTTGATATGATGTAATAATGTCTTTGTGGCCTTAATGAACACCGGTTGTTGTCAGTATCAAGTCGGATTGTTATTTACATGCCACACAAACTTAGAAAAAGTCATATTCGTATGTTGTCGTTTTTACACACTGAATACAAACTGTTATGTGATTTTCATTTTACAAGCTAATCTAACATTACATTCCTCAAGGACCGCTTGCTAGCTAGCAGCCGGTCACTGCACTGCAACCGCACTTGCTAATTGACACGGTAGCTAAACCTGCTTGCTGTTTTGTGACCACGACCCCAGAGTGAATATTCATGAGTGAGTTGGTGTGGTGTTTCTCCCAGTGGAAACCTACAGGAACCATTTGTGTAGCGCGCACAGAGCGGGATTTTTTTTTCTTCAATCAGAAATATTTGTAGGGATATGCCCATACCCAATTCTACGCCTGTGGTCTGTATAATGGAGCAATGTGTTGTTGTCTTTTCCCCATTCAGTGGATCCCCTGGCTGGATAACTGTTGCATGCTGGGAGGCCCCGCCTCTGACAGAGAGCTGCGTGAGACGACAGAAAACAGCGCAGTGTTTTATTCAGTCAGTGGGTCAAGCTAATACTCTGGCGACTTCCCTGTGTAGATGTACAGTGAGTAGACCAAGTTCATTTTCATTTACCGTACGATAAGTCGGTGTGGGTGCAATCAGTTAATTATTAATATTAAGTGATCAATCTCGTTAAATCAGTCTCATTAAATTTTGAAGGTTAATAATTAAAATGAATCAATCCCATTGAATTGTTTACTTTGACTCGTTTGAATTGAATCATACCATAGAATCAGTCTCATTTGAATCGTTTGAAGTGAATCACTCAAATGAATCATTCAGTGAATCATTCAAATGAATCATTTAGTGAATCATTCAATGAATCGTTTAGTGAATCGTTCAATCAATCATTTAGGGAATCATACCATTAATCCTGGTGCTTAATAATAAATTACCAAACAGCTAAATTATGGTATATTTCCAAATTATTAAGATCACTTACCATATTACATAACATATGCACCCTTTTGAATTCTTTGAGAAGATTGGGGACTTCACATATTGTTGTTCACACAAACACAGTTTGTTTAATAAATGAATTTATTATACAAAGATAAAAATAAATTATATACAAATATGAGGTGTGTATACATGTGCATGTTTGTGTGGTGTGTGTATGGCCTAGCTTGTTGCTAGCTAAAACACAGGAATGTTATCTAAGTAGAACAATAGGTTAGCTCTGTTGCTAATCTTTGATTGTGTGTGTGTGTGTGAGAGTGAGTGAAGGACTTGACCATGTGTTTAGCCTCGTGTAGCTAACTACACACGTGTTGCCTAGATTAGCTGTGTGTTGCTAAGTAGACAAAGGGAAGCTGTAGCTAAAGTTATCAGGCCTGTTGAGCACGTGTTTTCTCAGTAACAAAAGATTCCACACTCATAACATTACCAAACTCACTGAAACCTTGATAAGGTCAAAATGTATGATGAGGAAATTGGTGTTAGTCAGAATAAGAGAGGGAGAAGGAGCATGCCAGCCTATCTATTAAACAATTGAGAGAACATAGAACCAAAATAAATCAACACGCTGCGTGTCTAACAGTGTAACAGATAAACCTGGGTTTAAATTCACACTATTTCAATAAAAGCAAATTCCTAAGACTATCCTAATTATGCCCAAATGCCAAAGTCTTACTTAATCCTGCCTTTAGCAAGATATGAAGAACTATTCGCCGGTGTAGTTTCAGGCCTCGCCGTGGGAGCACGTGAGCCGCTCGTGATGATGGAGGCGTAGAAAACTTTCGGGTCCAGCGGAGCACTTGGGTGTTTCCCGTGGAAAGCAGAGGATTCTTGGTCCGAACCTCAGCGTTCGTGAGGAAAAGTCTCTGATCAGAATGAGATGTACAGCGCTTTTGAGTTAAAAAGGATTCAATCGCTTCTTAACTTTTAACTGCCTGGGCTGCATTCGTGACGTCACTTCTAATGCAAGTAAACCGGTTGTAACTCAGGTTGAGTTTAAAGATCGCGCGACTCTAGAGTTTACCTTTGCCAAGGGTAAGTAAGAAAATCGCGCTGAGTGATGGCTCTTGCAAGAAAGAAGACGTCTTTCTGGTGGAGAGCGCCTCTTTTGTGCGTCTAGATTCATCGGAAGCCAGACGCGAGAGACAAAGATGGCGGAGTTTCCGCTTGGATTTATGCGTGCATGGCGGACTGACGTACGTGATCCCGCCCACGCGTGACGTAGGTCACGCGGAAGTTGCCTGGGAATTGTAGTTCTGACACAAGATGGCGGCATGATACCTACAGTGGTATATCGAATATCACGACCGGCCTACTCTCACCTAGTGAGGGGGAAAAGGTATTGCTTGGTAATGGTTGATATATTCTCCAAGTGGATAGAAGTTTTCCCTACAGCAAAAAAGGACTCAGACGCGGTGGCCAAGGCCTATGGGATATAATTCCCTGATGGGGCATTCCAAGGAAGATTTCCAGTGATAATGGCACGCCATTTATAAGCCAGGTGTTAAACAATTGGGTAATTATCTGGGAATAGACTTAAAGGCGTCACGCAGTGGCGATAAAAGTCGCATTATTCTGCACCAGAATGCTTTCGAGATTCGAAATAAATTGACCGTCGATTTTTCAAAAGCTTCCCGTGGTTGTAATCGGTCCTTATTTGATCATGCCCATCACTTGAAATTTTCCGTGTTCGCAGCGCCCCCTCTCGGTCAATGGAACAGCTGCGTGACGTCATACCAGTAACCACTCGGTGCAGTTGCAATGATGGACATACCAGAAAATAGGAGCGATGCTGAGGAAATTAGCTTTGATTTTACCGATACAGAAGAAGAAAATGGCCCACAAGTAGAGATTTTGACAGCTGAATGTCCTGGTGGTATCCAGCCTTACAGATTTAAACCTGAGCGCTCATCTTCAGAAGAAAATGAGGACAGTTCTGACGACGACAGAAACGAAGACGAGAATGAAGACCGGCGACTTGAAGACTTGTTTTGGTTGGTTTCTCTGACTAAATCACTACTTGTGTGTATTTTTAAAGACCATTTTCACTTGAATTAGAATGCTGTGTGATTAATCTATGATTATGTGTAATACTGATAGCTGTAGGGGGTGAAAGTATAGCTAGAAAGATTGAATTCTAGCAACTTGACAGCTTGCGATCTCGCGAAATGCAGTGGGCCTTCTGATACAGTAGACCCCTTGATATTCCAGTTTTCATCATTTTCCTTTTATCGCGGTTGATTTTAACTTGATATTCAGTATGTTATAGGCTGGGAGTAATAAGTGATAATTATTAGTTAAAGGCAGCTGTGTGGCATAAATCTTTCAATTAATCTTCTGTCATCCATTTGCTAAAATTATGTGCCACATGTTATCAAGACAACACTTCATGTGACAAAGATATGACAAATACATAAATGTATGAAAATCATTTTGTACAATTAATGATTGATACATAGAAACACTTAAAACGTGTGTGGCAGCGGGGGCGTGGTCAAGCGCCGGTCTGTGACAGGAGGGCGGAGCCAGGGAAGGTGAGTGGCAGAATCATTACACCTGACGGTAATTAACCTGTGTTTTCCCAGTCACTGCGCCCTATTTAAGGAGGCAGAGGGAGAGCAGAGAAGAGCTGATCCCGGGACAAGAACACAGTGTGTGTGTTTCGCTATCAGATTAAAACTGGCGGTTATACTGAAAAGTCTGGCAATAAAAAGCCTATTTGCATCTGAAGCGTTGTCCTGCCGTCCTCTGTGCTCCACCCACACTTCAGAGAGCTCTACAGTGGTGCCAAAACCAACCTACGCATTGTTCGAGCAGGTCGCCGAAGCCTCAGGGTGGCCGATGGAGCGGCGCGCCTCCTCCCCCTCCTGACAGGAGAGGCGCAGCTGGCCGCGCTATAACTCCCCGCCGGCTGGCCTACGTGGACCTTCGCCGGGCCGTCCTCCAGCGCGCGGAAGCGCTGGCGCTGTTGTTCTGGCGTGCCACGCGTTGGAGGATGGCCCGGCAAAGGTCCGCGTAGGCCAGCTGGCGGGGAGTTATAGCACGGCCAGCTGCGCCTCTCCCGTCAGGAGGGGGAGGAGGCGCGCCGCGCGCAGGGCTCGAAATTAACTTTTTTTCTTTGTGTCCCCCAGTGGTCCCGAATTCTGTGTTGTATTGTCCCGAATGGAAGCAATAGTGTCCCCATTTTTTTCCTCTCTGAAATAACCAGTGGTTAATATTATCATATGAAGTCTCATCTCATCTCATCTCATTATCTGTAGCCGCTTTATCCTGCCCTACAGGGTCGCAGGCAAGCTGGAGCCCATCCCAGCCGACCATGGGCGAAAGGCGGGGTACACCCTAGACAAGTCGCCAGGTCATCACAGGGCTGACACATAGACACAGACAACCATTCACACCTACAGTCAATTTAGAGCCACCAGTTAACCTAACCTGCATGTCTTTGGACTGTGGGGGAAACCGGAGCACCCGGAGGAAACCCACACGGACACGGGGAGAACATGCAAACTCCACACAGAAGGGCCCTCGCCGGCCCCGGGGCTCGAACCCAGGACCTTCCTGCTGTGAGGCGACAGCGCTAACCACTACACCACCGTGCCGCCCATCATATGAAGTTACTATTATATTTGTAACTATGCGATTTTGAACCCTTTATATCATTTTTACAATAAGTCACAAGACACAAGCGACACATGTCCAATACATCATCTACTTCAAAATTACAGTTATTGCATTTTCAGTTTATTAAACTTTGGCGATCTCACTGTATGAATAGATACCCGTTTATTTAAAGGGGCCAACTAGCTCATTCAGAAAATGTTTCAACTCCCTACATCTGCAGTACACTTTAGTTGAAAATAAGACCCCTTTTATGTTCATTTCATCTACTTATACCTTGAATATCTGTTGGCACTTATAAGGCCAACTTATCATTTTCACCATTACCGTTATCCATTTTTATGAACTTTCCGTTATCCATTTTTATGAACTTTCCGTTATCCATTACCGTTATCCATTTTTATGAACTTTCCGTTATCCATTTTTATGAACTTTCCGTTATCCATTTTATGAACTTTCCGTTATCCATTTTTATGAACTTTCCGTTGTCCATTACCGTTATCCATTTTTATGAACTTTCCGTTATCCATTTTATGAACTTTCGCTGCCGAAACGTGGGTGCAAATGTTAGCAACATCAGCATAGTGGCAGGTCCGAGCCTAGCTGTGCAGCTGACTGACTAAACTTTCTGAACTAGAAAGACACCAAGAAAACTCACTTATTCTGTTGAACGGTATCTTCCGTCAATATCATCCACATCATTCCTGCTGTATTTTATAACGTGTCTAACAGTGTTCATTAAGTTCATTCAGTTGCTAGCGTTGCCTGCAGACCAGGTGATGACACTTTGGATCCTGAAGGTCCCGGAGACGTTATGTCTGGGCTTTCAGTTTCTTCCCCGCGGTCGGTCCGCTTCAACCACTTAAGCATTTTTGTTCTGGCAAGAGTCGGCGCAGCGTGTGCGGTAGCAATTCCATTCCAAGCCCATATAATGCGGACTCCGGCCGAAGATTCTAGAACAGAATGCGCTGCTCTGTAGCCTACGGATGCAGGTGCATCGAAAGTGTAGCTACTATGTATTTTTCGCTGTTAACGTTTTAAAATTAAAATTGACAAATTAGGTGAATGTCTACGTATGTGTTACGGCTTTGTAAATAATATTAATGTAGAACTTTTTTTCTAGGTCTATTTTTTTCCATTGTCCCGGGATTGTCCCAGACATGATAATTTTGTGTCCCGATGACATTTTTTATGGTCCCCGGGACATCGGGACACCGTTAGTTTCGAGTGCTGGCCGTGCGCTGCTCCATCGGCCACCCCGAGGCTTCGGCGACCTGCTCGAACAATGTGAGAAATGCCTCGGGGTCGTCCTGCGGGCCCATCGTGGTCACGGTGAGGGGAGACGGGCCCGCGGCCGGGGCGCTGGTGGACCCTGCCAACGCGAGGAGATGCCGGAACGCCTCGCGATCTTCCTGCTGGGCCAGCACCAGGGCTTCGAAGCGCCGCTCTTGCTCTTTTCGGAGCGTGACGAGCGCCTGGTGCTGGCTTTGCTGAGCCGTGGCGAGGGCGTGGACCAGGTCCGCGAATGGGGAGGATTCCATGGGGCTGCGAGGTTGATGCTCCACCTTGTCCCGGGTTTTGGCACCACTGTAGAGCTCTCTGAAGTGTGGGTGGAGCACAGAGGACGGCAGGACAACGCTTCAGATGCAAATAGGCTTTTTATTGCCAGAATTTTCAGTATGTGGCAGGATGGATTGGGTGGAAATATGTTTTGTTTGCCTTGTGTCCATGGGTCTCTCTTTCTCTCGTTATTCTGATCATGCTGATTATGGTTGGGCTTCCCCCTCCCCTCCCAACTTTTCCGCTTTGGTTTTGGTTGGCTCTCTGTATTGCTCTGTGACAGCCAATCGCCTGATTCCTGGTTTCTGGTTGGCTCTGTGTTTTCTCTTGGCAGCCAATCGCGTTACCGGCGGGATATTATAGTTTGTATACAGCCCTAATTCAGGGCGCGCTTCTGATCTTTTATACACTGCGGCTACTACGTCTTCCATCAGATTACGCCGGTTAGTGCACCATTGTTTGGCTCATCTGCTATATTGTCGTGGGCTCCTTGTATCCGTGAATTGTTGCTCAGCATTATCACATTACTGGATTTGCATGCTGCATCTTGCTATGAGCTTCATGCATTAATCAGTGTCACTCAGGTAAGTTGTTTTAATTAGAGTTGCGCAGTGAAGTTATTGGGCTGGTTGTTTACTGAGTGTACTTTGTGTATCATTTCTTAGATACCATCTCACAAGGAAGTGACTTTGCCGGCTAGAACAACTGCTGCTTTGCTTTGTTTTGCCTCGCCTGTTTACGATTGCATTGATGCGTCTGCATCTCTGCTGTCCAGTACCGTGGATCATTGGCTACTGCAGCTTGAATTCTTTGCTCTCAGACTTTGTGTGATTGAGCGTGTGTGTGTAAAGTGACTGTGGAGTATAGCTCTTGGTTGAGTGCCAGGGCCAAGGGCTTCTTGCTCATTGTTTGTTTGTTTTTTTGTTTATTTTTATTATTTGGTCGTGTCATTTTGTTATTTTTGGGTTGCATCATAGAGAGGAGGCTTATTGCTGTGGAGTCTCGTGTTGCTGTTTATTTTTTTGTTGTATTTGGTGTTTTGGGTCTTTTGGACCCGTGGGTGTGTTTGTATGTAGGGGTGTGTGTGTGGGTGAGTGTATGAGGATATGTGAGGTCCATAATTAATTGTTTTTTTTGTATACACAGGAGCAGAGCGCCGGTGGTGGGGACAGCATCCTTCGGGTGGTGGTTCCTCTTCTGTGTGTAGTGACTGTTCTCACTGTGTGACTGACCAGTTGTCGTGTTGTGTGAGGTGAGTGTGGTTCCGCACACGTGTGCCTGGGGTGGATTCTTGGCATCCATATTGAGGGGTGGCTGGACGCCCACTGGTGTGCCTCAGTTGCTCCTGTGTGTGCATGTCTGTTTTGTGTTGTCTGAATGAGTTTGTGTAAGTGCTTGTGTGTTACCAACAACCAGTCTACTTAAAAGATCCATGCACCTGCTCTTCTACCTCTGCTCTGGTGTGAATTAATGAGTCCTTTACTGTGTTTGTTTTCCCCACCCTAAATGTGGGTGTGCATGAATTGTGACTTACTGTGTGACCATGGCCAATTGAGAAGCTTTGCAGTGATTTTTTTTTATTGTGTGTTTTAAATCAGTCTGACGTCAGCTTTTATGTTTATTGTTGTGCTATTGTATTAATAAAATTTCTCTTTGTGTATGGAAACAAGTCTCTGTCATCCCAGTACTCGAACCTGTGTCCTGGTATGAGTGTAATGGTAATTTGAGTTCCCCTAGTGTCCACCTAGGGGTGGCGTAGTCAGACACTCTAGTAGCATTTGCCACAATTTGGCGTAGTCAGCAGGATGGCTATTGAGTATTGACAGAGATTTATGTTCCATTTTGCAGTTTGGTGTACAAATGTTTGGTTTGAGAGCATCTGCATAAAAAAAAAAATTATTGTACGTCTTTTCCTCTGTTCTTAGGCAAAGCAGCAGTTATTCTTGTGGTAATCCATAGTGTCGGGTAAAGGTGTTGATTGTGTTGGCTTGATTGTACTGTTGTTGGGATCTGAGTAGTATGGCAGCAGAAGAGATACAGATGTTGAAGGATTTGGTGGCCCAGTTGAGAGAAGATAATGAAAGGTTACGTCAAGAGTGGGCCCCAGCTTCCTCGGCTGCTGCAGTAATTGATGGTGCAACAATTAACAGCTCGGTGCCTAGTAGTGATGGTGCAGCCGCTGCCCCAGTAACAGAAAGGTTGGTTTTCATCCCACGTGAACGTAAATGTCCCGTGTTTAGTGGGAGGTCAGGGCAACGGTTGAGTGAGTGGTTGGAGGAGGCACAGGCCAGCATGAGGGCACGGCATCTGGAAGGAATTGATAAAGCTGATTTTTTGTATGACCATTTAGAGGGGGAAGCACATGACGAGATAAAGTATCGGCCTAGGGCTGACCAGAGGGATCCAGATCGCATAATTGCTATATTGAAAGAGCTTTACGGTTGTGCTGAGTCGTATGTAGCACTACAGGAGGGATTTTTTTCTCGGCGGCAGCAGGAAGGGGAAACCCTCCAAGAGTTTTCGTTGAGTTTGTTGAGACTCCATGGACAAGGTAAAGAACCAAGCCCCTGATGGTATGCCAAATGCTGAAGCTTTACTTAGAGACCAGTTTGTTGAGCACGTCCTCGATGGCGCTTTACGCAGGCAGCTAAAGCAGATGGTGCGAGGAAAACCTACCGCCATGTTGTTATAGGTTCGGAAGGAAGCTATTAGGTGGGAGAGAGAGGGGATGCCCAGTAGCATGAGGAGTCGCAGTTATTCTGTTCCTGCAGCCCTCGGCATCCAGTATAATGTACAAGGAGGTTCACATAATCTGCTTCAGTCATCATCTTCTGAGGTGAGTGACATGAAGGAAATGTTGAGGTTGCAGCAGGAACAATTGCGTTGTCAGCAAGAGTAGCTGCAACAGCTCACCCGGAGTATTGCCCAATTACAACGGTCCAACATGCGAAGTCGCTCGCCCCGTATTGGGCCACTAATATGCCGACGTTGTCAACAGCCTGGCCATGTCGCTAGTGAATGCGATGGGGTTCGAGTACCAGTGAGGCCTCAAGGCCCCACGCAGAATTCATCTTCAGGTAGCAATGTCCACAGACCCTCGGCCTCGGGAAACTAGTGCCCGCCGGATTGCAGAGCCACACATCCGGTGGGGCAGTTCTTGGCTCAGGAAGTGAAGTTCCAAATGTAACCAGTGTTTTGAAATTAATGGCCTCCTGCCCGCATGTTGAAATTGTTTTGGGAGGGGTTAAGGTGCCTTGTTTGGTGGATACAGGGTCCATGGTGACCACTGTTATAGAAAGTTTCTTTTTACAGCACTTTAAGCCTTGGGGACAGGAGCGCCTTCATTCCTGTCACTGGTTACAACTTAGGGCAGCCAATGGTTTAGCCATTCCATATATTGGCTACCTAGAAATGGATGTGGAGCTTTGTGGGAAGTTGATGCCTCAGTGTGGTGTATTGGTGGTTCAGGACCCACCAAATACGTCAAACATTTCAACACCTGTTGTTTTAGGCATGAATGTCATTCAGAAATGTTTCAAGGAGCTTTTTGGCAGTCATGGACCAGGTCTGTTTGACTTACCTTCTGTGTTAGGGGCACCGGCCTCCATCCAAGATGCCTTCCAGCGATGTTATGGCAGTAGTCTGCAGTCATCTGGGAGGGTTACAGTTCGGGTTAAGGTGAGAGGTAAAAGGGCTTGTAGGATACCAGGTGGTACCATGAAGCTGGTGGCTGGAACTTGTTCGGATCATTATTCTGGAGCCATGGTGTTGTTAGAACCCCCAGAGTCGGGCTTACCCGCAGGTTTGTTAGTTTCTCCTGCATTGGTGCGAGTTGTTCGAGGTACAGCTTACATACCGGTTGTCAATGTGGGCACTATGGATGTATTGCTTTATCCCCGCACTGTTATGGGTGAACTGGAACATATTCACCTTGTAAGTTTACCAGCAGGTATTATGGAAGAGCCATCATATATCGCGACTGTGTCTTCTCAGTCAGTATTACCCACCGTGCCTGACCAGATCGACGCCTTGGACTTGTCATCTTTGTCCTTGGAGGACCAAGAGAAGGTACGTTCTTTGTTAAGGAAGTACACTCATGTCTTTGCGGCCACAGAGTTAGACTTGGGGTGTACTAACTTGATTGTTCATGAGATTTCCCTTCAGGATAGCACCCCAGTGCGGCAACGTTACCGACGTATACCCCCTTCAGAGTACGAGCTGGTGAAGGAACACATTAATCAATTGTTGGAAATGCAAGTAATCCGGGAAAGTTGTAGTCCCTATGCGTCCCCCATTGTTCTTGTGAAAAAGAAGGATGGCAGTCTGCGTATGTGTGTGGACTATCGTCAATTAAATAGCAAGACGAGGAGGGATGCATTTCCGCTTCCACGCATAGACGAGTCCTTGGATGCACTGACAGGTGCACAATTTTTTTCTACCCTTGACTTGGCCAGTGGCTACAACCAGGTACTGGTTCGAGAGGAGGACAAGCCCAAAACTGCTTTTTGCACACCTTTTGGACTTTTTGAGTATAACCGCATGCCCTTCGGGCTCTGTAACGCTCCCAGTACCTTTCAACGCTTAATGCAGCGGATATTTGGTGACCAACAAGGTCAGTCAGTGCTTCTTTACCTTGATATTGTGGTCCATTCTGTGTCGGTGGAGCAACATCTCGAAAGGCTGGGTGTGGTGCTGGGACGACTGGAGCACGAAGGGCTGAAGGTGAAACTCTCAAAGTGTGCGTTTTTCCAACAGCAAGTAAAGTATTTGGGCCATGTCATCTCGAACCAAGGTGTAGCCACTGACCCTGGTAAGGTCGAGGTGGTTTCGGCTTGGCCAACTCCTACCACCGTCTCTGAGCTACGATCTTTTTTGGGGTTTGCGAGCTATTATAGACGATTTGTGGAGGGTTTTGCCAAGTTAGCTGCCCCGTTGCATCGGTTGGTGGCTGAGCTGACCAACGCAGCCTCTAAGGCCGGTCCTCGGAAGGCAGCTATACCAACCTGGTCCAGTGAGTGTGAAGCCAGTTTTAAGGCTTTGAAGACCAAGCTGACCACTACCCCCATATTGGCATATGCAGACTTTACACTTCCTTTCATTTTGGAGGTTGATGCGAGTCATGGAGGCTTGGGTGCAGTGCTCTCACAGGAGCAAGGGGGCAGAGTTCGGCCCATAGCCTATGCCAGTAGAGGGTTGAGACCGGCAGAACGAAACATGCAGAATTATAGTTCAATGAAATTGGAGTTTTTGGCCCTTAAGTGGGCCATGACAGAAAAATTTCGTGAATACTTGTTAGGACACAAATGCACAGTTTATACAGATAATAACCCATTGAGCCACCTGGCCACAGCTAAACTTGGTGCTATCGAGCAGCGTTGGCTGGGCCAGCTTGCATCTTTTGACTATGAGGTCAAATATCGGTCAGGGCGGAGTAATGTAAATGCAGATGCTCTGTCTAGGCTGCACCCCACAGATTCTCAGATGACTGAGGCTTTAGCCCCAGGCACGGCCCTTCCACAGCCATTGCAGCAAGTGCTGCAGCCAGGGATGGTCACGGCTGCTCAGTCGGCCATTTTGGTTTTACCAACTCGTACTACAGCTGACATCATTGCTCTTCAGCAGGCAGACCCCACCCTTGGGGAAGCCTTGGGTTTCTGGAGGCGGGGGGAACGTCCTAGTAGCCAGGAGCGCAAACAGGCCTCACCGTCTGCATTAGCCCTACTGAAACAGTGGGATCGCCTGGTGGAGCAAGATGGCATTGTCTACCGAAAGGTGTTCCGTTCAGAGGGAGGTGAGATGATATTTCAGCTGTTGTTGCCTAAGGCAATGCAGAAAGAGGTGTTGACGCAGGCTCACCAGCAACACGGCCACCAGGGAATAGAGAGGACTCTGGAGCTTCTACGGCAGCGGTGTTTTTGGCCTGGTATGGCCTCTGACGTGGCAGACTGGTGTCTGTCTTGTGATTGGTGTCAGGTGGCTAAGGACAGTAATCCAACCGCACAGAGCTTTATGGGCCATTTACTGGCGAGTCGACCGAATGAGATCCTGGCCATTGATTTCACTACCCTGGAGCCTGCCAGAAATGGGCAAGAACATGTGCTTGTGATGACTGATATTTTCAGCAAGTACACCTTGGCTGTACCGACGAGCGACCAACGTGCCTCTACTGTGGCGCAGGTGCTGGTGGGAGAGTGGTTCACTAAATTTGGGGTACCTGGACGAATCCATTCAGATCAGGGCCGTAGTTTTGAGAATGGGCTTATCCAGCAGCTTTGTGGGTTGTATGGTATTAAGAAAACGCACACTACCCCCTATCATCCAGCTGGAAATGGGCAGTGTGAACGTTTTAATCGAACCATGCACAGCCTATTGCGAACTCTACCCACCTCACAGAAAAGGGATTGGAATTCTTGCTTGCCCCAGACTTTGTTCTGTTACAATACCACTCCCCACCAGGCCACCGGGGAGTCACCGTTTTTTCTGATGTTCGGGCAGGAACCAAGGTTGCCCCTGGATTTTTTATTGGGTAATGTCCCGGAGCCCTCTGGCACCACAGTTCATGAATGGGTCCAATAGCTTCAGATCCGCTTGCAATTGGCGTTCCATGGAGCCAGAGAGCGACTGCAGTCAGCAGCTGCACGTCGGAAGGCCTACCATGATCAGCAGGTCCGAGAGGTACCACTACCGGAGGGTCAGTTGGTATACCTCAAGGAGCTTGGCGTGAGGGGCCGTCATAAAATTCATGACCTGTGGAGTTCTTCAGTGCATCGGGTTCTGAAGGCACCAAAGGAGGGTGGTGCAGTGTATAGTGTGGCACCATTGGATGACCTGAGTAAGTCTCGACAGGTGCATCGCTCCCTTTTAAAGTCAGTGGTTGGTGAGAATGCTCCTATGCCTCCTACGGTTGGTCAATCCACTGGTTTGCCGTGCATTCAGCAGGCAACCGAGCAAGAGGATGGGATTGAGTATGACTTGGCTATCTCAGATGGGCCTATTCGTTCACAGGTGTCTGAGCTAGATGCACCAGGTGCTGCTTTTGTTATTGAGGAACTTCCACCAGGGGAGTCAGTTACCAGTGGTCCTAATAGGTCGTCCCTTGTGGTCCCTGAAATAGTGGTGAATGGCCTCCCGTGTTCGGAGGACGGCTCACTGCCCGGCCCCTCTGAAGTTGTAACAACTTTGCGAAGGACCTCACGGTCTACGGCTGGGCAACACTCAAACATCCACCACCTTCCAAGATCGTTGTGCTAGTAGTCTTGCCTGTGGCCATTGTTTGGCCATCGTCGGGGCGACGATTTAAAAGGTGGGGTAGATTGTGGCAGGATGGATTGGGTGGAAATATGTTTTGTTTGCCTTGTGTCCATGGGTCTCTCTTTCTCTCGTTATTTTGATCATGCTGATTATGGTTGGGCTTCCCCCTCCCCTCCCAACTTTTCCGCTTTGGTTTTGGTTGGCTCTCTGTATTGCTCTGTGACAGCCAATCGCCTGATTCCTGGTTTCTGGTTGGCTCTGTGTTTTCTCTTGGCAGCCAATCGCGTTACCGGCGGGATATTATAGTTTGTATACAGCCCTAATTCAGGGCGCGCTTCTGATCTTTTATACACTGCGGCTACTACGTCTTCCATCAGATTACGCCGGTTAGTGCACCATTGTTTGGCTCATCTGCTATATTGTCGTGGGCTCCTTGTATCCGTGAATTGTTGCTCAGCATTATCACATTACTGGATTTGCATGCTGCATCTTGCTATGAGCTTCATGCATTAATCAGTGTCACTCAGGTAAGTTGTTTTAATTAGAGTTGCGCAGTGAAGTTATTGGGCTGGTTGTTTACTGAGTGTACTTTTGTGTATCATTTCTTAGATACCATCTCACAAGGAAGTGACTTTGCCGGCTAGAACAACTGCTGCTTTGCTTTGTTTTGCCTCGCCTGTTTACGATTGCATTGATGCGTCTGCATCTCTGCTGTCCAGTACCGTGGATCATTGGCTACTGCAGCTTGAATTCTTTGCTCTCAGACTTTGTGTGATTGAGCGTGTGTGTGTAAAGTGACTGTGGAGTATAGCTCTTGGTTGAGTGCCAGGGCCAAGGGCTTCTTGCTCATTGTTTGTTTGTTTTTTTGTTTATTTTTATTATTTGGTCGTGTCATTTTGTTATTTTTGGGTTGCATCATAGAGAGGAGGCTTATTGCTGTGGAGTCTCGTGTTGCTGTTTATTTTTTTGTTGTATTTGGTGTTTTGGGTCTTTTGGACCCGTGGGTGTGTTTGTATGTAGGGGTGTGTGTGTGTGTGTGTGTGTGGGTGGGTGGGTGAGTGTATGAGGATATGTGAGGTCCATAATTAATTGTTTTTTTTGTATACACAGGAGCAGAGCGCCGGTGGTGGGGACAGCATCCTTCGGGTGGTGGTTCCTCTTCTGTGTGTAGTGACTGTTCTCACTGTGTGACTGACCAGTTGTCGTGTTGTGTGAGGTGAGTGTGGTTCCGCACACGTGTGCCTGGGGTGGATTCTTGGCATCCATATTGAGGGGTGGCTGGACGCCCACTGGTGTGCCTCAGTTGCTCCTGTGTGTGCATGTCTGTTTTGTGTTGTCTGAATGAGTTTGTGTAAGTGCTTGTGTGTTACCAACAGCCAGTCTACTTAAAAGATCCATGCACCTGCTCTTCTACCTCTGCTCTGGTGTGAATTAATAAGTCCTTTACTGTGTTTGTTTTCCCCACCCTAAATGTGGGTGTGCATGAATTGTGACTTACTGTGTGACCATGGCCAATTGAGAAGCTTTGCAGTGATTTTTTTTTTTTTTATTGTGTGTTTTAAATCAGTCTGACGTCAGCTTTTATGTTTATTGTTGTGCTATTGTATTAATAAAATTTCTCTTTGTGTATGGAAACAAGTCTCTGTCATCCCAGTACTCGAACCTGTGTCCTGGTATGAGTGTAATGGTAATTTGAGTTCCCCTAGTGTCCACCTAGGGGTGGCGTAGTCAGACACTCTAGTAGCATTTGCCACAAGTATAACCGCCAGTTTTAATCTGATAGCGAAACACACACACTGTGTTCTTGTCCCGGGATCAGCTCTTCTCTGCTCTCCCTCTGCCTCCTTAAATAGGGTGCAGTGACTGGGAAAACACAGGTTAATTACCGTCAGGTGTAATGATTCTGCCACTCACCTTCCCTGGCTCCGCCCTCCTGTCGCAGACCAGCGCTTGACCACGCCCCCGCTGCCACAATGTGTTTTTAAAAAAATAAATTTTTTCTATCAATACCTAGCCATGACCTTGAAATCAGATCCATTGATAACAACAGTCACAAATAGTGTTCAGTGTTTGTTGTTACAGCCAAACACAATACACCGATTAGGCATTTTGTATCACAGAATATTAATACATCATTTCATAGTGTTTTGAGTGTTCAAAACTATCCACAAACTGAATAAATCCACAAAATCCGCAATGTAAACAACTCTGGTAAACGCACGCTATAGAGAAAACATGGGGACAGGCCAGCATCACCCAAGGGAGGTTACTGGTATGAAGTCACACATAATTTGACCTAGTTAACGGCTGGCTGCCTAAATTTGGCTGTGCGCGTCAACTTTAAATGCTTGTAGCGGGCGAATCGTGACACTGAGATCGCGGGAAACCGAGGGGCTTGAATAACCCACCAAACCCGACATTTTGAGACAGGATATAGCCTGATTGCTGAAGTTACCGCACGACGCCTTTAAGACAACATTGTGCATACCACCCTGCTAATGGAGGAACGGTAGAATGGGACATTGAAGAATAAACTGAGCAAATGCTGTGCTGAAACAGGACTAGGGTGGACAAAGGTCCTACCCATAGTATTAATGCAGATGAGAATGAGAGAAAGACCAAAGCATGATTTGAGCCCCTTTGAGATATTGTTTGGAAGACCCCCAAACAAAGGGATGGGTCCCATTACACCAGGATGCCCTGACCTTTCCTTATGTGATGTTGAATGACTGTGCAACCCTCTCTTCTGCTCTGAATAATATTCACAAACGGGTGAGATCAGCCTTGCCAGTCCCGGGGCTGGGACCATTGCATGACCTGAAACCTGGTGATGGAGTGGTGATAAAGGACTTCAGAGGGACGAAGTGGAACAAGCCCAGGTGGACGGGACCATCCCAAGTGCTGCTCACCACACAGTCAGCTGTAAAAGTGGACAACAGAGCCACATGGGTACACGCCAGCCACTGCAGAAGAGTCTGTTGAACCAACAGACAAGCAGCACAAGGAGGCCCTGGTACAGGAAGGAGATTAAGACAGCATTCAAGAAGCCCTCGGGGGCCTCGTTGCACCGTGAGTGGACACTCTGCTATCAAGATCCCCTTAGGAGGATCAACGAACACGAGCAACGACACATCAACACACACAGCCACATGACAGACTGTGCATTCCAACGCATTCTTCATTCTGTATCTAATTGTGAACCTCATACATGGTATAAGTAGTATTTGCTAGTTTGTCCAGTGACGGAGATTAATGCACGTATTCCAGGAGCAGTGTCTGACACCACAGGTACTCCAGGGGGCAGACTTCTCAGCTGGAAAAATAAGATAAAGAGATCAAACTGTTAACTGGGTTCATGACATATTAACTGATCATTCCAATCACATGGTGATGGCTGAAAGAATACATTCTGACTACACATACACTAGTGTATGATACCTAGCTGATTTAGGGGACAGGACTAAGTGCCTTAGGTGTAGAGACTTGTATGGAAAACACCCAATACCACGTAGTTCATTAACTGACTACTGCCACAGACTGGACAGTAACCAGTAGGTGAACCCTGTATCACAGTATCTCATTATCTCTAGCCATTTTATCCTGTTGTACAGGGTCGCAGGCAAGCTGGAGCCTATCCCAGCTGACTACGGGCGAAAGGCGGGGTACACCCTGGACAAGTTGCCAGGTCATCACAGGGCTGACACATAGACACAGACAACCATTCACACTCACACCTACGGTCGATTTAGAGTCACCAGTTAACCTAACCTGCATGTCTTTGGACTGTGGGGGAAACCGGAGCACCCGGAGGAAACCCACACGGTTTCATCTTATCCTTGGGCATTTTTTTAACATTTTATTTTTACTGCTTGACCATTTAGTAGTTTATTAGATTATTATGGTTTCAGAATGGGATCAGAAATTTAAACATAATGTAAGTAAACTATGTGCAAATATTACAACAAATTCAATATAAAAGATGTTTTTAAATTACAGTTACAGAGAATGGATGGATGGATGGTCAGATCAATTAATCACTTCAGAATCCTGTTCATGAGAGAGAGAGAGAGAGAGAGAGATGCGTTCATTGTTCATTTAAACTATCATTGGTAAGACTGTGAAAGTCTATACGCCCTGTAGGAAATACACACAAACACACACACACTGTTTCAAATCTCTTCACACTGAATAGCAATTTGCTAACATAGCCAGGCCACGCCTTACACATTACAAAAAAGCGGCTCTCTCTTTAAAGCCACGCCCACTTTCTCTGCCACACAGAACACAAACAGAAAGTTCATTTCAGAGAAAACGAAACTCAGCAGAAAGTTCAGAGTCTCTCTCTCTCAGTACAGGAAAATGGCAGAAGCTGGTGTTTCAGTAGATCATTTTTCTGTGGATCAGTTCAGCTGTCCAGTGTGTCTGGATCTCCTGAAGGATCCTGTAGCTATTCACTGTGGACACAGTTTCTGTAAGGTGTGTATTAATGGCTTCTGGGATCAGGAGGATGTGAAGGGCGTCTACAGCTGCCCCCAGTGCAGAGTGACTTTCACCCCAAGGCCTGTTCTATACAGGAACAACATGCTGGCTGAAGTGGTGGAGAAACTGAAGAAGACTGAACTCCAAGCTGCTTCTCCTGCTCACTGTTACGCTGGACCTGGAGATGTGGAGTGTGATTCCTGCACTGGGAGAAAATACAAAGCCGTCAAGTCCTGTCTGGTGTGTCAGGCCTCCTATTGTGAAGATCATCTTAAACCTCACTATCAGTCTCCTGCCTTTAAGAAGCACAAGTTAGTTGAAGCCTGTGCAGAGCTCCAAGAGAAGATCTGCTCTGAACACAACAAACTGATCGAGATCTTCTGTCGTACTGACCAAAGCTTCATTTGTTATTTGTGTACAATGGATCAGCACAGAGGCCATGATACCATTGCAGCTAAAGCAGAAAGAAATGAAAAACAGGTGAGAACTGGACATCATTCTTCTTTTCCAAGTCATTTTATACAAATTCTATTTCTAATCTAATTTCTATTCAGTGGATTTAATTGGTTCTCTGACTGTCATTCTCAGTGAAGTAAATTTTTATTTCCAGTCAAACAGTAATATGTAAAGAAATGTTAGAGGTCAGACCAGTCAATGTGCTTTAAACACCCAACAACCTTCTTCCAGCATTTTACAGCTAAAGTGCTCACGTGACTGTGTTAAAGCTCTGTAACTGGATATCATATTTCATAACATTTAATGATCTACAGGTTAAAAAAAAATCTTTATCTTTCTGAATGTGGAAATTGGGTGTGGTTCTCTTCCGGTGGAATTGGGTGTGGTTTTGAATGTACACACAGCACCTTAAAGAAGTAAACCTGACTATGACTCTGGATTTTACTGCTGAACAAATAACTCCAGGCGGCACGGTGGTGTAGTGGTTAGCGCTGTTGCCTCACAGCAAGAAGGTCCTGGGTTCGAGCCCCGGGGCCGGCGAGGGCCTTTCTGTGCGGAGTTTGCATGTTCTCCCCGTGTCCGCGTGGGTTTCCTCCGGGTGCTCCGGTTTCCCCCACAGTCCAAAGACATGCAGGTTAGGTTAACTGGTGACTCTAAATTGACCGTAGGTGTGAATGTGAGTGTGAATGGTTGTCTGTGTCTATGTGTCAGCCCTGTGATGACCTGGCGACTTGTCCAGGGTGTACCCCGCCTTTCGCCCGTAGTCAGCTGGGATAGGCTCCAGCTTGCCTGCGACCCTGTAGAAGGATAAAGCGGCTACAGATAATGAGATGAGATGAGACAAATAACTCCCATGAATCCAGATGTGCACTGTGCATGTCTCCCCCCTCTAAACTCACTGAGAAATAAAAGGGAACAGTGATGACGCGCACTGCTCTCAGATCAGTCTTCTTCTTCGGTCAGGTTTTATGGCAGTTTACAAGCAAAGTGTATTACCGCCATCTACTGGACTGAGGTGCAATCAAATGGATGTCATTTCAAAGAAAAAATTGAATAAAAAGGAAAAACAACGCAAAACAACAAACTAAATCCTATTTGCTAATTTTGTTTCTTTGATAAATGTTATCATAGCACAAGTGATGTTTTCTGATCTAGGCTCACCTAATAAGGTGTCTAAAGAAAAGGCTTTCTTGACTGCGTTCACTTCCCTCTTCAGTTTTTCTCTTTGTCTGTAGAATTTTAAGCACCTTAAAAGAACATGATCTACATCCTCTCTCACTCCACAAAGTTCACATTTTCCAGATGGATGTTTGTTCACAACGTATAAGCTGTTATTTAATCCAGTATGGCCTATTCTCAGTCTTGTAAACCAAACCTCCTCCTGTCTGTTTGGGTAACTCGGTTTGCTACTTGAGATCTTTTTGTATATTATATAAGTGTCTACCTTTCTTCTCCTTATCCCATTCAGCTTGCCATATGTTAACTCTGTTTAATGAGTACCTTAAAGTGCATATCACAGGTAAATTCAGGAGCAAGATCAGTGTCTCATCTCATTATCTCTAGCCGCTTTATCCTTCTACAGGGTTGCAGGCAAGCTGGAGCCTATCCCAGCTGACTACGGGCGAAAGGTGGGGTACACCCTGGACAAGTCGCCAGGTCATCACAGGGCTGACACATAGACACACACAACCATTCACATTCACACCTACAGTCAATTTAGAGTCACCAGATAACCTAACCTGCATGTCTTTGGATGGTGGGGGAAACCGGAGCACCCGGAGGAAACCCACGCGGACACGGGGAGAACATGCAAACTCCACACAGAAAGGCCCTCGCCGGCCCCGGGGCTCGAACCCAGGACCTTCTTGCTGTGAGGCGACAGCGCTAACCACTACACCACCGTGCCGCCCCCAAGATCAGTGTAATTCTCCTAGTTTATATTAAACTTTGGTCAAATATCTGGAACATTCTGCATTCTCTGCTTTTTTTTTTTAACCTTGCACAATACCAGAAATTTTCAGTTGAAATCAAGCCATGTGAGGCAAATTGGTCCGCCTCTGAAAAAAACTTGGCATTTGAATTTCCCGGCAAACATTGATTTTCGTGATGTCATCTGCGGGACGCCTCCCTCTGAGTCCTACATCAGCGCTGGTTTGTTTCTGAGAAAATGACCTGGTGATTTTCTGCAAATTTCTTCGTTATTGTGTAACTATTAAAATGGTAAACAGATGTATCGTAGGAGGGTGTAGTAACACCAATCATGATGGGATTAGTACTCAACGTTTTCCAAAAGACCGGATAATGAGAGAGAAATGGGAGCGCTTGGTCTACACAGGCTGTGCACTGAAACCGCACAAGCTCTCGCCTGCCGGTGCTTCTGCAGGTGACGTCACAATTCTGGGTTCAGACTCCCTTGCAATTTTTCCAGACGCGTTTGGTTATTTTATTTTTTTCTGCTGTAGACAGATGGCCTTGCGCAAAATTACCCTTCTGGGTGAGTGGGTAAAGGGACATACTTTCATATAAAAAAACTAAATTGGTCCAGAATATGCACTTTAACTTCTGATCTACTGAGTGGAATACTTAACTGAACCTCCTCTTCTTTGTTTGCCTCTTTTGCCAGCTTGTCTGCTTCCTCATTGCCACCAACTCCTTTATGGGCTGGAACCCATACAAACTGGATGGATATTCCCTGTTGACTGATTTCAAATAAGATATTATTCATTTGATTCAATAAGTCCTGTCGGCATGATGATTCTCCACTTTGAACGGATGTGAGAGATGACACAGAATCGGAACAAATAGCTGCTTTAGGGGACCTAGTTTCTTCTATCCACTGTAATGCAATAATAATGGCTGTCATTTCAGCTGCAAATATAGACAGATGATCTGATGTTCTCTTTTTAATAGAGATTTTGTAATCAGGGATATAAACTGCAATACCTGTTTTACCCTCTGAATCTTTAGATGCATCTGTATAAACCTGTGTTGTATTATAGTACCTACTTCCTAAATATTGCTCTACATTCTGATCCACTCCTCCAGATTTAGCTATCTCTTTGGTTTCCATGATCACCGTAGGGGAGCAAAACAACCAAGGTGGAGTTGTTACTAGGGGCACAGTCTTACTACAAATGATATCATCTATTCCCAACTGATTTGCTAATTTGTTACCATCCCATCCAAAGCTACAAATCTGGGATCTGCCATACTCCCAACACTCATTGAGAACTTTTTTAGTAGGGTGTGATGCCTCATGTCCATTTAAATCAATCCAGTAAGCCATACTCAACTTAAGATGTCTGAGGCTTAAGGGCATTTCTCCTGATTCTACTTGCAACGCTGGTATGGAAGAAGTTCTAAATGCACCACAACATATCCTGCGACTTTTAGCCTGCATTCTATTTAGTTCATTAAGCAATGTCTTAGATGCTGAAAGATACACAATACAGCCATAATCTGAAACTGATCTTATCAGTGCAATATACGTAAATTCTTTTAAGGGACATCCCTGAGGCTCCCCAGTTGTACCCTGATAAACATTTCAAAACATTAATACCCTTTTTGCATTTCTCAGTTATTTTCTGAATATGTTCCTTCAATGTTAACTTGACATCAAACCAAACTCCCAAGTACCTAACAATATTAACTTGCTCTAAGGACTGGTTATACAACTTAAGCTCTAGTGTGGGACTTACTCTTTTCTTTGAAAAACAAATAAATTGAGTCTTTTCTACAGACAAATGAAAACCCCACTCACATGCCCATTTTTATACCTTGTTGATAGCTAATTGCATTTTAGTTCTAATATCAATATTTCGTCCTTTTATCCACAAAGCTCCATCATCAGCATATAATGCTCTATTGATTCTCATGTTATCTATTTTATTAAAAACATCATTAATCATAATGTTGAACAGTACTGGACTGCATACACTACCTTGAGATGTTCCATTTTCTATTGAATAGATGTTAGAGAAGTTAACCCCAACTCTTACTTCTATTGTTCTGTCCTTTTGGAAGTCTCTAATCCAGTTAAACATCTTGCCACCAATACCCATCCTATTCAGCTTAATTAACAACCCCTCCTTCCATAGCATATCATACGCTTTCTCTAGATCAAAGAATGTTGCTAAAGAGCAATTCCAGCGTTATGGACATGACACTTGAACTCAAAATGGCAACAAATGACCCAGTGCATGTTTTATTGTCTCCCAGTATTTAAACAGGTGTTGCGTATTTTAAGGCTGTACCATACTGGAGAAGTGATAGAACAAGAACAATTCCCATAGTACATCTAGGGCATGCCAGAAAATGCCAATAAAAGATGCGTTATGGATGTGACAGAAAAAGTATCACTTTTCTTGGGTGACTGTACATTTTTATCAAACTCTGTGAAATTGTAAACCTAATGTCGAAATGGAGATATCCATTTGATAGAGGGGTCCAAGGTGAATATTAAAAAATCTTTGTTTAAAATATTTTGTATTTCATGCAGAGTTTCGGAAGGAAAAGTCAGCGTTATGGATGTGACGAAATTCCGTTATGGATGTGACGCGTCTGAAATAGACATGGCATATGTTTAGAAAATCAGCAATTTAACCACCATAACCCTTTGAAAAACTCTCTAAATATCAGCTAAAACTATCAAAGTTCTTAAATAATATTTAGGATGGCTATTGTTTTGCTGTTTTGTGGATTTTAGCATACATTTCTGTGGCTTGTGGCAATAATATAGAATTGGACATGATCAAAGTTGATTTTAGCTTGGGTTTTACATTATAAGAAAGAGACTGACCGTGACATATTAGGTTGGTTACAAATTGGTTCAACTTATTCACATCTGTAAAATACAGGCCTAGGTGATATCTCTGGGAGTGGTTTTGATGTATTACATGTTGCTTTATTTTTGCATGGTGAAGTTGACATTTACATGGAATTGCCCTAAAACTGATTCTTTATTGACTTGTGCTTTCCTTATTTCATTTTCTAAACCTACAATAGGGTCCACTGTAGTATGTCCACTACGGAAGCCGCTCTGGTGTGGGGAGACAAGACCTCTTTTTTTCAATTTCATACACTAGCCTTCTAGTGATCATTCTTTCCATAATCTTACATAAATTAGATGTTAATGCTATTGGCCTATAAATTTGAACTTCAGTTTTTTCCTTCCCTGGTTTTCCAATCGGAACCACTACAGAATGTTTCCAACACAAAGGCAATCTACCTTGCTCCCAAATCTTATTAAAAAGACTTAAAATTACAGATTCATTAATCATTTTATAACATATACCATCTTTCCCTGGTGAAGTGTTCCTAACCCCATTTAATGCTCTCCTAAGCTCAAATAATGTAAAATCCTTATCAAGTACACTCTCACTTATTACCTGCTTTTCCAGTAACCCTCTATTCTCATCTATTACTTTAACTCTCCAAGACAATTCTTCATCAGTTAAGTTCTGTGAACTATGAACCTTAACAAAACTTTTCGCAAGCATCTCTGCTTTCTCTTGATTAGTTACTGCCTCCACATCATTGTTTTTAATCACAGGTAAGGAAAACTCCCTTCTAATGCTTCCCATCTTTTTAATCACGCTCCAAACATCATCCACTTTGACTTCCGCCCTATTTTAGAACGGAAATCACGCCAATATTTCCTTTTAGCTTCTCTTAGAATTCTTTTAACCTTTTGAATGTGATTTTTTTTTTTGTATTCCATTAAATTGGTATAGGAATGGTTTGATTTAACAATTTTGAAAGCTTTATTTCTAGCTTTAATTGCTTCCTTACAATCATCTGACCACCAAGGTACCATTCTCTTTTTCCCCATCCCAGAAGATTTGCCAAGAACCTCTTCTGCTGACTCATTTGTAATGATTGAGTTTAACTGAGGGCGGCACGGTGGTGTAGTGGTTGGCGCTGTCAATTAACTGCCTTCTTGATATCAAACAGCTGTTTTGATAACTTTCAGTCAGGATTTCGTGCCAATTATAGCACTGAAACAGCACTGATTAAAGTTATAAATGACATACGTCTTAATACTGATGCAGGCAAAACATCGGTCCTGGTATTACTGGACCTCAGTGCAGCTTTTGATACTGTTGATCACAACATACTGCTATATCGACTTGAACACTGGGTTGGGTTGACTGGTAAAGTTATCAATTGGTTAAAATCATACTTAGAAGCTTCTTTGTTACCATGGGAAATTGTTCCTCAACATCAATGTCCTTGACCTGTGGTGTCCCCCAGGGGTCAATTCTTGGACCATTACTATTCAACCTTTATATGCTCCCACTTGGGCAAATTATCAAGAACAATTCACTTTTGTATCACTGCTATGCAGATGACACCCAAATTTATTTTGCTCTATCACCTAATGATTATGCCCCCCTTGAATGTCTCTACCAGTGTATCGATCAAATCAACAACTGGATGTCACACAATTTTCTTCAGCTGAACACAAATAAAACAGAAGTAATTCTATTTGGAAAAAAAGATGAAAGACTCAGGATTACCACTATTCTTGACACAAAGGGGATTAAAACAAAAGAAATGGTTAAAAATCTTGGTGTTTTCATTGACAGCGAGCTAAACTTTGACAGTCACATGAAAGCAATCACTAAAACAGCATTTTATCACCTAAAAAACATTTCCAAACTAAGAGGACTTATGTCAAAAAATGATCTGGAAAACCTTATACATGCCTTCATCTCTAGTAGGGTTGATTACTGCAATGGCCTTTTCACAGGCCTGACAAAAAAGACCATCAAACGACTTCAGCTGGTTTAAAATGCAGCGGCTAGGGTTCTCACACGAACAAAAAGAACAGAACACATTACTCCAATTCTAAGGTCCCTTCACTGGCTTCCCGTAAGCTACAGGATTGACTTTAAAGCATTGCTGCTGGTGTACAAATCTCTAAATGGTACAGGGCCCAATTACCTCTCTGATATGTTGCAGCGGCCTAACCCAATCAGATCTACCAGATCGCAGCAGCAAAATTTAATGGTACAACCAGTTGTTAAAACAAAGTGTGGTGAAGCAGCTTTTAGCTACTATGCAGTACAGCTATGGAACCAACTGCCAGAGGACATCAAAAATGCTCCTGCTGTTGGCAGCTTCAAATCTAGACAAAAGATTTTGTCTGTTCTCAGATGCTTTCTGCTAAATTATTAATATTGTCATCTATACATGTTTTAAACTCTTTACTTTTACAGTCTCTGCATGTTTTAAATTTTACTTAACTTTTATTCTATTTTATTCTGCTGTTTTTTTATTGAACTTTTATTTCATTTTATTTTATTTCTATTTTTTAATTCTTATTATTTTTCTTCCCCATTTATTTTATGTAATTTTATTTTCTATTGATTACTGTTTTGCTTTTACTTCTGTAAAGCACATTGAACTGCCACTGTGTATGAAATGTGCTATATAAATAAACTTGCCTTGCCTTGCCTTGACTTGCTGTCGCCTCACAGCAAGAAGGTCCGGGTTCGAGCCCCGTGGCCGGCGAGGGCCTTGCTGTGTGGAGTTTGCATGTTCTCCCCGTGTCCGCGTGGGTTTCCTCCGGGTGCTCGGGTTTCCCCCACAGTCCAAAGACATGCAGGTTAGGCTAGCTGGTGACTCTAAATTGACCGTAGGTGTGAATGTGAGTGTGAATGGTTGTCCGTGTCTGTGTCAGCCTTGTGATGACCTGGCAACTTGTCCAGGGTGTACCCCGCCTTTCACCTGTAGTCAGCTGGGATAGGCTCCAGCTTGCCTGCGACCCTGTAGAACAGGATAAAGTGGCTAGAGATGATGAGATGAGATATACCATCTAGCATCTCTCTCAAGATTCTTTTACCAGGGTTATAAAAGTTGATAATTTTAATCTTAGTTTTACCAACCCAAATCTCAACCAGAACTGCTTCAACCTCTTTATCTATATTTAAAGCTCTGTAATTAATCCCCTGCTGAATAAATGTGGCCACTCCACCTCCTGCAGTATCCCTGTCTTTACGCACTGCTATGTATCCATATATTATTAAATCAATTGATGGTTTTAACCAGGTTTCCTGGATACAGATAATGTTTGGTTTAACAACTTGTTCCTCAATAAAGTGTTTTAGTTCCTGACCATTAGCAATTAAGCTCCTGGCATTCCACTGTAGAATAGATAAAGTCATTATTAACTGCCACGTGGTGCTTGACTATCAGATACCCCTAATACCATATTGTGAATGGAATCAACTGACAATTCATGAATCTCTAGATAATTTTCCGCTGCTTTTTAAATTATTTTAATTCTATCAGTTCTGCTTGGGCTGAGCAATTAACCACTTCCACCATAAAAGCAATGAAATTTTTCTTCTCCACAATTAAAGTCTCTTCAGTTACTTTACAGCATTTCAGAGTCGTTTGAGTTTGACTCGGGGGTAAAACTACAGGAGTCATACTTCCTTTAACCCTTGATTTTACTTGGTTTTCTTTGTCAACCTCTTTAATAGCTTTGGCATAAGTAACGCTCTCTTTCACCTTAACACTTTGCACTTGAATTGCTCTTTAATACATCTCGCACCCTTTATAGGTCTCACTGTGTTCACCTCCACAGTTACAGCACTTGATTTTTGTTCCTTCCTCACATTTACCATATTCATGTTCGCCTCCACATCTAGCACACCTAGGTTTTGACTTGCACACAGAAGAAATGTGTCCATATCGCTGACATTTAAAGCATCTAATTGGTGGGGGGATGTAAGGCCTCATCATATAACTTAAATATCCAATCATGATCCGCTCAGGCATCTTAACCTCATCCAACACTAACAAGACAGACAAACTCGGTCCTTTAGTTCCATTCCTAATTACTGGCAAACGCTTGACTTTGTTGATTTTAACTCCTTTAACATTGCTTTTAATATCGTCGTCTTACAAGTCAGTCGATACACCTGATATCACCGCCATTACTTTACCTCTTTCTTCCCAGTCTTGGGCTTTAACGTGTTTCCCCAGTAAAGTTTTAAGCTTCATTCATCCCATTCTCTGATCTCTATCTTGACAAACAACTAACAGGTTACCATCTTTTAACGTTGTGACGGAGCGAACTTCACCTACTTGCCTATAAATGGCTTCACTGACTTTCAGTGGGTTTAGTATACAAGGGGTTTGAAATCGGATCACAACTTGAACATCAGTCCTCGATCTTTTTGCTTCATCTTGTTTAGCTTTCACCTTTCTTTTCTTCGATGATCTTTGAACCAAATTCCATTTACCTGACTTATCTTCACCTTCCCTTTTATAGTACTCTCACTGTCATTCTCTTCTGAAAACTCCTCCAAAACATTAGTTTCACACTCATCTAGAACTCCTTTCAATCCATGATCGCACCCCAGTTCACCAAACGCCAGTTGCAATGAATCTGTCGGCTCTTTCACATTCCCGGAAGCACTCATCGCGTTTTTTCTCAGATCAGTCTGTCTGTGAATCCCATTGAAAGTCACAGCTGCCTTTTGAACAGTTTCACTCCAGAGAATATTGCTGAACTACCTTGATGTTTCTGTCACACAAATAACATTTGAAATAACAATCAGTTGACATTTTCACAGAAAACTAAACTTGTAATATCATAAGTGCTGCAAACATATGAAGATAGAAGTCACTTCATTTTGGGTGTCTTTTAATTTTAGTTAGTTCTAGAGGCGATATTTCTAGTTTTCATTGAAATGTTTTTATTGACTTTTTTTTTAGTTTGGTTTTTTTCTTTTTGGCTATAATCGTGTAGAAGATGATGAAATGTATTTAAATGTATTTTATTTGGTCTCAGAATGAGCTAAAGGAGGAGCAGATGAAATCCCAGCAGAGGATCCAGGAGAAGCAGAAGGAGGTGCAGGAGCTGAAACAGGCTGTGGACACTATTAAGGTGAGGAGTGAAGAGTAGCTGTGTTTCAATTAACCTGCTTAAAGGAGATACGCAGAACCATGGCCTCACTTTTTGTTCATAAATGCCTTGAGACCCCAAGAATGGCACAGGAATAGTTTTAATAGTTTAGTTAACAATAAATCTAATATCGTAATATTTATGATTAAAATTATTCATATAGGTAGCGGCCTGAGTGAATGACCTTGACATCTGTAATGTCACAGCAGGAAGGCTATCGGTCTCATCGCCATTTCCGCTATACTAAAACACAGAGCTAACTGCAAGTTCCAGCTTCCATTTTGAGCTAATTTATTGCCATGCCACGTAGATGTGTTGCTGGCCGGTGCAGCAACATGACAGAAGGTGGATTTATGTTGCATTCATGGCCCAAGAATGTTCCAACTGCAAAGATTTGGACACATTTTGCGAGAAATTCACAGGCATATTGGGCACCTACGAAGTGGTCTCTCCTCTGCTCTGCACATTTTACTGAAGACTCATATGAAACCTCTGATCTGTTGAGGAGCGTTGGCTATAAGCCCGGTTTGAAAGAGGGTGCAGTACCAACAATTAAATAAAACTACAAGAAAAGGAAAAAAAAAATTAAAAAAGGAAAGTAAGTTCAGTGGCACCAGCTCTCCCACAGTTTGAGCCGAGGGTTGTTGGTAAAACCCAGAATGGAACGGGACGTGACATATTATCGCTCAGGCAGTGACCTCCCCGTGGTTGTTGCTAAAACCGGCGATGTCCCATCCCGGGTTTTAGTAATTGCCTGAGCCGAGCAGTAATGGTGGAGTACTCAGTATGGAGAAAATGGAGAATGAGTGGAGCAGCCGTCTGATTTCTAAACTGGATATTGTTGCCATCTCGCCCTTGCGTGGAAGAAGCGAATGAACAACTGAACATCAGATTGTTTTGAAACAATCGGCCACAAGATCGGCCTTCAAGAAGCAAGAACGCAGACGGGTAAGCTCCGACTCTCATTTGGATACAAAACAACAAAAACAACATGTTGTTTACCTGCATTTAGATTAATACATGTAACTTGTATTGTGTATTTAAGTTACCGGTCTAAGATTTATTTAATTTGCTTCAGAATGTGATTCTCAGTTCATCTGATTATTTAATGAGCCTTTTGCGTTTTATCAGTGAAAATGCATGCATGTACATGTATGTTGCATAAGTTATAACACCTATCCTGTTTTAATGAGTCAATACAATCAATTAAGTCAAATCAGTCTTAGTTGAGCAAGTTGATAACGGTATTTCTTACTTTCACCATAAATTTTTATTTATATGACTTTGGTCTATAGTTGTCAAAGGCCTCGGCCTTAAAACTGGTTCCCGCAGTGACATCACGCGCTCAGGGCTGGCTGGCTCAGCGGGGCAGCTCCAATGCCAAATTTGCGGTCGAGTTTAACTCTCAAAAAAATATTATGTGATTCCCATTTATGCAGCATACAAGAGTCAAGGATGGAGATGCTATCCACTCAGAAATGTATTTAAAAATGAAGGTTCTGCATATCTCCTTAAAATAATGAACTAAAAAAACAAGGAATGAAAACCCGGGGTTTAACAAAAACAACTCAAATATCTCGAGAGAGAGTTTATTTTTACAGAGTATCCCATTAGACCTCCATTTTGTGTGTGTGTGTGTGTGTACTAACAGAAGCATTCACAGGCAGCAGTAGATGACAGTGAGAGGATCTTTACTGAGATGATCAGCTCCATGGAGAAAAAGCTCTCGGAGATGACTGAGCTGATCAGAGCTCAGGAGAAAGCTGAACTGAGTCGAGCTGAGCGACTCCTGAAGCAACTGGAGCAGGAGATTGCTGATCTTCAGAGGAGAGTCACTGAGCTGGAGCAGCTTTCACACACACACGATCACATCCACTTCCTCCAGGTAACACTCACTGTCTGATCTACAGAGGGCGCTGTTCCTCACAAAGTTTCCTCCTAAAAGCTCATTACAGCAACAATAAATGTTCCTGTCTGAGATCCCAAGTGTGTCTTTGGTCTGATTCAGTCTGAGATTCATTCGTTCCTCTCCTACACTTTTCTCCTTCTCTATTCTGTGTTTCCTCTCTGTAGAGTTTCCCGTCTCTCTGTGTTTCTCCTGGATGTGACGACTCACCCAGCTTCACTGTCAATCAACATCTCTCATTTGATGGAGTGAGGAAATCTCTCTCAGATCTGAAAAAACGAGTCGAGGAAATCTGTGAGGAGGAATTCAGCGTAATCCATCCACAAGGTAAACAAACAAACATTTGTTCTGTATCACAGTAAAGAGAGCCATAAAATTAATGTAACGGAAATAAAACGTAAGCAGGAACAAAACTGCATCAAATCACAAAGCATTAGTATTAGCCTCAGAAATTCATCTCATCTCATTATCTCTAGCCGCTTTATCCTGTTCTACAGGGTCGCAGGCAAGCTGGAGCCTATCCCAGCTGACTACGGGCGAAAGGCGGGGTACACCCTGGACAAGTCGCCAGGTCATCACAGGGCTGACACATAGACACAGACAACCATTCACACTCACATTCACACCTACGCTCAATTTAGAGTCACCAGTTAACCTAACCTGCATGTCTTTGGACTGTGGGGGAAACCGGAGCACCCGGAGGAAACCCACGCGGACACGGGGAGAACATGCAAACTCCACACAGAAAGGCCCTCGCCGGCCCCGGGGCTCGAACCCAGGACCTTCTTGCTGTGAGGCGACAGCGCTAACCACTACACCACCGTGTGTCTCATTTTTATTTCAGTTTTATTTGTTATCTGTTTGACATTTTCTTGCTACAGTCACCCGTGAATTTCCCCGATGTGGGATGAATAAAGTGAATCTAATCTAATTTTTCATTTTCATGCTTTAAACTGTTTTCGTGTCATTTTTCAGTCTCCATTTTGTCTCTGTGTCTCTACAGCTGCAGCAGTTCACATGATTTTACCCTCAAAACCAAAGAGCAGAGAAGATTTCCTGCAGTGTAGGTGTAAAACACACACACACACACACACACACTCTCTTCAACTCAGAGGAGGACCGCCCACATGATGGTCTTTCTTTCTTTCGACCTACAACACACAGAATGTGTATCAATAATAGTTTATTTATATCACACACAGAAATTTAATACATATGAAGGATAAAATTCTGCCTAGAAATAACTAGTAATCTAATCTCACTCGGCAGAAAAAAATAATGGATTACTGTTATAAAGAAGAAAGCTAGTCGCACAGAGGCACAATGATAAAATACAATATTACAACAAATACAAAAAAACAATAAAAAGAGGGAAAGAATGAAATGACAGTGTGAGGAAAAGAGAAAGGAATGCTGATCTGAAGCGATAATCGTACTTTTGATAGAACACTTGAAATTGCTGAAGCTAAGACTCTGGAAAGATTCATCAATACTGTTCCAGAGAGCAGCAGCTTTGAAGCGAATATTAAACTTGCCATCGTTAGTTCTGGCTGAAGGAACACAAAATGAAGATCTCGAAGCCAGTCAAGTTTTATACTTGTGCCTTGATGCTAAAAGTGTCAAAAAGTTATCAAAGGCAGGCAGCAAATAAACTAGAATGAAATTTAAACATAAAAATACTGTTTAAGTAATCTATAAAATCAGAGAATTTCATCATCTCCAGCTTTTTAAAAATAGGTGTGTGTTCATTAAAAGAAGCTAAATTAATAATTCTGACAGCTTTCTTCTGGAGTCCACTTATCGATCAAAGGGTAGCCTCATAAGTATTACCCCAAACTGTAACACCGTATATTAAAAAAGAATAAATAAGAGAGTAGTACAGCTGAGTTAGAATACTTTGAGAAACAGAGTGATGAAGCTCAGCAATAATTCCAAAGCCTCTGGAGATTTTCTTGCTCTACTGGTGGATGTGTTTCCTCCTGATGAGGTGAGAGTCGAAAACTACTCCAAGATACCTGATGTGGTTCTTCTGTTTAATCGGCTTATAATTAATTTTCAGGAAATGGTTCTGCTCAGTTTCTTTTGGGGTGGATTAAAAAAGAACAAAATTTTGTTTTGTCGACATTCAGAGAGAATTTATTTGCACAAAGCCACACGATGATATCAGAATTACTTTATTAATCCCCGGAGGGAAATTCAAATTTGCAAACAAGCTCCCAAATATTGACCAATTCAGAATTTACCCTGGCTTCTAGAGAATCTAAAGATGAATCTGCCAGGAATAAATTTGAGTCACCTGCAAAAAGATGAAAATCAAATATATTGGAGCAACTCATAAAATCATTTATGTATAAGAGAAATAGAAGGGGGCCATGATGTGAACCCTGTGGTACTCCACATGAAATTGGTAAAGAGCTGGATGAAATATTAACGATTGAAACAAACTGACGTCTATTTGATAGATATGAGGCAAACCAATCATTGACAATCCCACGGATGCCATAAGAATATAATTTTTCTTACAAAATATCATGATCTATGCCATCAACGGCTTTACTCAGACAAAGAATGATACCACAGGAAAATTTGCCATCTTCAATTGCTCTTTGGATTTTATCAGTGATTTAGTAAAAGTGCATGTTCTGTAGATCTGTTGTCACGGAAACCAAACTGACCAGAATATATTAAATCAAACTTCTCTCGATATGTATTCAGCCTATTTTACATGAGTTTTTCTAATATTTTTGATAGACCAATTTCTCTTTTGTCAATTTTTATGATTAGAAGTTAACAGTTGAGCTCCTGCTTTAAACACGGGTCTGACACGAGCAAGTTTAAAAGAATCAGGAACAGTACCAGAAGTAAAGGAGAAGTGATATAGGATCTCCACAGGCTTTGAGATTGAGTTTAATATCTTGAACAGGGCTACAGAAATACTAAAGGGGCCACAAGCCTCGCCAGACTTGAGCCGGAGAAAAATGTTTTGAATTTCTTGTGTCCATGTAGGACTAAGAAGAAAGCTGTCACTTGTCAGAGAAGCAAGAAAATCTGAAAATATTTTGTTGACCTTTGGTATTGCTTGGCTGATACTTTTACCAATGTCTGCAAAATAAACATTGAACTCATTTGCTAGATCCTTTTACCTATAGGAGTCAAATGGTTTAGCTTATTTCTCTACACTTTGTATTGAGCATACAGGCACTGATTTCTCATCTTGATCGATTTTCCTATACAATTTGATTTAATAATTCATTGTTCTAAGACTGAGGGGAAATCCAAGGTTCAGATTTGAGTTTGATTTCCTTCCTTGACATGGTTTTTCAGAGGAACATGAGCGGTAATAATTTCATCAGAGTTTTCAAGAAAGCTGGAGAATGTCATGAATATCAGGCTCACCATCGGACTGGCTAGAGCAGTCAATTTGTTGAAAACCATGAATAAAGGCATCTTCATTGAACCATATGAAATCCATCCATTATCCATAACCGCTTATCCTGTGCAGGGTCACAGGCAAGCTGGAGCCTATCCCAGCTGACTATGGGTGAGACGCAGGGTACACCCTGGACAAATCACCAGGTCATCGCAGGGCTGACACATAGAGACAAACAACCATTCACACTCTCATTCTCACCTACGGTCAATTTAGAACCAACAATTAGCCTAACCTGCAGGTCTTTGGACGGTGAAGGAAACCCACACAGACACAGGGAGAACATGCAAACTCCACACAGAAAGGCCCCCATTGGCCACTGGGCTTGAACCCAGAACCTTCTTGCTGTGAGGTGACAGTGCTAACCACTACACCACTGTGCCACCTGCCGTAGGAACTCTCTTCTCTAAACTTGCTTATTCAATGGGGAGGGTGAATTGAGTCAATAGACAAAAAGTTGGGAAAATGGTTAGTTAGGTCATTATAAAATATTCCCATTATATGTAGCATATTTAAGTCATCCGACCATCCATTATCCTTAACCACTTATCCTGTGCAGGGTCAGCTGGGATAGGCTCCAGCTTGCCTGTGACCCTGCACAGGATATTTAAGTGAATTAAAATATATATCGTCAGTAAACATGGTTCAAAAGAATAGGAAGATAAAGTATTGATAAATTCACCTGTAGGTATCTGAGTGTCTGAATTCATCAGATTTAAGTTTAGGTTGCTCACAAAAATACAAAGCTTTGACTCCTCATGGATTTTATCAATTATTATTGAAAGCTTATCCAGAAATGGCTGAAAAGAACTGTTTCGGTGTCTGTATCTCACACCACAAACTATGTTCTTACTGCCTTCATTATGGAGCTCAACAGAAACTGATTCGTCTTGATCAGAAGTATTAAGGTCATCTCTGAGATTATAACTTCAGGAATTTGTTATGAAGAGTCCAATTTGGAGTGTGGGGAAATGTAATTAAATTCAGGTAAGTAAAAATTGACAACTATCTTTGAGTTGAATGCCAGGTTTCTGAATGGCAAAGGATCTTCAATAGATGATCTTAAATACTGATTATGTCTTGAAATTCATTAAATTTAGCTGAGAGGCTCGTGATAATATAGTGAAGGAAAGAGAACAACTTGTCAGATAAACAAGAAGATAGTCATCTATATCCCCTGCCCTACATACCAACTATATACCAAGTTTCAGGATATTGTCATGTTTTTGAAGTTCTGCTGCAGGAAACCAACCGTACCTCTTTACACTGACCTCAGCAGCCCATGACATAAACCCACCGGACCTTTGGTCCAGGTGAGCTCAAAATTAAAATTTCACATTTCTTAGTATCAAAAGGCACATCTACATTACTTCATCAACACATATACCAACTTTCAAGACCAAACCACTCATAGTTTTCAGGTTCTGCTCTGAAAACCAAACCTACCCTAGAGACTAAGTCTGAAATTGTTTCCATGGAAACATGAAAAATTAAAATTTCTCAAATTTCTTCGTATGAAAAGGCACATCTACATCACCTTGTTAACATGTATACCAAGTTTCAAATCCGTATCATGAATTGTTTTGGATATATGCAGGGGTTAAATTGGGCCGGGGCTGTCTGGGGCTGAGCCCCGGCACATAAGCTCGGAGCGGATGGCATATGATCACGCACACATCAAAAGCAACAAACCCTTTTCACGATTTTCAGTTCTGAATAATTAAATATCGTTTTATTAATCAATAAACCCATGACTTTTATGAGATAGATCATAGTTTTCCTGATAACAAGACGACCTGTCAAAGCTATTTAGAACAGAACTTGCGATCAGAGATTCTGGTTTCTGGAACACTGCGTCGGTTGCCAATTCCGCTTTTTATAAGCGACTTTGGGGTTTCTTTTTTTGTGAGCTCGCTTTAAAAAAAAAATCAGAAGTCGTGGTTTGCGGGTTTTTGGGCTTGTGTTTCAGCGTTGTGACTTGTTTATAATTTTCTCCGTACACCGTCTCCCCTTTTACCTGCATACGATCCTAATCCATCAGAGGTGCTTGAACGAACTGTCTGTGCATTTGGCGAGTTCAATTTCCATAGTCCCCAGTTATCGACAGAAATTAGCCAGGGGTAAGGGGGAGATGTCAGTTAAAGTTAGCTACTGAGATTGACCAAAAGTTGAGCCTTAGTGTATTATTAGTGTAATTATTATTGTTATTATTATGTATTCAATTATTTATTTGGCATGTGGTGCTTTTTGTATTGTCTAGAACATACATAAGATGAGCATATTATAGCAGCAAAATAGAAGCACAATCATTTGAATGCAGCAAAACTTTTGCTGCATTCAAATGATTGTGCTTCTATTTTGCTGCTATAATATGCTCATCTTATGTATGTTCTAGACAATACAAAAAGCACCACATGCCAAATAAATAATTGAATACATAATAACAATAATAATAAATGCTTCCAATGTTATAGTGTTGTTTGTATTTGGTTGCATTCACTGCATGAATATATTTGATTGACAATTTGACTGACAGTGTTTTGGCATATTTAACATTTATCCTCCAAAATAAATCAACTGTTTTGGTTTAAGATTGTGCAAGCCTTCAAATTTTCTCACTGAACATTTCTCCTTCACATTTTTCACCTGTAGGCATGTGACAAGATTTAACATGATATTGCTCAACCTACCTCTGTAAAGTCAGCTAACAACTTATTAAAATGCACCAGAATTCAGCAAATAACATGTATGATAATAAAAAACTTCTGGGGGAGGACCCCCAGACCCCCCACTAATCATTTCCTTCAAACCAATGTACAACAACCTGTACAATCTGTTACATTGGCCAACCAATCTACATTCAAACTGCCATAATGTGTAGGGGGGCACTACAAGACACACATAGGCCTACAACACACAGATAAGGTGTATATCTCTGTGCAATATGATATGGCTATCAAATTAGAGGGTTATTTTCCAAAAAGTATATTGGGGCAGGGTGGCGGGGGCAGGGGCGGGTACGAGGCAGAGCCCCCCCCCACATAACCAATCCCAATTTAACCCCTGGATATATGCTCCAGAAACGCACATTGCTCAAAGTCAAAATCTATTACTATGTAAAAATTTGAAAAATACTTTTTTCCAAAAATCGAAAATAGCAAAAGGCACCAGTTCACATGTTGGTTGATATGTATACAAAGGTTCATGAAGATATCTTCAGTAGTTTTAAAGATATGGCCCAGAAACGAAAACGTGACCAGATGGACGGATGGATGGACAGAACCTGTTTCTATATCCTTCTCCAACCTTCGTTTGGGTGGGGAATAATTACGAAGTTCTTGAGAAGAATGAAATTCGTGTGGGGAATAGTACCTAGAATTAATATGACGAGCAGGGGCGGGCCGACCAGGCAGCCGCCCGGGGCGGCATCGCGGGGGGCGGCACGAGAGCGGGCGCGAAAAAAAAAAATGGTCCCCCCCCAAAAAAAAACCCCGAAAAAAAAAAACAAGACGGGCGGGTGTGTGTGTGAGAACATTTTGGATGGGGAAGCCCAATAGACCCTTTTCACTGACGTCACCGGAAGTAAACAAACCCTGCGCCATATTGGAAGGCCAACAAACTCGTGATTAGGGGGAAATAACGGCAGCGCGCGGAATTTAAACCCACGAGGCACTTGATTCATCATAAACCTACAATGGTAAACTTTTGTGCTGTGTTAGGGTGTTCCAACAAAGCTGATGGGAAAGGTGAAAAGAAGTCATTCTACAGAATACCAGCTGTGATTGAGACACAAGGGGAGCAAACTAAGGAGCTTTCTGCCAGGAGACAGAGAATAAGTGCATTACTGAGCAAAGGAGAGCCTGAACGTTGCAACCTCCCTATTGGCTGTTTATTGGTAAAAATGTATCAGTTGTTGCCCCTCCCACGGGAATCATCGCGGGCTCGAGAGACGAGACCTGACGAGTTAGTTTGTTGGTAGCAGAACAAAATGTCTGGACACAAATCGTGTTTTCAGAAAAAGAAAGAAAATAAACGGAGGGTCGAAAATACAAAAAAGGAGGCAGAAAATGCAAAACGAGTTTTAAGGTAGGACAAATGGTTACTTTTTAAGGCAGCCCGCCGTGGCTGCAGGCTTTCAGTTGTCATTGAATGGTTACTTTTCTGAGGCAGCCCGCCGTGGCTGCCTGCAGGCTTATTTATTATAGCCCATTTAGTTAAAATATAAAATGTTTATAGTTATGTGATGGTTGTCCTGATTTAGACTGTGTTTTTTTTTGTTGTTGTGTATTTTTTTTTTGGGGGGGGGGGGCGGTGCGCGATGTTGCACCCGGGTCCAGATTAGGGCAGAACCGGCCCTGGCTACATTTCAGGTGTAGTTTATGTATGTATGTACTTGCATAGATGTGTACTTGGTCTTCCAATATGGCGCTTAACAAAATCTCGCGGCGCGGTGACGTCATGCGGTAGCCCTCGATACCAAAGTTGCGCAGGTGACGTCATCAGTGTGTGTGTGTGCCTAACTTGTCGTAGCCCCATAATATGCACAATCCCGCCAGCGGAACGTTGTACTAGTCATCAAAAAGACTTTGCTACCATAGTACTACACTACTATGACATTACACAGAGTCTTAAGTAATACATTACGACTTGATCATTGCCATTCTGATAACAGCAAGTTTATAACGGGCCGTGTCCGCGACGTACAACACACGACGAGAAATGTTTAAACGACCATGTAAAGCTGTTAACATTCTGTTGGCTAATACAGAGCCCAACGCGGGGTGGCACGAGCGCGGGCGCGAAAAAAAAAAACGGTCCCAAAAAAAAGGTCCCCCCCCCCCCAAAAAAAAAAAAAAAAAAAGACAGGCGGGGGTGGGGCGCCAGCAGGGGGGTTCGCCCGGGGAGTAAATCACTCTAGGATCGCCACTGATGACGAGTATTCACATCAGGATTGAAATCATTTAGGTTTAGTGATAATTCTAATCATCATAATTAATCTCATAATAATTCTAAGCAGGAACAACGTCAGCTTGATTCACGCACAATTATACTGACAAAGTTAAAGACCCACTGACACAACTTTTTACACCACGTAATATGTATATTTATTGTTTTATTGCTGTATTGTGAAATAAAATATCCAAAACTCAACTTGAATAAATGGTCGTCTTTGTAGAAAATCAAGAATTTCAGAGCCGATTTTGTGTTTTTTGCCCTGCCTTCTACAAGCGCCATGAGCCATTTGCCCGTTTTTGCCGCTAGGGCGAGTGACGTTACATCAGTGTATGTCGTTCTGGATTGCATGAAAACAAATCACAAGTAATCTAAATCACAAAGTAATTCTTTTTAGAAATATTTTTGGTATGACATCACAACCATATAATTTAGATTCATGAATTTAAATTTACATTTTGATTTTCCAGATAGATGGACTCTGGTCTTCTTATTTCTTCGTCCAATTTTGGGGTCTGTTTGGCTTGCAGTTTCTGTGAAAAAGTCTCTACAATTCTGAAATATAACAGCCAATATATCAAAATAATTCACAAGCTACATGCATGTGAAATAATTCAAAAGTATTTTGATGAGGCAATAGAGATGCCACAAAACAACAATTCAATTCAATTTTATTTAACACTTTCATGTACAACATACATGTTAACAACAAAATATTAATACAAAAATAAGAATAACATAAAGATACAAAAGAACATTTGAACAATTTCATGGCATGTAGAAGTTGAAAACAATGTCTGCATGGTCTGTGACAAACCTCAGATTCAATATTTGGTATAACCTCCTCTGCATGATCTGGCACATGTACATTGGGTTCTGAGTCTTCTATTTCTTGGAGCGTCTAATTTGAAGAAAGTTGCATTATATTATAGTCTGTCAGTATTTTGATTTCTATAATAAGACACGGAGGAGGGGGTGATGAAAGGAATTTGTTGTAATTTTTTTTTCTTTTGTGGTATAGGAAAAAACATGCCGGATGACATCTTATATCTATCACTCCACACATATATCATGTATATTATCCTAACTAAATATATGAAACAAGGTATTGGCCTTTCAGTTGTTGTACATTACTGGTATTAGCTGCTTTGGCCTATTGATAAGTAATATGCAATGGTATAAGACGCATTTGTGACGTTACAACAAATTTTAAACAACATACATGTATTGAATAACAACACATAGCCACGTACCCTGGCTCGTTCTCTTTTGGCAAAGGCACCACCGGACTTTCGCTTTTTGACCACCCCTTCGGGGGGTCTGCTGTCATCTGTTTCTCTTTTGACAGATTGATTCGGCCCGGGCCTGTCAAACAACGTCGGCACAGCTGACTCCTCCAACACCAGTGGATAAGTTGGATCAAACGTTCTTCGAGTTCTGGACGACAAAGTGAAACAGTGCTCCTCGAAATGTGCTGAACAGAGACGTGACCATTTTGTTGACTTCCAGTTTGCATGCGTTTTGGAAACGTTTCTTTCCCACTCTTTTGCTATTTCAGGGTGTTTTTTCCAAGGAAAGGAATGGAGTTTCACTCCTTCCGACGTGGTGTTAGAACACCCGTAAGCCACACATGTAATCCCTTTTCGGTTAGACGCCATTTAACTTTTTCATGCAAGGAAATCACAACAAAACCACAGCTCAATATCACAAGACTTGTGAAAACTGACCCAACATAGTGACTTGTAAACAAAAACGACACACTGATGTGATGTCACTTCTGGCATCTCTGAATGAGCCCAGTTCATATCCAGGTCAATCTCCCTGCACAAAATTTAAAATTACTTCTGATGTTTAAAATGGACAGTTAAACCAAGAATTAAAACCAGAATTTATCTTTGGAGTCATATATTGTTTGTTTAAAAATGAATACGAAATGACTGTCAGTGGGTCTTTAAGGTCAAAACAGAAAAAGACGCCACGATACAACACTAAAGATTGAAGTATTTTGTGTGTACAGAATGCTGAGGGAAAAGGGAGGAAAAGAAAAAAATGGCTGAATGTGAAAGCTGTTTGGAGTGGTTCCATCAGGAATGTGAAGCGACCCCAGGGCCTGTTTTTCACGATGGGGGGCAGCAACTGCAGAGAATCTAAAGGGGATGAGGTGCAGTGGGTGAAGACGGACCACCAAAAGCAAGATTTTGTTCATTAACTTGGTTATTAATGCATAAACATTTTGTTTTTTTTCTTTCTTTCGCCTCGACTGTCGTGACATGCGTGGATTAAATGTACATTATCCTCGATGCGTCAAGTTGGAGCTTAATCTTATTTTTATGTAATAAAAAAGGGCTTCATATTTAACAACAAATGCACTGGACTTGGAAAACTGATCTACATTCCTCACCACAGTTTATTAACATATCACCATCTTTTAAACTTGAATGGTCTTCAGAAGTCACAAATCTAAGCTTGAAGGTTGATTTTATAGACATGGTATCTACATTTTAAGCTGGGATTTTATAAAGCTCATGAGCTGACATCGTTACTGCTGAGAATTATGGCGATGACACGATCAATCTCAGAATTCCAGACATGATGATAAACAAAAGTACAACACTTATTCAGAAGGTCATTAAAGGAACCGCCTCGATCCAAACACAGTGAGGAGAAATCCTGTTCCTCAATAAAAATCAATAAAGGTTCTCTGAAATGTTACTACGGCTACAGAAGGACTCCGAGTCCAACACACACACGTTATCCTCTTCATGTTTATCTAAACCTTTTGCTGTGCAGACACAATTATACTGAGCATAAATTCATATAGAGACTGTGTGTGTGTGTGTGTGTGTGTGTGTGTGTGTGTGTGAGAGAGAGAAAATAAGAGTACTGAATAACAAAGGTATATAAAAAACTAATGTTTATAAGTTATTTTAAAATGGAAAACTGTGTGAATAATAATGTAAAGTGTCAGAACACTGTTGTGATGTAGGAATTAAAACATGCTGTACATTTCTCTGAACAGTAGGTGTCGCTAGTGAACTCTGTTGAATGAGACTCCGAGTCATGAATCTTTTCGTGAATCACAACCACTGAGCTCTATATAAAACCTGGAGGGCTCCGAACCCATTCCCCTCTGTAGAGACGAGTGAAGCCATCTGGATGCCATCTTACCACTCACATCGCGTGGATTTGGTTTGTGTGTTAAACCGTCGTCTCATCTCATCTCATTATCTGTAGCCGCTTTATCCTGTTCTACAGGGTCTTGGGCAAGCTGGAGCCTATCCCAGCTGACTACGGGCGAAAGGCGGGGTACACCCTGGACAAGTCGCCAGGTCATCACAGGGCTGACACATAGACACAGACAACCATTCACACTCACATTCACACCTACGGTCAATTTAGAGTCACCAGTTAACCTAACCTGCATGTCTTTGGACTGTGGGGGAAACCAGAGCACCCGGAGGAAACCCACGCAGACACGGGGAGAACATGCAAACTCCACACAGAAAGGCCCTCGCCAGCCACGGGGCTCAGACCCGGATCTTCTTGCTGTGAGGCGACAGTGCTAACCACTACACCACCGTGCCGCCATGAGAGATGATAATAATAATAATAATAATAACACAAAAGGCTGTACAATACTTCCTTTCTATTTAGGACAGCTGTTGAAACAGGATTATTTTCTCATGTTATTTGCCATTTTCACTTCATTCTCACAGTCATGTCTTAACAGTATTTATTCATCACATAATTCACTGTCATTTTAGACACAAACGATTCAATTTTGATGCTTTTTCTTTTTAAGATGACACAGTGTTTAGCAAATGGGGTAACTTTTAACGTGGCAAATGTAATAAGAAATACAGCGTCTGACAGTATGGATGCCGGATGCACCATCTGGCCAAATGCTTCAGTGAGATGACGACTGGACTGAACCCACACTCCACAAGCAGTTAACAAAACTCATCTTGCATAGGCGTGAATTATTTTATTTTCCAATGCAAACATCATTCATAATTCTGATTAAAGTTGCATTTGTTTACCACATTAAAAGTTACCCCATTTGCTGAACAGTGCGTGGGCTTAAAAAGAAAAAGCTTCATTCTCACATGTTTTAACAGTATTTATTGGTCACAATTTTGCTAATTGAATCTTTTTGTGTCTAAAATGTGACCAATAAATACTGTTAAAACAGAGGGGAATGGGTTCGGAGCCCTCCAGATTTTATATCGAGCCGAGGCCTCTTTCGTCATCGGTCACGTGGTTCATCTGCCACGCCCCCTTCTACTCCATACGCGCTTCGGAGCCTCACGACAGACAGGTGTCTCACACACACTTCTTATAAATCCTGTGATTAACATCTAACCTGTGGATATTTTATTGTTTTAGATTTCTGTTATCTGACTCTGGATCCAAACACAGCACATCCTAACCTCATTCTGTCTGAGAAGAACAGAGCGGTGAGATACAGTTTATTTCTGACAGCACAGAGATACTCTGATCATCCAGAGAGATTTGACTCCTTGTGTCAGGTGTTGTGTAAGGAGAGTGTGTGTGGACGCTGTTACTGGGAGGTGGAGCGGAGGGGTTTTGGTGTGGACATATCAATCTCATATAAAGAGATCAACAGGAAAGGAGCGGGTAATGAGTGTGGGTTTGGACGCAACAGTCAGTCCTGGAGTCTGGAGTGTTTTTATTCCTCTGTCTGTTTCCAACACAACAACATTAAGACTGATCTCCGCGGTCCATCATCCTCCAGAATAGGAGTGTATGTGGATCACAGTGCAGGAACTCTGTCCTTCTACAGCGTCTCTGACACGATGAGGCTCCTCCACAGAGTCCACACCACATTCACTCAGCCTCTATACGCTGGGGTCGGGATTGGTTCTCACTCATCTGTGAGGTTTTGTGATCCGATGAAAAAATGAAATGTTGGTAAAAGTTGAAATGTTTAGTAAAATTATAACTGAGGTGTCAGATTGAATTTCTCCCTGAAATACAAAAACACTTGTGTGCAGAAACTGTGGCACTAATGAATTATTATTTTCAGAGTGCATCTGTTTTATAGATTAATAAGAAAATAATGAATGAATGAATGAATGAATTTATTTGAATGAATGAATGAATGAATGAATGAATGAATTTATTTATTTCGAACATGTATAAAAATGTATGTAACTATTTGTACATACAAAAGAAAGAAAATGAAAAAAGTGACAAAAAAAGAATAAATAAAATAATATAAAGAGCTAATACATTACAATACACCGCACATTGTTCGAAAAAGGAGTGGGAAGAAGTACAATACTTTTTTTAATTTCCCACCCCTTTTTAACTACCCCGAAATCCAAACTACATTAATACACTTATAAAAATATATACCACATATACACTTCATGATTATCCATATAAATATATAATTACAAAAATAAATATATGCTACATACCATATCCATATACATATATATACATATACACATAAATATCTATATAAATATATAATTACAAAAAAAAAATCTACTACATACTTATCCCTGTAAATATGAAGATATCTATCCCCATAAATAAATATATACCATATATACCATATACTAAGCTAGTTCTAATATAACAATCAACCCTATTCTATTTATCCCTCATCATCCTCATTTAACATATTTCCTCTGCAATATACTTGTTTAAAAATATTTTTTTGTACCTTTTTTTAAACAAATTTATATTTGCACTTTGTTTTATTTCTGTCTCCAGTCTGTTCCATAAAGTCACCCCACAGCTCGATACGCACATGCTTTTCATATTTGTTCGAACCTTTGGTTTTTTAAAATTTAGGTCTCCCCTTAGATTATATCCCCCCTCTCTCTCACTGAACATTCCTTGTATATTTTTTGGCAATAGATTATTTCTTACTTTGTACATTATTTGTGCTGTTCTGAATTTGACCAGATCCATAAATTTCAACATGTGTGATTTTATGAATAGTGGGTTTGTGTGATCTCTGTATCCTGTTTTGTTTATTGTCCTTATTGCTCTTTTCTGTATTGTACATATCGGCTGCAGAGTGGTTTTGCAGGTGTTTCCCTAGACTTCGACACAATAAGTCAGATATGGCAAAAATAATGAGTAATATAGAGTATGCAAAGATTTGCAATCAAGAATATGTTTTGTTTTCCACAGAATTGCCGAGCACTAAGTTACATAAATGCCTTAATGCAGAATATAAGATGTTTCTAGAAAAAAATTCAGACTATTTTAAATGTCTGCACTATTATGAGATTTATTACACTGATATGAAAGTTTAGAATGTCTCAAATTCTGTTTTTTCTTTGGCAAAATCTGTTTCTTCAGAAATAAAACTTCCTCAAACTACTGCGTCTTTCTGTCCTGCTGCTGGTGGAAACACCCTACTGTGTGTAAGAACACTTTTAACAATTTGGTGTCTTGAACCATTTTCTGTAAAAAAAAAATAACAATTACACTCACTGTATTCAAACGCCTTCAAAAAAATATGTAAAATATGGAATAAATAGTTATTTTGCAGGTTTTGGAATCTATCCATATAAAGATTATTTACAAATCATTGTTTTCAGTTTTAATTTCAATTTCCACATACAATATCACCTTTTTCTGATTTGGGGCTGTTTTTCCTCTCAGATGCCTGATTTAATGTCAGTGATGTGTCTCTCTCCCCATGTTCTAAACTCATTTGTACTAGTTTATTGTACTTTAAAACTAACAGATGATGTAATCAATTAAAACAATACAATAGTGCTAATTTTAATTACCAGGGCATAAAAACTCCCTTTGTGTTTCTACTTTTCTATTTCCATTTAAAGGCCAAATGACGACTATTAATCAAACTCAGGTTTATAAAAGATGCTTCATAAACTCAAGATCCAAACACTGTGTCAAAACAAAACTTTATTAAACAGAGATCAGTTTAAATCCCAGAGGGAGCGCTCGTGTCTCTCTCCATCACTACACACTGGGAACTGCACACACTTCAGGCCTCACACACCACACACTGGTTTCCTGTGAGGCCTTCACTAATGTGCAGCTCCACACGTGCGCTAGCGTACGGGGAAAAACCACAAACACCACCGATCCAGTATCGTCAGGATTCTCTGTTCAGACACAAATATACAGTACAAAACAACAAAAAGCAAAATAAAACTACAGTTTCAGATGGAACAGCTGGAAAAGGGCTGATGATCAGGAGAAGGACGCCTGGGATCCAGTCCTGTTCTAAAGGAATGCCATAATTAGGTGTAAATCATGATACGATGATGAGACTTAAGATCGGCCCACGCCTAGTCGAAACCTGAAGAGGTGAATTAAACAACAAAGTGGAAAAGGATGAAGTGATTTCATTATGAACTTTGTTTGGATGACGAGAACATTAATTCTTCTTTTAAGTCTTCTGTAACTGTTCAGGTATTTATAGATTTTATTTTTATAATGTAGTTCACACACACACACACACACACACACACACACTTTTCCCCTTCTGCTGTTTCATTTTATCCTTGGGCATTTTTCTGATCTTTTTATTTTTTACTGCTTGACCATTTTGTAGTTTATTAGATTATTATGGTTTCAGAATGGGATCAGAAATTTAAACATAATGTAAGTAAACTATGTGCAAACATTACAACAAATTCAATATAAAAGATGTTTTTTAGGGCGGCACGGTGGTGTAGTGGTTAGCGCTGTCGCCTCACAGCAAGAAGGTCCTGGGTTCGAGCCCCGGGGCCGGCGAGGGCCTTTCTGTGTGGAGTTTGCATGTTCTCCCCGTGTCCGCGTGGGTTTCCTCCGGGTGCTCCGGTTTCCCCCACAGTCCAAAGACATGCAGGTTAGGTTGACTGGTGACTCTAAATTGACCGTAGGTGTGAATGTGAGTGTGAATGGTTGTCTGTGTCTATGTGTCAGCCCTGTGATGACCTGGCGACTTGTCCAGGGTGTACCCTGCCTTTCGCCCGTAGTCAGCTGGGATAGGCTCCAGCTTGCCTGCGACCCTGTAGAAGGATAAAGCGGCTAGAGATAATGAGATGAGATGAGATGAGATGTTTTTTAATTGTCCAGTCATATGTGACACAACAAATAAAATAAATGACAAAAGAAAAGTACACATGGGGGAAAAGTGTAAAGGAATAGCAGTGTTTGGTCAGATCAATCCCACAGTCCAAAGACATGCAGGTTAGGTTAACTGGTGGCTCTAAATTGACTGGAGGTGTGAATGTGAGTGTGAACGGTTGTGTGTCTCTGTGTGTCGCCCTGTGATGATCTGGTGACTTGTCCAGGGTGAACCCCGCCTCTCACCCATAGTCAGCTGGGATAGGATCCAGCTTACCCACGACCCTGCACAGGATAAGCGGCTACAGAGAATGGATGGATGGATGGATGGTCAGATCAGTTAATCACTTCAGAATCCTGTTCCTAAGAGAGAGAGAGAGAGAGAGAGAGATGCGTTCATTGCTCACTGAAAGGAATAGAAAATGTAAAGTAAATACATGCATGGGTTGGTACCTTGTAATATTGAGAGCCTGTAAGAAAAGTTTCAGGCATGTTTGACCATTTATAAGAAAGTTGTGAGCGTTTTTGTATCGCTGCTCTAATGCCACCAGGAGGCCGCCATGTTGCCTGTTGGAAGGGCGATGCGTGACATCATTTGGGTGCAAGGCTGAGTGTAGCTCTTCAGTACTGAAGGAGCAAAGCGAAAGGTCTGCTAAGGTGAGAATGTCGATTTTTTCACTATACATCTGAAATAGTGTATTAATGAGCTGCAACCCTGACTTTTGGACAAACCTGAACTCTTTACCTGTAAAACGAGGCTGAAACTGCGTTATACTACTCGTTAGTACGCTTAGCATGCTCTAGACTCATTCATGAAAAACTTCATCAAGACGTCCCCAGGCTAGCCGACCGTAATTACCGTGGTAGACAGTCCAACTCCCGCAGCAACGCAGAAAGAGGGTAAACAAGCACTGCTTTACTATACAGGATTCATCTGAACATTACAGCAGGATGCACTTGTACGAGAAAAGGCAGAAATATTGCCAGAAACCCCCGAGCTGCTGGTATGGGATGGATTTATCTGGTAAAATTCATACATGTAAAGGATACAGTATAAATAGCACCGAGGACAACACAAAGTATAAAATACACTTATTTCCAATGTGGTCCTCTTGATGACAGCAGGAAACAATAAAATATACCAGACAATAATAAAATGACAAAATTCCATAAACAATGATGAAAGTCAAACAAAAATATGCTAACTGTAATTATCACAGAGTACAGCTAGATTACAGAAATAGCACCAAAATGATTAGAAATTAGTTACACACAAAACTGGGTTTGGAATTTACTCCATAAAATTTAAGAAACAGGTGAAACAGTTATCACGTGTTTGACGTCACTTACAATCCACGGCCGTATTCGATAAAATGGACCACAGCGCCAGCGACATTTCTTCACTGATTTCCTCGAGTATTTCGGACAGTGACACGAATAACGATGAGGATCATGATAAACAAGCATTACCGTATCAATTAGTTACACACAAGTGAACGATATTTATAGAGTTGTTTTAGTCAGTCATTACTGAGGCTTTTCTGAGAACACTGAATCAAAGCAAGACACCCAACAAACATCGAGCTGCTTAGCTGCATCAGCAATCATTACGTTTATGCTAAGGTGACCAGATTTCTGGGAGAAAAATCGGGGACATTTTGGTGTTTGGCGAGGAAAATAAAACTAGAACCTCAGTTTTTTTGCTCTTAGCGTTCCTGGTTTTGTAGTCTGTCCATAAAGAGCATAAGAAGCATAGGCCTGTAAATTTTTTTTCCTCTCAGTATATTAGTTTATTGAATAGCCCTATATCAGACACAACTGGGCAAAGCAAAATCTTTTGTAGGCCTATGAGATGACTCTTAAAATAAGTCAGCTGCAGCATAAAAACTGCTTTAAAAAATTAAATCCCAAACCAATGGTATTTTACCCAAAATGCACCCCATGACATCCCCTCCAACCAATGAAATGAAAGGTTAGCCTATTTGATTTATCAGCAGCATTTGTATGAAGATGTGAAGGTGATAAGAGCACACACTGTGAAGGATGCACACAATTTTAGAGCTATTTTAAACAAAAAACAAAAACATGTAAAGAAATAACTTACAAAATTATTAGGCTACCGGATGGCTATAACTGTTTTTTTTTTTTTTTTTTAATTTTCAAGTAATTTCTTCAGAATATTTCCAATAAAATATAGTCTTTAAAATCTGTAAAATAAATAAATAAACATGGTATCAGGTATAACTGACGAAGTCTGATGAAGGGATAGAAATGTCTGTAGTTCCTTTATAAGGATAGTGGGTTAAGACCCAGAGTGACATATATGTAAGATAAGATAACTTTGCAGTCTATCCTTTCATGTTTCAGCATTCCCCACTAGAAAACAGACTCAGAGCATTATGCATCCGAAGTGTCGCAACAGTTCAGTGTGCATCTGCGCCGGCTGATGTTCACTGTTGTGCCCGAAATGCAGATCACTGACCGCAGAGAATGCATTGTTTTCAATACCACTGTATATAAATATTGTTTGCGATTGCGTGAAGAAACTGTCAGAAATCCAGACAAATGCCTAAAATGAGGATTAGCCTATTTCATGATCCAGACAGAGGGCTGGAAAACCGGAATGAATGGCCGCCCCTACACTAACGTCGATTTGAAAATGTGTGGCTTTTAAAACTTATTTTGACCAGTAGTCTACTATAGGTTGAATTGGGATTAATTAAATTATAAATGTGATAATTAAATTAATCAATTTATAAATAAAGATCAGTCTCATAAAATCTTAAATTATTAATCTTAATACTCACCATGAATGGTTACATTCAAGATTAATGGTAGCTCTGTATTAGATGGGAAACCCAGTTGTATACAAAAGCTAAATTTTGAAGGAAAAAGGAGTTCTAAATAGTTGACCTTGGGAATAAACAACAGGAACAAGTAAAATGCAATTCAATTTTATTAGCTTTTATTTGTCTACTGCTCACTAATAATAATAATCTCAAAATACCTTCAATGTCGGCAAAGGTAATAACAAGACAAAACAATGGAACAATTACACCTGGACTATAAATTTGAGGGAAAGAGAGAGAGAAAGAGATAGAAGGAAAAAGAAAAGAATCCCTTGTGTGTGCGTGTGTGTGTGTGTGTGAGGCTAGGGCAAGCCGATGCGTGTGTGTGTGTGTGTATGTATCTGTGGGCAGATGCTAACGACTAGCCACTCTGGCAATGCTTAAACAAAATGGCGGTCAGTGCCTAGGTGTCGTATCACAGGTAACTCAATGAGGAAGGTATCAAAATGGCGTCGGAAAAAATGGCGCCTGCAGGCCTAGTCGAGAACACAAGCCTACGAGCTAGCGTATCACCCTGAGGTAGCTAGCAATAAGTTGCTAAGGAGAATCTGACCACGCTACAGCTGGATCCAAACACTGCACTTAACAACAATTTCCAACAGACTATCTAGGCAAAGAACTCAACGCGAGAGAGAGAGAGAGAGTGTATATGTGTGTGTAATAGGTGTTGGATGGAGAGGACTAGGCCTTGTAGCGGTCTAGCCTCGGAGCTTAAAATAAACTTGTCGCTGCGCTGCTAATCAGATAGGGAAGCTAGCAATGGAGTTAAGGAAAGATATCATGCAAGATACCCTGTCTAACAAGTTCAAAGAAAAAAACAGAACCAAAACAAACAATAAAAACAAACAAACACCTTCCGTGTCTGAGCGGGTATGCTAAATAGCTCAAAGCTTAAACATGACCCTAACAACCATCTGAATAAGCTACAAATTAAAATTTGCCCAAGTGCCTACTCAATGCGATGGAAGTTCTTTCTCCGATGTCCGCGCTGAGGGTCGCGGTCCGAGGAGAGGAGGTTAGCGGCGCGTTGCGTCCAACCGCGGCTAACGAAGCAGGGAGATGGAGGCCTAGCTGGCCCACGGTGCTTCAGGAGAAACCTCCGGTGATGCGTCGACGAGAAAAAGCTGAGAGGAGCGAAGCTGTCCGCAAATGCCTCTTAGCGTGGAAAACTACTTAACTGTAGTTAAACTTTGCAAAGGTTTAGAATCAAAACCACTATAATCGCTGAAACTTAGCGGGTCGTTCAAAAGTTCGGCCGAAACTAATTTGAACAGGCTGTTCTCAGACAATAGCGGTTAGTCTCAACACTGTAGGCGAGCGTGCCAACAGTCCGTCCGACCACTCCAGTAGCCAGAACACAAGAGGACGAATCGAGGCGCTCTCGATACAATTAAAGCAGTTCCACTTCACGTCACATCCGGGTGGAGCGCGCAAGGAATTGTGGGATCGTTATAGGGGGCGCTGGCGAGTTACCAACACTACTATTGCAATGGTTGCAAAATCATAGGCTAAATGCACTTATAATAGCCATTATCAGTCCCCCCAGGATTCCGCGGGCCTTTTTTGTGATTGTTGCGGGCTAAAATGTCTGATGTTGCGGGGGTTTTCCAAAAAATTGCAATGAAAGTTGCGGTGTTTTTTAGGTTTTTGTTGCGATTACATTGCGGGAGGAAGTGAAAGTTGCGAGAAATTGTTGCGATTTTCTCTTTTTGTGATTAAAATTGAGTGATATGTGTTGCGCCCGGCTCTGCTGTGCTATGGCTGCCTCATTCCTCCTACATATTAGTTATGAGTGGCCCGGTCTTCCAGCTCCCAGGCTGCAGGGGGAGCTGATCAACTTGGCTGGCTGGCCATGGTGGCCAATAGGCCAGCTGATTGGTAGTTGGGTGGAGGGGTTTAAAAGCACCTCCTCCAGGTCTGTCTGGTCTCTCATTCTTGCTCTGGTTTGGCTGCTCTGGCCCTGTGGCTACGAGGGCTGGCTGCAGCCTCTTCTTTGACTCTCTCTCTCTCCCTCTCCCTTTATCTTTTTACGCACTACACTGCATGAGGCTGACTTTCACTACACATTTGGGTAGCTTACATTTACTGATTGGGTTTGAATCTCTTTTAATAAATGATCATAGTATAACGTTACGTTCGGTGTGGTCTCCTCTATGTTATCTCCGCTTTGAGCCAAGTGGGCATAACATATGGGGGCTCGAGCCGTCTTTGTTCCCGACGTTTTCGTTGTTTAAAAAGATACTGTATGTAGTTCCCTAGAGTTGTGAACCGCCATATGTTTTGACTAGGCTGCTCTCATTGCTATTGGTAGAGCGTGAGGTGTGTAGAGCGACGTCATTGGTCTCAAGTTTTTGTGAATGAAGGAGACGTATGTTTGGCCTGCCGGCTTCTCACAGTGTTTGTTTTGGGGGGATTTACATCGTAAGTGTAACGTTATACATGTTTGATCGGGGAAGAGTTGAGCAGAATAGAGCATTTAGTCCAACCAGTTTTGTTTATTTTGTTTCTTTTTTTGCGAAGTGTATTTGTGATCCCGTAACAGGGTATCAGCGTGCAGAGCCTAGCCATCCCCATTCTAGAGCGTTTCGGCGCTTGGGTAGGCCGTAGTGTCACTGGAGCCTGGACCTTGGGCACCGCCGTGGATCTCCGTGCTGGATCGATTAACGGGACAGCTTGGCTCCAGCGGTATAGGTGAGTGAATCCTTTTGGTTCGCTGATCCTCGGTTCTTGGGCTCAGTGTGAAGATAGGTTAGTCTAGTGGTGGGTAAATGTTTAGGGGGAGCTCTGCTGTTATTTTGTTGCGTGTATTACAGATCACTTTGCCTGTAGTTTATCGTGTTTGGTTGGTTAAGTTAACCTGAAAGGCAACGTGTGTTTCTGTTTGTTGCGCATTTTTTTTTTTTTTTGATCGTTGAGTGTTGTCAAATTAGCATTAGAAAATGAGCGTGTTTGATGCTTTCGTTGCGTCCCCATCTGAGGCGTTATTTGCGGTTTTAACTAAAGAACAGTTGAATAGTGTAGCCGACCATTATGGGATCGAAGTAATGTTGCCTAAATCAGCAAAGAAAGATGAACTTGCTACATTTATTTCTGAGCGCTTGAAGGAGAAGGACGTATTGCCTGGTACCAAGCCACAGGAGCAGACGAGTCAGGGGGCATCTTTATTGAAAAGTCCTTCGAGTCCAGTAATGCAATCGGGGCAATCTAGCAAATTATCTTTCGAGCAACAAAAAGAATTGCTGCAAATGCAACATAACTTGTTAATGGAACAAAAACGATTGGAGGCTAATGAAAGAGAAAGGGATCGTCAGTTGGAGTTGAGACGTTTAGATCAGGTCCGTGTAGTGGAGCGAGAGAAGCTTAAGGTCTCCTCGCCATCGGGCCTGGCCCATATGGTTAAATTCCTTCCTAAATTTGATGAAAGAGATCCTGATGTGTTTTTCTCTTTGTTCGAGAATGTGGCTCTTGATCAGGAGTGGAGTGATGAAGAGAAAGTGTTACTATTACAGACAGCTCTGATTGGGCGTTCGCAACAAGCTTTTATTGCTCTGTCGCCTTCCGAAAGGAAGAGCTATAAATCGGTTAAGGAGGCAGTGTTGAAGTGTTATGAATTAATTCCCGAAGCTTACAGACAACGATTTCGTTCATGGAAAAAATCTGATAAGCATACACATGCCGAACTGGCTAGAGATTTGTCTAGTTTTTTCAACCGTTGGCTTGTAGCTGAAGGTGTTGAGTCATTTGAGGCATTGCGCGACTTAATGATTTTGGAGCAATTTAAAAATCTGTTGCCTGATCGTATGTGCACTTATGTTAATGAACATCCAGTAAAAACAGCGTCGGAGGCTGCTGCTCTTGCAGATGGGTTTGCTCTTACTCATAAGAATCAGGTGCGTGATTTTGTGCCATGGCAAGGGTATAACCGCGGGGGGCAGCGCTTTAACTACGTTAATGCTGTACCATCTATGTCTGATTTAGCCACTCCAACAAATTCTGATCAAACACAAAATCGTAACGCAGAAAATTGGCCTGTTTGTCATTTCTGTCTGGAGCCAGGTCATTTCAAAAGAAACTGTGCGAAAATGTTGAACGAACGTAGAAAGAAGAATGAGCGTGGTAAAGTGGGGCTTTGCGCATCTTCTATCTGTGCTACGCGTCAGTGCAAGGGGGTGGTAAAAACTGATGGGCGTTCGTTCGTTCTAGGAAAATCTGATCAGACGTCTTGTGCTGTATCGAACGAGTTCAAAAGTGGTGTAAAGGGGCAGTGTGATGAGCGTGACAAAACAACTGTGGCCGACATGACGGACTATGCTCCGTTTGTCACAGAGGGTTTTGTCTCGCTGGTTGGTGACACTCGCCGTGTTCCGGTAAAGATCCTGCACGATACTGGGGCGTCTGAGAGCTTTATATGTCAATCAGTCCTGCCTTTCTCGTCTACTTCAGACACGGGGAACGTTGTGTTAATTCGGGGAATTGGGCTGCAGGCTTTTCCAGTGCCGTTGCATAGAATGCAATTATTTTCTGGTTTTGTGAATGGCGAAGTAACCATGGCTGTGCGTCCATCTTTGCCCATAGATGGAATAGACCTCATTGTGGGAAACAATCTGGCTCGTGATTGTGTTTTTCCCGAGCAGGTTGTGCCGCCGCCAGTGGTTAGAACCAAAGTTTCACCATCAGCTGAGCTAGTTAAGTGTGGTTCAGATTTTCCAGAGGTTTTTCCAGCGTGCGCTGTGACGCGCGCCATGGAGCGTCGGGAAGCTGCGCAACCGTCTGACGAATCTAAAACCACTTTAGCTCGACTTTTCATTCCTGAACTTCCGGCGTCATTGTCTCGTGATGACATTGTTGTGGCCCAAAAACACGATCAGGGGTTGCAGAAATATTTTGATCTGGTTGCTGATAAGGATAATACGGGTCATGGTTATTTTTTGCAGAATGATTTGTTACTTCGTAGGTGGTCGCCTACTGCTGACACTGATGTGGCAGGTCAGGTCGTGCAGGTGGTGATGCCTGAGGAATGTCGGGACAAAGTGTTGGCTACTGCGCATGGGGACATTTCTGGTCATTTCGGGGTCAAAAAGACTTACAATCGTGTGTTGCAGTACTTTTTCTGGCCACGCATTAAAAGGGATGTTGCGCGGTTTGTGAAGTCGTGTCATGTCTGTCAGATTGCAGGAAAACCTGACACTGTCATTAAACCGGCTCCATTACAACCTATAGCATTGGTGGGCACTCCCTTTGAACATCTTATCATCGATTGTGTAGGTCCTTTGCCCCCCTCAAAATCTGGCTGTGTTCAGTTGTTCACGGTAATGTGCCAAGCCACCAGGTATCCCGCTGCTTATGCGCTTCGAACCATTTCAACAAAATCCGTTGTTAAGAGTTTGACTCAGTTCATTTCAATCTTTGGGCTACCTAAAGTCATTCAAAGTGATCGTGGCTCGAATTTCACTTCAAGGACGTTTGCTGCTGTGCTCAAGCAGTTGAAAATACAACACAATTTCAGCTCTGCATATCATGCGCAGAGCCAAGGCGCGCTCGAACGTTTTCATGCCACACTCAAGTCTCTTCTCCACGCGTATTGCGTGGAGATGAAACGTGAGTGGGAGGACGGTTTACCGTGGTTACTAATGGCTGCACGAGATGTGGTGCAGGAAAGCACCGGCTTTAGTCCCAATGAACTGGTGTTCGGCCACAAGGTGCGAACTTCCTTGTCTGTGTTGGCAGATGATTTGGATACATCGGATCCTCCTGAGAATTTGGCCAGTTACGTTCTGGGCTTTAGGCGCAGACTGTTTCTGGCGTGGCAAAAAGCTAGCGAAAATTTGACTGACGCGCAAAAGAAAATGAAACACAACTATGATCGCAAGGCTGAGGTGCGTGTCTTCAGCCCTGGGGGTCAGGTTCTCGCGCTGTTACCCCTTCCTGGTTCTCCATTCGCTGCCAAATATTCTGGTCCATATACAGTCGTTCGGCAGGTTTCCGATGTAAACTATGTTGTCGCTACTCCTGAGCGTAGGAGAAATACGCAACTGTGTCACATTAACCTTTTAAAGCCATATTTCTCTTCAGCTCAGGTGGAGAGGAAGGCTGAGGTTAAAGCTGTTGGTTTCGCTGCGGTGGAGTGTGCTCCTCAGGCTCCGGTGGCAGGGGAGGATGGTGTGCGCTCTCCTGATGACGCGATTTTGCATGCACGTTTGAATAACTCTGAAACTTTAGCTGACCTGGATGTTTTTTTCAGTCATTTGGAATTACATAGGCGGGAGGAATTAAAAGTTTTGATTTTGGAATTTTCTTGTTTGTTTTCAGATATACCGTCTTGCACCAACTTGATGGAGCACGACATTGATGTTGGAGATGCAACACCTATACGACAGAGATTCTATCGCGTGGCACCCGACAAGCATCAGAGTTTAGATGAGAGTGTCCAGTATCTACTTGATAATGGGCTAGCTAAGCCATCGTACTCTAGTTGGTCGTCCCCGTGTTTGCTCGTTAAGAAATCAGACAACACCTTCAGATTCTGTACTGATTACAGGAAAGTGAATGCGGTGACGAAACCAGACTCTTACCCGTTGCCTAGAATAGAAGATTGTATCGATCAAGTTGGTGCAGCATGTTTTGTTAGTAAATTCGATTTACTTAAAGGTTATTACCAGGTTCCGTTGTCTCCTAGGGCTCAAGAGGTGTCCTCTTTCATCACCCCTACTGGTCTCTACTCTTACACCCGCATGTCGTTTGGGCTGCGCAACGCCCCCTGCAGTTTCCAACGACTCATGAACCGAGTCGTTGTGGGACTGGAGGGGTGCGCGGTGTATATTGATGACGTCGTTTGCTATGCAGATACATGGGAGGTCCATCTGTCACGCATTCGGGCACTGTTTGAGCGGTTGGTGGCAGCAACCCTCACAGTGAACTTAGCTAAATGTGAGTTTGCTCAAGCTACAGTGGAATACCTTGGTAAGATAGTTGGTCAGGGCCATGTTCGACCAGTTAGGGCCAAGGTCTTGGCGATAGATAATTTTCCACCTCCAGCGACAAAAAAGGAACTGATGCGTTTCTTAGGGATGATCGGGTATTACCGGAGTTTCTGTTGTAATTTTTTTTCTGTTACGGCACCTTTGACTAATTTACTCAAAAGTTCAGTGAAGTTTCAGTGGTCTGCTGAGTGTCAGCAGGCCTTTGATAATGCCAAAGCACTGTTGAGTTCTGTGCCCGTCCTGGCGGCTCCTAGGCTGGATGACCCGTTCCAGTTACAGGTTGACGCTAGTCAGGTTGGGGCGGGTGCAGTTCTTTTACAGCGGGATGTAAATGGTGTGGATAGACCAGTCTGCTACTTTTCCAGAAAATTCAACCGTCACCAGTACAATTACTCTACGATCGAAAAGGAGGCTCTTGCCCTGGTCTGGGCCCTCCAACATTTTGAGGTTTATGTTGGTGGTGGTGTGCACCCACTTATTGTTTACTCTGATCACAACCCTTTAACTTTTCTTTCTTCTCTCCAGAATCCCAACCAGCGCTTGATGCGTTGGGCACTTTTTCTACAGCCCTACGAGTTGTCCATTAGGCACATTAGGGGCGTGGATAACATCATGGCGGACGCCTTGTTTCGGGCGCCCGAGTAAAAGGGGTGTCCTCCTTCTGTATCGTCTTCACCTCTTCTCACTTGGCTGTCTAGGCGCCAGGTTTAGCTGGGTGGATGTGGTGAAGGACTGTATGGGGGGGGGACACACTGTTGGGGTGGTGGAGTGTGGGTGTGTGAGTATATGTGTATGCATGTAGTTAATGGCTTTCAGGATAACTGTGTCTAATGTACTGTAATGTTTTTTAATGTTTTAGTCAAGTGTGTGTTTGTATGTTGGGGTTAGGATTGCGTGTGGTCCCTGTCAGAACCCAGGCATGGGTGTCTGTCTTATGGGGGGAGTGATGTTGCGCCCGGCTCTGCTGTGCTATGGCTGCCTCATTCCTCCTACATATTAGTTATGAGTGGCCCGGTCTTCCAGCTCCCAGGCTGCAGGGGGAGCTGATCAACTTGGCTGGCTGGCCATGGTGGCCAATAGGCCAGCTGATTGGTAGTTGGGTGGAGGGGTTTAAAAGCACCTCCTCCAGGTCTGTCTGGTCTCTCATTCTTGCTCTGGTTTGGCTGCTCTGGCCCTGTGGCTACGAGGGCTGGCTGCAGCCTCTTCTTTGACTCTCTCTCTCTCCCTCTCCCTTTATCTTTTTACGCACTACACTGCATGAGGCTGACTTTCACTACACATTTGGGTAGCTTACATTTACTGATTGGGTTTGAATCTCTTTTAATAAATGATCATAGTATAACGTTACGTTCGGTGTGGTCTCCTCTATGTTATCTCCGCTTTGAGCCAAGTGGGCATAACATATGTTAAATATTAAGTTATGACTGAAAAACTATTGATTAAAAAAACAAAGACACTGAGAAATGGTCCTATAAACAACTTTACCAATATAAAAGATGCAGAAAAATAGGCTTTACTTATCCAAATGCACCTGTTGGTTCAAAAGTTAAAGTGCATAGAACCTCACAGCACAACATGAAGTTACCTTAAAATATAATATAAATGCCTCAGCTTTCATGTAAGAAAAAAAACTATTAATACTAGTACTGTGTGCAGGCAGTCTCTCCTGAAGACTAAATTAAACAATAATTATAAACTAATAAAATAAATGGCTCAGGCTTCATAGAAGAAAAAAACAATTTGAACAGAATCTCACAGTATGATGCTGAAGCTGCCTAAACAATGGAAAATAAAATACCATTTTGGCAAAAATGTTGGCATCCATTAATTTCTTGTATTAAGTAAAAAAAATCATGTAAAGTGCACACAGTCCTTCACTGTAAACATAACACACTTTCAGTAACAGAATTTAAGCCTATATAAACACTGACTCGCACATCATGCAGTGTTGCCAGATACTGCTGGCGTTTTCCAGCCCAGAATGTGTTCAAAACCTGCCAAAATGCACTTAAAACCGCCCAATCTGGCAACACTGCGCACATGCTGCTTCTCTTGAACGTATAGAGGATGTGCAGTCACGTGACCCGTCCATGTTTACTCCGCCTACTCCACCATATTGGACGGCTTCAGGATTGTTTACCTTGCGTGAGCGTAATGGATCCAGGGAGTAATCCCCAAGAAAATCCGGAAAATACCCCATCTACATCGTGCGATAACTTGTCTAAGTTTGTTCAGCATCTTGAAGGTGACGTGAGGCAGCGTTACGTGGAAAAGTGTTCCAGGTTGGGGATTGCAGATCCGTACAACTTGCTGCAATCCTCGTTCAGGGAAATTCGGAGCTGCGGCGCCGGCGATTTGCCTGATCTGGCCTACCACGACATTTACAATTTTCTTGTTAATCGTGAATCGTGTTACACTGGCAAAGCCCTCAAAGCTTACAAGAGCCTGGACGCTTATAAATATTTTGTTGCGGGATGGGTATCCCAACTATACCTCTGGAAGGTTCCGAAGAAGAATGTCTACTTGATAACCTCATGGGTAAGTGGCATTAAGACGTTTATCATAAAGAGACTATGCAGGACATTTTATTGTAAGAATGTTCAAAATCTAAACTCAGTTCCAGATAATGACAGTGTTGTAAATATGTATCTAGACACTGTACTGTCTAATTTCTAAGTATGCAGTTATCATTCAATCTGAAAATCAACTTAACAGATGTACTAGGGGTATTAAATTAGAAGATTACACCTACCTGATATGAAGTGTTCACTACAAATTTGACTGGTAGAACTGGGGTACCAGTTTTCTCTTCGCACAGCGGACACCCATTTTGCGCGTCTCTCCTCATCTGCAGGGAATCTATAAAATGACAGGCCCTCCTTTTGGCCCTGTCTATTGGTACAACCAAATGCTGAACAAGATATAACCATTCTCGAAAGATCTCCTCCCACACACTTGATAATTAGAACTGGTTCGTCTAAGTTCTATGCGCGGCCATGCCATCCAAGATGGCAGATAAACAAATATCACGTGACCTCGTGACGTCACGTGCACGCTCTCTATACACGGAAGTAAGGAGGAAGGTAGTTTGTCGACGTCACCTCAAGACGACGCCAACGATTGGTCAAATTTGCGGGAAAGTTGCGGTGATTGGATATAATTGTAACACCGCCCTGAATTCGCGGGGATTGGTTGAATTTGCAAATCACAACATCCTGGAGGGTCTGCATTATGTTGTCTACAACAGACAAGACTTGATTGAACTTAATGAGTGCTCGGGAAAAATGCCGAGACCAAACAACGCAGTCCTTCCAAGACGTAGCTCTTCTCGTGAACGACCTGAATGGATTGGTTTTATTTAATCGATGTCGGCTATGCCATGCTTTGTTTCATATGGAAAAAAAAAGAGAGAGATTGCAAACGCAAAATAGACACTCACGAGAAAAGCCACTGAGTCACCTACCGGTCTATGAAGACAACCTGTAACTTATACCAGGATGACGAGGAGCCGAACAAGCCGAGGATCTCTAGAAGCGTGCGGTTCTGTCAAATGTTGTTAAACATTATCTGATGTAATGATCACATGGCATGATCCACCTATAGGGGCACTTGAAAGCCAGTGTCGTTCTGAAATAGGATTACTGTCAAAGCAACCCACACACGTCTTCTCCTATAGGCTACTTTCAAAGACCTCTGTCACTCGATCGGAACTGGGGGTTCGTGGCCAAAATCGGGGACATTTTCGGGGACAGGTCATTAAAATCGGGGTCTGTCCCTGGAAATCGGGGACGTCTGGTCAGGAACTCAAAATAACATAACGCTTAATAAAAACTTAGGGAAGCCATAAAGTGTTATCTTACCCTTTGAATTTCTCTTTTGCGGACTACTGACCACAGAGCATTTTTTAAGGATTTTCCACTAGGAGACCAACTGGTCTGGGCAATACAATCACAGGCCCCAGAGTCCATGCGGCTGCACCGCTGGGGCTGCACCACTGCAGCGTATTCTGTGATGCAAATTGCCTCATTACGAATCCTTGTTTCAGCCAGCATAATATCAACATAGTTAATGCAGTGCCAAGTTACCATAACTTCATCATAAGTATGGTAAAATACTAAAATTACACTGAGTTTAAGTTATTGTTTTATCAACTTTCATAATATTATGTATTTTAAGAAACAGTGAAATATAAGAAATAAGAAAATCTTCAATTTTATTGCTCAATGTGAAACATAGTATCAAATAACTGTGTATATTTAGTCTATAATTTGGAAATTGGAACAGTCTTGACAACCCAAATTCAATATTTCTTAAACATTCCAATCCAAAGAAAACAGTCTTATGAATTTGGACCAGCAATTCAAGCATCTCCCATAATCCCATTTCAGTGTTACCTTTCAGCATCAATCTAACATAACTTGGTTTAAAATTTGGTCTCCCAGTGAAGCTGGTTTGGCATTGACTAGGAGACCAAATCTGGCCACTGGGAAACCATTTGGTCTCCCAGCCTCACCATTTGGTCTCCTAGTAACTATGTTAAAAAATGCTCTGAGTTGTCTCGTTTGTAAGCTTCAAGTCTTACTCACTATGCGGAGCTTCCATGTCTTGCACCCAAATGATGTCAGAATTGCCGGAAACGATCGGGGGGGATTTTCTGATTGGTTAAAATATTTTCAATGGTGGTCTCCATGAACTCATCCATTCGGCATAGAAACTGACTTTCAGAGATGGAGATCTTTGTTGTGTGAGCTCCTAATTTTCAATTATTCACATGAATCGTTAGTTTATAATCTCTTTTATAAAAAGATGGCGGCGCGTGCAGACACAGCGGCTCCTCTCTGTCCCGATAATGTGGTGTTTACATGTTTGTCTTTGTCGGGGTGCTCGAGTGATGGTATGTTTTCGTCGTGTTTGTCCATCCCGAGGCGCACATACAGCCGTGGGACTCTTTTTGACATTGGCAACACTTTTTTCTGTAAGTTAAACCCGGCACACGCTAAGGAGCTACATGGCCTCGGCCTACTCCGGTGGCCCGCTTTGACATCAACCCCCACTACTGCTGCACGCCCGCAGAGGAAGCGCCGTAGGCGGTGCAAGAGGAAGCAGAAGCGGGGAAAGTGCGGGGGTATCCGGGCCAGGCTAATGGATAATCCACACAAGCCGGCTATACCGTCCATCGTACTTGCCAATGTACGCTCCTTGGATAACAAACTAGATTATATTCACCTTTTGAGAGCGACCCAGCAGGCTGTGAGAGAGTGCTGTGTTTCTGTGTTCACGGAAACATGGCTCAACGACAGCATACCGGACTCTGCCATCCAGCTCGACCGGCTAATATGCTATCGAGCAGACAGAGCCCTCATTGAAGGAGGTAAGACCCGCGGCAGTGGGGTCTGTGTTTACATCAGGGATGCTTGGTGTCAGGACGCTGTGGTAGTTTGCAGACACTGTTCACTCCTTGTGGAGTTTATGATCATCAAATGCCGGCCCTTCTATCTACTGAGGGAGTTTTCTGCCATCCTGCTTGTTGCAGTTTACATTCCTCCCAGCTGCAACAACAATGATAGGGACAAGGCACTGAGTGAACTGTACTGCGCCATCAGCGACCAACAGACAGCCCATCCAGAGGGACTTCTCATCATAGCTGGGGATTTCAACCACGCAAATCTCAAAACAGTGTTTCCTCAGTTACATCAACACATTGACTTTGCAACACGGGGAAACAACACACTGGACCAGGTTTACACTACACTGATGCCCCTTTTCCACCAAAGCAGTTCCAGGGCTGGTTCGGGGCTGGTGCTGGTTAACAACTTGTTCAACTTGCGAGCCAGCTGAGTTCAGCATTTAACACAATCATCCCTCAGCAGCTGATACAGAAACTGGACTGTCTAGGACTAAACACCTCCCTCTGCAACTGGCTGCTGGACTTCCTGACCGGAAGACCACAGGCAGTCCGGGTCGGCAGCAACACATCCAGCACCATCATACTGAACACAGGGGCCCCCCAAGGATGTGTGATCAGCCCCCTTCTCTTCACCCTGCTGACCCATGACTGCACACCAACACACAACAGCTACCTCTTCATCAAGTTTGCGGATGACACGACTGTGGTGGGACTCATTAACAACAATGATGAATCATACTACAGGGACGAGGTGAGCCAACTGGCCGCATGGTGCAGAGACAACAATCTCTCTCTTAATGTGGAGAAGACAAAGGAGATGGTTGTCGACTTCCGGAGAGCCTCCACTGACCATCAAATTTCTGGATGTTTGTCATGTTAATGAGATGGTAAGATATTTTGTCTGTCTTCCTAGTTCGTTCCACTAAATCAGATATAAGGAATATTGGAAAGTGATCCTATATGTCTGTTACCATAATCCCAGCCGTGTAGTCGATGTTAAGTGTGTTTGTGTATATGTTATCAGTTAAGGTAGCAGAGTGTGGGGTAATCCTGGTAGGCTTGTATACAAGAGGGAAAATGGAGTTAGAGAAAACGTTATTAATATGTGATCAGTAGTAGGGGAATGTGAGGTTTTAAGTAAGTCTATGTTATAGTCTCCAAGAATGTAGCAAGTACTCTTTTCTTTGTTGATGTTATTCAGGCGTTCTGTCAATTGGTTATTAAACTGTTGGATGTCTGTATTAGGAGGACAGTATACGCAGCCAATGGCGACTTTTTCCCCTCATTACCATTTGAAAACAGTTCAACAAAAATACACTGCATGCCCGATTCATCAATTTCAAATTCCAAGTCGTTTCTTTCTGTATAAGATAAATCATTTATGTTTAGAGAACCCCCCCTACCTTGTTCAGTCTACAGTGATGAATACTTTTATACCCAGGTATGTTATAATTGTGGATTGTATTTTCAGTTAGCCAAGACTCTGTGAGAGCAATTACTGAGAACGTATGTTTTATAGAGTATAGGTATTCATTGAGCTCCTCAAAGTGGCACGGAAGGCTCCTTACATTTAAATGAAACATAGAGAGAGAATTGCTTTTTCTCGATTTGCATGTATTGATGAATGAGTCAGTGTTGTAATACTGTGAAGTGCTTGTTAGGGTTCACCCAGTTGGAACAGTCAACTTACTTCTCGCGACCCCCGCCCTCGTGCCACCCAGACGTCTGGGACGGAACACCGCAAAAAAAAAACAGAGAACCAGAGATCGGTTTCACTGCTGTTTATTCACAGTTTTCTCACCAAAGATGAAATATTACAAACACCTTTTATAACAAATTATAATCTCTCTAAACGGCTATTGTGTCTGTCGAATGTGTGTGTGTGTGTGTGTGTGTGTGTGTGTGTGTGTGTGTGTGTGTGTGTTGTATGTGACCTCAGAGAGGGGTGTGTGTGTGTGTGTGTGTGTGTGTGTGTATGTGAGGGTGTGAGTGAGTGACATCATTTTGATATCTGTGTCTATGTGTGTATGAGCAGGTCACATCTTAATTACATCACTGTTCTGATGGAATGTTCAGATGTATGTGTGTGTGTTAACTTGCATGCAAGTGAGCAGCTTGATCTTGGGGCAGGTCAAATAATCTCCATCAGTGTGTGTGTAAATCATAACATAATGACATATTTCTGATGATATGACATGATAGTAAGGTACAGACAGATTTTAAAGGTCATTGCCTACGTACACCCCTTCAGGTCAGATATAACATAGGGCAATATGTACTTAAGATGGTGATGGAATTTTTCAACACAGATAATATGTCTAGTCTAAGAAGGTCAAATACATCAGAAATTAATGCCAAGTTAAACAGAAATAGTTTAAAGGATGAAAAGCTAAAGGATGAAAAGCTAAAATATCATATCATAAATTCTTAACACATGAATGTGTCTTGTGCTAAGTCAGCAAATTACATCTTGATTTCATCAATATGTAGTAAGACCATCATAAGCAAAATAACAAATAAGAATATGTCTTTAACAATGTTAAACAAAGATATGTTATAAGAAAGTAAACAAAAAATACGAACAAACCTAAACAAAGACAGTCATACGAAACATAAACAAAGAAGTGCCACATCAGGAAGGTCAAACAGGATTCAGGATTAAACTCATAAAGTCTTAACATTAGAATCATAAAGTCTTAACAATCCTAAATTATATTCTGTAATTATAAAACTAATTTAAAACTAACTTAAATCACTAAATGCATCTTAGATCTAACAATTAAATCTAACATACACGTTGGATATGCAGCTGTGGGTGTGTGTGGCATCATTGCAGACCTTGGCGCCGTTCAGACACATCTCTGATCAATAATACACATTTCATATCAAAATAAACAAAATGTTCCCAAACAATGTCCAGCCGAGAGAGAAGGTAATTTCAACTAAGAATATAATTTTGTCACAAAAATAAATTGCTGCTTTCTTGGTCAAGAATTACAATTATTTATAAACCTACATAATAATAAAACCTAACAGTGCTCTTAGAAGAACTATAGTAGTTATTAAAGGAATTTAAATTAGGGTCGAGAGATGAAAAGTGTGATTCACAAACATTTTTATTTAAGTCAAAGGGGTTAAAAACTAAAGTACTTAAGTCACTGTTACTTGTTTTTGAAGGTAGAGATGGCTGTTGTTCAGTAGTGGAGTTCATGAGGTTTGATTACCGACGATGACTTAGTCGAGTCTGGTTTCTTCATGTGTTGTCCCTCCTTAGTGTGTCTCTCAGTGGGTGCACGACCAGCCGATCGTACCTTAAGTATGCCGCGTTTCCGGTAGGAGTTCTTTCCTCTTTTGGCGTACTGCTTCTGAAAAGTCTTCGTTGATGCGGATGTTCGATCCTTTGAGGTACTTTGCTCTCTGCATGATGGCTTCTTTGTCTTTGTATCGGAGAAGTTTCGCAACAATGGGTCATGGCCGGCCGTCTTCCTGGAATTTTCCATTATGATGAGAATGTTCGATTTCAATCTTAAGTGGGTCGAGCTTGAGTTTGTCCTCGAGGATTTCTCTGACTTTTTTTTATGTGACAAATAAAGGTTTCTTCTTTTTTTTAAAAAAAAAAAAGGGCGGCACGGTGGTGTAGTGGTTAGTGTAGTGGTAGTGGTCACCTCACAGCAAGAAGGTTCCGGGTTTGAACCCAGCAGCCGGCGAGGGCCTTTCTGTGTGGAGTTTGTATGTTCTCCCCGTGTCTGCCTGGGTTTCCTCCGGGTGCTCCGGTTTCCCCCACAATCCAAAAGACATGCAGTTAGGTTAACATGGGGTGGCCTTGGGCTGAGGTGCCCTTGAGCAAGGTACTGAACCCCTGACTGGTCCCCGGGCGCTGTGATGTGGCTGCCCACTGCTCTGAGCATGTGTTCACTGCTTCAGATGTGTTAAATGCAGAGGATGAATTTCACTGTGCTTGAAGTGTGCATGTGACAAATAAAGGTTTCTTCTTCTTCTTTCTTCTTCTTCTTCTGTTCATATTGGTTCCAGTTCTCTTGTTTGTTGTCAGGGACGCTGTCGATCAGAATGTTATTACGACGAGACTGGTTCTCCAAGTAATCGGATTTATGAAGGACCGTGTTGATGTCAGCTCCTAGACGATCTATTTTTGTCTCAGTTTCCTTGATATTGTGGCTCTGGTCATGTTGTTTTGCTTTACTGTCTTGGATTTCCACCTGGGAGAATGGTAGACTGTCCTTTATTTCCTGCACCTCGTGGATGAGACTGTCCATTCTTTTGTTGTTTGTATCCATTCCTGTTGTGATGAAAGACTGAAAGGTGGATTGTTGTCTCATCAACAGGTCCTCATATTTTGCCCTTTGTTGATCTAACATTTCTTTCAGGGTACCAAGAGTGACTACGTCCTCATCAGTTTGTTGTTTTTGTCCTCGAGTAGGCATGGTTCTGAAGAAGGTCCAGGTTCGAACCCAGCGGCCAGCGAGGGCCTTTCTGTGTGGAGTTTGCATGTTCTCCCCGTGTCTGCGTGGGTTTCCTCCGGGTGCTCCGGTTTTCCCCACAGTCCAAAGACATGCAGGGTAGGTTAATATGGGACGACCTTGGGCTGAGGTGCCCCTGAGCGAGGCACCGAACTCCCAACTGCTCCCCGGGTGCTGTTAGCATGGCTGCCCACTGCTCTGAGTATGTGTGCGTGCGCATGTGTGTTCACTGCTTCAGATGGGTTAAATGCAGAGAGGAAATTTCACAAGTGTGTGATGAATAAAGTTGTGCTTTCTTTGCCAAATGCTTTTGTAAATTTGATTTACATATAAAATAACTACATCATGAATTAAAGCCCCTCCTTCACACATGAGTGAAAATATTGAATAAATTTCCTCTTTGATTGCTTGGGTTAAAAATGCCAAGTTATGATGACTGAATTGATTATTCACTTAAATATGAATAATAAGATACATTTTGGGTATTTGATATGGCGAAATAGGACACAATGGAAAAATCAAGAACACACCGGAAAGATGAGAGTAACGGCGGTGGTAAAAGAACAGCGACTGTACCGGCTGAAGGTCACGCGGGTCTCTGCTGTGGCGCACGAGCAACGGGACATCACTACCGCACCGGACAGAGTGCGAGGCAGGGGCGGGGCAAAATGACTGGCCGTAGATTCTATCAAAAGTTCGATCTAAATTGACCATGGTTACAAAATATTGGCCAAAAATACGCAAACACTACGAAATACAGTACCAGTCAAAAGTTTGGAAACACCTTCAAATTCGATTTTTTAATTTTTTTCCTACATTGTAAATTAATACTGAAGTCATCCAGACTATGCAGCAACACGTAAGGAATCATTTGGTAAACTTTAAAATGTTAATCAAACCAAAATATGTTTTAGATTTTAGATTCTTCAAAGTAGGCACCTTTTGCTTTGATTACAGCTTTGCACACTCTTGACATTCTCTCAATCAGCTTCATGAGGTAATCACTCGAAATGGTTTTCCAACAGTCTTGAAGGAGTTCCCAGAGGTGCTGAGCACTTGTTGGCTGCTTTGCCGTCACTCTGCGGTCCAACTCATCCCAAACTTTTTCGGACTGACTGACCTTCATTTCTTAAAGTAATGATGGACTGTGATTTTTCCTTACTTAGTTGAGTAGTTCTTGGCATAATATGGATTAGAACAGTACTCAAATAGGGCCATTCACTGTATACCAACTCTACCTCTTCACAACACAACTGATGGTCTCAAACACATTAAGAGGTCAAGAAATTAACTCTTGACAAGGCACAGCTGTAAACTGAAAGCCATTCCAGGTGACTACCTCGTAAAGCTGAATGAGAAAATGCCAAGATGTGCAAAGCTGTCATCTAAGCAAAAGGTGCCTACTTTGAAGAATCTAAAATATAAAACATATTCTGGTTTGATTAACACTTTTTTGTTTACCAAATAATTCCATATATATTTCTTCATAATGTCAATGACTGACTTTAGTATTAATCTACAATTCAGAAAATTTTAAAATGATGAAAAACCACTGAATTAGAGGCGTTTCCAAACTTTTGACTGGTACTGTATGAAAGTAAGATGAAAAAGAAACCATTCTATTGCCTTATACTGCAAGACTAAAACAAAATAAAACTATCAAAACTCACCTTTGCAGTGATAACATCCGAACAGATCATCCGCGTAACAGAAAGACCGCAAATGGAAGCATGATCAACTTCTAACTGTTGGAGTGGAAAATTCCATTCTACACATGCAAATTGTTAATGTGTGTCCTTCCCCGCACACAAATAACATCAGTGTCGATGATGCTCTCATCTATATGCTGCAGAGAGCATATACACATCTGGACACCTCTGATGCAGCTGTAAGGATTACATTCTTTGACTTCTCAAGTGCATTCAATACCATCCAGCCACAACTCCTTGGTGAAAAGATGGAGAAGATAGAGGTGGATCCATCGCTTGTATGGTGGGTCCTGAACTACCTTCACCTCAGGCCACAGTATGTGTGCCTGCAGGACAGTGTCTCCAGTACCATCTTGAGCAGCACAGGGGCTCCACAAGGAACTGTGCTGGCTCCATTTCTGTTTACAATATATACAGCAGATTTTCAATATAATACCAACAGCTGCTTTATGCAGAAATTCTCAGATGGCACTGCTGTTGTAGGCCTCATCAAAGGGGGCGATGAGTTGGAGTATAGAGCCACTGTGGATGACTTTGTGGAATGGAGCGCACACAATCACCTCCTGCTGAACACCACAAAAACCAAGGAGATAATTGTAGACTTCAGGAAAGGGAGGAAAAGGACTCAACCAACACCAATCACCATCAGAGGCACTGAGGTGGAGGTGGTTGCCAACCATAGGTGCCTGGGAGTGCAGCTGGATTGGAGGAGTCATATGGAGACTGTGTATAGGAAGGGCCAAAGCCGACTTTATTTTTTAAGAAGGCTGCAATCTTTTAATATCTGTCAGCCCTTACTATGCAGTGTCTACCATTCAGTGGTGGCAAGTGCCCTCTTCTTTGCTGTTGTATGTTGGGGTGTGGGAGTCTGTGCTGCTGACAACAAAAGACTGGACAAGCTAATTAGGAAGGCAGGATCAGTGGTAGGGACTGTTTTCCCAACGGTTCAGCAGGTGACAGAGGCTAGATCCCTGAGTAAATTGAGGGCAATTTTGGACAACTCTCAACACCCACTCTATGCCCTGAAAGTGGTTAACAATAGCAGTTTTAGTCAGAGGCTGATTGCACCAATATGTAAAACAGAGAGATTCAGGAAGTCCTTTATACCAGCTGCTATAAGGTTCTATAATGCACAAAAGTAACTGCACTCCTTCTGCTTTAGTATTATTATTATTATTATTATTATTTTTTAATCTATTTTAACCTATTAATAGTAGTATTCAATTATTAGAGTTATTGGTGAGGTAATGTGTGATGTGATGTCTGAATGTTGTGCTGCTGTGACACTGTAATTTCCTGTAAAGGATTATTAAAGGATCTATCTATCTATCTATCTATCTATCTATCTATCTATCTATCTATCTATCTATCTATCTATCTATCTATCTAAATAACACGCTACAGTAAAAAATAGACCACAACTCATTTTATAGCTCAGAAATTCATACAAGACCAGCTACCATTGTAACATATTCTGTAAGAAACATATTCTATACCTCTCAGCTTTCGTTTTAAAAAATAAAATCGCAGATTTATAACTAAATTTTTATATGGCGTAGTGATTTTAAGTTATTACTTTTGCTGAGGTCATGACCTTGACCCTGAGGCTTTCCGTTTAGATCAAAACACACGATCGTATTGGTTTTCAGTTTGCGGAAAATGGAGTTACAACGGCGATCAAATATTTTGCATGATGTTTTATTACGGTTATGATTATTCTGTGAGCGCACCAATCCTTAGGTGGATAAAGTTACAACTTAAAATACAATTAGTGATAACTGTAGACTTTGCTGTGGACGACAACCTTTTTAAGGGAATGTGATGTAGTCAACCATTTATCATGTCCCAGATCAAACTGCCATTTTTCCACAAATTTGCAGAATTTTTGCCAAATTCTGAAGAGTATTCACATCAAAGATTTAATTTTATCTGTATTATTTCTTTCATAATTTTATTTCAAATTAAAACCAACATCACCATTCAAAACCGGATAGTTTACTGAGTGTGAGTATATTTAGTGGGGTACCCCCACAGTACCCAGTTTCTGAGATGGACCCAAATATCAATGGGGATACCAAGGTGGAATTTCAAAGAAGTCAACTGGGACAAATTTCAAATATTAAATAAAATAAGATGTGAACAACTGGTTAGGGAGTATATTACTGGTGTAGATGAGTTTAATAATAAGTTGGTGACAGCAATCATACAGACAGCAGAGGAAACAATTCCAAAGGCAGTAGGAGGCAGACAGAATGGGATGAAAATTGTAGAAAAGCAGTCAAAAGAAGAAATGGAGCTTTGACAATGAAAGAAACATCATTCATTAGAAACATTAATTCAGTATAAAAGAGCACAAGCAATAGTTCGAAGAACTATTAGAATAACAAAATGTACATACTGGAGACACTACTGTAATAGCATAGGCAGGGAAACTCAGCGGTCAGATGTCTGGGGAACGATCAGACAAATGAGTGGTATAAGAAGGTATGAGGGCCTTTCTGTGTGGAGTTTGCATGTTCTCCCCGTGTCCGCGTGGGTTTCCTCCGGGTGCTCCGGTTTCCCCCACAGTCCAAAGACATGCAGGTTAGGCTAACTGGTGACTCTAAATTGACCGTAGGTGTGAATGTGAGTGTGAATGGTTGTCTGTGTCTATGTGTCAGCCCTGTGATGACCTGGCGACTTGTCCAGGGTGTACCCCGCCTTTCGCCCATAGTCAGCTGGGATAGGCTCCAGCTTGCCTGCGACCCTGTAGAAGGATAAAGCGGCTAGAGATAATGAGATGAGATGAGAAGAAGGTATGAAATACCAGTGTTAAACCAAAATAATAAAATAGCAGTTACAAACAGACAAAGCAGAGCTATTGGCACAAATGTTTGTTAAAATTCATAGCTTAGAGAATCTGTCAAATACAGCTAGACAATCTAGGGATAATACACTGGCATTAAATCCAGGTGTTGAGGTGAGGAACACTACATTAGGACGATGATGGTCTAGATTTACCCTTCAGTCTATTTGAGTTAAATAGACCCATCATGAAGGTAAAGCAAACTTCCCCAGGGAAAGATGGTATTAACTATAGCATGCTGGAACATCTGGATAATAATTCACGTGATGTAGTTTTGAGACTATTTAACATGGTTTGGGAGACAGGAATAATTCCAACAAGCTGGAAGCAGTCTACTGTATCATTTAGTGATGTGTCATGCGCAGTAGTGAATCAGAAGAGCCAACTCCCATCGAGTGAGAGCCGGCTCCCCACTTTTTTTTTTTTCCTTTCGCTGCTCAGCTCTCACTCTCAGTGGCTCAGCTCTGCTCACAGCAGAACTTTGTTTTGATTGGCAGCATGGCGGCCTTGTGGCCAATCACATGTGAGGATATAGGATCACACCATTATGTGAAAACAGAGAGGGGGACAGACGCGACAGTCAGGTGGAGCGTCTGTCCATCCCCGTCAGTGAGTGAGACAGTAGACAGCGGTGAGGAGGACAGCGCGAGTGCGTCGCAAAAACACGTAAATATGACTGACACCCGTAAACGAAGCAGCATCTGGCTGCAGTTTAAAGATATTGGGAATAGCAGAGCAGAGTGCCTTCACTGTAAAATGAAAATAACAGTAAGAGCAGGTTCCACCACAAACCTGCACAGACACATCAGAACTGTCCATCCCACAGTGCAGTTGGAGGAGAGAGGGTAAGCTGGCTCAACGTCTACTGACCCTGGTGTGTCTGGTCCCAAACCAACAACAGCTGCAGCAGCTATTAGTAGTGCAAGTATAATAACCCCTCCTACTGCAACTCAAAGCAAAGTGTCAGTTTTTACCCCAGCAGATGACCCCAGCCAAACAGCACAGTATTGATGAGGAGTTGGCTAAAATGATTGCCACTGATTTTCAGCCCTTTTCCATTGTGGAGGACAAAGGTTTTAAAAGTTTTGTCAAAGCCTTAAATCCCACGTACACTCTACCCAGTAGAAAAACACTGTCCCTAACAATGATCCCAAAACTATATGACACAGAACATGCATTATGGCAAGACAGGGTGAAAAAAGCTCCATCAGTTTGCCTGACAACTGACTGCTGGACCTCTAGAACCACCTGCTCTTTCATGTCCGTCACTTGCCACTTTATTGAAAATTACAAGATGACATCTTGCCTGCTGGACTGCTTTGAGTTCACCGACAGACACACTGCAGAAAACTTGGTAGAGGAGCTATTAAGAGTGGTATATGAGTGGCAAGTACAGAACAAAGTGGTGTGCTGTGTGAGTGATAATGCTGCAAACATCACCAAAGCCATAAAAAATCTGAAGTGGACCCACCACCCATGTATAGCGCATACATTAAACCTGATAAGAGATTCCCTGAAGGTGGTGAAAACAACCGTGGGCAAGGTAAAGGCTATTGTGGATTTTTCCCACAGAAGCACAGGAGCTGCAGAGAGGCTGAAGTCCACACAGTGCCAGATGGAGTTGCCCGAACTGAGGCCCAAACAAAAGTGTGGTACCAGGTGGAACTCAACATTTTATATGTTGAAATGCATTCTTGAAACAAACGATGCGATCATCTCCAGATGCCAGGTCCCCCCCCCCAAATCTGTCCCTCTGAGTTACATGTCGGTTCTGGGATCGAGATGCTGACCTCTTCTGCTCCTCGGACCTGCCTGATCCATCCTGGTGCCCTGTGTCTGGTTGGAGTCTCATCGCATCGCTCCTGTGGAGGGCGGCCCCATGTGGACAGTTTGGGGTCACGCCTGGAGGACGCTCTGGACTCTTGCAGTGGTGCTTTTGTGGCTGGCGACTGCAGTTGACTTGCTGACTTAAGACTGTGGTTGTTGTGAACGGTTTTGTGCTCGGGTTTCTGTTGGTGGGAGGTTTATAGCATCAACAAAGCTGACTTTATGTTAGGACTGTTAATGTTATAGTCATGTTGTCTGTTGTTGCCCAAATGAGGAACAGTTCCCTTTTAAGTCTGGTTCCTCTTGAGGTTTCTTCATGTCGTCTGAGGGAGTTTTTCCTTGCCACTGCAGCCACAGGCGTGCTCATTGGGGATAGATTAGGAATAAAATTAGCTCATATTTTAAGTCGTTAAAATTCTGTAAAGCTACTTTGCGACAATGTTTATTGTTAAAAGCGCTATACAAATAAACTTGACTTGATCTCCACCCTGGCCCTCATCAATGCACCTGTTGATACGTTCAGTGAAGAGGAATGGGAGCTGGTGAAAGAGGTCTGCACCGTCCTGCAACCATTTGAGGAGGTGACTGTGGAGATAAGTGCAGACAGGTACCTTGGACAATTGTTTTTTCTCTACTACTATTCAGTCACTATTATACATTGCAGAAACAACACATATGATTGACGAAACTAAATTGGAAAAAGCAATATGCTGCTTAATTTTTAAAAAGTCTAATTTTAAAAGTTGCTGTTTTCTCTCCTTCAGCTATGTCACAGCCTCCAAAATGCTCCTGCTTTGCAAAAGGTCTTCAGCCCGTGACAGCCCAACACCAACTGACAGTAACCGTGCAGAAAGTAAAGGAATTGGTTGCAGCTCTTTGTTCAGCCATGGACCAAAAATTTCTGCGTATGGAGTTCAACACTGTCCTCTCAGAAACCACATTACTGGATCCAAGGTTTAAAAAGCTTGCACTCAGTGACAACAGAGCTGTTGACGAGGCACTTCAGAGAATAACTGCCGCAGCAGCAAAATGCACCCCCAGCAGCCAGCCAGCTCCACCATTAGAGGGCCAAGTGGAGGAGGAGCCACAAACATCTGCTGTGTGGAGGCTCTTTGATGAAAGTGCTACAGGAGATGCTGCAAGGAGAAATACTACAGCTGATGTTATAATGGAGATGTGATGTTATCTTAAGTCAGGAAATGAGATATGAGATTTTTATTTTTTAATTTTTAACTTTGATCAAAAACACTTCCACTGTTGAGGTATTTATAGATTTATTTTTAGAATGTACTTACACACACACACACTTTTCCCCTTCTGCTTTTTCATTTTATCCTTGGGCATTTTTTTTTTAAAGATATTTTTGGGGCTTTTTTCACCTTGATTGGATAAGACAGTGTAGAGACAGGAAATGAGCGGGAGAGAGGGATCTGGAAACGACCTTAGGTTGGAATCGAACCCGGGTCCCCAGGTTTATAGTATGGCGCCTTAGCCACCTGAGTCACGACGCCCCCATCCTTGGGCATTTTTTGATCATTTTATTTTTACTGCTTGACCATTTTGTAGTTTTAGATTATTATGGTTTCAGAATGGGATCAGAAATTTAAACAGAATGTAAGTAAACTATGTGCAAATATTACAACATTCAATATAAAAGATGTTTTAAATTACAGTTACAGAGAATGGATGGATGGTCAGATCAATTAATCACTTCAGAATCCTGTTCATGAGAGAGAGAGAGATGTGCTCATTGTTTATTTAAACTATCACTGGTTAGATTGTTCAAGTCTATACGCCCTGTAGGAAATACACACACACTGTTTTAAATCTCTTCACACTGAATAGCAATTTGCTAACATAGCCAGGCCACGCCTTACACATTACAAAAAAGGAGCCCTCTCTTTAAAGCCATGCCCACTCTCTCTGCCACACAGAACACACACAGAACCAGGAAGTCCATTTCAGAGAAAACAAAACTCAGCAGAAAGTTCAGAGTCTTTCTCTCTCTCAGTACAGGAAAATGGCAGAGGCTGGTATTTCAGTAGATCATTTTTCTGTGGATCAGTTCAGCTGTCCAGTGTGTCTGGATCTCCTGAAGGATCCTGTGACTATTCCCTGTGGACACAGTTTCTGTAAGGTGTGTATTAATGGCTGCTGGGATCAGGAGGATGTGAAGGGCGTCTACAGCTGCCCCCAGTGCAGAGAGACTTTCACTCCAAGGCCTGTTCTGTGCAGGAACAACATGCTGGCTGAAGTGGTGGAGAAACTGAAGAAGACTGAACTCCAAGCTGCTTCTCCTGCTCACTGTTACGCTGGACCTGGAGATGTGGAGTGTGATTCCTGCACTGGGAGAAAACGCAAAGCCACTAATTCCTGTCTGGTGTGTCTGGCCTCCTATTGTGAAGATCATCTTAAACCTCACTATCAGTCTCCTGCCTTTAAGAAGCACAAGTTAGTTGAAGCCTGTGCAGAGCTCCAAGAGAAGATCTGCTCTGAACATGACAAACTGATCGAGATCTTCTGTCGTACTGACCAAAGCTTCGTCTGTTATTTGTGTACGATGGATGAACATAAAGGTCATGATACAGTTTCAACTAAAGCAGAAAGAAATGAAAAACAGGTGAGAACTGGACATCATTCTTCTTTTCCAAGTCATTTTATACAAATTCTATTTCTAATCTAATTTGTATTCAGTGGATTTAATTGGTTCTCTGACTGTCATTCTCGGTGAAGTAAATTTTTATTTCCAGTCAAACAGTAATATGTAAAGAAATGTTAAAGAGATCAGACCAGTCAGTGGACTTTAAACAGCCAACACCCAACAACCTTCTTCCAGCATTTTACAGCTAAAGTGCTCACGTGACTGTGTTAAAGCTCTGTAACTGGATATCATATTTCATAACATTTAATGATCTACAGGTTAAAAAAATCTTTATCTTTCTGAATGTGGAAATTGGGTGTGGTTCTCTTCCGGTGGAATTGGGTGTGGTTTTGAATGTCCACACAGCACCTGAAAGAAGTAAACCTGACTATGACTCTGGATTTTAGTGCTGAACAAATAAATAACTCCCATGAATCCAGATGTGCACTGTGCATGTCTCCCCCCTCTAAACTCACTGAGAAATAAAAGGGAACAGTGATGACGCGCACTGCTCTCAGATCAGTCTTCTTCTTCTGTCAGGTTTTATGGCAGTTTACAAGCAAAGTGTTTTACCGCCATCGACTGGACTGAGGTGCAATCAAATGGATGTCATTTCAAAGAAAAATTGAATAAAAAGGAAAAACAACACAAAACAACAAACTAAATCCTATTTGCTAATTTTGTTTCTTTGATAAATGTTATCATAGCACAAGTGATGTTTTCTGATCTCGGCTCACCTAATAAGGTGTCTAAAGAAAAGGCTTTCTTGACTGCGTTCACTTCCCTCTTCAGTTTTTCTCTTTGTCTGTAGAATTTTAAGCACCTTAAAAGAACATGATCTACATCCTCTCTCACTCCACAAAGTTCACATTTTTCCAGATGGATGTTTTGTTTGCAACGTATAAGCCAGAGGTGGGCAAACTACGGCCCGCGGGCCACATCCGGCCCGTTGGCGTTTTTAATCCGGCCCGTGGAAGACAATCATATAAACACGATTGAGCAGATCTATAAACTATAAGCGTCAGTGTTATCACGTAGACAGGTGTTCTAGAGATCCGTCTTTCCAGTCAGTCGTATTCACGCGAGATTACATTTGCAGAGTGGTGCAGCGCGTGCCATCGAAATCATTCTGGCGCCCGTGCCACTGATGATCTCGAGAACACAGGATAAAACTTTACAATGAGTGGTCCTAAAAAAAGGAAAGTGGACAGTGAGTGCAGGGTGTTCAATAAAGAATGGACAACTAAATATTTTTTTGCTGAAGTCCGATCAAAGGCTGTATGCTGTATTTGCAAAGAAACCGTTGCAGTTTTAAAGGAATATAACATCAAATGGCACTTTTCCTCCAAGCATGCTAATTATGCTAACAACCAGTCAGCGCAAGCACGGACGAATACAGCTCAGCGGTTGCTGAGTGAATGTGAGTATTAACACTTTTTCTCTTTTTAAAACTATGTTGGAGCTGTAATAAGATGGTAGTCACATGTTTACAGACATAATAATATAAAAAGTATAACTCTTAGTAATTTTGGTTGTCGTGGGTGGCTGCTGTAGTGCTGGTGTTTGTTTTTATGTGTATATTTTTTTATGTGCCAATCTATTGAACTGCAAGCATTTTTCTGCTCTGCCTTTGTTGACTGAGAACTAAAATAAATGTCAATCTGATCTGCATTGGGGTCTGTGTCAGTGAAGGCCTTACAATAACACTAAAGCTTTTCCGGTTTATGTTCGATATGTATGAATTTGGTGTTGGCCCGGCCCGCCTGGCAAATTTCAAAAGTCAATGTGGCCCCTGAGCCAAAAAGTTTGCCCACCCCTGGTATAAGCTGTTATTTAATCCAGTATGGCCTATTCTCAGTCTTGTAAACCAAACCTCCTCCTGTCTGTTTGGGTAACTTGGTTTGCTACTTGAGATATCTTTTTGTATATTATATAAGTGTCTACCTTTCTTCTCCTTATCCCATTCAGCTTGCCATATGTTAACTTTATGTTTAATGAGTACCTTAAAGTGCATATCACGGGTAAATTCAGGAGCAAGATCAATGTAATTCTCCTATTTTATATTAAACTTTGGTCAAATATCTGTAACATTCTGCATTCTCTGCATTTTTTTTTTTACCTTGCGCAATACCAGAAAAATTCAGTTGAAATCAAGCTGTTTGAGGTGAATTGGTCTGCCTCTGAAAAAACTTGGCATTTGAATTTCCCGGGAAACATTGATTTTCATGACGTCATCTGCGGGACGCCTTCCTCTGAATCCTACATCAGCACTGGTTTGTTTCTGAGAAAACGACCTGGTGGTTTTCTGCAAATTTCTTCAACGTTATCGCGTAACTATTAAAATGGTTAACAGATGTATCGTAGGAGGGTGTAGCAACACCAAGCTTGATGGGATTAGTACTCATCGTTTTCCAAAAGACCGGACAATGAGAGAGAAATGGGAGCGCTTGGTCTACACAGGCTGTGCACTGAAACCGTGCAAGCTCTCGCAGCCTGCCGGCACTTCTGCAGGTGACGTCACGATTCTGGCTCCAGACTCCCTTGGGATTTTTCCAGACGCGTTTGGTTATTTTATTTTTTTCTGCTGTAGACAGATGGCCTTGTGCAATATTACCCTTCTGGATGAGTGGGTAAAGGGACATACTTTCATATTAAAAAAAACCTAAATTGGTCCAGAATATGCACTTCTGATCTACTGAGTGGAATACTTAACTGAACCTCCTCTTCTTTGGTTGCCTCTTTTGCCAGCTTGTCTGCTTCCTCATTGCCACCAACTCCTTTATGGGCTGGAACCCATACAAACTGGATTGATATTCTCTGTTGACTGATTGCAAATAAGATATTAATTTCATTCAGTAAGTCCTGTCGACATGACTATTCTCCACTTTGAACGGATGTGAGAGATGGCATAGAATCAGAACAAATAACTGCTTTAGGGGACCTAGTTTCTTCTATCCACTGTTATGCAATAATAATGGCTGTCATTTCAGCTGCAAATATAGACAGATGATCTGATGTTCTCTTTTTAATAGAGATTTTGTAATCAGGGGTATAAACTGCAATACCTGTTTTACCCTCTGAATCTTTAGATGCATTTATATAAACCTGTGTTGTATTATAGTACCTACTTCCTAAATATTGCTCTACGTTCTGATCCACTCCTCCAGATTTAGCTATCTCTTTGGTTTCCTTGATCACCGTAGGGGAGCAAAACAACCAAGGTGGAGTTGTTACCGGGGCACAGTCTTACTACAAATCATATCATCTATTCCCAATTGATTTGATAATTTGTTACCATCCCATCCAAAGCTACAAATCTGGGATCTGCCATACTCCCAACACTCATTGAGAACTTTTTTTAGTAGGGTGTGTTGCCTCATGTCCATTTAAATTAATCCAGTAAGCCATACTCAATTTAAGATGTCTGAGGCTTAAGGGCATTTCTCCTGATTCTACTTGCAACGCTGGTATGGAAGAAGTTCTAAATGCACCACAACATATCCTGAGACTTTCAGCCTGCATTCTATTGAGTTCATTAAGCAATGTCTTCAATGCTGAAAGATACACAATACAGCCATAATCTGAAACTGATCTTATCAGTGCAATATAAATTCTTTTAAGGGACATCCCTGAGGCTCCCCAGTTGTACCCTGATAAACATTTCAAAACATTAATGTCCTTTTTGCATTTCTCAATTATTTTCTGAATATGTTCCTTCAATGTTAACTTGACATCAAACCAAACTCCCAAGTACCTAACAATATTAACTTGCTCTAAGGACTGGTTATACAACTTAAGCTCTAGTGTGGGACTTACTCTTTTCTTTGAAAAACAAATAAATTGAGTCTTTTCTACAGACAAATGAAAACCCCACTCACATGCCCATTTTTCTACCTTGTTGATAGCTAATTGCATTTTAGTTCTAATATCAATATTTTGTCCTTTTATCCACAAAGCTCCATCATCAGCATATAATGCTCTATTGATTCTAATGCCATCTATTTTATTAAAAACATCATTAATGATAATGTTGAACAGTACTGGACTGCATACACTACCTTGAGATGTTCCATTTTCTATTGAATAGATGTGAGAGAAGTTAACCCCAACTCTTACTTCTATTGTTCTGTCCTTTAGGAAGTCTCTAATCCAGTTAAACATCTTGCCACCAATACCCATCCTATTCAGCTTAATCAACAACCCCTCCTTCCATAGCATATCATACGCTTTCTCTGTATCAAAGAATGTTGCTAAAACTGATTCGTTATTGACTTGTGCTTTCCTTGTTTCATTTTCTAAACATAAAATAGGGTCCACTGTAGTACGTCCACTACGGAACCCGCTCTGGTGTGGGGAGACAAGACCTCTTTTTTTCAATTTCATACACTAGCCTTCTAGTGATCACTTTTTTCATAATCTTACATAAATTAGATGTTAATGCTATTGGCCTATAAGTTTTAACTTCAGTTTTATCCTTCCCTGGTTTTCCAATCGGAACCACTACAGAATGTTTCCAACACAAAGGCAATCTACCTTGCTCCCAAATCTTATTAAAAAGACTTAAAATTACATATTTAGCCACGTCATTGACTTCATTAATCATTTTATAACATATACCATCTTTCCCTGGTGAAGTTGTTAGGGTTTTGCTGGGATTCGAACCTGGTTCGTTGGTGTGATGATCCAGCAAACCCCTACTAGGCCACCAGGAGAATGACTCAAATGCAGAGGCGTGAGGCGGAAGTAGAAAAAGTAACAAAAGGTTTATTTATACTATGTACACTATATACAATCCAGGGCAAAACAAAAAAAAAAACAAAAACAAAGAGTATAATTCAAAAAGAAAAAGGCAAAAATGCAAAAGCTCAGAAGATCCACAAAACACAGTACAAAGGAAACTGGAGATAAACATAACAGCACAAAGACTCCGTGACAAGAGGACTGAACTCAGGGGTATAAATACACAAACTAATTAAGGACACAGGTGAAGATAATTAGGACTAACAGGCAATTAACAAAAAAAAAACACAAAACACAGGAACAGTGGTGGCCTCTAGAGGCCAAAATAAATATGACACGAAAAGGAAATAACAGCGGCCTCTAGAGGCCAAAACAGTCCAAGTCCTAACAGGACCCCCCCCTCTAGGAGCGTCTCCTGACGTTCCCAGGGCGATCCGGATGGGCCGAATGGAAGTCCCGACACAGTTCTTTATCCAGGACATCCCGAGCAGGAACCCAGCAGCGCTCCTCAGGACCATAGCCCTCCCAGTCCACCAGATATTGCAACCCGCCGCGGACCCGGCGGGAGTCAAGCAGGCGATGCACAGTGAACACAGTCTGCCCCTGGAAGATGCGGGGGGGTTCCTAGGGGCAGGGGCATACGTAGACGTCAGTACAGGCCGCAACAGGGAAACATGGAAAGTGGGGTTGATCCTCAGAGTCCGGGGCAACTGGAGCCGGTAGGAGACAGGGTTCACCCTGCGCACCACCTTGAAGGGGCCAATGTAGCGAGGAGCAAGCTTGCGGTTCTCCACCCGCAGCGGAAGGTCCTTAGTGGACAGCCAAACCCGCTGCCCAGGGCGGAAAGTGTGTGCAGGTCTTCTATGGCGGTTGGCCTGAGTCTGGTTGGTTCTGGAGGTCTGTATGAGGGTCTTCCTGACCTTGCTCCAGGTCTTGCGACACCGTCTCACATATTGGTTGACCGAGGGCACCCCCGCGTCCTCCTCCTGGTCCGGGAACAGAGGTGGCTGGAACCCGAATTGGCACTGGAATGGCGACAGCTTGGTGGCTGATGACTGCAGGGTGTTGTGGGCGTACTCTGCCCATGGCAGCCAGGTGCTCCACGATGTCGGGTTATCCATAGCCAGGCCTCGCAGGGTGGTTTCCAGGTCCTGGTTGAGCCTCTCCGTCTGACCATTGGACTGTGGGTGAAACCCAGAGGAGAGGCTGGCAGTGGCTCCGATGACCTTGCAGAACCCGTGCCACACTCGGGAGGAGAACTGGGGCCCTCGGTCTGAGACGATGTCCTGTGGAAGACCAAAGACTCGGAAGACATGATTAAATATAAGTTTCGCTGTTTCAAGAGCAGAGGGGAGTTTGCACAGAGGTATGAAGCGGCAGGCCTTGGAGAATCTGTCAACAATGACCAAAATGACCATGTTACCTTGAGACTCAGGGAGACCCGTGATGAAGTCGACTGCCACGTGGGACCAGGGACGCCGGGGAATGGTCAGAGGATGCAGGAGACCCTGGGGACGCTGTCGTGGGTTCTTGGTTCTGGTGCAAACCTCACAGGACAGGACAAATGACCTTACTTCCTGCTCCATGTTAGGCCACCAGAAGCGTCTTTTCAGGAAGTCCAGGGTCCTCCGAGCTCCCGGGTGGGCGGTGAGAGGGGAAGAGTGACCCCACTGGAGAACCTTGGCCCGGGCTTGATGTGGGACGTACAAGAGGCCCGGTGGCCCCGTCCCAGGACCGGGGTCCTGGCGTTGGGCTCGTCGAACAGCCTCCTCAATACCCCAGCGGACAGGGGCCACAATCCGGGACACCGGGATAATAGGCCCGACTTCATTCTCCCTGTTAGTGGCAGAGAACAGCCTGGACAGTGCGTCAGGTTTAGTGTTCTTGGAGCCGGGACGGTACGAGAGGGTGAAGTCAAACCGACTGAAAAACAGGGCCCACCTAGCCTGTCGAGGGTTCAGTCTCTTGGCTTGCTGGAGGTACTCCAGGTTCTTGTGGTCAGTCCAAACCAGGAATGGATGTTGCGCTCCCTCCAGCCAGTGCCTCCACTCCTCAAGGGCCAGTTTGACCGCTAGCAGTTCTCGATCCCCCACATCGTACCGGGACTCCGCAGGACTCAGGCGGTGGGAGAAGTAAGCACAGGGGTGCAGCTTTCCTTCCGAACGTTGAGAGAGTACCGCGCCGACACCACTGTCCGAGGCGTCCACCTCCACGATGAATGGTTGGGAGGTGTCCGGGAGGACCAGAATGGGTGCCGTGCAGAAGCGGGCCTTGAGGTCTTTGAACGCCTTTTCTGCCTGAGGAGACCAGCCATAAGATCCACCTGTCCCTTTGGTGAGGTCTGACATGGGTGCTGCCACAGAACTGAAGTTCCTGATGAACTTGCGGTAGAAGTTAGCGAATCCTAAGAACCGCTGAACCTCCTTAACGGACTTGGGAGTAGGCCAGTCCCGGACGGCCAGGGTCTTGGCAGGGTCCATTTGGAGTTGGCCTGTCCGTACAATAAATCCCAGAAAGGAGACCTCGGGAACATGAAAATCGCATTTCTGGGCCTTGGCGAACAGATTGTTCTGTAGCAGCCTCTGGAGAACCTGGCGGACATGGTGGCGGTGCTCCTGCACGGTCTTGGAAAAGATAAGGATGTCATCGAGGTAGACAAAGACGTACAGGTTAATCATGTCCCTTAAGACGTCATTGATTAGGGCCTGAAAAACAGCTGGTGCGTTGGTGAGTCCGAAGGGCATCACCTGGTATTCGTAGTGCCCAGACGGGGTGTTAAAGGCAGTCTTCCACTCGTCTCCCTGTCGGATACGGATGAGGTGGTATGCGTTCCGTAGGTCCAACTTGGTGAAGACGGTGGCACCTTGGAGCAGGTCGAAAGCAGTGGACATCAGCGGAAGGGGATATCGGTTGCGCACAGTGATCTTGTTCAGGCCCCTGTAGTCAATGCATGGTCGGAGCCCCCCATCCTTCTTGCCGACAAAGAAGAAGCCGGCTCCAGCAGGTGAGGTGGAGGGTCGAATGAACCCAGAGACCAGAGCATCTTTGAGGTATTCCTCCATGGCCTTGCGTTCCGGCTGAGAGAGGGAAAACAGTCTGCCACGAGGAGGGGTAGTCCCAGGGAGCAAGTCGATGGCACAGTCGTAGGCCCGGTGCGGAGGAAGAACGGCGGCCCTGCTCTTGCTGAATACCTCCTTGAGATCCCAGTACTCTGTGGGAACTTGAGATAACTCGGTGAGATCAGGGGGCTCGGCAGGAGACACAGGAGAGCTAGAGAGCAGACAAGAGGCATGGCATGCAGGGCCCCATTCCACAACCTGGCTTGTTACCCAGTCTATGCGAGGGTTGTGGCGAGTAAGCCAAGGAAGGCCTAGAATAACTGGGAACTCAGGTGAAGGAATCAGGTGCAGGGATATTTCTTCCTTGTGACCTTGAGACTGGAGGAAGACTGGAGAAGTAACTTGAGTGACTCTTCCATCACCTAACGCTTGGCCATCGAGGGCAGACACAGACAGAGGGACTTCAAGAGGTGCAGTAGGTATATTGATGCTTTGGGCGAAGTGAATATCCATAAAGTTCCCAGCCGCCCCTGAGTCTATCAAAGCTTGACAAGAGTGGACAGACTCACCCCAGGAGATGGAGACCGGGATGTAGATTCCTTGGCCAGGGAGTCCGGGAGAGAGGGTAGGCCCCGTCACAACCCTCCCTCGGCTGGACGGGGCGGTCCTTTTCCCAAGAGTTCAGGACATGATGCTCGGAAGTGACCAGGCTTGCCACAGTAGATGCAGCACTTGTCCCTCCTCCTGCGCTCCCTCTCAGATGCGGAGAGGCGAGTACGACCCACTTGCATGGGTTCTGGACAGTCACTGAAGGAGGTAGACGGTCTCCAGGTAGAGGTAGGGAGGCTGGGGGGGCTCAAGGCTTGGTGGCGTTCTCTCATCCTGTTGTCCAGACGAATAGCATGTGAGATGAGGGTTTTGAGGTCACTTGGGCATCCAATAGAGGCCAGACCGTCCTTGATGGGGTCAGACAGACCATGGTGGAAGGCTGACACCAGGGCAGTCTCGTTCCATCCACTTACTGCTGCGAGTGTTCGGAACGAGATGGCGTAATCTGCGACGCTTCCTCCTTGCCGGATGGACATGAGCTTTCGGGCTGCGTCGGTACTGATGTCTGCCTGATCGAAGACCCGAAGCATCTCTTCAGAAAACAGCTGGAAATCAAAGCACTCAGGTCCCTGTCTTTGCCAGATAGCAGTAGCCCAGGCTCGCGCCTTACCAGCTAATAAGGTGATCACAAAGGCAATCTTGCGGCGATCCGTAGTGTAGGTGGTAGGCTGAAGCTCAAAGGTGAGTTGACACTGGGTAAGGAACTCTCGGCACTCACTGTGCTTGCCGTCATACCTCTGTGGTGCAGGAAGGCTGGGTTCGTGAGGTGAAGAAGGCAGCATGGCAGGAGGCACTGGAGCAGGAGTGGGACCTGGATCAGGAGCAGGAACTGGATCAGGAGATGCAGGCAGAGATGTCAGCTGTGCCAGGGTTTTTCCCAATTTGCTGAAGCAGTTCCTCGTGGCGAGCAAGGGCCTCACGTTGGCTGGTGAGCGTACATCCATGAGCGTCCATGGTCGCTCCGAAGCGTGTCAAAGCTGCCATAATTCCCTGAAGGTTGGCCGTGTAGACAGTTGAAGCAGCCTCTGCTGAGTCGGTCATGACGGAGTCTTTCTGTTAGGGTTTTGCTGGGATTCGAACCTGGTTCGTTGGTGTGATGATCCAGCAAACCCCCACTAGGCCACCAGGGGAATGACTCAAATGCAGAGGTGTGAGGCGGAAGTAGAAAAAGTAACAAAAGGTTTATTTATACTATGTACACTATATACAATCCAGGGCAAAACAAAAAAAAACAAAAACAAAGAGTATAATTCAAAAAGAAAAAGGCAAAAATGCAAAAGCTCAGAAGATCCACAAAACACAGTACAAAGGAAACTGGAGATAAACATAACAGCACAAAGACTCCGTGACAAGAGGACTGAACTCAGGGGTATAAATACACAAACTAATTAAGGACACAGGTGAAGATAATTAGGACTAACAGGCAATTAACAAAAAAAAAACACAAAACACAGGAACAGTGGTGGCCTCTAGAGGCCAAAATAAATATGACACGAAAAGGAAATAACAGCGGCCTCTAGAGGCCAAAACAGTCCAAGTCCTAACAGAAGTGTTCCTAACCTCATCTAACGCTCTCCTAAGCTCAAATAATGTAAAATCCTTATCAAGTACACTCTCACTTATTACCTGCTTTTCCAGTAATCCTTTATTCTCATCTATTACTTTAACTCTCCAAGACAATTCTTCATCAGTTAAGTTCTGTGAACTATGAACCTTCACAAAACTTTTCGCAAGCATCTCTGCTTTCTCTTGATTAGTTACTGGCTCCACATCGTTTTTAATCACAGACAAGGAAAACTCCCTTCTAATGCCTCCCATCTTTTTAATCACGCTCCAAATATCATCCCCTTTGACTTCCGCCCTATTTTAGAACAGAAATCACGCCAATATTTCCTTTTAGCTTCTCTTATAATTCTTTTAACCTTTTGAATGTGATTTTTTTTTGTATTCCATTAAATTGGTATAGGAATGGTTTGATTTAACAATTTTGAAAGCTTTATTTCTAGCTTTAATTGCTTCCTTACAATCATCTGACCACCAAGGTACCATTCTCTTTTTCCTCATCCCAGAAGGTTTACCAAGAACCTCTTCTGCTGACTCATAATATATTTGTAATGATTGAGTTTAAGTCAGGGCGGCACGGTGGTGTAGGGGTTAGCGCTGTCGCCTCACAGCAAGAAGGTCTGGGTTCGAGCCCCGTGGCCGGCAAGGGCCTTTCTGTGTGGAGTTTGCATGTTCTCTCTGTGTCCGCATGGGTTTCCTCTGGGTGCTCCGGTTTTCCCCACAGTCCAAAGACATGCAGGTTAGGTTAACTGGTGACTCTAAATTGACCGTAGGTGTGAATATGAGTGTTGTGACGTTCACAAACGAACCGATTCTTTTGAACGGCTCCTAGGCATGAACGATGAGAACCAAGTCTCGAGCTGGGGGAGCTGTTCTTTCTGTCGTTCTTTTTCTGTACTGTGTTTCAGATGAAAAAGCTCCCTCTTTACTCCTCCTCCCTTCACTGAGTTAGGGAAAGGTTACGGTGAGGGCACAGTGGTGCCTATTTGTCTGATATGCAAATGTAGCTATCAGACAAATAGGCACCGATGTGACATCAGGGAGTGGGAGGTGGTCGTCCGAGCGCAGCCCGTTGTGGTCATGCTGCTTGCACGTGCGCTCTCCAGAAAGAAAAAAAAAACCCTGCATGGCTCTGTTTCAGAGTAGTTAATTGGAGGGTTGGGGGAGGGATGGCACCAGTTGTGCAGTTAAATATTTTTGTAAAACAAGTGTTTTTCTAGAAAATATTCTTGCGTTCTTGATAACTATGTTCTTGAGTGTTTTTTTTTTTTTTTTACAGAAAAGCCGTTCTGCATGGACATTCATTGAAGCCCTCATTGTTTTTTAATGGTTATTTATGAGCGTTTAGGGGTTACAATAATGTAAGTCTAGCTTTATAGTATGTCCAGAAATATTGATGTCACTCTCTAAGCAGAGGGATCTGGCTTCTTTAGACGCTGTCTTCTTAAAACTGAATAAATATTTAAAAAGAGCCAAATGAGCCAGTCTTTTGAACGGCTCTTTTCAAAGAACGGATCACAAAGATGCGGATCCCATCAAAGAGCCATAAATCCCATCTCTAGTGAGTGTGAATGGTTGTCTGTGTCTATGTGTCAGCCTTGTGATGACCTGGTGACTTGTCAAGGGTGTACCCCACCTTTCACCCGTAGTCAGCTGGGATAGGCTCCAGCTTGCCTGCGACCCTGTAGAACAGGATAAAGCGGCTACAGATAATGAGATGAGATGAGACATACCATCTAGCATCTCTCTCAAGATTCTTTTACCAGGGTTATAAAAGTTGATAATTTTAATCTTAGTTTCACCGACCCAAATCTCAACCAGAACTGCTTCAACCTCTTTTATCTATATTTAAAGCTCTGTAATTAATCCCCTGCTGAATAAATGTGGCCACTCCACCTCCTGCAGTATCCCTGTCTTTACGCACTGCTAGGTATCCATATATTATTAAATCAAGTGATGGTTTTAACCAGGTTTCCTGTATACAGATAATGTTTGGTTTAACAACTTGTTCCTCAATAAAGTGTTTTAGTTCCTGACCATTAGCAATTAAGCTCCTGGCATTCCACTGTAGAATAAATAAAGTCATTATTAACTGCCATGTGGTGCTTGACTATCAGATACCCCTAATACCATATTGTGAATGGAATCAACTGACAATTCATGAATCTCTAGATACTTTTCTGCTGCTTTTTAAATTATTTTAATTCTATCAATTCTACTTGCTACTTGGGCTGAGCAATTAATCACTTCCACCATAAAAGCAATGAAATTTTTCTTATCCACAATTAAAGTCTCTTCAGTTACTTTACAGCATTTCAGAGTCGTTTGAGTTTGACTCGGGGGTAAAACTACAGGAGTCATATTTCCTTTAACCCTTGATTTTGCTTGGTTTTCTTTGTCAACCTTTTTAATAGCTTCGGCATTAGTAACGCTCTCTTTCACCTTAACACTTTGCACTTGAATTGCTCTTTTATACATCTCGCACCCTTTATAGGCCGCACTGTGTTCACCTCCACAGTTACAGCACTTGATTTTTGTTCCTTCCTCACATTTACCATATTCATGTTCGCCTCCACATCTAGCACACCTAGGTTTTGCCTTGCACACAGAAGAAATGTGTCCATATCGCTGACATTTAAAGCATCTAATTGGTGGGGGGGATGTAAGGCCTCGTCATATAACTTAAATATCCAATCATGATCCGCTCGGGCATCTTAACCTCATCCAACACTAACAAGACAGACAAACTCGGTCCTTTAGTTCCATTCCTAATTACTGGCAAATGCTTGACTTTGTTGATTTTAACTCCTTTAACATTGCTTTTAATATCGTCCTCTAACAAGTCAGTCGATACACCTGATATCACCGCCATTACTTTACCTCTTTCTTCCCAGTCTTGGGCTTTAACGTGTTTCCCCAGTAAAGTTTTAAGCTTCATTAATCCCATTCTCTGATCTCTATCTTGACAAACAACTAACAGGTTACCATCTTTTAACGTTGTGACAGTGCGAACTTCACCTACTTGCCTATAAATGGCTTCACTGACTTTCAATGGGTTTAGTATACAAGGGGTTTGAAATCGGATCACAACTTTAACATCAGTCCTCAATCTTTTCGCTTCATCTTGTTTAGCTTTCACCTTTCTTTTCCTCGATGCTCTTTGAACCAAATTCCATTTGCCTGACTTATCTTCACCTTCACTTTTATAGTACTCTCACTGTCATTCTCTTCTGAAAACTCCTCCAAATCATTAGTTTCACACTCATCTAGAACTCCTTTCAATCCATGATCGTCCACCAAACGCCAGTTGCAATGAATCTGGCGGCTCTTTCACATTCCCGGAAGCACTCATCGCGTTTTTCTCAGATCAGTCTGTCTGTGAATCCCATTGAAAGTCACAGCTGCCTTTTGAACAGTTTCACTCCAGAGAATATTGCTGAACTACCTTGATGTTTCTGTCACACAAATAACATTGAAATGACAATCAGTTGACATTTTCACAGAAAACTAAACTTATAATATCATAAGTGCTGCAAACATTTGAAGATAGAAGTCACTTCATTTTCAAGTCAAGTCAACTTTATTGTCAAATTATGCTATACATGCTTGACATACAGCACAGATGAAATTTCAGTCCTCTCTGACCCATGGTGCAAACAGGCAATGCAATAAATACAAATAGAATAATTGGAAAAAAAAGCAAACAATATAAACAGTATAAACACTCTAGATAGGAACTAGACATAGACTAAACACTCAGACAAACAATATAAACAGTATAAATAAACAGTATAAACACTAAATGAGAACAAGACATAGACTAAACACTCAGACAATATAAACAGTATAAACACTCTAGATATGAACTAGACATAGACTAAACACTCATACACACACACACACACACACATACACACACACACACGTTCAAATAAACAAACAGTCAAGGGCACTTGAGGTATAGCAGGTAAACACGAAATAAGTAGTATAAACAAACTAGCAGCTGTTAAAATGAGGTAGTGTGGAATAGTGCAAATGAGCGAGGTAAAGTGAGATGTGCGGTCCCTGAGTTCAGTGTGTTAATGAACATTGAGGTGTGTGTGTGTGTGTTTTTTGGGGGGGGGTGGAACTGTGAGGATGACATGTCAGATGCTGAAGGGGGGGCAGGGGTGTGTGCGAGCAGACTCTGTGGCATGGGGCAGAGGGGGGAGGAGGGGCAGAACAGGGAGGGAGTTGAGCCTCCTGACTGCCTGGTGAAAGAAACTGTTCTTGAGCCTGCTGGTTTTGGCTCGGAGACTCCGCAGTCTCCTCCCCGACGGCAGCAGGCTGAAGAGGCTGTGAGATGGGTGGGTGGGGTCACCTGCAATCCTGATGGCTTTGCGGGTGAGGCGGGAGTTATAAATATCCATTAGAGAAGGGAGAGAGACACCAATGATCCTCTCAGCTGCTCTCACAATGCACTGCAGAGACTTGCAGCAGGACACGGTGCAGGCGCCATACCACATGGTGATGCAGCTGGTCAGAATGTTCTTGATGGTGCCTCTGTAGAAAGTGTGCATGATGGGGGCCGGGGCTCTTGCTCTCCTCAGTTTGCGGAGGAAGTACAGACGCTGTTGGGCTTTTTTGGCCAGTGATGCGGTGTTGTTGCTCCAGGACAGGTCTTCAGAGATGTGCACACCCAGAAACTTGGTGCTGCTCACCCTCTCCACTGCAGCACCGTCGATAGATAGTGGAGCATGCTGGGTGCGCTCTCTCCTGAAGTCCACAACAGTCTCCTTCATCTTCTCCACGTTCAGACGGAGATTGTTGTCCTTGCACCACATGGCCAAGCGGCTCACCTCACTCCTGTAGATTGTCTCATCGCCATTGTTGATGAGACCCACCACAGTCATGTCATCCGCAAACTTGAGATTTGAGCTGGATGTTGGTGTGCAGTCGTGGGTCAGCAGAGTGAAGAGGAGGGGGCTTAGCACACATCCTTGGGGGGCCCCCGTGTTCAGTGTGATGGTGCTGGAGGAGTTGCTGCCGACCCATACAGTCTGTGGTTTCCCCGTCAGGAAGTCTAGCAGCTAGTTGCACAGGGAGGTGTTGAGTCCCAGCTGGTCCAGTTTATGAATGAGCTGCTGAGGAATGATTGTGTTGAATGCTGAGCTAAAGTCTATGAACAGCATTCTGGCATACGAGTCTTTTGTCTCCAGGTGGGTGAGGGCTGAGTAGAGGGCAGTGGAGATGGCATCATCGGTCGAACGGTTGGACTGATATGCAAACTTGAAAGGGTCCAGGGCAGGGGGGAGGGCAGACTTGATATGCCACATGACTAGCCACTTGAAGCACTTCATGAGGATGGGAGTGAGTGCGACAGGGCGGTAGTCATTGAAGCAGGAGGGAGACGGCTTCTTCGGGACCGGGATGATGGTGGTGGTTTTGAGGCACGTGGGGACGACAGCCTGGCTCAACGAGATGTTGAAGATGTCTGTAAAGACATCTGTGAGCTCCTCGGCACAGTCTCTCAGGACATGACCAGGAATGTTATCAGGACCCGGGGCTTTTCGTGCATTTGTCGTCCTGAGAGCTCTCCTCACGCTGTCTGGGGACAGCATCAACACCTGGTCGCCGGGAGGTGGTGGGGTCTTCTGTGCCGTGGTGCTGTTGTCTGCCTCAAAGTGAGCGAAGAAGTCGTTCAATTGATTCAGCAGAGACGTGGAGTTGTCACAGGTCTGTGGCGAGGGCTTGTAGTCTGTGATGGTCTGAATCCCCCGCCACAGGTTCCTGGTGTCTCTGCTGTCGTTGAAATGGTCAGCAATGTGCCTGGAATACTGTCTCTTGGCCACCCTGATGCCTCATGACCGATTGGCCCTAGCTGTCCTCAGGCCCACCTCGTCCCCAGCTCTGAAGGCGGCGTTCCAAGCCGACAGGAGCCTATGGACTTCCCCTGTCAGCCATGGCTTCTGATTGGCCCGAATGGAGATGGTTCTGGTGACCGTAATGTCGTCCATGCACTTCCTCATGTAGGCAGTGACGGTCTCTGTGGTGGTGTTGTAGGTGGCCGCCTGTCTGAACATGCTCCAGTCAGTGATGGAAAAACAGTCCTGGAGTGCCTCTGAGGACCCCTCTGGCCACACACATATCTGTTTTGTAGCTGGTTTGGTGACTTTAACCAGCAGTCTGTATGCTGGCATTAGCATAACAGTGGAGTGATCTGAGGCCCCAAGGTGGGGGAGGAGTAGGTCTTTGTAGGTGTCTTTATGCATGGTGTAAACATTGTCCAGAGATTTTGGGTGTCTTTTAATTTTAGTTAGTTCTCGAGGCGATATTTCTAGTTTTCACTGAAATGTTTTTATTGACTTTGTTTTGTTTTGTTTTTTTCCTTTTTGGCTATAATTGTGTAGAAGATGATGAAATGTATTTAAAATGTATTTTATTTGGTCTCAGAATGAGCTAAAGGAGGAGCAGATGAAATCCCAGCAGAGGATCCAGGAGAAGCAGAAGGAGGTGCAGGAGCTGAAACAGACTGTGGACACTATTAAGGTGAGGAGTGAAGAGTAGCTGTGTTTCAATTAACCTGCTTAAAGGAGATGTGCAGAACCATGGCCTCATGTTTTGTTTATAAGTGCCTTGAGACCAGTGGCGGCTGGCCCATAGGGGGCGCTCGGGCGCCACCCTCCCAGATGTGGAGTGTGTGTGTGTGCATATATATATATATATATATATATATATATATATATCTCATCTCATTATCTGTAGCCGCTTTATCCTTCTGCAGGGTCGCAGGCAAGCTGGAGCCTATCCCAGCTGACTACGGGCGAAAGGCGGGGTACACCCTGGACAAGTCGCCAGGTCATCACAGGGCTGACACATAGACACAGACAACCATTCACACTCACATTCACACCTACGCTCAATTTAGAGTCACCAGTTAACCTAACCTGCATGTCTTTGGACTGTGGGGGAAACCGGAGCACCCGGAGGAAACCCACGCAGACACGGGGAGAACATGCAAACTCCACACAGAAAGGCCCTCGCCAGCCCCGGGGCTCGAACCCAGGACCTTCTTGCTGTGAGGCGACAGCGCTAACCACTACACCACCGTGCCGCCTATATATATATATATATATATATATATATATATATATATATATATATTTTTTTTTTTTTTTTTAAACAAATGTTATCAATGTCAGTTTTACTTAATAGTGTGTGCCTACATGCAATCTGAATTATTTAAACAACATTTCCACCAACTGACTCTCATTCAACAGTGAATTTCCACTGACGGACTCGTATCATTTCTCTTCTTGGACACTCATCAAAGTGCCCCAGAAGTGCAGCGAAATAGCCAATCGTGTATGGTTGCTAGGGAAAAATAATAAATGTTTGGCCAATCAGCATCGCTGAATTTAATTGTTTTGGGGCGCTGGAAATTTCGCCCCTGCTACAGAAAATGTGGGAAAGTGTTTTTTTTTTTTTTTTTTTTGTTACTATGGTGATAAATTTGAGGTCTCAGGTCAGTCAGTCAGAGAGATGATGGCGATGATGACAGTTGAGGGGCAGCTTCCACCAAATTCGGTGAGATCTTTGTTGAACTACTCTTTTGCGAGAAGGACGATGGTGGAAAAAATCCGTGGTAAAGAGCTGCGACCCGACAAGCCCGAAATAAACATCACCCAGCCAACCAAGGAGAAAGTTAAAGCCTACAACAGGACGTTTTGCAGGAGTTGGTTCCAGTGTAAGTCGTGGCTGACAGGCTGTGGAACAGCCAATGCACTTTTTTGTTTCCCCTGCATCCTTTTCAAAAGTGACAGGTGTGATTTGATGTGGACACAGTCTGGACAAACTGACTTAAAGCAGCTCTCCGATCGCATCAAGAAGCAGGAAAGATCAAGAGTTCACATGGGAAACTGCGTAAAGCTAGCTGTGCTTGGAAGGATTAGCATAGCGGCGCAGCTAGACGATGGGTACCGCATTGCTGTAAGAAGGGACAATGAAGAGGTCGATAAAGTCATATTTTATCTAAGATCATCGATTGTGTTAAATTTTGTGGTGCTTTTGAACTAGCAATGCGGGGACAGACAGACGAGCAAAGTTCTTGTACAAATAAGAACTCTCCACCCCATTCACTCACTCATTTCATCTACTCTCTCTCTCACACACAGACATACAAATACCCACCTACTCAGACTCGCACTCACCCACTTAAAAATCACATCATACTCTCTCTCCTCACTCACTCACTCACTCACTCACTCACTCACTCACTCACTCACTCACTATACAGTCCAACTTCACAAACACACACTGACTCAAAGTAGGAACATCACTCTCTCCCTTTGGAGTTTGGACAGAGGAGATGCAAGGACTAAATCTGCCGAGTGTAAACATAACGCCACTGTTGAATCAGAACTTGTCTTTGTTATTATTGTTAGTTTTGGTTCGTGTTGTCTCTCAGTTCTGAACTGGACAGTAACTTCAAATCCTTCACTCTCTCACACAGAAATCTTACCGTCATCTCAGAAACACACACACACACACACTGTTGATTTATATAGATTCAGCTGAAATCATACTCTTGCTGTAAACTTCTCTCAAGAACTTGAGTATTGTATTGTATTTGATACCGTTCCTTTCCAAAGCATAAATGGAGCCTAATATAGCTATAAATTAATTTACTTTATCTGTGAAACTGCTGATTTTGTGAAGGAAATTAAATTATAATTGTGGAATTGTCATTTTCTGACTGTTCATTTGAATGCTTATACTGGACTAGGTAGGGAAATCTATTGGCACACCAGCCCCACCAAGAATTTTTTTTCACTAGCCGCCACTGCTTGAGACCCCAAGAATGGTACAGTAATAGTTTTAAGCGTTAACAATAAATCTAATATTGTAATAGTTATGATTTTAAAATGATTCATATAGGTAGCGGCCTGAGTGAATGACCTTGACGTCTGTAACGTCACAGCAGGAAGGCTATCGGTCTCATCGCCATTTCCGCTATACTAAAACACAGAGCTAACTGCAACTTCCAGCTTCCATTTTGAGCTAATTTATCGCCATGTCACGTAGATGTGTTGCTGGCTGGTGCAGCAACATGACAGAAGGTGCATTTATGTTGCATTCATGGCCCAAGAATGTTCAAACTGCAAAGATTTGGACACATTTTGCGAGAAGTTCACAGGCACATTGGGCACCAACGAAGTGGTCTCTCCTCTGCTCTGCACATTTTACTGAAGACTCGTACAGAACCTCTGATCTGTTGAGGAGTGTTGGCTATAAGCCAGTTTTGAAAGAGGGTGCAGTACCAACAATTAAATAAAACTACAAGAAAAGGAAAAAAATTATTTTATAAAAATTGTTTTTTTTCAACAAAAAAGGAAAGTAAGTTCAGTGGCACCAGCTCTCCCACAGTTTGAGCCGAGGGTTGTTGGTAAAACCCAGGATGGAACGGGACGTGACATATTATCGCTCAGGCAGTGACCTCCCTGTGGTTGTTGCTAAAACCGGCGATGTCCCGTCCCGGGTTTTAGTAATTGCCTGAGCCGAGCAGTAATGGTGGAGTACTCAGTCTGGGGAAAATGGAGAATGAGTGGAGCAGCCGTCTGATTTCTAAACTGGATATTGTTGCCATCTCGCCCTTGTGTGGAAGAAGCGAATGAACAGAGAACTGAATGAACAACTGAACATCAGATTGTTTCAAAACAATCGGCCACAAGATCGGCCTTCAAGAAGCGAGAACGCAGACGGGTAAGCTCCAACTCTCATTTGGATACAAAACAACAAAAACAACACGTTTACCTGCATTTAGATTAATACATGTAACTTGTATTGTGTATTTAAGTTACCGGTCTCAGATTTATTTAATTTGCTTCAGAATGTGATTGTCTCAGTTCATCTGATTATTTAATGAGCCTTTTACATTTTATCAGTGAAAAATGCATGCATGTACATGTATGTTGCATAAGTTATAACACCCATCCTGTTTTAATGAGAGTCAACCCACAATCAATGAAGTCAAATCAGTCTTAGTTGAGCAAGTCAGTAACGGTATTTCTTACTTTCACCATAAATTTTTTATTTATTTGACTTTGGTCTATAGCTGTCAAAGGCCTCGGCCTTAAAACCGGTTCCCGCAGTGATGTCACGCGCTCAGGGCTGGCTGGCTCAGCGGGGCAGCTCCAATGCCAAATTTGCGGTCGAGTTTAACTCTGGTTTTTTTGATTCCCATTTATGCAGCATACAAGAGTCAAGGATGGAGATACTATCCACTCAGACCTGCATTTAAAAATAAAGGTTCTGCGTATCTCCTTAAAATAGTGAACTAAAAAAACAAGGAATGAAAACCCGAGGCTTAACAAAAACAAAAATATCTCTAGAGAGAGTTTATTTTTTACAGAGTATCTCATTAGACCTCCATTTTGTGTGTGTGTGTACACGTACTAACAGATGCATTATCAGTCAGCAGTAGATGACAGTGAGAGGATCTTTACTGAGATGATCAGCTCCATGGAGAAAAAGCGCTTGGAGATGACGGAGCTGATCAGAGCTCAGGAGAAAGCTGAACTGAGTCAAGCTGAGCGACTCCAGAAGCAACTGGAGCAGGAGATTGCTGATCTTCAGAGGAGAGTCACTGAGCTGGAGCAGCTTTCACACACACACGATCACATCCACTTCCTCCAGGTAACACTCACTGTCTGATCTACAGAGGGCGCTGTTCCTCACAAAGTTTCCTCCTAAAAGCTCATTACAGCAACAATAAATGTTCCTGTCTGAGATCCCAAGTGTGTCTTTGGTCTGATTCAGTCTGAGATTCATTCGTTCCTCTCCTACACTTTTCTCCTTCTCTATTCTGTGTTTCCTCTCTGTAGAGTTTCCCGTCTCTCTGTGTTTCTCCTGGATGTGACGACTCACCCAGCTTCACTGTCAATCAACATCTCTCATTTGATGGAGTGAGGAAATCTCTCTCAGATCTGAAAAAACGAGTCAAGGAAATCTGTGAGGAGGAATTCAGCGTAATCCATCCACAAGGTAAACAAACAAACATTTGTTCTGTATCACAGTAAAGAGAGCCATAAAATTAATGTAACGGAAATAAAACGTAAGCAGGAACAAAACTGCATCAAATCACAAAGCATTAGTATTAGCCTCAGAAATTACATGTACAAATTAAATTTCCCAGATAAACAGGACCTTAATCACACATCCACAAACTAATCTTATTGAACTTTACACATAACAAATATGATGAACATCAGATCAGAACCGAGGCCTTAATTCCTCCATAAAATCCATCAGAAAGTAAAAACACACACATTGTCAGAGCTTCAGCTGGGAAAAGTTTTTTGCTTCTCATGATTCTTACATTCAAATGCTGCACAGTGTGATGACATTTTGGCTGATCTCTAAATCGTGTCTGACTGAGAGCAGTGAGGAATCTAAGGCCACTCATTTTTTATTTTTAGGTTCACGGATCCGTCGACGTGAGATAAAAACTACTGCTGAAAAAATAAAAAGTCTATGTGTACTTTTTATTTGAACCGCCGAAACTTGCAATTAGTATATATTTTTTTTTGACAACGTAATAGCTTCCTTGTAACAGCATTATATACCCAGTACTAATAGATCTACTGCATTCGGCGGGAAAATTCCCACTGGTAACACGAGTATACATTTGCGTTCGGTACATATCCTACCATGGTCACGGTGTGCAACAATCTAACCGCAGATGACTTGCAAAGGGTCAAGGTCGGTATCGGAAAAAAAGCCTTTCCCAGTTAACACTGGGGAATAACATGTTGTAAACACTGTTCGTTGTAAATTTCCGACTGGGATACTGGCAATTACCATTGGGAAGTTGCTTATCGAATTCACCAGCGTGATGGCAAAATGGCTTCAGTCAGTTCTGATCGTTATGTCAGCATTTCATGCGGAGATCGCAAATCGTTTCATCGAGTGGATTTGTTAAGTGGACAGAACGTCGGTGAATACATATCGCAAGAATTAAATGTAAGCAAAGAAATGATAAAATGTGTGTACGCTTCCACGAAGGAGGGTAGATCCGATACCGGTACTAGAGCAGTGCTCGACATGCCAGTGGTAACCTTAGTCAGAGACTTTGACTGCTCCTACTGTATATTACTGTTGAGCTTGAAGACGACGGAGACAGCACAGGTGCTATTGAATGTGAACTGGACGTCAGACATCCGTCAGCACTCGATGTGCTCATGGCAGCATCACGCTCATACGACCACTTGCCTTCACAGAAGTAAGTACTGCCTGGGAATACTAATCAGTGATCAAAACCATTCACTATATATCTATAACTTAGTACAAGCATTATATTTTTCTAATACAAATTAGAGCTAGATGGTCTAAATATGAAAGCGTGGCAATAATTCAACGTATTATCGCTCAGTAAATATTGTAATGTTTAATATATTATAGCAGGGCAAATGCCCCAGACCGGCCAGGATAGGCCGTCGTAAGGGGACATTATGCCCAACTTTTTATTTTCTGAATAGAATTTAGAAATACCCCCATCCGGTTTCTCCCAAATCTGCAGGTGATTTCATCTCCTAATTAAAAATGCCTTGAGTCCATACTGCTAAATCAGTTTTATATTTAAAATAAACACATTAAATCTTCAATATAACTCCGGTAAAATATTTTTGATATTATTCATGATTTTAATATGAAATATTGATATTTAGGAAAACATAATTTGGATAATATAAGGTAAATATACAGGTATGGTAGGTTTTTTTTCTTGTATTGGTGATGGTAGCAATCCTATCTAGTGCTGGTTTTAAACACAAGCTTGCATGTAGTACTAGTCTGTAGATGGAATGACTGAATGTCTATATATATATATATATATATATATATATATATACACTTACATACATATACACTGATTCTATGAAATACATGTATTTACATATCAAATATTGATAGCTCATGTACACTGCTATTGAATATCACTGTAAATGTTGATAATATTCATTACTCTTTAAATATTTGTAAAATATCAGTTTTTAACATTTTACAATTATAATCCATTTAGCTGAATGGTGTAGTTTACTGCACTCTGAATTTTCATATATATATATATAATTTCATTTTTTATTATTTTATATTTATCATACAAATATAACAGAAATATAACAGAATCGATGACTCATGGCAGTTGGATTTAAAAATTATGTACTATTTAGAAACAACCCTTTGGTGACTGACCCCTTGAAAATGGTTCCTCCAGGAACCATGACATTTCAGTTGTCAAGACAACGGAAAAACTAAAATACAAATACAAATACAAGAGCATTTTGTTTTGTGCACAAGAGCATTGTGACGTATCTTTCTGTTTTTGTATTTTAGTTTTTCCGTTGTCTTGACAACTGAAACGTCATCGTTCCTGGAGGAACCATTTTCAAGGGGTCAGTCACCAAAGGGTTGCTATGTTGAATATATAGGCCTATCAGTACTATAGATATATCAGAACATAGTTGTCTATTGATTAATAGTGATTGCAAAGAATCGGATATTGTGAATGTGTATGTAACTTTGATATATGTGATTTAGAATGGTGTGTGTGTGTGTATATATATATATATATATATATATATATATTGAACATTTTTGTTGTAGGAAAGTGGGCTACCCAAAAGGATGTTGTGTTCAACACATTACTGGAGAAGATGAAGAGTATGGGCGTCGGCTTCCTTTCAACTCAGGTGGAGGGCATTGGCCGAAATGTTGTAAGCACACTCACAAGTGTGCTATGGCTCCTAGATACCCATCGCGAAACCATCAAGGAAAGGGCTATTGTTTTACCCTTCGAAGAATTTACAGGGTACAACGACTACAAAACGCAAAAAAAGAAAAAAACAGTGTTGCATGCGGATGAACTGAAGCAGAACATTGATTGTTTGTGTGAACTCTTGAACCATCCGTGATTTTCAAACAAATTTCCAGGATTTCCAAAGTGAAATGTCCAAGCTTGTTCAAGGAATGAAGTCATATCATGACTATCTTCTTTGTCAAAAAGAAAGAACAGCATCCAACCACGCATCTCTTGAACCAATCAGAGCCATGAAAGACAGACTCTGCGTCATCTTCCTGCCTCTCTGGGTCCAATTCCAAACAGTTACACCAAAGTTGTGGATGTAGTCTAGAATCTTCATACATATTGTCCAGCATCACTACTGGACCTGGAACCTGAAGACAGATATGAACGGCGACAGTGGTTAGAAAAGCTATCACTTCCCTTTCCAGCCACGTTGTACTCCTACCACCATGGCAATTCTCTAGGAAACATAAACTTCCTATGGCAGCGATCTGGAGAGAAAGATGATGAAGATACTATCAAAGCTGTAACTTCACTAAAAGAAACAATACCCATCTACTTGACACGTGCAATGAGGAGAGAGTTCACAAACCGGTACCCCTCTGTTAAACCAGCACTTCTAAGGTCAATGTACAACTTTTTGAGAGAAGACGCATCAGCCCCAGTAAACGCAGCAACAGCCAGTGTTGATTATCGATTAGAGGCGTGTCTGCTTGCTGCTGATGATCCAGATCTTGTGTATGATTTGCGCCGAAATAATGGAAGAGTCTGTGACACTAGATATGACCCATTCTGGGAAGAACTCCAGCGATACCTAGATGAAAAGGCTGCAGTACATGAGCGCCGACAAGCAGATCATCTATACTTACCATTTGCTGTGTCTGTTGATTCCTTACGCAGAGAGATCACTAGCAGATTACCAGATGATACACCTATACCATCAGCATCATGGTTATGGTTCAATTTTTGGCCTCGCAATCCCTACACATACTCCGCAATGGCATACACTGGAAGATTCAAAGTAAAATTTGCCATACAACAGCGACTTGCTAGAGCACAGCATGTAGATGCCCATTATACAGGCTATCAGTTCAAATTGATGAAGGAGATGGCCGTTGAGTGGAAAGAGCATTCGATGATGGTATGTGTAGATGATAAAGCAGTTGTGCCCATAGGGGAACCAGCCACACCTATATCGACTGGAGTGCGGCCTCATAACAAGAGCTTAGTGCCTCTAAACACAGTTTTAGCAGCAATGGATCATGATTTCCATGTTGCAGGTGCAATACCATCGGTTCTCTTTCATGTCAACATACCTTCAGATCCACGGGATAGTTTTCATCGGGGTAAAATACATGTAACTGTAAAGGACAAGGTTTTCCAGCCATCGAGTCCTATGAGGCATGCAGCAGAAAATTCAAAAATATTGAGAGAAATAAGTACAGATGATGGTCTTGATCTTGATTCACCAATACTCTTTCTGTATTCAGATGGCGGGCCAGATCATCGCACCAACTTCAAGTCTGTCCAACTAGCTGGCATAGCAATGTTCATATCCCTTAACCTTGACATGTACATTGCAGTGAGGACTGCACCTATGCAAAGCTACGCCAACCCTGCTGAAAGATGCATGAGCTGTTTGAATTTCGCCCTGCAGAATGTCTCCCTCTGCAGAGAACTCACTGATATTGAGTTACGTCTGAAGTCTCTTACCAGCCTAACAAAGTTGCGGAATGCTGCTGAACGCGACCCTAAGATAAAAGATGCATACCTTGAATCAGTTAGCCCTGTTATAACAATCCTGAATGAAAGGTTCAGAAAGTTAGTGTGGCAGGAAGAAGTAGTGGAGGTACATCAGCCTGCAGATGAAGAGTCCATACAGTCAATGAAGGAAATGCTCAAACTACTTGATGAGAATATCCAAGCAGATGCATTACCAAACGATTTGAGCAAGTTTCCTCAACTGAAGGATTTCATGGATCACCATTGCAGATGTCGACACTATTCATTTCAAATCAAGAAATGTACCAGACAAGAATGTGCTTATTGCACACTAAATCCGCCAAGACTGTCAGATGAAATCTTTGAGAAGCTCCACTACCTACCTGATCCAGTCCTTGGAAAGGATGGCGACACATACCTACCTTTTAATGAGGTGTATGGCAAAGATACAAATGATGATTCACGACCCAGTTTGCAGTCCAAACCACAACCAACCGCAAGATACAAAGAAAGAAAAGGCATCCTTGTAGCAGATAAAGTCCGTCAAGTAGTTGTCTGTGCAGAATGCCGAGAACCAAGAGTGATTTACTCGAGAAAGAAACTCTCCGCAAGTGACAAAAAGGATGTCAGTAGAATGAAGGAAGAGAGGGTCTATGTTTGTGGCAGTCCATTATTTGAATCTGGTCCCCTCAGTGACCAGATTGTGGTTAGAGAGGGCATTACGTGTGCTTCTCCAGTGGAAACAACTTACTACGCGGGGAAAACGGCTTCTTTTCCTGATGTGTGTTTCCACTGTGCTGACCCTGAAATTGCTTCAACAGCAGCAGTGCAACAAAAAAAGGAAGAATACGGCGTAGTGAGGCCTATCTGCATAAACTGCCTTGTGGCAGGAAAGGAAATTGTCTGCAGGAATGCTGTTAAAGTAGTCAGAAAGAAAAGGATGTGAGTCCAGTTTTGGACATGAACTGACTTTTGCAGATGTTGGGTCCAATAGCCTATTTATATGTGTCGAACCTGCTCATCAGTAATTAGTGACTGTTCATAATGTTTTCTTGAACTTTAATGAAACATTTAAATCTTTTTGCATTTTCTGAATTCTACCTTCTGTTGATACAACTTGTTTCCAATGAAACCTGGTCATAAAGCTTTCTGTCTGAACTTTTAAGAATTAAAAATTAAAAGTTGAAATTGTTTTTTCATATTTTTGATATTTGTGTTAAATATAACTGTAGTGTGTGTGTGTGTGTATATATATATATATATATATATATATATATATATATATGTGTATGTATGTATGTGTATATATATATATATATATATATATATATATATATATATATATATATGCTCCAGCTTGCCTGCGACCCTGTAGAACAGGATAAAGCGGCTAGAGATAATGAGATGAGATGAGATATATATATATATAAAAATATAATTTTTTTGTGTGTGTCTGTCTTTATTTTATTTTCTAATCCCGACATTGAAAATTTGCCATTTGAAAAAAAAGAAAAAACAGACATTGACATTTTTTATTTCAACCGACATACTCTAAAATGTGTTGAAAAAATCCGTGAACCTAAAAATAAAAAATGAGTGGCCTAATTTTTCATTTTCATGCTTTAAACTGTTTTCGTGTCATTTTTCAGTCTCCATTTTGTCTCTGTGTCTCTACAGCTGCAGCAGTTCACATGATTTTACCCTCAGAACCAAAGAGCAGAGAAGATTTCCTGCAGTGTAGGTGTAAAACACACACACACACACACACACTCACTTCAACTCAGAGGAGGACCGCCCACATGATGGCCTTGCATTTTCACTGATAACTTAACTTGGTTATTAATGCATAAACATTCGATTTTTTTTCTTTCTTTCGCCTCGACTGTCGTGACATGCGTGGATTAAATGTACATTATCCTCGATGCGTCAAGTTGGAGCTTAATCTTATTTTTATGTAATAAAAAAGGGCTTCATATTTAACAACAAATGCACTGGACTTGGAAAACTGATCTACATTCCTCACTACAGTTTATTAACACATCAGCACCATCTTTTAAACTTGAATGGTCTTCAGAAGTCACAAATCTAAGCTTGAAGGTTGATTTTATAGACATGGTATCTACATTTTAAGCTGGGATTTTATAAAGCTCATGAGCTGACATCGTTACTGCTGAGAATTATGGCGATGACACGATCAATCTCAGAATTCCAGACATGATAAACAAAAGTACAACACTTATTCAGAAGGTCATTAAAGGAACCGCCTCGATCCAAACACAGTGAGGAGAAATCCTGTTCCTCAATAAAAATCAATAAAGGTTCTCTGAAATGTTACTACGGCTACAGAAGGACTCTGAATCCAACACACACACACGTTATCCTCTTCATGTTTATCTAAACCTTTTCCTGTGCAGACACAATTATACTGAGCATAAATTCATATAGAGACTGTGTGTGTGTGTGTGTGTGTGTGTGTGTGTGTGTGTGTGTGTGTGTGTGTGAGAGAGAGAGAGAGAAAATAAGAGTACTGAATAACAAAGGTATATAAAAAACTAATGTTTATAAGTTATTTTAAAATGGAAAACTGTGTGAATAATAATGTAAAGTGTCAGAACACTGTTGTGATGTAGGAATTAAAACATGCTGTACATTTCTCTGAACAGTAGGTGTCGCTAGTGAACTCTGTTGAATGAGATTCCGAGTCATGAATCTTTTCGTGAATCACAACCACTGAGCTCTATATAAAACCTGGAGGACTCAGAACCCATTCCCCTCTGTAGGGACGAGTGAAGCCATCTGGACGCCATCTTACCACTCACATCGCGTGGATTTGGTTTGTGTGTTAAACCGTCGTCTCATCTCATCTCATTATCTGTAGCCGCTTTATCCTGTTCTACAGGGTCGCAGGCAAGCTGGAGCCTATCCCAGCTGACTACGGGTGAAAGGCGGGGTACACCCTGGACAAGTCGCCAGGTCATCACAGGGCTGACACATAGACACAGACAACCATTCACACTCACATTCACACCTACGGTCAATTTAGAGTCACCAGTTAACCTAACCTGCATGTCTTTGGACTGTGGGGGAAACCGGAGCACCTGGAGGAAACCCACGCGGACATGGGGAAAACATGCAAATTCCACACAGAAAGGCCCTCGCCGGCCATGGGGCTCGAACCCGGATCTTCTTGCTGTGAGGCGACAGCGCTAACCACTACACCACCGTGCCGCCCCATGAGAGATGATGATGATAATAATACAAAAGGCTGTACAATACTTCCTTTCTATTTAGGACAGCTGTTGAAACAGGATTATTTTCTCATGTTATTTGCCATTTTCACTTCATTCTCACAGTCATGTCTTAACAGTATTTATTCATCACATAATTCACTGTCATTTTAGACACAAATGATTCAATTTTGATGCTTTTCCTTTTTAAGATGACACAGTGTTTAGCAAATGGGGTAACTTTTAACGTGGTAAACAAATGTAATAAGAAATACAGTGTCTGACAGTATGGATGCCGGATGCACCGTCTGGCCAAATGCTTCAGTGAGATGACGACTGGACTGAACCCACACTCCACAAGCAGTTAACAAAACTCATCTTGCATAGGCGTGAATTATTTTATTTTCCAATGCATACATCATTCATAATTCTGATTAAAGTTGCATTTGTTTACCACATTAAAAGTTGCCCCATTTGCTGAACAGTGTGTGGACTTAAAAAGAAAAAGCTTCATTCTCACATGTTTTAACAGTATTTATTGGTCACAATTTTGCTAATTGAATTTTTTGTGTCTAAAATGTGACCAATAAATACTGTTAAAACAGAGGGGAATGGGTTCGGAGCCCTCCAGATTTTATATCGAGCCAAGGCCTCTTTCGTCATCGGTCACGTGGTTTCGTCTGCCACGCCCCCTTCTACTCCATACGCGCTTCGGAGCCTCACGACAGACAGGTGTCTCACACACACTTCTTATAAATCCTGTGATTAACATCTAACCTGTGGATATTTTATTGTTTTAGATTTCTGTTCTCTGACTCTGGATCCAAACACAGTAAATCCTAACCTCATTCTGTCTGAGAACAGAGCGGTGACACGCAGTGAGACAAAACAGCGATACTCTGATCATCCAGAGAGATTTGACTCCTTGTGGCAGGTGTTGTGTAAGGAGAGTGTGTGTGGACGCTGTTACTGGGAGGTGGAGTGGACGGGTGATGGTGTTGACATATCAGTCTCATATAAAGAGATCAGCAGGAAAGGACGGGGTTTTGAGTGTGGGTTTGGATTCAACAGTCAGTCCTGGAGTCTGCAGTGTTTTCCTTCCTCTGTCTATTTCCGACACAACAACATTAAGACTGTTCTCCAAGGTCCATCATCCTCCAGAATAGGAGTGTATGTGGATCACAGTGCAGGAACTCTGTCCTTCTACAGCGTCTCTGACCCGATGAGGCTCCTCCACAGAGTCCACACCACATTCACTCAGCCTCTATACGCTGGGGTCTGGATGTGGCTTTCTGACTCATCTGTGAGGTTTTGTGATCCGATGAAAAAATGAAATGTTGGTAAAAGTTGAAATGTTGAGTAAAATTATAACTGAGGTGTCAGATTGAATTTCTCCCTGAAATACAAAGACACTTTTGTGTGCAGAAACTGTGGCACTAATGAATTATTATTTTCAGAGTGCATCTGTTTTATAGATTAATAAGAAAATAAGTTACATAAATGTCTTAATGCAGAATATAAGATGTTTCTAGAAAAAAAATTCAGACTATTTTAAATGTATGCACTATTATGAGATTTATTACACTGATATGAAAGTTTAGAATGTCTCATTCTGTTTTTTCTTTGGCAAAATCTGTTTCTTCAGAAATAAAACTTCCTCAAACTACTGCGTCTTTCTGTCCTGCTGCTGGTGGAAACACACCCTACTGTGTGTAAGAACACTTAACAATTTTGTGTCTTGAACCATGTTCTGTTTAAAAAATATATTTAAAATATGGAATAAATACAGAGTTATTTTGCAGGTTTTGGAATCTATCCATATAAAGATTATTTACAAATCATTGTTTTCAGTTTTAATTTCAATTTCCACATACAATATCACCTTTTTCTGATTTGGGGCTGTTTTTCCTCTCAGATGCCTGATTTAATGTCAGTGATGTGTCTCTCTCCCCATGTTCTAAACTCATTTGTACTAGTTTATTGTACTTTAAAACTAATAGATGATGTAATCATTTAAAACAATAAAATAGGGTTAATTTTAATTACCAGGGCATAAAAACTCCCTTTGTGTTTCTACTTTTCTATTTCCATTTAAAGGCCAAATGACAACTATTAATCAAACTCAGGTTTATAAAAGATGCTTCATAAACTCAAGATCCAAACACTGTGTCGAAACAAAACTTTATTAAACAGAGATCAGTTTAAATCCCAGAGGGAGCGCTCGCGTCTCTCTCCATCACTACACACTGGGAACTGCACACACTTCAGGCCTCACACACCACACACTGGTTTCCTGTGAGGCCTTCACTAATGTGCAGCTCCACACGTGCGCTAGCATACGGGGAAAAACCACAAACACCACCGATCCAGTATCGTCAGGATTCTCTGTTCAGACACAAATATACAGTACAAAACAACAAAAAGCAAAATAAAACTACAGTTTCAGATGGAACAGCTGGAAAAGGGCTGATGATCAGGAGAAGGACGCCTGGGATCCAGTCCTGTTCTAAAGGAATGCCATAATTAGGTGTAAATCATGATACGATGATGAGACTTAAGATCGGCCCACGCCTAGTCGAAACCTGAAGAGGTGAATTAAACAACAAAGTGGAAAAGGATGAAGTGATTTCATTATGAACTTTGTATGGATGATTAGAACATTAATTCTTCTTATAAGTCTTCTGTAACTGTTCAAGTATTTATAGATTTTATTTTTAGAATGTAGTTCACACACACACACACACACACACTCACTCTCTCTCCCTCTTCCCCTTCTGCTGTTTCATTTTATCCTTGTGCATTTTTCTGATCTTTTTATTTTTACTGCTTGACCATTTTGTAGTTTATTAGATTATTATGGTTTCAGAATGGGATCAGAAATTTAAACAATGTAAGTAAACTATGTGCAAACATTACAACAAATTCAATATAAAATATATTTTTTAATTGTCCAGTCATATGTGACAACAAATAAAATAAATGACAAAAGAAAAGTACACATGGGGGAAAAGTGTAAAGGAATAGAAGTGTTGAGTGGGTGTGGCTCAGGTACTGAAAGATGGACTGTATTAGGAATGAGATATGGGTGTCTCCTTGGTGTGTCGGTCAGAACACAGGACAACTGGATATGCAAACCAAGATTTACTTGTCTTCAAAAGCACAATACAGCACAGCACGGGGTACAAGGTGTTCAATTTCCAAATAAATCTTCCTCTATTCTGTATTTATATTTATCTAGGTGGATATTATCTTAACATGTCTGTTGCAATAGTATGTGTATGGTCTGAGAAAAGAAACAAACAAATAATGTGCATTACCACACTATAGGATACTACAGAAATACAAAATGATGTGTGGTCTAACAGTGCCAACTAGTGACTACTAGTGGCACTGCAGGTTGGACTCAGCAGCATGGAAACTTTCGGAAATTAGCCATTTAAATATGCATAAAACTAGCGAACTTTTAACTTCAAATATCTAGTCAAAATGCACTAAATAAGGCTGACTAAGATAAGATATAATAACTTACTAACTCTAGGCATGAAAAACGGAATATTTGGATCAAATAACAGGTTGAACTTCTAAATATACAGTTAAACTAAACAGCAGACAAGTTAGCATTCATAGACAGGCAAAAACGATTTCTGAAGACATTACTACTAAACCTACACAAAGCTTACACTAGACTTTCACAGCAAGAGGCTATACATTCAACACCAAAACTTACTTTTCTGGTCAATTACGCACACACAAGGATCTTAAACAGGGAACTGCTTCCTCACGCAGCACTCGAAACTACACTGAAAACGGCACGAGAGGTGCCCGGGAACATGAATAATCGATATCAGCACTGGGGCACGTGAACATGCGTAACTTGACTGACAGTCTTTCCAACACAGCCGCCCCCAAATTTATATCTAAATTTGTCCCATGGAAAGGCTGTTGTGGGGTCAATCAGGGTCACCAGGATTGTCCTCTGCGTTGGCAATCTCTGGCAACACAATCAGGCGGGTGATGGGCCTGGTGTAGACTCGGTCCTTGATTTTCACCTCGGCTGTCCTTACTCGTCTGTCGATGCCTGGGAAGACCTTGACCACTTTGCCGATCTGCCATGAAGACCTTGGAACTGGGGGGTCAATCACCAGCACTACCATGCCGACTTCGACATCTGGAGAAGAATTCTGCCACTTCCCTCTGGTCTGTAGTCCTAGCAGGTAATGTTTGATGAAGACTGACCAGAATCTCTCTGCCAACACTTGGGAATGTCTCCATCTCCGTTTGCTCAGCAGCTCAGACTCTGGATAAATTACTTGAGGTAAGGAGCCATCTGGCCGCCCCATGAGGAGACAATTCGGTGTCACGGGGTCTGGATCTGCCAGGTCTGCTGAAACATATCCAAGGGGCTTTGAGTTCATCATAGCTTTGATCTCAATAAGGACCGTCCTGAGGACTTCCTCTGTCACAGTCTCTGAGCCCAATGTGGCATAAAGGGCAGCCTTGACCGATCTGATCTCATGCTCCCATGCTCCACCAAAATGGGGAGCTGCAGGTGGATTGTAATGGAAGCTGATCTGCCGTTTGGCCAGGAGTTGCTGCAATTTGGGGCTTAGGCTACTGTAGGCCTCTCTAAGTTCAGTCTCCCCTCCACGGAAATTTGTGCCTTGGTCAGAGTAGAGTTCGGCAGGCTGACCACGACAGGCAATGAACCGTCTAAGGGCCATGAGGAAAGCGTCGCTGTCAACGGAGGTCAGGATTTCTAAATGGACAGCCCTAGTTGTCAGGCATTTAAATAGCAGGCCCCACCTCTTCTCGTTTCGGTGCCCCACCTTGATCATGAAGGGGCCGAAGCAGTCCATACCAGTAGAATGGAATGCTGGTTTGTACAGTCTGAGTCGAGGGGGTGGAAGGTTCATCATCTTCTGACTGGCTGGTTTAGACCTCCATCTTTGGCATTCTAGACAGAGATGTTGATGCCTGCGCACTGCTTCCCTTCCTCGGAGTATCCAGAACTTCCGACAAAGCTCGGCGAACACTCGTTCTGGTCCCGGATGACATAACTGGACATCATAGGCCTTTATGAGGAGACGAGTATTCGTATGGCTAGGATCCAGGACTACAGGGTGGATACTGTCTGAATCAAGTCCTTCCACACGTCTCAATCGGCTTCCAACTCTAATGAGCTGGGTGGCATGGTCGAACTCAGGGGAGAGGCAGAGTAAACGACTATTTGAGGGAACTGATTTCCCTTCCTCTAGGAGCCAATATTCCTCAGGGAAGCAGTCTGTCTGGACTCTCCTCAGCACCAGAAACTCTGCCTCCCTGAAGACAGTGGCAGGAAGGTGATGAGTGAGACCCGCCGCCCCATGAAGCTCCTCAGCCACTGCTTGCAGCAGGTCCTGCCAGCTGGCATGCCTGCACCCATCTGTCACAGATGGCAAAGCTGTGGCTAGTCCACAGAAGGTGGTCATCCTTAGCTCTGTGTGATCATCCCTGTCAGGCTCGGAGGGATTCGATGGCCATTCATTTTGAGGTAGCAGGAGAAACTGAGGTCCATGAATCCAACGGTTAGATTCTATGAGCTGCTCCAAGTGCTTGCCTCTGGTTAGGTCATCTGCCGGGTTTCTGACAGAGTCTACGTATCTCCAGAATTTCAGGTTGGTCAACTCCTGTATCTCTGCCACTCGAGTACTTACGAACACCTTGAAATGACAGGACTCAGAGTGCAACCAATGGAGGACAGTGGTAGAGTCTGTCCAATAGGTGACTTCTAGAATGGATAGGGTAAGCTCTTTTAGGAGGAGTGCAGACAGCTGAGCACCTGTGAGTGCTGCACATAGCTCCAACCGTGGCATTGAGTGCTGTTTTCTTGGAGCTACTCGGGACCTTGCTAGGAGGGAGGCTAGATGTACATTGCCATCAGCATCTGTGGACTGAAGGTAAGCCACGGATCCATAAGCCTTTTCTGAGGCATCACAGAAAATATGAATGTTGTGGGTCACCTGAGGATCGTCCAGTGAGGATAGTAAGTAGCATCTTGGCAAGACCATTTGAGGCAGATGTTTCAGCTCTGATTCCCACTCTACCCAGGCTTGAAGGAGATGTTCAGGGAGTAGGGGGTCATCCCAATCCCGGTGCTTATCCCAAAGTTGTTGGACAATGATCTTTGCACGGGTGGTGAAGGGTAGGAGGACTCCAAGAGGGTCGTACTGAGTGGCCAACACATGGTAGATGTTACTCATTGTAGGAGCCTTGTATGACACAGGTCTGTGCTTAAAGCCTAAGGTGTCAGTGTCACAGAACCAGCTCAAGCCTAAAGTGGATTCTCTTACTTCTGCTTTGTCCTGTGAGAGCCATAGCTCCAGTTTGGCAGATCTAGCATCAGGTGGGAGGTGGCTAACAACATCTGGCTGGTTGCTGGCCCACTGTCGAAGGTCAAATCCTCCAGATGCTAGTAGGTCTCTTAGCTTGTTGAGCAAATGGTGGGCTTCCTGACTGGTTCTAAAGCTCTGGAGACAATTGTCTATATAGAAGCATTTCTCCACAGAGAATCTTACATCTTCTTCTGGCGAGCTGTGAGATGTGACATGTCTCTGCAGAGCAAAGGTGGCACAACAAGGACTACAAGTTGTCCCGAAGGGTAACACTTGCCACTCGTAAATGTCAGGTGGGTCATCTCTCCTCATATCACGCCATAGGAAGCACAACAGAGGTTTGTCTTCAGGCAGGAGCAATACTTGGTGAAACATTCCTCGTATGTCTTCACTGATGGCCACACTATGCTGCCTGAATCGAAGGAGAACGCCCAGGAGTGAGGGACTAAGGGTTGGACCAGGCAGGAGGCCTTCATTGAGGTTGAAACCTTTGTGTCTGAAGGAACAGTTAAACACTATTCGATCTTTGCCATTGTGGTTGACAATGAAGTGGGGAATGTACCAGCTTTCCCCTGTGGAGGTGTTCTCAGAGGCCAATTTGGTCACAGCATTAGCATCCACTAATCTCTTGACCTCGGCATTGTATATCTCTGCTTTGCCAGGGTCTTTAGCCAGACGTTTTTCCATGCTCCTGAGGCTAGGCATGACAGCTTCCTTAGGGGCCTGGAAGCGGGGACTGTTGGCTTTACGTAGCAGTGGTGTGGCATAACGAAGGACTCCATCCACCTCTACTCTGGTTGTCTTGGTCTCCAAACAACGAATGGCATCTTGATCTTCTCTCGACCGCGTGGCCTCTTTCTCACAACAGTAAGGCAGGACATCAAGTTGCCACAGGTGCTCTACATCTCTTTTGAGTTCCACTTCTGCAGGACTCAGGGAAAGGAAAAGGCACTGTTGTGACTGTAACTGTGTTTGGAGAAGACGAGCTGGACCCTGTAGTACCCATCCAAGCCGGGTCTGTACAGCAGCTGGCCCACCTGGTGGTCCTAGATGAACAGGTGTGATGGGCGTTATCAAATGAGGGTGGTCAGCACCAATGAGTAGCAGGGGTGATGCATGTTCAAAGGGCTGCAGAGGTAGGTGTTGAAGATGCTTATACCTGCTCAGAAGGGTGGCAGGATATGAATGGTCAGCAAGTCCAAGGTGCTCAGCGGTAAAGGCTGCTTTGATTTGGAATGTCTTTTGTGGCTGGTTCGCAGGAGACAGCTGGAAGGAGACAGAGGAACCACTAAGAGTTTGCACATCTTGACGTATGGTTCTCAATGTCAAATTCTCTTCTGAGCCTTGTATGCCCAGCTTCAATGCTGCAGCTGCGAGCACGATAGTTCGCTGTGATCCATCATCGAGCACTGCATAGGTGTCGAGAGTTTTCCCTTGATAGCGAATCAGAACTCTAGTGACCTTAAGGAGGACTCTTTTGCTGTCTGTAGGCTGGTCCAGGTACAGGGTTTCAGTGGCTGACTTTGACCGGCTTGAAGATTCTTTAGGGCTGGCATCTTTGGTATTGACCTCATGCAGGATCTGAAGGTGTCTTCCCTTACAGATACTGCACGGCTTCTTTAGTGTGCACTGTGCAGCCTGGTGATTGCGTGCACACCGCCAGCATCTATGATTAGCTTTTATCCAATTAGCCATCTGATCTTTGGTGAAGGCTTTGAATACTGTACATTGACTGAGGTAGTGTTCGCTACTGTTACAGTATGGACAGAAAGCCGGTGAGGTAGCTTTTCTCTGGGCTAAGTCAGCTGTCTTATTTGAGGAGTCAGCTGATGGCTGCGTGGGAACTTCATTGGCTCCATGCAGTATGGTAGCTGAGCGAGTGGTGGACTTCCCTTCTCGCCTGCGATCAGGCTTTTGAGCTGTTTTCTGCCCTTTGCCGATAGTCATTGTGGCTGAGTCTTGACACCATGCCTCATAATGTAGCCACTCTGACAGGTCAGTGAGAGTGAACACAGTTCCAGGGCCTCGACCCATCCGGCGACGGAACTCTGACCTCATTTCTATTGGTAGCTTGCTCAAGAGGCGCTCCACATGGGATCCACATCTTAACTCTATGTCACCGTCTGGACCCAAAGTAGCAAGCATGCCAACCAGAGCTCTAATTTCCAAGGCAAATCTCTCAAAGGCCTCTGTATCTCCCCTTCTGACGTCTGCTGAATCCATTACACTGGTGATTTTCTTGAGAGCTAGCTTATGGGGTTGACCATATCTCTCAGTCAACGCAGCCATGGTGTCAGAGTAAGGAAAGGGGGAGTTCATGAAGGAATCTGCTACCAGACATGCTTCCTCGAGCTTCAAGTGATCCAAGAGGATTTGGTATCTGAATAACTCCATAGAGTCAGGAGGCAGAAGGTTTCCAAGAGCTCTCTGTAAACGAGTGAACTCGCCAGGATCTTTTGTGACAAAGTCAGGTATTGTTGCTTTAGGACCCCTATAGGTTTGCTCTTGGTTTGCTGAGTACATAAGGCATTATACAGGAACTCTGGGCCTTCGTGGTGGATATTGAGGCTGCGGTGCAAACGATGGCTGTTGAGCATAAGTAGGTCTGGATGGTGGAACCTGTGGCTGAGAATAACCAGCAAAGTAAGGCTGACTTGGCTGAAGGCTATAAGGTAGATGAGTAAAAGGCTGGTGAGGATAAGGAACTTGCTTTGCTGAGGAGCCTCCATAAAAGGGGATATTAGCTGATTGCAGTGGAGATTTACTGGGCGTAAAGGCTGCAACTTGGTCTTTCACTATCTTCAGCTCAGACATCATTTTCTCAAAGAAGTCACTCAACATCTGGTCTCTATCTGAAGGTTCTCCCCGAGGACTCTGCGGAGGGGAGGAAGGATGATGAGGCTGTGCCCCAGTTGTCTGAGATGACTGCGTTGAGCAGTGGCTGTTGGGCTGAGAAGGTGCAAGAGGCTGTGAAGCTGGAGTGGAATGAGGGATCTGAGATGAATGATAAGGTAACGGTGAGATATTTCTGGATACAGGATGCTCAAGATGTGGCTCTACATGCTCACTATGTGGCTGGTCACCATATTGGCTGGTTGACACATGCAGTGTCGGTGGTTGCCATCTTTCCCATGATTGGTGATAGGGGGACATGGGTGGTTGACCACTAGGCTGCAGTAGAGGAGGACTATGGGGACCTGAAACAGGCAGCAGCGGGTACATGCTGTGCTTAAGCACTGGATGCAACCCATCATCGATTGGTACAGGCAACTGCTCACACTGACTGTAAGGTGTTCTATCTCTTGTCGGAGGCAAAGTCCCCATTGGCACTCTCTCTTCTGGCATATAGTGTAGCCTCTCTTCAGTACCCTGTGCTGGCTGGTGCTGTAGTGTAGGATGAAGGACTAAGGGGAGGGAATGTCTTCGGCCATCGCTCAGATCATATTCTTGAAGATAACCAGGTAGATGGATCTGACGCTTTGGCCTGACAGCTTCAGGATGTGATGAGTATGGCTGCATATCTTCAAAATACACCTCTGTCCAAGCCTAACACCAATATCCGGCTTGAAGGACCTTTGTTGAGTGGGTGTGGCTCAGGTACTGAAAGATGGACTGTATTAGGAATGAGATATGGGTGTCTCCTTGGTGTGTTGGTCAGAACACAGGACAACTGGATATGCAAACCAAGATTTACTTGTCTTCAAATGCACAATACAGCACAGCACGGGGTACAAGGTGTTCAATTTCCAAATAAATCTTCCTCTATTCTGTATTTATATTTATCTAGGTGGATATTATCTTAACATGTCTGTTGCAATAGTATGTGTATGGTCTGAGAAAAGAAACAAACAAATAATGTGCATTAACACACTATAGGATACTACAGAAATACAAAATGATGTGTGGTCTAACAGTGCCAACTAGTGACCACTAGTGGCACTGCAGGTTGGACTCAGCAGCATGGAAACTTTCGGAAATTAGCCATTTAAATATGCATAAAACTAGCAAACTTTTAACTTCAAATATCTAGTCAAAATGGACTAAATAAGGCTGACTAAGATAAGATATAATAACTTACTAACTCTAGGCATGAAAAACGGAATATTTGGATCAAATAACAGGTTGAACTTCTAAATATACAGTTAAACTAAACAGCAGACAAGTTAGCATTCATAGACAGGCAAAAACGATTTCTGAAGACATTACTACTAAACCTACACAAAGCTTACACTAGACTTTCACAGCAAGAGGCTATACATTCAACACCAAAACTTACTTTTCTGGTCAATTACGCACACACAAGGATCTTAAACAGGGAACTGCTTCCTCACGCGGCACTTGAAACTACACTGAAAACGGCACGAGAGGTGCCCGGGAACATGAATAATCGATATCAGCACTGGGGCACGTGAACATGCATAACTTGGTTGACAGTCTTTCCAACAAGCACTGTTTGGTCAGATCAATCCCACAGTCCAAAGACATGCAGGTTAGGTTAACTGGTGGCTCTAAATTGACTGGAGGTGTGAATGTGAGTGTGAACGGTTGTGTGTCTCTGTGTGTCGCCCTGTGATGATCTGGTGACTTGTCCAGGGTGAACCCCGCTTCTCACCCATAGTCAGCTGGGATAGGATCCAGCTTACCCACGACCCTGCACAGGATAAGCGGCTACAGAGAATGGATGGATGGTCAGATCAATTAATCACTTCAGAATCCTGTTCCTAAGAGAGAGAGAGAGAGAGAGAGATGTTCATTGCTCACTGAAAGGAATAGAACATGTAAAGTAAATACATGCATGGGTTGGTAGCTTGTAATATTGAGAGCCTGTAAGAAAAGTTTCAGGCATGTTTGACCATTTATAAGAAAGTTGTGAGCGTTTTTGTATCGCTGCTCTAATGCCACCAGGAGGCCGCCATGTTGCCTGTTGGAAGGGCGATGCGTGACGTCATTTGGGCGCAAGGCTGAGTGTAGCTCTTCAGTACTGAAGGAGCAAAGCAAAAGGTCTGCTAAGGTGAGAATGTCGATTTTTTCACTATACATCTGAAATAGTGTATTAATGAGCTGCAACCCTGACTTTTGGACAAACCTGAACTCTTTACCTGTAAAATGAGGCTGAAACTGCGTTATACTATTCGTTAGCATGCTTAGCATGCTCTCAACTCATTCATGAAAAACTTCATCAAGATGTCCCCAAGCTAGCCGACCGTAATTACTGTGGTAGACAGTCCAACTCCCGCAGCAACGCAGAAAGAGGGTAAAGAAGCACTGCTTTACTATACAGGATTCATCTGAACATTACAGCAGGATGCACTTGTACAAGAAAAGGCAGAAATATTGCCAGAAACCCCCGAGCTGCTGGTATGGGATGGATTTATCTGGTAAAATTCATACATGTAAAGGATACAGTATAAATAGCACCGAGGACAACACAAAGTATAAAATACACTTATTTCCAATGTGGTCCTCTTGATGACAGCAGGAAACAATAAAATATAACAGACAATAATAAACTGACAAAATTCTATAAACAATGATGAGTCATAAACAAAAATATGCTAACTGTAATTATCACAGAGTACAACTAGATTACAGAAATAGCACCAAAATGATTAAAAATTAGTTACACACACAAAACTGGGTTTGGAATTTACTCCATAAAATTTTTAAGAAACAGGTGAAACAGTTATCACGTGTTTGACGTCACTTACAATCCATGGCCGTATTCGATAAAATGGACCACAGCGCCAGCGACATTTCTTCACTGATTTCCTCGAGTATTTTGGACAATGACACAAATAATGATGAGGATCATGATAAACAAGCATTACCGTATCAATTAGTTACACACAAGTGAACGATATTTATAGAGTTGTTTTAGTCAGTCATTACTGAGGCTTTTCTGAGAACACTGAATCAAAGCAAGACACCCAACAAACATCGAGCTGCTTAGCTGCATCAGCAATTATTACATTTATGCCCAAAGGAACTCAAAATAACATCACGCTTAATAAAAACTTAGGGAAGCCATAAAGTGTTTTCTTACCCTTTGAATTTCTCTTTTGCGGACTACTGACCGTGTTGTCTCGTTTGTAAGCTTCAAGTCTTACTCGCTATGCGGAGCTTCGTGTCTTGCACCCAAATGACGTCAGAATTGCCGGAAACGATCGGGGGGAATTTTCTGATTGGTTAAAATATTTTCAATGGCGGTATCCATGAACTCATCCATTCTGCATAGAAACTAGGGATAGACCGATTATCGGCCGGGCCGATTATCGGCGCCGATATTCAGCATTTAGACGCATATCGGCATCGGCCTTCTTTTTTAATCCAACGGCTGATAAGAGATCATTTTAAAACTGGGTTATTTTGGCTCTGATGCAGCCGCGCCTCTCTATCTGCAGCCACTGATCTGGCTCGAGCATTGTCCCACCCACAGCACCATCTGATTGGTTACACAGCACGGGTAACAGCCAATCAGTAGTGAAAGATCGCACACGGCGGAGAGGAGCAAGTTTTGCCAAGTGTAGAACCTCCGGAGAGCAGATTGATGTTTCGAAGGTAAGTTAAGGCAGCAGACTCCCGAAATTGTAATAAACATCCCAGTCCTCTACAACTCACAACTACTAGTAACGTTACTGTGAGCCCAATAACGTTATATAAACATAAGCGGCAGCTTTGCTGCTCGCAGTCCCTCCAGACGTGTCTGTTAATCACTTGAAACAAGGTTGCTGATAATATCGATATGGAAATAGTCCGTGATGTGTGTGTGTGTGTGTGTGTGTGTGTGTGTGTGTGAGTGAGTGAGTGAGTGAGTGAGAGTGTGTGAGAGCTACAGTCTATGAGTGAGAGGGAGAGAGTGTAAAAAACCTAATGAACTCAATTCAGTCCAGCTTTATTGCAGGGAAGCACATAGAGGTGAAGGCTAATTAGCTTTTAGCATAACGTTAGCCCACTGGTCCGCTCTCTCCTCTGGCAAACGCTCAGCAAACTGTAACAATGCGGAGCCATGTCTGTTATGGTAGAGAATAGTGTGTGTGTCTGTGTGTGTGTGGGCCACATGAGAAGCTGCATAAACTGACAGCAAATCACCGTCTATCTGACAGAAAACTGAAGGGCAATAATGACTGTTAAACTACCAAGTTATTTTACTTTACCTTTTTCTGTGTTGATGGAGAGATCCCAAGCAGCAGAAAATGACATATTGTTAGATAAAGTGTGTCCTGAAGAAGCTGTCTTTGATAGTTTCTTGTAGAGAGGAGCAGAATATTGCTGTTCAAGACTTAAGACATAATGCATCATAAAGCCTACATGAATGAACTGCATGGTGTTCAGGGATGAACAGTCTCTCCTATTGCTATTGTACTATTTTTTCAGCTATAGTAACATACATTGTTCATAATGTAGCAGCCTAGTTTTGAATGACAGGGTCCCTGCTATCACATGTTAAAATATAACATTTACATAATAAAATCAACTGCAGGTTTCCCAAATGCTGTAATAAATTAAGCACGATGAGTTGAGCACATGTCAGCATATGGCCCCACTTTTAACTCACTCTCTTTTTTTCAAACCCTTATTGCAGATGGATAGACCTAGGTTTAAGAGTGCAGTATGGATGTATTACACCCAGCCAACACCAGGGAAGGCAGTGTGTAATACATGCAATGAAGGTGTCAGCATGGGAGCAACAACGGGAAAAAACAAAAATACTTCAAACCTGTGGTCCCATCTTAGGATTCACCGCCCTGAGTTGTATGAAACGGCACAGAAGAAACAGGGATCTGAATCTCATCAGGATGAGGCAACTTCATCTCAGCCAACAATAGAGGACATGTTTCAGAAACAAAGAAAGTGGACACACTCCGATGACAGGTCGAAACTAATGGACAAACTAGTCATAGAGATGATAGTCACTGACAACCAACCGTTCATGGTGGTGTCTGATGTTGGCTTTAAAGTGCTGATGACACGTTTTTGACATCTTTGGTGATGTTTTATAACAAAAAGTAATTCCCGATGATCCATATATTAATTCACGAAGGCGCCTATTTTACAAGTTATGATAAAAAACGCGGCTATTTGGGCAAATTTGACGGGGCTGCAGCACCCAGGAGACGAATGAGGAGGAGGGGCTATATGACATCAGCGAAAGAATCTTCCTCCTAACTTACCAGTTTGTTGTTGATGCGACAGGTGTTCAGTTTATCATTATTAGTATTATAATTATACATTATTATACATTATTTTATATATATATATATATATATATATATATATATATATATATATATATATATATATATATATATATTTATTATGCCTTCGCGTTATGTTGCCAGCTTTTGCTCCAAAACCCACAAGGATGGGGTAAGTTTATTCAAGCTTCCCAGAGATCCCGAGCTGCATGCGAAGTGGGTGAAGCAAGTCAGGCGCACTCGTGACAAGTGGGAGCCCTCACCAACATCCATCCTGTGCTCTGAACACTTCGATTTGGATTGTTTTGACACCCTTCCCAGCTTAAAAGAATCTCTTGGGTGTTCAGTTCAGCACAAACGTGTGTTGCTACCATCAGCAGTGCCTACAGTATTCCGGAGTGGGTCTACTAGTAGCTGTGCCGGATCCAGCAGTCGCCTGGGACAAGGCGACTCCTCCAAAGACAGTCCTCCTGTCAGAACATGTGTTGAGAAACGACATAAGATAAAGGTACGTAGAGCTATAGAGTGCTCTGACATGATGCTAAAAATAGTAACCATGCAGTCTGCACGGCCATCTTGGAAGTGACTCACTCCAGAGCGCTCATAGAGTACACATCATAGAGTACACATTCATGATAATCATAAATGTAATCGTAACGTCGGTGTGATATCAGTCATGTATTTGCTTGTGAAAGCTTGCGGCTTTCATGTAACTGCCGCCTAGCAACGAGAGGCAAAGGGTAAAGAGGGTAGGCTATCATAGATTCTATTTGGAAGAGATCAATACATGATTGCTTAAAAATTAGGTATTTTAACAATTTGCATCTGTTTTGTGATTATTGTGACACTTGTGTGTTATATAGAACTGTATGTCTTATCAGCACATCGAGGATCTTCCACCGGAGGCTTTAGCAAGTACTCGTAGCAACACTACACTTTACCCTTTGCCATGCGTTGTTAGGGAACGGTAGCAAGTACCCCGATGACCGACTTCAAGAATATGTAGAAAAAATTTTGAAATTATACTTTCCAAAAGTCATTTGAGCTTAGTGTATTGCATTTCCATTTATATTGTAGGTTCTTGCTGATGTTTTTGCGGAGTATGACGCAGCTGCTGAATCAGAAGCTGCAGAGTTTGTATGTACTAGTTGTGAACATTCACATTATTATCAATCTCATTTATTTAAAATCAGATAAAATCATGCCATCATGATCACTGCTTAAAATACCAGTATTTGGTTGTTCTTTTGCTCAGAACTGTGATGCCAGCTGCCAAGTAGACCGGCGTTTTCATGCACCATTTCCATTGAGTAGAACAGCCAGTGAACCGCAGCGTGTTCTTCCGCTGACATCACAGCATGGCCGCGAGCCACGGACCCAGTTTTCTTGCGCTGTGCAATTAAAAGTTGGATATTCACATAACAACAGCTTCTTTTCACGTAATTATAACAGAAATCTAACATGTTTGCCATGTTGTATAGTTTATTTAAGAAATTGCATAGAGTCATGTTCGTGTCATCAGCCCTTTAAGTGCCTGATGGCTGCAGCAGAGCCACGATATGCTCTGAAAAGTGACAAGTATTACCGAACTGAAAAGCTGCAAGAAGTTCACCACAAGGTTGTGGACAAGATCAAAGCCCTGATTCAACCTGACAATGCTGGCTACTCTCTCTCCTTCACCACAGACTGCTGGTCTGGTGTGACAGAGTCTCTCATGAGCCTGACATACCATTTCATTGATGCTAAATGGATAAGAAAGCAGGTCGTTTTAAACACAAGAGCGATGCATGGGTCCCACACTGGGGAATACCTGAAAGAGACATTCCTCAGTATGCTTGAGGACTGGAAGATAAGCAAAGACCTTGTAGCATTAGTGCTTCGAGACAGCGGAGCAAATATTGTCAAGGGAACGAGGCTCGCTGAACTCCCAGACCTCAGCTGCACATTGCACACCTTGCAACTTGTGGTGAATGATGGTCTGTCAAGTCAAAGAGCCATCACAGATGTCATCGCAATACTTAAGAAGTGTGCCACACATTTCCACCACTCCATTCTGGCCAAACAGCGTTTGCGAGACATTCAGAGAGAACTTGGCCTGCCAGAGCACAACATAATCCAGGCTGTTCCAACGAGGTGGAACTCAACGCTTCACATGCTCCAAAGAATGCTGGAGCAAAAGTGTGCGATTACCATCTACTGTGGTGAACATGGAGGATTTGCAGGTCCCAATGCCCACCAGTGGGACCTTGTGTCCAATTTAATTGAAACTCTTCTCCCAATAGAGGAAGTGACACTTCAGGTGAGCCACAGCAACTCATCAGCATCCTGCATCATTCCATGCCTGACTGTGCTGAAGATGCTACTTCAAGATGATGAGGGGCCCTCCACAAAAGGCATCAGAACGCTCAGGCAAGCCATGAGGGAGAGCCTGGACAAGCGTTTCTCAAAAGTAGAAGACACAAAAACTGTGGTGCTGGCTTGTTTCTTAGATCCTCGTTATAAGAGTCACGCATTCTCCTCTGCCACAACATTGAGCAAGGCTAAAGAATGGTTAAAAGAGGAAGAGGACGCTGCCACACAACAGACCACTCGAGAGGAGCATGCTGCCGCAGAAGGAGCCAGTATGGAGGAGCAGGCTGCTGCAGAGGAGGCCAGTGTGGAGGAGCAGGCAGCTGCATATGGGACACACGAGAATGACGGAAACATCCACAAAAGGCAACGGAGAGAACACACATCCTTCTGCAGCCGTGTTGATGAGATGTTCAGTTCTCTGCTGGCACACCACACTGGTGACCTGCTGGCCAGTAGCTGCATTGAGGATGAGCTACATCTGTACCTCAAGTAGCCAGTGATCGACAGGCGGAAAGGGGACCCACTCCAATGGTGGAGACAGAATGAAGGGCGCGTCAAGCTACTTGCGAAACAAGCAAGAAAGTTTCTTTGTGCACCACCCTCATCAGTCCCAAGTGAGCGAGTCTTCAGTGAAGTCTCTGCAATTTATGAGAGGAAGAGAAGCCGTCTCACTGGAGAGCACGCTGAACAACTCTGCTTTTTGCACCACAATCCGGTGCTGCTCAAATGGAACTACTAATTGGGACTACTAACTGATTCACATTTCTGTGCAGATTTTATTTAACTTTGTTTTATTTACTTTATAAAACTTCAGGAAGCAGGTTCACCCAGAAAGAGACCCCGAGATTCCTTCGTGAGCCCCCTCGGATCCGGGACGAATGATAGAACGAGAAAAACAGACAAGGGAACACCTGAGTTGTTCACATGCCAGTTTATTCGCACAGTCACTTCGTCAAAGATGAAAGATTACAAACACCTTTTATAACAAATCATAATCTCTCCAAACGGCTATTGTGTCTGTCAAATGTGTGTGTGTTTGTATGTGACCTCAGAGAGGGGTGTGTGTGTGTGTGTGTGTGTGTGTGTGTGTGTATGTGTCTATGGGAGGGTATGATTGGTTCCAAATGGGGTGCAAGATCTCTTCCCCGCTTTGTTCACAACGTCTTGAGGATTCTCAGTCGAATCTGTGTAGAGCTCAGAAATAGAGAGAGAGAGAGAGAGAGAGAGAGAGACAGAGAGAGAGAAAACTGGCCAGAGGGAGACTAGATAGGGACACAAAAGGCGTTAATAGTAGCAAACTTGTTATTGTAACACAACTTTGTTATGGAGCCTTCTTCAATCGCGTGGCATGGATCCACTGTGGAAAAGGATCAGTTAAAACAGCAGTAAAAGTAATGGCGACTATGTCTGCAGGCCCATTATATTGTTTTCCCAATTGTCCAAATCATTACTTTAAAAAATCACACCAGCACTTGTCTCCCACGTGAAAGGGGTGTGTGGTGGAGATAATATTGTATTATTGACCTTGGTACAAATTTTATGCAACTTATCTATAAGGGCTGCAGAATACTCATCCATATGCATTTTCAAATCAGAGGTACCCGGAGCCGGAGTTCCCTTCTTCCAGGGGAGAATAATTTCTTGGTGTCACACAAATTTCAGCCAGAATGAATTATGGATTACAGAAGCAAACCTGTGTCCTGCATGACCTTAATTAATTTGTCTTTCAATGTTCGATTAGTACGTTCTACGATACCAGAGGATTGAGGAATGTGAAAACACCAGTTTAGTTTAGAGATACTTACAAAGGTTTTGTGTGACTTTTGAGGTGAAAGGGGTACCTTTGTCGGAATCTATGGCATTTGAAACCCCATAACTATAACAATAATTATTATTGATTTCTTATTATTTTATTGTTATTTTATTGTTTGTTTTTCTTTTTTACTGTCCAGTGTTCTTAGGTACCTTGAAAGGCACTTATAAATAAAATGTATCATTATTATTATTATAACTAGGTATCAAAACGAGTAACTACCTTCGTGTTCTCTCGAGAACAGGGAAAAACTTCTACCCATTTAGAGAATTTGTCCACAATCAAGATGACAAAAATCAAATGAAAAAGAAAAAAAAAGCGTATGTCTCATGCAGAATATCAGGCTGATATTGATTGAACACACAGAATAACCACAGAGTGATAATATTATAAATTATAAAACAAGAACCGTCTGAGGGTTTAGAACAAAAACAAAACCATCAACAAAGATCCCTAGAGGGCTGGAGCGAAGAGATCAGACCTGATACTAGTAGTATGTACGATTTTTTTTTAGAGAGACAATATCAATGTCATCCCAAGTGTCATCCCGAGAATTAAGGAGGCGTGCGAGAGCGCGACCTACATTATCAAAAGAGGATGTGACACGAACTTCGAGATTCTTAGTAGAACAGAGAATAAATAGTCATACGTTAATCTAATTATCTATTAAATTACTGATTAAATGAATGTAATGGGTCTGTAAATTTTGCAACACCTGTTTAACTTGATGTGACGAGTGCAAGATCAATGGGTGAGACAAAACCAATTTTTCCGCATCTAAAACCATCAAAGCACATGCGAAGACAGCCCCCAGACACGCAGGTAAGCCTTGAGCAACAATGTCTAATGTTTTAATGTGTTGGATAAAAACGCACAATGATGCATTGCCCCCCCCCCCATGTTCCCCAGAGGCCGTGCCCCGGTGCCCACAGGCACAGAGGTGGAAGGGCTTGAAGTGAGCAGGTGACCCAGGGGCGGAACAAAGGGTGCTTCTGAGGGAGTGATAAGCGACCACCATAGCGTCAGTCCAGGTCAAAGGATGTTGCAGTGGAGGAGGTTTTGTGTCTAGAATGACAGCCTTGAGAAAGTTCAAAACTTCAAAAGTTCAAATACTTAAGTGTCCATACAATATTGCAGCTTGGTTCTGGAAACCTTAAAGCCCTTATGCACCAGATGTACTCAGCAGACACCAGAACACACAGACCACAGAGTCCTGAGGGAGGGAGAAGGTCACAGAGCACGTTATGAATTACAGCTGAAAAAAAACAGCAGGAGAGTCAGGAGAGTCAAATGAAACCTTGAGTCCAAACGCTATCTCCTCATGTGCGTGGAAAAAAAGGCAGAACAGAGATCATTAATGGCAGGAACCTGTGATATTACAGAAGAAACAATCAATTCATACGTAAATCTTGTGTAAAGTGTCTCACCACGCCTTGCTCGAGAAGAGACTGTAGGATGATATGGATCCAGAGAGAGAGGTATTGCTTATTATAAACAGGATACACATGAATAGTTTGTCAATTTAAGTTCCAGGTTGCAGTGTAACAAAACGCGGAAAGGTTCAAGGAAAATGAGTACTTATACAAGCCAATGCATCATAATCATGATAATTTATGAAGTTTTTTTCTTAATGGTTAAACAAAGATAAACCCAAGTCTCCGATTTATAAACAAAAAGTTATTCAAGTAAACGTTTGTTAACTATTTCTTGCTGAAAAAAAAAATTATGGTTAAGTAAATACATTAAAAACCTATCCATTCCATATCCTCTGTGGTTTTTAAAGGCAAAAGTATGGAGGTTTAAAACTCAGCAAACAGTTAATCAGAGCATTTCATATCAATAGTTCGAAATTAGGAGGAACATGTTTAAGCTTAGCCTCATAAGTAGCAATAAGTTTAAAGAAAGATAAGGAGATAAACAGGGCAAATTGAAATGACAAACAATTTCACTGAATGTAATTTGAATAAAATTGAATAGCTGATAAGCACTCTTTTGTTGGATTCGATATGTGACAGAGACTCAAAATACATTTTTAATTCAATTAACAGTATTAATGAGAATTGGTTGTCTGTCTTGGACATTTTGACTTTATGTATATGGAATTTACCTAATAATATAAAGAGATTACTTATTAAATTTATTATTGTGAGAGAGTGCCAAAAATAATGATTTTCTCTGCCCATTGCAGATTTCTGTGGCTGTCCTTGCCTGCTATTCTTGCATGAGTTGTTTATATTATAGCTATCTGTAACAGTCTGGGAGCCCTTATCTCAATGTTCACTGAGAAAAGAGACAAAGCATATTGCTACGGAACAATTATTCAAAATATTATTTATAATAATAGGACGACAATTATTCAAAAAATGTCAAAAATGAAGTAAAAAGCGGGTTAGCTCGCGGTTGAACTAATTTCATGCTTCCCAGGCAAGGTAAGTCCACATTTCGCTAAAACGCATCAGAAACAGGAGTCTCATCTCATCTCATTATCTCTTGCCGCTTTATCCTTCTACAGGGTCGCAGGCAAGCTGGAGCCTATCCCAGCTGACTACGGGTGAAAGGCAGGGTACACCCTGGACAAGTCGCCAGGTCATCACAGGGCTGACACATAGACACAGACAACCATTCACACTCACATTCACACCTACGCTCAATTTAGAGTCACCAGTTAACCTAACCTGCATGTCTTTGGACTGTGGGGGAAACCGGAGCACCCGGAGGAAACCCACGCGGACACGGGGAGAACATGCAAACTCCGCACAGAAAGGCCCTCGCCGGCCCCGGGGCTCGAACCCAGGACCTTCTTGCTGTGAGGCGACAGCGCTAACCACTACACCACCGTGCCGCCCAGAAACAGGAGTATATAGGATATTTAAAGGTTAGAATTACATATGATTAATAAAAATACCACTACACCAGCGGCGGTGAGAGCGCCGAATCCTAACCACTAGACCACCACACGATCAGTTTAAAATGTTTTAGATCAACATTAAACATTAGGTTAAACATTAAACTTTTCGTCATTTCCATTCACACGTAGGGTAAATATATTTGATGCCTTTTATTATGCCTTTAAACAGGAAGTGGTATAATACTCAATATTTTAAAAATGATTCCTGATAAATATCTTCAAATCTGAAAGTGATATTTGATTTGGCTGAATTAATCAAACTCTAAGCCTTAAATATATTTCTTCTGTTTTTACCATGTCTGTTTAATTTAAGTGAATGTTTTAAAATGGTTTTTGTGTTGTATTTGCTTGTACAGTTATTTCATTATTTAAGGTCTGAACGCATAGAATTACTGCCCAAATCTGATGAGACGAGAGTTTTGCCCTAAAGAGCTGTTTTTTTTCTTTTATCCAGTGCGCATGCCCAGTTCACAAGCATCATGGGAACTGGAGTTCTCATGTTATTAATAATTTTGAAAACTTCGTATCCATCATTTATAAGATCTAGACATGAAACTGCATTAATAGCTGCACTATTAATTATTAAAACACATTAATAGTCTTGTAGAGTGCTCGCGGACCACTCGTGACTTTCCTGATAACCTTCCAGTTACAAGTTTCAGACTATCAACACACAAGGAATATAAAATAAAATACAGATGATCTACTCACCAAACGCTGAAACTAATTGATTAAGAAGCATATTTTTCCTCTGATGATGTTAAGGGAACAGGATCTCTTCTCTTGGATTTCTAGCAGTGATGCGATTTACAAACGATTCGGATCTTTTTCGGGACGAAACATAAATGACTCGATCGAGCGAATCGATACAGACGCATCAACGGCATTTGTTGAGTTCATGCACACGTAATGGTTTGAGGAAAGTTCATGCTTTAATTTCATGCAGCATGAAAGTGTGATTATTGTTTACAATTTGAAAACAGGAATACAAATAAGGTTTCCGTAGTTTCTGAAGAATCAAGAATCAAGAGTGAATCAAGTAAATTGATTCACACGCATGCGAGTTTGTTCTAAAGAATCGATTCAGTGAAGCTTTCGTTGAGATCATAATGCACAATATACAGAATGTCCGTATTTTATACGGATTTGATTCAATAAACATAGTATATGGGCGTACAAATAAAGGTATACGGATTCAAAAAACCTTCAATATTTATTTAGAGCTATAATCAATTCCCACAATGATAAAAGAGCACATAACATTTACACTTTGTAGTTTTTTGTCAAACATTGAAGCTTTGTATTCATTCTTCTAGGATTCTAAAAAGTAACTGGGATTAACATTAACATTGTTAATTAACATTGTTAATTATCATTCAAATTTTAGGTAAATCATTTTAATTTGCATCTTATAAGGATTTTATAAAGGAAATAAGGATTTTGGAAGTTGGTTATATAGGTTTGATTGACCAAAGGTTTGACATTTATGCACACCAGGAACACAGTTCTGACTGTTCATGTCCAGAGTACTGATTTGTTGTTTCATTATTTTGTGCATATCCAGTAATGCCTTATATAAATGCTAAAACAATTAAAGATACATTACACAGCTCCCAGAGATTGCAAATACCTGGATGAGGATAAATCAAAACTGAGCCAGCCAAATTGTCTAGAATCTTTGTAGAATGCTAAACCACAGCAATTCATCCAATCCCGTGGGTTTTTTCTCGGGGTCTGGGTACCTTAATACAATAATACAATTAATACAATAATACAATTAATATAATACAATTAATATAATACAATTAATATAATACAAATTTTCCCCCCATGGTGGCTGCACAAAGGAATCAAAGATTAAAAGCGCACTCTTCTCGTGACAGCTCTCCCGTGGAGTGTCTTCACGAGGCTCACCGTCCCGTAAACAAATTACGAGGTTTACCAGTCCAATCCCGTGGCTCTACCAGCCCCGTCTCGTCCCGTAAACAAGAGTCTAAAAAGTCTAAAATCTAAAAAGTCTACGAGGTTCCCCAAAACGTCCCGTGCCTCTACACGAGGTTTACCAACCTGAATTATAATGGGTCTCTTTTTTTTTTTTTAATTACTACCAACCAGGCGGCAACCAATCAATAACCAATCAAATTATAAATTAAAATTAAAATAATTTACTCACCTGGTTGGCAGTATCGCACTTCTGACACCAAATTGTTGGGGTTCACCCAGAAAGAGACCCCGAGATTCCTTCGTGAGTCCCCTCGGATGCGGGACGAATGATAGAACGAGAGAAACAGACAAGGGAACACCTGAGTTGTTCACATGCCAGTTTATTCGCACAGTCACTTCGTCAAAGATGAAAGATTACAAACACCTTTTATAACAAATCATAATCTCTCCAAACGGCTATTGTGTCTGTCAAATGTGTGTGTGTTTGTATGTGACCTCAGAGAGGGGTGTGTGTGTGTGTGTGTGTGTGTGTGTCTATGGGAGGGTGTGAGTGAGTGACATCATTTTGATATGTGTCTATGTGCTAGGTCAGCAAATCACATCTTAATTCCATATGTATGTGTGTGTGTGTTTGTATGTGACCTCAGAGAGGGGTGTGTTTGTGCCTCTATGGGAGGGTGTGAGTGAGTGACATCATTTTGATTTCTGTGTCTATGTGCTAGGTCAGCAAATCACATCTTAATTCCATATGTATGTGTGTGTGAATGAAACCTTCAATCATAAACAAAATAATATTTCAGCAGTTCAGCAATTTCATTTACGTACGTCAAAGCGCGTGAGATGTTTTTACGACAATGTTTTAAACAAAGACTATGTTTGGTCTAACAAAGAAGTGTTCTTCTCCACTGGACGAAGGTCAGGCTACACAGGAACAGTTTAAAATCACTGCCATAGTATATGCAATAGTCCAAAATAATAAAGGATCTTAAAAAGCTCTAAAATATACTATAAGTAATATATACTATAATATATACTATAAAAATATAATATAAGAGTCTTAACTCTTTGTTCAGCAATAAGGCTACCATTACATCCAACATTAAAGTGTGTGTGTGGGTCGATCTGACACTAAAACAGACCTTGGTGGGTCCTTCAGACACTTCTCTGTTCAAAATACACATTTCATAAACAAAATGTTCCCAAACAATGTCCAGCCGAGACAGAAGGTAATTTTTAACTGAACCTTAAGTTAACTCTTAATTTTGTCACCATTTTAATAATAATACTTATAAGAATAATAAGAATAATATTTATATAAACCTAACAATCATTTATTTATTTATTTAAATTTTCAGTTAACTTTATAAGAGATGATGCTGCTGACCCTGGGAACTCCCTGCACTTTATGTTTCTGTTTGAACTTAAAACAAAGACAAGTGAAAGATAAAATAACATTTCAGTTATATTGAAATTTTGGAAAACTTAATTTACTGTAGAAAAACTTCAGGGAGCTATTTATTTGTTCAAGTTTTCAGTTAACTTTATAAGACATACTGCTGAGCCTGGGAGCTTCCTGCACTTTTTGTTAGAATTTTAAAAAGATGTCTATTGTCAGTTGCAAATCTGAAAAGAAGTTTAATAAACACATGCTTAAAGGCATTTAAACAAAGTTAAGTGTTGGAATTTCTATTATTCAAAATTTCAACGCCAATATTTTTACTTTTACTGCAAATGAATATCGGCTCCACATATCAGTTATCGGCCTCTGTGACTACTAATAATCGCTATTGGTATCGGCCCCGAAAAAAACATATCGGCCTATCTCTAATAGAAACTGACTTTCGGAGATCGAGATCTTTCTTGGTAGCACACTCTAGTTTGGGCCTCAGTTCGGGCAACTCCATCTGGCGCTGTGTGGACTTCAGCCTCTCTGCAGCTACTGTGCTTCAATGGAAAAACTCCACAATAGCCTTTACCTTGTCCACGGTTGTTTTCACCACCTTCAGGGAATCTCTTATCATCAGGTTTAATGTATGCGCCAGACATGGATGGTGGGTCCACTTCAGATTTTTTATGGCTTTGGTGATGTTTGCAGCATCATCACTCACACAGCACACCACTTTGTCCTGTACTTGCCACTCATTTATCACTCTTAATAGCTCCTCTACCAAGTTTTCTGCAGTGTGTCTGTCAGTGAACTCGAAGCAGTCCAGCAGGCAAGATGTCATCTTGTAATTTTCAATAAAGTGGCAAGTGACGGACATGAAAGAGCAGGTGGTTCTAGAGGTCCAGTAGTCAGTTGTCAGGCAAACTGATGGAGCTTTTTTCACCCTGTCTTGCCATAATGCACGTTCTGTGTCATATAGTTTTGGGATCATTGTTAGGGACTGTTTTTCTACTGGGTAGAGTGTATGTGGGATTTAAGGCTTTGACAAAACTTTTAAAACCTTTGTCCTCCACAATGGAAAAGGGCTGGAAATCAGTGGCAATCATTTTAGCCAACTCCTCATCAATACGGTGCTGTTTGGCTGGGGTCATCTGCTTTGGTATAAACTGACTTATTTTGCTTTGAGTTGCAGTAGGAGGGGTTATTATACTTGCACTACTAGTAGCTGCTGCAGCAGTTGTTGGTTTGGGACCAGACACAGCAGGGTCAGTAGACGTTGAGCCAGCTTGCCCTCTCTCCTCCAACTGCACTGTGGGATGGACAGTTCTGATGTGTCTGTGCAGGTTTGTGGTGGAACCTGCTCTTACTGTTGTTTTCATTTTACAGTGAAGGCACTCTGCTCTGCTGTTCCCAATATCTTTAAACTGCAGCCAGATGCTGCTTCGTTTATGGGTGTCAGTCATATTTACGTGTTTTTGCGCCGCACTCGCACTGTCCTCCTCACTGCTGTCTACTGTCTCACTCACTGACGGGAACGGACAGACGCTCCACCTGACTGTCGCGTCTGTCCCCCTCTCTGTTTTCACATAATGGTATGATCCTATATCCTCACATGTGATTGGCCACAAGGCCGCCATGCTGCCAATCAAAACAAAGTTCTGCCGTGAGCAGAGCTGAGCCACTGAGGCCAAGTTTACATTAGACCGTATCTGTCTTGTTTTCTTTGCGGATGCACTATCCATTTACATTGAAATGCCGGGAAACGGGAATCCGCCAGGGTCCACGTATTCAATCCAGATCGTGTGTGGTCCGGTGCTGTGTAAACATTGAGAATACGCGGATACGCTGTACTGAGCTCTAGCTGGCGTCGTCATTGGACAACGTCACTGTGACATCCACCTTCCTGATTCGCTGGCGTTGGTCATGTGACGCGACTGCTGAAAAACGGCGCGGACTTCCGCCTTGTATCACCTTTCAATAAAGAGTATAAAAGTATGAAAATACTACAAATACTGATGCAAATACTGCCCATTGTGTAGTTATGATTGTCTTTAGGCTTGCCATCCTTCCATTTGCAAGTGGTAAGTGATATGCACTGAGATCACACACACAGCGGCTCAGTCCTGAATCACAGCTCATGTGCTCCACTCGCGCGCTCTGTGAGCTGTGCGGGGCCAGAGTGCGCACCCTCCAGAGGGCACTCGCTGTTCAGGGCGGAGTGATTTGGAGCACAGGATGCCTGCAGAGCCGAGCGTATCTGTGTATTGGTGTTGCTGTGTGCACGCAAATCGTGTATTGGTGTTGCTGTGTGCACTCTAATCGTTTTAAAAATGTTAATCTGATGATCCGCTGATACGGTCTAATGTAAACCCCACCTCAGAGTGAGAGCTGAGCAGCGAAAGGGAAATAAAAAAGTGGGGAGCCGGCTCTCACTCGATGGGAGTCGGCTCTTATGATTCACTACAGAGCATCGGCTCAGCAACTCTGCTTTCCAGGTGGGCGAAACGCTGCCGGTCCTTCTTGGCGTTCTGCAGCCTGAGCGACTTCACTTCCGTCACCAGGTCCATGATGGCTTTCTGTTGTTTAATAACAGAAACTTCCTCCGCCAGAAAGTCGAGTGACTTTTTAATCAGACCCTCCAGGATTTCGCGATGTTGCAATTTGCAAATTCAACCAATCCCCTCGAATTCAGGGCGGTGTTGCAATTATATCCAATCACCGCAACTTTCCCGCAAATTTGACCAATCGTTGGCGTTGTCTTGAGATGACGTCGACAAACTACCTCCCACCTTACTTCCGTGTATACGTTCAAGAGAAGCAGCATGTGCGAACAATGTTGCCAGATTGGGCGGTTTTAGGTGCATTTTGGCAGGTGTAGGTACATTCCACTAAGAAACTACATTTCCCATCAGCCCACTTCCGCGTTGACCTGCGTCACGCCAGGGCGGGATCATCTACGTCATCCCCCAGGAGGGCATGAACCACAAGGACACTCCTAGCTCTTTCTCTTTCCTCCTGGACTCCAAGGAGTCTGGACACAGAGAGAGTGCTCTTTTCGGGCAAACCAGATAAAGACGTCTTTTCTTTTTCTTTCTTTCTTGCAAGATCCACGATTTAGCGCAATTTCTTTCTTACCCTTGGCCAAGGTAAACTCCAGAGTCACGCGATCTTTAAACTCAACCTGAGTTACAACCGGTTTATTCGTATTAGAAGTGACGTCACGACTGCCGCCCAAATGCAGTTTTAATTTGTAATTAGGAGCGACCAGAATTCCTCCTGATTGAAGCGCTGTGCACATTAATTTTAATCAGACACTTTTCTTCTCATCATGAGCCACGACGCGTCGGATCAAGAGAAGTTCTCTGTCCACGGAATCGACTCACGTGCTCTACAACGGCGAATATCTCTTCATATCTGGCTAAAGAATATTGAGTAAGGTTTTGGCATTTGGGCATAATAAAGATCAGTCTTAGGAATTTAGCTTTTATTGAAATAGTGTGAATTTAAAACCAGGTTTATCTGTTACACTGTTAAACACGCAGCGTGTTGAATTGATCTGTTTTGTTTTTAATATCTCAATTAGATAGGCTGTGCATGTCTCTGTCTCTCTTATTCCTTACTAATATCCTCAATTTCATTCTTATTATACATTTTGACCTTATCAAGATTTCAGTGAATTTGATAATGTTATAATGTTATAAAAAAGAAATTCCTTTGTCTCAAGGCAAACAACGGGGGGGGACTCACCTTCCCCCCAACACCTCAGATAACATTCCAAACTTTATAGCCTCTCACACACACACACACACACACACACACACACGCACGATCTTATACATCTACATACTCAAGTATATGACCACACCTCCCTGTACATATTTAATCTGCTATTATTCATTTTTTTTATTTGTTATAATAAATTAATTTATTGAACAAACTGTTTTATTTGTGTTCCAATAAATATCTGAAGTCCCCAATCTCTCAAAGAATTCAAAAAGGTGCATATAAGTTATGTAATATGGTAAGTGATCAATAATAATTTGGAATATACCATAATCTAGCTGTTTGGTAATTTGTTATTAAGCACCAGGATTAATGGTATGATTCACTTTGAATGATTCACTGATTCGCTTTGAATGATTCACTGATTCGATTCACTTGAATGATTCACTTCAAACGATTCAAATGAGACTCATCTCATCTCATTATCTCTAGCCGCTTTATCCTTCTACAGGGTCACAGGCAAGCTGGAGCCTATCCCAGCTGACTACGGGCGAAAGGCGGGGTACACCCTGGACAAGTCGCCAGGTCATCACAGGGCTGACACATAGACACAGACAACCATTCACACTCACATTCACACCTACGGTCAATTTAGAGTCACCAGTTAACCTAACCTGCATGTCTTTGGACTGTGGGGGAAACCGGAGCACCCGGAGGAAACCCACGCGGACACGGGGAGAACATGCAAACTCCACACAGAAAGGCCCTCGCCGGCCCCGGGGCTCGAACCCAGGACCTTCTTGCTGTGAGGCGACAGCGCTAACCACTACACCACCGTGCCGCCCTCAAATGAGACTGATTCATTTTAATTATTAACCTTCAAATTTAATGAGACTGATTTAATGAGATCACTTAATAATTACCAAATGCACCTACATGGGTTTTGAACATATTTTGGGCTGGAAAATGTCAGCAGTATCTGGCAACACTGTGTGCGAGTCAGTGTTTATGTAGGCTTAAATTCTGTTACTGAAAGTGTGTTATGTTTACAGTGAAGTACTGTGTGCACTTTACATTATTTTTTTACTTAATACAAGAAATTAATGGATGCCAACATTTTTGCCAAAATGGTATTTTATTTTCCATTGTTTAGGCAGCTTCAGCATCATACTGTGAGATTCTGTTCAAATTGTTTTTTTCTTCTATGAAGCCTGAGACATTTATTTTATTAGTTTATAATTATTGTTTAATTTAGTCTTCAGGAGAGACTGCCTGCACACAGTACTAGTATTAATAGTTTTTTTTTCTTACATGAAAGCTGAGGCATTTATATTATATTTTAAGGTAACTTCATGTTGTGCTGTGAGGTTCTCTGCACTTTAACTTTTGAACCAACAAGTGCATTTGGATAAGTAAAGCCTATTTTTCTGCATTTTTGTAATCCTGGTAATCTTTTAAATTGGTAAAGTTGTTTATAGGACCATTTCTCAGTGTCTTTGTTTTTTTAATCAATAGTTTTTCAGTAATAACTTAATATTTAACATATCACTCAATTTTAATCACAAAGAGAAAATCGCAACAATTTCTCACAACTTTCACTTCCTCCTGCAATGTAATCGCAACAAAAACCTAAACACCGCAACTTTCATCGCAATTTTTTGGAAAAACCCCCTGCAACATCAGACATTTTAGCCCGCAACAATCACAAAAAAGGCCTGTGAAATCCTGGGGGGACTTTTTAATGTCATCACCTTCCTCGGCTGTAAAGTTCTTTTTTGGAGGCATAATTCACCAATAAAGCCATCCAATTCATTAAAATGTTTGGAGAATTGTTTCCTTGCCTCACTGCCTTTCTGAAGTTTCCCGCCAGAGGAATTTTACTTGGCAACAGAATGTATCTGAATTCTGATTGGTTGTTGTTATATTATTGCCCTTTTGTCCTCTTCTGGAGAGGAGGGGGAAGGGAGTGAGTGAGTGAGTGAGTGAGTGAGTGAGTGAGTGAGTGAGTGAGTGAGTGAGTGAGTGAGTGAGTGACAGGGTTCTACAGAGAGAAGTTTTTAGCCACCACTTTCTAATGAACCCCCTCGAAAACCAATCAGTTCAGCGGATGTGTGGACTCGGTATGTGACGTTTTCAAAAGAGAGGCGGAGTAACCAATGTAGGTACAGTCCCTTTTTAAGAAACTACATTTCCCATCAGCCAACTTCCGCATTGACCTACGTCACTGGGATCACTTTCATCACATCCTCCATGATTCCGTAAAGGACCTGGAAATCCGCCATATCTTTCTCTTTTGGCGCCGTGTTCCAACACGGACACAGAGAGGAAGGCTCGCTCCGCGAGCCAACCAGATAAAGACGTCTTTACTTTTCTTTCTTGCAAGAATCAGAGTTACCTTTGGCCATGGTAGACTCGATCGCGCGATTTTAAACTCAGTGAGTTACAACCGATTTCATTCATTAAGTACGTACGACTGCAGCTCAAAGCAGTTAATTTATAATTAGGAGTGACCAGAATTCCTCCTGATTGAAGCGCTGTGCACATTAATTTAATCAGAGACTTTCTTTTATCACGAGCGACGCGTCGGATCAAGAGAAGTTCTCTGTCCATGGAATCGACTCACGGAATTGACTCACGTGCTCCACAATGGCGAACCTCCGAAGTCTTGGAAAATCTTTTCATAATCTCGCGTAGAAGTGGGATATTAAGTAAGACTTTGGCATTTGGGCATAATTAAGCTAGTCTTAGGAATTTGCTTTTATTGAAACAGTGTGAATTTAAACTCAGGAAGGTTTTGTTTACACTATTAGACATGCAGCATGTTGAATTGATGATTGTTATATTTTGTAAATCTCTCAATTGTTTTATTAGATAGGCTGTGCATGCTTCTTTATTCCTTACTAATATCCTCAATTTCATTATCACACATCTTGATCTCATCAAGATTTCAGTGGATTTAGTAGTGTTATGAACTAGTGGGTTAGCTACCGGCTAGCCCTTTGTTACTTAGAAACACGTGTTCACCAGGCCTGGCCACACACAAACACACATTAGCAACACAAAGCTAATCTAGGCCTACCATGTGCTCAAACACACTTTAGTTAGCTACACAGAGCTAGCCTTTTGTCTCCAACATGTGGCAGTCTTTCCCCCACACTCACACACACCTTCCTTTGTTTTAACTCCACGAGGTAGGGTCCTTGGGCCTTAACTCCTCTCCCACAAACACACGTGGAGTTTGCTACAAGAGCCCATCCTCTTGTAAGCCACACCCAAGGTCTCTCTCTCTCTCTCACACACACACACATCTACACACACACACACACACACACACCTCACTATTTGTATATATTTAATTTGCTATTATTCATTTTTATCTTTGTTATAATAAATTCATTTATTATTGAAACTGTGTGTATTTATTTGTTGTGCTTAATATACCCGAAGTCACACAATCTCCCAAAGAATTCAAAAAGGTGCATATAGTTTATGTAATACGGTAGGTGATCATAATAATTTGAGTGATTCACTTGGATGGTTCACTTGGATGATTCACTTTAAGTGACTCAATTTAAATGATTCAATTTAAATGATTCAAATGAGATTGATTCAATTTAATTATTAACCTTCAAATTTAATATGAGACTGATTTAATGAGATTGATCACTCAATTACCCAAATGCACCCACACCAAAAATTTCTGGTTAGGCTCCAGCTTACCCGCGACCCTGCACAGGATAAGCAGCTACAGATTATGGATGGATGGATGGTTGGTCAGATCAATTAAATCACTTCAGAATCATGTTCCTAAAAGAGAGAGAGAGAGAGAGAGAGAGAGAGATGCATTCATTGCTCACTGAAAGGAATAGAAAACAAAGTAAATACATGCATGGGTTGGTAGCTTGCAATATTGAGAGCCTGTAAGAAAAGTTTTGCCCAGACTTGGAGCTGCTAGCCGTTAGCCTGCGGCCATATTATCTGCCAAGGGAGTTCAGTCACGTGATCACCATCTGTGTTTACATCCCTCCGAGGGCAGACACAGCCACTGCATGTGAGGAGATTCACTCTGTCACAGCAAGGCTGCAGACACAGCACCCTGAGGCATTTATCATCATTTCTGGGGACTTTAATCATGCTACTTTGGACTCTACTTTGGTTGCTTTTTACCAGGCTGTGGATTGTCCAACAAGGAACAACAGGACAATTGACTTGCTGTATGCTAATGTGGGGGATGCATACAGAGTCACACCCCTCCCTCCACTAGGGAAGTCTGACCACAACCTGGTTCGTCTACAGCCTAAAGGCCTCTGCATGCTCTTGCGACAAGGCTTTCGCAGATAGCTTTTCGCAGACAGTTGTAATTTATTGTTGAGCGGGGGAATAGGCGTGCGCGATGTTATTCACCAGCACAACGCAAGGGGGCGCGAAGTCGCTAGGAGTAGTTGGTGGGTGTGGTTAGTGGAGTGTTTATCCTCCGGTTACTTATAATGACTAGAACTTTTATTTTTATAATGACTAGAACTGGAGTCGTATAGATGTACGTACTTCCTCAATCAACCGCTCTTCATGCTGCTCCATCTTCGCTCGTGCTTTTAAAAATGCCGGTCGTGAAAACAAAAACCGGGAAAGTAGGGAAGCGGAAGTGCATGTACAGCGGGTAGAGTGGACCAATCAGAGCCCTCTTGTCTGCGGCGCTGTCTGCGAGGCTTCTGCGGTGGTCACAGTTTTTGGGAGGTGCGCGCAGAGCGTCTGTGAAGGTGGGGGGGCTACGCAGACACTGCGACACCGTCTGCGAGGACTGGGTTGTCAGCATAAATTGGCCTTAAGTACACCCGCCGGTTCAAAGGCAGCCTGCAACAACTAGCTCCATCAGGAGGTGGTCCCCTGAAATGGAAGATGCCCTCAGGGACTGTTATGACGTCACGAACTGGGATGTGCTGCTTAGCCCACACTGTGAGGACATATGCCCCTTTTCCACCAAAGCAGTTCCAGGGCTGGTTCGGGGCCAGTGCTTAGTTTGGAACCGGGTTTTCTGTTTCCACTGACAAAGAACTGGCTCTGGGGCCAGACAAACCGGTTCCAGGCTAGCACCAACTTTTTGCTGGGCCAGAGGAAAGAATCGCTTATGTCAGCGGGGGGGGCGGAGTTATTAAGACCAACAACAATAGCAAAATTGCAAAAGATCGCCATTTTTAAGCGGCAAGAAGCAGCAGCTGTACAAATGCGAAGTCATTTGTCATTAATGACAATAATTTAGAAATGGACACATTTTTTGCGTCACTACGCCTACCCTTAGTGTCAGAAGAAGAAAATAAAAGTTTAATATCAGAAATAACGATTGAAGAATTGAACTCAGCTATCTCCAGATTTAAGGCAAGTAAGTCACCGGGTACAGATGGCTTCACTGCTGAGTGGTATAAAGCACTGTGTGAACAACTGACCCCTATTCTATTGAGGACTTTTAATTGGATCCTACAGGAAAAGAAAATCCCACCCTCATGGAGGGAAGCGATTATTTCCTTGATACCTAAGGAGGGAAAAGATGAACTAGAATGTGGTAACTATCGCCCCATCAGTATCCTTAATGTAGATTATAAATTATTCACATCAATATTGTCACATAGGATAGACAGGATTTTACCTAGACTTATCCATACAGATCAAACAGGTTTTATCAGACAGAGACAAACACATGACAACTTGAGAAGAACCCTACATATTGTTAACCACATAAATCAACAGAATATAGAGGCAATTCTTATTAGCCTAGACGCAGAGAAGGCATATGATTCGGTCTGGTGGATTTTCTTATATAGGGTGCTGGCAAAATTTGGCTTTCATAAATCTTTCATATCAGTATTTCAAGCTCTCTATGATAGTCCCACAGCAAGAATTAAAGTAAATGGCGCCTTATCAAAATCCATTATTCTAGAATGAGGGACAAGACAGGGCTGCCCCACCTCCCCTCTCCTTTTTGCCTTGTTTATTGAACCACTGAGTCAGTGGATTAGGCAAAATGGTAATATTAAAGGCATAATAATGAACACTGATGAACATAAACTTGCATTATTTGCAGACGATGTTTTAGTTTATTTAGTACAACCCACATTAACATTCCCCAGATTGATGGACACATTAGACAAATTCGGGACAATTTCAGGATATAAATTGAATATAGAAAAAACCCAAGTGCTCACTTTTAATTATGCCCCACCCGACCACTTATCAAAAAATTATGATCTGAGATGGGATGCAGACTACATAAAATACCTGGGAGTTAATATTCCCAAGGACATTAAGAAACTGGTTGACCTAAATTACATTCCTTTAATCAATAACATTAGAGCAGACCTGCAACGATGGACCCTTATCCCTTTCCTAAGTTTAAATTCTAAAATTGAATCCATTAGAATGAACATACTTCCAAGATTGTTGTACCTTTTTCAAGCCCTTCCAGTTGAGGTGCCTACTAACCAGTTTATCGAATGGGACAAATTAATTTCAAGGTTTTTGTGGCAAGGGAAGAAACCAAGGACCAGATATAAGACATTGCAGCTAAGTAAGGAAAAAGGAGGTCTAAACCTTCCTTGCCTATGCGACTACTATAATGCAGCCCAGTTAAGACCCTTGGTGTGCTGGTCCAGCTCCTACTATGCAGCCAGGTGGAAGGATATTGAAATTGCCATGTCAGGAGAGATTCCCCTAGCAGCATTGATAGCTGACAGTGAATTGCGTAAGAATATGCTAAATAAAAACAATCCCTGGATTAATGCAGGCCTCAAAATTTGGCATAGGATTATACAATTTTGCAACATTGAAAAGCCACTCAGAAAGCTGAAATGGTGTGCATTTGACACTGACTTCCCCCCAGCTAAATCAGATGCCAGGTTCAAAATGTGGAATGATAAGGGCTTAACAACTTATACCACCTTTGCACCAAAAGGTACTCTAAAAAGTTTTGAAGCAATGCAGAATGATCATGGCCTACAGCGTCAAGATTTTTACAGATACCTTCAGGTCAGACATCACTATAATCAAAATATAGCGGGAACCTGTGTCACAGGAGGAAAGGGGATATTAGAAGTGTTTGAGAAAGCAATAACTTCACAAACATGTTTCAAAGTTGTCTCAAGACTGTATAATAGTATCCGCAGAGCTTGCTCTAATGACACTCTATATATCAAAGAAAAATGGGAAAAGGAAAGTGGACTACAGCTCTCAGCTGAGAATTGGGAAAATCTATGTATACTGCAATGGGAGACAACAAGCTCTAATTCATGGCGTGAATTTAGCTGGAAAAATTTGTCTAGATTTTTTATTACGCCCTTACAACAGCGTAAACTAATGCCTAATATAAAATGCTGGAGAACTTGTGGTCTAATTGAGGTTAACCATTTTCATGTCTTTTGGGAATGTCCTGTCTTAACAACATACTGGCAAGAAGTACACACACACCTGGAAGCTGTCTTTGGGACAAGTATCCCTTACAGGTTTGACACAATGTTTCTTGGAAATGTTGTGTTTGATGATTGGGGCTACAATGATAGAAAATTACTACTCATTCTTTTAGTTGCAAGTAAAAAAGCAATCACGTGGAGATGGTTGAAACCAGATCCCCCTAAAATATCTGATTGGCTAGATGTGATTCATGACATATATGTGATGGAAAAAATGACATACTCATTAAGATTCCAGACAGAAACATTTTCCAGAATTTGGAACAAGTGGACTGCTTATATTCAACACATAAGAGCGGATCTCTGTTAGCAGAAGGGTTATTCTCTCTTATCCTCTGTTTTTTTTTCCTGCTACCAACCTATATTGTGTAATGGAATGCTAAGTGTAAACTCCCCATGTTCATATTGTTCCTTATCTTTTTTCCTTGTGTGTTTTTTTTTACATCTTCTTTAATTACCAAAATCAAAATGTACGCAACCTTAGGCAATAAGATGAGAATTTCTTACTGTAATGCAAAAATGTACATGCCTTAATAAAAAATAAATGTCAAAAAAAAAGCAAATGCGAAGTCATCCATTATTGTTGCTGCTGCTGCTGCTTCTCCATGTTGTTGTTGCTACGATGTTCACGCCAAGGTTTATACAAATGCAGCGACGTAACTGACATATACAGCGACGTAACTGACGTATACAGCGACGTAATGACGTGGCTCCGCTTAGCACCCCGAGCTATGGAAAAGCAAACTGGTTCTCAGCTGGCTCGCAAGTTGAACGAGTTGTGAACCAGCACCAGCACTGGCCCCAAACCAGCCCTGGAACTGATTTGGTGGAAAAGGGGTAATATTGGGGCTGACACACTGTCTGATGGATTACCTTAACTTCTGTGCAGGTGTGGTCTCCCCCGCTAAGACTATACGGTGTTACCCTAATAACAAGCCATGGGTAACACAGGAAGTCAAAGCTGTCCTCAACAGGAAGAAGGGCGCCTTCAGGAGCAGGGATCGGGAGGCAATGAAAGCAGCACAGCAGGAGGTAAAACACTGCATGAGGGAAGCTAAGGACAGCTACAGGAGAAAGGTGGAGCAGAAGCTGAAGGAGAACAGCATGAGGGAGGTCTGGGAAGGTGTAAAAAAACACCACAGGCCACAATACAAATACCAGAGTCATTGAGGGGACAGTGGAGAGGGCGAATGAGTTGAATGACTTTTTTTCAATTGGTTCAACCAGCCCACATCCCCCCTACCCTCTCCCTCACTGCAGCCATCTCTCCTTCTTCCCTCAACGCACCTCCCCCCAGTCATCACAGCAGCCCCCTCCTCCCCCACCTCAACACAGACTCCTCCATGCATAACTGCAGACCAGGTCAGAGGTCAACTGAGGAAGCTTCACCCCAGGAAAGCAGCAGGCCTGGACAAGGTGTGTCCCCGACTACTGAAGACCTGTGCTGCTGAACTGGGTGAACCACTCCAACGCATCTTATACCTTCGCCTGCAGCTGGGGAGAGTGCCCACCCTCTGGAAGACATCATGTATCGTTCCAGTTCCCAAAAAGAATTGGCCCAGCGAGCTGAACGACTTCCGACTGGTGGCACTCACTTCACTTCTGATGAAGACATTGGAGCGGCTCTTCCTCAGCCTCCTCAGACCCCAGGTACAACATGCCCAGGACTGTCTGCAGTTTGCGTACCAGGCAGGTGTCTGTGTGGAAGACACCATCCTCTACCTGCTACACCGAGCCCACTCGCATCTGGATAAGGGAAATGGCACAGTGAGGATCCTCTTCTTGGACTTCTCGAGTGCCTTCAACACCATCCAGCACCTATTGCTTATTGCTTCAGGACAAACTGAACAGGATATGAGTGGACCCCTGCCTGGTCACCTGGATCTCCAGCTACCTCACTGACAGGCTGCAGTACGTCAGGCTGAAGGACATCACATCTGACACTGTGATTAGCAGCACCGGAGCACCCCAGGGCACGGTGCTGGCCCCTCTTCTCTTCACCCTGTACACCTCGGACTTCTGCTACAACTCGGAGCTGTGTCACATTCAGAAGTTTGTCAATGACACAGCCATTTTTGGGTGTATCAGGGACGACAGAGAGGAGGAGTATAGGAGCCTGGTGAGGGACTTTGCTGTTTGGTGCAACAGGAACCATCTGCAGCTCAATACCAACAAGGAGCTGGTCATTGACTTTGGGAGGTCCAGACCAAGGTCACGACCAGTTCCGATCGAGGGAGTCGAGGTGGAGGCTGTGGATTCCTACAAGTACCTCGGGCTGTGGCTGGATAGCAAGATGGACTGGACTTGCAACACCAAACACTTATACGGGAAGGGACAGAGCAGGCTATACTTCCTTAGGAGGCTGTGGTCCTTTAACATCTGCAGGAAACTCCTGTGGATGTTCTATCAGTCTGTGGTCGTCAGTGTTCTGTTTTACACCGTGGTGTGCTGGGGGGGCAGCACATCCAAGAAGGACACATCCAGGCTGGACAAACTGATCAGGCGGGCCGGCTCTGTGGTCGGCATGAAGCTGGACTCTCTGGTGATGGTGGCAGAGAAGAGGTCTATGGACAAACTATTGAACATCATGGACAATGCCAGTCACCCTCTGCACACCATCATCAGTAACCAGAGGAGCCTGTTCAGTGACAGAATGCTCCTTCCCAAGTGCAGGATGAACAGACTTAAAAACTCCTTTGTCCCTCACGCCATCAGACTGTACAACTCCTCTCTGGGGGGAGGGGGGGGTAACAGGAGGACAGAGGATGGGAAGGAGCAGTAGCCTAGCCTAACAATAAGCAATACCGGATAATGTGCAATATAAAGTGCAATATCTCTCCTGCCGCCGCCGCGGCCACCCCTTCCCCCCCCTTTTTTTGCCCCCTCCTTCCCCCCTCCCCTTCCTCTCTTCCCCATATCTTATTCTTTTTATATTTGTATATGTAAATACTTAATGTATTTTTATTTATCTAGAAGTTTTCTCTATTTTCTCTTTTTATCTGGAATGATGCTGCTGGAATCTTAATTTCCCTGAGGGAACCCACCCAAAGGGATCAATAAAGTTTTATCTAATCTAATCTAATCTAATCTAATCTAATCTAATCTAATCTAATCTAATCTAATCTTAATGAACACCAGTTGTTGTCAGTATCAAGTCGGATTTACATGCCACGCAAACTTGGAAAAAGTCATATTCGTATGCTGTCGTTTTTACACACTGAATACAAACTGTTATGTGATTCATTTTACAAGCTAATCTAACATTACATTCCTCAAGGACAATTTGCTAGCGAGCAGCCGGTCACTGCACTGCAACCACACTTGCTAATTGACACGGTAGCTAAACCTGCTTGCTGTTTTTGTGACCACGCCCCCAGAGTGAATATTCATGAGCGAATTTGTGTGGTGTTTCTGCCAGTGGAAACCTACAGGAACCATTTGTGTACCGCGCACAGAGCGGGATTTTTGTTCTTCAATCAGAAATATTGGTAGGGACATGCCCATACCCAATACTACGCCTGTGGTCTGTACAATGGAGCAACGTGTTGTTGTCTTTTCCCCATTCAGTGGATCCCCTGGCTGGATAACTGTTGCATTCTGGGACGCCCCGCCTCTGACAGGGAGCCACATGAGATGACAGAAAACAGCGCAGTGTTTTATTCAGTCAGTGGGTCAAGCTAATACTCTGGCGACTTCCCTGTGTAGATGTACAGTGTGTAAATGCCAAAATCGCAGTAAAAAAAAAAAATTACTGAGTTCATTTTCATTTACCGGACGGTAAGTCGATATATTGAATATCGTGACAGGCCTACTCTCACCTAGTGAGGGGAAAAGGTATTGCTTGGTGATGGTTGATATATTCTCCAAGTGGATAGAAGTTTTCCCTACAGCAAAAAAGGACTCCGACACGGTGGCCAAGGCCTATGGGATATACAACCCCGATTCCAAAAAAGTTGGGACAAAGTACAAATTGTAAATAAAAACAGAATGCAATAATTTACAAATCTCAAAAACTGATATTGTATTCACAATAGAACATAGGCAACATATCAAATGTCGAAAGTGAGACATTTTGAAATTTCATGCCAAATATTGGCTCATTTGAAATTTCATGACAGCAACACATCTCAAAAAAGTTGGGACAGGGGCAATAAGAGGCTGGAAAAGTTAAAGGTACAAAAAAGGAACAGCTGGAGGACCAAATTGCAACTCATTAGGTCAATTAGCAATAGGTCATTAACATGACTGGGTATAAAAAGAGCATCTTGGAGTGGCAGCGGCTCTCAGAAGTAAAGATGGGAAGAGGATCACCAATCCACCTAATTCTGTGCCGACAAATAGTGGAGCAATATCAGAAAGGAGTTCGACAGTGTAAAATTGCAAAGAGTTTGAACATATCATCATCTACAGTGCATAATATCATCAAAAGATTCAGAGAATCTGGAAGAATCTCTGTGCGTAAGGGTCAAGGCCGGAAAACCATACAGGGTGCCCATGATCTTCGGGCCCTTAGACGGCACTGCATCACATACAGGCATGCTTCTGTATTGGAAATCACAAAATGGGCTCAGGAATATTTCCAGAGAACATTATCTGTGAACACAATTCACCGTGCCATCAGCCGTTGCCAGCTAAAACTCTATAGTTCAAAGAAGAAGCCGTATCTAAACATGATCCAGAAGCGCAGACGTCTTCTCTGGGCCAAGGCTCATTTAAAATGGACTGTGGCAAAGTGGAAAACTGTTCTGTGGTCAGACAAATCAAAATTTGAAGTTCTTTATGGAAATCAGGGACGCCATGTCATTCGGACTAAAGAGGAGAAGGATGACCCAAGTTGTTATCAGCGCTCAGTTCAGAATCCTGCATCTCTGATGGTATGGGGTTGCATTAGTGCGTGTGGCATGGGCAGCTTACACATCTGGAAAGACACCATCAATGCTGAAAGGTATATCCAGGTTCTAGCACAACATATGCTCCCATCCAGAAGACGTCTCTTTCAGGGAAGACCTTGCATTTTCCAACATGACAATGCCAAACCACATACTGCATTAATTACATCATCATGGCTGTGTAGAAGAAGGGTCCAGGTACTGAACTGGCCAGCCTGCAGTCCAGATCTTTCACCCATAGAAAACATTTGGCGCATCATAAAACGGAAGATGCAACAAAAAAGACCTAAGACAGTTGAGCAACTAGAATCCTACATTAGACAAGAATGGGTTAACATTCCTATCCCTAAACTTGAGCAACTTGTCTCCTCAGTCCCCAGACATTTACAGACTGTTGTAAAGAGAAAAGGGGATGTCTCACAGTGGTAAACATGGCCTTGTCCCAACTTTTTTGAGATGTGTCGTTGTCATGAAATTTATAATCACCTACTTTTTCTCTTTAAATGATGCATTTTCTCAGTTTAAACATTTGATATGTCATCTATGTTCTATTCTGAATAAAATATGGAATTTTGAAACTTCCACATCATTGCATTCCGTTTTTATTTACAATTTGTACTTTGTCCCAACTTTTTTGGAATCGGGGTTGTAATTCCACGATAGGGCATTCCAAGGAAAATTTCCAGTGATAATGGCGTGTTATTTATAAGCCAGGCATTAAAACAATGGGGTAATTATCTGGGAATAGACTTAAGACAACATTGTACATACCACCCTGCTAATGGAGGAACGGTAGAATGGGACTGTAGCGCGGACAATGTGTGGGTGGAGCACAGAGGACGGCAGGACAGCGTTTGGAGGTAGAGGAAGCGTATTAATAAACTTTTCAGTCTAATTACGGCGTAAGCACACACGCACACAGACACACACGCTCAGCCTCCAATCCGGGGTTGCGCTCCCTCTCCTCTCTCTCTGCCTCCTTAAATAGGGAGCGGTTACTGGGAAAACACACACAAACACAGGTTAATTACAGTCAGGTGTAGCGATTTTGCCACTCACCTTCCCCGGCTCCACCTTCCTGTCACAGACCGGCGCTTGACCATGCCCCCGCTGCCACAGGGACATTGAAGAATAAACTGAGCAAATGCTGTGCTGAAACAGGACTAGGGTGGACAAAGGTCCTACCCATAGTATTAATGCAGATGAGAATGAGAGAAAGACCAAAGCATGGTTTGAGCCCCTCTGAGATATTGTTTGGAAGACCCCCAAACACAGGGATAGGTCCCATTACACCAGGATGCCCTGACCTTTCCTTATGTGATGTTGAATTACTGTGGAACCCTCTCTTCTGCTCTGAATAATATTCACAAACGGGTGAGATCAGCCTTACCAGTCCCGGCGCTGGGACCACTGCATGACCTGAAACCTGGTAATGGAGTGGTGATAAAGGACTTCAGAGGGATGAAGGGGAACAAGCCCAGGTGGATGGGACCATCCCAAGTGCTGCTCACTACACAGTCAGCTGTAAAAGTGGGCAACAGAGCAACGCGAGTACACACCAGCCACTGTAGAAGAGTACCTGAACCAACAGCCAAGCAGCACAAGGAGACTCTGGTACAGGAAGGAGATTAAGACTGCATTCAAGAAGCCCTCAGGGGGCCTTGTCGCACGTTGAGTGGACACTCTGCTATCAAGAGCCCCTTAGGGGGACCAACGAACATGAACAACGACACATCGACACACACAGACACATGACAGACTGTGCATTCCAACGCATTCTTCATTCTGTACCTAATTGTGAACCTCATACATGGTATAAGTAGTATTTGCTAGTTTGTCCAGTGACGGAGATTAATGCACGTATTACAGGAGCAGTGTCTGACACCACAGATACTCCAGGGGGCAGACTTCTCAGCTGGAAAAATAAGATAAAGAGATCAAACTGTTAACTGGGTTCATGACACCTCATCTCATCTCATTATCTCTAGCCACTTTATCCTGTTCTACAGGGTCGCAGGCAAGCTGGAGCCTATCCCAGCTGACTATGGGCAAAAGGTGGGGTACACCCTGGACAAGTCGCCAGGTCATCACAGGGCTGACACATAGATAAAGACAAGCATTCACACTCACTTTAGAGTCACCAGTTAACCTAACCTGCATGTCTTTGGACTGTGGGGGAAACCGGAGCACCCAGAGGAAACCCACACGGACAACATGCAAACTCCACACAGAAAGGCCCTCGCCAGCCACAGGGCTCGAACCCGGACCTTCTTGCTGTAAGGCAACAGCACTAACCACTACACCACCGTGCTGCCTGGTTCATGACATATTAACTGATAATACCAATCACATGGTGATAGCTGAAAGAATACACGGTTGTGTAGTGGTTAGTGCTGTCGCCTCACAGCAAGAAGGTCCTGGGTTCGAGCCCCATGGCCGGCGAGGGCCTTTCTGTGCAGAGTTTGCATGTTCTCCCCGTGTCCGCGTGGGTTTCCTCTGGGTGCTCCGGTTTCCCCCACAGTCCAAAGACATGCAGGTTAGGTTAACTGGTGACTCTAAATTGACCGTAGGTGTGAGTGTGAATGGTTGTCTGTGTCTATGTGTCAGCCCTGTGATGACCTGGCGACTTGTCCAGGGTGTACCCCGCCTTTCACCCGTAGTCAGCTGGGATAGGCTCCAGCTTGCCTGCGACCCTGTAGAACAGGATAAAGCGGCTACAGATAATGAGATGAGATAATGTGTTAAATGGGTATGAACAAGAAGTAAGGAAATGAGATGAGAGGAGAAAGTTAAATTTTTTAATTTTTAACTTTGATCACAAACACTACCACTGTTGAGGTATTTTTATAGATTTCATTTTTAGAATGTATTTACACAAACGCACACGTGCGCAGGGGCGCCGCTAGGGGGGGAAAGTTAGGACGATTCTAAGGGCCTGGCACTGACAGGGGGGCCTGTGAGGGATATTAATATTATTTTAATAGTATTGCCTTGTGTAAGTTTTTGAAATAAAATATTTCATTTCATCTGTTAAAATATGCAAATTATACATGGTTATGATTTGCTATAAAATTTTTCTTGAATTATTTATGATATTGTCATTTCACCCCCTTTTTACTAATGGTACAGTCTGATTCTGGGCGCGGGACACGTGAAATGTGTAGCTCCGTGCATGCGCAGAGCTGTTAGCGCAGCTTAGAGCAGCTGGCAGTTTTTCCATGTGCACAACAGAGGTGAACATTCTAGAAGTTGCTAAGCAGGAGCAGGTGTGATGAATTATGAAGTCCGGATATCACACTGTGTGTGAAAAAAAATCACCTTTTTTCATAGGTATCTTTATTGTATAATTAAGTCTAGATGTTTTGCCATTGTTCATGTGTGGATTTGTTGACCCCTCGTCTTGTGTTCGTTTTCTATCACCATGCCCGGTGTTCATGGGTCGGTTTCGACCCGTCTTTTAAATCAGCTAAAAAAGTCACAAGTAACAATGATTTGTCACCATTTTTTTTCCTGATGTCTTGACTACTCTTTTAGGCTTCCATTTAGATGGAAATATTAGTTTTATTATTTTTTTTGTCAAGGGTTTAAGGTTATTGTTTTCTGTGTACACCCCTTTATTTCAGTAGGAAAAAATTAAAAAGTAACCTCTTAAGTGTAATACAAATAATTAAAAAGATTTATTGTTACCTGGCTGTTACTGTGGGGTATTAGAACATATCTTGAAAAACAATTTTTTTTCACGTGTTTTTATTTTTGATTTTATTTACAAAGTTACATCTATGGTGTTCGGGTTGTTTTCGACCCATATATAATTACCACTGAGAAACAGGAACAACAGAATCTTTTTCAGTGAATGAACTTTAATGTGACCATAACATGAAACAAAGAACAATGAAAATGAACAAGTCATGGCACAACATATAGATTTGTAAGGTCAAACAAACCCCTAATAATCCACCAAATCAAACCGATAAGGCCTACACTCATTTGTGTGCCTAAAAATCTCTCTCTCTCTCTCTCTCTCTCTCTCTCTCTGTGTGTGTGTGTGTGTGTGTTGTGTGTGTGTGTCTAGATGCATGTATGGCAAAATGTGACTTTTGTGCTGTGCTCCGTGCAGAGGGGCTTCTTGCAGGTGAAGCATGACAGACTGGTCTTTCTGTCTTTACTGCTTGGGCAAACCTGACAGCTCTTCCTTTTGGAGTCAGGAGGCTTGGGTGGGGTTGTGGCTGTGGCCGCTCTGGTTGGTGCTGAGGCAGGGCTGCTTGAGGAGGATGCTGTTGCAGATGCTCTTTGTGGTGTAGATGGGGTGCTATGAGGGTTCTAGATTAGAATAGAATAGAATAGAAGGCCTTTTATTGTCACTATTCACATGTACAATTTACACTATACATATTCACAATGACATTGAAAGCACTCACCTGCACCTCTCTGACCAAGGAGGCAGAGTCTGGATCTCTGGGCATGTGCACTCTCCTTTCAATGTGTGCCTTGACAAGGGAATTTCCCAGCTCATGCAATTGCCAAAATATTTTTTGTGCACAATTCTATTGTTGAACGAATGCATACTATCCTGTGCCCTGACCAAATGGACCCCTAAGCTGAACTAATGGCACAAAACATATGTCAACATAACCCAAAAACTTCAAACTAGTGAGCTATTTATATACACAATATCATGATGTCATGCTAGTTCATAAGCTTGAATGGTTGGCAGAGGAGCTAGCTATATCAATTTTAGCTAGCAGTTCATTTATTTGTTCAGTTTTGGTTGTAATAATTGCTCTATAAACTACTTATTAAGAACCGGGTCGAAAACGACCCGAACACCACAAGTGCTATATTTTTAATTAGAGCATAACAGAATTTTGGAAAAAAAAAATTTTGTTTTATTTTGTAAAAATACAGGTGGCTGACAAAGTCAGAAAGCCTTGAGGCAAGAATCTAAACCCAAGGGCTTCGTTTACAAAGTCAAAGTTGAAAACGGGTCGGTGACGACCCGAACACAAGAGGAGGGTATTTAACTTTAATATTTTGCACATTAGCTGTGGTCATAGATATCATTGCTATTGTTCATGTGTGGATTTATTGATACTGTTGCTAGGTATTTAACTTGAATATTTGAACATTTGCTGTGTTTTCTAATAAATGTGTGATGCCTAAAAGAAACCAAAAACACTTGGTGGATTTCTTGCAGTGCACTAATTATATAAAAAAAAATAGTGTAGTTATTCATCAAGGCATACATTTGATCACATACAATAAGTCAATAAATGGAGGAAACAAAGGAATACATTTTGTAATCCTGATTATTGATGATGTTTGCTGGAGGGCTCTGGAGTATCCATAATGTGCATACAGAATGTTATAAATCCATACTGATACAGTGATGCATGCAATTTCTCTCAACACAAACATTTGGATTGAATGAACTCCATAGGCTACTGAGGGGCCTAATAATAGTTGCTCATAAAAGAAAAAAAAAAATATATATATCTTCCATATAGGGGGCGGCACGGTGGTGTAGTGGTTAGCACTGTCACCTCACAGCAAGAAGGTCCTGGGTTCGAGCCCCGGGGCCGGCGAGGGCCTTTCTGTGTGGAGTTTGCATGTTCTCTCCGTGTCCGCGTGGGTTTCCTCCGGGTGCTCCGGTTTCCCCCACAGTCCAAAGACATGCAGGTTAGGTTAACTGGTGACTCTAAATTGAGCGTAGGTGTGAATATGAGTGTGAATGGTTGTCTGTGTCTATGTGTCAGCCCTGTGATGACCTGGCGACTTGTCCAGGGTGTACCCCGCCTTTCGCCCGTAGTCAGCTGGGATAGGCTCCAGCTTGCCTGCGACCCTGTAGAAGGACAAAGCGGCTAGAGATAATGAGATGAGATGAGAATGAATGAGATCTTCCATATATATCATGGAATTTTCATTTTAGGCAACAGTCTATTCAGTCTAATTCTGACAGTTCTGCATTTAAAATGTTCATATACCAAATAATTGTATCACCTAAACTTGATAGGTAGCTGATCACATGCATAGTAAAGTAGAAGTGCCAGCCAAAAACAGACATGAAATTCAGTTGCTTGAGCTTGAAAATTTTACTGGGGGGGGCCTAAATTGTAATCTTTCATAGGGCCCAAGATTTATAGCGGCGCCCCTGCACGCGCGCACACAATTTTCCCCTTCTGCTTTTTCATCTTATCCTTGGGCATTTTTTTTTTATCATTTTATTTTTACTGCTTGACCATTCTGTAGTTTAGTAGATTATTATGGTTTCAGAATGGGATCAGAAATTTAAACAGAATGTAAGTAAACTATGTGCAAACATTACAACAAATTCAATATAAAAGATGTTTTTTAATTACAATTAGAGATAATGGATGGATGGTCAGATCAATTAATCACTTCAGAATCCTGTTCATGAGAGAGAGAGAGAGAGAGAGAGAGAGAGATGTGTTCATTGTTCATTTAAACTATCACTGGTAAGACTGTTCAAGTCTATACGCCCTGTAGGAAATACACACACAGACACTGTTTCAAATCTCTTCACACAGAATAGCAATTTGCTAACAGCCAGGCCCCTACTTACACATTACAAAAAGGGGCTCTCTTTTTAAAGCCACGCCCACTCTCTCTGCCACACAGAACACACACAGAAACAGGAAGTTCATTTAAGAGAAAACGAAACTCAGCAGAAAGTTCAGAGTCTTTCTCTCTCTCAGTACAGGAAAATGGCAGAGGCTGGTATTTCAGTAGATCATTTTTCAGTGGATCAGTTCAGCTGTCCAGTGTGTCTGGATCTCCTGAAGGATCCTGTAGCTATTCCCTGTGGACACAGTTTCTGTAAGGTGTGTATTAATGGCTGCTGGGATCAGGAGGATGTGAAGGGCGTCTACAGCTGCCCCCTGTGCAGAGAGACTTTCACCCCAAGGCCTGTTCTATACAGGAACAACATGCTGGCTGAAGTGGTGGAGAAACTGAAGAAGAATGAACTCCAAGCTGCTTCTCCTGCTCACTGTTATGCTGGACCTGGAGATGTGGAGTGTGATTCCTGCACTGGGAGAAAATACAAAGCTGTCAAGTCTTGTCTGGTGTGTCAGGCCTCCTATTGTGAAGCTCATCTTAAACCTCACTATCAGTCTCCTGCCTTTAAGAAGCACAAGTTAGTTGAAGCCTGTGCAGAGCTCCAAGAGAAGATCTGCTCTGAACATGGCAAACTGATCGAGATCTTCTGTCATACTGACCAATGCTTCATCTGTTATTTGTGTACGACGGATGAACATAAAGGTCATGAAACAGTTTCAACTAAAGCAGAAAGAAATGAAAAACAGGTGAGAACTGGACATCATTCTTCTTTTCCAAGTCATTTTATACAAATTCTATTTCTAATCTAATTTCTGTTCAGTGGATTTAATTGGTTCTCTGACTGTCATTCTCTGAGAAGTAATTTTTTATTTCCAGTCAAACAGTAATATGTAAAGAAATGTTAAAGAGGTCGAACTAGTCAATGTGCTTTAAACAGCCAACACCCAACAACCTTCTTCCAGCATTTTACAGCTAAAGTGCTCACGTGACTGTGTTAAAGCTCTGTAACTGGATATCTCATCTCATTATCTCTAGCCGCTTTATCCTGTTCTTCAGGGTCGCAGGCAAGCTGGAGCCTATCCCAGCTGACTACAGGCGAAAGGCGGGGTACACCCTGGACAAGTCGCCAGGTCATCACAGGGCTGACACATAGACACAGACAACCATTCACACTCACATTCACACCTACGGTCAATTTAGAGTCACCAGTTAACCTAACCTGCATGTCTTTGGACTGTGGGGGAAACCGGAGCACCCGGAGAAAACCCACGGGGACACGGAGAGAACATGCAAACTCCACACAGAAAGGCCCTCGCCGGCCACGGGGCTCAAACCCGGACTTTCTTGCTGTGAGGCGACAGCGCTAACCACTACACCACCATGCCGCCTGTAACTGGATATCATATTTCATAAAATTTAATGATCTACAGGTAAAAAAAATCTTTATCTTTCTGAATGTGAGTGGATTTGTGGTCCGTTTTTGAAAACTTCTTTGGGATGAATGATCCCAATTCTGGAAAGTTCAAATCTCTGCCGAGATTTTGGTCAAAACTCAGCGTTAATGTCAACATTCACTAGATTGGTGAAGTTCAATCCCGATGTTCACTGATGGTTCCTTTAATCCGGTGGAATTGGGTGTGGTTTTGAATGTACACACATCACCTTAAAGAAGTAAACCTGACTATGACTCTGGATTTTACTGCTGAACAAATAAATAACTCCCATGAATCCAGATGTGCACTGTGCATGTCTCCCCCAAGCTCACTGAGAAATATTGTATTAATGTAGTTAGGGTTTTGGGGTAGTTAAAGCGGGCTGGGAAATTAAAAAAAAGTATTGTACTTCTTCCCACTCCTTTTTCGAACAATGTGCGGTGTTTTGTAATGTCTTAGCTCTTTGTTTTTTTTTTAATTTCTCGTTTTCTTTCTTTTGTATGTACAAATAGTTACATACATTTTTTTTTATACATGTTCGAAATAAAAATAAATTAAAAAATAAATAAATAAATAAATAAAAGGGAACAGTGATGATGCGCACTGCTCTCAGATCAGTCTGTCTGTGAATCCCATTGAAAGTCACAGCTGCCTTTTGAACAATTTCACTGCAGAGAATATTGCTGAACTACCTTGATGTTTCTGTCACAATAATAACAATCGGTTGACATTTTCACAGAAAACTAAACTTATAAGTGTGTAAAACTCCCTACGTGTGGGTGGAGCACAGAGGACGGCAGGACAGAGATCAGGTTTTATAATTCGGCTTTATTGCCACACTTTTCAGTCTAACAATAATTATTCGTGCAGACACACACACACAACCGGCGTCTGGTTCAGGGATGAGCTCCTTCTGCTCTCGCTCTCCCTCCTGATATAGGGCGCAGTCACTGGGAAGACACACAAACACAGGTTAATTGCGCTCAGGTGACGTGATTCTGCCACTTACCTTCCCTGACTCCGCCCTCCTGTCACAGACCGGCGCTTGACCACGCCCCCGCTGCCACATACCCCCACCGCCCGACTCAGGCCGGGCGGCCGGCCGGCCTGTAGCCGACTCCCCCCTTGACGGGAGAGGAAGTCCGCCACGACCATCTGCGCCCCCGGCCTGTGGACCACCTTGAAATTGAAGGGTTGGAGCGCCAGATACCAACGGGTGATCCGCGCGTTGGCATCTTTCATGCGGTGGAGCCACTGGAGGGGCGCGTGGTCCGAACAGAGGGTGAAAGGGCGCCCCAGCAGGTAGTACTGGAGGGCGAGAACCGCCCACTTGATGGCCAGACACTCTTTCTCTATGGTGCTGTAGCGCCCCTCATGCACCGACAGCTTCGTGCTGATATACAGGACAGGGCGGTCCTCCCCCTCCACCTCCTGGGACAAAACCGCACCCAGCCCTCTGTCCGACGCATCGGTCTGCAACATAAAAGGGAGAGAAAAGTCAGGGGAGTGTAGAAGTGGCCCCCCACACAGTGCAGCCTTTACCTCTGAGAAAGCCCGCTGGCACTGCTCCGTCCCCTGGACCGGATCTGGTGCCCCCTTTTTAGTGAGATCAGTCAGCGGGCTGGTGACGTCCGAATAATTAGGTATAAACCTGCGATGATAGCCAGCCAGCCCCAGGAACTGTCTCACCCCCTTTTTGGTCTTGGGCCTCGGGCAGGCCACAATTGCTGCCGTCTTATTAATTTGGGGACGCACCTGCCCGTTGCCCAAGTGGAAGCCCAGATACCGTACTTCCACCCGCCCAATCGCACACTTCTTCGGGTTGGCTGTGAGCCCTGCTCGCCTCAGCGACCTAAGGACGGCCCTCAGATGTTCGAGGTGCCGCTGCCAGTCATTGCTATAGATGATTATGTCATCTAAATATGCTGACACATACATGGCGTGAGGGCGGAGGACTCTGTTCATCAGCCGCTGAAACGTCGCGGGCGCCCCAAACAGCCCAAACGGAAGGGTGACGAATTGGTGTAAACCAAACGGTGTGGAAAAGGCCGTTTTTTCTCGGGATAGTGGAGTCAAGGGGATCTGCCAATATCCCTTCGTCAAATCCAGTGTCGAATAAAAGCGAGCAGTGCCGAGTCGATCGAGCAACTCATCAATACGAGGCATTGGGTACGCGTCGAATTTAGACACCGCGTTGACTTTTCTATAGTCCACACAGAACCGGACCGACCCGTCGGCCTTGGGTACCAAGACCACCGGGCTGCTCCAGTCACTGTAGGACCCCTCGACGATGCCCATTTCGAGCATGGTCTGAAGTTCTTCCCGAACCACCTTTTTTTTGTGTTCGGGTAGCCTGTAAGGGCGGCTACGCACTACCACCCCCGGGGGCGTCTCTATGTGGTGCTCTATGAGGTTAGTGTGACCGGGCAGGGGCGAGAACACATCCGAAAACTCGGTCTGCAACTGGGCGACCTCCGTGAGTTGGGTCGGGGAGAGGTGGTCTCCACAGGGGACCGGAGAGGTACGGGATGCCAATGTCCCTTTTTGAACCTCCGGCCCCAGCTCCGCCTTCTCCGGAACTACCGACACCAACGCCACGGGGACCTCCTCGTTCCAGAGTTTAAGCAGGTTGAGGTGGTAAATCTGTAGCGCCCCACCCCTGTCCGTTCGCCTCACCTCATAGTTGACATCCCCGACTCGCCGTGTGACCTCAAAGGGTCCTTGCCACTTGGCGATCAATTTGGAGCTCGACGTGGGCAACAGTACGAGTACCTTATCTCCCGGAGTGAACTCTATAAGGCGCGTACCCTTGTTGTACAGGCGGGCTTGCCGTTCCTGGGCCTGCCGCAAATTCTCCTGAGTTAGGTGGGTGAGCGTGTGGAGTTTTGCGCGCAGGTCCATAACGTACTGAATTTCGTTCCACTAAACCGTCCGTTTGTGGGTGATACATGCTGGTGCGGATCGGCTTAATCCCCAATAACCCATACAGTTCGCGCAGTGTTCGTGACATAAACGTAGTGCCTTGATCAGTCAGAATCTCTTTCGGGATTCCAACACGGGAGATGACGCGGAAGAGTGCCTCGGCAATACTGCGTGCTGAGATATTGCGCAGAGGCACTGCTTCCGGGTATCGCGTTGCATAGTCCACCAGAACTAATATAAAGCGGTACCCTCGTGCTGACCAATCTAATGGCCCGACGAGATCCATCCCAATTCTCTCAAACGGGGTCTTGATTAACGGTAGAGGGCGCAAAGGCGCTTTTGGAATGGCCACTGGGTTTACTAACTGGCATTCGCGGCATGCCGTACACCACCTACGGACATCGCCGCGAATCCCCGGCCAATAGAAACGGGCCATTATTCGGGATAGTGTTTTATCCTGCCCCAAGTGTCCAGCCATGGGATTAAAGTGAGCCGCCTGGAATACCAATTCCTGGCGGCTCTTCGGAATTAAAAGCTGCGTGACGCGCTCTTTAGTTTGAGTGTCCTGCGTCACTTGGTATAATCTATCCTTCATAATCGCGAAGTAGGGGAAGGACGGGGTGGTGTTCGGCTGCAGCGTTTGACCATCGATTACTCTCACTTGGTCAGACGCATGCCGCAGAGTCTCGTCTCGCGACTGCTCTAATGGGAAATCCGCGAGGGATTCCCCAATAGAGAGAGGAGGAGCCGGCGGCTCCTCACTCTGACGCGGAGATGACGTAGACGGCTCTGTGACAGCTGCTCCCGCTAAAGCAACACCGGGACCTCCCCCTGTCAAATGGCAGGACCCACTCTCGACTAGGCGTGTCATTAAACCCCGAAATCCCGGCCAATCAGTCCCCAAAATTAGAGAGTGGGTAAGGCGAGGATTAACCGCCGCCTTCACTATAAATTTTTCCCCTCTGAAAATAATGTGGACCGACACCAAAGGGTAGCTGTGAACATCCCCGTGCACACACAATACCTTCACCCCCTGTGCTCCCCCCAATGCCTCGTTTTGAACCAGGCTTTGGCGAATTGAGGTCTGATTACAACCAGAATCCACCAACGCCTGATATGTAGCCCCTTGGATACTCACCGGTATGCGATACGCTCCGGCCCGATCGAGGGCGGCCTCTGGCGCGTCGGGGATCCGAACCACCGCGCCCACTTCCATTGCTGTGCACTGCTGATGAAGGTGGCCCGGCTCCCCGCAGCTCCAGCAAACCGGCCCGGGCTTTCCCTCTGCACCAGTGATCTGGGGCTCACTCACCTGAGGTGGGGGAGAGACAGACACAGAAGGGAGAAACGGGAGGGCACCGCGGGTGCGGCAGGCCGGCTGGGGTGGTGCCGGCCCCCGCCTCCGCGGTGGGGGAATGGGGCGAGGACGGGACACAGGAGGAGAGAGGGAGGGAGAGAGAGAGAGAAGAGGAGAGAAGAGACGATGCCATCTGCTGTCCTGCTGCCGGGACAGCCGCCAGATGATCCTCCACCAGCTCTACTGCCTGATCCAGCGACGCCAGGCGGTGGCACTGGACCCACTCCGCGGTTCCGGCTGGTAAGCGGGCGACGAATTGTTCCAGTACCACCTGGTCGACGATTCCCTCGGCGTCGCGATTGTTGGCCCTCAGCCACCACCAGCAGGCGTCCCAGAGCTGCTGGCCGAACGCGAACGGCCGGCCGACTTCCTCCAGTCGCAGCGCGCGGAAGCGCTGGCGCTGTTGCTCCGGTGTGCGCCCCACGCGCTGGAGGACGGCCCGGCGGAGGTCCGCGTAGGCCAGCCGGCGGTCGGCGGGGAGCTGTAGCGCGGCCAGCTGCGCCTCTCCCGTGAGCAGCGGGAGGAGGCGCGCCGCGCGCTGCTCCATCGGCCACCCCGAGGCTTCGGCGACCTGTTCAAACAACGTGATGAACGCCTCGGGGTCGTCCTGCGGGCCCATCTTGGTGACAATGAGGGGAGACGGGCCCGCGGCCGGAGTGCTGGTGGACCCTGCCGACACGAGGAGATGCCGGAACGCCTCGCGATCTTCCTGCTGGGCCAGCACCAGGGCTTCGAAGCGCCGCTCCTGCTCCTTTCGGAGCGTGACGAGTGCCTGGTGCTGGCTTTGCTGAGCCGTGGCGAGGGCGTGGACCAGATCGGCGAACGGGGAGGATTCCATGGGGCTGCTGGTTTGGTGCTCCACTGTTCCGGGTTTCAGCACCACTGTAAAACTCCCTACGTGTGGGTGGAGCACAGAGGACGGCAGGACAGAGATCAGGTTTTATAATTCGGCTTTATTGCCACACTTTTCAGTCTAACAATAATTATTCGTGCAGACACACACACAACCGGCGTCTGGTTCAGGGATGAGCTCCTTCTGCTCTCGCTCTTCCTCCTGATAGGGCGCAGTCACTGGGAAGACACACAAACACAGGTTAATTGCTCTCAGGTGACGTGATTCTGCCACGTACCTTCCCTGACTCCGCCCTCCTGTCACAGACCGGCGCTTGACCACGCCCCCGCTGCCACAAAGTGGTACAAAAATATGAAGATAGAAGTTACTTCCTTTTGGGTGTCTTTTAATTTTAGTTCATTTGAGAGGCGATATTTCTAGTTTTTATTGACTTGTTTTTTTTGGATTTTTAGTTTAGTTTTTTTTTCTTTTTGGCTATAATTCTTACATGATTAAATGTCTTTAAATGTATGTTATTTGTTCTCAGAATGAGCTAAAGGAGGAGCAGATGAAATCCCAGCAGAGGATCCAGGAGAAGCAGAAGGAGGTGCAGGAGCTGAAACAGGCTGTGGACACTATTAAGGTGAGGAGTGAAGAGTAGCTGTGTTTCAATTAACCTGCTTAAATTGTGAACTAAAAAAAAAAAAGGAATGAAAACACGGAGTTAAAAAAAAAGAACTCAAATATCTCAAGAGAGAGTTTATTTTTACAGAGTATCCCATTAGATCTTCATTGTGTGTGTGTTCTAACAGATGCGTTATCAGGCAGCAGTAGATGACAGTGAGAGGATCTTTACTGAAATGATCAGCTCCATGGAGAAAAAGCGCTCGGTGGTGACGGAGCTGATCAGAGCTCAGGAGAAAGCTGAACTGAATCAAGCTGAACGACTCCTGAAGCAACTGGAGCAGGAGATTGCTGATCTTCAGAGGAGAGTCACTGAGCTGGAGCAGCTTTCACACACACACGATCACATCCACTTCCTCCAGGTAACACTCACTGTCTGATCTACAGAGGGCGCTGTTCCTCACAAAGTTTCCTCCTAAAAGCTCATTACAGCAACAATAAATGTTCCTGTCTGAGATCCCAAGTGTGTCTTTGGTCTGATTCAGTCTGAGATTCATTTGTTCCTCTCCTACACTTTTCTCCTTCTCTATTCTGTGTTTCCTCTCTGTAGAGTTTCCCGTCTCTCTGTGTTTCTCCTGGATGTGACGACTCACCCAGCTTCACTGTCAATCAACATCTTTCATTTGATGGAGTGAGGAAATCTCTCTCAGATCTGAAAAAACGAGTCGAGGAAATCTGTGAGGAGGAATTCAGCGTAATCCATCCACAAGGTAAACAAACAACATTTCTATATCACAGTAAAGAGAGCCATAAAATTCATATTACAGAAATAAAACGTAAGCAGGAACAAAACTGCATCAAATCACAAAGCATTAGTATTAGCCTCAGAAATTACATGTGCAAATTACAAATAAATTTCCCAGATAAACAGGACCTTAATCACAAATCCACAAACTAATCTTATTGAACTTTACACATAATAAATATGATGAACATTAGATCAGAACCGAGGCCTTAATTCCTCCATAAAATCCATCAGAAAGTAAAAACACACACATTGTCAGAGCTTCAGCTGGGAAAAGTTTTTTGCTTCTCATGATTCTTACATTCAAATGCTGCACAGTGTGATGACGTTTTGGCCGATCTCTAAATCGTGTCTGACTGAGAGCAGTGAGGAATCTAATTTTTCATTTTCATGCTTTAAACTGTTTTCGTGTCATTTTTCAGTCTCCATTTTGTCTCTGTGTCTCTACAGCTGCAGCAGTTCACATGATTTTACCCTCAAAACCAAAGAGCAGAGAAGATTTCCTGCAGTGTAGGTGTAAAACACACACACACACACACACACACACACACACACACACACACACACACACACACACACTCTTCAACTCAGAGGAGGACCTCCCACATGATTTTCTTTCTTTCTTTCTTTCTTTCTTTCTTTCTTTCTTTCTTTCTTTCTTTCTTTCTTTCTTTCTTTCTTTCGACCGACAACACACAGAATAAATCTCATACATACGAAGCAATCTAATCTCACTAGGCAGAAAAAATAATGGATTACTGTTATAAAGAAGAAAGCTAGTCACACAGAGGCACAATGATAAAATACAATATTTCTACAAATACAATTCTTCTTCTTTTGGCTTCTCCCAATTACAGTGGTGCTTGAAAGTTTGTGAACCCTCTAGAATTTTCTATATTTCTGCATAAATATGACCTAAAACATAATCAGATTTTCACACAAGTCCTAAAAGTAGATAAAGAGAACCCAGTTAAACAAATGAGACAAAAATATTATACTTGGTCATTTATTTATTGAGGAAAATGATCCAATATTACATATCTGTAAGTGACAAAAATATGTGAACCTTTGCTTTCAGTAGCTGGTGTGACCCCCTTGTGCAGCAATAACTGCAACTAAACATTTCCGGTAACTGTTGATCAGTCCTGCACACCGGCTTGGAGGAATTTTAGCCCGTTCCTCCGTACAGAAGAGCTTCAATTCTGGGATGTTGGTGGGTTTCCTCACATGAACTGCTCACTTCAGGTCCTTCCACAACATTTCCATTGGATTAAGGTCAGGACTTTGACTTGGCCATTCCAAAACATTAACTTTATTCTTCTTTAACCATTCTTTGGTAGAACAACTTGTGTGCTTAGGGTCGTTGTCTTGCTGCATGACCCACCTTCTCTTGAGATTCAGTTCATGGACAGATGTCCTGACATTTTCCTTTAGAATTCACTGGTATAATTCAGAATTCATTGTTCCATCAATGATGGCAAGCTGTCCTGGCCCAGATGCAGCAAAACAGGCCCAAACCATGATAGTATTACCACCATGTTTCACAGATGGGATAAGGTTCTTATGCTGGATTGCAGTGTTTTCCTTTCTCCAAACATAACGCTTCTCATTTAAACCAAAAAGTTCTATTTTGGTCTCATCCGTCCACAGAACATTTTTCCAATAGCCTTCTGGCTTGTCCATGTGATCTTTAGCAAACTGCAGATGAACAGCAATGTTCTTTTTGGAGAGCAGTGGCTTTCTCCTTGCAGCCCTACCATGCACACCATTGTTGTTCTGTGTTCTCCTGATGGTGGACTCATGAACAGTAACATTAGCTGATGTGAGAGAGGCCTTCAGTTGCTTAGAAGTTACTCTGGGGTCCTTTGTGACTTCACCGACTGTTACACGCCTTGCTCTTGGAGTGATCTCTGTTGGTCGACCACTCCTGGGAAGGGTAACAACGGTCTTGAATTTCCTCTACTTGTACACAATCTGTCTGACTGTGGATTGGTGGAGTCCAAACTCTTTAGAGACAGTTTTGTAACCTTTTCCAGCCTGATGAGCATCAACAACGCTTTTTCTGAGGTCCTCAGAAATCTCCTTTGTTCATGCCATGATACACTTCCACAAACGTGTGTTGTGAAGGTCAGACTTTAATATATCCCTGTTTTTTTTAAATAAAACAGGGTGCCCACTCACACCTGATTGTCATCCCATTGATTGAAAACACCTGACTCTAATTTCACCTTCAAATTAACTGCTAATCCTAGAGGTTCACATACTTTTGCCACTCACAGATATGTAATATTGGATCACTTTCCTCAATAAATAAATGACCAAGTATAATATTTTTGTCTCATTTGTTTAACTGGGTTCTCTTTATCTACTTTTAGGACTTGTGTGAAAATTTGATGATGTTTTAGGTCATATTTATGCAGAAATATAGAAAATTCTAAAGGGTTCACAAACTTTCAAGCACCACTGTAGGTGTTGCCACAGCGGATCTTTTGTCTCCATTGCTCCCTATCTTCCGCATCCTTCATACAAATACAATAAAACAATAAAAAAGAGGGAAAGAATAAATTGACAGTGTGAGGAAAAGAGAAAGGAATGCTGATCTGAAGCGATAATAGTACTTTTGATAGAACACTTGAAATTGCTGAAGCTAAGACTCTGGAAAGATTCATCAATACTGTTCCAGAGAGCAGCAGCTTTGAAGCGAATATTAAACTTGCCATCGTTAGTTCTGGCTGAAGGAACACAAAATGAAGATCTCGAAGTCAGTCAAGTTTTATACTTGTGCCTTGATGCTAAAAGTGTCAAAAAGTTTTCAAAGGCAGGCAGCAAATAAACTAGAATTAAATTTAAATATATAAATACTGTTTAAAGGTCCCATGGCATGAAATTTTCACTTTTTTTTACTGCCAACGGGAGAGCCCCTGAAGACGCAGTGGCTTAATTTCATTTACTCCAATAATACGCCGTCGAGTCTACCTAAGACGGTGTATGTTTGTCAGAAGCATTTTCCTGATGAATGTTTCCACAACTTGGGACAGTACAGGGCAGGTTTTGCACATCAACTGTCACTGAAGCCTGGGTCCGTACCAAGCATCCCTGCCACATCAGCCACAGACACCGAACAAGTAAGTGTATAACTGTTAAGTCGTTTTGCCGTGTTTTAAAATCGGTGCCATGTTAGCCTTGCAATGGCTACATTAGCTGTACAGCTAACCGCTTCCTGCAGTTAGCCAGGTACTCTGCGCTACAAAACCAAAAAGCATGCAGCATGCTCTGTTATAATAGACCCCTTCGCAGTAAACGTCATTCATGCGTAAGCGGAAATTGCGCGCACAGCCTGGACCCAAAAAAGACTCAGAAATGCCTAGTTGTTGTGTTTTCGGGTGTCAGAATCATAGCAGTGATGGGGTTAAAATGTACAGAATTCCAGCAGGATCTCACCCATTCCAAAAAAATCGCCGACGTCTATGGCTATAAGCCATCAAAAGTGTAGACTGGGATGAAAGCACTATCAAAAATGTGCGGGTTTGCAGCGCCCACTTCATCACAGGTAAGATCAGGCTATTTATTAAATCTTTCTTTTTTATTCTTTCTAGTCTTCGTTTATTGATGTAGCAAAATACTTTGGTAACGTTTGTCTGATTAACTGGGTCATAGTTACACAATGTAATGAATATTGTTAGCATGTTAACTTAGGTCTCGCTTGACTCAAGCAGTCCAGATTTTGTGCCATCACTATTTGTGTATGCCGAAAATCACAATTTTAAAGCAAGGATGGAAAGGTAAAATTGTGTGCCCTCACTCTAAATGCCAACTTGCGTTGACCGCTCTAACCTAGCTCCCGCCCCGTTCAGTTTCATTTCTGGTCTCTGCCTCTTGCTTTTTACGCAGCTCTGATTTCTCTTAGCTGCACTCTTTACACTATCATTCCTTTCATGCCATTACCTCCTGCAAATTGCTGTTTAGTGTTGGTATTTGCTGTTGTAGCTAAAGCCACAGTGCCATCACATCACTGGCATAATTTGATTAAAACAAAATGAATATGAATGTCCCATTGTTAATCAAGTTGTACATGCTCGCACATAACAATCATATGCGTCTAAAGACTTGTAGGCATGAAGTTTTTCGTGGGTGTACACTGAAGTCTTGTCAATAAGGTACGAGTATATATCTGGCCATTGTATACCAGGGAACTTACTAACATCGTCCGTCCACTCTTTAATTAAATGCGGATCTGGTAGGCGATGTCCACTTGTTAGAGTTAACTTATTTATGTAGCATTCTCGATCTTGTAACGACAATTGTTTTGCATAATCTGACAGCTCATAATGCCGGTCTATGGGCAGCACCATTGTTTCTGAGTCCAGGCTGCGCGCGCATCCTAGCAACGGTCGGTTTGTTTACAAACATGCGAAGGGGTCTATAGCCAATCAAAACAGTTTTTACAAAGACATCCACATTCTTTTTTTTAAGTCACTCGTTCATTTTATTTGTTTGTTTGTTCAGTAAAAACCCAAACATTTGTTGAATTTATTTTATTTCCTCACGTCGCACCTTAATGACGCCAGCATGGGGTATTTTTCCCTTCGCGGTTTGTTCCTTCTCTCTCGCCATAGTAAGACACCCACATCCGCTTGTTCTGACCCACTGGAGGTAGCATCACAGTGCTGTTAGCCAGTCAGAGGTAACACGTTTACATGACATGAATATTAACGATAAGACCCGCCCCCACCCTCTACCCTTCCCCACCTCCTGCTTCTCATTAGCAAAACAATGCACTGGGAAAATTGCTGAAATGGGGCTTTCTCCCAGGAGGCTATATCTACGTGCTGAGGGTTAATTTCGTGAAAGGCTGCGGATATAACATCCGGAAACCTCCACGAGCCCGTTTAAAGCAATCAACAAACCACCATGCCATGGGACCTTTAAATAATCTATAAAATCAGAGAATTTCATCATCTCCATCTTTTTAAAAATAGGAGGTGTGTGTTCATTAAAAGAAGCTAAATTAATAATTGACAGCTTTCTTCTGGAGTCCAGTTATCGGTCGAAGGGTAGTCTCATAAGTATTACCCCAAACTGTAACACCATTTATTAAAAAAGAATAAATAAGAGAGTAGTACAGCTGAGTTAGAATACTTTGAGAAACATAGTGATGAAGCTCAGCAATAATTCCAAAGCCTCTGGAGATTTTCTTGCTCTACTGGTGGAAGTGTTTCCTCCTGATGAGGTGAGAGTCGAAAACTACTCCAAGATACCTGATGTGGTTCTTCTGTTTAATTGGCTGATAATTAATTTTCAGGAAATGGTTCTGCTCAATTTCTTTCCATAAATTAATGCATCTTCATTGAGCTTCTCTAAACTTGCTTATTCAATGGGGAGGGTAAATTGAGTCAATAGACAAAAAGTTGGGAAAATGGTGAGGTAGGTCATTATAAAATATTACCACTATATATAGCATATTTAAGTGAATCAAAAAATATATTGTCAGTAAACATGGTTGAAAAGAATAGGAGGATAAAGTATTGATAAATTCACTTGTAGGTATCCAGGTGTCTGAATTCATCAGATTGCCCAGAAAAATACAAAGCTTTGACTCCTCATGGATTTTATCAATTATTATGTAAAGATTATCCAGAAATGGCTGAAAAGAACTGTTCCGGTGTCTGTATCTCACACCACAAACTACTGTATGTTCTTACTGCCTTCATTATGGAGCTCAACACAGACTGATTCGTCTTGATCAGAAGTAGTATTAAGGTCATCTCTTAGATTATAACTTCAGGAATTTGCTATGAAGAGTCCAATTTAGAGTGTTGGGAAATGTAATTAAAGTCAGGTAAGTAAAAGTTGACAAAACTATCTTTATGAGTTAAATGCCAGGTTTCTGTAAGGCGAAGGACCTTCAATAGATGATCTACAGTGGTGCTTGAAAGTTTGTGAACCCTTTAGAATTTTCCATATTTCTGCATAAATATGACCTAAAACATCATCAGATTTTCACACAAGTCCTAAAAGTAGATAAAGAGAACCCAGTTAAACAAATGAGGTAAAATTCTTATCCTTGGTCATTTATTTATTGAGGAAAATTATCCAATACTACATATATGTGGGTGGCAAAAGTATGTGAACCTCTAGGATTAGCAGTTAATTTGAAGGTGATATTAGAGTCAGGTGCTTTCAATCAATGGGACGACAATCAGGTGTGAGTGGGCACCCTGTTTTATTTAAAGAACAGGGATCTATCAAAGTCTGATCTTCACAATACATGTTTGTGGAAGTGTATCATGGCACGAACAAAGGAGATATCTGAACACCTCAGAAAAAGTGTTGTTGATGCTCATCAGGCTGGAAAAGTTACAAAACCATTTCTAAAAAGTTTGGACTCCAGCAATCCACAGTCAGACAGACTGCGTACAAATGGAGGAAATTCAAGACCATTGTTACCCTCCTTAGGAGTGGTCGACTAGCAAAGATCACTCCTCCAGAGCAAGGCGTGTAATAGTCGGCAAGGTCACAAAGGACCCCAGAGTAACTTCTAAGCAGCTGAAGGCCTCTCTCACATTGGTTAATGTTCATGAATCCACCATCAGAACACTGAACAACAATGGTGTGCATGGCAGGGTTGCAAGGAGAAAGCCACTGCTCTCCAAAAAGAACATTGTTTCTCATCTGCAGTTTGCTAAAGATCACGTGGACAAGCCTAGAAGACTATTGGAAAAAATGTTTTGTGGACGGATGAGACCAAAATAGAACTGTTTGGTTTACATGAGAAGCGTTATGTTTGGAGAAAGGAAAACACTGCATTCCAGCATAAGAACCTTATCCTATCTGTGAAACATGGTGGTGGTAGTATCATGGTTTGGGCCTGTTTTGCTGCATCTGGGCCAGGACGGCTTCCCATCATTGATGGAACAATGAATTCTGTATTTATACCAGCGAATTCTAAAGGAAAATGTCAGGACATCTGTCCATGAACTGAATCTCAAGAGAAGGTGGATCATGCAGCAAGACAACGACCCTAAGGACACAAGTCGTTCTACCAAAGAATGGTTAAAGAAGAATAAAGTTAATGTTTTGGAATGGCCAAGTCAAAGTCCTGACTGTGGCAGCAGGGGCGTGGCCGAGCGGCGGTTTGTGAATGGAGGGCGGAGTCAGGGAAGGTGAGTGGCCAAATCGCTACACCTGTTGCCAATTAATGTGTGTTTGCGTGTCTCTTGCAGTGATGGTGCTCAATAAAAGGAGTAAGAGACCAGAGCATGATTGTGTGTGTGTGTGTGTGTGTGTGTCTGTGTGTGTGTGTGTGTGAGTGTCTGTCCCAAATGAAACCCACCATTCCAAGATGGCGCTGGTGAGGCAGGCAGCGGCCGTACCTGCTCCAGTCGTTTTTGCATATTTAATGTTAATTATTATTTTCAGCTTTTTTGTACAGCCTGCACTCTGTCTAACTATGTACACCAGACAGACTCTGATAGACATTGGAGAGAAGTGCAATGTTTCTTTTATTTTTAAGGGAATTCAGCTCCACACTGCCGGACGAGATACTGCGGGGGTCCTACAACAATGGAGGGCACACCAATTTCAGGCTGAGGAAAAGATCCAGAGGCAAATGAGCAGGAACCAGGAACTGGCTGAGGAGAAGGGCACATAGTCCACCTCTGCCTAGCATTCTGCTAGCCAACGTCCAGTCCCTGGAAAACAAGCTCCACGACCTCTGGGCTAGACTCAAATACCAGCGGGATATACGAGACTGTAACATTATTTGTCTCACTGAGTCATGGCTGTCCCTCTCGGTCCCGGACCATGGTGTGCAACCAACAGAGTTTCTATCAGTCTACCGCATGGACCACACCGAGGAGTCGGGCAAGTTGAGAGGAGGGGGAGTGTGCTTAATGGTCAACAACAGATGGTGTGATCCCAGGAATATAACACCTTTAACCTGTTCCTGCTCACCCAACTTGGAGCTCCTAACTCTCAAATGCCGGCCATTCTATCTCCCTTGAGAGTTCTCGTCAGTCATCTTTAGTGCTGTTTATATTCCACCTAAAGCGGACACGGACACTGCCCTATCTGAACTCCATGAAGCCCTCTCCAGCTATGAGATTAATCACAGGGATGCAGCTCTCATAATAGCTGACGATTTCAATCGAGCCAACTTAAGGATGATAAGGCCGGACTTCCGGCAACACATCACTTGTCCTACCAGAGGAAGCAAGACTCTAGACCACTACTACTCGCCGTTCAAAGAGGGCTATAAAGCTACATCTCTTCCCCCCCTTCGGTAAGTCAGATCACGCCGCTATTTTCCTCATGCCTAAGTACATTAAAAAACTGAAAGTGGAAGCCCCGGCATGCAGGGAGGTGACGCGATGGTCTAACCAATCAGTGGCGATCTTACAAGATGCACTCAACATCACCGATTGGGATTTGTTCTGGCACAGCTCTGGTGATGACATCAACGTGTTTACAGAAGCGGTGGTGGGATTCATTGGGAAGCTAGCGGAGGACTGCGCTCCCAAAAGCATAGTCAGGACATTTCCCAACCAGAAGCCGTGGGTGGATAACACCATTCGCGACACTCTGAGATCACGCACCGCTGCCTATAACACCGGGCTGTTAACCGGGAACATGGAGGAATTTAAGGCTGCTTCTTACAATGTTCGTAAAGCAGTGAAGGAGGCTAAACGGCGGTATGGGAGGAAGCTGGAGGATCATTTGTACCAGCAGGATCCCAGGGGGCTATGGCAAGGACTACAGATCATCACGGACTATAAATCAGCTCACACTCCTCTGATGAACGCTGACAAATCTCTCGCTGATGAACTGAACAACTTTTATGCCCACTTCAAGACGACCTGCAAACAAGCTGACGATCACTGGCAAAGGGGAGATGGCGCCACGGGCACAGATAGAGGGTGGGACGGGTGGGATTCGTCCCACCAATATTTAAATTCACCTCGTTCGGTCCCCCCCACTTATAGGGAGGAAAAAACGTCTATGCTGTCTTTCTTTGCATAAGGCAAACCTCACGGAAAAATCAAAAGACTAATTACCATTCGGTTTATTGAGGTGCGCAGCAGTACATACATAGTTGCAACAACTCATAAAACAAAACAAAGATTGATATTCGGTTGGTTGAGCTGCTCAGACTGCACAGGTTGCGAGCTCGAGCTTGGTTGCTATGGTTACCCACAACAAGTTTGACAGGCATATTGGGGACAGCTCCTAGTTCAGGATCCCAACAGGGCATGATGAAGGGTGCCAAACCGAAAAGGCAGAAAACGATTGCATCATTTTTTCAAAAAACAACGACTGTAAGTAAACTGTGCCTTACTTTATCATATCACCTTGCAATTTTTTGATAGTCTGTTCAAAGTAATGTCGTAGTGAAAGTAAAATCATACGGAGTAGAGATGCCTTTCTGGTAGCCTCCTTCTTTCGGTGGTAGCCTGTAGATACAGTGCTCAGAAGGCAGTTTTAATGTTTAATCTGGCGTTCCCTGCCATAATTTCAGCGAGCATATTGTTTCATAAGGAAACTTTGTGAAGAGTTGTTGACTGACTACCGCTCACACAACACACAGGCATAGTTAGAAAGTCAGGATGCACTGGTTTACACTTTACACACACACACACGTAGCCCAGCCTCTTGCTATGTTTAACAGTTGGAACTTAGCGGTTTTAAAACTAGTTTTCTTAAAGAATCAGTGTGCTGAAAGTCAGTTAATGTTTAAATAAAACAGTTTTTGCATACGGCATATGGCATGCTTGGGGAGTGATTGGAATCAGTATCAGAATCAATAAGCTTTATTTCTTTCAATGATGGGTAATTAAGTTTGACAGTCCAAGTCTCAATACATAGGATACACAGACCTAGATGCTATAGATAAATACAAAGGGTAGACAAAACAGTCAGCAGTCATCCGGAACACACACACACACACACACACACACACATATTCAACCCACATGACATCCTGTCGTGTCAGTGGTAAATAGCACATGAGAGCACCAGACATCACAGGTGTGCTCTATTCCTACTCTTTATTTATTAGTAGGCCTAAGCTAACGGTTGCAGGAATGAAGGAGTGATGTTTTTTTTTGTCTTAGCTGAGTAATGTCGCCGCCCTAAGGGCATCAGAGTATATTCCTCGCACAACACATGTTGGGGGTGGGGGTGGGGTTGGGGTTGGTTTGCTGGCAGCTTTGTCCCCCCAGTTCAAAAAACGTATCTGCACCCCTGGATGGCGCTCACCGTGATGGAGCACGATGTGAGGATGACACTCAGGAGAGTGAATCCCAGAAGGGCAGCAGGTCTGGATGGGATCACAGGTCGTGTCCTTAAGGCATGTGCTAACCAGCTAGCAAGTGTCTTCCCGGTAATATTCAACCTCTCCCTTTCTCAGCTGCTTTAAACAATCTGTTATAGTTCCTGTGCCTAAGAAACCCCAGCCCAGCTGCCTGAACGACTATCGCCCCATAGCCCTAACATCTGTGGTGATGAAGTGTTTCAAAAAGCTACTCAAACCCCTCATCACCTCCTCCCTGCCTGCTACCCTGGATCCACTACAGTTTGCCTATTGTTCCAGCAGATCCACAGATGATGCCATTTCTCACCTACTTCACACCACCTTGGCTCATCTGGACACCAAGAGGGGATCCTACGCTAGACTGGATGGGAGTCCTTAAAGTCCAACCTCAGACCAACCTCACACTCAACACCAGCAAAATGAAGGAGCTGATAGTGAACTTCAGCAGGAAGCAGCAGAGGGACCCATCTGCATCAACGGGGCCCAGGTAGAGAGAGTGGACAATTTCAAATACCTGGGTGTCCACATCTCACAGGACCTCTCTTGGTCCTGTCATACCAACACTCTGGTTAAGAAAGGCTGCCAGTGCTTCTACTTCTTCAGGAGACTGAAGGACTTCAAACTCCCACTCAAGGTACTAAGAAACTTTTACTCCTGCACTATTGAGAGTGTCCTGAGTGGGACCATCACTAACTGGATGGGAAGCACCACCAGGAGAGATCAGCTGGCTCTCAGGAGGGTGGTTCACTCTGCTGAGAGAACCATCAGGACCACCCTCCCTGACCTACAGGACATTTATTCCAACCGCTGCAGGGACAGAGCCAGGAAGATCGCCAGCAACCCCAGCCACCCAAATAATAGACTGTTCTCCTTGCTGCCTTCAGGGAGACGTTACCGACAGCTGAAGGCCAACACTGAGAGAACGAGGAGGAGCTTCTTCCCTCAGGCCATTGAACTGTTCATAATAATAACAAGGTACACTACTATGCACTACTGCACTTTGGACTTTAAGGACTCATAACCACACAATCATCACATCTCTGCCATGCTTCCACTCATGAATATAGCTTGAGTTTTTTTTCTCCCCCCTTCCCCTTTATTTCTATTGTTTTTAATTTACAGTTGTGCTCATAAGTTTACATACCCTGGCAGAATTTTTGCTTTCTTGGCCTTTTTTCAGAGAATATGAATGATAACACAAAAACTTTTTTCCCCACTCATGGTTAGTGGTTGGGTGAAGCCATTTATTGATAAACAACTGTGTTTTCTATTTTTAAATCATAATGACAACAAAAAACATCCAAATGACCCTGATCAAAAGTTTACATACCCCAGTTCTTAATACCATGTATTGCCCCCTCTAACATCAATGACAGCCTGAAGTCTTTTGTGAATGAGGCTCTTTATTTTCTCAGATGGTAAAGCTGCCCATTCTTCTTGGTAAAAAGCCTCCAGTTCCTGTAAATTCCTGGGCTGTCTTGCATGAACTGCGCGTTTGAGATCTCCCCAGAGTGGCTCGATGATATTGAGGTCAGGGGACTGAGATGGCTACTCCAGAACCTTCACTTTGTTCTGCTGTAGCCAATGACAGGTCGACTTGGCCTTGTGTTTTGGATTGTTGTCATGTAGGAACATCCAAGTACGTCCCATGCACAGCTTCCGGGCTGATGAGTGCAAATTTGCCTCCAGTATTTGCTGATAACGTGCTGCATTCATCTTTCCTTCAACTGTGACCAAGTTTCCTGTGCCTTTGTAGCTCACACATCCCCAAAACATCAGTGATCCACCTCCGTGCTTTACAGTAGGAATGGTGTTCCTTTCATCATTGACCTTGTTGACACCTCTCCAAATGTAACGTTTATGGTTGTGGCCAAAAAGTTCAATTTTGGTCTCATCACTCCAAATTACCTTGTTCCAGAAGTTTTGAGGCTTGTCTCTGTGCTGTTTGGCATAAATTTTTGTTGGTCTACCTGACCGTGGTTTGGTTTTAACAGAGCCCCTGATTTTCCATTTGTTAATCACAGTTTGAACACTGCTGACTGGCATTATCAATTCCGTGGATATCTTTTTGTATCCCTTTCCTGTTTTATACAGTTCAACTACCTTTTCCCGTAGATCCGTTGACAATTTTTTGCTTTCCCCATGACTCAGAATCCAGAAACATCAGTGGTTGGATGAAAGATGCAAGAGTCTGTCTGGATCCCAGAAACTCACTCAGCTTTTATGCACACACACTGATTACAAGCAAACAGATCACAGGTGAGGATGCTACCTTTAGTAGCCATTCAAACCCATTTGTGTCAACTTCTGTGCATGTTATCAGGCCAAAATCACCAGGGTATGTGAACTTTTCATCAGGGTCATTTGGGTAGTTTCTGTTGTCATTATGATTTAAAAAGAGAAAACACAGTTGTTTGACAATAAATGGTTTCACCCAACCACTAAGCATGAGTGGAAAAGATGTTTTTGTGTTTATCATTCATATTCTCTGAAAAATGGTCAAAGAATCATAGATTCTGCCAGGGTATGTAAACTTATGAGCACAACTGTATGTTATCTATATACATTTATACTCGCAATGACCTAAGGTACATAAGAATTTCACTGTAATTACTTGTAATTATATGTGACAAATAAAACTTGAACTTGAAATGAGAAAAAATATTGTGTTGAAAACCCAGATAAAACCAAATCTGAACGTTAACAACAGCCTGCCATACTTCTGTGCTCCACCCACATCCAGACAGCTTCTACACTGACCTTCATCAAATCGAAATGTTGTGGAAGGACCTGAAGCGAGCAGTTCATGTGGGGAAACCCACCAACATCCCAGAATTGAAGTTGTTCTGTACAGAGGATTGGACTAAAATTCCTCCAAACTGGTGTGCAGAACTGATCAATAGTTACCGGAAACGTTTAGTTGCAGTTATTGCTGCACAAGGGGGTCACACCAGATACTGAAAGCAAAGGGTCACATACTTTTGCCACTCACAGATATGTAATACTTGATCATTTTCCTCAATAAATAAATGACCAAGTATAATATTTTTGTTTCATTTGTTTAACTGGGTTCTCTTTATCTACTTTTAGGACTTGTGTGAAAATCTGATGTTGTTTTAGGTCATATTTATGCAGAAATATAAAAAATTCTAAAGGGTTCACAAACTTTCAAGCACCACTGTAGAATACTGAATAGGTGTTGAAATTCATCAAATTTAGCTGAGAGGCTCCTGATAATACAGTGAAGGAAAGAGAGCAACTTGTCAGATAAACAAGAAGAAAGAATCCTCTATATCCCCACCAACAACAGTTGTGGTCAGAAGTTTACATATAGTAAACCATATGAATGTCATCTTGGATATGAATGTCATGGCAATATTTGGGCTTTCAGTAATTTAGTTGAACTGTTCTTTTTCTGCGGCAGAATGAATGTACAGCATACAGCTTTAATTAAAAAAAAACAATATAATTTGGTGCACAAGTTTTAATTTTCTTTGGGTTTTCTGAACTCAACAAGGGTCAAAATTATACATACAGGGTCAAAAATTTACATATGCTCACTTAGATTATTAATTCAGAGGTGCTGAACCTTCCTGTTAGTGATTATGACTGACTACAGCTGGTAGCTTCTCTGTGCCTTCATAAAGAGGGTTTGTTTACAGTACTCATTGGATTGACTAACCCACAGTAAAATGAGAAATTCCAAGGACCTCATTGCAGATCTGAGAAAGAGGATCGCAGATATACACAACTCCGGAATGTCTCTTGGAGCCATTTCTAAACAACTGCAAATTCCAAGATCAATTCAAACAACTGTATGCAAGTTATGGTGAGGTGTAGTCACTTTTCCAAGCCACTTTGCTTCAAGAAAACCCAAACTGTCACCCTCAGCTGAAAGGAAATTGGTTTGGATGGTCAGGAACAACCTGGGAACCACCATGGCACAGTCCTGCCATGAACTGGAAGCTGATGGACCACTGGCTACAGTTCAGTTGGACTAAGCTGCTGTTATCCAAGAAATAACCCCCTGCTCCAAAATTGACACCTTCAAGCTTAACTAAATTTTGAAGCCGACCACACGGATAAAGAAAAAGCCTTCTGGAGGAAAACTGTATGGTCAGATGAGACAAAGATTGAGCTGTTTGGCCACAATGGCCACCATGTACACAGAGACACTGTACCAGCTGGTGGTGGTGGTGGTAGGATCATCATGCTCTGGGGCTGTTTTGCTGCCAGTGGAACTGGTTCATTGCACAAAGTGGATGGAATAATGAAGAAGGAGGACTACCTCAGAATTCTTCAACATAAACCATCAGAAACTTGAACACAACATGGGACTTGGGAGTTACAACAGGACAATGAACCCAAACTTGCATCATAGCTGGTTGTGAAGGATAAAGCAGGCTAACATTAAGCTTAAAACAAGTCTTGACGTCAACCCTATTGAAAATATATGGACCGTGCTTAAGTCGAGTCCATGCCAAGAAAAAAAAAAATTGAACTCTACTAATTCTACCATGAAGAGACGTGAAATATCCAACCAGAATTCTGCCAGAAGCTTGTTCATGGTAAACAAAAATGTTTGGTCAAGGTGAATCTTGCGAAGAGATATTTTACCCAAATATTAGGTGTGCTGTATGTATATTTTTGACCCTGTGTTGATTTCAGAAAACCAAAAGAAAATTAAAACTTGTGCACCAAATTCTAGTGTTTTTTTTAATTAAAGATGTATGCTGTACATTCATTCTGCCACAGAACAAGAAAAGTTCAGAGAAATCATTGAAAAGCCCAAATATTGCCATGACATTCATATCCAAGATGACATTCATATGGTTTACTGTATGTAAACTTCTGACCACAACTGTATATACCAAGTTTCAAGATATTACTTGTCACATTTTTCAAGTTCTGCTGCAGGAAATCAACTCTACCTCTTTACACTGACCTCAGCAGCCCATGGCATAAACCCACTGGACCTTTGGTCCAGGTGAGCTAAAAATTAAAATTCTTCACATTTCTTAGTATCAAAAGGCACATATACATTACTTAATCAACACATATACCAACTTTCAATCCCAAACCACTCATAGTTTTCAAGTTCTGTTCTGGAAACAAGACCTACCCCGAAGACTAACCTGAGAGACGAAGTCTGAAATTGTTTCTATGGAAACATGAAAAATGAAAATTTCTCAAAGTTCTTCGTATGAAAGGGCACATCTACATCACCTTGTTAACACCTATACCAAGTTTCAAATCCGTATTATGAATAGTTTTGGATATACTAGTGCATCTCAAAAAATTAGAATACCATGAAAAAGTTCCTTTTTTTCATAATTTAATTCAAAAAGGTAAACTTTCATACATTCTATATTCATTAAATGTAGAGTGAAATATTTAAAGCCTTTTTCATTTTGATGATTATGGCTTATAGCTCATGAAAATCAGAAATCCAGTATCTCAAATTAATAGAATATTCCCTAAGATCAATCAAAAAAAGGATTTACAATACAGAAATGTCCAACTTCTGAAAAGTATATTCATTTATACACTCAATACTTGGTTGGGGCTCCTTTACCATGAATTACTGCATCAATGTGGTGTGGCATGGAGGTGATCAGTCTGTGGCACTGCTGAGGTGTTATTGAAGCCCAGGTTGCTTTGATAGTGGCCTTCAGCGTATCTGTATTTTTGGGTCGGGTGTTTCTCATCTTCCTCTTGACAATACCCCATAGATTCTCGATGGGGTTCAGGACAGGCAAGTTGGCTGGCCAATCAAACACAGTAATATCATGGTCAGCAAACCATTTGGTAGTAGTTTTGGCACTGTGGGTAGGTGCTAAGTCCTGCTGGAAAAGGAAATCAGCATTTCCAAAAAGCTCATCAGCAGATGGAAGCATGAAGTGCTCTAAAATCTCCTGGTAGGTGGCTGTGTTGACTTTGGACTTGATAAAATACAGTGGACCAACACCAGCAGGTGACATGGCACCCCAAATCATCACAGACTGTGGAAACTTCACACTGGGCTTCAAACACCTTGGATTCTGTGCCTCTCCACTCTTCCTCCAGACTCTAGAACCGTGATTTGAGCAATTCCAGCGTTATGGACGTGACACTTGAACTCAAAATGGCAACAAATGACCCAGTGCATGTTTTATTGTCTCCCAGTATTTAAACAGGTGTTGCATATTTTAAGGCTGTACCATACTGGAGAAGTGATAGAACAAGAACAATTCCCATAGTACATCTAGGGCATGCCAGAAAATGCCAATAAAAGATGCGTTATGGACGTGACAGAAAAAGTATCACTTTTCTTGGGTGACTGTACATTTTTATCAAACTCTGTGAAATTGTAAACCTAATGTCGAAATGGAGAGATCCATTTGATAGAGGGGTCCAAGGTGAATATTAAAAAATCTTTGTTTAAAATATTTTGTATTTTATGCAGAGTTTCGGAAGGAAAAGTCAGCGTTATGGATGTGACGAAATTCCGTTATGGATGTGACGCGTCTGAAATAGACATGGCATATGTTTAGAAAATCAGCAATTTAACCACCATAACCCTTTGAAAAACTCTCTAAATATCAGCTAAAACTATCAAAGTTCTTAAATAATATTTAGGATGGCTATTGTTTTGCTGTTTTGTGGATTTTAGCATACATTTCTGTGGCTTGTGGCAATAATATAGAATTGTACATGATCAAAGTTATTCGTGTCATTAGCTAAAGTAGTGAAGGCGAAGGGAACAATTCTTGTGACAAATTGGTTCAACTTATTCACATCTGTAAAATACAGGCCTAGGTGATATCTCTGGGAGTGGTTTTGATGTATTACATGTTGCTTTATTTTTGCATGGTGAGGTTGACATTTACATGGAATTGCCCATTTCCAAATTAAATGCAAAATGTACTTTCATCTGAAAAGAGGACTTCGGACCACCGAGCAACAGTCCATTTCTTTCTCTCCTTAGCCCAGATAAGACACTTCTGACATTGTCTCTGGCTCAGGAGTAGCTTGATATTAGGAATGCGAAAGTTGTATCCCCTTTCTTGAAGATGTCTGTTCCTGATGGGTCTTGATACACTGACACCAGCCTCAGTCCACTCCTTGTGAAGCTCTCCTAAGTTCTTGAATCAACTTTTCTTGACAATCCTCTCAAGACTGCGGCCATCCCTGTTGCTTGTGCACCTTTTCCAGCCACCCTTTTCAGCAATGACCTTTTGTGGCTTACCCTCCTTGTGGAGGGCATCAGTGATCATCTTCTGGAGAACAGTCAAGTTAGCAGTCTTCCCCATGATTGTGGTTGTGTGTACTGAACTAGACCGAGAGATACACTGTGTTCATACTGTTTTACTCAAACTCGAAATGAAATATTCTAATATTTTGAGATGGTTTTTTTTATGTTTTTGTACTGTATGCCATACTGATTAAAATTAAAATAGAAAAATGCTTGAAACATTTTAGTTTATGTGTAATGAGTCTATAATATATAACATTTTCACTTTCTTAAATAACTGATGGAAAATATTGAACTTTTTCACAAGGTCCTAATTTTTTGAGATGCACTAGTATGCTCCGGAAACTAGCACTGCTCTTAGAAACTAAGTCAAAATCTATTTTTATGTAAAAATTTGAAAAATCCTTTGTGAACTGGGCATGCACACTGGATAAAAGAAAAAAGCATTTCACATCACATCACATCACATTATCTCTAGCCGCTTTATCCTTCTACAGGGTCGCAGGCAAGCTGGAGCCTATCCCAGCTGACTACGGGCGAAAGGCGGGGTACACCCTGGACAAGTCGCCAGGTCATCACAGGGCTGACACATAGACACAGACAACCATTCACACTCACATTCACACCTACGGTCAATTAAGAGTCACCAGTTAACCTAACCTGCATGTCTTTGGACTGTGGGGGAAACCGGAGCACCCGGAGGAAACCCACGCGGACATGGGGAGAACATGCAAACTCCACACAGAAAGGCCCTCGCCGGCCCCGGGGCTCGAACCCAGGACCTTCTTGCTGTGAGGCGACAGCGCTAACCACTACACTACCGTGCCGCCCCGGTGATAATTCTAATAATCATAATTAATCTAATAATAATTCTAAGCAGGAACAACATCAGCTTGATTCACACACAATTATACTGACAAAGTTAAGGTCAAAACAGAAAAAGATGCCACGATACAACACTAAAGATTGAAGTATTTTGTGTGTACAGAATGCTGAGGGAAAAGGGAGGAAAAGAAAAAAAAATGGCTGAATGTGAAAGCTGTTTGGAGTGGTTCCATCAGGAATGTGAAGCGACCCCAGGGCCTGTTTTTCACGATGGGGGGCAGCAACTGCAGAATCTAAAGGGGATGAGGTGCAGTGGGTGAAGACAGACCACCAAAAGCAAGAATTTGTTCATTAACTTGGTTATTAATGCATAAACAACTTTTGATTTTTTCCTTTCTTTCGTCTCAACTTTTGTGACATGAGTGGATTAAATGTACATTATCCTCGATGCGTCAAGTTGGAGCTTAATCTTATTTTTATGTAATAAAAAAGGGCTTCATATTTAACAACAAATGCACTGGACTTGGAAAACTGATCTACATTCCTCGCCACAGTTTATTAACACATCAGCACCATCGTTTAAACTTGAATGGTCTTCAGAAGTCACAAATCTAAGCTTGAAGGTTGATTTTATAGACATGGTATCTACATTTTAAGTTGGGATTTTATGAAGCTCATGAGCGGACATCGTTACTGCTGAGAATTATGGCGATGACACGATCAATCTCAGAATTCCAGACATGATAAACAAAAGTACAGCACTTATTCAGAAGGTCATTTGAGCGTTTCATCCTGAGTGTGAGAAAAGGAACCGCCTCGATCCAAACACAGTGGGGAAAAATCTGTTCCTCAATAAAAATCAATAAAGGTTCTCTGAAATGTTACTACGGCCACAGAAGGACTCAGAGTTCAAGACACACACACGTTATCCTCTTCATGTTTATCTAAACCTTTTTGCTGTGCAGACACAATTATACTGAGCATAAATTCATACAAAGAGACTGTGTGTGTGTGTGTGTGTGTGTGTGTGTGAGAGAGAGAGAGAGAGAGAGAGAAATAAGAGTATGCACCGAATAACAAAAAGGCAGGTAAAAAAAGACGTTATTTTAAAATGGAAAATTGTGTAAATAATAATGTAAAGTGTCAGAACACTGTTGTGATGTAGGAACTAAAACATGCTGTACATTTCTCTGAACAGTAGGTCTAGGAATAGAGCCGTTCAAAGAGGAAAATGATCAGAGACTGGATTGGAAAAGGAAAAAAAACAGTAGCAGTGAAGGGAAGCGCTATAAAGATATGTAAGGAATGGGGGGTAAAGTTGAGAAAATAAGAGGAGGGAATGAAGGAAAAAACTCAGGAGATACTTTTCTCGGGGCAAATTTGATCAGATACGACGGTTTAACACAAACCAAATCCACGTGATGTGAGTGGTAAGATGGCGTCCAGATGGCTTCACTCGTCTCTACAGAGGGGAATGGGTTCGGAGCCCTCCAGATTTTATATAGAGCCAAGGCCTCGTTCGTTATCGGTCACGTGGTTTCATCTGCCACGCCCCCTTCTACTCCATACGCGCTTGAGAACCTCACGACAGACAGGTGTCTCACACACACTTCTTATAAATCCTGTGATTAACATCTAACCTGTGGATATTTTATTGTTTTAGATTTCTGTTATCTGACTCTGGATCCAAACACAGTAAATCCTGAACTCATTCTGTCTGAGAAGAACAGAGCGGTGACACGCAGTGGGACAGAACAGAGATACTCTGATCATCCAGAGAGATTTGACTCCAAGTCTCAGGTGTTGTGTAAGGAGAGTGTGTGTGGACGCTGTTACTGGGAGGTGGAGTGGAGGGGTCTTGGTGTGGACATATCAGTCTCATATAAAGAGATCAGCAGGAAAGGATGGGGTGATACGTGTATGTTTGGATTCAACAGTCAGTCCTGGAGTCTGGAGTGTTTTTCTTCCTCTGTCTGTTTCCGACACAACAACATTAAGACTGTTCTCCGAGGTCCATCATCCTCCAGAATAGGAGTGTATGTGGATCACAGTGCAGGAACTCTGTCCTTCTACAGCGTCTCTGACCCGATGAGGCTCCTCCACAGAGTCCACACCACATTCACTCAGCCTCTATACGCTGGGGTCTGGATTGGTTCTGACTCAACTTTGAGGTTTTGTGAGCTGATGAAAAAATGAAATGTTGGTAAAAGTTGAAATGTTTAGTAAAATTATAACTGAGGTGTCAGATTGAATTTCTCCCTGAAATACAAAGACACTTTTGTGTGCAGAAACTGTGGCACTAATGAATTATTTTGAGATTGCATCTGTTTTATAGATTAATAATAAATAAATTCCACAAATAAGTGTTTTAAGGCAGAATGTAGGATGTTTCTAGAAAAAAAAAGTTCTTAGACTATTTAAATGTATGTACTATTATGAGATTTATTACACTGATATGAAAGTTTAGAATGTCTCAAATTCTGTTTTTTCTTTGGCAAAATCTGTTTCTTCAGAAATAAAACTTCCTCAGACTACTGTGTCTTTCTGTCCTGCTGCTGGTGGAAACACACCCTACTGTGTGTAAGAACATTTTTAACAATTTTGTGTCTTGAACCACACACACATCACATTATCTCTAGCCGCTTTATCCTTCTACAGGGTCGCAGGCAAGCTGGAGCCTATCCCAGCTGACTACGGGCGAAAGGCGGGGTACACCCTGGACAAGTCGCCAGGTCATCACAGGGCTGACACATAGACACAGACAACCATTCACACTCACATTCACACCTACGGTCAATTTAGAGTCACCAGTTAACCTAACCTGCATGTCTTTGGACTGTGGGGGAAACCGGAGCACCCGGAGGAAACCCACGCGGACACGGGGAGAACATGCAAACTCCGCACAGAAAGGCCCTCGCCGGCCCCGGGGCTCGAACCCAGGACCTTCTTGCTGTGAGGCGACAGTGCTAACCACTACACCACCGTGCCGCCCCTGTCTTGAACCATTTTCTGTTAAAAAAAAAAAAAATACTCAACGTACTCAGACCCGTTCAAAAAAAAAATTTAAAATATAAAATAGGTAATAAATAAAGACTCATTTTGCAGGTTTTGTAATCTATCCATATAGTCCTATGCATACACCTTGTGGTGCAACCTGGACACATCGCAGGGATGAACCTGGGGTCATCGGATGTTTCGGGTCTTATCATCACACACCCTCTCCTGGGCGACTCAGCTGGGGGTGATCAGGCCACGACTTGTGTCCAGGTAGCTGAGTTCGCCACATTTCACCCCTCTTAGTCCAGAGGCATCGTGAAGCCTTCTCCGCGGCTTCCAAGATGTTTTTGATGGCTCTCTGTCGCTGCTGTCTGCCAATTCCCAAGAATCCCAGGACCCTGTGCAGGGACCGCCTTGCGAAGCCCCTGCAGCCCACTTCGATAGGCTCGCATCTGGCCTTCCACCCCTGTCTTTGGCTCTCTGCCACTAGGGATGCATACTTAGCTCTTTTCCTCTCCTGGGCCTCCTCCATTCTGTCTTCCCAGGGGACTGTGAGTGCCAGCATCACCACTTGCTTAGTAGTCTCCGACACCAGGACCATGCCAGCCCTGAGAGTGGTGGCTGTGATCATGTCTGGGAACTTCAGCTGCCTTCCTAATTTTGACCAGAATGTTTCAATCCCTCGCTGTTAAGAGCAGCCCACCCTGGGACTTTGGTTAGGGTTGTGGCTTCTCTTCAGCCCGCACAAAAGAGATGGGGCGCTTGGTTGGGTGCTGCCACTTGCTGGAGCTGACGCCAGTGTAAATGGTATCTGCTATTGCCCACAGGACCTGGTTGTGGTGCCACCTGTACTGCCCTTCTCCCAAGGCTTTCAAGCAGCAGCGGAGTATGTGCTCCAGTGACCCCCTCTTCTGGCACAACTGGCAAGCAAGTGACTCTGCCAAGCTCCAGGTGAACAGATTTGTTGGACTTGGGAGGACGTCATACATTGACTGGACTAGGAACCTAAATTGTTGAGGCTCTGTTCTCCACAGTTCAGTCCATGTGATTTTCCGGCCCGCAGTATGGTCCCACTTTGTCCACGCCCCCTGCTTGCCCATGCCCACCATTCTGCTGAGGAGAACTTCCTCCACTTCTGCCCGCACCTCTTCCTGGATAAGCTTCTGCTTCTCCTTTCCCTTAGCTTTGCTGTAGCAGGGTGATGGGATGTACCCAAACCCAGCACGCCTGGTCGCCACAGCGCCCAACAGAATGTTGTGCCGTAGTCTTGCCTCAGCTAGGCGAACTGCCTACTTGGCGTGCCAATTCCTTCCAGTCCGGACTTTTATGCCTGCAGATGAGACCTTGGTGTCAGCAGAGTCTCGGTAGAGCAGGACTTCTCTGGCTCTGGAGACCTGGAACTCCTCCACCACACTACTGAATGGAAGCTGCAGCTTGGTGTCACGCCCATAAAGGGCTATGCTGCTGAGACTCTGTGGCAGGCCCAGCCACCTGTACAAGAAGTGGTTTATCTTCCTTTCGAAGCTTTCAATGGTGGTAATAGGGACTTCATAGATTCGCAGTGACCAGAGGAGTCAAGGCAGGATTCCATGTTGGTCCAGGCCTTGAATTTACCTGGGAGTTCTGACCTGTCCACGGTGGAAAGCCACGAGCTGAGGTCATCGCTGGCTGCCTGGCATGCTGCTTTGTCCTTCAGGTTGCTGGTAAAGAGCATACCTAAGCTATTAACTGGCTTCTCTGACACAGATGGAATTCTGGTGTCTCCCAGACAGAAGCGAAACTGGTCAGTTATCTTGCCTTTCCTAAGGACCAGCAACCTGGATTAAAGATTATTTACAAATCATTGTTTTCAGTTTTAATTTCAACATACAATGTCACCTTTTTCTGATTTGGGGCTGTATTTCCTCTTAGATGCCTGATTTAATGTCAGTGATGTGTCTCTCCCCCCATGTTCTAAACTCATTTGTACTAGTTTATTGTACTTTAAAACTAACAGATGATGTAAATCAATGAAAACAATAAAATAGTGTTAATTTTAATTACCAGGGCATTAAAACTCCCTTTGTGTTTCTACTTTTCTCTTTCTATTTCCATTTAAAGGCCAAAAGACTACTATTAATCAAACTCAGGTTTATAAAAGACGCTTCAGAAACTCAATATCCAAACACTGTGTTAAAACAAAACTTTATGAAACAGAGATCAGTTTAAATCCCAGAGGGAGTGCTCGTGTCTCTCTCCATCACTACACACTGAGAACTGCACACACACTTCAGGCCTCACACACCACACACTGGTTTCCTGTGAGGCCTTCACTAATGTGCAGCTCCACACGTGCGCTAGCGTATGGGGAAAAACCACAAACACCACTGATCCAGTATCGTCAGGATTCTCTGTTCAGACACAAATATACAGTGCAAAACAACAAAAAGCAAAATAAAACTACAGTTTCAGATGGAACAGCTGGAAAAGGGCTGATGATCAGGAGAAGGACGCCTGGGATCCAGTCCTGTTCTAAAGGAATGCCATAATTAGGTGTAAATCATGATACAATGATGAGACTTAAGATCGGCCCACGCCTAGTCGAAACCTGAAGAGGTGAATTAAACAACAAGGTGGAAAAGGATGAAGTGATTTCATTATGAACTTTGTTTGGATGACTAGAACATTAATTCTTCTTATAAGTCTTCTATAACTGGACACTGTAGAGTCAAAAAGTGTTAAGTGGGTTGGAAAGGTCTTCAGGAGCAGCATCAGGGCCATTTCTGACTTGAATTTTAGTATAATGTGTTAAATTGGTGTTAACAAGAAGTCAGGAAATGAGATGAGAAATTTTTATTTTTTAACTTTGATCAAAACATTTCCACTGTTCAGGTATTTAGAGATTTTATTTTTAGAATATAGTTCTCTCTCTCTCTCACACACACACACACACACACACACACACACACACACACACACACACACACACACTTTTCCCCTTCTGCTGTTTCATCTTATCCTTGGGCATTTTTCTGATCTTTTTATTTTTTACTGCTTGACCATTTTGTAGTTTATTAGATTATTATGGTTTCAGAATGGGATCAGAAATTTAAACATAATGTAAGTAAACTATGTGCAAACATTACAACAAATTCAATATAAAAGATGTTTTTTAATTGTCCAGTCATATGTAACAACAAATAAAATAAATGACAAAAGAAAAGTACACATGGGGGAAAAGCGTAAAGGAATAGCAGTGTTCGGTCAGATCAATCCCACGGTCCAAAGACATGCAGGTTAGGTTAACTGGTGGCTCTAAATTGACTGGAGGTGTGAATGTGAGTGTGAACGGTTGTGTGTCTCTGTGTGTCGCCCTGTGATGATCTGGTGACTTGTCCAGGGTGAACCCCGCCTCTCACCCATAGTCAGCTGGGATAGGATCCAGCTCACCCACGACCCTGCACAGGATAAGCGGCTACAGAGAATGGATGGATGGATGGATGGATGGATGGATGGATGGTCAGATCAATTAAATCACTTCAGAATCCTGTTCCAGAGAGAGAGAGAGATGTGTTCATTGCTCACTGAAAGGAATAGAAAATGTAAAGTAAATACGTGCAATAATTCCAAAGCCTCTGGAGATTTTCTTGCTCTACTGGTGGATGTGTTTCCTCCTGATGAGGTGAGAGTCAAAAACTACTCCAAGATACCCGATGTGGTTCTTCTGTTTAATTGGCTTATAATTAATTTTCAGGAAATAGTTCTGCTCAGTTTCTTTCCATAAATTAATGCATTTTCATTGAGCCTCATGAACTCTCTTCTCTAAACTTGCTTATTCAATGGGGAGGGTGAATTGAGTCAAGAGACAAAAAGTCGGAGAAATGGTTAGTTAGGTCATTTATAAAATATTACCACTATATGTAGCATATTTAAGTGAATCAAAAATTATATTGCATGGTTTTCCCCAAAGCGTTTTAGCGTATCGGGCCTGATCCGCTTGCTCTGCCTGCCGATACGCTTAGTCGCTTTAGTTAAAATCCGATACACTTAGATTTATACCGATACGTTAAATTTCCTACCCACAAATAACTAGATACATAGGAGAGCAAATAACAGATCCATTTACATACTGATTGATATTTGTCTTTAACAAGCGGTCTTTTTCCCCAATGTTTGTGTTGATTCTGTCAAAGTAATATGTCCGCGTGGTATGATGTAAACAAACTGTAATCTGTTGGCTACGTCAAGATCACGTGTTCAAACCGTCCAATAAAAATATCGAAAGAAAACGTCAGACATCCCGGAAGTTTCCGATTCATTATAAGTGATCTCATTGGCTGCCGATGTTGTCCCGCACCAGACGGACAAAGCCGACTGACTTTAATAAGCAAGGAGAAGACTCGCTGGACAAATTAATCCACATCAGCATGGATGACAGCGAGATGGACTATGAGAGGGTCGCCCAACATTGGGCCAAAAGCCAAGGAGAATTAATCTGCTTTAAAGGAGTAGAAAACTTAATTCATTAGTTTGGGTTTGCAGAAAGATTATGTGCTTATAAACACTCACGAAGTGAAGTTGTCCAAATGTGTCAAATACAGCATAATTTCAAATAATAATCATAAGCATTTCTGGCAGTGTGATGTCACTGGGATCCATTTAACAAAAGGCGGCTCTGGATTATTCTTTTGTTAAAGGCTCACAGTGACATCACACTGCCAAATACGCTTATCATTATCTCATTTCATTATCTCTAGCCACTTTATCCTGTTCTACAGGGTCGCAGGCAAGCTGGAGCCTATCCCAGCTGACTACGGGCGAAAGGCGGGGTACACCCTGGACAAGTCGCCAGGTCATCACAGGGCTGACACATAGACACAGACAACCATTCACACTCACATTCACACCTACGGTCAATTTAGAGTCACCAGTTAACCTAACCTGCATGTCTTTGGACTGTGGTGGAAACCGGAGCACCCGGAGGAAACCCACAGGGAGAACATGCAAACTCCACACAGAAAGGTCCTCGCCAGCCACGGGGCTCGAACCCGGACCTTCTTGCTGTGAGGCGACAGCACTATCCACTACACCACCGTGCCGCCCGCTTATCATTATTATTCGAAATTATGCTACATTTGACACTTAACAAATTCTCTTCATGAATGTTTTTATAAATACATAATCTTTCTGCAAACTTAAATGTATGAATTAAGTTTCCTTTTCCTTTAAATATGTTTTAATCTTAATCTAGTCTATTTAATAAAGTGCCAAAATTTAAACTTTACAAGATGCAGTTGCCATACTTTTCTTTTCAGTGCATCTTAGTTATACATATATTACGGTAATTGCATCAGAAACATTCTAAATCATTACAGTTATAGTTATACAGCAACTAATGGCCCTTTTCCACTACCCTTTTTCAGCTCACTTCAGCTCGCTTCAGCTCACTTCAGCCCGACACGGCTCGCGTTTCGACTACCAAAAACCAGCACGACTCGGCTCGCTTCAGCCCTGCTTAGCCCCTAAAACTCGCACCGTTTTGGAGTGGGGCTGAAGCGAGCCAAACCGTGCCGAGTGAGGCTGGGGGCGTGAGCAGACACTCCCCTGTGCACTGATTGGTGAGGAGGAGTGTCCTCACATGCCCCGCGAGCGCGCTGGGATCTGTAAACACCGTAAACCCGGAAGAAGAAGAATTACGAATTACGAGAATTTCTGAAGCCTTATGCGCCTTGCCTCATCTATACGCTCTTGCCAGTATCTGTTGGCATTGTCGGTGACAACAAGCCACAGCACCAAGACCAGCAACACTAACGACTCCATGTCCTCCATGTTTATTGTTTACTATTCGGGTCGTGAGACTACCCCTTAAAAGATCACTGATGTCACTGTTTGCGCTGCTTAATGACATCACCTGACGTCCACCCACTTTCGCTAACTCCACCCAATGTGTCCACCCACTTCCAGCCAGCACGGTTCAGCGCGGTTGTAGTCGAAATGCAACTCCAACAGCCCCGCTCAGCCCGACTCAGCACGGCACGGGCCAGCCCGACTCAGCCGCGTTTGTAGTGGAAAAGCGGCATTATTTTAAGGTGGCAGGTCTTAGGTTCAGATCCCTTTGTGATCAACAGGAGGTCATGATGATTGATTCTCTTCATTGGATTGCATAAGATGGAGCAAACCACTGTTCATATTTTTCATGCACATTTTTGTTCCAACACTACTTGATCATAGATAATTAAGTGCAAGGTATCCCCGTAGATTTTTAAATCTATCGTATACCTCAGTAATCTATAACAAAACAGTTTAACTTGCATGTTGAACTTTAAGGTGAAATTTCAAATGTGTATACATTAATACTATTTAGGTCAGAAATCATTGAAGCACTGTTAAAATCTATCCTATAATCATGTATCTAAAACCTCATAGAGCATCTATTTTCAAAAAAATGTTCCGGGGGGGCATGCCCCCGGACCCCCCTAGTTTCGCTTCACGCCGTTGGCGCTCAATTGTCTGGGTTTTACCATGCCAGAATTTAGGGCTTTGATATTTTTCTGGGGAAAACACTGTATTGTCAATAAATGTGGTAGAAAAGGTGAATTAAACATCAGAGATGCTTTTGCTACAAGCAGGAACTGCTTGGGCTACTAGAATGATGTTGCTGAGGGATAACAAGAACTCTATACTGGTGTTCCCTAACGAGGTTGGTCTGCGTTCCCAACACGTTGAGAACCCTTCTGCATCGTCAGCAGGTATCTCAGGTTCACTAGCGTTTCGCCCCTTAACCTATACGCTTCGCCTGAGTGGGGCAGCAAAGAGTGGTTAGCCTTCACCTGCAGAAGGGTTCCAACTGTGGGCTCTCCTTAACCACAGCCATCTTGAGCTGGTCTCAGCTACCTGTCCTATTTCCCTAATGGCCTTCTTCAAGTGCTTTGGTTCCAGACCTAGCTTCTGTAAGAAGTAATGCACTGATGTTGCTGGGAAACCTCTGCATCCTACTTCCATGGGAAAAATGCTGGCGTGCCATCCTTTGAGGACTACCTCGTCGATCAAGTCCTGGTATTTTGCCGCTTTCTGTTGGTGTGAGATGGCAAGCCTATCTTCCCAAGGTACAGTGAGTTCTGCTACTAATATGGTCCTGGTGCTCCTAGACATCAGTACCACATCAGGGCGGAGCAAGGTCACTGCTACCTCTTGTGGGAAGATTAACTTCCTTTTCAGATCGGCTCGCAACTCCCAGTCTGAGGCATGCTGCAGGATGGAACGAGGATGCTTGATGGCTGTCTTTGGCCTGGGAGCCTGCTCGCCTTGGAGGTGGAAATGAGTGACCACAGGGGTAGGTGCCTGGTTCTCATTGGCCCTAACTCTCTGGAACTCCACCCATTTGACAATTTCTGTTAGCACCTTGTCGTGCCTCCACCTGTATCGGCCCTCTCCCAGTGCCTTTGGACAGCCTGAGAGGATGTGGTTTAGTGTGCAATGTTCTGCCCCACACTGAGCACACGATGAGTTTTCTTCCTTCCCCCAGATCTTTAAATTACTTGGGGTTGGCAAGAGATCAGCTACGGCACGAAGTAAAAAGGTCAGCTTGCCTTGGTCAGTACTCCACATCTCCTTCCAGGACAGCGATCGATCCAGCGCTTGGTCCCACTGCATCCACTGGCCCTGGGAGGCAAGCCCCACCGTTTTCACTCATCGGTCTTCCTCTGCTGCCTCTTGCACTCTCTGCACCAGAAGCTTCCTTCTACCTTCCGCGCTGGCCTTGCTCCACTGCTTCGTGCTGTAATTTCCCAGGCCCAAGCGACCCTGGCAGACAATGCCTACAATCTCCTGGTACTTCCAGTAGGCTTCTGCTTCGACCACAGCATCTTGTGGCTTCCACTTCCTGCCACATCTGATTGATTAAAGAATAATGAAAGAATAGTCAAGTCAAGTTCATTTGTATAGCACTTTTAACAATAAACATTGTCGCAAAAGCAGCTTTACAGAATTTGAACGACTTAAAACATGAGATAATTTTATCCCTAATCTATCCCCAATGAGCACGCCTGTGGCGACGGTGGCAAGGAAAAACTCCCTCAGACGACATGAGGAAGAAACCTCAAGAGGAACCAGACTGAAAAGGGAACCCATCCTCATTTGGGCAACAACAGACAACATGACTATAACATTAACAGTCCTAACATAAAGTCAGCTTTGTTGATGCTATAAACCCCCCACCGACGGAAACCCAAGCGCAAAACCGTTCACGACAACCACAGTCCCAAACTCAGCAAGTCAACTGCAGTCGCCAGCCACAAAAGCACCACTGCAAGAGTCCAGAGCGTCCTCCAGGCGCGACCCCCAACTGTCCAAATGGGGCCACCCTCCACAGGAGCGATGCGATGAGACTCCAACCAGACACAGGGCACCAGGATGGATCAGGCAGGTCCAAGGAGTAGAAGAGGTCAGCAGCTCAATCCCAGGACCGACATGTAACTCAGAGGGACAAATTTTTTTTTTTGGGGGGGGAACCTGGCATCTGGAGATGATGGCATCTTTTGTTTCAAGAATGCGTTTCAACATATAAAATGTTGAGTTCCACCTGGTACCACACTCTTGTTTGGGCCTCAGTTTGGGCAACTCCATCTGGCGCTGTGTGGACTTCAGCCTCTCTGCAGCTACAGTACTGTGCTTCTGTGGAAAAACTCCACAATAGCCTTTACCTTGTCCACAGTTGTTTTCACCACCTTCAGGGAATCTCTTATCATCAGGTTTAATGTATGCGCCAGACATGGGTGGGTGGTCCACTTCAGATTTTTTATGGCTTTGGTGATGTTTGCAGCATTATCACTCACACAGCACACCACTTTGTCCTGTACTTGCCACTCATTTACCACTTTTAATAGCTCCTCTACCAAGTTTTCTGCAGTGTCTCTGTCGGTGAACTCGAAGCAGTCCAGCAGGCAAGATGTCATCTTGTAATTTTCAATAAAGTGGCAAGTGACGGACATGAAAGAGCAGGTGGTTCTAGAGGTCCAGCAGTCAGTTGTCAGGCAAACTGGTGGAGCTTTTTTCACCCTGTCTTGCCATAATGCACGTTCTGTGTCATATAGTTTTGGGATCATCGTTAGGGACAGTGTTTTTCTACTGGGTAGAGTGTACGTGGGATTTAAGGCTTTGACAAAACTTTTAAAACCTTTGTCCTCCACAATGGAAAAGGGCTGGAAATCAGTGGCAATCATTTTAGCCAACTCCTCATCAATACTGTGCTGTTTGGCTGGGGTCATCTGCTTTGGTATAAACTGACTTATTTTGCTTTGAGTTGCAGTAGGAGGGTTTATTATACTTGTACTACTAGTAGCTGCTGGAGCAGTTGTTGGTTTGGGACCAGACACACCAGGGTCAGTAGTCATTGAGCCAGCTTTCCCTCTCTCCTCCAACTGCACTGTGGGATGGACAGTTCTGATGCGTCTGTGCAGGTTTGTGGTGGAACCTGCTCTTACTGTTATTTTCATTTTACAGGGAAGGCACTCTGCTCTGCTATTCCCAATATCTTTAAACTGCAGCCAGATGCTGCTTCGTTTATGGGTGTCAGTCATATTTATGTGTTTTTGTGATGCACTCGCGCTGTCCTCCTCACCGCTGTCTACTGTCTCACTCACTGATGGGAACGGACAGACGCTCCACCTGACTGTCGCGTCTGTCCCCCTCTCTGTTTTCACATAATGGTATGATCCTATATCCTCACATGTGATTGGCCACAAGGCCGCCATGTTGCCAATCAAAACAAAGTTCTGCCGTGAGCAGAGCTGAGCCACTGAGAGTGAGAGCTGAGCAGCAAAAGGAAAAAAAAGTGGGGAGCCGGCTCTCACTTGATGGGAGTTGGCTCTTCTGATTCACTACAAAGCTTCTGCGCATGACACATCACTAGCTACAATCAATATCGATTCCCTTTGAGTGTAGGAATGACGACACTTGTTGCTCCATGGAGTTGCTGCCCAGTTCATCAGATTCTCCCTCCCTTGTCACTGCTTTTGCATCTGACCTGGGTTTAATCTGAATCCCAGTGACGATGACGTCCTTCATCCTGGTGTACTGTTCCAGTTCAGCAACTCTGCTTTCCAGGTGGGCGAAACGCCACCGGTCCTTCTCAGCGTTCTGCAGCCTGAGCGACTTCACTTCCGTCACCAGGTCCATGATAGCTTTCTGTTGTTTAATAACAGAAACTTCCTCCGCCAGAAAGTTGAGTGACTTTTTAATGTCCTCGCCTTCCTCAGCTGTAAAGTTCTTTTTTAGGAGGCATCATTCACCAATAAAGCCATCCAATTCGTTAAAATGTTTGGAGAGTCATTTCCTCGCCTCACTGCCTTTCTGAAGTTTCCTGCCAGAGGAGTTTTACTTGGCAACAGAATGTATCTGAATTCTGATTGGTTGTTATATTATTGCCCTTTTGTCCTCTTCTGGAGAGCAGAGGAGGAGGGGGGAGTGAGTGAGTGACAGGGTTCTACAGAGAGAAGTTTTTAGCCACTGCTTTCAAATGAACCCCCTCGAAAACCAATCAGTTCAGCGGATGTGTCGACTCGGTATGTAACATTTTCAAAAGAGAGGTGGAGTAACCAAAAATTTCTGATCAAGAAGGCGGAGGCTGTTATGTTTATTACATGAAAATGTTTTATTTGATTGTTTGTGGCCCAGACCTTTTAATGTCCACATCACCATTGGATTGTTGTTTTATATAAGTTTATTTACATGAACTCGGTCAGGGCTCTGCAGGTCTTAACTGAAGCACTTCAAATTAAGGGTTAGCGGGCTGCTAAAGTTTGCAGGTGCTTCACAAGCAAGACTCGGTGCAATATTAGCCAACATTAGCAGAATTTGATATGATGTAATAATGTCTTTGTGGCCTTAATGAACACCGGTTGTTGTCAGTATCAAGTCGGATTGTTATTTACATGCCACACAAACTTAGAAAAAGTCATATTCATATGTTGTCGTTTTTACACACTGAATACAAACTGTTATGTGATTCATTTTACAAGCTAATCTAACATTACATTCCTCAAGGACCGCTTGCTAGCTAGCAGCCGGTCACTGCACTGCAACCACACTTGCTAATTGACACGGTAGCTAAACCTGCTTGCTGTTTTGTGACCACGCCCCCAGAGTGAATATTCATGAGCGAGTTTGTCCCAGTGGAAACCTACAGGAACCATTTGTGTACCACGCACAGAGCGGGATTTTTTTTTCTTCAATCAGAAACATTTGTAGGGACATGCCCATACCCAATTCTACGCCTGTGGTCTGTATAATGGAGCAACGTGTTGTTGTCTTTTCCCCATTCAGTGGATCCCCTGGCTGGATAACTGTTGCATGCTGGGAGGCCCCACCTCTGACAGAGAGCCGCGTGAGACGACAGAAAACAGTGCAGTGTTTTATTCAGTCAGTGGGTCAAGCTAATACTCTGGCGACTTCCCCGTGTAGATGTACAGTGCGTAAATGCCAAAATCACAGTAAAAAAAATTACCAAGTTCATTTTCATTTACCGTACGATAAGTCGGTATATCGAATATCGCGACCAGCCTACTCTCACCTAGTGAGGGGGAAAAGGTATTGCTTGGTGATGGTTGATATATTCTCCAAGTGGATAGAAGTTTTCCCTACAGCAAAAAAGGACTCAGACGCGGTGGCCAAGGCCTATGGGATATAATTCCCTTATGGGGCATTCCAAGGAAGATTTCCAGTGATAATGGCATGCCATTTATAAGCCAGGTGTTAAACAATTGGGTAATTATCTGGGAATAGACTTAAGACAACGTTGTGCATACCACCCTGCTAATGGAGGAACGGTAGAATGGGACATTGAAGAATAAACTGAGCAAATGCTGTGCTGAAACAGGACTAGGGTGGACAAAGGTCCTACCCATAGTATTAATGCAGATGAGAATGAGAGAAAGACCAAAGCATGGTTTGAACCCCTTTGAGATATTGTTTGGAAGACCCCCAAACACAGGGATGGGTCCCATTACACCAGGATGCCCTGACCTTTCCTTATGTGATGTTGAATTACTGTGCAACCCTCTCTTCTGCTCTGAATAATATTCACAAACGGGTGAGATCAGCCTTACCAGTCCCCGTGCTGGGACCATTGCATGACCTGAAACCTGGTGATGGAGTGGTGATAAAGGACTTCAGAGGGACGAAGTGGAACAAGCCCAGGTGGACGGGACCATCCCAAGTGCTGCTCACCACACAGTCAGCTGTAAAAGTGGACAACAGAGCCACATGGGTACACGCCAGCCACTGCAGAAGAGTACCTGAACCAACAGACAAGCAGCACAAGGAGGCCCTGGTACAGGAAGGAGATTAAGACAGCATTCAAGAAGCCCTCAGGGGGCCACGTCGCACCGTGAGTGGACACTCTGCTATCAAGAGCCCCTTAGGGGGACCAACGAACACGAGCAACAACACATCAACACACACAGCCACATGACAGACTGTGCATTCCAATGCATTCTTCATTCTGTACCTAACTGTGAACCTCATACATGGTATAAGTAGTATTTGCTAGTTTGTCCAGTGACGGAGATTAATGCACATATTACAGGAGCAGTGTCTGACACCACAGGTACTCCAGGGGGCAGACTTCTCAGCTGGAAAAATAAGATATAGAAAGAGATCAAACTGTTTACTGGGTTCATGACATATTAACTGATCATTCCAATCACATGGTGATGGCTGAAAGAATACATTCTGACTATACATACACTAGTGTATGATACCTAGCTGATTTAGGGGACAGGACTAAGTGCCTTAGGTGTAGAGACTTGTATAGAAAACACCCAATACCACGTAGTTCATTAACTGACGACTGCCACAGACTGGACAGTAACCAGTAGGTGAACCCTGTATCACAGTATCTCATTATCTCTAGCCATTTTATCCTGTTCTACAGGGTTGCAGGCAAGCTGGAGCCTATCCCAGCTGACTACGGGCGAAAGGCGGGGTACACCCTGGAAAAGTTGCCAGGTCATCACAGGGCTGACACATAGACACAGACAACCATTCACATTCACATTCACACCTACGGTCGATTTAGAGTCACCAGTTAACCTAACCTGCATGTATTTGGACTGTGGGGGAAACCGGAGCACCCGGAGGAAACCCACGCGGTTTCATCTTATCCTTGGGCATTTTTTGATTATTTTATTTTTACTGCTTGACCATTTTGTAGTTTATTAGATTATTATGGTTTCAGAATGGGATCAGAAATTTAAACATAATGTAAGTAAACTATGTGCAAACATTACAACAAATTCAATATAAAAGATGTTTTTAAATTACAGTTACACAGAATGGATGGATGGTCAGATCAATTAATCACTTCAGAATTCTGTTCATGAGAGAGAGAGAGAGAGAGAGAGATGCGTTTATTGTTCATTTAAACTATCACTGGTAAGACTGTTCAAGTCTATACGCCCTGTAGGAAATACACTCACACACACTTTCAAATCTCTTCACACTGAATACCAATTTGCTAACATAGCCAGGCCACGCCTTACACTTTACAAAAAAGCGGCTCTCTCTTTAAAGCCACGCCCACTCTCTCTGCCACACAGAACACAAACAGAAACAGGAAGTTCATTTCAGAGAAAACGAAACTCAGCAGAAAGTTCAGTCTCTCTCAGTCCAGGAAAATGGCAGAGGCTGGTGTTTCAGTAGATCAGTTAAGCTGTCCAGTGTGTCTGGATCTCCTGAAGGATCCTGTAACTATTAATTGTGGACACAGTTACTGTAAGGTGTGTATTAATGGCTGCTGGGATCAGGAGGATGTGAAGGGCGTCTACAGCTGCCCCCAGTGCAGAGTGACTTTCACCCCAAGGCCTGTTCTGTGCAGGAACAACATGCTGGCTGAAGTGGTGGAGAAACTGAAGAAGACTGAACTCCAAGCTGCTTCTCCTGCTCACTGTTACGCTGGACCTGGAGATGTGGAGTGTGATTCCTGCACTGGGAGAAAATACAAAGCTGTCAAGTCCTGTCTGGTGTGTCTGGCCTCCTATTGTGAAGCTCATCTTAAACCTCACTATCAGTCTCCTGCCTTTAAGAAGCACAAGTTAGTTGAAGCCTGTGCAGAGCTCCAAGAGAAGATCTGCTCTGAACACGACAAACTGATCGAGATCTTCTGTCGTACTGACCAAAGCTTCATCTGTTATTTGTGTATGACGGATGAACATAAAGGTCATGATACAGTTTCAAGTAAAGCAGAAAGAAATGAAAAACAGGTGAGAACTGGACATCATTCTTCTTTTCCAAGTCATTTAATACAAATTCTATTTCTAATCTAATTTCTATTCAGTGGATTTAATTGGTTCTCTGTCATTCTCAGTGCAGTAAATTTTTATTTCCAGTCAAACAGACATATGTAAAGAAATATTAGAGGTCAGACCAGTCAGTCTGCTTTAAACAGCCAACACCCAACAACCTTCTTCCAGCATTTTACAGCTAAAGTGCTCACGTGACTGTGTTAAAGCTCTGTAACTGGAGATCATATTTCATAACATTTAATGATCTACAGGTTAAAAAAAATATTTATCTTTCTGAATTTGGAAATTGGGTGTGGTTCTCTTCCAGTGGAATTGGGTTTGAATGTCCACACAGCACCTTAAAGAAGTAAACCTGACTATGACTCTGGATTTTACTGCTGAACAAATAACTCCCATGAATCCAGATGTGCACTGTGCATGTCTCCCCCCTCTAAACTCACTGAGAAATAAAAGGGAACAGTGATGACGCGCACTGCTCTCAGATCAGTCTTCTTCTTCTGTCAGGTTTTATGGCAGTTTACAAGCAAAGTGTATTACCGCCATCTACTGGACTGAGGTGCAATCAAATGGATGTCATTTCAAAGAAAAAATTGAATAAAAAGGAAAAACAACGCAAAACAGCAAACTAAATCCTATTTGCTAATTTTGTTTCTTTGATAAATGTTATCATAGCACAAGTGATGTTTTCTGATCTCGGCTCACCTAATAAGGTGTCTAAAGAAAAGGCTTTCTTGACTGCGTTCACTTCCCTCTTCAGTTTTTCTCTTTGTCTGTAGAATTTTAAGCACCTTAAAAGAACATGATCTACATCCTCTCTCACTCCACAAAGTTCACTTTTTCCAGATGGATGTTTGTTCACAACGTATAAGCTGTTATTTAATCCAGTATGGCCTATTCTCAGTCTTGTAAACCAAACCTCCTCCTGTCTGTTTGGGTAACTCGGTTTGCTACTTGAGATCTTTTTCTATATTATACAAGTGTCTACCTTTCTTCTCCTTATCCCATTCAGCTTGCCATATGTTAACTTTATATTTAATGAGTACCTTAAAATGCATATCACAGGTAAATTCAGGAGCAAGATCAGTGTAATTCTCCTATTTTATATTAAACTTTGGTCAAATATCTGTAACATTCTGCATTCTCTGCTTTTTGTTTTTTTACCTTGCACAATACCAGAAATTTTCAGTTGAAATCAAGCCATGTGAGGCAAATTGGTCCGCCTCTGAAAAAAACTTGGCATTTGAATTTCCCGGCAAACATTGATTTTCGTGATGTCATCTGCTGGACGCCTCCCTCTGAATCCTACATCAGCGCTGGTTTGTTTCTGAGAAAATGACCTGGTGGTTTTCTGCAAATTTCTTCGTTATCATGTAACTATTAAAATGGTAAACAGATGTATCGTAGGAGGGTGTAGTAACACCAATCATGATGGGATTAGTACTCATCGTTTTCCAAAAGACCGGACAATGAGAGAGAAATGGGAGCGCTTGGTCTACACAGGCTGTGCAATGAAACCGCACAAGCTCTCGCAGCCTGCCGGCGCTTCCGCAGGTGACGTCACAATTCTGGGTCCAGACTCCCTTGGGATTTTTCCAGACGCTTTTTATTTTATTTTTTTCTGATGTAGACAGATGGCCTTGCACAAAATTACTCTTCTGGGTGAGTGGGTAAAGGGACATACTTTCATATAAAAAAACTAAATTGGTCCAGAATATGCACTTTAACTTCTGATCTACTGAGTGGAATACTTAACTGAACCTCCTCTTCTTTGGTTGCCTCTTTTGCCAGCTTGTCTGCTTCCTCATTGCCACCAACTCCTTTATGGGCTGGAACCCATACAAACTGGATTGATATTCCCTGTTGACTGATTGCAAATAAGATATTATTAATTTGATTCAATAAGTCCTGTCGGCATGACGATTCTCCACTTTGAACGGATGTGAGAGATGACACAGAATCAGAACAAATAACTGCTTTAGGGGGCCTAGTTTCTTCTATCCACTGTAATGCAATAATAATGGCTGTCATTTTAGCTGCAAATATAGACAGATGATCTGATGTTCTCTTTTTAATAGAGATTTTGTAATCAGGGATATAAACTGCAATACCTGTTTTACCCTCTGAATCTTTAGATGCATCTGTATAAACCTGTGTTGTATTATAGTATCTACTTCCTAAATATTGCTCTACGTTCTGATCCACTCCTCCAGATTTAGCTATCTCTTTGGTTTCCATGATCACCGTAGGGGAGCAAAACAACCAAGGTGGAGTTGTTACCAGGGGCACAGTCTTACTACAAATGATATCATCTATTCCCAATTGATTTGCTAATTTGTTACCATTCCATCCAAAGCTACAAATCTGGGATCTACCATACTCCCAACACTCATTGAAAACTTTTTTAGTAGGGTGTGATGCCTCATGTCCATTTAAATTAATCCAATAAGCCATACTCAACTTAAGATGTCTGAGGCTTAAGGGCATTTCTCCTGATTCTACTTGCAACGCTGGTATGGAAGAAGTTCTAAATGCACCACAACATGTCCTGAGACTTTTAGCCTGCATTCTATTGAGTTCATTAAGCAATGTCTTAGATGCTGAAAGATACACAATACAGCCATAATCTGAAACTGATCTCATCAGTGCAATATAAATTCTTTTAAGGGACATCCCTGAGGCTCCCCAGTTGTACCCTGATAAACATTTCAAAACATTAATGCCCTTTTTGCATTTCTCAGTTATTTTCTGAATATGTTCCTTCAATGTTAACTTGACATCAAACCAAACTCCCAAGTACCTAACAATATTAACTTGCTCTAAGGACTGGTTATCCAACTTAAGCTCTAGTGTGGGACTCACTCTTTTCTTTGAAAAACAAATAAATTGAGTCTTTTCTACAGACAAATGAAAACCCCACTCACATGCCCATTTTTATACCTTGTTGATAGCTAATTGCATTTTAGTTCTAATATCAATATTTCAGTCCTTTTATCCACAAAGCTCCATCATCAGCATATAATGCTCTATTGATTCTAATGTCATCTATTTTATTAAAAACATCATTAATGATAATGTTGAACAGTACTGGACTGCATACACTACCTTGAGGTGTTCCATTTTCTATTGAATAGATGTTAGAGAAGTTAACCCCAACTCTTACTTCTATTGTTCTGTCCTTTTGGAAGTCTCTAATCCAGTTAAACATCTTGCCACCAATACCCATCCTATTCAGCTTAATTAACAACCCCTCCTTCCATAGCATATCATACGCTTTCTCTAGATCAAAGAATGTTGCTAAAACTGATTCTTTATTGACTTGTGCTTTCCTTATTTCATTTTCTAAACATACAATAGGGTCCATTGTAGTACGTCCACTACGGAAGCCGCTCTGGTGTGGGGAGACAAGACCTCTTTTTTCAATTTCATACACTAGCCTTCTAGTGATCATTCTTTCCATAATCTTACATAAATTAGATGTTAAGGCCTATAAATTTGAACTTCAGTTTTTTCCTTCCCTGGTTTTCCAATCGGAACCACTACAGAATGTTTCCAACACAAAGGCAATCTACCTTGCTCCCAAATCTTATTAAAAAGACTTAAAATTACATATTTAGCCACGTCATTGACTTCATTAATCATTTTATAACATATACCATCTTTCCCTGGTGAAGTGTTCCTAACCCCATTTAACGCTCTCCTAAGCTCAAATAATGTAAAATCCTTATCAAGTACACTCTCACTTATTACCTGTTTTTCCAGTAACCCTCTATTCTCATCTATTACTGTAACTCTCCAAGACAATTCATCATCAGTTAAGTTCTGTGAACTATGAACCTTAACAAAACTTTTCGCAAGCATCTCGGTTTTCTCTTGATTAGTTACTGCCTCCACATCATTGTTTTTAATCACAGGTAAGGAAAACTCCCTTCTAATGCCTCCCATCTTTTTAATCAAGCTCCAAACATCATCCACTTTGACTTCCGCCCTATTTTAGAACAGAAATCACAATAATATTTCCTTTTAGCTTCTCTTATAATTCTTTTAACCTTTTGAATGTGATTTTTTTTTTTTGTATTCCATTAAATTGGTATAGGAATGGTTTGATTTAACAATTTTGAAAGCTTTATTTCTAGCTTTAATTGGTGGTCGATATAGCAGTATGTTGTGATCAACAGTATTTCTATTTGGAAAAAAAAGATGAAAGACTCAGGATTACCACTATTCTTGACACAAAGGGGATTAAAACAAAAAAAAATGGTTAAAAATCTTGGTGTTTTCATTGACAGCGAGCTAAACTTTGACAGTCACATGAACGCAATCACTAAAACGGCATTTTATCACCTAAAAAACATTTACAAACTAAGAGGACTTATGTCAAAAAATGATCTGGAAAAACTAATACATGCCTTCATCTCTAGTAGAGTTGATTACTGCAATGGCCTTTTCACAGGCCTGCCAAAAAAGACCATCAAACGACTTCAGCTGGTTCAAAATGCAGCGGCTAGGGTTCTCACACGAACAAAAAGAACAGAACACATTACTCCAATTCTAAGGTCCCTTCACTGGCTTCCAGTAAGCTACAGAATTGACTTTAAAGCATTGCTGCTGGTGTACAAATCTCTAAATGGTACAGGGCCCAATTACCTCTCTGATATGTTGCAGCGGCCTAACCCAATCAGATCTACCAGATCGCAGCAGAAAAATTTACTGTTAAAACCTGTTGTTAAAACAAAGTGTGGTGAAGCAGCTTTTAGCTACTATGCAGTACAGCTATGGAACCAACTGCCAGAGGACATCAAAAATGCTCCTGCTGTTGGCAGCTTCAAATCTAGACTAAAGACCAAGCTGTTTTCAGATGCTTTCTGCTAAATTATTAATATTGTCATCTCTACATGTTTTAAACTCTTTACTTTTACAGTCTCTGCATGTTTTTTTAAAATTTTACTTAACTTTTATTCTATTTTATTCTGCTGTTTTTTTAATTGAACTTTTATTTCATTTTATTATTTTATTTCTACTATTGTTTAATTCTTATTATTTTTCTTCCCCATTTATTTTATGTAATTTTATTTTCTATTGATTACTGTTTTGCTTTTACTTCTGTAAAGCACATTGAACTGCCACTGTGTATGAAATGTGCTATATAAATAAACTTGCCTTGCCTTGCCTTGCTGTTGCCTCACAGCAAGAAGGTCCGGGTTCGAGCCCCGTGGCCAGCGAGGGTCTTGCTGTGTGGAGTTTGCATGTTCTCCCCGTGTCCGCGTGGGTTTCTTCCGGGTGCTCCGGTTTCCCCCACAGTCCAAAGACATGCAGGTTAGGTTAACTGGTGACTCTAAATTGACCGTAGGTGTGAGTGTGAATGGTTGTCCGTGTCTGTGTCAGCCTTGTGATGACCTGGCGACTTGTCCAGAGTGTACCCCGCCTTTCACCTGTAGTCAGCTGGGATAGGCTCCAGCTTGCCTGCGACCCTGTAGAACAGGATAAAGCGGCTAGAGAAGATGAGATGAGATATACCATCTAGCATCTCTCTCAAGATTCTTTTATCAGGGTTATAAAAGTTGATCATTTTAATCTTAGTTTTACCGACCCAAATCTCAACCAGAACTGCTTCAACCTCTTTATCTATATTTAAAGCTCTGTAATTAATCCCCTGCTGAATAAATGTGGCCACTCCACCTCCTGCAGTATCCCTGTCTTTACGCACTGCTAGGTATCCATATATTATTAAATCAAGTGATGGTTTTAACCAGGTTTCCTGTATACAGATAATGTTTGGTTTAACAACTTGTTCCTCAATAAAGTGTTTTAGTTCCTGACCATTAGCAATTAAGCTCCTGGCATTCCACTGTAGAATAGATAAAGTCATTATTAACTGCCACATGGTGCTTGACTATCAGATACCCCTAATACCATATTGTGAATGGAATCAGCTGACAATTCATGAATCTCTAGATACTTTTCCGCTGCTTTTTAAATTGTTTTAATTCTATCAATTCTACTTGGGCTGAGCAATTAACCACTTCCACCATAAAAGCAATTAATTTTTTCTTATCCACAATTAAAGTCTCTTCAGTTACTTTACAGCATTTCAGAGTCGTTTGAGTTTGACTCGGGGGTAAAACTACAGGAGTCATACTTCCTTTAACCCTTGATTTTGCTTGGTCTTCTTTGTCAACCTTTTTAATAGCTTCGGCATAAGTAATGCTCTCTTTCACCTTAACACTTTGCACTTGAATTGCTCTTTTATACATCTCACTCCCTTTATAGGCCGCACTGTGTTCACCTCCACAGTTACAGCACTTGATTTTTGTTCCTTCCTCACATTTACCATATTCATGCTCGCCTCCACATCTAGCACATCTAGGTTTTGACTTGCACGCAGAAGAAATGTGTCCATATCACTGACGTTTAAAGCATCTAATTGGTGGGGGGATGTAAGGCCTCGTCATATAACTTAAATATCCAATCATGATCCGCTCAGGCATCTTAACCTCATCCAACACTAACAAGACAGACAAACTTGGTCCTTTAGTTCCATTCCTAATTACTGGCAAACGCTTGAATTTGTTGATTTTTAACTCCTTTAACATTGCTTTTAATATCGTCCTCCAACAAGTCAGTCGATACACCTGATATCACTGCCATTACTTTACCTCTTTCTTCCCAGTCTTGGGCTTTAACGTGTTTCCCCAGTAAAGTTTTAAGCTTCATTAATCCCATTCTCTGATCTCTATCTTGACAAACAACTAACATGTTACCATCTTTTAACGTTGTGACGGAGCGAACTTCACCTACTTGCCTATAAATGGCTTCACTGACTTTTAGTGGGTTTAGTGTACAAGGGGTTTGAAATCGGATCAGAACTTTAACATCAGCCCTCAATCTTTTCGCTTCATCTTGTTTAGCTTTCACCTTTCTTTTCTTCGATGCTCTTTGAACCAAATTCCATTTACCTGACTTATCTTCACCTTCACTTTTATAGTACTCTCACTGTCATTCTCTTCTGAAAACTCCTCCAAATCATTAGTTTCACACTCATCTAGAACTCCTTTCAATCCATGATCGCACCCCAGTCCACCAAACGCCAAATCTGTCAGGTCTTTCGCATTCCCGGAAGCACTCATCGCGTTTTTTCTCAGATCAGTCGGTCTGTGAATCCCATTGAAAGTCACAGCTGCTTTTTGAACAGTTTCACTCCAGAGAATATTGCTGAACTACCTTGATGTTTCTGTCACACAAATAACATTGAAATAACAATCAGTTGACATTTTCACAGAAAACTAAACTTATAATATCATAAGTGGTGCAAACATCTGAAGATAGAAGTCACTTCATTTTGGGTGTCTTTTAATTTTAGTTAGTTCTAGAGGCAATATTTCTAGTTTTCACTGAAATGTTTTTATTGACTTTTTTTTTTTTTTTAGTTTGTTTTTTTCTTTTTCTTTTTGGCTATAATTGTGTAGAAGATGATTAAATGTATTTAAATGTATTTTATTTGTTCTCAGAATGAGCTAAAGGAGGAGCAGATGAAATCCCAGCAGAGGATCCAGGAGAAGCAGAAGGAGGTGCAGGAGCTGAAACAGGCTGTGGACACTATTAAGGTGAGGAGTGAAGAGTAGCTGTGTTTCAATTCACCTGCTTAAAGGAGATACGCAGAACCATGGCCTCATTTTTTGTTCATGCCTTGAGACCCCAAGAATGGCACAGGAATAGTTTTAAGCGTTAACAATAAATCTGATATCGTAATATTTATGATTTAAAATGATTCATATAGGTAGCGGCCTGAGTGAATGACCTTGACGTCTGTAACGTCACAGCAGGAAGGCTATCGGTCTCATCGCCATTTCCGCTATACTAAAACACAGAGCTAACTGCAACTTCCAGCTTCCATTTTGAGCTAATTTATCACCATGCCATGTAGATGTGTTGCTGGCCGGTGCAGCAACATGACGGAAGGTTGATTTATGTTGCATTCATGGCCCAAGAATGTTCAAACTGCAAAGATTTGGACACATTTGCACACAGGCACATTGGGCGCCTACGAAGTGGTCTCTCCTCTGCTCTGCACATTTTACTGAAGACTCATACGAAACCTCTGATCTGTTGAGGAGCGTTGGCTATAAGCCCAGTTTGAAAGAGGGTGCAGTACCAACAATTAAATAAAACTACAAGAAAAGGAAAAAAAATAAAAAAGGAAAGTAAGTTCAGTGGCACCAGCTCTCCCACAGTTTGAGCCGAGGGTTGTTGGTAAAACCCAGGATGGAACGGGACGTGACCTATTATCGCTCAGGCAGTGACCTCCCCGTGGTTGTTGCTAAAACCGGCGATGTCCCATCCCGGGTTTTAGTAATTGCCTGAGCCGAGCAGTAATGGTGGAGTACTCGGTATGGAGATAATGGAGAATGAGTGGAGCAGCTGTCTGATTTCTAAACTGGATATTGTTGCCATCTCGCCCTTGCGTGGAAGAAGCGAATGAACAGAGAACTGAATGAACAACTGAACATCAGATTGTTTTGAAACGATCGGCCTTCAAGAAGCGAAAACGCAGACGGGTAAGCGCCGACTCTCATTTGGATACGAAACAACAAAAACAACACGTTGTTTACCTGCATTTAGATTAATACATGTAACTTGTATTGTGTATTTAAGTTACCGGTCTAAGATTTATTTAATTTGCTTCAGAATGTGATTGTCTCAGTTCATCTGATTATTTAATGAGCCTTTTACGTTTTATCAGTGAAAATGCATGTACATGTATGTTGCATAAGTTATAACACCTATCCTGTTTTAATGAGAGTCAACCCACAATCAATGAAGTCAAATCAGTCTTAGTTAAGCAAGTCAGTAACAGTATTTCTTACTTTCACCATAAATTTTTATTTATATGACTTTGGTCTATAGCTGTCAAAGGCCTCGGCCTTAAAACCGGTTCCCACAGTGACGTCACGCGCTCAGGGCTGGCTGGCTCAGCGGGGCAGCTCCAATGCCAAATTTGCGGTCGAGTTTAACTCTCAAAAATATATTATGTGATTCCCATTTATGCAGCATACAAGAGTCAAGCATGGAGATACTATCCACTCAGAAATGTATTTAAAAATAAAGGTTCTGCGTATCTCCTTAAAATAATGAAATAAAAAAACAAGGAATGAAAACCCGGGGTTTAACAAAAACAACTCAAATATCTCGAGAGGGAGTTTATTTTTACAGAGTATCCCATTAGACCTCCATTTTGTGTGTGTGTGTGTGTGTGTCCCCTAACAGACGCGTTCACAGGCAGCAGTAGATGACAGTGAGAGGATCTTTACTGAGATGATCAGCTCCATGGAGAAAAAGCGCTCGGAGATGACGGAGCTAATCAGAGCTCAGGAGAAAGCTGAACTGAGTCGATCTGAACGACTCCTGAAGCAACTGGAGCAGGAGATTGCTGATCTTCAGAGGAGAGTCACTGAGCTGGAGCAGCTTTCACACACACACGATCACATCCACTTCCTCCAGGTAACACTCACTGTCTGATCTACAGAGGGCGCTGTTCCTCACAAAGTGTCCTCCTAAAAGCTCATTACAGCAACAATAAATGTTCCTGTCTGAGATCCCAAGTGTGTCTTTGGTCTGATTCAGTCTGAGATTCATTCGTTCCTCTCCTACACTTTTCTCCTTCTCTATTCTGTGTTTCCTCTCTGTAGAGTTTCCCGTCTCTCTGTGTTTCTCCTGGATATGACGACTCACCCAGCTTCACTGTCAATCAACATCTCTCATTTGATGGAGTGAGGAAATCTCTCTCAGATCTGAAAAAACGAGTCGAGGAAATCTGTGAGGAGGAATTCAGCGTAATCCATCCACAAGGTAAACAAACAAACATTTGTTCTGTATCACAGTAAAGAGAGCCATAAAATTAATGTAACGGAAATAAAACGTAAGCAGGAACAAAACTGCATCAAATCACAAAGCATTAGTATTAGCCTCAGAAATTCATCTCATCTCATCATCTCTAGCCACTTTATCCTTCTACAGGGTCGCAGGCGAGCTGGAGACTTTCCCAGCCGACTACGGGCGAAAGGCGGGGTACACCCTGGACAAGTCGCCAGGTCATCACAGGGCTGACACATAGACACAGACAACCATTCACACTCACATTCACACCTACGGTCAATTTAGAGTCACCAGTTAACCTAACCTGCATGTCTTTGGACTGTGGGGGAAACCGGAGCACCCGGAGGAAACCCACGCGGACACGGGGAGAACATGCAAACTCCACACAGAAAGGCCCTCGCCGGCCACGGGGCTCGAACCCGGACCTTCTTGCTGTGAGGCAACAGTGCTAACCACTACACCACCGTGCTGCCCGCCTCAGAAATTACATGTGCAAATTACAAATAAATTTCCCAGATAAACAGGACCTTAATCACAAATCCTCAAACTAATCTTATTGAACTTTACACATAACAAATATGATGAACATTAGATCAGAACCGAGGCCTTAATTCCTCCATAAAATCCATCAGAAAGTAAAAACACACACATTGTCAGAGCTTCAGCTTGGGTGTTCACCTCAACAACAAACTGGACTGGACTAACAACACAGATGTCCTGTACAAGAAGGGCCAAAGTCGTCTCCACCTCTTGAGAAGACTGAGGTCTTTTGGTGTGTGCAGGACACTGCTCAGGACTTTTTATGACTCTGTGGTAGCATCAGCGATTTTCTACGCTGTGGTCTGCTGGGGCTGTGGAAGTTCAGAGAGGGACAGGAAGAAACTTAATAAACTGGTCAGAAGGGCTGGCTCAGTCTTGGACTGTCCTCTGGACTCCACTGAGGTGGTGGGTGAGAGGAGGTTGTTAGCCAAGCTGACCTCAATCATGGAGAACCCCTCTCACCCCCTACATGAGGCTGTGGGGGCTTTAAGCAGCTCTTTTAGTAGTAGACTGCTATACCCATGGTGTAAGAAGGAGAGATACCGCAGGTCATTCATACCTGCTGCTGTCAGACTGTATAACACCCACAACTTGTAACGTAGCATCAATAACCTGTTTGTCGTTTAATTTGCACTACTTCACCACTACTACCTCTGCCATCTCTCATCGATGCAATTATTATGTGCAATAATATAGGCCCTAAACTATTTTTATGCATACTTATATATATATTGTGTGTGTGTGTGTATGTATGTATGTATGTATGTATGTGTGTATATATATATATATATATATATATATATATATATATATATATATATAAAATATGCACACACACAGAGTCTACCTGTAATGTGCAATAAGGCAATTTTTCTATACTTTTTCACGGTAGATAATGCAAATAGCCCTCTGTATTTAATCCTTCGTTTGTCTAATTTTTATTTCAGTTTTATTTGTTTTCTGTTTGACATTTTCTTGCTACTGTAACACGTGAATTTCCCCGATGTGGGATGAATAAAGTGAATCTAATCTAATTTTTCATTTTCATGCTTTAAACTGTTTTCTTGTAATTTTTCAGTCTCCATTTTGTCTCTGTGTCTCTACAGCTGCAGCAGTTCACATGATTTTACCCTCAGAACCAAAGAGCAGAGAAGATTTCCTGCAGTGTAGGTGTAAAACACACACACACACACACACACACACACTTCAATTCAGAGGAGGACCGCCCACATGATGGTCTTTCTTTCTTTCGAGCTACAACACACAGAATGTGTATCAATAATAGTTTATTTATATCACGCACAGAAATCTAATACATATGAAGGATAAAATTATGCCTAGAAATAACTAGTAATCTAATCTCACTCGGCAGAAAAAAATAATGGATTACTGTTATAAAGAAGAAAGCTAGTCGCACAGAGGCACAATGATAAAAATACAATATTTCAACAAATACAAAAAAAATAAAAAGAGGGAAAGGATGAAATGACAGTGTGAGGAAAAGAGAAAGGAATGCTGATCTGAAGCGATAATCGTACTTTTGATAGAACGCTTGAAATTGCTGAAGCTAAGACTCTGGAAAGATTCATCAATACTGTTCCAGAGAGCAGCAGCTTTGAAGCGAATATTAAACTTGCCATTGTTAGTTCTGGCTGAAGGAACACAAAATGAAGATCTCGAAGCCAGTCAAGTTTTATACTTGTGCCTTGATGCTAAAAGTGTCAAAGTTATCAAAGGTAGGCAGCAAATAAACTAGAATGAAGTTTAAATGTAAAAATACTGTTTAAGTAATCTATAAAATCAGAGAATTTCATCATCTCCAGCTTTTTAAAAATAGGAGGTGTGTGTTCATTAAAAGAAGCTAAATTAATAATTCTGACAGCTTTCTTCTGGAGTCCAGTTATCGGTCGAAGGGTAGCCTCATAAGTATTACCCCAAACTTCAACACCATATATTAAAAAAGAATAAATAAGAGAGTAGTACAGCTGAGTTAGAATACTTTGAGAAACATAGTGATGGAGCTCAGCAATAATTCCAAAGCCTCTGGAGATTTTCTTGCTCTACTGGTGGATGTGTTTCCTCCTGATGAGGTGAGAGTCGAAAACTACTCCAAGATACCCGATGTGGTTCTTCTGTTTAATCGGCTTATAATTAATTTTGAGGAAATGGTTCTGCTCAGTTTCTTTTGGGGTGGATTAAAAAATAACAAAATTTGTTTTGCCAACATTCAGAAAGAATTTATTTGCACAAAGCCACGCGATGATATCAGAATTACTTTATTAATCCCCAGAGGGAAATTCAAATTTGCAACCAAGGTCCCGAATATTGACCAATTCAGAATTTACCCTGGCTTCTAGAGAATCTAAAGATGAATCTGCCAGGAATAAATTTGAGTCACCTGCAAAAAGATGAAAATGAAATATATTGGAGCAGCTCATAAAATCATTTATGTATAAGAGAAATAGAAGGGGGCCATGATGTGAACCCTGTGGTACTCCACATGAAATTGGTAAAGAGCTGGATGAAATATTAACAATTGAAACAAACTGATGTCTATTTGATAGTTATGAGGCAAACCAATCATGGACAATCCCACGGATGCCATAAGAATATAATTTTTCTTACAAAATATCATGATCTATGCCATCAACGGCTTTACTCAGACAAAGAATGATACCACAGGAAAATTTGCCATCTTCAATTGCTCTTTGGATTTAGTAAAAGTGCATGTTCTGTCGATCTGTTGTCACGGAAACCAAACTGACCAGAATATATTAAATCAAACTTCTCTCGATATGTATTCAGCCTATTTTACATGAGTTTTTTCTAATATATTTGATAGACCAATTTCTCTTTTGTCAATTTTTATGATTAGAAGTTAACAGTTGAGCTCCTGCTTTAAACACGGGTCTGACACGAGCAAGTTTAAAAGAATCAGGAACAGTACCAGATGTAAAGGAGAAGTGATGTAGGATCTCCACAGGCTTTGAGATTGAGTTTAATATCTTGAACAGGGCTACAGAAATACTAAAGGGGCCACAAGCCTTTCCAGACTTGAGCCGGAGAAAAAAGCCTTGAATTTCTTGTGTCCATGTAGGACTAAGAAGAAAGCTGTCGCTTGTCAGAGAAGCAAGAAAATCTGAAAATATTTTGTTGACCTTTGGTATTGCTTGGCTGATACTTTTACCAATGTCTGCAAAATAAACATTGAACTCATTTGCTAGATCCTTTTACCTATAGGAGTCAAATGGTTTAGCTTATTTCTCTACACTTTGTACTGAGCATACAGGCACTGATTTCTCGTCTTGATCGATTTTTCTATACAATTTGATTTAATAATTCATTGTTCTAAGACTGAAGGGAAATCCAAGGTTCAGATTTGAGTTTGATTTCCTTCCTTGACATGGTTTTTCAGAGGAACATGAGCGGTAATAATTTCATCAGAGTTTTCAAGAAAGCTGGAGAATGTCATGAATATCAGGCTCACCATCGGACTGGCTAGAGCAGTCAATTTGTTGAAAACCATAAATAAATGCATCTTCATTGAACCATATGAAATCCATCCATTATCCATAAACGCTTATCCTGTGCAGGGTCGCAGGCAAGCTGGAGCCTATCAAATCAAGTTTATTTGTACAGCGCTTTAAACAATAAACATTGTTGCAAAGCCGCTTTACAGAATTTGAACGACTTAAAACGAGCTAATTTTATCCCTAATCTATCCCCAATGAGCAAGCCTGTGGCGACGGTGGCAAGGAAAAACTCCCTCAGACGACATGAGGAAGAAACCTCGAGAGGAACCAGACTCAAAAGGGAACCCATCCTCATTTGGGCAACAACAGACAGCCTGACTATAATATTAACAGTTTTAACAGGTATAACCCTCAACTGTCCTCATGGGGCCGTCCTTCACAGGAGCTGTGCGATAAAACTCCGACCAGACACAGGGCACCAGGATGGATCAAGCAGGTCCGAGGGGCAGAAGAGGCCAGCATCTCAATCCCAGGATCAACATGTAACTCAGAGGGACAGATTGGGGGGGGGGGGGGGGGAGAGAGAGAGAAAGAAAACACAGGTTGTTAGGTATGCCCTAAAAATGACAAGTATTAAATCTGTGTGGTAGGCTCACAGAGACGAGAGTCTTTACATCAGGCATAACACACAACAATGGCATGTTAATATGGTAAAAAATATCATGACCTGCTCTGGCTGGATGCTTGATTGGGTGATGGGAGCACACTCCTCAGCAATGATGAGATGCAGATGGGACCCTTAGGGCTGGCCAAGACAATTCAGTTACATTTCACCGGGTCTGGGACATGCGACAGAATGTCTGATGGCCGATTCCCTGCAGGCTATGATAGCCAGTCGAGGTCTCCACCCTCTCCCCCAAAAGATTTCCTGTTGACTCCATGTAACTCAGAGGGACAGATTTGGGGTGGGGGGGAGAGAAAGAAAACACAGGTTGTTAGGTATGCCCAATGTCACCTGAATAAGTAGGAACAGTATACATATTGCACCGAGTACAAGCAGGGACTCCGGCAACTAACTATGACAGCATAACTAAAAGGAGAGAGCCAGAAGGTAATGCAGGCATGAGGGAGCCCCGGGATATAAAGCAGCCAGCCACTACACCGTCAACAAACTCGAGTGAGCAAGCGAGTGGGGACTGACAGCATCCATACATCCCAGTTTACCAAAACACTCTATGTCTGAGGACCCTCCAGATCTACACCTTTACCTCATAAACACCATTAACAAAAGGCTTGACTAAAGAGACATGTTTTCAGCCTAGACTTAAATGCTGAGACTGTGTCTGATTCCCGAACACTACTTGGAAGGCTGTTCCATAATTGTGGGGCTTTGTAAGAAAAGGCTCTGCCCCCTGATGTAGCCTTCACTATACGAGGTACCAGCAGATAGCCTGCACCTTTTGATCTAAGTAGGCGTGGCGGGTCATAGAGGAGCAGAAGTTCACTCAGGTACTGTGGTGCGAGACCATTTAGTGCTTTAAAGGTCAATAGTAGTATTTTATAATCAATACGAAATTTGATCCCATAGTCAGCCTATCCCAGCTGACTATGGGTGAGAGGCGGGGTACACCCTGGACAAATCACCAGGTCATCACAGGGCTGACACATAGAGACAAACAACCATTCACACTCACATTCTCACCTACAGTCAATTTAGAACCAACAATTAGCCTAACCTGCAGGCCTTTGGACGGTGAAGGAAACTCACACAGACACAGGGAGAACATGCAAACTCCACAGAGAAAGGCCCCCATTGGCCACTGGGCTTGAACCCAGAACCTTTTTGCTGTGAGGTGATGGTGCTAACCACTACACCACTGTGCCACCTGCCGTAGGAACTCTCTTCTCTAAACTTGCTTATTCAGTGGGGAGGGTGAATTGAGTCAATAGACAAAAAGTTGGGAAAATGGTTAGTTAGGTCATTATAAAATATTCCCATTATATGTAGCATATTTAAGTCATCCGACCATCCATTATCCTTAACCGCTTATCCTGTGCAGGGTCAGCTGGTATAGGCTCCAGCTTGCCTGTGACCCTGCACAGGATATTTAAGTGAATTAAAATGTATATCGTCAATAAACATGGTTGAAAAGAATAGGAAGATTAAAGTATTGATAAATTCACCTGTAGGTATCCGAGTGTCTGAATTCATCAGATTTAAGTTTAGGTTGCTCACAAAAATACAAAGCTTTGACTCCTCATGGATTTTATCAATTATTATTGAAAGCTTATCCAGAAATGGCTGAAAAGAACTGTTTCGGTGTCTGTATCTCACACCACAAACTATGTTCTTACTGCCTTCATTATGGAGCTCAACAGAAACTGATCCGTCTTGTTCAGAAGTATTAAGGTCATCTCTTAGATTATAACTTCAGGAATTTATGAAGAGTCCAATTTGGAGTGTTGGGAAATGTAATTAAAGTCAGGTAAGTAAAAATTGACAAAACTATGAGTTGAATGCCAGGTTTCTGAAAGGCAACAGATTTTCAATAGATGATCTAAAATACTGAGTATGTCTTGAAATTCATCAAATTTTAGCTGAGAGGTTCCTGATAATATAGTGAAGGAAAGAGAGCAACTTGTCAGATAAACAAGAAGATAGTCCTCTATATTCCCCGCCCTACATACCAACTATATACCAAGTTTCAAGATATTGTCATGTTTTTGAAGTTCTGCTGCAAGAAACCAACCCTACCATAAACCCACCGGACCTTTGGTCCAGGTGAGCTAAAAATTAAAATTTCACATTTCTTAGTATCAAAAGGCACATACATATTACTTCATCAACACATATACCAACTTTCAATCCCAAACCACTCATAGTTTTCAAGTTCTGCTCTGATAACCAAACCTACCCGAGAGACTAAGTCTGAAATTGTTTCCATGGAAACATCTCATCTCATCATCTCTAGCCGCTTTATCCTTCTACAGGGTCGCAGGCAAGCTGGAGCCTATCCCAGCTGACTACGGGCGAAAGGCAGGGTACACCCTGGACAAGTCACCAGGTCATCACAGGGCTGACACATAGACACAGACAACCATTCACACTCACATTCACACCTACGGTCAATTTAGAGTCACCAGTTAACCTAACCTGCATGTCTTTGGACTGTGGGGGAAACCGGAGCACCCGGAGGAAACCCACGCGGACACGGGGAGAACATGCAAACTCCACACAGAAAGGCCCTCGCCGGCCCTGGGGCTCGAACCCAGGACCTTCTTGCTGTGAGGCGACAGTGCTAACCACTACACCACCGTGCCGCCCTCCATGGAAACATGAAAAATTAAAATTTCTCAAATGTCTTAGTATGAAAAGGCACATCTACATCACCTTGTTAACAAGTATACCAAGTTTCAGATCCGTATCATGAATAGTTTTGGATATATGCTCCAGAAACAAACATTGCTCAAAGTCAAAATCTATTACTATGTAAAAATTTGAAAAATACTTTTTTCCAAAAATCGAAAATATCAAAAGGCACCAGTTCACATGTTGCTTGATACGTATACAAATTTCATGAAGAGATCTTCAGTAGTTTTAAAGATATGGCCCAGAAACGAAAATGTGACCAGACGGACGGATGGATGGACAGAACCTGTTTCTATATCCTTCTCCAACCTTCATTTGGGTGGGGAATAATTACGAAGTTCTTGAGAAGAATAAAATTCATGTGGGGAATAGTACAGTACCTAGAATTAATATGACGAGTATTCGCATCAGGATTGAAATAATTTAGGTTTGGTGATAATTCTAATCATAATTAATCTAATATTTATAAGCAGTAATAACGTCCGCTTGATTCACGCACAATTATACTGACAAAGTTAAGGTCAAACAGAAAAAGACGTCATGATACAACACTAAAGATGGAAGTATTTTGTGTGTACAGAATGCTGAGGGAAAAGGGAGGAAAAGAAAAAAATGGCTGAATGTGAAAGCTGTTTGGAGTGGTTCCATCAGGAATGTGAAGCGACCCCAGGGCCTGTTTTTCACGATGGGGGGCAGCAACTGCAGAATCTAAAGGGGATGAGGTGCAGTGGGTGAAGACGGACCACCAAAAGCAAGATTTTGTTCATTAACTTGGTTATTAATGCATAAACATTTGATTATTTTTCTTTCTTTCGCCTCGACTGTCGTGACATGCGTGGATTAAATGTACATTATCCTCGATGCGTCAAGTTGGAGCTTAATCTTATTTTCATGTAATAAAAAAGGGCTTCATATTTAACAACAAATGCACTGGACTTGGAAAACTGATCTACATTCCTCGCACAATTTATTAATACATCAGCGCCATCTTTTAAACTTGAATGGTCTTCAGAAGTCACAAATCTAAGCTTGAAGGTTGATTTTATAGACATGGTATCTACATTTTAAGCTGGGATTTTATAAAGCTCATGAGCGGACATCGTTACTGCTGAGAATTATGGCGATGACATGATCAATCTCAGAATTCCAGACATGATAAAAGTACAACACTTATTCAGAAGGTCATTAAAGGAACCGCCTCGATCCAAACACAGTGAGGAGAAATCCTGTTCCTCAATAAAAATCAAGAAAGGTTCTCTGAAATGTTACTACGGCTACAGAAGGACTCTGAGTCCAACACACACACACACACGTTATCCTCTTCATGTTTATCTAAACCTTTTCCTGTGTAGATATAATTATACTGAGCATAAATTCATACAGAGACTGTGTGTGTGTGTGTGTGTGTGTGTGTGTGTGTGTGTGTGTGAGAGAGAGAGAGAGAGAGAGAGAAAATAAGAGTACTGAATAACAAAGGTATATAAAAAACTAATGTTTATAAGTTATTTTAAAATGGAAAACTGTGTGAATAATAATGTAAAGTGTCAGAACACTGTTGTGATGTAGGAATTAAAACATGCTGTACATTTCTCTGAACAGTAGGTGTCGCTAGTGAACTCTGTTGAATGAGACTCCGAGTCATGAATCTTTTCGTGAATCACAACCACTGAGCTCTATATAAAACCTGGAGGGCTCCGAACCCATTCCCCTCTGTAGAGACGAGTGAAGCCATCTGGATGCCATCTTACCACTCACATCGCGTGGATTTGGTTTGTGTGTTAAACCGTCATCTCATCTCATCTCATTATCTCTAGCCGCTTTATCCTGTTCTACAGGGTCGCAGGCAAGCTGGAGCCTATCCCAGCTGACTACGGGCGAAAGGCGGGGTACACCCTGGACAAGTCGCCAGGTCATCACAGGGCTGACACATAGACACAGACAACCATTCACACTCACTTTCACACCTACGCTCAATTTAGAGTCACCAGTTAACCTAACCTGCATGTCTTTGGACTGTGGGGGAAACCGGAGCACCCGGAGGAAACCCACGCGGACACGGGAAGAACATGCAAACTCCGCACAGAAAGGCCCTCGTCGGTCACGGGGCTCGAACCCGGACCTTCTTGCTGTGAGGCAACAGCGCTAACCACTACACCACCGTGCCGCCATGAGAGATGATAATAATAATAATAATAATAACACAAAAGGCTGTACAATACTTCCTTTCTATTTAGGACAGCTGTTGAAACAGGATTATTTTCTCATGTTATTTGCCATTTTCACTTCATTCTCACAGTCATGTCTTAACAGTATTTATTCATCACATAATTCACTGTCATTTTAGACACAAACGATTCAATTTTGATGCTTTGTCTTTTTAAGACGACACAGTGTTTAGCAAATGGGGTAACTTTTAACGTGGTAAACAAATGTAATAAGAAATACAGCGTCTGACAGTATGGATGCCGGATGCACCGTCTGGCCAAATGCTTCAGTGAGATGACGACTGGACTGAACCCACACTCCACAAGCAGTTAACAAAACTCATCTTGCATAGGCGTGAATTATTTTATTTTCCAATGCATACATCATTCATAATTCTGATTAAAGTTGCATTTGTTAACCACATTAAAAGTTACCCCATTTGCTGAACAGTGCGTGGACTTAAAAAGAAAAAGCTTCATTCTCACATGTTTTAACAGTATTTATTGGTCTCAATTTTGCTAATTGAATCTTTTTGTGTCTAAAATGTGACCAATAAATACTGTTAAAACAGAGGGGAATGGGTTCGGAGCCCTCCAGATTTTGTGTCGAGCTGAGGCCTCTTTCGTCATCAGTCACATGGTTTTGTCTGCCACGCCCCCTTCTACTCCATTGGCGCTTCGGAGCCTCACGACAGACAGGTGTCTCACACACACTTCTTATAAATCCTGTGATTAACATCTAACCTGTGGATATTTTATTGTTTTAGATTTCTGTTATCTGACTCTGGATCCAAACACAGTAAATCCTGAACTCATTCTGTCTGAGAAGAACAGAGCGGTGACACTCAGTGAGACAGAACAGAGATACTCTGATCATCCAGAGAGATTTGACTCCTTGTGGCAGGTGTTGTGTAAGGAGAGTGTGTGTGGACGCTGTTACTGGGAGGTGGAGTGGAGGGGTGATGTGGAAATATCAGTCTCATATAAAGAGATCAGCAGGAAAGGTTATGAGTGTGCGTTTGGACGCAACAGTCAGTCCTGGAGTCTGCGGTGTTTTCCTTCCTTTGTCTCTTTCCGACACAACAACATTAAGACTAAGCTCCGAGGTCGATCATCCTCCAGAATAGGAGTGTATGTGGATCACAGTGCAGGAACTCTGTCCTTCTACAGCGTCTCTGACACGATGAGGCTCCTCCACAGAGTCCACACCACATTCACTCAGCCTCTATACACTGGGGTCTGGATGTGGGATTCTGACTCATCTGTGAGGTTTTGTGATCCGATGAAAAAATGAAATGTTGGTAAAAGTTGAAATGTTAATGTCACTTCAGAATCCTGTTCCTAAGAGAGAGAGAGAGAGAGAGAGAGAGAGATGTGTTCATTGCTCACTGAAAGGAATAGAAAATGTAAAGTAAATACATGCATGGGTTGGTAGCTTGTAATATTGAGAGCCTGTAAGAAAAGTTTCAGGCATGTTTGACCATTTCTAAGAAAGTTGTGAGCGTTTTTGTATCGCTGCTCTAATGCCACCAGGAGGCCGCCATGTTGCCTGTTGGAAGGGCGATGCGTGACGTCATTTGGGCGCAAGGCTGAGTGTAGCTCTTCAGTACTGAAGGAGCAAAGCGAAAGGTCTGCTAAGGTGAGAATGTTGATTTTTTCACTATACATCTGAAATAGTGTATTAATGAGCTGCAACCCTGCCTTTTGGACAAACCTGAACTCTTTACCTGTAAAACGAGGCTGAAACTGCGTTATACTACTCGTTAGCACGCTTAGCATGCTCTCGACTCATTCATGAAAAACTTCATCAAGACGTCCCCAGGCTAGCCGACCGTATTTACCGTGGTAGACAGTCCAACTCCCGCAGCAACGCAGAAAGAGGGTAAACAAGCACTGCTTTACTATACAGGATTCATCTGAACATTACAGCAGGATGCACTTGTACGAGAAAAGGCAGAAATATTGCCAGAAACCCCCGAGCTGCTGGTATGGGATGGATTTATCTGGTAAAATTCATACATGTAAAGGATACAGTATAAATAGCACCGAGGACAACACAAAGTATAAAATACACTTATTTCCAATGTGGTCCTCTTGATGACAGCAGGAAACAATAAAATATAACAGACAATAATAAATTGACAAAATTCTATCAACAATGATGAAAGTCATAAACAAAAATATGCTAACTGTAATTATCACAGAGTACAACTAGATTACAGAAATAGCACCAAAATGATTAGAAATTAGTTACACACACAAAACTGGGTTTGGAATTTACTCCATAAAATTTAAGAAACAGGTGAAACAGTTATCACGTGTTTGACGTCACTTACAATCCACGGCCGTATTCGATAAAATGGACCACAGCGCCAGCGACATTTCTTCACTGATTTCCTCGAGTATTTCAGATAATGACACGAATAACGATGAGGATCATGATAAACAAGCATTACCGTATCAATTAGTTAGACACAAGTGAACAATATTTATAGAGTTGTTTTAGTCAGTCATTACTGAGGCTTTTCTGAGAACACTGAATCAAAGCAAGACACCCAACAAACATCGAGCTGCTTAGCTGCATCAGCAATTATTACGTTTACGCCCAAAGGAACTCAAAATAACATCACGCTTAATAAAAACTTAGGGAAGCCATAAAGTGTTTTCTTACCCTTTGAATTTCTCTTTTGCGGACTACTGACCGTGTTGTCTCGTTTGTAAGCTTCAAGTCTTACTCGCTATGCGGAGCTTCCGTGTCTTGCACCCAAATGACGTCAGAATTGCCGGAAATGATCGGGGGGAATTTTCTGATTGGTTAAAATATTTTCAATGGCAGTATCCATGAACTCATCCATTCTGCATAGAAACTGACTTTCGGAGATGGAGATCTTTGTTGTGTGAGCTCCTAATTTTCAATTATTCACATGAATCGTTAGATTATGATATAAACTATCTTCATAATTGCATTTTAAAAATGGATTTTCTTTTCTTTTAAACTACCACTGGCAAGATTGTTCAAGTTTATATGCCCTGCAGGAAACACACACTGTTTCAAATCTCTTCAGTGAATCACGGGGTCATGGCATGCGGCTGGATTGTGAATGGACAGAGGATGGCAGGAGGAAGTGACGGATCAGGAAGTGAGCTGGGAGGAATGGATGAGGGCGGCTGGAAAGACGAAGGTTGGTGGACTGCAACTTTTAAAAATAGTCATAAACAAAGGAAGCGGAAGCAACGAGGGAAAAATGTGAGTGTTGAAGACATGGACAGTGATGAAAGCATGGGAGCTGCAGGGAAACAAGTTGAAGAGTATAAAGTGATAATTAAACTAACTCAAGAAGGAGCGGCATTCAGTGAGTGGGACCCGATTCAACTAACCAAAGCGATAAACAAACTGGTAGGTGATGTGAAGAGCCAAGATACTACGAAGTGGAGCACTTTTAGTTGTGTGCAGAGATAGTACTCAGCAAGGGAGGGCCATCAAACTGAACAAGAATTCCTCTTTATAATATTATCAATACAATCAGCATTTGTTACCGGATCAGAGATATTTTGAGCTAATCTTGGTCTAACATTAACAAAAAAATTATTAAAACTATTAGCAACTACATCCATGTTATAATTTTCGATATCTTTGTCTTTAAAGTATTTAGGGTAATGTATTTGTCCAGAGCCATCTTTAATAATACTATTTAATATATTCCATATTCCTTTAATATTATTTTTGCTCTTATCTATTAATTTGCCATAATGATCCTTCCTACATCTCCTTATGATACTCGTTAACTTGTTTTTATATTTTTTTATATTTATTTTCTGCCTCTTTGGTTCTTAATTTAATAAATTCTCTATATAGAGTTTTTTTTCTTCTCACAGGCATTTTGTAATCCCTTAGTAATCCAAGGTTGGTCATTATAGTTTTGTTTTGTATTATATTGCTTCAGTGGGCAATTCTTATCATATAATAATTTGAATATACTTAAAACGTTATCATATGCTCTATCAATGCTATTCTCTGTATAAACTGATTCCCAGTCTTGCAGTAATAAATCATTATTTAATGCAAACATGGCTTCCTCTGTCCTAAATCTTCTGTACTTAAGTTTATGGTCTGTCACATTTCTCTTGCAATTACAGTCATAAATTGTAAAAACTGGTAGATGATCACTGATATCATTGATTAATATTACACTTATAATGTTATCTATGTCACTGGTAAATATATTCTCTATTAAAGTAGCACTATGGTCAGTAATTCTGGTGGGTCTGGTAATTTTTGGGTGGAGACTCATACTGTACATGGTATTAATAAATTCCTCAGTCATACTGTGCTTATTAGGGTTCAACTGATCAATAGTAGTATCCCCACAAATGAAGATAACTTTTTTTTATTATCTACTGTAAATGTCTTTTCTACCCAGTCCTTAAACACCTCTATACTAGTTTCTGGCGCTCTATATATACAGCTAATTAATACATTTCTCATCTCATCTCATCTCATTATCTCTAGCCGCTTTATCCTTCTACAGGGTCGCAGGCAAGCTGGAGCCTATCCCAGCTGACTACGGGCGAAAGGCGGGGTACACCCTGGACAAGTCTAATACATTTCTACTTTTTTCAATATTAATTTCAATTGTTAAAAATTCTAATAAATGATCAATCACTGTTGTCATGCCCTCTATTAACTTATAATTCAAATTACAAATTACACCGCCACTCCTCCTCCACCTTTACTTTTCCTGTTTATACAACCCTGATTCCAAAAAAGTTGGGACAAAGTACAAATTGTAAATAAAAACAGAATGCAATGATGTGGAAGTTTCAAAATTCCATATTTTATTCAGAATAGAACATAGATGACATATCAAATGTTTAAACTGAGAAAATGTATCATTTAAAGAGAAAAATTAGGTGACTTTAAATTTCATGACAACAACACATCTCAAAAAAGTTGGGACAAGGCCATGTTTCCCACTGTGAGACATCCCCTTTTCTCTTTACAACAGTCTGTAAGCGTCTGGGGACTGAGGAGACAAGTTACTCAAGTTTAGGGATAGGAATGTTAACCCATTCTTGTCTAATGTAGGATTCTAGTTGCTCAACTGTCTTAGGTCTTTTTTGTCGTATCTCCCGTTTTATGATGCGCCAAATGTTTTCTATGGGTGAAAGATCTGGACTGCAGGCTGGCCAGTTCAGTACCCGGACCCTTCTTCTATGCAGCCATGATGCTGTAATTGATGCAGTATGTGGTTTAGCATTGTCATGTTGGAAAATGCAAGGTCTTCCCTGAAAGAGACGTCATCTGGATGGGAGCATATGTTGCTCTAGGTCTAGAACCTGGATATACCTTTCAGCATTGCTGTCTTTCCAGATGTGTAAGCTGCCCATGCCACATGCACTAATGCAACCCCATACCATCAGAGATGCAGGCTTCTGAACTGAGCGCTGATAACAACTTGGGTCGTCCTTCTCCTCTTTAGTCCGAATGACACGGCGTCCCTGATTTCCATAAAGAACTTCAAATTTTGATTCGTCTGACCACAGAACAGTTTTCCACTTTGCCACAATCAATTTTAAATGAGCCTTGGCCCAGAGAAGACATCTGCGCTTCTGGATCATGTTTAGATACGGCTTCTTCTCTGAACTATAGAGTTTTAGATGGCAACGGCAGATGGCACGGTGAATTGTGTTCACAGATAATGTTCTCTGGAAATATTCCTGAGCCCATTTTGTGATTTCCAATACAGAAGCATGCCTGTATGTGATGCAGTGCTGTCTAAGGGCCCGAAGATCACGGGCACCCAGTATGGTTTTCCGGCCTTGACCCTTACGCACAGAGATTCTTCCAGATTCTCTGAATCTTTTGATGATATTATGCACTGTAGATGATGTTCAAACTCTTTGCAATTTTACACTGTCAAACTCCTTTCTGATATTTCTCCACTGTTTGTCGGCACAGAATTAGGGGGATTGGTGATCCTCTTCCCATCTTTACTTCTGAGAGCCGCTGCCACTCCAAGATGCTCTTTTTATACCCAGTCATGTTAATGACCTATTGCCAATTGACCTAATGAGTTGCAATTTGGTCCTCCAGCTGTTCCTTTTTTGCACCTCTAACTTTTCCAGCCTCTTATTGCCCCTGTCCCAACTTTTTTGAGATGTGTTGCTGTCATGAAATTTCAAATGAGCCAATATTTGGCATGAAATTTCAAAATGTCTCACTTTCGACATTTGATATGTTGTCTATGTTCTATTGTGAATACAATATCAGTTTTTGAGATTTGTAAATTATTGCATTCCATTTTTATTTACAATTTGTACTTTGCCCCAACTTTTTTGGAATCGGGTTGTAGAATTAAATTCATATCCAGCCAGTTCGAAATCCACTCCTTTCTCCAGGTCAATCCAGGTCTCCGATATGGCAATTATGTTGAATGGATGAGTAAGACTTCAGTATTTCTTGATGTGGTGAAGTTGGTTGATTGAGGAAGTGAGGAAGTACGTACATCTATACGACTCCAGTTGTAGTCATTATAAAAAAAAAACAAAGTTCTAGTCATTATAAGTAACCGGAGGATCAACACTCCACTAACCACACCCACCAACTACTCCTAGCGACTTCGCGCCCCCTTGCGTTGTGCCGGTGAATAACATCGCGCACGCCTATAACTCCCCGCTCAACAATAAATTACAACTGTCTGCGAAAAGCTATCTGCGAAAGCCTTGTCGCAAGCCGAGGTGATTCTAGGGTCTGGTGGGGCCCCAAGCAGAAATCCCACCCCACACAACAGAAATTCACTAGGACAAACTCTTTATTTTAATAAAACATCAACAAATTCTAAGCAATATAGTTTTTTTTATTTCACAAGTTACAAATTGTGAAGTTACAAACACATGCAGTTCAATAAATCAACAACAAATTGTGAACAGTAATGTTTTTTTATTTCACACGCTACAAAAAGTGAAGTTACAAAAAGTTACAAATAGATGTCAGCATTTTCATAAATGTTTCATAAAAACAACAATTTGTGAGCAGCGTTTTCTATATTTATTAAGTTACTGTAAGTTTCTGTTCATTTTAACAGACAGTGCAAGGTAATTGCCAATTATATTAAAAAAAAAAATTTTTTAAAGGCTTTTAGCCTTTGTGTAAGGGATATCTTCACAGTATCTGTTTCCGGGCCTTGGCTTGTGCAAATGCGGTGACCATGTGTAGTACAGTCATTAAAATCAACAAAAGAAAAGTATGGCCATGCTAACGTGAGTGAAACTAGACTAGCACCATTATATAGCACTACATCACATTCATTATTATTTCGACTGACTTACCACTGTCTTGCTTTCTTCTCTCCTCTTCCTCTTTTTTTTTTCTTTTTACATTCCCGGGTGGATAGCTCCTCTTCATTTTCTTCTTGACGTCGTAATTAGAAGAATAGCTGGTTTATGTACGACAGGCACAATTTTCTATTTGCAGGTTAATACGCGCAATGACTTTTCAAAACGCAAGTGTCAAATCTCGACTCTCTTTCGCCACCTAGTGGATCAGGGGCCCCAAGCAGCTGCCTGCCTTGACTGGTGACAAGATGCGCCTCTGGTCGCAAGAGCATGCAGAGGCCCTTACGAGTCAGAACATTCAGCACCGCAACATGTTAATCTTATCATGCTCGTTATGTGCGTAGCAGATGTGCGTACAAACCAGCGATTAGAGAAGATCCAATCAGCTTTAGAGCTGGTCACGCTCCGGCATGTAATTGCAATAGATGTAATGCAATAGATGTCTCCTTTTTATCTAGTAAAGAGTATATATAGATTTGAGAACAAAGGGACGGTATGAGTGGTGTGCTGAACCCTTATCACTATGTGTCTGTTTCTGCAATAAACCTTCTTTAACTTACAAAAGGACGAGACTGGTGTTGGTGTTTGCCATTTTTCAACGACGTGTTGGAAAGATCTTCAGGAGCAGCATCAGGGTCATTTCTGACTTTAATTTTAGTATAATGTGTTAAATGGATGCGAACAAGAAGTCAGGAAATGAGATGAGAGGAGAAATTTTTTAATTTTTTTATTTTTAACTTTGATCAAAAACACTTCCACTGTTGAGGTATTTATAGATTTATTTTTTAGAATGTAATTGCACACCTTTTTCCCTTCTGCTTTTTCATTTTATCTTTGGGCATTTTTTGATCATTTTATTTTTACTGCTTGACCATTTTGTAGTTTATTAGATTATTATGGGTTCAGAATGGGATCAGAAATTTAAACATAATGTAAGTAAACTATGTGCAAACATTACAACAAATTCAATATAAAATGTTTTTAATCACAATTACAGAGAATGGATGGATGGATGGTCAGATCAATTAATCACTTCATAATCCTGTTCATGAGGGAGAGAGAGAGAGAGAGATGTGTTCATTGTTCACTTAAACTATCATTGGTAAGATAGTTCAAGTCTATACGCCCTGCAGGAAACACACACACACACACACACACACACACTGTTTCAAATCTCTTCACACTGAATGGCAATTTGCTAACATAGCCAGGCCCCTACTTACACATTACAAAAAAGCGGCTCTCTTTAAAGCCACGCCCACTCTCTCTGCCACACAGAACACAAACAGAAACAGGAAGTTCATTTCAGAGAAAACGAAACTCAGCAGAAAGTTCAGAGTCTCTCTCTCTCTCAGTACAGGAAAATGGCAGAGGCTGGTATTTCAGTAGATCAGTTATCAGTGGATCAGTTCAGCTGTCCAGTGTGTCTGGATCTCCTGAAGGATCCTGTAACTAATCCCTGTGGACACAGTTTCTGTAAGGTGTGTATTAATGGCTGCTGGGATCAGGAGGATGTGAAGGGCGTCTACAGCTGCCCCCAGTGCAGAGTGACTTTCACCCCAAGGCCTGTTCTGTGCAGGAACAACATGCTGGCTGAAGTGGTGGAGAAACTGAAGAAGACTGAACTCCAAGCTGCTTCTCCTGCTCGCTGTTACGCTGGACCTGGAGATGTGGAGTGTGATTTCTGCACTGGGAGAAAATACAAAGCCGTCAAGTCCTGTCTGGTGTGTCAGGCCTCCTATTGTGAAGCTCATCTTAAACCTCACTATCAGTCTCCTGCCTTTAAGAAACACAGGTTAGTTGACGCCTGTGCAGAGCTCCAAGAGAAGATCTGCTCTGAACACGACAAACTGATCGAGATCTTCTGTCATACTGACCAAAGCTTCATCTGTTATTTGTGTACAATGGATCAGCACAGAGGCCATGATACCATTGCAGCTAAAGCAGAAAGAAATGAAAAACAGGTGAGAACTGGACATCATTCTTCTTTTCCAAGTCATTTTATACAAATTCTATTTCTAATCTAATTTCTGTTCAGTGGATTTAATTGGTTCTCTGACTGTCATTCTCTGTGAAGTAAATTTTTATTTCCAGTCAAACAGTAATCTGTAAAGAAATGTTAAAGAGGTCAGACCAGTCAGTCTGCTTTAAACAGCCAACACCCAACAAGCTTCTTCGAGCATTTTACAGCTAAAGTGCTCACGTGACTGTGTTAAAGCTCTGTAACTGGATATCATATTTCATAACATTTAATGATCTACATTAAAAAAAAATCTTTATCTTTCTGAATGTGAGTGGATTTGTGGTCCGTTTCTGAGAACTTCTTTGGGATGAATGATCCCAATTCTGGAAAGTTCAAATCTCTGCAGAGATTTTGGTCAAAACTCGGCGTTAATGTCAACATTCACTAGATTGATGAAGTTCAATCCCAATGTTCACTGATGGTTCCTTTAATCCGGTGGAATTGGGTGTGGTTTTGAATGTACACACAGCACCTTAAAGAAGTAAACCTGAACAAATAAATAACTCCCATGAATCCAGATGTGCACTGTGCATGTCTCCCCCCTCTAAACTCACTGAGAAATAAAAGGGAACAGTGATGACGCGCACTGCTCTCAGATCAGTCTTCTTCTTCTGTCAGGTTTTATGGCAGTTTACAAGCAAAGTGTATTACCGCCATCTACTGGACTGAGGTGCAATCAAATGGATGTCATTTCAAAGAAAAAAATTGAATAAAAAGGAAAAACAACAAACTAAATCCTATTTGCTAATTTTGTTTCTTTGATAAATGTTATCATAGCACAAGTGATGTTTTCTGATCTCGGCTCACCTAATAAGGTGTCTAAAGAAAAGGCTTTCTTGACTGCGTTCACTTCCCTCTTCAGTTTTTCTCTGTCTGTAGAATTTTAAGCACCTTGAAAGAACATGATCTACATCCTCTCTCACTCCACAAAGTTCACATTTTCCAGATGGATGTTTGTTCACAACATATAAGCTGTTATTTAATCCAGTATGGCCTATTCTCAGTCTTGTAAACCAAACCTCCTCCTGTCTGTTTGGGTAACTCGGTTTGCTACTTGAGAGATCTTTTTGTATATTATACAAGTGTCTACCTTTCTTCTCCTTATCCCATTCAGCTTGCCATATGTTAACTCTGTTTAATGAGTACCTTAAAGTGCATATCACGGGTAAATTCAGGAGCGAGATCAATGTAATTCTCCTATTTTATATTAAACTTTGGTCAAATATCTGTAACATTCTGCATTTTTTTTTACCTTGCGCAATACCAAAAAAATTAAGTTGAAATCAAGTTAAGGTGAATTGGTCTGCCTCTGAAAAAAACTTGGCATTTGAATTTCCCGGCAAACATTGATTTTCGTGACGTCATCTGCGGGACGCCTCCCTCTGAATCCTACATCAGGGCTGGTTTGTTTCTGAGAAGACAACCTGGTGGTTTTCTGCAAATTTCTTCAACGTTATCACGTAATTATTAAAATGGTTCAGAGATGTATCATAGGAGGGTGTAGCAACACCAATCTTGATGGGATTAGTACTCATTGTTTTCCAAAAGACCGGACAATGAGAGAGAAATGGGAGCGCTTGGTCTACACAGGCTGTGCACTGAAACTGCACAAGCTCTCACATCCTGCCAGCGCTTCTGCAGGTGACGTCAGGATTCTGTCTCCAGACTCCCTTGGGATTTTTCCAGACTTTTTTTTTTTTCTGCTGTAGACAGATGGCCTTGTGCAAAATTACCCTTCTGGATGAGTGTGTAAAGGGACATACTTTCATATTAAAAAAACTTAATTGGTCCAGAATATGCACTTTAACTTCTGATCTACTGAGTGGAATACTTAACTGAACCTCCTCTTCTTTGGTTGCCTCTTTTGCCAGCTTGTCTGCTTCCTCATTGCCACCAACTCCTTTATGGGCTGGAACCCATACAAACTGGATTGATATTCTCTGTTGACTGATTGCAAATAAGATATTAATTTCATTCAATAAGTCCTGTCAGCATGACGATTCTCCACTTTGAACGGATGTGAGAGATGACATAGAATTGGAACAAATAACTGCTTTAGGGGGCCTAGTTTCTTCTATCCACTGTAATGCAATGATAATGGCTGTCATTTCAGCTGCAAATATAGACAGATGATCTGATGTTCTCTTTTTAATAGAGATTTTGTAATCAGGGATATAAATTGCAATACCTGTTTTACCCTCTGAATCTTTAGATGCATTTATATAAACCTGTGTTGTATTATAGTACCTACTTCCTAAATATTGCTCTACGTTCTGATCCACTCCTCCAGATTTAGCTATCTCTTTGGTTTCCTTGATCATCGTAGGGGAGCAAAACAACCAAGGTGGAGTTGTTAGCAGGGGCACAGTCTTACTACAAATGATATCATCTATTCCCAATTGACTTGCTAATTTGTTACCATCCCATCCAAAGCTACGAATCTGTGATCTACCATACTCCCAACACTCATTCAGAACTTTTTCAGTAGGGTGTGATGCCTCATGTCCATTTAAATTAATCCAGTAAGCCATACTCAACTTAAGATGTCTGAGGCTTAAGGGCATTTCTCCTGATTCTACTTGCAACGCTGGTATGGAAGAAGTTCTAAATGCACCACAACATGTCCTGAGACTTTCAGCCTGCATTCTATTGAGTTCATTAAGCAATGTCTTAGATGCTGAAAGATACACAATACAGCCATAATCTGAAACTGATCTTATCAGTGCAATATAAATTATATTAAGGGACATCCCTGAGGCTCCCCAGTTGTACCCTGATAAACATTTCAAAACATTAATGCCCTTTTTGCATTTCTCAGTTATTTTCTGAATATGTTCCTTAAATGTTAACTTGACATCAAACCAAACTCCCAAGTACCTAACAATATTAACTTGCTCTAAGGACTGGTTATACAACTTAAGCTCTAGTGTGGGACTTACTCTTTTCTTTGAAAAACAAATAAATTGAGTCTTTTCTACAGACAATTGAAAACCCCACTCACGTGCCCATTTTTCTACCTTGTTGATAGCTAATTGCATTTTAGTTCTAATATCAATATTTCGTCCTTTTATCCACAAAGCTCCATCATCAGCATATAATGCTCTATTGATTCTAATGTCATCTATTTTATTAAAAACATCATTAATGATAATGTTGAACAGTACTGGACTGCATACACTACCTTGAGATGTTCCATTTTCTATTGAATCGATGTTAGAGAAGTTAACCCCAACTCTTACTTCTATTGTTCTGTCCTTGAGGAAGTCTCTAATCCAGTTAAACATCTTACCACCAATACCCATCCTATTCAGTTTAATTAACAACCCCGCCTTCCATAGCATATCATGCGCGTTCTCTCTATCAAAGAATGTTGCTAAAACTGATTCGTTATTGACTTGTGCTTTCCTTATTTCATTTTCTAAACATACAATAGGGTCCATTGTAGTACGTCCACTACGGAACCCGCTCTGGTGTGGGGAGACAAGACCTCTTTTGTTCAGTTTCATATACTAGCCTTCTAGTGATCATTCTTTCCATAATCTTACATAAATTAGATGTTAATGCTATTGGCCTATAACTTCAGTTTTATCCTTCCCTGGTTTTCCAATCGGAACCACTACAGAATGTTTCCAACACAAAGGCAATCTACCTTGCTCCCAAATCTTATTAAAAAGACTTAAAATTACAGATTTAGCCACATCATTGACTTCATTAATCATTTTATAACATATACCATCTTTCCCTGGTGAAGTGTTCCTAACCTCATCTAACGCTCTCCTAAGCTCAAATAATGTAAAATCCTTACAATTCATCATCAGTTAAGTTCTGTGAACTATGAACCTTAACAAAACTTTTCGCAAGCATCTCTGCTTTCTCTTGATTAGTTACTGCCTCCACATCATTGTTTTTAATCACAGGTAAGGAAAACTCCCTTCTAATGCCTCCCATCTTTTTAATCACGCTCCAAATATCATCGCCTTTGACTTCCGCCCTATTTTAGAACAGAAATCACGCCAATATTTCCTTTTAGCTTCTCTTATAATTCTTTAAACCTTTTGAATGTGATTTTTTTTTTTTTGTATTCCATTAAATTGGTATAGGAATGGTTTGATTGAACAATTTTGAAAGCTTTATTTCTAGCTTTAATTGCTTCCTTACAATCATCTCACCACCAAGGTACCATTCTCTTTTTCCTCATCCCAGAAGATTTGCCAAGAACCTCTTCTGCTGACTCATAATTTATTTGTAATGATTGAGTTTAACTCAGGGCGGCACGGTGGTGTAGTGGTTAGCGCTGTCGCCTCACAGCAAGAAGGTCCGGGTTCGAGCACCGTGGCCGGCGAGGGCCTTTCTGTGCGGAGTTTGCATGTTCTCCCCGTGTCCGCGTGGGTTTCCTCCGGGTGCTCCGGTTTCCCCCACAGTCCAAAGACATGCAGGTTAGTTTAACTGGTGACTCTAAATTGACCGTAGGTGTGAATGTGAGTGTGAATGGTTGTCTGTGTCTATGTGTCAGCCCTGTGATGACTTGGTGACTTGTCCAGGGTGTACCCCGCCTTTCGCCCGTAGTCAGCTGGGATAGGCTCCAGCTTGCCTGCGACCCTGTAGAACAGGATAAAGTGGCTAGAGATAATGAGATGAGATGAGACATACCATCTAGCATCTCTCTCAAGATTCTTTTACCAGGGTTATAAAAGTTAATCATTTTAATCTTAGTTTTACCGACCCAAATCTCAACCAGAACTGCTTCAACCTCTTTATCTATATTTAAAGCTCTGTAATTAATCCCCTGCTGAATAAATGTGGCCACTCCACCTCCTGCAGTATCCCTGTCTTTACGCACTGCTAGGTATCCATATATTATTAAATCAAGTGATGGTTTTAACCAGGTTTCCTGGATACAGATAATGTTTGGTTTAACAACTTGTTCCTCAATAAAATGTTTTAGTTCCTGACCATTAGCAATTAAGCTCCTGGCATTCCACTGTAGAATAGATAAAGTCATTATTAACTGCCACATGGTGCTTGACTATCAGATACCCCTAATACCATATTGTGAATGGAATCAACTGACAATTCATGAATCTCTAGATAATTTTCCACTGCTTTTTAAATTATTTTAATTCTATCAATTCTACTTGCTACTTGGGCTGAGCAATTAACCACTTCCACCATAAAAGCAATGAATTTTTTCTTCTCCACAATTAAAGTCTCTTCAGTTACTTTACAGCATTTCAGAGTCATTTGAGTTTGACTCGGGGGTAAAACTACAGGAGTCATACTTCCTTTAACCCTTGATTTTACTTGGTTTTCTTTGTCAACCTTTTTAATTGCTTCGGCATAAGTAACGCTCTCTTTCACCTTAACACTTTGCACTTGAATTGCTCTTTTATACATCTCGCACCCTTTATAGGCCGCACTGTGTTCACCTCCACAGTTACAGTGCTTGATTTTTGTTCCTTCCTCACATTTACCATATTCATGTTCACCTCCACATCTAGCACACCTAGGTTTTGACTTGCACACAGAAGAAATGTGTCCATATCGCTGACATTTAAAGCATCTAATTGGTGGTAATTCCATTTACTTGACTTATCTTCACCTTCCCTTTTATAGTACTCTCACTGTCATTCTCTTCTGAAAACTCCTCCAAATCATTAGTTTCACACTCATCTAGAACTCCTTTCAATCCATGATCGCACCCCAGTCCACCAAACGCCAGTTGCAATGAATCTGGCGGCTCTTTCGCATTCCCGGAAGCACTCATCGCGTTTTTTCTCAGATCATTCTGTCTGTGAATCCCATTGAAAGTCACAGCTGCCTTTTGAACAGTTTCACTCCAGAGAATATTGCTGAACTACCTTGATGTTTCTGTCACACAAATAACATTGAAATAACAATTAGTTGACATTTTCACAGAAAACTAAACTTGTATCATAAGTGGTGCAAACATATGAAGATAGAAGTTACTTCATTTTGGGTGTCTTTTAATTTTAGTTAGTTCTAGAGGCGATATTTCTAGTTTTCATCGAAATGTTTTTATTGACTTGTTTAGTTTGTTTTTTTTCTTTTTGGCTATAATTGTGTAGAAGATGATGAAATGTATTTAAAATGTTTTTTATTTGTTCTCAGAATGAGCTAAAGGAGGAGCAGATGAAATCCCAGCAGAGGATCCAGGAGAAGCAGAAGGAGGTGCAGGAGCTGAAACAGACTGTGGACACTATTAAGGTGAGGAGTGAAGAGTCGCTGTGTTTCAGTTAACCTGCTTAAAGGAGATACGCAGAACCATGGCCTCATTTTTTGTTCATAAATGCCTTGAGACCCCAAGAATGGCACAGGAATAGTTTTAAGCGTTAACAATAAATCTAATATCGTAATATTTATGATTAAAATGATTTCATATAGGTAGCGGCCTGAGTGAATGACCTTGACGTCTGTAACGTCACAGCAGGAAGGCTATCGGTCCCATTGCCATTTCCGCTATACTAAAACACAGAGGTAACTGCAACTTCCAGCTTCCGTTTTGAGCTAATTTATCGCCATGCCATGTAGATGTGTTGCTGGCCGGTGCAGCAACATGACAGAAGGTGGATTTATGTTGCATTCATGGCCCAAAAATGTTCAAACTGCAAAGATTTGGATGCATTTTGCGAGAAGTTCACAGGCATATTGGGCGCCTACGAAGTGGTCTCTCCTCTGCTCTGCACATTTTACTGAAGACTCGTACGAAACCTCTGATCTGTTGAGGAGCGTTGGCTATAAGCCAGTTTTGAAAGAGGGTGCAGTACCAACAATTAAATAAAACTATGAGAAAAGGAAAAATAAAAAAAATAATAATTTCCTTTAAAAAAGGAAAGTAAGTTCAGTGGCACCAGCTCTCCCACAGTTTGAGCCGAAGGTTGTTGGTAAAACCCAGGATGGAACGGGACGTGACCTATCGCTCAGGCAGCAACCTCCCAGCGGTTGTTTCTAAAACCGGCGATGTCCCATCCCGGGTTTTAGTAATTGCCTGAGCCGAGCAGTAATGGTGGAGTACTCAGTATGGAGAAAATGGAGAATGAATGGAGCAGCCCTCTGATTTCTAAACTGGATATTGTTGCCATCTCGCCCTTACATGGAAGAAGCGAATGAATGGAGAACTGAATGAACAACTGAACGTTAGATTGTTTCAAAACAATCGGCCACAAGATCGGCCTTCAAGAAGCGAGAACACAGACGGGTAAGCTCCGACTGTCATTTGGATACAAAACAACAAAAACAACACGTTTTACCTGCATTTAGATTAATACATGTAACTTGTATTGTGTATTTAAGTTACCGGTCTAAGATTTATTTAATTTGCTTCAGAATGTGATTGTCTCAGTTCATCTGATTATTTAATGAGCCTTTTACGTTTTATCAGTGAAAATAGATGCATGTGGGTGGCACGGTGGTGTAGTGGTTAGCGCTGTCGCCTCACAGCAAGAAGGTCCGGGTTCGAGCCCCGTGGCCGGCGAGGGCCTTTCTGTGCGGAATTTGCATGTTCTCCCCGTGTCTGCGTGGGTTTCCTCCGGGTGCTCCGGTTTCCCCCACAGTCCAAAGACATGCAGGTTAGGTTAACTGGTGACTCTAAATTGAGCGTAGGTGTGAATGTGAGTGTGAATGGTTGTTTGTGTCTATGTGTCAGCCCTGTGATGACCTGGCGACTTGTCCAGGGTGTACCCCTGGACAAGCGGCTAGAGATAATGAGATGAGAATGAATAGATGCATGTGCATGTATGTTGCATAAGTTATAACACCTATCCTGTTTTAATGAGTCAACCCACAATCAATGAAGTCAAATCAGTCTTAGTTGAGCAAGTCGGTAACGGTATTTCTTACTTTCACCATAAATTTTTATTTATATGACTTTGGTCTATAGCTGTCAAAGGCCTCGGCCTTAAAACCGGTTCCCGCAGTGACGTCACGCGCTCAGGGCTGGCTGGCTCAGCGGGGCAGCTCCAATGCCAAATTTGCGGTCGAGTTTAACTCTCAAAAAAATATTTTTTGATTCCTATTTATGCAGCGTACAAGAGTCAAGGATGGAGATACTATGCACTCAGATATGTATTTAAAAATAAAGGTTCTGCGTATCTCCTTAAAATAATGAACTAAAAAAACAAGGAATGAAAACCCGGGGTTTAACAAAAACAACTCGAATATCTCTTGAGAGAGTTTATTTTTACAGAGTATCCGATTAGACCTCCATTGTGTGTGTGTGTGTGTGTGTGTGTGTGTGTGTGTGTGTGTGTGTGTACTAACAGAAGCGTTCACAGGCAGCAGTAGATGACAGTGAGAGGATCTTTACTGAGATGATCAGCTCCATGGAGAAAAAGCGCTCGGAGGTGACGGAGCTGATCAGAGCTCAGGAGAAAGCTGAACTGAATCAAGCTGAGCGACTCCTGAAGCAACTGGAGCAGGAGATTGCTGATCTTCAGAGGAGAGTCACTGAGCTGAAGCAGCTTTCACACACACACGATCACATCCACTTCCTCCAGGTAACACTCACTGTCTGATCTACAGAGGGCGCTGTTCCTCACAAAGTTTCCTCCTAAAAGCTCATTACAGCAACAATAAATGTTCCTGTCTGAGATCCCAAGTGTGTCTTTGGTCTGATTCAGTCTGAGATTCATTCGTTCCTCTCCTACACTTTTCTCCTTCTCTATTCTGTTTCCTCTCTGTAGAGTTTCCCGTCTCTCTGTGTTTCTCCTGGATGTGACGACTCACCCAGCTTCACTGTCAATCAACATCTCTCATTTGATGGAGTGAGGAAATCTCTCTCAGATCTGAAAAAACGAGTCGAGGAAATCTGTGAGGAGGAATTCAATGTAATCCATCCACAAGGTAAACAAACAAACATTTGTTCTGTATCACAGTAAAGAGAGCCATACAATTAATGTAATGGAAATAAAACGTAACCAGGAACAAAACCGCATTAAATCACAAAGCATTAGTATTAAGGCCAATTTATGCTGACAACCCAGTCCTCGCAGATGGCGTCGCAGATGGCGTCTGCGAAGCCCCCCCCCCTTCGCAGACGCTCTGCGTGCACCTCCCAAAAATTGTGACCACCCAGACAGCCTCGCAGATGAGGGCTCTGATTGGTCCACTCTACATCCGCTGTACACGCACTTCCACTTCCCTACTTTCCCGGTTTGTTTTGTTTTCACGGCCGCCATTTTTAAAAACACAAGTGAAGATGGAGCAGCATGAAGAGCAGTTGATCAAGGAAGTGAGGAAGTACGTACATCTATACGACTCCAGTTCTAGTCATTATCAGTAACCGGAGGATAAACACTCCACTAACCACACCCACCAACTACTCCTAGCGATTTCGCGACTTCGCGCCCCCTTGCGTTGTGGTGGTGAATAACATCGCGCACGCCTATTGCTCCCCGCTCAACGATAAATTACAACTGTCTGCGAAAAGCTATCTGCGAAAGCCTTGTCTCAAGAGCATGCAGAGGCCCTTAGCCTCAGAAATTCATCTCATCTCATTATCTCTAGCCGCTTTATCCTGTTCTACAGGGTCGCAGGCAAGCTGGAGCCTATCCCAGCTGACTACGGGTGAAAGGCGGGGTTCACCCTGGACAAGTCGCCAGGTCATCACAGGGCTGACACATAGACACAGACAACCATTCACACTCACATTCACACCAACGCTCAATTTAGAGTCACCAGTTAACCTAACCTGCATGTCTTTGGACTGTGGGGGAAACCGGAGCACCCGGAGGAAACCCACGAGGACACGGGGAGAACATGCAAACTCCGCACAGAAAGGCCCTCGCCGGCCACGGGGCTCGAACCTGGACCTTCTCGCTGTGAGGCGACAGCACTAACCACTACACCACCGTGCCGCCTGCCTCAGAAATTACATGTGCAAATTACAAATAAATTTCCCAGATAAACAGGACCTTAATCACAAATCCACAAACTAATCTTATTGAACTTTACACATAACAAATATGATGAACATTAGATCAGAACCGAGGCCTTAATTCCTCCATAAAATCCATCAGAAAGTAAAAACACACACATTGTCAGAGCTTCAGCTGGGAAAAGTTTTTTGCTTCTTGTGATTCTTACATTCAAATGCTGCACAGTGTGATGACATTTTGGCCGATCTCTAAATCGTGTCTGACTGAGAGCAGTGAGGAATCTAATTTTTCATTTTCATGATTTAAACTGTTTTCGTGTCATTTTTCAGTCTCCATTTTGTCTCTGTGTCTCTACAGCTGCAGCAGTTCACATGATTTTACCCTCAAAACCAAAGAGCAGAGAAGATTTCCTGCAGTGTAGGTGTAAAACACACACACACACACACACACACACACACACACACACACACACACACACACACACACTCTTCAACTCAGAGGAGGACCGCCCACATGATGGTCTTTCTTTTGACCTACAACACACAGAATGTGTATCAATAATAGTTTATTTATATCACACACACAAATCTAATACATACGAAGGATAAAATTCTGCCTAGAAATAACTAGTAATCTAATCTCACGAGGCAGAAAAAAATAATGGATTACTGTTAGAAAGAAGAAAGCTAGTTGCACAGAGGCACAATGATAAAATACAATATTTCAACAAATGCAATAAAACAATTAAAAGAGGGAAAGAATGAAATGACAGTGTGAGGAAAAGAGAAAGGAATGCTGATCTGAAGCGATAATCGTACTTTTGAAAGAACGCTTGAAATTGCTGAAGCTAAGACTCTGGAAAGATTCATCAATACTGTTCCAGAGAGCAGCAGCTTTGAAGCGAATATTAAACTTGCCATCGTTAGTTCTGGCTGAAGGAACACAAAATGAAGATCTCGAAGCCAGTCAAGTTTTATACTTGTGCCTTGATGCTAAAAGTGTCAAAAAGTTATCAAAGGCAGGCACCAAATAAACTAGAATGAAATTTAAACATAAAAATACTGTTTAAGTAATCTATAAAATCAGAGAATTTCATTATCTCCAGCTTTTTAAAAATAGGAGGTGTGTGTTCATTAAAAGAAGCTAAATTAATAATTCTGACAGCTTTCTTCTGGAGTCCAGTTTTCGGTCGAAGGGTAGCCTCATAAGTATTACCCCAAACTGTAACACCATATATTAAAAAAGAATAAATAAGAGAGTAGTACAGCTGAGTTAGAATACTTTGAGAAACATAGTGATGAAGCTCAGCAATAATTCCAAAGCCTCTGGAGATTTTCTTGCTCTACTGGTGGATGTGTTTCCTCCTGATGAGGTGAGAGTAGAAAACTACTCCAAGATCCCTGATGTGGTTCTTCTGTTTAATCGGCTTATCATTAATTTTCAGGAAATGGTTCTGCTCAGTTTCTTTTGGGGTGGATTAAAAAAGAACAAAATTTGTTTTGTCGACATTCAGAGAGAATTTATTTGCACAAAGCCACGCGATGATATCAGAATTACTTTATTAATCCCCGGAGGGAAATTCAAATTTGCAACCAAGCTCCCGAATATTGACCAATTCAGACTTTACCCTGGCTTCTAGAGAATCTAAAGATGAATCTGCCAGAAATAAATTTGAGTCACCTGCAAAAAGATGAAAATCAAATATATTGGAGCAGCTCATAAAATCATTTATGTATAAGAGAAATAGAAGGGGGCCATGATGTGAACCCTGTGGTACTCCACATGAAATTGGTAAAGAGCTGGATGAAATATTACCGATTGAAACAAACTGATGTCTATTTGATAGATATGAGGCAAACCAATCATGGACAATCCCACGGATGCCATAAGAATATAATTTTTCTTAAAAAAAATCATGATCTATGGCATCAACGGCTTTACTCAGACAAAGAATGATACCACAGGAAAATTTGCCATCTTCAATTGCTCTTTGGATTTTATCAGTGATTTAGTAAAAGTGCATGTTCTGTAGATGTGTTGTCACGGAAAAGAAACTGATCAGAATATATTAAATCAAACTTCTCTCGATATGTATTCAGCCTATTTTACATGAGTTTTTCTAAGATTTTTGATAGACCAATTTCTCTTTTGCCAATTTTTATGATAAGAAGTTAACAGTTGAGCTCCTGCTTTAAACACGGGTCTGACACGAGCAAGTTTAAAAGAATCAGGAACAGTACCAGAAGTAAAGGAGAAGTGATGTAGGATCTCCACAGGCTTTGAGATTGAGTTTAATATCTTGAACAGGGCTACAGAAATACTAAAGGGGCCACAAGCCTCTCCAGACTTGAGCCGGAGAAAAAAGCCTTGAATTTCTTGTGTCCATGTAGGACTAAGAAGAAAGCTGTCGCTTGTCAGAGAAGCAAGAAAATCTGAAAATATTTTGTTGACCTTTGGTATTGCTTGGCTGATAGTTTTACCAATGTCTGCAAAATAAACATTGAACTCATGTGCTAGATCCTTTTACCTATAGGAGTCAAATGGTTTAGCTTATTTCTCTACACTTTGTATTGAGCATACAGGCACTGATTTCTCGTCTTGATCAATTTTTCTATACAATTTGATTTAATAATTCATTGTTCTAAGACTGAGGGGAAATCCAAGGTTCAGATTTGAGTTTGATTTCCTTCCTTGACATTGTTTTTCAGAGGAACATGAGCGGTAATAATTTCATCAGAGTTTTCAAGAAAGCTGGAGAATGTCAGGAATATCAGGCTCACCATCGGACTGGCTAGAGCAGTCAATTTGTTGAAAACCATAAATAAATGCATCTTCATTGAACCATATGAAATCCATCCATTATCCATAACCGCTTATCCTGTGCAGGGTCGCAGGCAAGCTGGAGCCTATCCCAGCTGACTATGGGCGAGAGGTGGGGTACACCCTGGACAAATCGCCAAGTCATCGCAGGGCTGACACATAGAGACAAACAACCATTCACACTCACATTCTCAACTACGGTCAATTTAGAACCAACAATTAGCCTAACCTGCAGGCCTTTGGACGGTGAAGGAAACTCACACAGACACAGGGAGAACATGCAAACTCCACACAGAAAGGCCCCCATTGGCCACTGGGCTTGAACCCAGAACCTTCTTGCTGTGAGGTGATGGTGCTAACCACTACACCACTGTGCCACCTGCCGTAGGAACTCTTCTCAAATCTTGCTTATTCAATGGGGAGGGTGAATTGAGTCAGTAGACAAAAAGTTGGGAAAATGGTTAGTTAGGTCATTATAAAATATTCCCACTATATGTAGCATATTTAAGTCATCCGACCATCCATTATCCTTAACCGCTTATCCTGTGCAGGGTCAGCTGGGATAGGCTCCAGCTTGCCTGTGACCCTGCACAGGATATTTAAGTGAATTAAAATCTATATCGTCAATAAACATGGTTGAAAAGAATAGGAAGATAAAGTATTGATAAATTCACCTGTAGGTATCCGAGTGTCTGAATTCATCAGATTTAAGTTTAGGTTGCTCACAAAAATAGAAAAGCTTTGACTCGTCATGGATTTTATCAATTATTATTGAAAGCTTATCCAGAAATGGCTGAAAAGAACTGTTTCGGTGTCTGTATCTCACACCACAAACTATGTTCTTACTGCCTTCATTATGGAGCTCAACACAAACTGATTCGTCTTGATCAGAAGTATTAAGGTCATCTCTGAGATTATAATTTCAGGAATTTATGAAGAGTCCAATTTGGAGTGTGGGGAAATGTAATTAAATTCAGGTAAGTAAAAATTGACAAAACTATCTTTGAGTTGAATGGCAGGTTTCTGAAAGGCAAAGGATCTTCAATAGATGATCTTAAATACTGATTCATCAAATTTAGCTGAGAGGCTCCTGATAATATAGTGAAGGAAAGAGAACAACTTGTCAGATAAACAAGAAGATAGTCATCTATATCCCCCGCCCTACATACCAACTATATACCAAGTTTCAAAATATTGTCATGTTTTTGAAGTTCTGCTGCAGGAAACCAACCGTACCTCTTTACACTGACCTCAGCTGCCCATGACATAAACCCACCGGACCTTTGGTCCAGGTGAGCTCAAAATTAAAATTTCACATTTCTTAGTATCAAAAGGCACATACACATTACTTCATCAACACATATACCAACTTTCAATCCCAAACCACTCATAGTTTTCAGGTTCTGCTCTGAAAACCAAACCTACCCTAGAGACTAAGTCTGAAATTGTTTCCATGGAAACATCTCATCTCATCTCATCTCATTATCTCTAGCCGCTTTATCCTTCTACAGGGTCGCAGGCAAGCTGGAGCCTATCCCAGCTGACTACGGGCGAAAGGCGGGGTACACCCTGGACAAGTCGCCAGGTCATCACAGGGCCGACACATAGACACAGACAACCATTCACACTCACATTCACACCTACGGTCAATTTAGAGTCACCAGTTAACCTAACCTGCATGTCTTTGGACTGTGGGGGAAACCGGAGCACCCGGAGGAAACCCACGCGGACACGGGGAGAACATGCAAACTCCACACAGAAAGGCCCTCGCCGGCCCCGGGGCTCGAACCCAGGACCTTCTTGCTGTGAGGCGACAGCGCTAACCACTACACCACCGTGCCGCCCTCCATGGAAACATGAAAAATTAAAATTTCTCAAATTTCTTCGTATGAAAAGGCACATCTACATCACCTTGTTAACATGTATACCAAGTTTCAGATCCGTATCATGAATAGTTTTGGATATATGCTCCAGAAACGAACATTGCTCAAAGTCAAAATCTATTACTACGTAAAAATTTGAAAAATACTTTTTTCCAAAAATCGAAAATAGCAAAAGGCACCAGTTCACATGTGGTTGATATGTATACAAAGGTTCATGAAGATATCTTCAGTAGTTTTAAAGATATGGCCCGGAAACGAAAACGTGAACAGATCGACGGATGGATGGACAGAACCTGTTTCTATATCCTTCTCCAACCTTCGTTTGGGCGTGGGATAATTACGAAGTTCTTGGGAAGAATGAAATTCGTGTGGGGAATAGTACCTAGAATTAATATGACGAGTATTCACGTCAGGATTGAAATAATTTAGGTTTGGTGATAATTCTAATCATCATAATTAATCTCATAATAATTCTAAGCAGGAACAACGTCAGCTTGATTCATGCACAATTATACTGACAAAGTCAAGGTCAAAACAGAAAAAGACGCCACGATACAACACTAAAGATTGAAGTATTTTGTGTGTACAGAATGCTGAGGGAAAAGGGAGGAAAAGAAAAAAATGGCTGAATGTGAAAGCTGTTTGGAGTGGTTCCATCAGGAATGTGAAGCGACCCCAGGGCCTGTTTTTCACGATGGGGGGCAGCAACTGCAGAATCTAAAGGGGATGAGGTGCAGTGGGTGAAGACGGACCACCAAAAGCAAGATTTTGTTCATTAACTGGGTTATTAATGCATAAACATTTGATTTTTTTTTCTTTCTTTCGCCTCGACTGTCGTGACATGCGTGGATTAAATGTACATTATCCTCAATGCGTCAAGTTGGAGCTTAATCTTATTTTTATGTAATAAAAAAGGGCTTCATATTTAACAACAAATGCACTGGACTTGGAAAACTGATCTACATTCCTCACCACAGTTTATTAACACATCAGCACCATCTTTTAAACTTGAATGGTCTTCAGAAGTCACAAATCTAAGCTTGAAGGTTGATTTTATAGACATGGTATCTACATTTTAAGCTGGGATTTTATGAAGCTCATGAGCTGACATCGTTACTGCTGAGAATTATGGTGATGACACGATCAATCTCAGAATTCCAGACATGATAAACAAAAGTACAACACTTATTCAGAAGGTCATTAAAGGAACCGCCTCGATCCAAACACAGTGAGGAGAAATCCTGTTCCTCAATAAAAATCAATAAAGGTTCTCTGAAATGTTACTACGGCTACAGAAGGACTCTGAGTCCAACACACACACGTTATCCTCTTCATGTTTATCTAAACCTTTTCCTGTGCAGACACAATTATACTGAGCATAAATTCATACAGAGACTCTGTGTGTGTGTGTGTGTGTGTGTGTGTGTGTGTGTGTGTGTGTGTGTGTGTGAGAGAGAGAGAAAATAAAAGTACTGAATAACAAAGGTATATAAAAAACTAATGTTTATAAGTTATTTTAAAATGGAAAACTGTGTGAATAATAATGTAAAGTGTCAGAACACTGTTGTGATATAGGACTTAAAACATGCTGTACATTTCTCTGAACAGTAGGTGTCGCTAGTGAACTCTGTTGAATGAGACTCCGAGTCATGAATCTTTTCGTGAATCACAACCACTGAGCTCTATATAAAACCTGGAGGGCTCCGAACCCATTCCCCTCTGTAGAGACGAGTGAAGCCATCTGGACGCCATTTTACCGCTCACATCGCGTGGATTTGGTTTGTGTGTTAAACCGTCGTCTCATCTCATCTCATTATCTCTAGCCGCTTTATCCTTCTACAGGGTCGCAGGCAAGCTGGAGCCTATCCCAGCTGACTACGGGCGAAAGGCGGGGTTCACCCTGGACAAGTCGCCAGGTCATCACAGGGCTGACACATAGACACAGACAACCATTCACACTCACATTCACACCTACGCTCAATTTAGAGTCACCAGTTAACCTAACCTGCATGTCTTTGGACTGGTGGGGAAACCGGAGCACCCGGAGGAAACCCACGCGGACATGTGGAGAACATGCAAACTCCGCACAGAAAGGCCCTCGCCGGCCACGGGGCTCGAACCCGGACCTTCTTGCTGTGAGGCGACAGCGCTAACCACTACACCACTGTGCCGCCATGAGAGATGATAATAATAATAATAATAATAACACAAAAGGCTGTACAATATTTCCTTTCTATTTAGGACAGCTGTTGAAACAGGATTATTTTCTCATGTTATTTGCCATTTTCACTTCATTCTCACAGTCATGTCTTAACAGTATTTATTCATCACATAATTCACTGTCATTTTAGACACAAACGATTCAATTTTGATGCTTTTTCTTTTTAATACGACACAGTGTTTAGCAAATGGGGTAACTTTTAACGTGGCAAATGTAATAAGAAACAACGTCTGACAGTATGGATGCCGGATGCACCGTCTGGCCAAATGCTTCAGTGAGATGACGACTGGACTGAACCCACACTCCACAAGCAGTTAACAAAACTCATCTTGCATAGGCGTGAATTATTTTATTTTCCAATGCATACATCATTCATAATTCTGATTAAAGTTGCATTTGTTTACCACATTAAAAGTTACCCCATTTGCTGAACAGTGCGTGGGCTTAAAAAGAAAAAGCTTCATTCTCACATGTTTTAACAGTATTTATTGGTCACAGTTTTGCTAATTAAATCTTTTTGTGTCTAAAATGTGACCAATAAATACTGTTAAAACAGAGGGGAATGGGTTCGGAGCCCTCCAGATTTTATATCGAGCCGAGGCCTCTTTCATCATCGGTCACGTGGTTCGTCTGCCACGCCCCCTTCTACTCCATACACACTTCGGAGCCTCACGACAGACAGGTGTCTCACACACACTTCTTATAAATCCTGTGATTAACATCTAACCTGTGGATATTTTATTGTTTTAGATTTCTGTTATCTGACTCTGGATCCAAACACAGTAAATCCTAAACTCGTTCTGTCTGAGAAGAACAGAGCGGTGACACGCAGTGAGACAGAACAGAGATACTCTGATCATCCAGAGAGATTTGACTCCTGGCCTCAGGTGTTGTGTAAGGAGAGTGTGTGTGGACGCTGTTACTGGGAGGTGGAGTGGACGGGTGGTGTGGACATATCAGTCTCATATAAAGAGATCAGCAGGAAAGGAGCGGGTTGTGAGTGTGCGTTTGGATTCAACAGTCAGTCCTGGAGTCTGTGGTGTTCTTCTTCCTCTGTCCGTTTCCGACACAACAGCATTCAGACTGATCTCCGAGGTCCATCATCCTCCAGAATAGGAGTGTATGTGGATCACAGTGCAGGAACTCTGTCCTTCTACAGCGTCTCTGACCCGATGAGGCTCCTCCACAGAGTCCACACCACATTCACTCAGCCTCTATACACTGGGGTCTGGATGTGGGGTTCTGACTCATCTGTGAGGTTTTGTGATCCGATGAAAAAATTAAATGTTGGTAAAAGTTGAAATGTTGAGTAAAATGATAACTGAGGTGTCAGATTGAATTTCTCCCTGAAATACAAAGACACTTTTGTGTGCAGAAACTGTGGCACTAATGAATTATTATTTTCAGAGTGCATCTGTTTTATAGATTAATAAGAAAATATGTTACATAAATGTCTTGATGCAGAATATAAGATGTTTCTAGAAAAAAAAATCAGACTATTTCAAATGTCTGCACTATTATGAGATTTATTACACTGATATGAAAGTTTAGAATGTCTCAAATTCTGTTTTTTCTTTGGCAAAATCTGTTTTTCAGAAATAAAACTTCCTCAAACTACTGCGTCTTTCTGTCCTGCTGCTGGTGGAAACACACCCTACTGTGTGTAAGAACATTTTTAACAATTTTGTGTCTTGAACCATTTTCTGTTAAAAAAATAACAATTACACTCACTGTATTCAGATGCCTTCAAAAAATAATATTTAAAATATGGAATAAATACAGAGTTATTTTGCAGGTTTGGGAATCTATCCATATAAAGATAATTTACAAATCATTGTTTTCAGTTTTAATTTCAATTTCCACATACAATATCACCTTTTTCTGATTTGGGGCTGTTTTTCCTCTCAGATGCCTGATTTAATGTCAGTGATGTGTCTCTCCCCCCATGTTCTAAACTCATTTGTATTAGTTTATTGTACTTTAAAACTAATAGATGATGTAATCAATTAAAACAACAAAATAGTGTTAATTTTAATTACCAGGGCATAAAAACTCCCTTTGTGTTTCTACTTTTCTATTTCCATTTAAAGGCCAAATGACGACTGTTAATCAAACTCAGGTTTATAAAAGATGCTTCATAAACTCAAGATCCAAACACTGTGTCAAAACAAAACTTTATTAAACAGAGATCAGTTTAAATCCCAGAGGGAGCGCTCGTGTCTCTCTCCATCACTACACACTGAGAACTGCACACACTTCAGGCCTCACACACCACACACTGGTTTCCTGTGAGGCCTTCACTAATGTGCAGCTCCACACGTGCGCTAGCGTACGGGGAAAAACCACAAACACCACCGATCCAGTATCGTCAGGATTCTCTGTTCAGACACAAATATACAGTGCAAAACAACAAAAAGCAAAATAAAACTACAGTTTCAGATGGAACAGCTGGAAAAGGGCTGATGATCAGGAGAAGGACGCCTGGGATCCAGTCCTGTTCTAAAGGAATGCCATAATTAGGTGTAAATCATGATACGATGATGAGACTTAAGATCGGCCCATGCCTAGTCGAAACCTGAAGAGGTGAATTAAACAACAAAGTGGAAAAGGATGAAGTGATTTCATTATGAACTTTTGTTTGGATGACTAGAACATTAATTCTTCTTATAAGTCTTCTATAACTGGACACTGTAGAGTCAAAGTGTTACGTGTGTTGGAAAGGTCTTCAGGAGCAGCATCAGGGCCATTTCTGACTTTAATTTTAGCAGGAATGTGTTAAATTGGTGTTAACAAGAAGTCAGCAAATGAGATGAGAAATTTTTATTTTTTAGCTTTGATCAAAACATTTCCACTGTTCAGGTATTTCATCTCATTATCTCATTATCTGTCGCCGCTTTATCCTGTTCTACAGGGTCGCAGGCAAGCTAGAGCCTATCCCAGCTGACTACGGGTGAAAGGCGGGGTACACCCTGGACAAGTCGCCAGGTCATCACAGGGCTGACACATAGACACAGACAACCATTCACACTCACATTCACACCTACGGTCAATTTAGAGTCACCAGTTAACCTAACCTGCATGTCTTTGGACTGTGGGGGAAACCGGAGCACCCGGAGGAAACCCACGCGGACACGGGGAGAACATGCAAACTCCGCACAGAAAGGCCCTCGCCGGCCATGGGGCTCGAACCCGGACCTTCTTGCTGTGAGGCGACAGCGCTAACCACTACACCACCGTGCCGCCCTGTTCAGGTATTTATAGATTTTATTTTTAGAATATAGTTCTCTCTCTCTCGCTCTCTCTCACACACACACACACACACGCACTTTTCCCCTTCTGCTGTTTCATTTTATCCTTGGGCATTTTTCTGATCTTTTTATTTTTTACTGCTTGACCATTTTGTAGTTTATTAGATTATTATGGTTTCAGAATGGGATCAGAAATTTAAACGTAATGTAAGTAAACTATGTGCAAACATTACAACAAATTCAATATAAAAGATGTTTTTAATTGTCCAGTCATATGTGACAACAAATAAAATCAATGACAAAAGAAAAGTACACATGGGGGAAAAGTGTAAAGGAATAGCAGTGTTTGGTCAGATCAATCCCACAGTCCAAAGACATGCAGGTTAGGTTAACTGGTGGCTCTAAATTGACTGGAGGTGTGAATGTGAGTGTGAACGGTTGTGTGTCTCTGTGTGTCGCCCTGTGATGATCTGGTGACTTGTCCAGGGTGAACCCCGCCTCTCACCCATAGTCAGCTGGGATAGGATCCAGCTTACCCACGACCCTGCACTGGATAAGCGGCTACAGAGAATGGATGGATGGATGGATGGATGGTCAGATCAATTAAATCACTTCAGAATCCTGCTCCCGAGAGAGAGAGAGAGAGAGAGAGAGAGATGCGTTCATTGCTCACTGAAAGGAATAGAAAATGTAAAGTAAATACATGCATGGGTTGGTAGCTTGTAATATTGAGAGCCTGTAAGAAAAGTTTCAGGCATGTTTGACCATTTATAAGAAAGTTGTGAGCATTTTTGTATCGCTGCTCTAATGCCACCAGGAGGCCGCCATGTTGCCTGTTGGAAGGGCGATGTGTGACATCATTTGGGCGCAAAGCTGAGTGTAGCTCTTCAGTACTGAAGGAGCAAAGCGAAAGGTCTGCTAAGGTGAGAATGTCGATTTTTTCACTACACATCTGAAATAGTGTATTAATGAGCTGCAACCCTGACTTTTGGACAAACCTGAACTCTTTACCTGTAAAACGAGGCTGAAACTGCATTATACTACTCGTTAGTACGCTTAGCATGCGCTTGACTCATTCATGAAAAACTTCATCAAGACGTCCCCAGGCTAGCCGACCGTAATTACCGTGGTAGACAGTCCAACTCCCGCAGCAACGCAGAAAGAGGGTAAACAAGCACTGCTTTACTATACAGGATTCATCTGAACATTACAGCAGGATGCACTTGTACGAGAAAAGGCAGAAATATTGCCAGAAACCCCCGAGCTGCTGGTATGGGATGGATTTATCTGGTAAAATTCATACATGTAAAGGATACAGTATAAATAGCACCGAGGACAACACAAAGTATAAAATACACTTATTTCCAATGTGGTCCTCTTGATGACAGCAGGAAACAATAAAATATAACAGACAATAATAAAATTGACAAAATTCTATCAACAATAATGAAAGTCAAACAAAAATATGCTAACTGTAATTATCCCAGAGTACAACTAGATTACAGAAATAGCACCAAAATGATTAGAAATTAGTTACACACACAAAACTGGGTTTGGAATTTACTCCATAAAATTTAAGAAACAGGTGAAACAGTTATCACGTGTTTGACGTCACTTACAATCCACGGCCGTATTCGATAAAATGGACCACAGCACCAGCGACATTTCTTCACTGATTTCCTCGAGTATTTTGGACAATGACACGAATAACGATGAGGATCATGATAAACAAGCATTACCGTATCAATTAGTTACACACAAGTGAACAACATTTATAGAGTTGTTTTAGTCAGTCATTACTGAGGCTTTTCTGAGAACACTGAATCAAAGCAAGACACCCAACAAACATCGAGCTGCTTAGCTGCATCAGCAATTATTACGTTTACGCCCAAAGGAACTCAAAATAACATCACGCTTAATAAAAACTTAGGGAAGCCAACAGCTCTGTTGTCACTGAATGCAAGCTTTTTAAGCCTAGGATCCAGTAATATGGTTTCTGAGAGGACAGTGTTGAACTCCATACGCAGAAATTTTCGGTCCATGGCTGAACAAAGAGCTGCAACCAATTCCTTTACTTTCTGCACGGTTACTGTCAGTTGGTGTTGGGCTGTCACGGGCTGAAGACCTTTGCAAAGCAGGAGCATTTTGGAGGCTGTGACATAGCTGAAGGAGAGAAAACAGCAACTTTTAAAATTAGGCTTTTTAAAAATTATGCGGCATATTGCTTTTTTCAATTTAGTTTTGTCAATCATATGTGTTTTTTTCTGCAATGTATAATAGTGACTGAATAGTAGTAGAGAAAAAACAATTGTCCAAGGTACCTGTCTGCACTTATCTCCACAGTCACCTCCTCAAATGGTTGCAGGACGGTGCAGACCTCTTTCACCAGCTCCCATTCCTCTTGACTGAACGTATCAACAGGTGCGTTGATGAGGGCCAGGGTGGAGATCAAGTCAAGTCAAGTTTATTTGTATAGTGCTTTTAACAATAAACATTGTTGCAAAGCAGCTTTACAGAATTTGAACGACTTAAAATATGAGCTAATTTTATCCCTTATCTATCCCCAATGATGAAGCCTGTGGCGACTGTAACACCATATATTAAAAAAGAATAAATAAGAGAGTCGTATAGCTGAGTTAGAATACTTTGAGAAACATAGTGATGAAGCTCAGCAATAATTCCAAAGCCTCTGGAGATTTTCTTGCTCTACTGGTGGAAGTGTTTCCTCCTGATGAGGTGAGAGTCGAAAACTACTCCAAGATACCCGATGTGGTTCTTCTGTTTAATCGGCTTATAATTAATTTTCAGGAAATAGTTCTGCTCAGTTTCTTTCCATAAATTAATGCATTTTCATTGAGCCTCATGGACTCTCTTCTCTAAACTTGCTTATTCAATGGGGAGGGTGAATTGAGTCAAGAGACAAAAAGTTGGAGAAATGGTTAGTTAGGTCATTTATAAAATATTACCACTATATGTAGCATATTTAAGTGAATCAAAAAAAAATATTGCATGGTTTTCCCCAAAGCGTTTTAGCGTATCGGGCCTGATCCGCTTGCTCTGCCTGCCGATACGCTTAGTCGCTTTAGTTAAAATCCGATACGCTTAGATTTATACCGATACGTTAAATTTCCTACCCACAAATAACTAGATACATAGGAGAGCAAATAACAGATCCATTTGCATACTGATTGATATTTGTGTTTAACAAGCGGTCTTTTTTTCCCCAATGTTTGTGTTGATTCTGTCAAAGTAATATGTCCGCGTGGTATGATGTAAACAAACTGTAATCTGTTGGCTACGTCAAGATCACGTGTTCAAACCGTCCAATAAAAATATCGAAAGGAAACGTCAGACATCCCGGAAGTTTCCGATTCATTATAAGCGATCTCATTGGCTGCCGATGTTGTCCCGCACCAGACAGACAAAGCCGACTGACTTTAATAAGCGAGGAGAAGACTCGCTGGACAAATTAATCCACATCAGCATGGATGACAGCGAGATGGACTATGAGAGGGTCGCCCAACATTGGGCCAAAAGCCAAGGAGAATTAATCTGCTTTAAAGGAGTAGAAAACTTAATTCATTAGTTTGGGTTTGCAGAAAGATTATGTGCTTATAAACACTCACGAAGTCACACACATCACATCACATTATCTGTAGCCGCTTTATCCTTCTACAGGGTCGCAGGCAAGCTGGAGCCTATCCCAGCTGACTACGGGCGAAAGGCGGGGTACACCCTGGACAAGTCGCCAGGTCATCACAGGGCTGACACATAGACACAGACAACCATTCACACTCACATTCACACCTACGGTTAGAGCCACCAGTTAACCTAAACTGCATGTCTTTGGACTGTGGGAGAAACCGGAGCACCCGGAGGAAACCCATGCGGACACGGGGAGAACATGCAAACTCCACACAGAAAGGCTCTCGCCGGCCCCGGGGCTCGAACCCAGACCTTCTTGCTGTGAGGCGACAGCGCTAACCACTACACCACCGTGCCGCCCGCTTATCATTATTATTCGAAATTTTGCTACATTTGACACTTAACAAATTCTCTTCATGAATGTTTTTATAAATACATAATCTTTCTGCAAACTTAAACGTATGAATTAAGTTTCCTTTTCCTTTAAATATGTTTTAATCTTAATCTAGTCCATTTAATAAAGTGCCAAAATTTAAACTTTACAAGATGCAGTTGCCTTACTTTTCTTTTCAGTGCATCTTAGTTATACATATATTACGGTAATTGCATCAGAAACATTCTAAATCATTACAGTTATAGTAATACAGCAACTTATTTTAAGGTGGCAGGTCTTAGGTTCAGATCCCTTTGTGGTCAACAGGAGGTCATGATGATTGATTCTCTTCATTGGACTGCATAAGATGGAGCAAACCACTGTTCATATTTTTTATGCACATTTTTGTTACAACATTACTTGATCATAGATAATTAAGTGCAAGGGATCCCCGTAGATTTTTAAATCTATCGTATACCTAAGTAATCTATAACAAAACAGTTTAACTTGCATGTTGAACTTTAAGGTGAAATTTCAAATGTGTATGCATTAATACTATTTAGGTCAGAAATCATTGAAGCACTGTTAAAATCTATCCTATAATCATGTATCTAAAACCTCACAGAGCATCTATTTTCGGGGGGGCATGCCCCCGGACCCCCCTAGTTTTGCTTCGCGCCACTGGCGCTCAATTGTCTGGGTTTTACCATGCCAGAATTTAGGGCTTTAATATTTTTTCTGGGGAACACACTGTATTGTCAATAAATGTGGTTGAAAAGAATAGTCAAGTCAAGTTCATTTGTATAGCACTTTTAACAATAAACATTGTCGCAAAAGCAGCTTTACAGAATTTGAACGACTTAAAACATGAGATAATTTTATTCCTAATCTATCCCCAATGAGCACGCCTGTGGCGACGGTGGCAAGGAAAAACTCCCTCAGACGACATGAGGAAGAAACCTCAAGACGAACCAGACTGAAAAGGGAACCCATCATCATTTGGGCAACAACAGACAACATGACTATAACATTAACAGTCCTAACATAAAGTCAGCTTTGTTGATGCTATAAACCCCCCACCGACGGAAACCCAAGCGCAAAACCGTTCACGACAACCACAGTCCCAAACTCAGCAAGTCAACTGCAGTCGCCAGCCACAAAAGCACCACTGCAAGAGTCCAGAGCGTCCTCCAGGCGTGACCCCCAACTGTCCACATGGGGCCGCCCTCCACAGGAGCGATGCGATGAGACTCCAACCAGACACAGGGCACCAGGATGGATCAGGCAGGTCCAAGGAGTAGAAGAGGTCAGCATCTCGATCCCAGGACCGACATGTAACTCAGAGGGACAATTTTTTTTTTTTTTGGGGGGGAGAAAAAAAAACCTGGCATCTGCAGATGATGGCATCTTTTGTTTCAAGAATGCATTTCAACATATAAAATGTTGAGTTCCACCTGGTAACACACTCTTGTTTGGGCCTCAGTTTGGGCAACTCCATCTGGCGCTGTGTGGACTTCAGCCTCTCTGCAGCTACTGTGCTTCTGTGGAAAAACTCCACGATAGCCTTTACCTTGTCCACGGTTGTTTTCACCACCTTCAGGGAATCTCTTATCATCAGGTTTAACCCTTGTAATGTGTTCGTGTTTTTGTTACACAGGGAGTGCTCCCGGGTCTGGTGGACCCATTGCACTTTAGGACTTTAACATCACCATATATTCAAACCTTTTTTGTTAAAATACTCAGCAACTGTTTCATTCATGCAATTTGCAAGTAGTATTAAGAACATATGTCTTATTTATTCCCCTTTACCTTTATTAATTTACATTTTTAAAAGAAAATGCCACTCGTTTTTGTTATTTTTTTTTTATTAAAATGGAAGAAAATAAGGAAATGCATCATATAACAACCATAACTGGGTAATGATCCAAAATGTATAAATCAAACAAGTTCTTCCAACAGTTATTTATTTGAGATTCAACAGAAATTTAACCTATGCATGTCAGTTTACACAACATCTCTCTGAACAGCACTTGAATGCAAACAGATCCAGAACAGATTAGGACACACATGAGGGGCAGATTTTCACTGTATGTGTATTGCAGATATACTTCTGACACTTGGTGCATGTATATTGGGTTTTTCTATCCATCTGGGGTCCACACACTGCACAGCGCTTCCTTTTGTTGACAGTCACAATCTTGCAAACCTGTGTGGGAACAGCACTGCACTGGTGGTTCCCACCAAGGGCCCATCTCTCTTTGTCTCTCTCTCTCTCACAGTCAGTCACTCACAAACACACACATATGCACACTCACAGAGAGAGAGAGAGAGAGAGAGGGCCAAAGACGAGAATAGGGAAATGAGAGGGGCACAAGAGCTATGATTTCCATACTTTCAATAGCCCGGGTCCAGTAGACCTGAACACCCTCTATGTAATACAAATGTGAAGGGGGTGGAAGCAAGGGGGGGGTCAATGATTTTTTTTGTCTGATTCATGTTCCTTGCACAAAATGAGCCAAAGCCAGTGAATCTCAGTGTGAAAAAACAATTCTTTATGTATGTTTTTTAAAGATGAAAACTGAAAACGGGTCCCACAGACCCGAACACGTTACAAGGGTTAATGTATCCGCCAGACATGGGTGGTGGGTCCACTTCAGATTTTTTATGGCTTTGGTGATGTTTGCAGCGTTATCACTCACACAGGACACCACTTTGTCCTGTACTTGCCACTCATTTACCACTCTTAATAGCTCCTCTACCAAGTTTTCTGCAGTGTGTCTGTCGGTGAACTCAAAGCAGTCCAGCAGGCAAGATGTCATCTTGTAATTTTCAATAAGTGGCAAGTGACGGACATGAAAGAGCAGGTGGTTCTAGAGGTCCAGCAGTCAGTTGTCAGGCAAACTGGTGGAGCTTTTTTCACCCTGTCTTGACATAATGCACGTTCTGTGTCATATAGTTTTGGGATCATTGTTAGGGACTGTTTTTCTACTGGGTAGAGTGTATGTGGGATTTAAGGCTTTGACAAAACTTTTAAAACCTTTGTCCTCCACAATGGAAAAGGGCTGGAAGTCAGTGGCAATCATTTTAGCCAACTCCTCATCAATACTGTGCTGTTTGGCTGGGGTCATCTGCTTTGGTATAAACTGACTTATTTTGCTTTGAGTTGCAGTAGGAGGGGTTATTATACTTGTACTACTAGTAGCTGCTGCAGCAGTTGTTGGTTTGGGACCAGACACACCAGGGTCAGTAGACGTTGAGCCAGCTTGCCCTCTCTCCTCCAACTGCACTGTGGGATGGACAGTTCTGATGTGTCTGTGCAGGTTTGTGGTGGAACCTGCTCTTACTGTTATTTTCATTTTACAGTGAAGGCACTCTGCTCTGCTCTTCCCAATATCTTTAAACTGCAGCCAGATGCTGCTTCGTTTACGGGTGTCAGTCATATTTACGTGTTTTTGTGATGCACTCGCGCTGTCCTCCTCACCACTGTCTACTGTCTCACTCACTGACGGGAATGGACAGACGATCCACCTGACTGTCGCGTCTGTCCCCCTCTCTGTTTTCACATAATGGTATGATCCTATATCCTCACATGTGATTGGCCACAAGGCCGCCATGCTGCCAATCAAAACAAAGTTCTGCCGTGAGCAGAGCTGAGCCACTGAGAGTGAGAGCTGAGCAGCAAAAGGAAAAAAAAAGTGTTGAGCCGGTTCTCACTCGATGGGAGTCGGCTCTTCTGATTCACTACAAAGCTTTTGCGCATGACACATCACTAGCTACAATCAATATCAATTCCCTTTGAGTGTAGGAATGCCGACACTTGTTGCTCCATGGAGTTGCTGCCCAGTTCATCAGATTCTCCCTCCCTTGTCACTGCTTTTGCATCTGACCTGGGTTTAATCTGAATCCCAGTGACGATGACGTCCTTCATCCTGGTGTCCTGTTCCAGTTCAGCAACTCTGCTTTCCAGGTGGGCGAAACGCCGCCGGTCCTTCTCGGCGTTCTGCAGCCTGAGCGACTTTACTTCCGTCACCAGGTCCATGATGGCTTTCTGTTGTTTAATAACAGAAACTTCCTCTGCCAGAAAGTCGAGTGACTTTTTAATGTCCTCGCCTTCCTTAGCTGTAAAGTTCTTTTTTTGGAGGCATAATTCACCAATAAAGCCATCCAATTCGTTAAAATGTTTGGAGAGTCGTTTCCTCGCCTCACTGCCTTTCTGAAGTTTCCCGCCAGAGGAGTTTTACTTGGCAACAGAATGTATCTGAATTCTGATTGGTTGTTGTATCTGAATTCTGATTGGTTGTTATATTATTGCCCTTTTGTCCTCTTCTGGAGAGGAGAGGAGGAGGGGGGAGTGAGTGAGTGACAGGGTTCTACAGAGAGAAGTTTTTAGCCACTGCTTTCAAATGAACCCCCTCGAAAACCAATCAGTTCAGCGGATGTGTCGACTCGGTATGTAACATTTTCAAAAGAGAGGCAGAGTAACCAAAAATTTCTGATCAAGAAGGCCGAGGCTGTTATGTTTATTACATGAAAATGTTTTATTTGATTGTTCGTGGTCCACACACCTTTTAATGTCCACATCACCATCGGGTTGTTGTTTTATATAAGTTTATTTACATGAACTCGGTCAGGGCTCTGCAGGTCTTAACTGAAGCACTTCAAATTCAGGGTTAGCGGGCTGCTAAAGTTTGCAGGTGCTTCACAAGCAAGACTCGGTGCAATATTAGCCAACATTAGCACAATTTGATATGATGTAATAATGTCTTTGTGGCCTTAATGAACACCGGTTGTTGTCAGTATCAAGTCGGATTGTTATTTACATGCCACACAAACTTAGAAAAAGTCATATTCGTATGTTGTTGTTTTTACACACTGAATACAAACTGTTATGTGATTCATTTTACAAGCTAATCTAACATTACATTCCTCAAGGACCGCTTGCTAGCTAGCAGCCGGTCACTGCACTGTAACCGCACTTGCTAATTGACATGGTAGCTAAACCTGCTTGCTGTTTTCGTGACCACGCCCCCAGAGCGGATATTCATGAGCGAGTTTGTGTGGTGTTTCTGCCAGTGGAAACCTACAGGAACCATTTGTGTACCGCGCACAGAGTGGGATTTTTTTTTATTCAATCAGAGATATTGGTAGGGACATGCCCATACCCAATTCTACGCCTGTGGTCTGTACAGTGGAGCAATGTGTTGTTGTCTTTTCCCCATTCAGTGGATCCCCTGGCTGGATAACTGTTGCATGCTGGGAGGCCCCGCCTCTGACAGAGAGCCGCGTGAGACGACAGAAAACAGCGCAGTGTTTTATTCAGTCAATGGGTCAAGCTAATACCCTGGCGACTTCTCTGTGTAGATTAACAGTGCGTAAATGCCAAAATCGCAGTAAAAAAAAATTAGTTCATTTTCATTTACCGTACGATAAGTCAGTATATCGAATATCGCGACTGGCCTACTCTCACCTAGTGAGGGGAAAAGGTATTGCTTGGTGATGGTTTATATATTCTCCAAGTGCATAGAAGTTTTCCGTACAGCAAAAAAGGACTCAGATGCAGTGGCCAAGGCCTATGGGATATAATTCCCCGATGGGGCATTCCAAGGAAGATTTCCAGTGATAATGGCACGCCATTTATAAGCCAGGCGTTAAAACAATGGTGTAATTATCTGGGAATAGACTTAAGACAACATTGTGCATACCACCCTGCTAATGGAGGAACTGTAGAATGGGACATTGAAAAATAAACTGAGCAAATGCTGTGCTGAAACAGGACTAGGGTGGATAAAGGTCCTACCCATAGTATTAATGCAGATGAGAATGAGAGAAAGACCAAAGGATGGTTTGAGCCCCTTTGAGATATTGTTTGGAAGACCCCCAAACACAGGGATAGGTCCCATTACACCAGGATGCCCTGACCTTTCCTTATGTGATGTTGAATTACTGTGGAACCCTCTCTTCTGCTCTGAATAATATTCACAAACGGGTGAGATCAGCCTTACCAGTCCTGGTGCTGGGACCACTGCATGACCTGAAACCTGGTGACTGAGTGGTGATCAAGAACTTCAGAGGGATGAAGTGGAACAAGCCCAGGTGGACGGGACCATCCCAAGTGCTGCTCGCTACACAGTCAGCTGTAAAAGTGGACAACAGCAGTGTTTCCCACAGACCAGGTAGCAATTTGTGGTGCTCCACTGTGCCGATGAGGGAATCGTGCGCGGTGGTGTCGTGGCGGTCAGTGGAGTCGGTCATTGGGGTGTATGCAAAGTGTTTACATCGGGCGGTGTTCAAACACACAGTATTTTTCTTCAGAGTCACCTGCTGGGACTATTTTAAAGCTACAAGAAGCATTTGAGATTATTCAGTTCAATCTGAATTCTTTTAAGTTCTTTAAGAGAAGACAGCTAAAACAATTTTTACCAGAAACCTGCCTGGTTTCATTCCAACTTTACATTACAGGGCAGGCCATTAGTTTGCTGGGCTTGATGTTGGTGGAAAACCTGTCTTTTAAATTTATGAAAACTACTCACCAAAATTCAAGTTTTTTATCTTAGTTTTTTGCCTTTTTGGTGGCAATCATTCTTTAGTTGACATTCAAGGAATAAATTGCAAAAAACCAAGCTGGAGGTTTTTAATTTAAATATTGAACTCAACACTTACCTCAGCCAATACTAAAATGAAATAAATAGTATAATGTAACAACAAAATAATAATAAAATATCATAATTAGATGTAAGAAACCACTTAAGGTAACACCAAGGCAACTAACAATAATGAAAAAGCATTACCCTAATTGGTGCAAAGCCTGAATGCCCTATCGGAACATTTAATTCTGCGTGGCTTCCTGAAAAAAAAAACTCAAGTGCCCTATCGTAAGGGAAGTCATTGGGTTCGGGACCATTTACGGAGATTCGTAAGCAGGCTGCCAGGTGTTCCCCTTGGAGCCTATTCCTGAGGTCTGTTTTAATCTATGGATAAAAAAAGTACATTTTCTTCATCAAAGCACTAAAAATTTCCATTACATCAAAAAATATACAAAGGAATACTGAATTTCTATGTGCTTACACTGTTCATAGCTGAGAAATCCCAGCTGAGAAAAGCAGCAAACATTGAAAGTCAATGAAATTATAATAGTCAAATATGAAGTTATTATTAGCCTATGGGCATCCTACAGTAGCCTATCTCAACTACCGCATTGTTTCTTAAAATATTCAGATTTTATGCTTCAGATAGCATCAACTAGGCATCCCCGGTGTTAGGACTTGGACTGTTTTGGCCTCTAGAGGCCGCTGTTATTTCCTTTTCGTGTCATATTTATTTTGGCCTCTAGAGGCCGCCACTGTTCCTGTGTTTTGTGTTGTTTTTTTTGTTAATTGCCTGTTAGTCCTAATTATCTTCACCTGTGTCCTTAATTAGTTTGTGTATTTATACCCCTGAGTTCAGTCCTCTTGTCACGGAGTCTTTGTGCTGTTATGTTTATCTCCAGTTTCCTTTGTACTGTGTTTTGTGGATCTTCTGAGCTTTTGCATTTTTGCCTTTTTCTTTTTGAATTATACTCTTTGTTTTTGTTTTTTTGTTTTGCCCTGGATTGTATATAGTGTACATAGTATAAATAAACCTTTTGTTACTTTTTCTACTTCCGCCTCACGCCTCTGCATTTGAGTCATTCCCCTGGTGGCCAAGTGGGGGTTTGCTGGATCATCACACCAACGAACCAGGTTCGAATCCCAGCAAAACCCTAACAGAAAGACTCCGTCATGACCGACTCAGCAGAGGCTGCTTCAACTGTCTACCCGGCCAACCTTCAGGGAATTATGGCAGCTTTGACACGCTTCGGAGCGACCATGGACGCTCATGGACGTACGCTCACCAGCCAACGTGAGGCCCTTGCTCGCCACGAGGAACTGCTTCAGCAAATTGGGAAAACCCTGGCACAGCTGACATCTCTGCCTGCATCTCCTGCTTCTGATCCAGTTCCTGCTCCTGATCCAGCTCCCACTCCTGCTCCAGTGCCTCCTGCCATGCTGCCTTCTTCACCTCGCGAACCCAGCCTTCCTGCACCACAGAGGTATGACGGCAAGCACAGTGAGTGCCGAGAGTTCCTTACCCAGTGTCAACTCACCTTTGAGCTTCAGCCTACCACCTACACTACGGATCGCCGCAAGATTGCCTTTGTGATCACCTTATTAGCTGGTAAGGCGCGAGCCTGGGCTACTGCTATCTGGCAAAGACAGGGACCTGAGTGCTTTGATTTCCAGCTGTTTTCTGAAGAGATGCTTCGGGTCTTCGATCAGGCAGACATCAGTACCGACGCAGCCCGAAAGCTCATGTCCATCCGGCAAGGAGGAAGCGTCGCAGATTATGCCATCTCGTTCCGAACACTCGCAGCAGTAAGTGGATGGAACGAGACTGCCCTGGTGTCAGCCTTCCACCATGGTCTGTCTGACCCCATCAAGGACGGTCTGGCCTCTATTGGATGCCCAAGTGACCTCGAAACCCTCATCTCACATGCTATTCGTCTGGACAACAGGATGAGAGAACGCCACCAAGCCTTGAGCCCCCCCAGCCTCCCTACCTCTACCTGGAGACCGTCTACCTCCTTCAGTGACTGTCCAGAACCCATGCAAGTGGGTTGTACTCGCCTCTCCGCATCTGAGAGGGAGCGCAGAAGGAGGGACAAGTGCTGCATCTACTGTGGCAAGCCTGGTCACTTCCGAGCATTATGTCCCGAACTCTTGGGAAAAGGACCGCCCCGTCCAGCCGAGGGAGGGTTGTGACGGGGCCTACCCTCTCTCCCGGACTCCCTGGCCAAGGAATCTACATCCCGGTCTCCATCTCCTGGGGTGAGTCTGTCCACTCTTGTCAAGCTTTGATAGACTCAGGGGCGGCTGGGAACTTTATGGATATTCACTTCGCCCAAAGCATCAATATACCTACTGCACCTCTTGAAGTCCCTCTGTCTGTGTCTGCCCTCGATGGCCAAGCGTTAGGTGATGGAAGAGTCACTCAAGTTACTTCTCCAGTCTTCCTCCAGTCTCAAGGTCACAAGGAAGAAATATCCCTGCACCTGATTCCTTCACCTGAGTTTCCAGTTATTCTAGGCCTTCCTTGGCTTACTCGCCACAACCCTCGCATAGACTGGGTAACAAGCCAGGTTGTGGAATGGGGCCCTGCATGCCATGCCTCTTGTCTGCTCTCTAGCTCTCCTGTGTCTCTTGCCGAGCCCCCTGATCTCACAGAGTTATCTCAAGTTCCCACAGAGTACTGGGATCTCAAGGAGGTATTCAGCAAGAGCAGGGCCGCCGTTCTTCCTCCGCACCGGGCCTACGACTGTGCCATCGACTTGCTCCCTGGGACTACCCCTCCTCGTGGCAGATTGTTTTCCCTCTCTCAGCCAGAACGCAAGGCCATGGAGGAATACCTCAAAGACGCCCTGGTCTCTGGGTTCATTCGACCCTCCACCTCACCTGCTGGTGCCGGCTTCTTCTTTGTCGGCAAGAAGGATGGGGGGCTCCGACCATGTATTGACTACAGGGGCCTGAACAAGATCACTGTGCGCAACCGATATCCCCTTCCGCTGATGTCCACTGCTTTCGACCTGCTCCAAGGCGCCACCGTCTTCACCAAGTTGGACCTACGGAACGCATACCACCTCATCCGTATCCGACAGGGAGACGAGTGGAAGACTGCCTTTAACACCCCGTCTGGGCACTACGAATACCAGGTGATGCCCTTCGGACTCACCAACGCACCAGCTGTTTTTCAGGCCCTAATCAACGACGTCTTAAGGGACATGATTAACCTGTACGTTTTTGTCTACCTCGACGACATCCTTATCTTCTCCAAGACCATGCAGGAGCACCGCCACCATGTCTGCCAGGTTCTCCAGAGGCTGCTGCAGAACAATCTGTTCGCCAAGGCCCAGAAATGCGAATTTCATGTTCCCGAGGTCTCCTTTCTGGGATTTATTGTACGGACAGGCCAACTCCAAATGGACCCTGCCAAGACCCTGGCCGTCCGGGACTGGCCTACTCCCAAGTCCGTTAAGGAGGTTCAGCGGTTCTTAGGATTCGCTAACTTCTACCGCAAGTTCATCAGGAACTTCAGTTCTGTGGCAGCACCCATGTCAGACCTCACCAAAGGGACAGGTGGATCTTATGGCTGGTCTCCTCAGGCAGAAAAGGCGTTCAAAGACCTCAAGGCCCGCTTCTGCACGGCACCCATTCTGGTCCTCCCGGACACCTCCCAACCATTCATCGTGGAGGTGGACGCCTCGGACAGTGGTGTCGGCGCGGTACTCTCTCAACGTTCGGAAGGAAAGCTGCACCCCTGCGCTTACTTCTCCCACCGCCTGAGTCCTGCGGAGTCCCGGTATGATGTGGGGGATCGAGAACTGCTAGCGGTCAAACTGGCCCTTGAGGAGTGGAGGCACTGGCTGGAGGGAGCGCAACATCCATTCCTGGTTTGGACTGACCACAAGAACCTGGAGTACCTCCAGCAAGCCAAGAGACTGAACCCTCGACAGGCTAGGTGGGCCCTGTTTTTCAGTCGGTTTGACTTCACCCTCTCGTACCGTCCCGGCTCCAAGAACACCAAACCTGATGCACTGTCCAGGCTGTTCTCTGCCACTAACAGGGAGAATGAAGTCGGGCCTATTATCCCGGTGTCCCGGATTGTGGCTCCTGTCCGCTGGGGTATTGAGGAGGCTGTTCGACGAGCCCAACGCCAGGACCCCGGTCCTGGGACGGGGCCACCGGGCCTCTTGTACGTCCCACATCAAGCCCGGGCCAAGGTTCTCCAGTGGGGTCACTCTTCCCCTCTCACCGCCCACCCGGGAGCTCGGAGGACCCTGGACTTCCTGAAAAGACGCTTCTGGTGGCCTAACATGGAGCAGGAAGTAAGGTCATTTGTCCTGTCCTGTGAGGTTTGCACCAGAACCAAGAACCCACGACAGCGTCCCCAGGGTCTCCTGCATCCTCTGACCATTCCCCGGCATCCCTGGTCCCACGTGGCAGTCGACTTCATCACGGGTCTCCCTGAGTCACAAGGTAACATGGTCATTTTGGTCATTGTTGACAGATTCTCCAAGGCCTGCCGCTTCATACCTCTGTGCAAACTCCCCTCTGCTCTTGAAACAGCAAAACTTATATTTAATCATGTCTTCCGAGTCTTTGGTCTTCCACAGGACATCGTCTCAGACCGAGGGCCCCAGTTCTCCTCTCGAGTGTGGCACGGGTTCTGCAAGGTCATCGGAGCCACTGCCAGCCTCTCCTCTGGGTTTCACCCACAGTCCAATGGTCAGACGGAGAGGCTCAACCAGGACCTGGAAACCACCCTGCGAGGCCTGGCTATGGATAACCCGACATCGTGGAGCACCTGGCTGCCATGGGCAGAGTACGCCCACAACACCCTGCAGTCATCGGCCACCAAGCTGTCGCCATTCCAGTGCCAATTCGGGTTCCAGCCACCTCTGTTCCCGGACCAGGAGGAGGACGCGGGGGTGCCCTCGGTCAACCAATATGTGAGACGGTGTCGCAAGACCTGGAGCAAGGTCAGGAAGACCCTCATACAGACCTCCAGAACCAACCAGACTCAGGCCAACCGCCACAGAAGACCTGCACACACTTTCCGCCCTGGGCATCGGGTTTGGCTGTCCACTAAGGACCTTCCGCTGCGGGTGGAGAACCGCAAGCTTGCTCCTCGCTACATTGGCCCCTTCAAGGTGGTGCGCAGGGTGAACCCTGTCTCCTACCGGCTTCAGTTGCCCCGGACTCTGAGGATCAACCCCACTTTCCATGTTTCCCTGTTGCGGCCTGTACTGACGTCTACGTATGCCCCTGCCCCTAGGAACCCCCCACCCCCCCGCATCTTCCAGGGGCAGACTGTGTTCACTGTGCATCGCCTGCTTGACTCCCGCCAGGTCCGCGGCGGGTTGCAATATCTGGTGGACTGGGAGGGCTATGGTCCTGAGGAGCGCTGCTGGGTTCCTGCTCGGGATGTCCTGGATAAAGAACTGTGTCGGGACTTCCATTCGGCCCATCCGGATCGCCCTGGGAACGTCAGGAGACGCTCCTAGAGGGGGGGGGGGGGGGGTCCTGTTAGGACTTGGACTGTTTTGGCCTCTAGAGGCCGCTGTTATTTCCTTTTCGTGTCATATTTATTTTGGCCTCTAGAGGCCGCCACTGTTCCTGTGTTTTGTGTTGTTTTTTTTGTTAATTGCCTGTTAGTCCTAATTATCTTCACCTGTGTCCTTAATTAGTTTGTGTATTTATACCCCTGAGTTCAGTCCTCTTGTCACGGAGTCTTTGTGCTGTTATGTTTATCTCCAGTTTCCTTTGTACTGTGTTTTGTGGATCTTCTGAGCTTTTGCATTTTTGCCTTTTTCTTTTTGAATTATACTCTTTGTTTTTGTTTTTTTGTTTTGCCCTGGATTGTATATAGTGTACATAGTATAAATAAACCTTTTGTTACTTTTTCTACTTCCGCCTCACGCCTCTGCATTTGAGTCATTCCCCTGGTGGCCAAGTGGGGGTTTGCTGGATCATCACACCAACGAACCAGGTTCGAATCCCAGCAAAACCCTAACACCCGGAAGTATAACATTTTATTTAGGCTAGTGGGAAATCCTTATTTATTGTGAATGTCAAGCCATTATTAATAACTTGCATGAATGCTGAAGCGGGATAAACAGGATAATGCAATAAGGCCGGTTCCTCGCATCAGGCTGCTAATGTATGCATCAAAATTGGTTTATAGCCTGACTCGGGGATGTCCATTTCCTGTAAGCCAAGAAGGCTATGATAAAGCTCATCACGAGCACGACTTAGGCTACCTTTTTAAAATAAGGGGTCGGAAGGCGAATCGGGAAGGCTGCGTTATTTTTATTTTTGGGGGGCTTTTTTCACCTTTTAATTGGATAGGACAGTGTAGAGACAGGAAATGAGCGGGAGAGAGACAGGGAGGGATGGCCTACTTGCAGTCCGGGAATTTAAGCCTATATAAACACTGACTCATACACAGTGTTGCCAGATACTGCTGATGTTTTCCAGCCCAAAATATGTTCAAAACCCGCCAAAATGCACTTAAAGCTGCCCAATCTGGCAACATTGCTCGCACATGCTGCTAAGGCGGAAGGTAGTTTGTTGACGTCACCTCAAGACGACGCCAACGATTGGTCAAATTTGCGGGAAAGTTGCAGTGATAGGATATAATTGCAGCACCGCCCTGAATTCGCGGGTATTGGTCGAATTTGCGTTGAAGTTGCAAATCGCAACATCGCGAAATCCTGGAGGGTCTGGATATGAATGAATGGAACGATACGCAATGGAATTTTTTTTTTTTCAAAATCGCGAGTCTGATTGTGTGGCGATAGGAATCCATTGTGTGGCGCTGCGTCACACAATGGTCTATGTATGGGAAACCCTGCAACAGAGCCACGTGGGTACACACCAGCCACTGCAGAAGAGTACCTGAACCAACAGACAAGCAGCACAAGGAGGCCCTGGTACAGGAAGGAGATTAAGACGGCATTCAAGAAGCCCTCAGGGGGCCTCGTCGCACCGTGAGTGGACACTCTGCTATCAAGAGCCCCTTAGGGGGACCAATGAACATGAACAACAACACATAGACACACACAGCCACATGACAGACTGTGCATTCCAACGCATTCTTCATTCTGTACCTAATTGTGAACCTCATACATGGTATAAGAAGTAGTATTTGCTAGTTTGTCCAGTGACAGAGATTAAGGGCCTCTGCATGCTCTTGCAACAAGGCTTTCGCAGATAGCTTTTCGCAGACAGTTGTAATTTATCGTTGAGCAGGGAGTATAGGCGTGCGTGATGTTATTCACCGCCACAACGCAAGGGGGTGTGAAGTCGCGAAATCGCTAGGAGTAGTTGGTGGGTGTGGTTAGTGGAGTGTTTATCCTCCGGTTACTGAGCAACATGTCATTCAACACCAACAACAATGGCGACTGGACAAGTCCGCACTTTGATCGAGATATAATGACTAGAACTGGAGTCGTATAGATGTACATACTTCCTCACTTCCTCGATCAACCGCTCTTCGTGCTGCTCCATCTTCGCTCGTGTTTTTAAAAATGGCGGTTGTGAAAACAAACCAAACCGGGGAAGTAGGGAAGCGGAAGTGCGTGTACAGCGGATGTAGAGTGGACCAATCAGAGCCCTCTTGTCTGCGACGCTGTCTGCAAGGCTGTCTGTGGTGGTCACAATTTTTGGGAGGTGCGCGCAGAGTGTCTGCGGGGGGGGGGCTTCGCAGACGCCATCTGCGTCGCCGTCTGCGAGGACTGGGTTGTCAGCATAAATTGGCCCTTAATGCATGTATTACAGGAGCAGTGTCTGACACCACAGGTACTCCAGGGGGCAGACTTCTCAGCTGGAAAAATAAGATAGAAAGAGATCAAACTGTTAACTGGGTTCATGACATATTAACTGATCATACCAATCACATGGTGATAGCTGAAAGAATCCATTCTGACTACACATACACTAGCGTATGATACCTAGCTGATTTAGGGGACAGGACTAAGTGCCTTAGGTGGAGAGACTTCTGTAGAAAACACCCAATACCATGTAGTTCATTAACTGACTACTGCCACAGACTGGACAGTAACCAGTAGGTGAACCCTGTATGACAGTATTATAGATTTAATGTTCTCATTTACATGATAAAAGGGGGAATTGTAGAGTAAATTTTAGTGTCACACTGTCTTGTAATTTTCCTTTTCACTGAGCGTTTCCTCTTCAAGGACTAACGACTCAGAACATTCAGCACCGCAACATGTTAATCTTATCATGCTCGTTATGTGCGTAGCAGATGTGCGTACAAACCAGTGATTAGAGAAGATCCAATCAGCTTTAGAGCTGATCACGCTCCGGCATGTAATTGCAATAGATGTCTCCTTTTTATCTAGTAAAGAGTATATATAGATTTGAGAACAAAGGGACGGTATGAGTGGTGTGCTGAACCCTTATCACCATGTGTCTGTTTCTGCAATAAACCTTCTTTAACTTACAAAAGGACGAGACTGGTGTTGGTGTTTGTCATTTTTCAACGACGTGTTGGAAAGATCTTCAGGAGCAGCATCAGGGCCATTTCTGCCTTTAATTTTAGTATAATGTGTTAAATGGATGTGAACAAGAAGTCAGGAACTGAGATGAGAGGAGAAATTTTTAATTTTTTAATTTTGATCAAAAACACTTCCACTGTTTGAGGTATTTATAGATTTATTTTTAGAATGTACTTACACACACACACACACACACACACACACACACACACACACTTTTCCCCTTCTGCTTTTTCATTTTATCCTTGGGCATTTTTTGATCATTTTATTTTTACTGCTTGACCATTTTGTAGTTTATTAGATTATTATGGTTTCAGAATGGGATCAGAAATTTAAACATAATGTAAGTAAACTATGTGCAAACATTACAACAAATTCAATATAAAATGTTTTTAAATTACAGTTACAGATAATGGATGGAGGGTCAGATCAATTAATCACTTCAGAATCCTGTTCATGAGAGAGAGAGAGAGAGAGAGAGAGATGTGTTCATTGTTCATTTAAACTATTACTGGTAAGATTGTTCAAGTCTATACGCCCTGTAGGAAATACACACACACACACACACACACTGTTTCAAATCTCTTCACACTGAATGGCAATTTGCTAACATAGCCAGGCCACGCCTTACACATTACAAAAAAGGGGCTCTCTCTTTAAAGCCACGCCCACTCTCTGTGCTACACAGAACACAAACAGAAACAGGAAGTTCATTTCAGAGAAAACGAAACTCAGCAGAAAGTTCAGAGTCTTTCTCTCTCTCAGTACAGGAAAATGGCAGAGGCTGGTGTTTCAGTAGATCATTTTTCAGTGGATCAGTTCAGCTGTCCAGTGTGTCTGGATCTCCTGAAGGATCCTGTAGCTATTCACTGTGGACACAGTTTCTGTAAGGTGTGTATTAATGGATTCTGGGATCAGGAGGATGTGAAGGGCGTCTACAGCTGCCCACAGTGCAGAGTGACTTTCACCCCAAGGCCTGTTCTGTGCAGGAACAACATGCTGGCTGAAGTGGTGGAGAAACTGAAGAAGACTGAACTCCAAGCTGCTTCTCCTGCTCACTGTTACGCTGGACCTGGAAATGTGGAGTGTGATTCCTGCACTGGGAGAAAATACAAAGCCGTCAAGTCCTGTCTGGTGTGTCTGGCATCCTTTTGTGAAGATCATCTTAAACCTCACTATCAGTCTCCTGCCTTTAAGAAGCATAAGTTAGTTGAAGCCTGTGCAGAGCTCCAAGAGAAGATCTGCTCTGAACATGGCAGACTGATCGAGGTCTTCTGTCGTACTGACCAAAGCTTCATCTGTTATTTGTGTACGACGGATGAACATAAAGGTCATGATACAGTTTCAGCTAAAGCAGAAAGAAATGAAAAACAGGTGAGAACTGGACATCATTCTTCTTTTCCAAGTCATTTAATACAAATTCTATTTCTAATCTAATTTCTGTTCAGTGGATTTAATTGGTTCTCTGCCTGTCATTCTCTGTGAAGTAAATTTTTATTTCCAGTCAAACAGTAATATGTAAAGAAATGTTAAAGAGATCAGACCAGTCATCTCATCTCATCTCATTATTTCTAGCCGCTTTATCCTGTTCTACAGGGTCGCAGGCAAGCTGGAGCCTATCCCAGCTGACTACGGGCGAAAGGCGGGGTACACCCTGGACAAGTCGCCAGGTCATCACAGGGCTGACACATAGACACAGACAACCATTCACACTCACACCTATGGTCAATTTAGAGTCACCAGTTAACCTAACCTGCATGTCTTTGGACTGTGGGGGAAACCGGAGCACCCGGAGGAAACCCACGCGGACACTTGGAGAACATGCAAACTCCGCACAGAAAGACCCTCGCCGGCCACGGGGCTCGAACCCGGACCTTCTTGCTGTGAGGCGACAGCGCTGACCACTACACCACCGTGCCGCCCATGTAAACAAACATCCATCTGGAAAATGTGAACTTTGTGGAGTGAGAGAGGATGTAGATCATGTTCTTTTAAGGTGCTTAAAATTCTACAGACAAAGAGAAAAACTGAAGAGGGAAGTGAACGCAGTCAAGAAAGCCTTTTCTTTAGACACCTTATTAGGTGAGCCAAGATCAGAAAACATCACTTGTGCTATGATAACATTTATCAAAGAAACAAAATTAGCAAACAGGATTTAGTTTATTGTTTTGTGTTGTTTTTCCTTTTTATTCAATTTTTTCTTTGAAATGACATCCATTTGATTGCACCTCAGTCCAGTAGATGGCGGTAATACACTTTGCTTGTAAACTGCCATAAAACCTGACAGAAGAAGAAGACCGATCTGAGAGCAGTGCGCGTCATCGCTGTTCCCTTTTATTTCTCAGTGAGTTTAGAGGGGGGAGACATGCACAGTGCACATCTGGATTCATGGGAGTTATTTATTTGTTCAGGTTTACTTCTTTAAGGTGCTGTGTGTACATTCAAAACCACACCCAATTCCACCGGATTAAAGGAACCATCAGTGAACATTGGGATTGAACTTCATCAATCTAGTGAATGTTGACATTAATGCCGAGTTTTGACCAAAATCTCTGCAGAGATTTGAACTTTCCAGAATCGGGATCATTCATCCCAAAGAAGTTTTCAGAAATGGACCACAAATCCACTCACATTCAGAAAGATATTTTTTTTTTTACCTGTAGATCATTAAATGTTATGAAATATGATCTCCAGTTACAGAGCTTTAACACAGTCACGTGAGCACTTTAGCTGTAAAATGCTGGAAGAAGGTTGTTGGCTGTTTAAAGCACATTGACTGGTCTGACCTCTAACATCTCATCTCATTATCTGTAGCCGCTTTTTGGGTCGGTAAAACTAAGATTAAAATTATCAACTTTTATAACCCTGGTAAAAGAATCTTGAGAGAGATGCTAGATGGTATGTCTCATCTCATTATCTCTAGCCACTTTATCCTGTTCTACAGGGTCGCAGGCGAGCTGGAGCCTATCCCAGCTGACTACGGGCGAAAGGCGGGGTTCACCCTGGACAAGTCGCCAGGTCATCACAGGGCTGACACATTGACACAGACAACCATTCACACTCACATTCACACCTACGGTCAATTTAGAGTCACCAGTTAACCTAACCTGCATGTCTTTGGACTGTGGGGGAAACCGGAGCACCCGGAGGAAACCCACGCGGACACAGGGAGAACATGCAAACTCCACACAGAAAGGCCCTTGCCGGCCACGGGGCTCGAACCCGGACCTTCTTGCTGTGAGGCGACAGCGCTAACCACTACACCACTGTGCCGCCCACACAGCACCTTAAAGAAGTAAACCTGACTATGACTCTGGATTTTACTGCTGAACAAATAAATAACTCCCATGAATCCAGATGTGTACTGTGCATGTCTCCCCCCTCTAAACTCACTGAGAAATAAAAGGGAACAGTGATGACGCGCACTGTTCTCAGATCAGTCTTCTTCTTCTGTCAGGTTTTATGGCAGTTTACAAGCAAAGTGTTTTACCGCCATCTACTGGACTGAGGTGCAATCAAATGGATGCCATTTCAAAGAAAAATTGAATAAAAAGGAAAAACAACACAAAACAACAAACTAAATCCTATTTGCTAATTTTGTTTCTTTGATAAATGTTATCATAGCACAAGTGATGTTTTCTGATCTAGGCTCACCTAATAAGGTGTCTAAAGAAAAGGCTTTCTTGACTGCGTTCACTTCCCTCTTCAGTTTTTCTCTTTGTCTGTAGAATTTTAAGCACCTTAAAAGAACATGATCTACATCCTCTCTCACTCCACAAAGTTCACATTTTCCAGATGGATGTTTGTTCACAACGTATAAGCGGTTATTTAATCCAGTATGGCCTATTCTCAGTCTTGTAAACCAAACCTCCTCCTGTCTGTTTGGGTAACTCGGTTTGCTACTTGAGATCTTTTTGTATATTATATAAGTGTCTACCTTTCTTCTCCTTATCCCATTCAGCTTGCCATATGTTAACTCTGTTTAATGAGTACCTTAAAGTGCATATCACAGGTAAATTCAGGAGCAAGATCAATGTAATTCTCCTATTTTATATTAAACTTTGGTCAAATATCTGTAACATTCTGCTTTTTTTTTTTTTACCTTGCGCAATACCAGAAAAATTCAGTTGAAATCAAGCCATTTGAGGTGAATTGGTCCGCCTCTGAAAAAACTTGGCATTTGAATTTCCCGGGAAACATTGATTTTCGTGACGTCATCTGCGGGACGCCTCCCTCTGAATCCTACATCAGGACTGGTTTGTTTCTGAGAAGACGACCTGGTGGTTTTCTGCAAATTTCTTCAATGTTATTGCGTAACTATTAAAATGGTAAACAGATGTATCGTAGGAGGGTGTAGCAACACCAATCTTGATGGGATTAGTACTCATCGCTTTCCAAAAGACCGAACAATGAGAGAGAAATGGGAGCGCTTGGTCTACACAGGCTGTGCACTGAAACCGCACAAGCCCTCGCAGCCTGCCGGCGCTTCCGCAGGTGACGTCATGATTCTGGCTCCAGACTCCCTTGGGATTTTTCCAGAAGCATTTGGTTATTTTAGTTTTTTCTGCTGTAGACAGATGGCCTTGTGCAAAATTACCCTTCTGGATGAGTCTGTAAAGGGACATACTTTCATATAAAAAAACTAAATTGGTCCAGAATGTGCACTTTAACTTCTGATCTACTGAGTGGAATACTTAACTGAACCTTCTCTTCTTTGGTTGCCTCTTTTGCCAGCTTGTCTGCTTCCTCATTGCCACCAACTCCTTTATGGGCTGGAACCCATACAAACTGGATTGATATTCCCTGTTGACTGATTGCAACTAAGATATTATTAATTTCATTCATTAAGTCCTGTCGACATGACAATTCTCCACTTTGAACGGATGTGAGAGATGACACAGAATCGGAACAAATAGCTGCTTTAGGGGGCCTAGTTTCTTCTATCCACTGGAATACAATGATAATGGCTGTCATTTCAGCTGCAGCCCTGTGATGACCTGGCGACTTGTCCAGGGTGTACCCCGCCTTTCGCCCGTAGTCAGCTGGGATAGGCTCCAGCTTGCCTGCGACCCTGTAGAAGGATAAAGCGGCTTGAGATAATGAGATGAGATGAGATTTCAGCTGCAAATATAGACAGATGATCTGATGTTCTCTTTTTAATAGAGATTTTGTAATCAGGGATATAAACTGCAATACCTGTTTTACCCTCTGAATCTTTAGATGCATCTGTATAAACCTGTGTTGTATTATAGTACCTACTTCCTAAATATTGCTCTACGTTCTGATCCACTCCTCCAGATTTAGCTATCTCTTTGGTTTCCATGATCACCGTAGGGGAGCAAAACAACCAAGGTGGAGTTGTTACCAGGGGCACAGTCTTACTACAAATGATATCATCTATTCCCAATTGATTTGCTAATTTGTTACCATCCCATCCAAAGCTACAAATCTGGGATCTACCATACTCCCAACACTCATTGAGAACTTTTTTTAGGAGGGTGTGATGCCTCATGTCCATTTAAATTAATCCAGTAAGCCATACTCAACTTAAGATGTCTGAGGCTTAAGGGCATTTCTCCTGATTCTACTTGCAACGCTGCTATGGAAGAAGTTCTAAATGCACCACAACATGTCCTGAGACTTTTAGCCTGCATTCTATTGAGTTCATTAAGCAATGTCTTAGATGCTGAAAGATACACAATACAGCCATAATCTGAAACTGATCTCATCAGTGCAATATAAATTCTTTTAAGGGACATCCCTGAGGCTCCCCAGTTGTACCCTGATAAACATTTCAAAACATTAATGCCCTTTTTGCATTTCTCAATTATTTTCTGAATATGTTCCTTAAATGTTAACTTGACATCAAACCAAACTCCCAAGTACCTAACAATATTAACTTGCTCTAAGGACTGGTTATACAACTTAAGCTCTAGTGTGGGACTTACTCTTTTCTTTGAAAAACAAATAAATTGAGTCTTTTCTACAGACAAATGAAAACCCCACTCACATGCCCATTTTTCTACCTTGTTGATAGCTAATTGCATTTTAGTTCTAATATCAATATTTTGTCCTTTTATCCGCAAAGCTCCATCATCAGCATATAATGCTCTATTGATTCTAATGTCATCTATTTTATTAAAAACATCATTAATGATAATGTTGAACAGTACTGGACTGCATACACTACCTTGAGATGTTCCATTTTCTATTGAATAGATGTGAGAGAAGTGAACCCCAACTCTTACTTCTATTGTTCTGTCCTTTAGGAAGTCTCTAATCCAGTTAAAGATCTTACCACCAATACCCATCCTATTCAGCTTAATTAACAACCCCTCCTTCCATAGCATAGCATTTACGCTTTCTCTAGATCAAAGAATGTTGCTAAAACTGATTCTTTATTGACTTGTGCTTTCCTTATTTCATTTTCTAAACATACAATAGGGTCCACTGTAGTACGTCCACTACGGAAGCCGCTCTGGTGTGGGGAGACAAGACCTCTTTTTTCAATTTCTTACACTAGCCTTCTAGTGATCATTCTTTCCATAATCTTACATAAATTAGATGTTAATGCTATTGGCCTATAACTTTTAACTTCAGTTTTATCCTTCCCTGGTTTTCCAATTGGAACCACTACAGAATGTTTCCAACACAAAGGCAATCTACCTTGCTCCCAAATCTTATTAAAAAGACTTAAAATTACATATTTAGCCACGTCATTGACTTCATTAATCATTTTATAACATATACCATCTTTCCCTGGTGAAGTGTTCCTAACCCCATTTAACGCTCTCCTAAGCTCAAATAATGTAAAATCCTTATCAAGTACACGCTCACTTATTACCTGCTTTTCCAGTAATCCTCTATTCTCATCTATTACTTTAACTCTCCAAGACAATTCATCATCAGTTAAGTTCTGTGAACTATGAACCTTAACAAAACTTTTCGCAAGCATCTCTGCTTTCTCTTGATTAGTTACTGCCTCCACATCATTGTTTTTAATCACAGGTAAGGAAAACTCCCTTCTAATGACTCCCATCTTTTTAATCACGCTCCAAATAACATCCCCTTTGACTTCTGCCCTATTTTAGAACAGAAATCACGCCAATATTTCCTTTTAGCTTCTCTTATAATTCTTTTAACCTTTTGAATGTGATTTTTTTTTTTTGTATTCCATTAAATTGGTATAGGAATGGTTTGATTGAACAATTTTGAAAGCTTTATTTCTAGCTTTTATTGCTTCCTGACAATCATCTGATCACCAAGGTACCATTCTCTTTTTCCTCATCCCAGAAGATTTGCCAAGAACCTCTTCTGCTGACTCATATTTGTAATGATTGAGTTTAACTCAGGGCGGCACGGTGGTGTAGTGGTTAGCGCTGTCGCCTCACAGCAAGAAGGTCCGGGTTCGAGCCCCGTGGCCGGCGAAGGCCTTTCTGTGCAGAGTTTGCATGTTCTCCCTGTGTCCGCGTGGGTTTCCTCCGGGTGCTCCGGTTTCCCCCACAGTCCAAAGACATGCAGGTTAGGTTAACTGGTGACTCTAAATTGACCGTAGGTGTGAATGGGTGTCTATGTGTCAGCCCTGTGATGACCTGGTGACTTGTCCAGGGTGAACCCCACCTTTCACCCGTAGTCAGCTGGGATAGGATCCAGCTTGCCTGCGACCCTGTAGAACAGGATAAAGCGGCTACAGATAATGAGATGAGATATACCATCTAGCATCTCTCTCAAGATTCTTTTATCAGGGTTATAAAAGTTGATAATTTTAATCTTAGTTTTACCGACCCAAATCTCAACCAGAACTGCTTCAACGTCTTTATCTATATTTAAAGCTCCTTAATTAATCCCCTGCTGAATAAATGTGGCCACTCCACCTCCTGCAGTATCCCTGTCTTTACACACTGCTAGGTATCCATATATTATTAAATCAAGTGATGGTTTTAACCAGGTTTCCTGTATACAGATAATGTTTGGTTTAACAACTTGTTCCTCAATAAAGTGTTTTATTTCCTGACCATTAGCAATTAAGCTCCTGGCATTCCACTGTAGAATAGATAAAGTCATTATTAACTGCCACATGGTGCTTGACTATCAGATACCCCTAATACCATATTGTGAATGGAATCAACTGACAATTCATGAATCTCTAGATAATTTTCCACTGCTTTTAAATTATTTTAATTATATCAATTCTACTTGCTACTTGGGCTGAGCAATTAACCACTTCCACCATAAAAGCAATGAATTTTTTCTTCTCCACAATTAAAGTCTCTTCAGTTACTTTACAGCATTTCAGAGTCGTTTGAGTTTGACTCGGGGGTAAAACTACAGGAGTCATACTTCCTTTAACCCTTGATTTTACTTGGTTTTCTTTGTCAACCTCTTTAATAGCTTCGGCATAAGTAACGCTCTCTTTCACCTTTACACTTTGCACTTGAATTGCTCTTTTATACATCTCGCACCCTTTATAGGCCGCACTGTGTTCACCTCCACAGTTACAGCACTTGATTTTTGTTCCTTCCTCACATTTACCATATTCATGTTCGCCTCCACATCTAGCACACCTAGGTTTTGACTTGCACACAGAAGAAATGTGTCCATATCGCTGACATTTAAAGCATCTAATTGGTGGTAATTCCATTTACCTGACTTATCTTCACCTTCACTTTTATAGTACTCTCACTGTCATTCTCTTCTGAAAACTCCTCCAAATCATTAGTTTCACACTCATCTAGAACTCCTTTCAATCCATGATCGCACCCCAGTCCACCAAACGCCAGTTGCAATGAATCTGGCGGCTCTTTCACATTCCCGGAAGCACTCATCGCGTTTTTTCTCAGATCAGTCTGTCTGTGAATCCCATTGAAAGTCACAGCTGCCTTTTGAACAGTTTCACTCCAGAGAATATTGCTGAACTACCTTGATGTTTCTGTCACACAAATAACATTGAAATAACAATCAGTTGACATTTTCACAGAAAACTAAACTTATAATATCATAAGTGGTGCAAACATATGAAGATAGAAGTCGCTTCATTTTGGGTGTCTTTTAATTTTAGTTAGTTCTAGAGGCGATATTTCTAGTTTTCATTGAAATGTTTTTATTGAGGGGCGGCACGGTGGTGTAGTGGTTAGCGCTGTCGCCTCACAGCAAGAAGGTCCTGGGTTCGAGCCCCGGGGCCGGCGAGGGCCTTGCTGTGTGGAGTTTGCATGTTCTCCCCGTGTCCGCGTGGGTTTCCTCCGGGTGCTCCGGTTTCCCCCACAGTCCAAAGACATGCAGTTTAGGTTAACTGGTGACTCTAAATTGACCGTGAGTGTGAATGGTTGTCTGTGTCTATGTGTCAGCCCTGTGATGACCTGGCGACTTGTCCAGGGTGTACCCCGCCTTTCGCCCGTAGTCAGCTGGGATAGGCTCCAGCTTGCCTGCGACCCTGTAGAAGGATAAAGCGGCTAGAGATAATGAATGAATGAATGTTTTTATTGACTTTTTTTTTAGTTTGTTTTTTTTCTTTTTGGCTATAATTGTGTTGAAGATGATGAAATGTATTTAAAATGTTTTTTATTTGTTCTCAGAATGAGCTAAAGGAGGAGCAGATGAAATCCCAGCAGAGGATCCAGGAGAAGCAGAAGGAGGTGCAGGAGCTGAAACAGACTGTGGACACTATTAAGGTGAGGAGTGAAGAGTAGCTCTGTTTCAATTAACCTGCTTAAAGGAGATACGCAGAACCATGGCCTCATTTTTTGTTCATAAATGCCTTGAGACCCCAAGAATAGCACAGGAATAGTTTTAAGCGTTAACAATAAATCTAATATCGTAATATTTATGATTAAAATGATTTCATATAGGTAGCGGCCTGAGTGAATGACCTTGACGTCTGTAACGTCACAGCAGGAAGGCTATCGGTCTCATCGCCATTTCCGCTATACTAAAACACAGAGGTAACTGCAACTTCCAGTTTCCATTTTGAGCTAATTTATTGCCATGCCATGTAGATGTGTTGCTGGCCGGTGCAGCAACATGACAGAAGGTGGATTTATGTTGCATTCATGGCCCAAGAATGTTCAAACTGCAGAGATTTGGATGCATTTTGCGAGAAGTTCACAGGCACATTGGGCACCAACGAAGTGGTCTCTCCTCTGCTCTGCACATTTTACTGAAGACTCGTACGAAACCTCTGATCTGCTGAGGAGCGTTGGCTATAAGCCGGTTTTGAAAGAGGGTGCAGTACCAACAATTAAATAAAACTATGAGAAAAGGAAAAATAAAAAACTAAAATTTTTTAAAAAAGGAAAGTAAGTTCAGTGGCACCAGCTCTCCCACAGTTTGAGCCGAGGATTGTTGGTAAAACCCAGGATGGAACGGGACGTGACATATTATCGCTCAGGCAGTGACCTCCCTGCGGTTGTTGCTAAAACCGGCGATGTCCCGTCCCGGGTTTTAGTAATTGCCTGAGCCGAGAAGTAATGCTGGAGTACTCAGTATGGAGAAAATGGAGAATGAATGGAGCAGCTGTCTGATTTCTAAACTGGATATTGTTGCCATCTCGCCCTTACATGGAAGAAGCGAATGAATGGAGAACTGAATGAACAACTGAACGTCAGGTTGTTTCAAAACAATCGGCCACAAGATCGGCCTTCAAGAAGCGAGAACACAGACGGGTAAGCTCCGACTCTCATTTGGATACAAAACAACAAAAACAACACGTTTACCTGCATTTAGATTAATACATGTAACTTGTATTGTGTATTTAAGTTACCGGTCTAAGATTTATTTAATTTGCTTCAGAATGTGATTGTCTCAGTTCATCTGATTATTTAATGAGCCTTTTACATTTTATCAGTGAAAATAGATGCATGTGGGGCGGCACGGTGGTGTAGTGGTTAGCGCTGTCGCCTCACAGCAAGAAGGTCCTGGGTTCGAGCCCAATGGCCGGCGAGGGCCTTTCTGTGTGGAGTTTGCATGTTCTCCCTGTGTCCGCGTGGGTTTCCTCCGGGTGCTCCGGTTTCCCCCACAGTCCAAAGACATGCAGGTTAGGTTAACTGGTGACTCTAAATTGAGCGTAGGTGTGAATGTGAATGGTTGTCTGTGTCTATGTGTCAGCCCTGTGATGACCTGGCGACTTGTCCAGGGTGTACCCCGCCTTTCGCCCGTAGTCAGCTGGTATAGGCTCCAGCTCGCCTGCGACCCTGGAGAACAGGATAAAGCGGCTAGAGATAATGAGATGAGAATGAATAGATGCATGTACATGTATGTTGCATAAGTTATAACACCTATCCTGTTTTAATGAGAGTCAACCCACAATCAATGAAGTCAAATCAGTCTTAGTTGAGCAAGTCAGTAACGGTATTTCTTACTTTCACCATAAATTTTTATTTATGTGACTTTGGTCTATAGCTGTCAAAGACCTCGGCCTTAAAACCGGTTCCCACAGTGACATCACGCGCTCAGGGCTGGCTGGCTCAGCGGGGCAGCTCCAATGCCAAATTTGCGGTCGAGTTTAACTCTCAAAAAATATTTTTTGATTCCTATTTATGCAGCATACAAGAGCCAAGGATGGAGATACTATCCACTCAGAAATGTATTTAAAAATAAAGGTTCTGCGTATCTCCTTAAAATAGTGAACTAAAAAAACAAGGAATGAAAACCCGGGGTTTAACAAAAACAACTCAAATATCTCTTGAGAGAGAGTTTATTTTTACAGAGTATCCGATTAGACCTCCATTTTGTGTGTGTGTGTGTGTGTGTGTGTGTACTAACAGAAGCGTTCACAGGCAGCAGTAGATGACAGTGAGAGGATCTTTACTGAGATGATCAGCTCCATGGAGAAAAAGCGCTCGGAGGTGACGGAGCTGATCAGAGCTCAGGAGAAAGCTGAACTGAATCAAGCTGAGCGACTCCTGAAGCAACTGGAGCAGGAGATTGCTGATCTTCAGAGGAGAGTCACTGAGCTGGAGCAGCTTTCACACACACACGATCACATCCACTTCCTCCAGGTAACACTCACTGTCTGATCTACAGAGGGCGCTGTTCCTCACAAAGTTTCCTCCTAAAAGCTCATTACAGCAACAATAAATGTTCCTGTCTGAGATCCCAAGTGTGTCTTTGGTCTGATTCAGTCTGAGATTCATTCGTTCCTCTCCTACACTTTTCTCCTTCTCTATTCTGTGTTTCCTCTCTGTAGAGTTTCCCGTCTCTCTGTGTTTCTCCTGGATGTGACGACTCACCCAGCTTCACTGTCAATCAACATCTCTCATTTGATGGAGTGAGGAAATCTCTCTCAGATCTGAAAAAACGAGTCGAGGAAATCTGTGAGGAGGAATTCAACGTAATCCATCCACAAGGTAAACAAACAAACATTTGTTCTGTATCACAGTAAAGAGAGCCATACAATTAATGTAATGGAAATAAAACGTAAGCAGGAACAAAACTGCATCAAATCACAAAGCATTAGTATTAAGGCCAATTTATGCTGACAACCCAGTCCTCGCAGACGGCGTCGCAGATGGCGTCTGTGAAGCCCCCCCCCCCCCCCCCCTTCGCAGACGCTCTGCGTGCACCTCCCAAAAATTGTGACCACCACAGACAGCCTCGCAGACAAGAGGGCTCTGATTGGTCCACTCTACATCAGCTGTACAGGCACTTCCGCTTCCCTACTTTCCCGGTTTGGTTTGTTTTCACGACCGCCATTTTTAAAAACACGAGCGAAGATGGAGCAGCACGAAGAGCGGTTGATCGAGGAAGTGAGGAAGTACGTACATCTATACGACTCCAGTTCTAGTCATTATCAGTAACCGGAGGATAAACACTCCACTCACCACACCCACCAACTACTCCTAGCGATTTCGCGACTTCGCGCCCCCTTGCGTTGTGGTCGTGAATAACATTGCGCACGCCTATTGCTCCCCGCTCAACGATAAATTACAACTGTCTGCCAAAAGCTATCTGCGAAAGCCTTGTCGCAAGAGCATGCAGAGGCCCTTACCCTCAGAAATTCATCTCATCTCATTATCTCTAGCCGCTTTATCCTGTTCTACAGGGTCGCAGGCAAGCTGGAGCCGATCCCAGCTGACTACGGGTGAAAGGCGGGGTACACCCTGGACAAGTCGCCAGGTCATCACAGGGCTGACACATAGACACAGACAACCATTCACACTCACATTCACACCTACGGTCAATTTAGAGTCACCAGTTAACCTAACCTCCATGTCTTTGGACTGTGGGGAAAACCGGAGCACCCGGAGGAAACCCACGCGGACACGGGGAGAACATGCAAACTCCACACAGAAAGGCCCTCGCCGGCCACGGGGCTCGAACCCGGATCTTCTCGCTGTGAGGCGACAGCGCTAACCACTACACCACCGTGCTGCCCGCCTCAGAAATTGCATGTGCAAATTACAAATAAATTTCCCAGATAAGCAGGACCTTAATCACAAATCCACAAACTAATCTTATTGAACTTTACACATAACAAATATGATGAACATTAGATCAGAACCGAGGCCTTAATTCCTCCATAAAATCCATCAGAAAGTAAAAACACACACATTTTCCCAGCTGAAGCTCTGACAAGTTTTTTGCTTCTCATGATTCTTACATTCAAATGCTGCACAGTGTGATGACATTTTGGCCGATCTCTAAATCGTGTCTGACTGAGAGCAGTGAGGAATCTAATTTTTCATTTTCATGCTTTAAACTGTTTTCGTGTCATTTTTCAGTCTCCATTTTGTCTCTGTGTCTCTACAGCTGCAGCAGTTCACATGATTTTACCCTCAAAACCAAAGAGCAGAGAAGATTTCCTGCAGTGTAGGTGTAACACACACACACACACACACTCTTCAACTCAGAGGAGGACCGCCCACATGATGGTCTTTCTTTCGACCTACAACACACAGAATGTGTATCAATAATAGTTTATTTATATCACACACACAAATCTAATACATACGAAGGATAAAATTCTGCCTAGAAATAACTAGTAATCTAATCTCACTCAGCAGAAAAAAATAATGGATTACTGTTATAAAGAAGAAAGCTAGTCGCACAGAGGCACAATGATAAAATACAATATTTCAACAAATACAATAAAACAATAAAAAGAGGGAAAAAATGAAATGACAGTGTGAGGAAAAGAGAAAGGAATGCTGATCTGACGCGATAATCGTACTTTTGATAGAACGCTTGAAATTGCTGAAGCTAAGACTCTGGAAAGATTCATCAATACTGTTCCAGAGAGCAGCAGCTTTGAAGCGAATATTAAACTTGCCATCGTTAGTTCTGGCTGAAGGAACACAAAATGAAGATCTCGAAGCCAGTCAAGTTTTATACTTGTGCCTTGATGCTAAAAGTGTCAAAAAGTTATCAAAGGCAGGCACCAAATAAACTAGAATGAAATTTAAACATAAAAATACTGTTTAAGTAATCTATAAAATCAGAGAATTTCATCATCTCCAGCTTTTTAAAAATAGGAGGTGTGTGTTCATTAAAAGAAGCTAAATTAATAATTCTGACAGCTTTCTTCTGGAGTCCAGTTATCGGTCGAAGGGTAGCCTCATAAGTATTACCCCAAACTGTAACACCGTATATTAAAAAAGAATAAATAAGAGAGTAGTACAGCTGAGTTAGAATACTTTGAGAAACCTAGTGATGAAGCTCAGCAATAATTCCAAAGCCTCTGGAGATTTTCTTGCTCTACTGGTGGATGTGTTTCCTCCTGATGAGGTGAGAGTCGAAAACTACTCCAAGATACCTGATGTGGTTCTTCTGTTTAATCGGCTTATAATTAATTTTCAGGAAATGGTTTTGCTCAGTTTCTTTTGGGGTGGATTAAAAAAGAACAAAATTTGTTTTGTCAGCATTCAGAGAGAATTTATTTGCACAAAGCCACGCGATGATATCAGAATTACTTTATTAATCCCCGGAGGGAAATTCAAATTTGCAACCAAGCTCCCAAATATTGACCAATTCAGAATTTACCCTGGCTTCTAGAGAATCTAAAGATGAATCTGCCAGGAATAAATTTGAGTCACCTGCAAAAAGATGAAAATCAAATATATTGGAGCAGTTCATGAAATCATTTATGTATAAGAGAAATAGAAGGGGGCCATGAAGTGAACCCTGTGGTACTCCACATGAAATTGGTAAAGAGCTGGATGAAATATTAACGATTGAAACAAACTGATGTCTATTTGATAGATATGAGGCAAACCAATCATGGACAATCCCACGGATGCCATAAGAATATAATTTTTCTTACAAAATATCATGATCTATGGCATCAACGGCTTTACTCAGACAAAGAATGATACCACAGGAAAATTTGCCATCTTCAATTGCTCTTTGGATTTTATCAGTGATTTAGTAAAAGTGCATGTTCTGTAGATGTGTTGTCACGGAAACCAAACTGACCAGAATATATTAAATCAAACTTCTCTCGATATGTATTCAGCCTATTTTACATGAGTTTTTTCTAATATTTTTGATAGACCAATTTCTCTTTTGTCAATTTTTATGATTAGAAGTTAACAGTTGAGCTCCTGCTTTAAACACGGGTCTGACACGAGCAAGTTGAAAAGAATCAGGAACAGTACCAAGTAGAGTAGAAGTAAAGCAGAAGTGATAGAGGATCTCCACAGGCTTTGAGATTGAGTTTAATATCTTGAACAGGGCTACAGAAATACTAAAGGGGCCACAAGCCTTTCCAGACTTGAGCCGGAGAAAAAAGCCTTGAATTTCTTGTCCATGTAGGACTAAGAAGAAAGCTGTCGCTTGTCAGAGAAGCAAGAAAATCTGAAAATATTTTGTTGACCTTTGGTATTGCTTGGCTGATACTTTTACCAATGTCTGCAAAATAAACATTGAACTCATTTGCTAGATCCTTTTACCTATAGGAGTCAAATGGTTTAGCTTATTTCTCTACACTTTGTACTGAGCATACAGGCACTGATTTCTCGTCTTGATCGATTTTTCTATCCAATTTGATTTAATAATTCATTGTTCTAAGACTGAGGGGAAATCCAAGGTTCAGATTTGAGTTTGATTTCCTTCCTTGACATGGTTTTTCAGAGGAACATGAGCGGTAATAATTTCATCAGAGTTTTCAAGAAAGCTGGAGAATGTCATGAATATCAGGCTCCCCATCGGACTGGCTAGAGCAGTCAATTTGTTGAAAACCATAAATGAATGCATCTTCATTGAACCATATGAAATCCATCCATTATCCATAACCGCTTATCCTGTGCAGGGTCACAGGCAAGCTGGAGCCTATCCCAGCTGACTATGGGCGAGAGGCAGGGTACACCCTGGACAAATCACCAGGTCATCACAGGGCTGACACATAGACAAACAACCATTCACACTCACATTCTCACCTACAGTCAATTTAGAACCAACAATTATCCTAACCTGCAGGCCTTTGGACGGTGAAGGAAACTCACACAGACACAGGGAGAACATGCAAACTCCACACAGAAAGGCCCCCATTGGCCACTGGGCTTGAACCCAGAACCTTCTTGCTGTGAGGTGATGGTGCTAACCACTACACCACTGTGCCACCTGCCGTAGGAACTCTCTTCTCGAAACTTGCTTATTCAATGGGGAGGGTGAATTGAGTCAATAGTCACAAAGTTGGGAAAATGGTTAGTGAGGTCATTATAAAATATTCCCATTATATGTAGCATATTTAAGTCATCCGATCATCCGTTATCCTTAACCGCTTATCCTGTGCAGGGTCAGCTGAGATAGGCTCCAGCTTGCCTGTGACCCTGCACAGGATATTTAAGTGAATTAAAATATATATCGTCAATAAACATGGTTGAAAAGAATAGGGAGATTAAAGTATTGATAAATTCACCTGTAGGTATCCGAGTGTCTGAATTCATCAGATTTAAGTTTAGGTTGCCCACAAAAATACAAAGCTTTGACTCCTCATGGATTTTATAAATTATTATTGAAAGCTTATCCAGAAATGGCTGAAAAGAACCGTTTCGGTGTCTGTATCTCACACCACAAACTATGTTCTTACTGCCTTCATTATGGAGCTCAACAGAAACTGATCCGTCTTGATCAGAAGTATTAAGGTCATCTCTTAGATTATAACTTCAGGAATTTATGAAGAGTCCAATTTGGAGTGTTGGGAAATGTAATTAAAGTCAGGTAAGTAAAAATTGACAAAACTATGAGTTGAATGCCAGGTTTCTGAAAGGCAACAGATCTTCAATAGATGATCTAAAATACTGAGTATGTCTTGAAATTCATCAAATTTTAGCTGAGAGGCTCCTGATAATATAGTGAAGGAAAGAGAGCAACTTGTCAGATAAACAAGAAGATAGTCATCTATATCCCCCACACTATATACCAACTATATACCAAGTTTCAAGATATTGTCATGTTTTTGAAGTTCTGCTGGAATAAACCAACCATACCATAAACCCACCGGACCTTTGGTCCAGGTGAGCTAAAAATTAAAATTTCACATTTCTTAGTATCAAAAGGCACATATACATTACTTCATCAACACATATACCAACTCTCAATCCCAAACCACTCATAGTTTTCAACTTCTGCTCTGAAAACCAAACCTACCCGAGAGACCAAGTCTGAAATTGTTTCCATGGAAACATGAAAAATTAAAATTTCTCAAATGTCTTAGTATGAAAAGGCACATCTACATCACCTTGTTAACATGTATACCAAGTTTCAGATCCGTATCATGAATAGTTTTGGATATATGCTCCAGAAATGAACATTGCTCAAAGTAAAATTTGAAAAATACTTTTTTCCAAAAATCGAAAATAGCAAAAGGCACCAGTTCATGTGTTGCTTGATGCGTATACAAATTTCATGAAGATATCTTCAGTAGTTTTAAAGATATGGCCCGGAAACGAAAACGTGACCAGACGGACGGATGGATGGACAGAACCTGTTTCTATATCCTTCTCCAACCTTCGTTTGGGCATGGGATAATTACGAAGTTCTTGAGAAGAATGAAATTCATGTGGGGAATAGTACCTAGAATTAATATAATGAGTATTCATGTCTCATCTCATTATCTCTAGCCGCTTTATCCTTCTACAGGGTCGCAGGCAAGCCGGAGCCTATCCCAGCTGACTATGGGCGAAAGGCGGGGTACACCCTGGACAAGTCGCCAGGTCATCACAGGGCTGACACATAGACACAGACAACCATTCACACCCACGGTCAATTTAGAGTCACCAGTTAACCTAACCTGCATGTCTTTGGACTGTGGGGGAAACCGGAGCACCCGGAGGAAACCCACGCGGACACGGGGAGAACATGCAAACTCCACACAGAAAGGCCCTCGCCGGACCCGGGGTTCGAACCCAGGACCTTCTTGCTGTGAGGCGACAGCGCTAACCACTACACCACCGTGCCGCCCGAGCATTCATGTCAGGATTGAAATAATTTAGGTTTGTTGATAATTCTCATTCATCTCATCTCATTATCTCTAGCCGCTTTATCCTTCTACAGGGTCGCAGGCAAGCTGGAGCCTATCCCAGCTGACTACGGGCGAAAGGCGGGGTACACCCTGGACAAGTCGCCAGGTCATCACAGGGCTGACACATAGACACAGACAACCATTCACACTCACATTCACACCTACGGTCAATTTAGATTCACCAGTTAACCTAACCTGCATGTCTTTGGACTGTGGGGGAAACCGGAGCACCCGGAGGAAACCCACGCGGACACGGGGAGAACATGCAAACTCCACACAGAAAGGCCCTCGCCGGCCCCAGGGCTCGAACCCAGGACCTTCTTGCTGTGAGGCGACAGCGCTAACCACTACACCACCGTGCCGCCTGTTGATAATTCTAATAATCATAATTAATCTAATATTTATAAGCAGGAACAACGTCAGCTTGATTCATGCCCAATTATACTGACAAAGTTAAGGTCAAAACAGAAAAAGACGCCATGATACAACACTAAAGATTGAAGTATTTTGTGTGTACAGAATGCTGAGGGAAAAGGGAGGAAAAGAAAAAAATGGCTGAATGTGAAAGCTGTTTGGAGTGGTTCCATCAGGAATGTGAAGCAACCCCAGGGCCTGTTTTTCATGATGGGGGGCAGCAACTGCAGAATCTAAAGGGGATGAGGTGCAGTGGGTGAAGACGGACCACCAAAAGCAAGATTTTGTTCATTAACTTGGTTATTAATGCATAAACATTTGAATTTTTTTCTTTCTTTCGCCTCGACTGTCGTGACATGCGTGGATTAAATGTACATTATCCTCGATGCGTCAAGTTGGAGCTTAATCTTATTTTCATGTAATAAAAAAGGGCTTCATATTTAACAACAAATGCACTGGACTTGGAAAACTGATCTACATTCCTCACCACAGTTTATTAACACATCAGCACCATCTTTTAAACTTGAATGGTCTTCAGAAGTCACAAATCTAAGCTTGAAGGTTGATTTTATAGACATGGTATCTACATTTTAAGCTGGGATTTTATAAAGCTCATGAGCTGACATCGTTACTGCTGAGAATTATGGCGATGACACGATCAATCTCAGAATTCCAGACATGATAAACAAAAGTACAACACTTATTCAGAAGGTCATTAAAGGAACCGCCTCGATCCAAACACAGTGAGGAGAAATCCTGTTCCTCAATAAAAATCAATAAAGGTTCTCTGAAATGTTACTACGGCTACAGAAGGACTCTGAATCCAACACGCACACGTTATCCTCTTCATGTTTATCTAAACCTTTCGCTGTGCAGACACAATTATACTGAGCATAAATTCATACAGAGACTCTGTGTGTGTGAGAGAGAAAATAAGAGTACTGAATAACAAAGGCATATAAAAAACTAATGTTTATAAGTTATTTTAAAATGGAAAATTGTGTAAATAATAATGTAAAGTGTCAGAACACTGTTGTGATGTAGGAATTAAAACATGCTGTACATTTCTCTGAACAGTAGGTGTCGCTAGTGAACTCTGTTGAATGAGACTCCGAGTCATGAATCTTTTCGTGAATCACAACCACTGAGCTCTATATAAAACCTGGAGGGCTCCGAACCCATTCCCCTCTGTAGAGACGAGTGAAGCCATCTGGACGCCATCTTACCACTCACATCGCGTGGATTTGGTTTGTGTGTTAAACCGTCGTCTCGTCTCATCTCATTATCTGTAGCCGCTTTATCCTGTTCTACAGGGTCACAGGCAAGCTGGAGCCTATCCCAGCTGTCTACGGGCGAAAGGCGGGGTACACTCTGGACAAGTCGCCAGGTCATCACAGGGCTGCCACATAGACACAGACAACCATTCACACCCACATTCACACCTACGGTCAGTTTAGAGTCACCAGTTAACCTAACCTGCATGTCTTTGGACTGTGGGGGAAACCGGAGCACCCGGAAGAAACCCACGCGGACACGGGGAGAACATGCAAACTCCGCACAGAAAGGCCCTCGCCGGCCACGGGGCTCGAACACGGACCTTCTTGCTGTGAGGCGACAGCGCTAACCACTACACCACCGTGCCGCCATGAGAGATGATGATAATAATAATAATAATACAAACGGCTGTACAATACTTCCTTTCTATTTAGGACAGCTGTTGAAACAGGATTATTTTCTCATGTTATTTGCCATTTTCACTTCATTCTCACAGTCATGTCTTAACAGTATTTATTCATCACATAATTCACTGTTATTTTAGACACAAACGATTCAATTTTGATGCTTTTTCTTTTTAAGACGACACAGTGTTTAGCAAATGGGGTAACTTTTAACGTGGTAAACAAATGTAATAAGAAATACAGCGTCTGACAGTATGGATGCCGGATGCACCATCTGGCCAAATGCTTCAGTGAGATGACGACTGGACTGAACCCACACTCCACAAGCAGTTAACAAAACTCATCTTGCATAGGCGTGAATTATTTTATTTTCCAATGCATACATCATTCATAATTCTGATTAAAGTTACATTTGTTTACCACATTAAAAGTTACCCCATTTGCTGAACAGTGCGTGGGCTTAAAAAGAAAAAGCTTCATTCTCACGTGTTTTAACAGTATTTATTGGTCACAATTTTGCTAATTGAATCTTTTTGTGTCTAAAATGTGACCAATAAGTACTGTTAAAACAGAGGGGAATGGGTTCGGAGCCCTCCAGATTTTATATCGAGCCGAGGCTTCTTTCGTCATCGGTCACGTGGTTTCGTCTGCCACGCCCCCTTCTACTCCATACGCGCTTCGGAGCCTCACGACAGACAGGTGTCTCACACACACTGCTTATAAATCCTGTGATTAACATCTAACCTGTGGATATTTTATTGTTTTAGATTTCTGTTATCTGACTCTGGATCCAAACACAGCACATCCTGACCTCATTCTGTCTGAGAAGAACAGAGCGGTGACACGCAGTGAGACAGAACAGAGATACTCTGATCATCCAGAGAGATTTGACTCCTGGCCTCAGGTGTTGTGTAAGGAGAGTGTGTGTGGACGCTGTTACTGGGAGGTGGAGCGGAGGGGTGATGGTGTGAACATATCAGTCTCATATAAAGAGATCAGCAGGAAAGGAGAGGGTGATGAGTGTGGGTTTGGATTCAACAGTCAGTCCTGGAGTCTGTGGTGTTTTCCTTCCTCTGTCTATTTCCGACACAACAACATTGAGACTGTTCTCCGAGGTCCATCATCCTCCAGAATAGGAGTGTATGTGGATCACAGTGCAGGAACTCTGTCCTTCTACAGCGTCTCTGACCCGATGAGGCTCCTCCACAGAGTCCACACCACATTCACTCAGCCTCTATACGCTGGGGTCTGGATTGGTTCTGACTCATCTGTGAGGTTTTGTGATCCGATGAAAAAATGAAATGTTGCTAAAAGTTGAAATGTTGAGTAAAATTTATAAATGAGGTGTCAGATTGAATTTCTCCCTGAAATACAAAGACACTTTTGTGTGCAGAAACTGTGGCACTAATGCATTATTATTTTCAGAGTGCATCTGTTTTATAGATTAATAAGAAAATAAGTTACATAAATGTCTTAATGCATAATATATAGTGTTTCTAGAAAAAATTCAGACTATTTAAAATGTCTGCACTATTATGAGATTTATTACACTGATATGAAAGTTTAGAATGTCTCATTCTGTTTTTTCTTTGGCAAAATCTGTTTCTTCAGAAATAAAACTTCCTCAAACTACTGCGTCTTTCTGTCCTGCTGCTGGTGGAAACACACCCTACTGTGTGTAAGAACACTTTTAACAGTTTTGTGTCTTGAACCATTTTCTGTTCAAAAAATGCACTCACTGTATTCAGACCCCTTCAAAAAATATTTAAAATATGGAATAAATACAGAGTTATTTTGCAGGTTTTAGAATCTATCCATATAAAGATTATTTACAAATCATTGTTTTCAGTTTTAATTTCAATTTCCACATACAATATCACCTTTTTCTGATTTGGGGCTGTTTTTCCTCTCAGATGCCTGATTTAATGTCAGTGATGTGTCTCTCTCCCCATGTTCTAAACTCATTTGTACTAGTTTATTGTACTTTAAAACTAATAGATGATGTAATCAATTAAGACAATAAAATAGTGTTAATTTTAATTACCAGGGCATAAAAACTCCCTTTGTGTTTCTACTTTTCTATTTCCATTTAAAGGCCAAATGACGACTATTAATCAAACTCAGGTTTATAAAAGATGCTTCATAAACTCAAGATCCAAACACTGTGTCGAAACAAAACTTTATTAAACAGAGATCAGTTTAAATCCCAGAGGGAGCGCTCGTGTCTCTCTCCATCACTACACACTGGGAACTGCACACACTTCAGGCCTCACATGCCACACACTGGTTTCCTGTGAGGCCTTCACTAATGTGCAGCTCCACACGTGCGCTAGCGTACGGGGAAAAACCACAAACACCACCGATCCAGTATCGTCAGGATTCTCTGTTCAGACACAAATATACAGTACAAAACAACAAAAAGCAAAATAAAACTACAGTTTCAGATGGAACAGCTAGAAAAGGGCTGATGATCAGGAGAAGGACGCCTGGGATCCAGTCCTGTTCTAAAGGAATGCCATAATTAGGTGTAAATCATGATACGATGATGAGACTTAAGATCGGCCCACGCCTAGTCGAAACCTGAAGAGGTGAATTAAACAACAAGGTGGAAAAGGATGAAGTGATTTCATTATGAACTTTATTTGAATGACTAGAACATTAATTCTTATAAGTCTTCTGTAACTGTTCAGGTATTTATAGATTTTATTTTTAGAATGTAGTTCACACACACACTCTCTCTCTCTCTCTCTCTTCCCCTTCTGCTGTTTCATTTTATCCTTGGGCATTTTTCTGATCTTTTTATTTTTTACTGCTTGACCATTTTGTAGTTTATAAGATTATTATGTTTTCAGAATGGGATCAGAAATTTAAACATAATGTAAGTAAACTATGTGCAAACATTACAACAAATTCAATATAAAAGATGTTTTTTAATTGTCCAGTCATATGTGACACAACAAATAAAATAAATGACAAAAGAAAAGTACACATGGGGGAAAAGTGTAAAGGAATAGCAGTGTTTGGTCAGATCAATCCCACGGTCCAAAGACATGCAGGTTCGGTTAACTGGTGGCTCTAAATTGACTGGAGGTGTGAATGTGAGTGTGAACGGTTGTGTGTCTCTGTGTGTCGCTCTGTGATGATCTGGTGACTTGTCCAGGGTGAACCCCGCCTCTCACCCATAGTCAGCTGGGATAGGATCCAGCTTACCCACGACCCTGCACAGGATAAGCGGCTACAGAGAATGGACGGATGGATGGTCAGATCAATTAATCACTTCAGAATCCTGTTCCTGAGAGAGAGAGAGAGAGAGAGAGGCGTTCCTTGCTCACTGAAAGGAATAGAAAATGTAAAGTAAATACATGCATGGGTTGGTAGCTTGTAATATTGAGAGCCTGTAAGAAAAGTTTCAGGCATGTTTGACCATTTATAAGAAAGCTGTGAGCGTTTTTGTATCCCTGCTCTAATGCCACCAGGAGGCCGCCATGTTGCCTGTTGGAAGGGCGATGTGTGACGTCATTTGGGCGCAAGGCTGAGTGCAGCTCTTCAGTACTGAAGGAGCAAAGTGAAAGGTCTGCTAAGGTGAGAATGTCGATTTTTTTTTCACTATACATCTGAAATAGTGTATTAATGAGCTGCAACCCTGACTTTTGGACAAACCTGAACTCTTTACCTGTAAAACGAGGCTGAAACTGCGTTATACTACTCGTTAGCACACTTTGCATGCTCTCAACTCATTCATGAAAAACTTCATCAAGACGTCCCCAGGCTAGCCGACCGTAATTACCGTGGTAGACAGTCCAACTCCCGCAGCAACGCAGAAAGAGGGTAAACAAGCACTGCTTTACTATACAGGATTCATCTGAACATTACAGCAGGATGCACTTGTTCGAGAAAAGGCAGAAATATTGCCAGAAACCCCCGAGCTGCTGGTATGGGATGGATTTATCTGGTAAAATTCATACATGTAAAGGATACAGTATAAATAGCACCGAGGACAACGCAAAGTATAAAATACACTTATTTCCAATGTGGTCCTCTTGATGACAGCAGGAAACAATAAAATATACCAGACAATAATAAATTGACAAAATTCTATCAACAATGATGAAAGTCATAAACAAAAATATGCTAACTGTAATTATCACAGAGTACAACTAGATTACAGAAATAGCACCAAAATGATTAGAAATTAGTTACACACACACAAAACTGGGTTTGGAATTTACTCCGTAAAATTTAAGAAACAGGTGAAACAGTTATCACGTGTTTGACGTCACTTACAATCCACGGCCGTATTTGATAAAATGGACCACAGCGCCAGCGACATTTCTTCACTGATTTCCTCGAGTATTTCGGACAATGACACCAATAACGATGAGGATCATGATAAACAAGCATTACCGTATCAATTAGTTACACACAAGTGAACAATATTTATAGAGTTGTTTTAGTCAGTCATTACTGAGGCTTTTCTGAGAACACTGAATCAAAGCAAGACACCCAACAAACATCGAGCTGCTTAGCTGCATCAGCAATTATTACGTTTATGCCCAAAGGAACTCAAAATAACATCACGCTTAATAAAAACTTAGGGAAGCCATGAAGTGTTTTCTTACCCTATGAATTTCTCTTTTGCGGACTACTGACCGTGTTGTCTCATTTGTAAGCTTCAAGTCTTACTCGCTATGCGGAGCTTCCGTGTCTTGCACCCAAATGACGTCAGAATTGCCGGAAACGATCGGGGGGAATTTTCTGATTGGTTAAAATATTTTCAATGGCGGTATCCATGAAATCATCCATTCTGCACAGAAACTGACTTTCGGAGATGGAGATCTTTGTTGTGTGAGCTCCTAATTTTCAATTATTCACGTGAATCGTTAGATTATGATATAAACTATCTTCATAACTGTATTTTAAAAATGGATTTTCTTTTCTTTTAAACTACCACTGGTAAGATTGTTCAAGTTTATATGCCCTGCAAGTAACACACACACACACACTGTTTCAAATCTCTTCACACTGAATAGCAATTTGCTAAAATAGCCAGGCCACGCCTTACACATTACAAAAAAGGAGCGCTCTCTCTCTTTAAAGCCACGCCCACTCTCTCTGCCACACAGAACCAGGAAGTCCATTTCAGGAAATAGGAGGGAAGAGATCTGAAGGGGGCGGGGTCATGGCATGCGGCTGGATTGTGAATGGACAGAGGATGGCAGGAGGAAGTGACGGATCAGGAAGTGAGCTGGGAGGAATGGATGAGGGCGGCGGGAAAGACGAAGGTTGGTGGACTGCAACTTTTAAAAATAGTCGTAAACGAAGGAAGCGGAAGCAACGAGGGAAAAATGTGAGTGTTGAAGACACGGACAGTGATGAAAGCATGGGAGCTGCAGGGAAACAAGTTGAAGAGTATAAAGTGATAATTAAACTAACTCAAGAAGGAGCGGCATTCAGTGAGTGGAACCCGATTCAACTAACCAAAGCGATAAACAAACTGGTAGGTGATGTGAAGAGCCAAGATACTACGAAGTGGAGCACTTTTAGTTGTGTGCAGAGATAGTACTCAGCAAGGGAGGGCCATCAAACTGAACAAGAATTCCTCTTTATAATATTATCAATACAATCAGCATTTGTTACCGGATCAGAGATATTTTGAGCTAATCTTGGTCCAACATTCACAAAAAGATTATTAAAACTATTAGCAACTACATCCATGTTATAATTTTCGATATCTTTGTCATTAAAGTATTTAGGGTAATGTATTTGTCCAGAGCCATCTTTAATAATACTATTTAATATATTCCATATTCCTTTAATATTATTTTTGCTATTATCTATTAATTTGCCATAATGATCCTTCCTACATCTCCTTATGATACTCGTTAACTTGTTTTTATATTTTCTGCCTCTTTGGTTCTTAATTTAATAAATTCTCTATATAGAGTATTTTTCTTCTTACAGGCATTTTGTAATCCCTTAGTAATCCAAGGTTGGTCATTATAGTTTTGTTTTGTATTCTATTGCTTCAGTGGGCAATTCTTATCATATAATAATTTGAATATACTTAAAACGTTAGCATATGCTCTATCAATGCTATTCTCTGTATAAACTGATTCCCAGTCTTGCAGTAATAAATCATTATTTAATGCAAACATGGCTTCCTCTGTCCTAACTCTTCTGTACTTAAGTTTATGGTCTGTCACATTTCTCTTGCAATTACAGTCATAAATTGTAAAAACTGGTAGATGATCACTGATATCATTGATTAATATTCCACTTATGTTATCTATGTAACTGGTAAATATATTCTCTATTAAAGTAGCACTATGGTCAGTAATTCTGGTGGGTCTGGTAATTTTTGGGTGAAGACTCATACTGTACATGGTATTAATAAATTCCTCAGTCATACTGTGCTTATTAGGGTTCAACAGATCAATATTAGTATCCCCACAAATGAAGATCACTTTTTTTATTATTATCTACTGTAAATGTCTTTTCTACCCAGTCCTTAAACGCCTCTATACTAGTTTCTGGCACTCTATATATACAGCTAATTAATACATTTCTACTTTTTTCAATATTAACTTCAATTGTTAAAAATTCTAACAAATTATTAATCGCCATTGTCATGCCATCTATTAACTTATAATTCAAATTACAGTCCACGTACACCGCCACTCCTCCTCCACCTTTATTTTTCCTGTTCATAGAATTAAATTCATATCCAGCCAGTTCGAAATCCACTCCTTTCTCCAGGTCAATCCAGATCTCCGATATGGCAATTATGTTGAATGGATGAGTAAACTGACTTCAGTATTTCTTGATGTGTTTGAAGTTAGTGTCCATGCTTCTGCTGTTGAAGTGTATTATTGATCATTTCCCCACAGCCTGAGTGGACTGATTGTACTGTTCCTCTGTGTAATGGTGGCAATTGTTATTAATGGTTGAGAAAAAGTTATTGTCCGGGTCGATGTCATTTTCTATATCCAATAGTTTATGGTCAGTGAATTCATGTGGTTTCAGTTCCAGGTTTTCATAATCAACAAGCGTTTGCTTTAGCCGAGTAGTGTTCCGAGTAATGGATGAAAGAGTTATTTCGGTGTGTGTCATGGTTGAGTTTGGTGTAATGTCACGTCGGTATCGATTACCTTACAGTCCTGATAGCCATCACTGGTATTTGTCCAAGTCCTCGATATGACCAGAACTCTCGCCTCCTCCGGTGTACCGTTCACCTTAATGAATACTTTGCAGTTGGTGATCCATGTAGATTTTTATTTTCTTTCTTCAGATGTCGTGCTTTTCTGGCGATGTCAGCATTGCGATTTGTCAGGTGCTCGTTGATTGTAGACGTTTGTACCTTTTCAGTTTCCTTTCTTGTTTCAGCAATGCAGCTTTATGTTTCCGATTGAGTCTCATGATGATGGCAGTGTTTTCCTTGTCTCTCCTGGGTAGAATGTGGCAGGCCTCAATGTTGCTGCAATTAGTGATGGGATATTCGGGTCTTTTCAGAGAGCCGGCTCTTGTGGCACAGCTCCCAAAGAAGAGCCGGCTCTTTCGGCTCCCAAACGGCTCTTAATTTATCATCTGTAGCCTCATGTTTTAGCCTAACTTGGCAAATATGAATGCTTTGTGTTAGGGGTTGACCAATAATCGGCCTGGCCGATATATCGGGCCGATATTCTGCATTTTTAGGGTTATCGGTATCGGCCATAATTTCCAACGATATGCCGATAACATGCCTTTTTGCAGCCATTTCGTTCCTAATGCGACTGTCACTGCACGTCCTTTCCTGCACTCGCCTCTCTGAGTTCAAGAACACGGTCCCGCCCACCACAACATCTGATTTGTTTGGCACAAGAGATATAGCCAATCGACACGTGTAGCTAAACACTGAACTGTTTCAAGGCGGCCGTACGGGCACTCGAGCAGAAGCGGCACAAGGGATATAGCCAATTAACACGCGTAGCTAAATGCTGTGAACTGTTTCAAGGCGGCCGTATGGGCACTCGGGCAGAAGCAGATCCCACTTCAAGGTAAGGACACGCTGCTTTTGCCGCAAAAAGTCACAAACGCACAAGTTGCAAAAGCACAACATTATTATATGTTTACATTCTTCATCTACTACTCGTTAAAATTGTCCATTTGCATCTGTGTAGCCAGGCAAACTTAGCTTATGGAAGGAAGCACGTGAATTAGCCTACAACCAACTAGTCTCGCTGAAACTACATGTAATGTTGTCCGTAGTAAGCAGTCCCCAGCATTACGTAGGCTGCAGTCATTTTTAAATTCCTGTCTGGAAACGTTGTGAATGTGTCAGTAGTTCTACTCGAACAGTAGAATGACAGCCATACAGAGAGGTGGTCAAGGGAAGATGAAATAAAATGTAGTGTTTGTGTTCTGTAGGCTAGCGCAAGCCTACTGGCTATTTTGTTATGGTGATGAGTAAACTTCATGACACGACTCGTGCTCGAAAAGCGCGTTGCACTTGTATATGTTAGATAACTTTATAAAGCGCTATTTGAACATTTAAACAAGCCAGGTGTGATATGGTGCTAGTAGGCTATGTAATACTGTAGGGAGGGCATTAAAAGCATTAGAATGTAGATGGTTACTTGTTAAGTTGTTACATAATAGGGAGTGATAGCCTACTTTATGTTTGATTTTACTTTTTAAAAAATGCTGCAGGCAGCTCCCTACACTTGATTTGTTATTTAAAAACTACTTGAAGTTGGTAAGTCTTACTTAGTTCTTAGTGTAAAAGAATCCAGAGTGTATTTTCATTTATTTTCCACTGAAAATGGTGAGCTGTAATATAGTAGGGAGTGATTTATTTTTTTATTGGTGAATATTTTATTATTTTATTTCTCATTTTATTCTAACTGTTTGACTTTATTGTACAAATGCTGCTGGATCTCCCTGTACAAAATTTCATGTTCAGTTTTACAATTAAACATGCATTTCATGGATATGAAGGTCTGTGTCAGTGTGTGCTATGTTTAATTTCATGTGAATTATAATGTTTACATTTATCGGTTGCACATATCGGTTATCGGCATCCCAATTCCATAATAATCAGTATCGGTATCAGCCCTGAAAAAAACATATCGGTCGATCCCTACTTTGTGTGTTGATAAACCCTTTTGCATTTAGTGTTTTTATGAGAGGCCTTATAATTGCCTAATTTTGTGTATTTGTTCTGTTACAAAAGCTGGCATTCTTACTTTTGTTTAATATTTTAATCAAAATTTAAATTTAAATTTAACACAAAAACAAATGAACAAAACACTGCAAACAGATCCACAGAACCAAACTCAGTAACCCAACAGTATGTCCTCAGTGCAGGTTGGCATTCAAAAAACTCAAATGCCTCAGCTTGGATGGGCTGATGCGGTTTCTCCTTTCAGTTAGTATCTGCCCTGTTTTTGAGAAGACTCTCTCCGAAGGAACAGATGTTGCCACAATGCACAGTCTCCCCTCCATCACCTTCACCAGGTGTGGGAAGACTGAGGCCTTGGCCTGCCACCAGCTCAGTGGGTCTTCTGCTTGTTGGATGAGGGGCTCCTCAAGATAACATCGCATCTCCGTTATAACATCAGCTGTAGTATTTCTCCTTGCAGCATCTCCTGTAGCTCTTTCCTCAAAGAGCCTCCACACAGCAGAAGTTTGTGGCTCCTCCTCCACTTGGCCCTCTAATGGTGGAGCTGGCTGGCTGCTGGGGCAGTTATTCTCTGAAGTGCCTTGTCAACAGCTCTGTTGTCATTGAATGCAAGCTTTTTAAGGCCAAGTTTACATTAGACCGTATCTGTCTCGTTTTCCTTGCGGATGCACTGTCCGCTTACATTAAAACGCCAGGAAACGGGAATTCGCCAGGGTCCACGTATTCAATCCAGATAGTGTCTGGTCCGGTGCTGTGTAAACATTGAGAATACGTGGATACGCTGTGCTGAGCTCTAGCTGGTGTCGTCATTGGACAACGTCACTGTGACATCCACCTTCCTGATTCGCTGGCGTTGGTCATGTGACGCGACTGCTGAAAAACGGCGCGGACTTCCGCCTTGTATCACCTTTCATTAAAGAGTATAAAAGTATGAAAATACTGCAAATACTGATGCAAATACTGCCCATTGTGTAGTTATGATTGTCTTTAGGCTTGCCATCCTTCCACTTGCAAGTGATAAGTGACGCGCATGCCTGACATGCACTGAGATCACACACACAGCGGCTCAGTCCCGAATCACAGCTCGTGCGCTCCACTCGCGCGCTCTGTGAGCTGCGCAGGGCCGGAGTGCGCACCCTCCAGAGGGCACTCGCTGTTCAGGGCGGAGTGATTTGGAGCGCAGGATGCCTGCGGAGCCGAGCGTATCCATGTATTGGCGTTGCTATGTGCACGCGAATCGTGTATTGGCGTTGCTGTGTGCACACGAATCGTTTTAAAAACGTTAATCTGATGATCCGCTGATACGGTTTATGTAAACCCCACCTAAGCCTAGGATCCAGTAATGTGGTTTCTGAGAGGGCAGTGTTGAACTCCATATGCAGAAATTTTCAGTCCATGGCTGAACAAAGAGCCGCAACTAATTCCTTTACTTTCTGCACGGTTACTGTCAGTTGGTGTTGGGCTGTCACCCACTGAAGACCTTTGCAAAGCAGGAGCATTTTGGAGGCTGTGACATAGCTGAAGGAGAGAAAACAGCAACTTTTAAAATTAGCCTTTTTAAAAATTATGCGGCATATTGCTTTTTTCAATTTAGTTTTGTCAATCATATGTGTTGTTTCTGCAATGTATAACAGTGACTGAATAGTAGTAGAGAAAAAACAATTGTCCAAGGTACCTGTCTGCACTTATCTCCACAGTCACCTCCTCAAAAGGTTGCAGGACGGTTCAGACCTCTTTCACCAGCTCCCATTCCTCTTGACTGAACGTATCAACAGGTGCGTTGATGAGGGCCAGGGTGGAGATCAAGTCAAGTCAAGTTTATTTGTATAGCGCTTTTAACAATAAACATTGTCGCAAAGCAGCTTTACAGAATTTGAACAGCTTCAAATATGAGGAATTTTATCCCTAATCTATCCCCAATGAGCACGCCTGTGGCGACAGTGGCAAGGAAAAACTCCCTCAGACGACATGAGGAAGAAACCTCGAGAGGAACCAGACTGAAAAGGAAACCCATCCTCATTTGGGCAACAACAGACAACATGACTATAACATTAACAGTCTTAACATAAAGTCAGCTTTGTTGATGCTATAAACCCCCCACCGACGGAAATCCGAGCACAAAACCGTTCACGACAACCACAGTCCCCAGCCACAAAAGCACCACTAAGAGTCCAGAGCATCCTCCAGACGCGACCCCCAACTGTCCACATGGGGCCGCCCTCCACAGGAGTGATGCGATGAGACTCCAACCAGACACAGGGCACCAGGATGGATCAGGCAGGTCCGAGGAGTAGAAGAGGTCAGCATCTCGATCCCAGGACTGACATGTAACTCAAAGGGACAGATTTTTTTTTTTTTTTGGGGGGGGGGGGGGGACCTGGCATCTGCAGATGATGGTATCTTTTGTTTCAAGAATGCGTTTTAACATATAAAATGTTGAGTTCCACCTGGTAGCACATTCTTGTTTGGGCCTCAGTTCGGGCAACTCCATCTGGCACTGTGTGGACTTCAGTCTCTCTGCAGCTACTGTGCTTCTGTGGAAAAACTCCACAATAGCCTTTACCTTGTCCACGGTTGTTTTCACCATCTTCAGGGAATCTCTTATCAGGTTTAATGTATGTGCCAGACATGGGTGGTGGGTCCACTTCAGATTTTTTATGGCTTTGGTGATGTTTGCAGCGTTATCACTCACACAGCACACCACTTTGTCCTGTACTTGCCACTCATTTACCACTCTTAATAGCTCCTCTACCAAGTTTTCTGCAGTGTGTCTGTCAGTGAACTTGAAGTCCAGCAGGCAAGATGTCATCTTGTAATTTTCAATAAAGTGGCAAGTGACGGACATGAAAGAGCAGGTGGTTCTAGAGGTCCAGCAGTCAGTTGTCAGGCAAACTGATGGAGCTTTTTTCACCCTGTCTTGCCATAATGCACGTTCTGTGTCATATAGTTTTGGGATCATTGTTAGGGACAGTGTTTTTCTACTGGGTAGAGTGTACGTGGGATTTAAGGCTTTGACAAAACTTTTAAAACCTTTGTCCTCCACAATGGAAAAGGGCTGGAAATCAGTGGCAATCATTTTAGCCAACTCCTCATCAATACTGTGCTGTTTGGCTGGGGTCATCTGCTTTGGTATAAACTGACTTATTTTGCTTTGAGTTGCAGTAGGAGGGGTTATTATATTTGCACTACTAGTAGGGCCATTATAAAAAAAAATGTTCTGTTTCCGGTCCACCGGCCGGGTGAGTGCCGTTTGTGCGGTTGAATTTATTATTTTTTTTAACGCCGCTTTTTCGACTTTTTTTTTCGGGTTCATAAATCTAAAATTGAGCTTGACATTTACGCATTCCCAGGGCTTTCCACTAAGGCTCATACTAGCCAGCCATGACAAATAAGTAGCCAGCCCGGGGGGGAGTAAACACAAAACTAGAGACGATTCCCAGGCTGTGTGAAATGGTGAGAGTGCTGCAGGGCACGTATCGCAGGCTATGAGGCTCCGATGCTCTGAGCCTCTGTGTGAGAGAGAGAGCAGCCCCGCCCCTCTCTGCTACCTGAGTGGAGCTTGTCGCCTTTTTAACGGTGCTCAGGTGCAGGGAAGAGACAATATGACAAGCAAAGAGTGCTTTTTCTCAGAGTTCCCTCTCCTCGAACAACGCGGATTTACACGGAAATGAAAGGAGCTATTCACAAAATTCTTTCACATTGAGCGCTACAAGGCTCCCATGAACACATTGATGTAATTTTTTTTGTCTCTAGTGTAAAATAAAATGTGGACAATAGAGCGAGTTGAAAACAAGTGATTTTGCAGTCACAGCGCTGCCAGGTTTATAATGGGTGTCTATGGGGCAGCGCACCTGTCCTCTCCTTACTTTCAGACTTCTCATTCAAAAACTGTAAATCCCATCGGTTAGGTAGACACATTGTGTGAATCAAGACAAGTGTGACTCCCACTTTTGAGAAAATTGTGTGTAGAGTGAAATTTGTGGCTGAAAACACAGTTTAAATGAGAAAGTTTGAGCTACTTTTCAAGCTCTCTAACGAGCTCCACTGAAGTGTAACGCCATAGACACCCATTATAAAGCCGGAATTTCTCCAGAACTGATCGGGAGTAAACACAAAATAAACTCCTGTGCACGCAGTTCCCAGGATTAAATGTATTTTCCACAGACCATTTATTTATTTATTCACTTTACTCAAATACAAAGTAAAATGGCAGTAAATCTTCTTTCCTTTCTTGCGTATTGCATCATGAGGCGTTCCTGGCTTGTAAATCTCTTATTTTCGGTGCATGACACATTCACACAGCTGAGCATGCTATGAATTAACAACGACAACAGTCTGCAGTGGGGCTACACAATTACACACTCAGCGAACATTTCTCCATTTGTGTATGAAAATACACTCCAACCACTCAGTTTGGTTTCATTTACAACCAACGGTGTCTTTTGATGCCAGCACGTAATTGAACGAGAGAAGACTGGTTTACCGGAGACAAAATAAGCGTTATCTCTGCTTCTGTTCCCTCCGACACACTACTGCCTCCACTGAGTGCGCGCGCACACACCGCATGTCGGGGCCGCGGATGAGTTACTCTCCCCTGATCAACAAAGTCGGCGGGGAATTTGTGGTTATTATCGGTACAAACAGCACAAATCACAACTTAAATGAGTGCGGTTCAGTTTGACATTATTGTCAGTCCATTAGATAAACATTAAATTTTATTAAAATCGAAAATTAATATTTGGAGCCTGTGGGCTACAAAAATAAGTCATTAAAAGTAGCCGGCTGGACTTAATTGTGTAGTCGGCTGTATGGCCGGCAGCCGGCACTTGTGGAAAGCTCTGCATTCCGCGCAGAATATAGAATTGAATCAGCTCTGCGCATCCGCCGTGCGGCACAAAAAATGGCAGCCACCATGAAGGAAGGAGATCTGGAGTTTTCAAACATTTGCTTAAGTGTGAAATCGCAAAATGGTATTCTAGCGAACAACAAAATAGTAAAGATTCAGAAAAACAAATCATTCAGTGATCATTTTAATAGTGTAATTTCATCTGAACTAGGCTTAACGGTCGATTTAGAACTACAAAAAGTCCGTGTGTCTGACATTTTAAGTACCTTTGTAAAAGTTTTGCAAATGTTGCAGTCAGCATTTAAAATGCTAGCTTAAAGTTTTTGTACAAGTTTCAGTTGATTAAACTGTCATTTTATTAAATGTGTCTGCTTTTGTAATAAAGTACTGAAAGAAAAAGCAAACACAGCATTGCGATTTCTCGATTTCTGATCCATTCATATATATATATATATATATATATATATATATAAATATATAAATAAATAAAATCCCTCCCTCCCGACTGAATTTTTTTTTGCTCACCCGGTGGACAGGAAACGGATATTTTTTAAGGATGGCCTCAGCTGGGATAGGCTCCAGCTTGCCTGCGACCCTGTAGAACAGGATAAAGCGGCTACAGATAATGAGATGAGAGTCAGCTCTCCTTAGAATATAAACTAGTCCCTTGCACCTTCAGACCTTTAATTTAAACTTTCAAGTAGAACGGTCTACGCGGTTAAAAATTGTTCAAATCATGTACAATTCATTAATGCAGACACAATGGGGGAAAATAAATTTAACAAAAGCTATTAATCATTCAGTATGCCTTAAAATATTAAAGTGCAGCACACTGTCACTACACATCTGTAAGAACACAAAAATGCTGGACTGCCATATACAATAAGCCATGAAGCAGCACATCCCTTCCTCAGGAGCTTACCTGTACCAGACTTGGCATTAGCAACAGTCATTATTTCTAGACCTTCGGTCGAGTCACAGCTTCAACAAAACTTGTGGGAGTCTTCAGAATGAGATCAGCACACTTAGAGGACTGGAAGGAAACAAAACCTCTACATGAGCAAAGGTTACAGAAGTGAACAATACTGTTACAGTAAGGTAAAGCATAATTGTTTACTACAGGCCTACACTTGGCATCATAAGAAAACACTAAGAAATAAGCCTAAGAAATCATAATTACACTTTTATTACTTGTACAAGGAATTTGTCTTAGTGTTGGAGTCAACAACATCGAATTTCTTCATTCAATATACTATAATTTACAAAACACGCAATCATTTACAGCAGTGTTTCTCAACCACTGGGCTACAGCCCATTAGCGGGCTGCGAAGCGCTATCTAGTGGACCGCAAATTCCCCACCCCACCCCCGAGTCGAAGCTAATTTTTACAACCCCGATTCCAAAAAAGTTGGGACAAAGTACAAATTGTAAATAAAAACGGAATGCAATGATGTGGAAGTTTCAAAATTCCATTTTTTATTCAGAATAGAACATAGATGACATATCAAATGTTTAAACTGAGAAAATCTCATCTCATTATCTCTAGCCGCTTTATCCTGTTCTACAGGGTCGCAGGCAAGCTGGAGTCTATCCCAGCTGACTACGGGCGAAAGGCGGGGTACACCCTGGACAAGTCGCCAGGTCATCACAGGGCTGACACATAGACACAGACAACCATTCACACTCACATTCACACCTACGGTCAATTTAGAGTCACCAGTTAACCTAACCTGCATGTCTTTGGACTGTGGGGGAAACCGGAGCACCCGGAGAAAACCCACGCGGACATGGGGAGAACATGCAAACTCCACACAGTAAGGCCCTCGCCGGCCACGGGGCTTGAACCCGGACCTTCTTGCTGTGAGGCGACAGCGCTAACCACTACACCACCGTGCCGCCCAAAATGTATCATTTAAAGAGAAAAATTAGGTGATTTTAAATTTCATGACAACAACACATCTCAAAAAAGTTGGGACAAGGCCATGTTTCCCACTGTGAGACATCCCCTTTTCTCTTTACAACAGTCTGTAAACGTCTGGGGACTGAGGAGACAAGTTGCTCAAGTTTAGGGATAGGAATGTTAACCCATTCTTGTCCAATGTAGGATTCTAGTTGCTCAACTGTCTTAGGTCTTTTTTTTGTCGTATCTTCCGTTTTATGATGCACCAAATGTTTTCTATGGGTGAAAGACCTGGACTGCAGGCTGGCCAGTTCAGTACCCGGACTCTTCTTCTACGCAGCCATGATGCTGTAATTGATGCAGTATGTGGTTTGGCATTGTCATGTTGGAAAATGCAAGGTCTTCCCTGAAAGAGACGTCGTCTGGATGGGAGCATATGTTGCTGTAGAACCTGGATATACCTTTCAGCATTGATGGTGTCTTTCCAGATGTGTAAGCTGCCCATGCCACACGCCCTAATGCAACCCCATACCATCAGAGATGCAGGCTTCTGAACCGAGCGCTGATAACTTGGGTCGTCCTTCTCCTCTTTAGTCTGAATGACACGGCGTCCCTGATTTCCATAAAGAACTTCACATTTTGATTTGTCTGACCACAGAACAGTTTTCCACTTTGCCACAGTCCATTTTAAATGAGCCTTGGCCCAGAGAAGACATCTGCGCTTCTGGATCGTGTTTAGATACGGCTTCTCCTTTGAACTATAGAGTTTTAGCAACGGTGGATGGCACGGTGAATTGTGTTCTCTGGAAATATTCCTGAGCCCATTTTGTGATTTCCAATACAGAAGCATGCCTGTATGTGATGCAGTGCTGTCTAAGGACCCAAAGATCATGGGCACCAAGTATGGTTTTCCGGCCTTGACCCTTACGCACAGAGATTCTTCCAGATTCTCTGAATCTTTTGATGATATTATGCACTGTAGATGATGATGATATGTTCAAACTCTTTGCAATTTTACACTGTCGAACTCCTTTCTGATATTGCTCCACTATTTGTCGGCGCAGAATTAGGGGGATTGGTGATCCTCTTCCCATCTTTACTTCTGAGAGCCGCTGCCACCCCAAGATGCTCTTTTTATACCCAGTCATGTTAATGACCTATTGCCAATTGGCCTAATGAGTTGCAATTTGGTCTTCCAGCTGTTCCTTTTTTGTACCTTTAACTTTTCCAGCCTCTTATTGCCCCTGCCCCAACTTTTTTGGAGATGTGTTGCTGGCATGAAATTTCAAAATGTCTCACTTTCGACATTTGATATGTTGTCTATGTTCTATTGTGAATACAATATCAGTTTTTGAGATTTGTAAATTATTGCATTCCGTTTTTATTTACAATTTGTACTTTGTCCCAACTTTTTTGGAATCGGGGTTGTAGACCAGACTCCACTTTTGGATCATTAATTCTTTTTGACGGAGAATGCCCTGCATGCACGGTTTGGCTTCTTGCACATCCATACAGTTTTAAATACAATATCTACAATTGAAAACAGTGTTTTTATTGCATTTATTTAATTCCTCGGCTCCCATCTGTAACAGGAAGTGATGTCACATCCCATTCATACACTTTACAATAAGTTATTAGATTCTAATGGAACAGATGAGCCAAAATAATTGGGGATCTTTTTGAATGGGCCCCGACTCGTTACAAGTATGAATAGGTGGACCTTAAAGCAGAAAAGGTTAAGAACCACTGCACTAGACTAAGGCTAGATTCACATTACTAGGCTGAAGTGACTCAAATCTGATTTTCTGCCTTAATGTGACTGGTCTGTGTGGACACAGAAATCCAATCTTTTCAAATCTGATTTGAGTCACCTTCATACGTGGTCCTAAATCGGATACATATCTGGTACCATGGCCATGGAAAATGAATGAGAACGGTCAAAGCGGAATTTGTAACTTTTTGCCTATATGCATGCGCTAAATGCTGTCTTCATCAGCCAGCACCGGCAAAACAGCAATGGAGGAAGCTACAATAGCTGCAAAAAACAGCAAAAATTAGCTGCCTGGCTTTTTTTCCGTCTTCTCAACCTGAGCACGTACAGCTGATGAACTGTTTGTCACCCTCCAGAGCAAAATGTAATGCATACACGAGCCACTGGTGCATCCATTCAGTCAGTTTTAATACCATGAGTTCTCACACAAACATGTTGGTGACGCATATGACTCAAGGAAAAACGTATTAATGTGTGAATGCGTGCTGTTCTGGAGGACTGATACATTTACATTACAATTAGATACAGGTCACTTGTAATTATGAATGTGAACCGTCAAGATAGGCAAATCCAATCTGAGCAGAAAAATGGAATTGAACAATGAGGCTTGTAATGTGAATGTAGCCTAAGAGTCTCGTGAAATGACATACAGCAGAGTCACAAATAATATTCTATTTTCCAATTTTATTTCAGTTCCCAAAGCAATACTGTGAGGTTGACTGGCTAAGCTAAATTACTCCTAGTTGTGACCCTGACCAGGATAAAGCAGATGCTGAAAATGAATAAGTAATAAATATTTCCATGTATTCTGTCCAAAACCAAATTAAACACACAAACATCTAAAACTAGGGCTGAGTAATATGAAATATGAAAATGGTGATACTTTTATAACACTGACTGACTCCACTGTTCCTGATTTAGCAGCCTGACTATCAGGACATGGCAGGACTAACTTCACATACCAAACGGTATAGGGACTCACTTTGATGGCGTCGTGCAACTAATATTATTTGATTGTTTTAAAAGACAGCATTTTTACATGAAACCCAGCATGTCTAATCTTCTAGCTTCCTACAAAGGTCACTGGTTAACTCTATTATTGACAACAGTGCAAACAGTCATTTTAGCAAACAAATCACGGCCTCACCCTATTCAAATAAAAGAGTATCCAAGCCAATCTCTGCTTGCTCACAGGTTTTCAGCAAATACTTTGTACGTAATGGTGTTTTGGGGTAAAAGCAATAAGAACATCAAAACATCCTGTGCATTTACACTATTTCAGTCTTATTACATGCTAGAGGGAAAGTTCTTTAAAAGTAGCTGCGGTTCTAAAGGGCCAGAGTCCAGCACTGTTTACCAACGCCCCTGCTCAAACAAACCTGACTCTTTGTATTAATTAAGTGCCAGCTTTAATAGTGGAACTGGAAGTGGCAGAAGAAATATCACCCTACCTTGTGTTCTCTATAAATATCAGATGGGCATTGTGGGTATTCTGTACATGCTCTAGATCAGGGGTTCTCAACCTTTTCTACTCTAAGGCCCACCTATTCATACTTGTAATGAGTCGGGGCCCATTAAAAAAGATCCCCAATTATTTTGGCTCAGCTATTCTGTTAGACTCTAATCTACTGTAAAGCGTATGAATGCAGTGGTCGAAATACTTTTTTCCAGTGTTCTGCAATATTGCAGAATGTCAATTTTGTTCTGCAATTTGGAAATCTTTTCTGCAAATACACAAGTCTCCATACTACACTCTTCTCAACCTAATAATGCCTATATTTACATCATATCTAGCTTTACAACTCATAGCATTACTGTAATTCTTTATTCTCTCACTATTTTTAATTTCAGTCTTCACAGATCCTTCTCTGCAGCAAAGTTATCATTCCATGATCCCTCCACAGGTCTTTCATCCCCCTCGCCCTGACACTACGGGCTACTACAACTTGAAGTATACCAACTAATTTATAAATGTACTATTATCACACCCACACATTATTCTTCCACACAACATACTAATAAAGGTATCACCACAATAAAAAATAGAACACAGCTGTTCTTCAAGAAACAAAACATTCATTTTCATGTTACACGTCATGTTACATTTTGTCAAGATTAAGTTTCTAGCTTGAACAATAGATTGTTATCCAGAATGTACTTCATTCACAGTGTTCGCATCTGCAACCTGTAGCTTTAAATTGAAAGCAAGGTTTCAATTCTTACGATGATGCAAAGAATTGATGCCATGAAGGAATAAAACCCAACTGGCAAATGAAAAGACGTTTGGGTTCATGGTGTTTACCTGGCTTCTAAAGTGCAAGGTCATGAACTGAACTGAGAACTACTGCAGCGGCTTCACTGCTCGAAACTAACAACAGAGAACTGGGTACAAACTAATCATGGCAGAACTGAGAGCTACAGAACTACTGAGAGCTACAGAACTGAACTGATGAGCTTTGTCTTACAGGGCAACTGTTTTACTTTGTGCTAGTCTGCACCACAGGCAACAGAGCACTAGTAAAAAAAATAAATAGAACATGTACACAAAACACGTATTAGTGTAGCTTGGTATGAGAAAACAAAATATTCAAAAGTATCTATGAATAAAGATAAAATACTGTTGCTGTCTTCAAAAGGGATATAATATCAGTATAATTTTGCATGATTCAACAATACAATATATACAAACCTATACAATTTACCAATATATATCCATCCAACTATAACAGCGACCGTCTTAATTTTTGTCACCCTCGCGGACGCGCGATCTGTCGCTGTTGGAGTCACGCTGGCTGCCAGTTTTGCCGAGATACGACAAAATCGTCCTTGTTTTCTTGGCGTTTTTGTCGGACTCTTGCCCCGAATAAACAATCCTCTTCTCGGGAGCCATGTTTGTTGTGCTGCATTGAATTCTGGGAGATGCATGGCGGAAATTGCCGAACACTGCCGAGGTAGTTGTCGGGTCCTCCTGGCGGGTATTAAAATTGACGAAATCTTACATCAGAAAATCAGACCCTCCAGGATTTCACGATGTTGCGATTTGCAACTTCAACGCAAATTCAACCAATCCCTGCGAATTCAGGGCAGTGTTGCAATTATATCCAATCACTGCAACTTTCCCGCAAATTTGACCAATCGTTGGCGTCGTCTTGAGGTGACGTCGACAAACTACCTTCCGCCTTACTTCTAGTGTTGCCAGATTGGGCGGTTTCAAGTGTATTTTGTCGGGTTTTGAACATATTTTGGCCTGGAAAACGTCAGCAGTATCTGGCAACACTGCTTACTTCCGTGCTTCCGTTCAAGAGAAGCAGCATGTGCGAGTCAGTGTTTATGTAGGCTTAAATTCTGTTACTGAAAGTGTGTTATGTTTACAGTGAAGGACTGTGTGCACTTTACATTATTTTTTTACTTAATACAATAAATTAATGGATGCCAACATTTTAGCCAAAATGGTATTTTATTTTCCATTGTTTACCCTGGTGAAAAATAAATGTGCTAAGTGTCCTAAAATTTAGCATACTTTTGTGTACTTGAAAGCCGCACTAATCATCAATATACTTCAAGTGTGTTTATGATTAGTTAACTTGAGGCATGCTATTTTGGAACAACTAATTTTGTACTAAATATATTTTAATTGTAATTAAATTGTAGAAAAGTGCAACTTGAAGTGTATTTAGTGTACTTTTATGTGCTAAAGTGGGACAACTTAAAGTATATTTTGTATACTTTAAGTATAATGACTTTATATGTACTAATATATGCTTAATTAGTCAAATTAAAGTGTACTTTGTTTGTATTATAGTACACTTTAGAAATTAGTACACTAAGTACACTTTAGAAATTGCACATAACTTTCACTTAAAGTATATTTTAGTATAATATATTTCTATAAAGTGTAATATAGTATAATTATTTTAAAGTGTGTTAAAAGTGTTAGCGTGAAAGCGTGATGTTGTTATCTCATCTCATCTCATTATCTGTAGCCGCTTTATCCTGTTCTACAGGGTCGCAGGCAAGCTGGAACCTATCCCAGCTGACTCCGGGCGGAAGGCGGGGTTCACCCTGGACAAGCTGCTGCAGCAGTTGTTGGTTTGGGACCAGACACACCAGGGTCAGTAGACGTTGAGCCAGCTTGCCCTCTCTCCTCCAACTGCACTGTGGGATGGACAGTTCTGATGCGTCTGTGCAGGTCTGTGGTGGAACCTGCTCTTACTGTTATTTTCATTTTACAGTGAAGGCACTCTGCTCTGCTATTCCCAATATCTTTAAACTGCAGCCAGATGCTGCTTCGTTTACGGGTGTCAGTCATATTTACGTGTTTTTGCGCCGCACTCGCGCTGTCCTCCTCACCGCTGTCTACTGTCTCACTCACTGACGGGGACGGACAGACGCTCCACCTGACTGTCGCGTCTGTCCCCCTCTCTGTTTTCACATAATGGTATGATCCTATATCCTCACGTGATTGGCCACAAGGCCGCCATGCTGCCAATCAAAACAAAGTTCTGCCGTGAGCAGAGCTGAGCCACTGAGAGTGAGAGCTGAGCAGCGAAAGGGAAAAAAAGTGTTGAGCCGGCTCTCACTCGATGGGAGTCGGCTCTTCTGATTCACTACAAAGCTTTTGCGCATGACACATCACTAGCTGCAATCAATATCCATTCCCTTTGAGTGTAGGAATGCCGACACTTGTTGCTCCACGGAGTTGCTGCCCAGTTCATCAGATTCTCCCTCCCTTGTCACTGCTTTTGCATCTGACCCGAGTTTAATCTGAGTCCCAGTGACGATGACGTCCTTCATCCTGGTGTCCTGTTCCAGTTCAGCAACTCTGCTTTCCAGGTGGGCGAAACGCCGCCGGTCCTTCTCGGCGTTCTGCAGCCTGAGCGACTTCACTTCCGTCACCAGGTCCATGATGGCTTTCTGTTGTTTAATAACGGAAACTTCCTCCGCCAGAAAGTCGAGTGACTGTTTAATGTCCTCGCCTTCCTCAGCTGTAAAGTTCTTTTTTTGGAGGCATAATTCACCAATAAAGCCACCCAGTTCATTAAAATGTTTGGAGAGTCGTTTCCTCGCCTCGCTGCCTTTCTGAAGTTTCCCGCCAGAGGAATTTTACTCGGCAACAGAATGTATCTGAATTCTGATTGGTGGTTGTTATATTATTCAGTCCCCCCAGGATTCCGCGGCCTTTTTTGTGATCATTGCGGGCTAAAATGTCTGATGTTGCGGCGGGTTTTCCAAAAAATTGCGATGAAAGTTGCGGTGTTTTTTAGGTTTTTGTTGCGATTACATTGCGGGAGGAAGTGAAAGTTGCGATTTTCTCTTTTTGTGATTAAAATTGAGTGATATGTTAAATATTAAGTTATTACTGAAAAACTATTGATTAAAAAAACAGACACTGAGAAATGGTCCTATAAACAACTTTACCAATATAAAAGATTACCAGGACTACAAAAATGCAGAAAAATAGGCTTTACTTATCCAAATGCACCTGTTGGTTCAAAAGTTAAAGTGCAGAGAACCTCTCAGCACAACATGAAGTTACCTTAAAATATAATATAAATGCCTCAGCTTTCATGTAAGAAAAAAACTATTAATACTAGTACTGTGTGCAGGCAGTCTCTCCTGAAGACTAAATTAAACAATAATTATAAACCAATAAAATAAATGGCTCAGATTTCATAGAAGGAAAAAAAAAACAATTTGAACAGAATCTCACAGTATGATGCTGAAGCTGCCTAAACAATGGAAAATAAAATACCATTTTGGCAAAAATGTTGGCACCCATTAATTTCTTGTATTAAGTAAAAAAAAAAATAATGTAAAGTGCACACAGTCCTTCACTGTAAACATACACTTTCAGTAACAGAATTTAAGCCTATATAAACACTGACTCGCACAAGCAGTGTGGCCAAATACTGCCTACGTTTTCCAGCCCAAAATATGTTCAAAACCCCCCAAAATGCACTTGAAACCACCCAATTGAGCAGGAAACCGCCCAATCTGGTAACACTGGAAGTAAGGCGGAAGGTAGTTTGTCGACGTCACCTCAAGACGACACCAACGATTGGTCAAATTTGCAGGAAAGTTGCGGTGATTGGATATAATTGCAACACCGCCCTGAATTCGTGGGGATTGGTTGAATTTGTGTTGAAGTTGCAAATCACAACATCGCGAAATCCTGGAGGGTCTGAATACCTTGTTACCTTTCTTTGCCTTTACTCTCACAGGAACGATGGTGAGGACACTACCTGTAACCCCGGCCCCAGTCTGCGAGCCTGCGTCCCCAGCATCCACAAATCCACTGACAACGGTTTGCTCTTCCCTTGGAGACTCCTCTTTTGGCTCCTCCTTTGAAGCCTCTTCATTTGGAAAGTCTTTAGGTTTCTGTCTTATGTGTAAGAGTGTAGGGTGTGTTGCTGAACATATCTGACAGCTCTTCTTTTCTTCACAGGCCTTACTCATATGTCCACCTTTAAGACAACTGAAGCAAAGTCCTTTGCTCTTAAGGAACTCAAGCTTTTCCTTGTGCAACGTTTTTTTAAGTTTCTTGCACTGTACCATGGTATGAGCTCCCTGACAGAAGATACAGGGTTTTATGAAGGCCTTGTTCACGTTTGTTCCCTTCTCCTGAGCTTTCTTGTTCCCAGCACTAGCAGCACCTTTCTCGGCTTTCTGCGCTGTTACTTTGGTGGCTAGTGTTGTGATGTTTTTCTTTCTACTTGACTTTTCTGTCAGGCGTTTTGTTTGCCCTGAGATTTCGCTGAACACAGGGTGTGATGCCATCTCGGCCTGCATGTTGACAAACGCCACTACATCTTTGAACCTCGTCCTATGATCTTACTTTTTCTGAATGTCTATGGCGACACTCCCGAATCTCTCTCTCAGCCCGCATGGGAGCTTTGCGATGATCGTGCGCATGTTAGCAGCATTTTCCATCTCTTCTAAGTACTCTAGATCTGCCATTGCATTATTACAGCTTGTTAGAAAGAGGGCGTAGGATTCAAGTGCCTTGGTGTCATCTGTTTTAATGGTGGGCCAGTTTAAAGCCTTGTCAAGGTATGCCATGGATATCTTATATTTATCACCAAATCGTTCCTTTAGAAGTCTACTGGCTTCAGGGTAGCCCTGATCTGGGCAGGCCTAGACATTAAGCATTTACCACTGGTGGCCCATTGGGCCAGTGGAATTGAAAAGTTACTGGCCCAAATGGAAAACGTGGTGGCCTGAATGCGTGCGATACCTGCATTCAGGGCACCACATTTCATACAGTTCATAATACACTATGTCATTGATTTTTGGCTAGAAAAGTAGACTTTAGGGGTACATGTTGTTGCCGAGCGCAGCAAGGCTGAAAATTTTTGCAGAACATCCCCAAGCCACATCATTGTAGGAGGCAATAATCTCCTCATCTCCGTACAAAGTAGTGTCACTTTTTCATGAACCCTCCCATAAATTCATAGCCCCCCTCCCCATAAATAATGACCGCCCCCTAAAATTAAAAAGAGCCTTCTCAAGATTATCACAACTTTTATATTTTGATTTTGTACCTGAAAACAATACTGACAAATGACAGTAACTCGGTCTAAATTACCAGCAATGGACTCAAAAACAGTCAAATCAAATTGAAATAAATATATAAAATGTTTTTGCTTCTGAAAATGTGCACTGCACTGAAATAGCAATAAAGTCAATTTTAGGTTTATAGTTTAGTGCAAAAGCTTTCCTCTTCCACACTCATCTAAAATGGCAGGGCTCTACATTAACTTTTGAAACCGCTTGTCCTGTCGGGCAAGTTGAAAGGAAATTTACTTGTCCGAATGTGAAGTTGACTTGTCCGAAGAAATATTTGAGAAACAAAACAAAACCACAAACTATTTGTAACCCAATCTTTATGGCATTTGTTTCCGAATTCACAACATATGCATAATATCTATGAATCAAAAGTAATCAATACCTGATATACTGAGGCAAAAGTTCAAAAATATAGTAAAACAGACTGATTGATACCATAATTCACCAATTATTCTGCTGAAGTTCAGAAGCAATATATCCCAATAGAATAGAAATTATGAACATAAAATTAAGAACAAAATAAGTATACTATGAGATCCAGAAACACTAACCATTATATACACACAGATCAGTACTCTACAGTTCAGTAACAAATATCACAAAAAGTCACATTATCATAAAATTTATGACTTGATGAGATATCACTAGTTTGGACAAGAGAAACAAGCAACAATGCTATAAATAAAAACAACTGATAAAATTGACTGATTAATACTGTAAATCACTGATTATTATACACTGAAATCTAGTTATCAAATGACAAGACAATATATCTTATGAAAACCTCCACACCTCTATTGACTCACAGATGAATGGATACAAATAAAGTTTCTATTCATCTTCATCTATCAACCCTTGAGTTCTGGTCCATCGATTGGACTCCATCAATCATTAATTTATTTTGAGAAACTGAAAACCAGAAAATTAAAATTATATATATTTTCATTTTTAAATTATTAATTTTGAATATATATCCTCCACTGATTAATTGTTGTCTAATTATTCAGTGTGGCTCCTGTATGGTATTTAATGGTAAAAAAATATATATAATTTCAAATAATCCATAATTTATATCTAAATTATAGAGCCCGATGTTTCAAATCCCTAAACTCCCATTACTAATTAGTTAATTAATACAGCCGGTAACCTAATTAGCAGCCATTTGACAGCTTGGTGTTTCCTACATAACTTTCCCCACTCCTACCTCACTCCCTGTCAATCCACACGCATGCAGGCGCACATTCCCCGCCACACACGCTCGGCTATATAATGAACACCATCAACAACAATTCAAAGATTTGGAAATTACCACACACTCAACGTAAATATACAGTTGAATAATTTTCCCGCCAACAGAAATGTCAACAAATCCACGTGTATGACACGATTAAAACCAATCATACACGACCGTTTACTTCTCAGCTCAAATACACGAAGTGGTATTGGCTGGTTTCGCAAGTGGAATATTGCGCATGCGCACATCGCTCTTTCCGAATAGAAACGTCCAGCGATTCATCAAAACAATATGTCAAGTGAGATGCTTCGGAAATCATGTGAATAAACTGATAAATTTGATATGTAACCTGAATATCGGCGTATTTTGGCACTTGTCCGATTGGACAACTAACTGAGACGATGAACTTGTTCGACATTAAGTATTACTTGTCCCGGACAAGCGGACAACCGTTAATGTCGAGCCCTGATTATGCGTGCACATCCTGCTGCCATGGTGTCACTAAGTGTGTCCCAATGGCCATCTGAGACTTTGGTAAACTCCGCCCTTCTCTCCTCGATCTGGCGCTCGACCAAAATGACGCTTCCGAACATCGCCGAACATCTCCGACGATGCACGAAAACGACACACTCCTGCCGCGGAGCGGAGCGTGACGTAAACAAAGATGATGGACCTCGTATCCAAAAGGTGCATTTTATGAACAATTTCTTCACAATTCTGGGTAAAATATGAGTAATAAAATTTGTTAATTTGTATCGAAAACATACTGGCCCACCCGGGCCACTGTTTGGCCAAATTTAGTGGCCTGAACTGGCCCGAAAGACGTAAAAAACGCCGCCGGGCCATCGGGCAAGTGCTAATGTCGAGCCCTGCTGGGTCCATGTGAAAGCAGCTGCGCACTAAGTCATTAGGCTGTCCATTTGTGTGCTGTTCTAGGTAGTAAAGCCGGTCTTTGCTATTTTCAGTCTTGCTCTCAACACTGTGTTCGAAGGCTCTCATGAAGAGACGGAATTCTAACAGATCTCCCTTGAAAACAGGAATGTTCGGCGATGGCAATGTAGAGAGCCTTTGTTGCTTTATTAGGCTTTCAGTGATGTCGTTTTTGCGTTGCATGACGATAACCAGATTCTCTGTATTCACAGAATTGTCTAATGAGTTGACGGGAGCTTGTATCGCATCTGCATCTCTTCCACTAGTGTGGCTGTGCTGAGTGCTACTACTGGCTACACCACTCTTACTGCGGCTGACATCACGCTTCCTTAGAGTAGACATTAGTACATCCACTCTACTACTTCTGGTTCTGCCTGACACATCTGAACCTCCATATTTTCTTAGCACAGTTAATTGCGCATCATTTGCAGCAAGCCCTGCTTGTAGCTCCAACTCTTCCTTTTCAACCTTGAGCTGTAGTTCGTTTTCTTCTAAAGTCTTCTTCTCAATGCAGCTGACTTGGCTAACAGAGCGCCTCTTTCTAATTCTACCTATAAGCGTTCGGCACGAGCTGATGATGTTGCAGAAGTAGTAGAGACAGACTTAGACTTTCTATACTTCTTAGATGTGACTGACACACTATCTTCAGGATGTATCGCATCACTAACCTTGTTAGCCTCTTCTCGGCGTAGTATCGCATCCTGTATCCATGTATTCACTTCTTGCACAAATTCTCTGTGCTCACTATTTCTTGGCACAAACCAATCCCTTTGATCTGTGTTCATGTTCTCTAGGCATTCAATTTGGCAGAAGAGGTCTTTAACGTGCTTATTTATTTTACTGAATTCCTTTATCAGTGTTTCATATTTGGCCAACAAGTCCCTTTCTATAATTTTCACATTTGCATTATCATCCATTAGAGCTGGGGTGCCATGGTAACGGCCCGCGGGCCGGATACGGCCCGATTGGTCATCACATCCGGCCCGGTGGTTCATGAGACTTTTTTTTTTTTTTTAATAATAAATTAATAAAAATCGAATGTTGTGTTTTTTTTCGTAATGATTTTAAATCGAATGTTTCAATTTGATTCCATTTTCGTATAATCCATCGGTTCGTTTTTAGCTGCTCTCTGCTTGCTGCAGCACGCGCAGGTGCAATGACCCGGATTTAATGTAGAGTAGGCTAGTTGCTCGTTCACAAGCAACAACAGTCTAAAAAGAGAAAAGTTGATTCTGAGGGTCGCATCTTTCAGGAAAAATGGAGAGAGAAATACTTTTTCTGGGAAGTAGGGGGAAAACCTGTTTGTCTGATTTGTTCGCAACAAGTGGCTGTACCGAAGGAATACAATGTCAAAAGACATTACGAGACCCACGCCGACAAATACAGCCAATTCACCGGGCAACGCAGGACTGAAAAGCTAAATGAGCTTGCCTCAAACCTTCAAAAACAGCAAGCAGCTTTCTCAAAGTCTCGAGAGACACATGAAGGTTCGTTTTAATATCATACATCATCTTCAGTTCTCCTTTAATGTTAAATGCGGCTGTTTTCAAAGAGGGGTGTCTCAATATCTTTGTTGTACATTTTATTTCATGTTCGGGGCAGTGAAGGCGAGCTACATCATCGCGTGGGAGATCGCAAAAGTGTCCAAGCCATTTTCGGAGGGTGCATTCGTCAAGGATAAATACGCATCTGTTGGAATCCAATCTTTCTATCAGTCATTGCCACCAGAGTACCCAATTATCACGGCCTTTGCCGGTAAAATACTCTGTATGTTCGGGACAACATATTTATGTGAACAGGCATTTTCAGTAATGAATATTAATAAATCGAAACTGCGTAGTCGTCTGACCCATGGACATCTCAACGATGTCATGAAAATAGCAACTGCCCAGAGTCTGTCCCCCAATGTCGACAAGCTGGTAAAAAGTAAAAGATTTCTGGCTTCCACATGTAAAATGTAGCTGGTATTTCTCCCCCATGTAACCTTGTGCTGTGTACTTGAGGGGGAATAAACAGGATGGGTGTGTGGAAATATATGTGGGACTTGACCAGCAAAGTTAATGTGCCATCTGTAGTTTGTTTTTATTGGTATGTTCAGTCATATTTGGCTCTTTTAAACTAATGCTACTGGATATTTAGTCACTTGACCTATTGGTGGAATTATTTACCCTGGCACTTCTTTCTTTTGACTCGTTTAGGCCTACTTGCCAATCGTTTTAACTGGCCTAATTAGGCCTATGCATTGACATGTTTTTGATGTGCAAGATCAATAAATCTGATCTAAGTCATTTACAGTTTACACTTGTGTTATTTGTGTCTTAGTCCATTTCTGTAGCATTTTTTTTTTATAAATGTAGGCTACTTGCATGCTTAGACTGTTACATTTTCAGAGGGTAAATTGCTTTTGTCTGCCATGTTATTGTGCGCCTCATTTTGAGGCTATAGCTTTACAATTCCTTTTGGGCGTATAGGCCTTCAAAAATCATATAAAATAATGTCCTTTTGTTGAGTTAGTGTCTGGTCTTTTCAGGCCAAAAGTGTAATTCGGCCCCCAAGGTCCCACTTGAAAAAAATCCAGCCCCCTTACCAATTTCACCCTGGCACCCCTGCATTAGAGCATGCATTTCGTTCTTTTTCTCAGTGAGTTAGCCTAGGATGGCTCTTCTCGAGCTTATTTTCGTTTGCAGATTATGTTCCAGTGCTTTTCTTGTTGGTTTAACCATTCGCTTTTCCTCAGTTAGGCTTTCAGTTAGGTTTACCGTGGCTTCTGTTCCTGTCTCAGTCATGATTGCTTTGATGGTCAGTCGTTCTGGTTTTTACGGGGTTCCACTTGCAACAGACACAAAGCAGAGAAGACGAGACTCGTTGGAATTGTTAGCGAACTATCCACCTGGTACTCATAAGCCACGAACACTGTGCCTAATCAGTCCCCCCAGGATTCCGCGGGCCTTTTTTGTGATTGTTGCGGGCTAAAATGTCTGATGTTGCGGGGGGGTTCTAAAAAATTGCGATGAAAGTTGCTGTGTTTTTTAGGTTTTTGTTGCGATTACATTGCGGGAGGAAGTGAAAGTTGCGAGAAATTGTTGTGATTTTCTCTTTTTGTGATTAAAATTGAGTGATATGTTAAATATTAAGTTATTACTGAAAAACTATTGATTAAAAAAACAAAGACACTGAGAAATGGTTCTATAAACAACTTTACCAATATAAAAGATTACCAGGACTACAAAAATGCAGAAAAATAGGCTTTACTTATCCAAATGCACCTGTTGGTTCAAAAGTTAAAGTGCAGAGAACCTCACAGCACAACATGAAGTTACCTTAAAATATAATATAAATGCCTCAGCTTTCATGTAAGAAAAAAAAAACTATTAATACCAGTACTGTGTGCAGGCAGTCTCTTCTGAAGACTAAATTAAACAATTATAAACTAATAAAATAAATGGCTCAGGCTTCATAGAAGACAAAAAAACAATTTGAACAGAATCTCACAGTATGATGCTGAAGCTGCCTAAACAATGGAAAATAAAATACCATTTTGGCAAAAATGTTGGCACCCATTAATTTCTTGTATAAAGTAAAAAAAAAAATGTAAAGTGTACACAGTCCTTCACTGTAAACATAACACACTTTCAGTAACAGAGTTTAAGCCTATATAAACACTGACTCACACATGCTGCTTCTCTTGAACGTATACACGGAAGTAAGGCGGAAGGTAGTTTGTCGACGTCACCTCAAGACGACGCCAACGATTGGTCAAATTTGCGGGAAAGTTGCGGTGATTGGATATAATTGCAATACCGCCCTGAATTCGCGGGGATTGGGTGAATTTGTGTTGAAGTTGCAAATCACAACACCGCGAAATCCTGGAGGGTCTGATATATGCTTAATTAGTCAAATTAAAGTGTACTTTGTTTGTATTATAGTACACTTTAGAAATTGCATATAACTTTCACTTAAAGTATATTTTTAATAGAATATATTTCTAAAAGTGTAATCTAGTATAATTATTTTAAAGTGTGTTAAGTGTTAGCGTGAAAGCGTGATGTTAGTATACTTTTTATATATTTACAAAAAGTACAATTTGTGTAAGTACATTTTCAATATACTATTAAAAATATGAATATACTTTAAATAAATAATATACATATAAAGTACATTTTTTTTTCGCCAGGGTAGGCAGCTTCAACATCATACTGAGATTCTGTTCAAATTGTTTTTTTTTTTCTTCTATGAAGCCTGAGCCATTTATTTTATTAGTTTATAATTATTGTTTAATTTAGTCTTCAGGAGAGACTGCCTGCACACAGTACTAGTATTAATAGTTTTTTTTCAGTCAATGGGTCAAGCTAATACTCTGGCGACTTCCCTGTGTAGATTAACAGTGCGTAAATGCCAAAATCACAGTAAAAAAAATTAGTTCATTTTCATTTAACGTACAATAAGTCAGTATGGACCCTTTTCACGTGACGTCACGACAAACGCAGCCGCCATTTTGGACATGTACTACCAGTAGTTTACCACAGCCAACATTGAGGAACGGCAGCAAAGAAAGTTTTTACTTTCAGCAAGACTTCCATCATGCCACTATATTGTTGTGCACCTGGATGTAGTAACCATCAACAAACAAGGCAAGGTTTATCATTTTATCGGATCCCGATGGAGAAGATGGATAGCGGCCATTAACAGGAAAGATTGGCAGCCCTTGGCATACCAACGCTTGTGTAGTGACCACTTTGTTGGAGGTAAGACGAATAAAATTAGCCAGAAAAGGCATTACATTGCTGTTAACATTCTGTGGCGGCGAGTGTGTAACCAAATAGGTTAAAATAACCCATTGTAACCTCTTTGTTCTTCTGTAGTAGCTATTGTTGACTAGCTAATGTCAACAAGTAGCTGGTATATTACTGTAGTAATGTTTACATTCAGTCATTTGGATGACTGTTAAAACCTTTCAGTCTCAAGTTTTTCCTTTACTGTATTTACTAGTTTACTGTAATTATGATCCAGCAGCTATTTACACCGGATCCAATGTAAATAGCTGCCGGAGCCAACGTCCGAGGTTCCGGAGCGCGCTCCGGCTTGCTCCCCCTCAAATTAAGCAGCACGCTCCGGCTTGCTCCCGGAGTGCTCCGGCCGAGGTTCCGGAGCGTGCTCCAGCCGAGGTTCCCCTCAAATTAAGCAGCGAGCTCCAGCTTGCTCCCGGAGTGCTCCGGCCGAGGTTCCGGAGCGCGCTCCGGCCAAGGTTCCCCTCAAATTAAGCAGCGCGCTCCGGCTTGCTCCCGGAGTGCTCCGGCCAAGGTTCCCCTCAGATTAAGCAGCACGCTCCGGCTTGCTCCAGAGCAAGCCGGAGCGCGCTGCTTAATTTGAGGGGGAGCAAGCCGGAGCGCGCTCTGGAACCTCGGCCGGAGCACTCCTGGAGCAAGCCGGAGCGCGCTCCGGAACCTCAGACGTTGGTGTGTATGTGTATGGCGATGGGTTTTTAACGACATGGATATACAGATCATGTGGGCCGAAGTCAGGTAAAGATGAGGGCTTCGTGTACTTCCGTACGTCAGTGAACAATCCTGGTGGAAGCAGGTAAACGTCGTTCTCTAAGCCTGCTAACCTCAATTTTTGCAAATACCTCTCCCTCTGCTCGCCCTGTAAATGCCCTACGTCACTGGATAGTGAAGGTGTTTTCTGCATCTCGCTCCTTTTTCTTTTATGTTTTTCGTTTGTCGCCTTCCTCGCATTCAAACTGATTCGAGCCGAAGTCCACTACATGTCCAAAATGGCGGTCGCGTTTACGAAGGTCATGTGACTGAAAAGGGTCTATATCGAATATCATGACAGGCCTACTCTCACCTAGTGAGGGGAAAAGATATTGCTTGGTGATTGTTGATATATTCTCCAAGTGGATAGAAGTTTTCCCTACAGCAAAAAAGGACTCGGACGCAGTGGCCAAGGCCTATGGGATATAATTCCCTGATGGGGCATTCCAAGGAAGATTTCCAGTGATAATGGCACACCATTTATAAGCCAGGCGTTAAAACAATGGGGTAATTATTTGGAATAGACTTAAGACAACATTGTGCATACCACTCTGCTACTGGAGGAACGGTAGAATGGGAGATTGAAAAATAAACTGAGCAAATGCTGTGGGTGGTAAAAGAGAGCAACTGGACTTGCTTGAAGATTCTTGAAGACGTTTCACCTCTCATCCGAAAGGCTTCTTCAGTTCTGTCTGAGCCCATGTTTACATTAGACCGTATCAGCGGATCATCAGATTAACGTTTTTAAAACGATTAGTGTGCACACATCAACACCAATACACGATTTGCGTGCTCACAACAATACCAATACACAGATACGCTCGGCTCCGCAGGCATCCTGCGCTCCAAATCACTCCGCCCTGAACAGCGAGTGCCCTCTGGAGGGTGCGCACTCCAGCCCTGCACAGCTCACACAGCGCGCGAGTGAAGCACACTAGCAGTGTTTTCGGGACTGAGCCGCTGTGTGTGTGATCCCAGCGCATATCACTTACCACTTGCAAGTGGAAGGATGGCAAGCCTAAAGACAATCATAACTAAACAATGGGCAGTATTTGCATCAGTATTTGCAGTATTTTCATACTTTTATACTCTTTAATGAAAGGTGATACAAGGCGGAAGTCCGCGCCGTTTTTCAGCAGTCGCGTCACGTGACCAACGCCAGTGAATCAGGAAGGTGGATGTCGCAGTGACGTTGTCCAATGAGACGCCAGCTAGAGCTCAGCACAGCGTATCCGCATATTCTGAATGTTTACACAGCACCGGAGCTGACACGATCTGGATTGAACACATGGACGCTGGCGGATTCCCGTTTCCCGGCGTTTCCAGGCGGTTTAATGTAAACGGACAGTGCATCCGTGAAGAAAACGAGACAGATACGGTCTAATGTAAACGTAGCCTGACTAGTAGGGAGTATCAGGTATTTATCCTCTCATGGATGAAAAGCTCATCTAAGGTGTTGTTGAGTCATCCTGTTGGTGTGGGTCACTGGGGGCTGGATGTGAACGGCCTAAGAGTCATTAGGGTGATCAATGGATTGCCCGTTAAGGTGATCAATGGAATGCTGATTCTCTCTGTCCTCCTGTATGCCACTGAAAACAACTGGATTTTGGTGTGCATTCAGTTGTCTGGGAAGTGTGCCAAGGATTGCATTGTAGGTGGCTGATAAATGATGTCTTAGACCCCCACCTCTGTTCAGTGATGGCCGTTCCAGGTTGACAAAAATGGCTTCTTTAACTCCTCGCTCATACCAACGATCCTCTCTGGCTAAAATGCATACGTTCCAATCCTGAAATGAGTGTCCTTTGTTGTTAAGATGAAGGTAGACAGCAGAGTCCTGGCCTGCGGAACTGGCTCTCCTGTGTTGAGCCATACACCTGTGAAGCGGTTGTTTGGTCTCACCAATATACGAATCTGTGCATTCCTCACTGCACTGAATTGCATACACTACTGTAGGTACCATGCGCCATCTTGTGTCTAAGAACTACAACTCCCAGCCAACTTCCGTGTTGACTACGTCATGCCTGGGCGGGATCACGTACATCACATTCCTCAGGAATTCAACAAAGGACTTGGAAATCCACCATCTCGTGCTCTTTCGTGTCTGACTCTCAGCGAGACGGGCTGAATGAACGTCTCACCATCAGACGTCTAAACCGTGCGTTTTCTTCTCTATCTAACCCTGATCAAGTTAGATTTCGGAAACACGCGATCATCAACTCAAGCGAGTTGTAGCTACTGCTGGTACTAATAAACCCGGGTCCACGCTTCAAACTGATGTCATGACTGGTCTCTTTATTTTCCTTGCTCGTCATGAGCACCGTGAAAACTGGCAACCAACAAAACAAACAACACATACCACACATTAATATTTAACCAAAACATACAGAAACACAAGTAAAGAAAAATACAATATAAAAGTAAGATAAATTACCGTGTACGCCTTGTACCAGCGGCAGAAGTTCATAAAATGTCCATAAAGCGTAGCAAGTAGCCACCGCTATGCACGCCAACTCATTGAAATCCTTTACCTGGCCTTAGCGCTTCCAGGTCATAAGTTCATGTTCAACTCACGTGACATACACGATTCAACCAATACAAAAGTTAAACAAAAAGCAACCCAAAAGAAAAATATACTTAGTCAAAAACAAAACCAATTAATAATACAGACAACAAAAACAAACCCATAATCAAACAAAAGGTCCATATTATTCACGGTTGTCACATTGACAGGCCTACCAGCACCAGTTACACTCCCACCAAAATTACCTTAAATTATCGCACACAAAATGTAAAATCACAGTCAATGGTAATTTTACCCAGCATATAATTGAAACCTTTAATTCATAATCACACTGTTCATTTAAAATCTCCACCCCCCAATGTAGAAAATAGTTAAAACACAGCAAATATTTCAAGAAAAAATTCATAACATTTACACCAGACATAGCAAACATTTCCTTTAACTGAAACTCCTACAATAGAACAGGGAACCCTGCCGTCAAAAGGTTTAGAGTCACTTGCATACACCATAAAATGGCAAACTTTAACTTAGCTTTTAATTCTAGAGGTTACCAGGATGACCAACTTTTGTATTGGCCGCTCAATAATGGAGGGCTTGACAACACGCTCACCCTTTTTTCCCAACCTCCGTGAGCCCACTTGAATTACAGCTTTACGTACTAGACCATCATCACTCTCACAGACTTCCAAAACCCTAGCCAGCTTCCATTCATTGCGAGAAACTTCCTCATCTTTTACGATTACAATGTCCCCGACCTGTATATTCTTCCTGGGAGAATGCCACCGTTGCCTTAGAGAGATGTTGGCAAGATATTCCTTCTTCCACCTGCACCAAAACTGCTCACACAGATATTGAACCTGCCTCCACCGTTTCCTTGCATAAAGATCTTCTTTCTCAAACCTGCCGGGTGGAGGAAGCGGAATAGATGACTTCATGGTAAGCAGGTGGTTTGGAGTGAGTGGTTCTAGGCTGGTGGGATCACTTAGGCCATCCACTGTGAGAGGGCGGTTGTTAACTATTGACATTGCTTCATAAAAGAATGTTCGCAGAGAAGCATCATTTAGTCGCCCAGCACATTGTGTAAGAACTGAAGTCATCACACCCCTCACTGTCCTAATCTGGCGTTCCCAACTGCCACCAGCATGACTTGCACTAGGTGCATTTAGACAAAAATCGCACTGCTTGGTTGCCAAATAGGCGGCCACTCTCTCCTTGCTAACTTCCTTTAATGCTTTCCTCCAGTTCACTTTTTGCTCCGACAAAGTTGGTTCCTTGATCTGATCGAAGATGCCTCACAACTCCTCGGATAGCTATAAAGCATCGTAAAGCATTAATGAACGCATCAGTGGTCATATCTTCCAGCATCTCTATATGAACCGCTCTAGAGCATAGACAGGTGAATAGAAGGCCATACCGTTTTTGCACCTTACGACCTTGCTTGGTATAAAATGGACCAAAACAGTCCATGCCGCAATAGGTAAATGGTGGGGAAGGATCTGTGCGGTCAGAAGGGAGATCTGCCATTCGTTGCTGCTCTAGGGGCCCACGAGCCCTTCTACACCGGACACATCTCCTTATGTAGTGAGCTACCACATTGCTACCACCAACAATCCAATAACCATTGGCTCGAAGTTCATTGAGAGTTTGTCCTCTGCCCTGATGCTCGATTTTCTCATGGTGGTGTGCAAGTACAAGCTGTGTAACATGACTATCTCTGGGAAGGATTACTGGGTGCCTTACTTCAAAAGGTGCCATTGCTCTCCTTAATCTTCCTCCCACCCTCAATACACCATCTTGAAGGAACGGGTCCAGGTGGTACAGTGGGTTGCTACGACTGACCTTCCCACCCTCTTGGCTGAGCATACACATCTCTTCTCCAAACACTGCTCGCTGTGCAAGCTGAATGAGGGTCAATGCAGCCTTCCTTCTTTCCTCCACGCTCAAGAGCGCCGGTGTCTTCAACCTCTTTGCCAACCTTTGAATTCGAGCCACAACGTTTACAGCCAGAGTCCACTTTGAGAAACGTGACAGGCATTGCAAAAAATCAGTTTCTTCTGCAACATAAGTTTTCAATACTTGGACAGCTTTAACCTCTGGGTCTCCCACCAATAACTCTGGTGTTCCTGGGCTGGCCACTATCTCTCTTTCCCACAGGAATCTGGGTCCTGTAAACCAGTTGGAATTGATCAGTTCGTCCACCTTAAGGCCTCTAGAGGCATGGTCAGCAGGGTTTTCCTCTGTGCTTATGTAGTGCCATTGCTTTGGGTCTGTGACCTCACGGATTCTCTGTACTCGGTTTGCGACGAAGACATGAAATCTTCTCGCGTCATTATTGATATACCCAAGGACCACTTGTGAGTCTGTCCAAAAGTATTCTCTGTCAACCTTGAGGTCAAGTTCTTCCTTCAGCATGTTACTCATTGCTGCGGAAATGACTGCTGCTGTCAATTCTAAGCGAGGTATAGTGACAACTTTGATGGGGGCGACCCTAGCTTTCCCCATAATCAAGGCACAATGAACATTGGCATCATTCAAAAGCCTGATATAAGAACACTGACCATAGCCTTGGTTGCTGGCATCAGAAAAATGGTGTAATTCAGTCCTCACAATCTTTCCAAAATCCTGAGGTATAAAACATCTTGAGATCTGTATTTTGTGCAGGTTTGGGAAATCCTCCAGCCAGCTCTCCCACCTTGGCCTTAATTCACTTGGCAGTGGTTCATCCCAACTAATGCCCTTCTGGCACATTTCCTGCAGTATCCTCTTCCCCAAAAGGACATATGGGGCCAAGAAACCCAAAGGATCATAAATGGAGGACACAACTGAAAGGATGCCACGGCGCGTAGCGGCTTTCTCCTCAGGGGAGATTGAGAAGGAGAAGACATCATTTTCTACATCCCACCTCACTCCCAGCACATTCTGTACGGGAAGATGATCATGGTTAAGATTGACATTCTTCACGTCAGCGGCATGATCAGTCACACTTATTGACTCCAGTACATTTCTGTTGTTAGAAAGGAATTTGTGGAGATGCAATTTTCCTTTAGCACATACAGCTTGAGCATCCTTCACCAACCTTATTGCCTCATCAACTGACTCCAGACTTATGAGCCCGTCATCTACATAAAAATGGTTCCTAATGAAACGGGCAGCCAATGGGTACTCCTCATTCAAGCTGGCCAGCTGCTTCATAGCATAATTAGCACACCCTGGAGAAGATGATGCTCCGAACAGGTGGACCTTCATGCGATATTCTGTGGGTTCTGCATTTATGTCACCATTCTCCCACCAAAGGAAACGCAGATAGTCCCGGTCTTCTGTACGGACATGAAATCTATGAAACATTTTTTCTACGTCACACATGATGGCAATTGGGTAATTACGGAAACGACAGAGCACTCCAGTAAGCCCATTAGTGAGATCAGGCCCAGACAACAAATGATCATTCAAGGCGGTGCCTTCATACTTAGCAGAACAGTCAAAAACTACCCTTATCTTATCTGGCTTCTTAGGGTGATAGATGCCTTGATGGGGAATATACCACATGTTTCCAGCCTTTGCTTGATTTTTTACCTTTTCTGCATCACCATCTCCAAACACTCCTTCCATAAATCTCACATAGTCACGCTTGAATTTAGAATCTCGTTCCAACTTCCTTTTAAGATGTTTCAAACGAATTAATGCAAGCTTCTTATTGTCTGGAAGATGAGGACGTGCTTTAAAAGGTAGGGGCATCTCAATGTGACCACATTCATTTTGACTGACACCTTCCTTTAAGATCTGAAGAAACTGAACATCCTCCTGTGATACGCTCCTCTCTCCCATGCGAGTATCAGCAAAGTCAAGTTCCAGGGCTCTTATGACAGAAGCTGGGGTCACTAAAGGCATTTCCTTAACCAATACGCAATGGCAAAACCCCGTCACACTCTCAGGATTAGTATTCTGCCTCACACTTCCCACAATGCTCCATCCCAAGTCTGTCTTGATCGCATAAGGCTCATAATCACCGCCTGTAACAACTTGCCGTGGTGCCAGAGCCCTAGAACAGTCATACCCTATCAAAAGTCCAACCTCACATTCCATCAAACCGTGAATTTTGTCTGCTATGGGTACGAGATGTTTCCACCTCTTAGCTATCTCAGGAGTGGGAATGTGTGCTCGGTCTAGAGGGATAAAATCCCTCGTATAGGTGGGAGGTAAGAGGATGGAATAATCTGATGAAAGCCCTCGGACTTTGAGTCCACTGACCCTTTGGCTTTCCACAACCGAACCTACTCCCATCATTGTAGAGAGCTTTAATCTTACTGGTTCCTTTTCAATTTGCAGCTTTTCACATACTTCTCGATCAACGAATGTATGACTGCTCTGAGTATCCAATAGGGCATAAACAAGAATCTCTGTCTCTGTATTGGTTGGTGAGAGCCAGACTGGCACAATCATTGATGTACTGCTGCTTGCTTCTCCACTAACAGAACATGAAAGTGAGACTGTGTTCTCTTCAACAGGCAAAACAGCTTGTGAAGACTCGTTTGCTATAGGACGATCTTTGTGCAATGATGTAGGGTGGTGTTTCTTACATAGCACACATGTGACTCTATTCCTGCAATCTCTGGAGATATGCCCTCTTTTTAGGCATGCAAAACACAGCTTATTGTCAAGCACAAATTTTCTTTTCTCTTCTTCTGAGCTTCCCATCAATTTCTGACATTTGTGTGTGGCATGACTTTCTCCACAAAACGCACATTTAAGTGATCCAAAGTTAGGCGCCACTGTTGTCAAGAGTGAATTAAAATCTTCAGTGTCACCATCCTTAGACTTGGACGAGGAACAACCTGCTTCTGAGGAGCTCACATCTGTTGCAAAGGTATTTGCTTGTGACTGTTTTATTTCTCTAGCTGTCCTCTACGCTGTATTTTTAATTGCATGCAATGATGACACTGGATTACACGCTATGCGTGCCTCCTTTGCAATAAATGCAGAAAACTCACTAAAGCCTGGATAGTCTTTGCTTTTGTCCAATTCTTTTGTGACGTAGCGATTCCACCTTCTTGTCACCCAATCAGGGAGTTTGATCAGCATTTTCTGGTTCTCTTCACAATCATTCAGAACCTGAAGGCCCTTGACGTGTGGCATAGCATCGCAACAAGATTGTAAAAAGTCACTAAACTCTCTTAACTTAATATACTCTTTTGCGCCATTCTTTGCCCATCTGTTGAGTTTTTCCCTAAATGCACGGTGCACCACAAAGGAATGACCATATCGCTCATGCAGCTTCTTCCATGCTTGTTCATAGGCCTGTTCATCTTTTCTATAGAAGCTACCTTCCAAAACTGACTTTGCTTCGCCACCAATGTACTTTTGTAAATAAAACAATTTGTCTGCTGCATTGAAGCATCGTCCTTCTATAAGAGCTTTGAAGCTGGTACTCCATTCTATAAACTGCAATGGATCCCCAGAGAATACAGAGGGTTCTGGAACGGGAAGTCGAGTTAAGGCCATTGATTCCTGCAGAGCTTGCACTAGATATGTTTCATTCTTTGCAGCTTGTCCTGTCAAGTATGCAGCACTAGGGGGAACTGGATTGGGATTACTCATATCACATGCTGGGCTAGGTTGCTCACTTTTTTCTCTTAAATCCTCCTCTTTGTATACTCTGAGTCTTGCTCTCATTACTTCAAGATCTCTGTGACGCTCAAGCTTTCTTAATTGCTGACGTTTGGCCTCTATATCATCCTCCATCTCTACTTCAGCTTCCTTTGCTGCCAACTGTGCGGCCGCCTCTGCTCTTTGAGCAGCAATACTCCCGGCTTCAGAAGGATGGACGGAGAGCTGGCCATGTTTTGTGACTCTAGAAGCGGTAGATCCATATATTGACCGTGCATATTCATTGTCGAGCAGCGAACGCAACCTTGCCCTCTCTGCCTCTACATCAAAGTCAATATCCTCTTCAGTTGCTCGTACATTCATCAATCTCAACAGGTCTGCAGTTACTGCGCTGCAAGCATCAATTCTCCTCCTAATTTCTTGACTTGGTGCAATGTTACGCCGCATGTCATCATATAACTTTCTCATTTCAGTCTCTTGCCTCTCCATTTCATCCATCATCTCGAATAAAGTTGACTCATTGCAGTATGTCTTCAACCCAGATCTTACATCTCTGACCTTGACTTTCCATTTCTCATATGCCAACTTAAACGTTTTTTCTTTCTGAAAGAGTTCCTGCTCTTTCAATTCTTGCATTTTTGGAATTAAGCGCCTGTCACGGGAGGACTTTCTAATTTCACTTGTCTGTGGAATGGCAGCACTAGGCTCTTTCCTTTCAGTCTCAGACTTTCCTATGCACAAGGTACATGAAAAACGTCTAACTACATTCTTTACACTTTCACCTTCAGCTTCAATCACTTCTTTGGTTTGTCCACAAATACTACACTCATGTGCTTTTAGCACATCATCAACTGGCTTTTCAACTACAGACATTTTATAATCTTAAAAAGGTTGGCATACAAAGCAATAAAAGTTGTTACTTTTTTTTATGATATACGACCTGTGACACGGCAGATGAAAGAGTCCGACGAAGCAGGGTACAAAGCAGGTAAGTCCTTTCTGTCCGCTAAGATGAAGACACGATGATGAATTGTTCCATAGTCCACCGAAAAGGCTCCCACACGATTAAGCCCCCAGTTGACGCGGGTTGAGCCAACTGCACACGACGGTCTGGCGTGATGGCTACCGGAGTTATCAATCCGGCCCACCACCGAGAACAAGGGTAGCAGAAACCAAAGGACGGCCCACTACAGAGTACAGCAATCCTCGGTCAAAAGGCGATGTTTTCACTGTAGCTACTGCTGGTACTAATAAACCCGGGTCCACGCTTCAAACTGATGTCATGACTGGTCTCTTTATTTTCCTTGCTCGTCATGAGCACCGTGAAAACTGGCAACCAACAAAACAAACAACACATACCACACATTAATATTTAACCAAAACATACAGAAACATAAGTAAAGAAAAATACAGTATAAAAGTAAGATAAATTACCGTGTACGCCTTGTACCAGCGGCAGAAGTTCATAAAATGTCCATAAAGCGTAGCAAGTAGCCACCGCTATGCACGCCAACTCATTGAAATCCTTTACCTGGCCTTAGCGCTTCCAGGTCATAAGTTCATGTTCAACTCACGTGACATACACGATTCAACCAATACAAAAGTTAAACAAAAAGCAACCCAAAAGAAAAATATACTTAGTCAAAAACAAAACCAATAAATAATACAGACAACAAAAACAAACCCATAATCAAACAAAAGGTCCATGTTATTCACGGTTGTCACATTGACAGGCCTACCAGCACCAGTTACACGAGTTATTAAACCGGTTTGCAAGTATTATTTTTCTTTTAAAGCGTACGCAACTGCAAGCAAAAAGGCAGTTTTTCTAAAAAGCGGCTGGCCTTCACTTCTTTTCTGTTTCTTTTAAATCCGTGCATGGTACTGAACAAAGACTTTTCGTCTTATCAACTATGAAGATCACCAAAGAAAGCTTCAGAACTACTCTCTCTCACCGAAGCGCAACCTTCCGACTCGAATTTCTTCAGACAGAAGACGAGACTCTTTGCAGTAAGAACAGGCATTGGGCAAACGGAAGTTTAAGTCTTAGGAATTAGTTATTCACTTAATGTGAAGTTATATGAAGTTAAATGAAGTTTATACACTGAATTTTGGTTCTCTATCATTTGTTTGTTGATTTAAAATTGGTTAATCCATAAGTTTGTGCATCTCTCTCTCTCTTCCTTAACATTTTAATTTCACTACTCACCCACATTTTGACCTGAAGATTTCAGGGGGTTTGATAATGTTATGAGTATGGAATTCTTTTGTTACTTAGAAAACACGTGCCCAGCAGGCCTGACCAGGCCTGATGTACATACCAACAAAATCAGATAACATTCCACACACCCTGGCTCTGCCTTCCACGAACTACATTCCTTGGGCCTTAACTCCTCCCCCACAAACACGTGGAGTTAGCCACAAGAGCCAACCCTCTCAAGAGAGACCCAAGGTGTCTCTCTCTCCCTCTCTTTCACACACCCACACATTCATATACACACACACCACTGTATATATTCCAACTGATTATCCATTTTTGATCTTTGTATAATAAATTCATTTATTATCAAAGCTGTGTGTATTCATCTGCTGTTTCGATACTTTGAACTTGACCAGTCGCAAAGAATTCAAGGAAAGGTGTAGACAATTTATGTAACATGGTAAGTGATCAATAATGATATACCATAATTTAGCTGTTTGGTAATTTATCCAGGATTCATTGAACGATTCACTAAATGATTCACTAAATGATTCACCTGAGTGATTCATTTCAAACGATTCAAATGAGACTGATTCTATGGTATGATTCAATTCAAATGAGTCAAATTAAACGATTCAATAGGATTGATTCATTTTAATTATTAACCTTCAAATTTAATGAGACTGATTTCATGTAATTATTAAAGATTGATCACTTATCCAATCCTAAATACACAAAAGCATTAATTACACCTACACTACGTTGTGTGCTCCGTCACCCGTACGGTAAGCTGGACCCCCAAGATGGCCGCCACTAGGGAATCCCCGACTCTGTGATGTCATGTGAAAACTATCTATACCATGTAGTTCATTAACTGACTACTGCCACAGACTGGACAGTAACCAGTAGGTGAACCCTGTATGACAGTATTATAGATTTAATGTTCTCATTTACATGATAAAAGGGGGAATTGTAGAGTAAATTTTACTGTCACACTGTCTTGTAATTTTCCTTTTCACTGAGCGTTTCCTCTTCAAGGACTAACGACTCAGAACATTCACCACCGCAACATGTTAATCTTATCATGCTCGTTATGTGCGTAGCAGATGTGCGTACAAACCAGCGATTAGAGAAGATCCAATCAGCTTTCGAGCTGATTACGCTCCAGCATGTAATTGCAATAGATGTAATGCAATAGATGTCTCCTTTTTATCTAGTAAAGAGTATATATAGATTTGAGAACAAAGGGACGGTATGAGTGGTGTGCTGAACCCTTATCACTATGTGTCTGTTTCTGCAATAAACCTTCTTTAACTTACAAAAGGATGAGACTGGTGTTGGTGTTTGTCATTTTTCAACGACGTGTTGGAAAGATCTTCAGGAGCAGCATCAGGGCCATTTCTGACTTTAATTTTAGTATAATGTGTTATGGATGGGGGCGGCACGGTGGTGTAGTGGTTAGCGCTGTCGCCTCACAGCAAGAAGGTCCTGGGTTCGAGCCCCGGGGCTGGCGAGGGCCTTTCTGTGTGGAGTTTGCATGTTCTCCCCGTGTCCGCGTGGGTTTCCTCCGGGTGCTCCGGTTTCCCCCACAGTCCAAAGACATGCAGGTTAGGTTAACTGGTGACTCTAAATTGACCGTAGGTGTGAATGTGAGTGTGACTGGTTGTCTGTGTCTATGTGTCAGCCCTGTGATGACCTGGCGACTTGTCCAGGGTGTACCCCGCCTTTCGCCCGTAGTCAGCTGGGATAGGCTCCAGCTTGCCCGCAACCCTGTAGAAGGATAAAGCGGCTAGAGATAATGAGATGAGAGATGAGATGAGGTGTTATGGATGTGAACAAGAAGTCAGGAGATGAGAGGAGAAATTTTTATTTTTAATTTTTAACTTTGATCAAAAACACTTCCACTGTTGAGGTATTTATAGATTAATTTTAGAATGTACTTACACACACACACACACAAACACACACACTTCCCTTTCTGCTTTTTCATTTTGTCCTTGGGCATTTTATTTATAATTTTATTTTTACTGCTTGACCATTTTGTAGTTTATTAGGTTATTATGGTTTCAGAATGGGATCAGAAATTTAAACATAATGTAAGTAAACTATGTGCAAACATTACAACAAATTCAATATAAAATGTTTTTAATCACAGTTACAGAGAATGGATGGATGGATGGTCAGATCAATTAATCACTTCAGAATCCTGTTTATGAGAGAGAGAGAGAGAGAGAGAGAGGGATGTGGTCATTGTTCACTTGAACTATCACTGGTAAGATTGTTCAAGTCTATACGCCCTGTAGGAAATACACTCACACACACTGTTTCAAATCTCTTCACACTGAATGGCAATTTGCTAACATAGCCAGGCCCCTACTGACACATTACAAAAAAGGAGCCCTCTCTTTAAAGCCACGCCCACTCTCTCTGCCACACAGAACACACACAACCAGGAAGTTCATTTCAGAGAAAACGAAACTCAGCAGAAAGTTCAGAGTCTTTCTCTCTCTCAGTACAGGAAAATGGCAGAGGCTGGTATTTCAGTAGATCATTTTTCTGTGGATCAGTTCAGCTGTCCAGTGTGTCTGGATCTCCTGAAGGATCCTGTGACTATTCCCTGTGGACACAGTTTCTGTAAGGTGTGTATTAATGGCTGCTGGGATCAGGAGGATGTGAAGGGCGTCTACAGCTGCCCCCAGTGCAGAGTGACTTTCACTCCAAGGCCTGTTCTGTGCAGGAACAACATGCTGGCTGAAGTGGTGGAGAAACTGAAGAAGACTGAACTCCAAGCTGCTTCTCCTGCTCACTGTTACGCTGGACCTGGAGATGTGGAGTGTGATTCCTGCACTGGGAGAAAATACAAAGCCGTCAAGTCCTGTCTGGTGTGTCAGGCCTCCTATTGTGAAGCTCATCTTGAACCTCACTATCAGTCTCCTGCCTTTAAGAAGCACAGGTTAGTTGAAGCCTGTGCAGAGCTCCAAGAGAAGATCTGCTCTGAACACGACAAACTGATCGAGATCTTCTGTCGTACTGACCAAAGCTTCATCTGTTATTTGTGTATGACGGATGAACATAAAGGTCATGATACAGTTTCAACTAAAGCAGAAAGAAATGAAAAACAGGTGAGAACTGGACATCATTCTTCTTTTCCAAGTCATTTTATACAAATTCTATTTCTAATCTAATTTCTATTCAGTGGATTTAATTGGTTCTCTGACTGTCATTCTCTGTGAAGTAAATTTTTATTTCCAGTCAAACAGTAATATGTAAAGAAATGTTAGAGGTCAGACCAGTCAGCCTGCTTTAAACAGCCAACACCCAACAACCTTCTTCCAGCGTTTTACAGCTAAAGTGCTCACGTGACTGTGTTAAAGCTCTGTAACTGGAGATCATATTTCATAACATTTAATGATCTACAGGTTAAAAAAATTATCTTTCTGAATGTGAGTGGATTTGTGGTCCATTTCTGAAAACTTCTTTGGGATGAATGATCCCGATTCTGGAAAGTTCAAATCTCTGCAGAGATTTTGGTCAAAACTCTGCCTTAATGTCAACATTCACTAGATTGATGAAGTTCAATCCCGATGTTCACTGATGGTTCCTTTAATCCGGTTCCTTTAATACAGTTTCAACTAAAGCAGAAAGAAATGAAAAACAGGTGAGAACTGGACATCATTCTTCTTTTCCAAGTCATTTTATACAAATTCTATTTCTAATCTAATTTCGATTCAGTGGATTTAATTGGTTCTCTGTCATTCTCGGCGAAGTAAATTTTTATTTCCAGTCAAACAGTAATATGTAAAGAAATGTTAGAGATCAGACCAGTCAGTCTGCTTTAAACAGCCAACACCCAACAACCTTCTTCCAGCATTTTACAGCTAAAGTGCTCACGTGACTGTGTTAAAGCTCTGTAACTGGAGATCATATTTCATAACATTTAATGATCTACAGGTAAAAAAAAAATCTTTATCTTTCTGAATGTGGAAATTGGGTGTGGTTGTCTTCCGGTGGAATTGGGTGTGGTTTTGAATGTACACACAGCACCTTAAAGAAGTAAACCTGACTATGACTCTGGATTTTACTGCTGAACAAATAAATAACTCCCATGAATCCAGATGTGCACTGTGCATGTCTCCCCCCTCTAAACTCACTGAGAAATAAAAGGGAACAGTGATGACGCGCACTGCTCTCAGATCAGTCTTCTTCTTCTGTCAGGTTTTATGGCAGTTTACAAGCAAAGTGTATTACCTCCATCTACTGGACTGAGGTGCAATCAAATGGATGTCATTTCAAAGAAAAAATTGAATAAAAAGGAAAAACAACAAACTAAATCCTATTTGCTAATTTTGTTTCTTTGATAAATGTTATCATAGCACAAGTGATGTTTTCTGATCTCGGCTCACCTAATAAGGTGTCTAAAGAAAAGGCTTTCTTGACTGCGTTCACTTCCCTCTTCAGTTTTTCTCTTTGTCTGTAGAATTTTAAGCACCTTAAAAGAACATGATCTACATCCTCTCTCACTCCACAAAGTTCACATTTTCCAGATGGATGTTTGTTTGCAACGTATAAGCTGTTATTTAATCCAGTATGGCCTATTCTCAGTCTTGTAAACCAAACCTCCTCTTGTCTGTTTGGGTAACTCGGTTTGCTACTTGAGATCTTTCTGTATATTATATAAGTGTCTACCTTTCTTCTCCTTATCCCATTCAGCTTGCCATATGTTAACTCTATTTAATGAGTACCTTAAAGTGCATATCACGGGTAAATTCAGGAGCAAGATCAGTGTAATTCTCCTATTTTATATTAAACTTTGGTCAAATATCTGTAACATTTTCTGCATTTTTTTTTTTTTAACCTTGCGCAATACCAGAAAAATTCAGTTGAAATCAAGCCATTTGAGGTGAATTGGGCCGCCTCTGAAAAAAAATTGGCATTTGAATTTCCCGGGAAACATTTGATTTTTCGTGACATCATCTGTGGGATGCCTCCCACTGAATCCTACATCAGTGCTGGTTTGTTTCTGAGAAAACGACCTGGTGGTTTTCTGCAAATTTCTTCGTTATCGCGTAACTATTAAAATGGTTCATAGATGTATCGTAGGAGGGTGTAGCAACACCAATCTTGATGGGATTAGTACTCATCGTTTTCCAAAAGACAGGACAGTGAGAGAGAAATGGGAGCGCTTGGTCTACACAGGCTGTGCACTGAAACCGTGCAAGCTCTCGTAGCCTGCCAGCGCTTCTGCAGGTGACGTCACGATTCTGGCTCCAGACTCCCTTGGGATTTTTCAAGATGTGTTTGGTTATTATTATTTTTTTTTTCTGCTGTAGACAGATGGCCTTGTGCAAAATTACCCTTCTGGATGAGTGTGTAAAGGGACATACTTTCATATAAACCTAAATTGGTCCAGAATATGCACTTTAACTTCTGATCTACTGAGTGGAATACTTAACTGAACCTCCTCTTCTTTGGTTGCCTCTTTTGCCAGCTTGTCTGCTTCCTCATTGCCACCAACTCCTTTATGGGCTGGAACCCATACAAACTGGATTGATATTCTCTGTTGACGGATTGCAAATAAGATATTAATTTCATTCAATAAGTCTTGTCGGCAGGGCGGCACGGTGGTGTAGTGGTTAGCGCTGTCGCCTCACGGCAAGAAGGTCCGGGTTCGAGCCCCGTGGCCGGCGAGGGCCTTTCTGTGTGGAGTTTGCATGTTCTCCCCGTGTCCGTGTGGGTTTCCTCCGGGTGCTCCGGTTTCCCCCACAGTCCAAAGACATGCAGGTTAGGTTAACTGGTGACTCTAAATTGAGCGTAGGTGTGAATGAGAGTGTGAATGGTTGTCTGTGTCTATGTGTCAGCCCTGTGATGACCTAGCGACTTGTCCAGGGTGTACCCCGCCTTTCACCCGTAGTCAGCTGGGATAGGCTCCAGCTTGCCTGCGACCCTGTAGAAGGATAAAGCGGCTAGAGATAATGAGATGAGATGAGATGAAGTCTTGTCGGCATGACGATTCTCTACTTTGAACGGATGTGAGAGATGACATAGAATCAGAACAAATAACTGCTTTAGGGGGCCTAGTTTCTTCTATCCACTGTAATGCAATGATAATGGCTGTCATTTCAGCTGCAAATATAGACAGATGATCTGATGTTCTCTTTTTAATAGAGATTTTGTAATCAGGGATATAAACTGCAATACCTGTTTTACCCTCTGAATCTTTAGATGCATCTGTATAAACCTGTGTTGTATTATAGTACCTACTTCCTAAATATTGCTCTACGTTCTGATCCACTCCTCCAGATTTAGCTATCTCTTTGGTTTCCATGATCACCGTAGGGGAGCAAAACAACCAAGGTGGAGTTGTTACCAGGGGCACAGTCTTACTACAAATGATATCATCTATTCCCAATGGATTTGTTACCATCCCATCCAAAGCTACAAATCTGGGATCTGCCATACTCCCAACACTCATTGAGAACTTTTTTTAGTAGGGTGTGATGCCTCATGTCCATTTAAATTAATCCAGTAAGCCATACTCAACTTAAGATGTCTGAGGCTGAAGGGCATTTCTCCTGATTCTACTTGCAACGCTGGTATGGAAGAAGTTCTAAATGCACCACAACATGTCCTGAGACTTTTAGCCTGCATTCTATTGATTTCATTAAGCAATGTCTTAGATGCTGAAAGATACACAATACAGCCATAATCTGAAACTGATCTCATCAGTGCAATTTAAATTCTTTTAAGGGACATCCCTGAGGCTCCCCAGTTGTACCCTGATAAACATTTCAAAACATTAATGCCCTTTTTGCATTTCTCAGTTATTTTCTGAATATGTTCCTTCAATGTTAACTTGACATCAAACCAAACTCCCAAGTACCTAACAATATTAACATGCTCTAAGGACTGGTTATACAACTTAAGCTCTAGTGTGGGACTTACTCTTTTCTTTGAAAAACAAATAAATTGAGTCTTTTCTACAGACAAATGAAAACCCCACTCACATGCCCATTTTTCTACCTTGTTGATAGCTAATTGCATTTTAGTTCTAATATCAATATTTCGTCCTTTTATCCACAAAGCTCCATCATCAGCATATAATGCTCTATTGATTCTTATGTCATCTATTTTATTAAAAACATCATTAATGATAATGTTGAACAGTACTGGACTGCATACACTACCTTGAGATGTTCCATTTTCTATTGAATCGATGTTAGAGAAGTTAACCCCAACTCTTACTTCTATTGTTCTGTCGTTTAGGAAGTCTCTAATCCAGTTAAACATCTTGCCACCAATACCCATCCTATTCAGCTTAATTAACAACCCCTCCTTCCATAGCATATCATACCCTTTCTCTCTATCAAAGAATGTTGCTAAAACTGATTCATTATTGACTTGTGCTTTCCTTGTTTCATTTTCTAAACATACAATAGGGTCCATTGTAGTACGTCCACTACGGAAGCCGCTCTGGTGTGGGGAGACAAGACCTCTTTTTTTCAGTTTCATACACTAGCCTTCTAGTGATCATTCTTTCCATAATCTTACATAAATTAGATGTTAATGCTATTGGCCTATAACTTTTAACTTCAGTTTTATCCTTCCCTGGTTTTCCAATCGGAACCACTACAGAATGTTTCCAACACAAAAGCAATCTACCTTGCTCCCAAATCTTATTAAAAAGACTTAAAATTACATATTTAGCCACGTCATTGACTTCATTAATCATTTTATAACATATACCATCTTTCCCTGGTGAAGTGTTCCTAACCCCATCTAACGCTCTCCTAAGCTCAAATAATGTAAAATCCTTATCAAGTACACTCTCACTTATTACCTGCTTTTCCAGTCATCCTCTATTCTCATCTATTACTTTAACTCTCCAAGACAATTCTTCATCAGTTAAGTTCTGTGAACTATGAACCTTAACAAAACTTTTCGCAAGCATCTCTGCTTTCTCTTGATTAGTTACTGCCTCCACATCATTGTTTTTAATCACAGGTAAGGAAAACTCCCTTCTAATGCCTCCCATCTTTTTAATCACGCTCCAAATATCATCCCCTTTGACTTCTGCCCTATTTTAGAACAGAAATCACGCCAATATTTCCTTTTCGCTTCTCTTATAATTCTTTTAACCTTTTGAATGTGATTTTTTTTTTTTTTTGTATTCCATTAAATTGGTATAGGAATGGTTTGATTGAACAATTTTGAAAGCTTTATTTCTAGCTTTAATTGCTTCCTTACAATTGTCTGACCACCAAGGTACCATTCTCTTTTTCCTCATCCCAGAAGATTTGCCAAGAACCTCTTCTGCTGACTCATAATATATTTGTAATGATTGAGTTTAAGTCAGGGCGGCACGGTGGTGTAGTGGTTAGCGCTGTCGCCTCACAGCAAGAAGGTCCGGGTTCGAGCCCCGTGGCTGGCGAGGGCCTTTCTGTGCGGAGTTTGCATGTTCTCCCCGTGTCCGCGTGGGTTTCCTCTGGGTGCTCCGGTTTTCCCCACAGTCCAAAGACATGCAGGTTAGGTTAACTGGTGACTCTAAATTGACCATAGGTGTGAATGTGAGTGTGAATGGTTGTCTGTGTCAGCCCTGTGATGACCTGGCGACTTGTCCAGGGTGTACCCCGCCTTTCACCCGTAGTCAGCTGGGATAGGCTCCAGCTTGCCTGCGACACTGTAGAACAGGATAAAGCGGCTAGAGATAATGAGATGAGATGAGATATACCATCTAGCATCTCTCTCAAGATTCTTTTACCAGGGTTATAAAAGTTGATAATTTTAATCTTAGTTTTACTGACCCAAATCTCAACCAGAACTGCTTCAACCTCTTTATCTATATTTAAAGCTCTGTAATTAATCCCCTGCTGAATAAATGTGGCCACTCCACCTCCTGCAGTATCCCTGTCTTTAAGCACTGCTAGGTATCCATATATTATTAAATCAAGTGATGGTTTTAACCAGGTTTCCTGTATACAGATAATGTTTGGTTTAACAACTTGTTCCTCAATAAAGTGTTTTAGTTCCTGACCATTAGCAGTTAAGCTCCTGGCATTCCACTGTAGAATAGATAAAGTCATTATTAACTGCCACATGGTGCTTGACTATCAGATACCCCTAATACCATATTGTGAATGGAATCAACTGACAATTCATGAATCTCTAGATAATTTTCCACTGCTTTTTAAATTATTTTAATTCTATCAATTCTACTTGCTACTTGGGCTGAGCAATTAACCACTTCCACCATAAAAGCAATAAAATTTTTCTTCTCCACAATTAAAGTCTCTTCAGTTACTTTACAGCATTTCAGAGTCGTTTGAGTTTGACTCGGGGGTAAAACTACAGGAGTCATATTTCCTTTAACCCTTGATTTTGCTTGGTTTTCTTTGTCAACCTTTTTAATAGCTTCGGCATAAGTAACGCTCTCTTTCACCTTAACACTTTGCACTTGAATTGCTCTTTTATACATCTCGCACCCTTTATAGGCCGCACTGTGTTCACCTCCACAGTTACAGCACTTGATTTTTGTTCCTTCCTCACATTTACCATATTCATGTTCGCCTCCACATCTAGCACACCTAGGTTTTGACTTGCACACAGAAGAAATGTGTCCATATCGCTGACATTTAAAGCATCTAATTGGTGGTAATTCCATTTACCTGACTTATCTTCACCTTCCCTTTTATAGTACTCTCACTGTCATTCTCTTCTGAAAACTCCTCCAAATCATTACTTTCACACTCATCTAGAACTCCTTTCAATCCATGATCGCACCCCAGTCCACCAAACACCAGTTGCAATGAATCTGGCGGCTCTTTTATGTTCCCAGAAGCACTCATCGCGTTTTTTCTCAGATCAGTCTGTCTGTGAATCCCATTGAAAGTCACAGCTGCCTTTTGAACAGTTTCACTCCAGAGAATATTGCTGAACTACCTTGATGTTTCTGTCACACAAATAACATTTGAAATAACAATCAGTTGACATTTTCACAGAAAACTAAACTTATAATATCATAAGTGGTGCAAACATATGAAGATAGAAGTTACTTCATTTTGGGTGTTTTTTAATTTTAGTTAGTTCTAGAGGCGATATTTCTAGTTTTCATTGAAATGTTTTTATTGACTTTTTTTAGTTTGTTTTTTTTCTTTTTGGTTATAATTGTGTAGAAGATGATGAAGTGTATTTAAAATGTATGTTATTTGTTCTCAGAATGAGCTAAAGGAGGAGCAGATGAAATCCCAGCAGAGGATCCAGGAGAAGCAGAAGGAGGTGCAGGAGCTGAAACAGGCTGTGGACACTATTAAGGTGAGGAGTGAAGAGTCGCTGTGTTTCAATTAACCTGCTTAAAGGAGATACGCAGAACCATGGCCTCATTTTTTGTTCATAAATGCCTTGAGACCCCAAGAATGGCACAGGAATAGTTTTAAGCGTTAACAACAAATCTAATATCGTAATATTTATGATTAAAATGATTCATATAGGTAGCAGCCTGAGTGAATGACCTTGACGTCTGTAACGTCACAGCAGGAAGGCTATCGGTCCCATCGCCATTTCCGCTATACTAAAACACAGAGGTAACTGCAACTTCCAGCTTCCGTTTTGAGCTAATTTATCGCCATGTCATGTAGATGTGTTGCTGGCCGGTGCAGCAACATGACAGAAGGTGGATTTATGTTGCATTCATGGCCCAAAAATGTTCAAACTGCAAAGATTTGGATGCATTTTGCGAGAAGTTCACAGGCACATTGGGCGCCTACGAAGTGGTCTCTCCTCTGCTCTGCACATTTTACTGAAGACTCGTACGAAACCTCTGATCTGTTGAGGAGCGTTGGCTATAAGCCAGTTTTGAAAGAGGGTGCAGTATCAACAATTAAATAAAACTATGAGAAAAGGAAAAATAAAGATTTTTTTTTTAAAAAAGGAAAGTAAGTTCAGTGGCACCAGCTCTCCCACACTTTGAGCCGAGGGTTGTTGGTAAAACCCAGGATGGAACGAAACATGACATATTATCGCTCAGGCAGCGACCTCCCTGCGGTTGTTTCTAAAATCGGCGATGTCCCGTCCCGGGTTTTAGTAATTGCCTGAGCTGAGCAGTAATGGTGGAGTACTCAGTATGGAGAAAATGGAGAATGAATGGAGCAGCCGTCTGATTTCTAAACTGGATATTGTTGCCATCTCGCCCTTGCGTGGAAGAAGCGAATGAATGGAGAACTGAATGAACAACTGAACGTCAGATTATTTCAAAACAATCGGCCACAAGATCGGCCTTCAAGAAGCGAGAATGCAGACGGGTAAGCTCCGACTCTCATTTGGATACAAAACAACAAAAACAACACGTTTACCTGCATTTAGATTAATACATGTAACTTGTATTGTGTATTTAAGTTACCGGTCTAAGATTTATTTAATTTGCTTCAGAATGTGATTGTCTCAGTTCATCTGATTATTTAATGAGCCTTTTACGTTTTATCAGTGAAAATAGATGCATGTGGGCGGCACGGTGGTGTAGTGGTTAGCGCTGTCGCCTCACAGCAAGAAGGTCCTGGGTTCGAGCCCCGTGGCCGGCGAGGGCCTTTCTGTGCAGAGTTTGCATGTTCTCCCCGTGTCTGCGTGGGTTTCCTCCGGGTGCTCCGGTTTCCCCCACAGTCCAAAGACATGCAGGTTAGGTTAACTGGTGACTCTAAATTGACCGTAGGTGTGAATGTGAGTGTGAATGGTTGTCTGTGTCTATGTGTCAGCCCTGTGATGACCTGGCGACTTGTCCAGGGTGTACCCCGCCTTTTGCCCGTAGTCAGCTGGGATAGGCTCCAGCTTGCCCGCGACCCTATAGAACAGGATAAAGCCGCTAGAGATAATGAGATGAGAATGAATAGATGCATGCAGATGTATGTTGCGTAAGTTATAACACCCATCCTGTTTTAATGAGTCAACCCACAATCAATGAAATTTAATCAGTCTTAGTTGAGCAAGTCGGTAACGGTATTTCTTACTTTCACCATAAATTTTTATTTATATGACTTTGGTCTATAGCTGTCAAAGGCCTCGGCCTTAAAACCGGTTCCCGCAGTGACATCACGCGCTCAGGGCTGGCTGGCTCAGCGGGGCAGCTCCAATGCCAAATTTGCGGTCGAGTTTAACTCTCAAAAAAATATTTTTTGATTCCTATTTATGCAGCATACAAGAGTCAAGGATGGAGATACTATCCACTCAGAAATGTATTTAAAAATAAAGGTTCTGCGTATCTCCTTAAAATAGTGAACTAAAAAAACAAGAAATGAAAACCCGGGGTTTAACAAAAACAACTCAAATATCTCTTGAGAGAGTTTATTTTTACAGAGTATCCGATTAGACCTCCATTGGGTGTGTGTGTGTGTGTGTGTGTGTGTGTGTGTGTACTAACAGAAGCGTTCACAGGCAGCAGTAGATGACAGTGAGAGGATCTTTACTGAGATGATCAGCTCCATGGAGAAAAAGCGCTCGGAGGTGACGGAGCTGATCAGAGCTCAGGAGAAAGCTGAACTGAGTCGAGCTGAACGACTCCTGAAGCAACTGGAGCAGGAGATTGCTGATCTTCAGAGGAGAGTCACTGAGCTGGAGCAGCTTTCACACACACACGATCACATCCACTTCCTCCAGGTAACACTCACTGTCTGATCTACAGAGGGCGCTGTTCCTCACAAAGTTTCCTCCTAAAAGCTCATTACAGCAACAATAAATGTTCCTGTCTGAGATCCCAAGTGTGTCTTTGGTCTGATTCAGTCTGAGATTCATTCGTTCCTCTCCTACACTTTTCTCCTTCTCTATTCTGTGTTTCCTCTCTGTAGAGTTTCCCGTCTCTCTGTGTTTCTCCTGGATGTGACGACTCACCCAGCTTCACTGTCAATCAACATCTCTCATTTGATGGAGTGAGGAAATCTCTCTCAGATCTGAAAAAACGAGTCAAGGAAATCTGTGAGGAGGAATTCAATGTAATCCATCCACAAGGTAAACAAACAAACATTTGTTCTGTATCACAGTAAAGAGAGCCATAAAATTAATGTAACGGAAATAAAATGTAAGCAGGAACAAAACCGCATCAAATCACAAAGCATTAGTATTAAGGCCAATTTATGCTGACAACCCAGTCCTCGCAGATGGCGTCGCAGATGGCGTCTGCGAAGCCCCCCCCCCTTCGCAGATGCTCTGCGCGTACCTCCCAAAAATTGTGACCACCGCAGACAGCCTCGCAGACGAGGGCTCTGATTGGTCCACTCTACATCCGCTGTACACGCACTTCCGCTTCCCTACTTTCCCGGTTTGGTTTGTTTTCACGACCGACATTTTTAAAAACACAAGCGAAGATGGAGCAGCACGAAGAGCGGTTGATCGAGGAAGTGAGGAAGTACGTACATCTATACGACTCCAGTTCTAGTCATTATCAGTAACCGGAGGATAAACACTCCACTAACCACACCCACCAACTACTCCTAGCGATTTCGCGACTTCGCGCCCCCTTGCGTTGTGGTGGTGAATAACATCGCACATGCCTATTGCTCCCCGCTCGACGATAAATTACAACTGTCTGCGAAAAGCTATCTGCGAAAGCCTTGTCGCAAGAGCATGCAGAAGCCCTTAGCCTCAGAAATTCATCTCATCTCATCATCTCTAGCCGCTTTATCCTGTTCTACAGGGTCGCAGGCAAGCTGGAGCCTATCCCAGCTGACTACGGGCGAAAGGCGGGGTACACCCTGGACAAGTCGCCAGGTCATCACAGGGCTGACACATAGACACAGACAACCATTCACACTCACATTCACACCTACGGTCAATTTAGAGTCACCAGTTAACCTAACCTGCATGTCTTTGGACTGTGGGGGAAACCGGAGCACCCGGAGGAAACCCACGCGGACAGGGGGAGAACATGCAAACTCCGCACAGAAAGGCCCTCGCCGGCCACGGGGCTCGAACCCGGACCTTCTCGCTGTGAGGTGACAGCGCTAACCACTACACCACCGTGCTGCCCGCCTCAGAAATTACATGTGCAAATTACAAATAAATTTCCCAGATAAACAGGACCTTAATCACAAATCCACAAACTAATCTTATTGAACTTTACACATAACAAATATGATGAACATTAGATCAGAACCGAGGCCTTAATTCCTCCATAAAATCCATCAGAAAGTAAAAACACACACATTGTCAGAGCTTCAGCTGGGAAAAGTTTTTTGCTTCTCATGATTCTTACATTCAAATGCTGCACAGTGTGATGACATTTTGGCCGATCTCTAAATCGTGTCTGACTGAGAGCAGTGAGGAATCTAATTTTTCATTTTCATGCTTTAAACTGTTTTCGTGTCATTTTTCAGTCTCCATTTTGTCTCTGTGTCTCTACAGCTGCAGCAGTTCACATGATTTTACCCTCAAAACCAAAGAGCAGAGAAGATTTCCTGCAGTGTAGGTGTAACACACACACACACACACACACACACACACTCTTCAACTCAGAGGAGGACCGCCCACATGATGGTCTTTCTTTTGACCTACAACACACAGAATGTGTATCAATAATAGTTTATTTATATCACACACAAATCTAATACATACGAAGGATAAAATTCTGCCTAGAAATAACTAGTAATCTAATCTCACTCGGCAGAAAAAAAAATGGATTACTGTTATAAAGAAGAAAGCTAGTCGCACAGAGGCACAATGATAAAATACAATATTTCAACAAATAAAAAAACAATAAAAAGAGGGAAAAAATGAAATGACAGTGTGAGGAAAAGAGAAAGGAATGCTGATCTGAAGCGATAATCGTACTTTTGATAGAACGCTTGAAATTGCTGAAGCTAAGACTCTGGAAAGATTCATCAATACTGTTCCAGAGAGCAGCAGCTTTGAAGCGAATATTAAACTTGCCATCGTTAGTTCTGGCTGAAGGAACACAAAATGAAGATCTCGAAGCCAGTCAAGTTTTATACTTGTGCCTTGATGCTAAAAGTGTCAAAAAGTTATCAAAGGCAGGCAGCAAATAAACTAGAATGAAATTTAAACATAAAAATACTGTTTAAGTAATCTATAAAATCAGAGAATTTCATCATCTCCAGCTTTTTAAAAATAGGAGGTGTGTGTTCATTAAAAGAAGCTAAATTAATAATTCTGACAGCTTTCTTCTGGAGTCCAGTTATCGGTCGAAGGGTAGTCTCATAAGTATTACCCCAAACTGTAACACCATATATTAAAAAAGAATAAATAAGAGAGTAGTACAGCTGAGTTAGAATACTTTGAGAAATATAGTGATGAAGCTCAGCAATAATTCCAAAGCCTCTGGAGATTTTCTTGCTCTACTGGTGGATGTGTTTCCTCCTGATGAGGTGAGAGTCGAAAACTACTCCAAGATCCCTGATGTGGTTCTTCTGTTTAATCGGCTTATAATTAATTTTCAGGAAATGGTTCTGCTCGGTTTCTTTTGGGGTGGATTAAAAAAGAGCAAAATTTGTTTTGTCAACATTCAGAGAGAATTTATTTGCACAAAGCCATGCGATGATATCAGAAGTACTTTATTAATCCCCGGAGGGAAATTCAAATTTGCAACCAAGCTCACGAATATTGACTAATTCAGACTTTACCCTGGCTTCTAGAGAATCTAAAGACGAATCTGCCAGGAATAAATTTGAGTCACCTGCAACAAGATGAAAATCAAATATATTGGAGCAGTTCATAAAATCATTTATGTATAAGAGAAATAGAAGGGGGCCACAAAGCGAATCCTGTGGTACTCCACCTGAAATTGGTAAAGAGCTGGATAAAATATTACCGATTGAAACAAACTGATGTCTTTTTGATAGATATGAGGCAAACCAATCGTGGACAATCCCACGGATGCCATAAGAATATAATTTTTCTTACAATATATCATGATCTATGGCATCAACGGCTTTACTCAGACAAAGAATGATACCACAGGAAAATTTACCATCTTCAATTGCTCTTTGGATTTTATCAGCGATGAGTAAAAGTGCATGTTCTGTAGATCTGTTGTCACGGAAACCAAACTGACCAGAATATATTAAATCAAACTTTTCTCGATATGTATTCAGCCTATTTTACATGAGTTTTTCTAATATTTTTGATAAAAATTGACAAAAGAGAAATTGGTCTATGATTAGAAGTTAACAGTTGAGCTCCTGCTTTAAACACGGGTCTGAGACGAGCAAGTTTAAAAGAATCAGGAACAGTACCAGAAGTAAAGGAGAAGTGATGTAGGATCTCCACAGGCTTTGAGATTGAGTTTAATATCTTGAACAGGGCTACAGAAATACTAAAGGGGCCACAAGCCTCTCCAGACTTGAGCCGGAGAAAAAAGCCTTGAATTTCTTGTGTCCATGTAGGACTAAGAAGAAAGCTGTCGCTTGTCAGAGAAGCAAGAAAATCTGAAAATATTTTGTTGACCTTTGGTATTGCTTGGCTGATACTTTTACCAATGTCTGCAAAATAAACATTGAACTCATTTGCTAGATCCTTTTACCTATAGGAGTCAAATGGTTTAGCTTATTTCTCTACACTTTGTACTGCGCATACAGGCACTGATTTCTCGTCTTGATCGATTTTTCTATACAATTTGATTTTATAATTCATTGTTCTAAGACTGAGGGGAAATCCAAGGTTCAGATTTGAGTTTGATTTCCTTCCTTGACATGGTTTTTCAGAGGAACATGAGCGGTAATAATTTCATCAGAGTTTTCAAGAAAGCTGGAGAATGTCATGAATATCAGGCTCACCATCGGACTGGCTAGAGCAGTCAATTTGTTGAAAACCATAAATGAATGCATCTTCATTGAACCATATGAAATCTATCCATTATCCATAACTGCTTATCCTGTGCAGGGTCGCAGGCAAGCTGGAGCCTATCCCAGCTGACTATGGGTGAGAGGCAGGGTACACCCTGGACAAATCACCAGGTCATCGCAGGGCTGACACATGGAGACAAACAACCATTCACACTCACATTCACACCTACGGTCAATTTAGAACCAACAATTAGCCTAACCTGCAGGTCTTTGGACGGTGAAGGAAACTCACACAGACACAGGGAGAACATGCAAACTCCACACAGAAAGGCCCCCATTGGCCACTGGGCTTGAACCCAGAACCTTCTTGCTGTGAGGTGATGGTGCTAACCACTACACCACTGTGCCACCTGCCATAGGAACTCTCTTCTCTAAACTTGCTTATTCAATGGGGAGGGTGAATTGAGTCAATAGACAAAAAGTTGGGAAAATGGTTCATTAGGTCATTATAAAATATTCCCATTATATGTAGCATATTTAAGTCATCCAACCATCTATTATCCTTAACCACTTATCCTGTGCAGGGTCAGCTGGGATAGGCTCCAGCTTGCCTGCGACCCTGTAGAAGGATAAAGCGGCTAGAGATAATGAGATGAGATCGTCAATAAACATGGCTGAAACGAATAGGAAGATAAAGTATTGATAAATTCACCTGTAGGTATCCGAGTGTCTGAATTCATCAGATTTAAGTTTAGGTTGCCCACAAAAATACAAAGCTTTGACTCCTCATGGATTTTATCAATTATTATTGAAAGCTTATCCAGAAATGGCTGTAAAGAACTGTTTTGGTGTCTGTATCTCACACCACAAACTGTGTTCTTCCAGCCTTCATTATGAAGCTCAACACAGACTGATTCGTCTTGATCAGAAGAAGTATTAAGGTCATCTCTTAGATTATAACTTCAGGAATTTATGAAGAGTCCAATTTAGAGTGTTGGGAAATGTAAGTAAAAGTTGACAAAACTATCTTTGAGTTGAATGCCAGGTTTCTGAAAGGCAAAGGATCTTCAATAGATGATCTAAAATACTGAGTATGTGTTGAAATTCATGAAATTTAGCTGAGAGGATCCTGTTAATATAGTGAAGGAAAGAGAACAACTTGTCAGATAAACAAGAAGACAGTCATCTATATCCCCCGCACTATATACCAAGTTTCAAGATATTATTTGTCATGTTTTTGAAGTTCTGCTGCAGGAAACTAACCCTACCTCTTTACACTGACCTCAGCAGCCCATGACATAAACCCACCGGACCTTTGGTCCAGGTGAGCTAAAAATTAAAATTTCACGTCTTAGTATCAAAAGGCACATCTACATTACTTCATCAACACATATACCAACTTTCAAGACCAAACCACTCATAGCTTTCAAGTTTTGCTCTGAAAACCAAACCTACCCTAGAGACTAAGTCTGAAATTGTTTCCATGGAAACATGAAAAATTAAAATTTCTCAAATTTCTTTGTATGAAAAGGCTCATCTACATCACCTTGTTAACATGTATACCAAGTTTCAGATCCATATCATGAATAGTTTTGGATATATGCTCCAGAAACGAACATTGCTCAAAGTCAAAATCTATTACTATGTAAAAATTTGAAAAATACTTTTTTCCAAAAATCGAAAATATCAAAAGGCACCAGTTCACATGTTGCTTGATAAGTATACAAAGGTTCATGAAGATATCTTCAGTAGTTTTAAAGATATGGCCCAGAAACGAAAACGTGACCAGATGGACAGGTTGATGGACAGAACCTGTTTCTATATCCTTCTCCAACCTTCGTTTGGGTGTGGGATAATTACGAAGTTCTTGGGAAGAATGAAATTCATGTGGGGAATAGTACCTAGAATTAATATGACGAGTATTCACGTCAGGATTGAAATAACTTAGGTTTGGTGATAATTCTAATCATCATAATTAATCTCATAATAATTCTAAGCAGGAACAACGTCAGCTTGATTCACACACAATTATACTGACAAAGTTAAGGTCAAAACAGAAAAAGACACCACGATACAACACTAAAGACTGAAGTATTTTGTGTGTACAGAATGCTGAGGGAAAAGGGAGGAAAAGAAAAAAATGGCTGAATGTGAAAGCTGTTTGGAGTGGTTCCATCAGGAATGTGAAGCGACCCCAGGGCCTGTTTTTCACGATGGGGGGCAGCAACTGCAGAATCTAAAGGGGATGAGGTGCAGTGGGTGAAGACGGACCACCAACAGCAAGATTTTGTTCATTAACTTGGTTATTAATGCATAAACAACTTTTGATTTTTCTTTCTTTCGCCTCGACTGTCGTGACATGCGTGGATTAAATGTACATTATCCTCGATGCGTCAAGTTGGAGCTTAATCTTATTTTTATGTAATAAAAAAGGGCTTCATATTTAACAGCAAATGCACTGGACTTGGAAAACTGATCTACATTCCTCACCACAATTTATTAACACATCATTGCCATCTTTTAAACTTGAATGGTCTTCAGAAGTCACAAATCTAAGCTTGAAGGTTGATTTTATAGACATGGTATCTACATTTTAAGCTGGGATTTTATAAAGCTCATGAGCTGACATCGTTACTGCTGAGAATTATGGCGATGACACGATCAATCTCAGAATTCCAGACATGATAAACAAAAGTACAACACTTATTCAGAAGGTCATTAAAGGAACCGCCTCGATCCAAACACAGTGAGGAGAAATCCTGTTCCTCAATAAAAATCTATAAAGCTTCTCTGAAATGTTACTACGGCTACAGAAGGACTCTGAATCCAACACACACACACGTTATCCTCTTCATGTTTATCTAAACCTTTTCCTGTGCAGACACAATTATACTGAGCATAAATTCATACAGAGACTGTGTGTGTGTGTGTGAGAGAGAGAAAATAAGAGTACTGAATAACAAAGGCATATAAAAAACTAATGTTTATAAGTTATTTTAAAATGGAAAACTGTGTGAATAATAATGTAAAGTGTCAGAACACTGTTGTGATGTAGGAATTAAAACATGCTGTACATTTCTCTGAACAGTAGGTGTCGCTAGTGAACTCTGTTGAATGAGACTCCGAGTCATGAATCTTTTCGTGAATCACAACCACTGAGCTCTATATAAAACCTGCACCATCTGGCCAAATGCTTCAGTGAGATGACGACTGGACTGAACCCACACTCCACAAGCAGTTAACAAAACTCATCTTGCATAGGCGTGAATTTATTTTTCAATGCATACATCATTCATAATTCTGATTAAAGTTGCATTTGTTTACCACATTAAAAGTTACCCCATTTGCTGAACAGTGCGTGGGCTTAAAAAGAAAAAGCTTCATTCTCACATGTTTTAACAGTATTTATTGGTCACAGTTTTGCTAATTGAATCTTTTGTGTCTAAAATGTGACCAATAAATACTGTTAAAACAGAGGGGAATGGGTTCGGAGCCCTCCAGATTTTATATCGAGCCGAGGCCTCTTTCGTCATCGGTCACATGGTTTTGTCTGCCACGCCCCCTTCTACTCCATACGCGCTTCGGAGCCTCACGACAGACAGGTGTCTCACACACACTTCTTATAAATCCTGTGATTAACATCTAACCTGTGGATATTTTATTGTTTTAGATTTCTGTTATCTGACTCTGGATCCAAACACAGTAAATCCTGAACTCATTCTGTCTGAGAAGAACAGAGCGGTGACACGCAGTGGGACAGAACAGAGATACTCTGATCATCCAGAGAGATTTGACTCCTGGGAGCAGGTGTTGTGTAAGGAGAGTGTGTGTGGACGCTGTTACTGGGAGGTGGAGTGGAGGGGTGTTGGTGTGGACATATCAGTCTCATATAAAGAGATCAGCAGGAAAGGACGGGGTTATGAGTGTGGGTTTGGATGCAACAGTCAGTCCTGGAGTCTGGAGTGTTTTTATTCCTCTGTCTGTTTCCGACACAACAACATTAAGACGGGCCTCGAAGATCAATCATCCTCCAGAATAGGAGTGTATGTGGATCACAGTGCAGGAACTCTGTCCTTCTACAGCGTCTCTGACACGATGAGGCTCCTCCACAGAGTCCACACCACATTCACTCAGCCTCTATACGCTGGGGTCTGGATGTGGGATTCTGACTCATCTGTGAGGTTTTGTGATCCGATGAAAAAATGAAATGTTGGTAAAAGTTGAAATCACATCACATTATCTCTAGCCGCTTTATCCTTCTACAGGGTCGCAGGCAAGCTGGAGCCTATCCCAGCTGACTACGGGCGAAAGGCGGGGTACACCCTGGACAAGTCGCCAGGTCATCACAGGGCTGACACATAGACACAGACAACCATTCACACTCACATTCACACCTACGGTCAATTTAGAGTCACCAGTTAACCTAACCTGCATGTCTTTGGACTGTGGGGGAAACCGGAGCACCCGGAGGAAACCCACGCGGACACGGGGAGAACATGCAAACTCCGCACAGAAAGGCCCTCGCCGGCCCCAGGGCTCGAACCCAGGACCTTCTTGCTGTGAGGCGACAGCGCTAACCACTACACCACCGTGCCGCCAAAAGTTGAAATGTTGAGTAAAATTATAACTCAGGTGTCAGATTGAATTTCTCCCTGAAATACAAAGACACTTTTGTGTGCAGAAACTGTGGCACTAATGAATTATTATTTTCAGAGTGCATCTGTTTTATAGATTAATAAGAAAATAAGTTACATAAATGTCTTAATGCAGAATATAAGATGTTTCTAGAAAAAAATTCAGACTATTTCAAATGTCTGCACTATTATGAGATTTATTACACTGATAAAGTTTAGAATGTCTCAAATTCTGTTTTTTCTTTGGCAAAATCTGTTTCTTCAGAAATAAAACTTCCTCAAACTACTGCGTCTTTCTGTCCTGATGCTGGTGGAAACACCCTACTGTGTGTAAGAACACTTTTAACAATTTTGTGAATTGAACCATTTTCTGTTCAAAAAATGCACTCACTGTATTCAGACGCTTTCAAAAAATATTTAAAATATGGAATAAATACAGAGTTATTTTGCAGGTTTTGGAATCTATCCATATAAAGATTATTTACAAATCATTGTTTTCAGTTTTAATTTCAATTTCCACATACAATATCACCTTTTTCTGATTTGGGGCTGTTTTTCCTCTCAGATGCCTGATTTAATGTCAGTGATGTGTCTCTCTCCCCATGTTCTAAACTCATTTGTACTAGTTTATTGTACTTTAAAACTCATAGATGATGTAATCAATTAAAACAATAAAATAGTCTTAATTTTAATTACCGGGGCATTAAAACTCCCTTTGTGTTTCTACTTTTCTATTTCCATTTAAAGGCCAAATGACGACTATTAATCAAACTCAGGTTTATAAAAGATGCTTCATAAACTCAAGATCCAAACACTGTGTCAAAACAAAACTTTATTAAACAGAGATCAGTTTAAATCCCAGAGGGAGCGCTCGTGTCTCTCTCCATCACTACACACTGGGAACTGCACACACTTCAGGCCTCACACACCACACACTGGTTTCCTGTGAGGCCTTCACTAATGTGCAGCTCCACACGTGCGCTAGCGTACGGGGAAAAACCACAAACACCACCGATCCAGTATCGTCAGGATTCTCTGTTCAGACACAAATATACAGTACAAAACAACAAAAAGCAAAATAAAACTACAGTTTCAGATGGAACAGCTGGAAAAGGGCTGATGATCAGGAGAAGGACGCCTGGGATCCAGTCCTGTTCTAAAGGAATGCCATAATTAGGTGTAAATCATGATACGATGATGAGACTGAAGATCGGCCCACGCCTAGTCGAAACCTGAAGAGGTGAATTAAACAACAAGGTGGAAAAGGATGAAGTGATTTCATTATGAAACTTTGTTTGGATGACTAGAACATTAATTCTTCTTATAAGTCTTCTATAACTGGACACTGTAGAGTCAAAGTGTTAAGTGGGTTGGAAAGGTCTTCAGGAGCAGCATCAGGGCCATTTCTGACTTGAATTTTAGTATAATGTGTTAAATTGGTGTTAACAAGAAGTCAGGAAATGAGATGAGAAATTTTTATTTTTTAACTTTGATCAAAACATTTCCACTGTTCAGGTATTTATAGATTTTATTTTTAGAATATAGTTCTCTCTCTCTCTCTCTCTCTCTCTCACACACACACTTTTCCCCTTCTGCTGTTTCATTTTATCCTTGGGCATTTTTCTGATCTTTTTATTTTTACTGCTTGACCATTTTGTAGTTTATTAGATTATTATGGTTTCAGAATGGGATCAGAAATTTAAACATAATGTAAGTAAGCTATGTGCAAACATTACAACAAATTCAATATAAAAGATGTTTTTAATTGTCCAGTCATATGTGACACAACAAATAAAATAAATGACAAAAGAAAAGTACACATGGGGGAAAAGTGTAAAGGAATAGCAGTGTCTGGTCAGATCAATCCCACAGTCCAAAGACATGCAGGTTAGGTTAACTGGTGGCTCTAAATTGACTGGAGGTGTGAATGTGAGTGTGAACGGTTGTGTGTCTCTGTGTGTCGCCCTGTGATGATCTGGTGACTTGTCCAGGGTGAACCCCACCTCTCACCCATAGTCAGCTGGGATAGGATCCAGCTTACCCACGACCCTGCACAGGATAAGCGGCTACAGAGAATGGATGGATGGATGGATGGATGGATGGATGGTCAGATCAGTTAATCACTTCAGAATCCTGTTCCTGAGAGAGAGAGAGAGAGATGTGCTCATTGCTCACCGAAAGGAATAGAAAATGTAAAGTAAATACATGCATGGGTTGGTAGCTTGTAATATTGAGAGCCTGTAAGAAAAGTTTCAGGCATGTTTGACCATTTATAAGAAAGTTGTGAGCGTTTTGTATCGCTGCTCTAATGCCACCAGGAGGCCGCCATGTTGCCTGTTGGAAGGGCGATGTGTGACGTCATTTGGGCGCAAAGCTGAGTGCAGCTCTTCAGTACTGAAGGAGCAAAGCAAAAGGTCTGCTAAGGTGAGAATGTCGATTTTTTCACTATACATCTGAAATAGTGTATTAATGAGCTGCAACCCTGACTTTCGGACAAACCTGAACTCTTTACCTGTAAAACAAGGCTGAAACTGCGTTATACTACTCGTTAGCACGCTTAGCATGCTCTCGACTCATTCATGAAAAACTTCATCAAGACGTCCCCAGGCTAGCCGACCGTAATTACCGTGGTAGACAGTCCAACTCCCGCAGCAACGCAGAAAGAGGGTAAACAAGCACTGCTTTACTATACAGGATTCATCTGAACATTACAGCAGGATGCACTTGTACGAGAAAAGGCAGAAATATTGCCAGAAACCCCCGAGCTGCTGGTATGGGATGGATTTATCTGGTAAAATTCATACATGTAAAGGATACAGTATAAATAGCACCGAGGACAACACAAAGTATAAAATACACTTATTTCCAATGTGGTCCTCTTGATGACAGCAGGAAACAATAAAATATAACAGACAATAATAAAATTGACAAAATTCTATCAACAATGATGAAAGTCAAATAAAAATATGCTAACTGTAATTATCACAGAGTACAACTAGATTACAGAAATAGCACCAAAATGATTAGAAATTAGTTACACACACAAAACTGGGTTTGGAATTTACTCCATAAAATTTAAGAAACAGGTGAAACAGTTATCACGTGTTTGACGTCACTTACAATCCACGGCCATATTCGATAAAATGGACCACAGCGCCAGCGACATTTCTTCACTGATTTCCTCGAGTATTTCGGACAATGACACGAATAACGATGAGGATCATAATAAACAAGCATTACCGTATCAATTAGTTACACACAAGTGAACAATATTTATAGAGTTGTTTTAGTCAGTCATTACTGAGGCTTTTCTGAGAACACTGAATCAAAGCAAGACACCCAACAAACATCGAGCTGCTTAGCTGCATCAGCAATTATTACGTTTATGCCCAAAGGAACTCAAAATAACATCACGCTTAATAAAAACTTAGGGAAGCCAACAGCTCTGTTGTCACTGAATGCAAGCTTTTTAAACCTAGGATCCAGTAATGTGGTTCCTGAGAGGACAGTGTTGAACTCCATACGCAGAAATTTTCGGTCCATGGCTGAACAAAGAGCTGCAACCAATTCCTTTACTTTCTGTACGGTTACTGTCAGTTGGTGTTGGGCTGTCACGGGCTGAAGACCTTTGCGAAGCAGGAGCATTTTGGAGGCTGTGACATAGCTGAAGAAGAGAAAACAGCAACTTTTAAAATTAGGCTTTTTAAAAATTATGCGGCATATTGCTTTTCTCAATTTAGTTTTGTCAATGATATGTGTTGTTTCTGCAATGTATAATAGTGACTGAATAGTAGTAGAGAAAAAACAATTGTCCAAGGTACCTGTCTGCACTTATCTCCACAGTCACCTCCTCAAATGGTTGCAGGACGGTGCAGACCTCTTTCACCAGCTCCCATTCCTCTTGACTGAACGTATCAACAGGCGTGTTGATGAGGGCCAGGGTGGAGATCAAGTCAAGTCAAGTTTATTTGTATAGTGCTTTTAACAATAAACATTGTTGCAAAGCAGCTTTACAGAATTTGAACGACTTAAAATATGAGCTAATTTTATCCCTTATCTATCCCCAATGATGAAGCCTGTGGCGACTGTAACACCATATATTAAAAAAGAATAAATAAGAGAGTAGTACAGCTGAGATAGAATACTTTGAGAAACCTAGTGATGAAGCTCAGCAATAATTCCAAAGCCTCTGGAGATTTTCTTGCTCTACTGGTGGATGTGTTTCCTCCTGATGAGGTGAGAGTCGAAAACTACTCCAAGATACCCGATGTGGTTCTTCTGTTTAATCGGCTTATAATTAATTTTCAGGAAATAGTTCTGCTCAGTTTCTTTCCATAAATTAATGCATTTTCATTGAGCCTCATGGACTCTCTTCTCTAAACTTGCTTATTCAATGGGGAGGGTGAATTGAGTCAAGAGACAAAAAGTTGGAGAAATGGTTAGTTAGGTCATTTATAAAATATTACCACTATATGTAGCATATTTAAGTGAATCAAAAAAATATTTTGCATGGTTTTCCCCAAAGCGTTTTAGCGTATCGGACCCGATACGCTTGCTCTGCCTGCCGATACGCTTAGATTTATACCGATACGTTAAATTTCCTACCCACAAATAACTAGATACATAGGAGAGCAAATAACAGATCCATTTACATACTGATTGATATTTGTGTTTAACAAGCGGTCTTTTTCCCCAATGTTTGTGTTGATTCTGTCAAAGTAATATGTCCGCGTGGTATGATGTAAACAAAGTGTAATCTGTTGGCTACGTCAAGATCACGTGTTCAAACCGTCCAATAAAAATATCGAAAGAAAACGTCAGACATCCCGGAATTTTCCGATTCATTATAAGCGATCTCATTGGCTCCCGATGTTGTCCCGCACCAGACGGACAAAGCCGACTGACTTTAGGAGAAGACTTGCTGGACAAATTAATCCATATCAGCATGGATGACAGCGAGATGGACTATGAGAGGGTCGCCCAACATTAGGCCAAGCAAAAGCCAAGGAGAATTAATCTGCTTTAAAGGAGTAGAAAACTTAATTCATTAGTTTGGGTTTGCAGAAAGATTATGTACTTATAAACACTCTCACCAAGTGAAGTTGTCCAAATGTGTCAAATACAGCATAATTTCAAATAACAGTCATAAGCATTTCTGGCAGTGTGATGTCACTGGGATCCATTTAGCAAAAGGCGGCTCCGGATTATTCTTTTGTTAAAGGCTCACAGAGACATCACACTGCCAAATACGCTTATTATTATTATTCGAAATTATGCTACATTTGACACTTAACAAATTCTCTTCATGAATGTTTTTATAAATACATAATCTTTCTGCAAACTTAAACGTATGAATTAAGTTTCCTTTAAATATGTTTTAATCTTAATCTAGTCCATTTAATAAAGTGCCAAAATTTGAACTTTACAAGATGCAGTTGCCTTACTTTTCTTTTCAGTGCATCTTAGTTATACATATATTACGGTAATTGCACCAGAAACATTCTAAATCATTACAGTTATAGTTATACAGCAACTTATTTTAAGGTGGCAGGTCTTAGGTTCAGATCCCTTTGTGATCAACAGGAGGTCATGATGATTGATTCTCTTCATTGGATTGCATAAGATGGAGCAAACCACTGTTCATATTTTTCATGCACATTTTTGTTTCAACACTACTTGATCATAGATAATTAAGTGCGAGGTATCCCCGTAGATTTTTAAATCTATCGTATACCTCAGTAATCTATAACAAAACAGTTTAACTTGCATGTTGAACTTGAAGGTGAAATTTCAAATGTGTATACATTAATACTATTTAGGTCAGAAACCATTGAAGCACTGTTAAAATCTATCCTATAATCATGTATCTAAAACCTCACAGAGACCCTGAAAATGCACCTGAGAGCATCTATTTTCAAAAAAGTTTTCCGTGGGGGCATGCCCCCGAACCCCCCTAGTTTCGCTTCGCGACGTTGGCGCTCAATTGTCTATGTTTTACCATGCCAAAATTTAGGGCTTTAATATTTTTCTGGGGAAAACACTGTATTGTCAATAAATGTGGTTGAAAAGAATAGTCAAGTCAAGTTCATTTGTATAGCACTTTTAACAATAAAAACTGTCGCAAAAGCAGCTTTACAGAATTTGAACGACTTAAAACATGAGCTAATTTTATCCCTAATCTATCCCCAATGAGCACGCCTGTGGCGATGGTGGCAAGGAAAAACTCCCTCAGACGACATGAGGAAGAAACCTCAAGAGGAACCAGACTGAAAAGGGAACCCATCCTCATTTGGGCAACAACAGATAACATGACTATAACATTAACAGTCCTAACATAAAGTCAGCTTTGTTGATGCTATAAACCCCCACCGACGGAAACCCGAGCGCAAAACCGTTCACGACAACCACAGTCCCAAACTCAGCAAGTCAACTGCAGTCGCCAGCCACAAAAGCACCACTGCAAGAGTCCAGAGCATCCTCCAGGCGCGACCCCCAACTGTCCACATGGGGCCGCCCTCCACAGGAGCGATGTGATGAGACTCCAACCAGACACAGGGCACCAGGATGGATCAGGCAGGTCCAAGGAGTAGAAGAGGTCAGCATCTCGATCCCAGGACCGACATGTAACTCAGAGGGACAGATTTTTTTGGGGGGGAGAAAAAAAAACCCTGGCATCTGGAGATGATGGCATCTTTTGTTTCAAGAATGCGTTTCAACATATAAAATGTTGAGTTCCACCTGGTAACACACTCTTGTTTGGGCCTCAGTTCGGGCAACTCCATCTGGTGCTGTGTGGACTTCAGCCTCTCTGCAGCTACTGTGCTTCTGTGGAAAAACTCCACAATAGCCTTTACCTTGTCCACGGTTGTTTTCACCACCTTCAGGGACTCTCTTATCATCAGGTTTAATGTATGTGCCAGACATGGGTGGTGGGTCCACTTCAGATTTTTTATGGCTTTGGTGATGTTTGCAGCGTTATCACTCACACAGCACACCACTTTGTCCTGTACTTACCACTCATTTACCACTCTTAATAGCTCCTCTACCAAGTTTTCTGCAGTGTGTCTGTTAGTGAACTCAAAGCAGTCCAGCAGGCAAGATGTCATCTTGTAATTTTCAATAAAGTGGCAAGTGACGGACATGAAAGAGCAGGTGGTTCTAGAGGTCAAGCAGTCAGTTGTCAGGCAAACTGGTGGAGCTTTTTTCACCCTGTCTTGCCATAATGGATGTTCTGTGTCATATAGTTTTGGGATCATTGTTAGGGACAGTGTTTTTCTACTGGGTAGAGTGTACGTGGGATTTAAGGCTTTGACAAAGCTTTTAAAACCTTTGTCCTCCACAATGGAAAAGGGCTGGAAGTCAGTGGCAATCATTTTAGCCAACTCCTCATCAATACTCTGCTGTTTGGCTGGGGTCATCTGCTTTGGTATAAACTGACTTATTTTGCTTTGAGTTGCAGTAGGAGGGGTTATTATACTTGTACTACTAGTAGCTGCTGGAGGAGTTGTTGGTTTGGGACCAGACACACTAGGGTCAGTAGACGTTGAGCCAGCTTGCCCTCTCTCCTCCCACTGCACTGTGGGATGGACAATTCTGATGTGTCTGTGCAGGTTTGTGGTGGAACCTGCTCTTACTGTTATTTTCATTTTACAGTGAAGGCACTCTGCTCTGCTATTCCCAATATCTTTAAACTGCAGCCAGATGCTGCTTCGTTTACGGGAGTCGGTCATATTTACGTGTTTTTGTGATGCACTCGCGCTGTCCTCCTCACCGCTGTCTACTGTCTCACTCACTGACGGGGACGGACAGACACTCCACCTGACTGTCGCGTCTGTCCCCCTCTCTGTTTTCACATAATGGTATGATCCTATATCCTCACATGTGATTGGCCACAAGGCCGCCATGTTGCCAATCAAAACAAAGTTCTGCCGTGAGCAGAGCTGAGCCACTGAGAGTGAGAGCTGAGCAGCGAAAGGGAAAAAAAGTGTTGAGCCGGCTCTCACTCAATGGGAGTTGGTTCTTCTGATTCACTACAAAGCTTTTGCGCATGACACATCACTAGGTACAATCAATATCCATTCCCTTTGAGTGTAGGAATGCCGACACTTGTTGCTCCATGGAGTTGCTGCCCAGTTCATCAGATTCTCCCTCCCTTGTCACCTGCTTTTGCATATGACCTGGGTTTAATCTGAATCCCAGTGACGATGACGTCCTTCATCCTGGTGTCCTGTTCCAGTTCAGCAACTCTGCTTTCCAGGTGGGCGAAACGCCGCTGGTCCTTCTCGGCGTTCTGCAGCCTGAGCGACTTCACTTCTGTCACCAGGTCCATGATGGCTTTCTGTTGTTTAATAACAGAAACTTCCTCTGCCAGAAAGGCGAGTGACTTTTTAATGTCCCCGCCTTCCTCAGCTGTAAAGTTACTTTTTTGGAGGCATAATTCACCAATAAAGCCACCCAATTCATTAAAATGTTTGGAGAGTCGTTTCCTCGCCTCGCTGCCTTTCTGAAGTTTCCCGCCAGAGGAGTTTTACTTGGCAACAGAATGTATCTGAATTCTGATTGGTTGTTGTATCTGAATTCTGATTGGTTGTTATATTATTGCCATGTTGTCCTCTTCTGGAGGGAGGGAGTGACAGGGTTCTACAGAGAGAAGTTTTTAGCCACTGCTTTCAAATGAACCACCTCGAAAACCAATCAGTTCAGCGGATGTGTCGACTCGGTATGTGACATTTTCAAAAGAGAGGCGGAGTAACCAAAAATTTCTGATCAAGAAGGCGGAGGCTGTTTATGTTTATTACATGAAAATGTTTTATTTGATTGTTCGTGGCCCAGACACCTTTTAATGTCCACATCACCATCAGGTTGTTGTTTATATAAGTTTGTTTACATGAACTCGTTCAGGGCTCTGCAGGTCTTAACTGAAGCACTTCAAATTCAGGGTTAGCGGGCTGCTAAAGTTTGCAGGTGCTTCACAAGCAAGACTTGGTGCAATATTAGCCAACATTAGCACAATTTGATCTGGTGTAATAATGTCTTTGTGACCTTAATGAACACCGGTTGTTGTCAGTATCAAGTCGGATTGTTATTTACATGCTACACAAACTTAGAAAAAGTCATATTTGTATGTTGTCGTTTTTACACACTGAATACAAACTGTTATGTGATTTTCATTTTACAAGCTAATTGAACATTACATTCCTCAAGGACCGTTTGCTAGCTAGCAGCCGGTCACTGCACTGTAACCGCACTTGCTAATTGACATGGTAGCTAAACCTGCTTGCTGTTTTCGTGACCACGCTCCCAGAGCGGATATTCATGAGTGAGTTTGTGTGGTGTTTCTGCCAGTGGAAACCTACAGGAACCATTTGTGTACCGCGCACAGAGCGGGATTTTTTTTTATTCAATCAGAGATATTGGTAGGGACATGCCCATACCCAATTCTACGCCTGTGGTCTGTACAGTGGAGCAATGTGTTGTTGTCTTTTCCCCATTCAGTGGATCCCCTGGCTGGATAACTGTTGCATGCTGGGAGGCCCCGCCTCTGACAGAGAGCCACGCGAGATGACAGAAAACAGTGCAGTGTTTTATTCAGTCAATGGGTCAAGCTAATACTCTGGCGACTTCTCTGTGTAGATTAACAGTGCATAAATGCCAAAATCGCAGTAAAAAAATTAGTTCATTTTCATTTACCGTACGATAAGTCGGTATATCGAATATCGCGACTGGCCTACTCTCACCTAGTGAGGGGAAAAGGTATTGCTTGGTGATGGTTGATATATTCTCCAAATGGATAGAAGTTTTCCCTACAGCAAAAAAGGACTCAGATGCGGTGGCCAAGGCCTATGGGATATAATTCCCCAATGGGGCATTCCAAGGAAGATTTCCAGTGATAATGGCACGCCATTTATAAGCCAGGTGTTAAAACAATGGTGTAATTATCTGGGAATAGACTTAAGACAACATTGTGCATACCACCCTGCTAATGGAGGAACGGTAGAATGGGAGATTGAAAAATAAACTGAGCAAATGCTGTGCTGAAACAGGACTAGGGTGGACAAAGGTCCTACCCATAGTATTAATGCAGATGAGAATGAGAGAAAGACCAAAGCATGGTTTGAGCCCCTTTGAGATATTGTTTGGAAGACCCCCAAACACAGGGATAGGTCCCATTACACCAGGATGCTCTGACCTTTCCTCATGTGATGTTGAATTACTGTGCAACCCTCTCTTCTGCTCTGAATAATATTCACAAACGGGTGAGATCAGCCTTACCAGTCCTGGTGCTGGGACCACTGCATGACCTGAAACCTGGTGACTGAGTGGTGGTAAAGGACTTCAGAGGGACGAAGTGGAACAAGCCCAGGTGGACGGGATCATCCCAAGTGCTGCTCGCTACACAGTCGGCTGTAAAAGTGGACAACAGCAGTGTTTCCCACAGACCAGGTAGCAATTTGTGGTGCTCCACTGTGCCGATGAGGGAATCGTGCGCGGTGTTGTCGTGGCGGTCGGTGGAGTCGGTCATTGGGGTGTATGCAAAGTGTTTACATCGGGCGGTGTTCAAACACACAGTATTTTTCTTCAGAGTCACCTGCTGGGACTATTTTAAAGCTACAAGAAGCATTTGAGATTATTCAGTTCAATCTAAATTCTTTTAAGTTCTTTAAGAGAAGACAGCTAAAACAATTTTTACCAGAACCCTGCCTGGTTTCATTCTTTGACCCAACTTTACATTACAGGGCAGGCCATTAGTTTGCTGGGCTTGATGTTGGTGGAAAACCTGTCTTTTAAATTTATGAAAACTACTCACCAAAATTCAAGTTTTTTATCTTAGTTTTTTGCCTTTTTGCTGGCAATCATTCTTTAGTTGACATTCAAGGAATAAATTGCAAAAAAACAAGCTGGAGGTTTTTATTTTAAATATTGAACTCAACACTTACCTCAGCCAATACTAAAATGAAATGAATAGTATAATGTAACAACAAAATAATAATAAAATATCATAATTAGATGTAAGAAACCACTTAAGGTAACACCAAGGCAACTAACAATAATGAAAAAGCATTATCCTAATTGGTGCAAAGCCTGCATGTCCTATCAGAACATTTAATTCTGCGTGGCTTTCTGAAAAAAAAACCTCAAGTGCCCTATCGTAAGGGAAGTCATTGGGTTCGGGACCATTTACGGAGATTCATAAGCAGGCTGCCAGGTGTTCCCCTTGGAGCCTATTCCTGAGGTCTGTTTTAATCTATGGATAAAAAAAGTACATTTTCTTCATCAAAGCACTAAAAATTTCCATTACATCAAAAAATATACAAAGGAATACTGAATTTCTATGTGTTTACGCTGTTCATAACTGAGAAATCCCAGCTGAGAAAAGCAGCAAACATTGAAAGTCAATGAAATTATAATAGTCAAATACGAAGTTATTATTAGCCTATGGGCATCCTACAGTAGCCTATCTCAACTACCGCATTGTTTCTTAAAATATTCAGATTTTATGCTTCAGATAGCATCAACTAGGCATCCCCGCGAGTATAACATTTTATTTAGGCTAGTGGGAAATCCTTATTTATTGTGAATGTCAAGCCATTATTAATAACTTGCATGAATGCTGAAGCGAGATAAACAGGATAATGCAATAAGGCCGGTTCCTCACATCAAGCTGCTAATGTATGCATCAAAATTGGTTTATAGCCTGACTCGGGGATGTCCGTTTCCTGTAAGCCAAGAAGGCTATGATAAAGCTCATCACGAGCACGACTTAGGCTACCTTTTAAAATAAGGGATTGGAAGGCGAATCGGGAAGGCTGCGTTATTTTTATTTTTTGGGGGCTTTTTTCACCTTTTAATTGGATAGGACAGTGTAGAGACAGGAAATGAGCGGGAGAGAGACAGGGAGGGATGGCCTACTTGCAGTCCGGGAATTTAAGCCTATATAAACACTGACTCGTACACAGTGTTGCCAGATACTGCTGATGTTTTCCAGCCCAAAATATGTTCAAAACCCGCCAAAATGCACTTAAAGCCGCCCAATCTGGCAACATTGCTCGCACATGCTGCTAAGGCGGAAGGTAGTTTGTCGACGTCCCCTCAAGACGACGCCAACGATTGGTCAAATTTGCGGAAAAGTTGCAGTGATAGGATATAATTGCAGCACCGCCCTGAATTCGCGGGTATTGGTCAAATTTGCATTGAAGTTGCAAATCGCAACATCGCGAAATCCTGGAGGGTCTGGATATGAATGAACGGAACGATACGCAATGGAATTTTTTTTTCAAAATCGCGAGTCTGATTGTGTGGTGATAGGAATCCATTGTGTGGCGCTGCATCACACAATGGTCTATGTATGGGAAACCCTGCAACAGAGCCACGTGGGTACACACCAGCCACTGCAGAAGAGTACCTGAACCAACAGACAAGCAGCCCAAGGAGGCCCTGGTACAGGAAGGAGATTAAGACAGCATTCAAGAAGCCCTCATGGGGCCTCGTCGCACCGTGAGTGGACACTCTGCTATCAAGAGCCCCTTAGAGGGACCAACGAACATGAACAACGACACATAGACACACACAGCCACATGACAGACTGTGCATTCCAACGCATTCTTCATTCTGTACCTAATTGTGAACCTCATACATGGTAAAAGAAGTAGTATTTGCTAGTTTGTCCAGTGAAGGAGATTAAGGGCCTCTGCATGCTCTTGCGACAAGGCTTTCGCAGATAGCTTTTCGCAGACAGTTGTAATTTATCGTTGAGCAGGGAGTATAGGCGTGTATAGGCGTGCGTGATGTTATTCACCGCCACGACGCAAGGGGGTGCGAAGTCGCGAAATCGCTAGGAGTAGTTGGTGGGTGTGGTTAGTGGAGTGTTTATCCTCCGGTTACTGAGCAACACGTCATTCAAAACCAACAACAATGGCGACTGGACGAGTCCGCACTTTGATTGAGATATAATGACTAGAACTGGAGTCGTATAGATGTACGTATTTCCTCACTTCCTCGATCAACCGCTCTTCGTGCTGCTCCATCTTCGCTCGTGTTTTTAAAAATGGCAGTTGTGAAACCAAACCAAACCGGGGAAGTAGGGAAGCGGAAGTGCATGTACAGCGGATGTAGAGTGGACCAATCAGAGCCCTCTTGTCTGCGACGCTGTCTGCGAGGCTGTCTGCGGTGGTCACAACTTTTGGGAGGTGCGCGCAGAGTGTCTGCGAGGGGGGGGCTTCGCAGACGCCATCTGCGACGCCGTCTGCGAGGACTGGGTTGTCAGCATAAATTGGCCCTTAATGCATGTATTACAGGAGCAGTGTCTGACACCACAGGTACTCCAGGGGGCAGACTTCTCAGCTGGAAAAATAAGATAGAAAGAGATCAAACTGTTAACTGGGTTCATGACATATTAACTGATCATACCAATCACATGGTGATAGCTGAAAGAATCCATTCTGACTACACATACACTAGCGTATGATACCTAGCTGATTTAGGGGACAGGACTAAGTGCCTTAGGTGTCGAGACTTCTATAGAAAACACCCAATACCACGTAGTTCATTAACTGACTACTGCCACAGACTGGACAGTAACCAGTAGGTGAACCCTGTATGACAGTATTATAGATTTAATGTTCTCATTTACATGATAAAAGGGGGAATTGTAGAGTAAATTTTACTGTCACACTGTCTTGTAATTTTCCTTTTCACTGAGCGTTTCCTCTTCAAGGACTAACGACTCAAAACATTCAGCACCGCAACATATTAATCTTATCATGCTCGTTATGTGTGTAGCAGATGTGCGTACAAACCAGCGATTAGAGAAGATCCAATCAGTTTTAGAGCTGATCACGCTCCGGCATGTAATTGCAATAGATGTAATTGCAATAGATGTCTCCTTTTTATCTAATAAAGAGTATATATAGATTTGAGAACAAAGGGACGGTATGAGTGGTGTGCTGAACCCTTCTCACCATGTGTCTGTTTCTGCAATAAACCTCCTTTAACTTACAAAAGGATGAGACTGGTGTTGGTGTTTGTCATTTTTCAACGACGTGTTGGAAAGATCTTCAGGAGCAGCATCAGGGTCATTTCTGACTTTAATTTTAGTATAATGTGTTAAATGGATGTGAACAAGAAGTCAGGAAATGAGAGGAGAGGAGAAATTTTTATTTTTAATTTTGATCAAAAACACTTCCACTGTTGAGGTATTTATAGATTTATTTTTAGAATGTACTTACACACACACTTTTCCCCTTCTGCTTTTTCATTTTATCCTTGGGCATTTTTTGATCATTTTATTTTTACTGCTTGACCATTTTGTAGTTTATTAGATTATTATGGTTTCAGAATGGGATCAGAAATTTAAACATAATGTAAGTAAACTATGTGCAAACATTACAACAAATTCAATATAAAAGATGTTTTTAAATTACAATTACAGAGAATGGATGGATGGTCAGATCAATTAATCACTTCAGAATCCTGTTCATGAGAGAGAGAGAGAGAGAGAGAGAGATGTGTTCATTGTTCATTTAAACTATCACTGGTAAGATTGTTCAAGTCTATACGCCCTGTAGGAAATACACACACACACACACACACACTGTTTCAAATCTCTTCACACTGAATGGCAATTTGCTAACATAGCCAGGCCCCTACTTACACATTACAAAAAAGCGGCTCTCTCTTTAAAGCCACGCCCACTCTCTCTGCCACACAGAACACACACAGAAAAAGGAAGTTCATTTAAGAGAAAACGAAACTCAGCAGAAAGTTCAGAGTCTTTCTCTCTCTCAGTACAGGAAAATGGCAGAGGCTGGTGTTTCAGTAGATCATTTTTCTGTGGATCAGTTCAGCTGTCCAGTGTGTTTGGATCTCCTGAAGGATCCTGTGACTATTCCCTGTGGACACAGTTTCTGTAAGGTGTGTATTAATGGCTGCTGGGATCAGGAGGATGTGAAGGGCGTCTACAGCTGCCCCCAGTGCAGAGTGACTTTCACCCCAAGGCCTGTTCTGTGCAGGAACAACATGCTGGCTGAAGTGGTGGAGAAACTGAAGAAGACTGAACTCCAAGCTGCTTCTCCTGCTCACTGTTACGCTGGACCTGGAGATGTGGAGTGTGATTTCTGCACTGGGAGAAAATACAAAGCCGTCAAGTCCTGTCTGGTGTGTCTGGCCTCCTATTGTGAAGATCATCTTAAACCTCACTATCAGTCTCCTGCCTTTAAGAAGCATAAGTTAGTTGAAGCCTGTGCAGAGCTCCAAGAGAAGATCTGCTCTGAACATGGCAGACTGATCGAGGTCTTCTGTCATACTGACCAAAGCTTCATATGTTATTTGTGTACGACGGATGAACATAAAGGTCATGATACAGTTTCAACTAAAGCAGAAAGAAATGAAAAACAGGTGAGAACTGGACATCATTCTTCTTTTCCAAGTCATTTAATACAAATTCTATTTCTAATCTAATTTCTGTTCAGTGGATTTAATTGTTTCTCTGACTGTCATTCTCTGTGAAGTAAATTTTTATTTCCAGTCAAACAGTAATATGTAAAGAAATGTTAGAGATCAGACCAGTCATCTCATCTCATTATCTCTTGCCACTTTATCCTGTTCTACAGGGTCGCAGGCAAGCTGGAGCCTATCCCAGCTGACTATGGGCAAAAGGCAGGGTACACCCTGGACAAGTTGCCAGGTCATCACAGGGCTGACACATAGACACAGACAACCATTCACATCCACGGTCAATTTAGAGTCACCAGTTAACCTAACCTGCATGTTTTTGGACTGTGGGGGAAACCGGAGCAAACCCACGTGGACAACATGCAAACTCTGCACAGAAAGGCCCTCGCTGGCCACGGGGCTCGAACCCAGGACCTTCTTGCTGTGAGGCGACAGCGCTAACCACTACACCACCATGCCGCTCATGTAAACAAACATCCATCTGGAAAATGTGAACTTTGTGGAGTGAGAGAGGATGTAGATCATGTTCTTTTAAGGTGCTTAAAATTCTACAGACAAAGAGAAAAACTGAAGAGGGAAGTGAACGCAGTCAAGAAAGCCTTTTCTTTAGACACCTTATTAGGTGAGCCGAGATCAGAAAATATCACTTGTGCTATGATAACATTTATCAAAGAAACAAAATTAGCAAATAGGATTTAGTTTGTTGTTTTGTGTTGTTTTTCCTTTTTATTCAATTTTTCTTTGAAATGACATCCATTTGATTGCACCTCAGTCCAGTAGATGGCGGTAATACACTTTGCTTGTAAACTGCCATAAAACCTGACAGAAGAAGAAGACTGATCTGAGAGCAGTGCGCGTCATCACTGTTCCCTTTTATTTCTCAGTGAGTTTAGAGGGGGGAGACATGCACAGTGCACATCTGGATTCATGGGAGTGATTTATTTGTTCAGCAGTAAAATCCAGAGAGGACATGGTGAATAAAAAAAATAACAAAGCGTGGGAACGACTGATAAGGCGTGTGCACGAGTTATAACCCGTGCGCACGCTTTGCGTTAAGGCGCGCGCTCGGGTAGTTAAAAGTGAGGGGACGAGTAACTGCTGGGTGGACAGGGAGCGAGCCCCAGATCCCCGTCGAGCCGAGGCTCGACCCAGGGACCGTTCGCTTAGCGGTCAAGCGCTCTAACCACTTGGCCACCTGCGCTCCTAATCCGGTGGAATTGGGTGTGGTTTTGAATGTACACACAGCACCTTAAAGAAGTAAACCTGAACAAATAAATAAGTCCCATGAATCCAGATGTGCACTGTGCATGTCTCCCCCCTCTAAACTCACTGAGAAATAAAAGGGAACAGTGATGACGCGCACTGCTCTCAGATCAGTCTTCTTCTTCTGTCAGGTTTTATGGCAGTTTACAAGCAAAGTGTATTACCGCCATCTACTGGACTGAGGTGCAATCAAATGGATGTCATTTCAAAGAAAAAATTGAATAAAAAGGAAAAACAACGCAAAACAATAAACTAAATCCTATTTGCTAATTTTGTTTCTTTGATAAATGTTATCATAGCACAAGTGATGTTTTCTGATCTCGGCTCACCTAATAAGGTGTCAAAAGAAAAGGCTTTCTTGACTGCGTTCACTTCCCTCTTCAGTTTTTCTCTGTCTGTAGAATTTTAAGCACCTTAAAAGAACATGATCTACATCCTCTCTCACTCCACAAAGTTCACATTTTCCAGATGGATGTTTGTTTACAACGTATAAGCTGTTATTTAATCCAGTATGGCCTATTCTCAGTCTTGTAAACCAAACCTCCTCCTGTCTGTTTGGGTAACTTGGTTTGCGACTTGAGATCTTTTTGTATATTATATAAGTGTCTACCTTTCTTCTCCTTATCCCATTCAGCTTGCCATATGTTAACTCTGTTTAATGAGTACCTTAAAGTGCATATCACGGGTAAATTCAGGAGCAAGATCAATGTAATTCTCCTATTTTATATTAAACTTTGGTCAAATATCTGTAACATTCTGCATTTTAAAAAAAAATTTTTTTACCTTGCGCAATACCAGAAAAATTCAGTTGAAATCAAGACGTTTAAGGTGAATTGGTCCGCCTCTGAAAAAACTTGGCATTTGAATTTCCCGGGAAACATTGATTTTCGTGACGTCACCTGCGGGACGCCTCCCTCTGAATCCTACATCAGCACTGGTTTGTTTCTGAGAAGACGACCTGGTGGTTTTCTGCAAATTTCTTCAACGTTATCGCGTAACTATTAAAATGGTAAACAGATGTATCATAGGAGGGTGTAGCAACACCAATCTTGATGGGATTAGTACTCATCGTTTTCCAAAAGACCAGGCAATGAGAGAGAAATGGGAGCGCTTGGTCTACACAGGCTGTGCACTGAAACCGTGCAAGCCCTCGCAGCCTGGCGGCGCTTCCGCAGGTGACGTTATGATTCTGGCTCCAGACTCCCTTGGGATTTTTCCAGATGCGTTTGGTTATTTTAGTTTTTTCTGCTGTAGACAGATGGCCTTGTGCAAAACTACCCTTCTGGATGAGTGTGTAAAGGGACATACTTTCATATAAAAAAAAATAATTTGGTTCAGAATATGCACTTTAACTTCTGATCTACTGAGTGGAATACTTAACTGAACCTCCTCTTCTTTGGTTGCCTCTTTTGCAAGCTTGTCTGCTTCCTCATTGCCACCAACTCCTTTATGGGCTGGAACCCATACAAACTGGATTGATATTCCCTGTTGACTGATTGCAAATAAGATATTAATTTCATTCAATAAGTCCTGTCGACATGACGATTCTCTACTTTGAACAGATGTGAGAGATGACATAGAATCAGAACAAATAACTGCTTTAGGGGGCCTAGTTTCTTCTATCCACTGTAATGCAATGATAATGGCTGTCATTTCAGCTGCAAATATAGACAGATGATCTGATGTTCTCTTTTTAATAGAGATTTTGTAATCAGGGATATAAACTGCAATACCTGTTTTACCCTCTGAATCTTTAGATGCATCTGTATAAACCTGTGTTGTATTATAGTACCTACTTCCTAAATATTGCTCTACGTTCTGATCCACTCCTCCAGATTTAGCTGTCTCTTTTGGTTTCCATGATCACTGTAGGGGAGCAAAACAACCAAGGTGGAGTTGTTAGCAGGGGCACAGTCTTACTACAAATGATATCATCTATTCCCAATTGATTTGCTAATTTGTTACCATCCCATCCAAAGCTACAAATCTGGGATCTGCCATACTCCCAACACTCACTGAGAACTTTTTTTAGTAGGGTGTGATGCCTCATGTCCATTTAAATTAATCCAGTAAGCCATACTCAACTTAAGATGTCTGAGGCTTAAGGGCATTTCTCCTGATTCTACTTGCAACGCTGGTATGGAAGAAGTTCTAAATGCACCACAACATGTCCTGAGACTTTTAGCCTGCATTCTATTGAGTTCATTAAGCAGTGTCTTAGATGCTGAAAGATACACAATACAGCCATAATCTGAAACTGATCTTATCAGTGCAATATAAATTCTTTTAAGGGACATCCCTGAGGCTCCCCAGTTGTACCCTGATAAACATTTCAAAACATTAATGCCCTTTTTGCATTTCTCAGTTATTTTCTGAATATGTTCCTCAAATGTTAACTTGACATCAAACCAAACTCCCAAGTACCTAACAATATTAACTTGCTCTAAGGACTGGTTATACAACTTAAGCTCTAGTGTGGGACTTACTCTTTTCTTTGAAAAACAAATAAATTGAGTCTTTTCTACAGACAAATGAAAACCCCACTCACATGCCCATTTTTCTACCTTGTTGATAGCTAATTGCATTTTAGTTCTAATATCAATATTTCGTCCTTTTATCCACAAAGCTCCATCATCAGCATATAATGCTCTATTGATTCTTATGTCATCTATTTTATTAAAAACATCATTAATGATAATGTTGAACAGTACTGGACTGCATACACTACCTTGAGATGTTCCATTTTCTATTGAATCGATGTTAGAGAAGTTAACCCCAACTCTTACTTCTATTGTTCTGTCGTTTAGGAAGTCTCTAATCCAGTTAAACATCTTGCCACCAATACCCATCCTATTCAGCTTAATTAACAACCCCTCCTTCCATAGCATATCATACGCTTTCTCTCTATCAAAGAATGTTGCTAAAACTGATTCATTATTGACTTGTGCTTTCCTTGTTTCATTTTCTAAACATACAATAGGGTCCATTGTAGTACGTCCACTACGGAAGCCGCTCTGGTGTGGGGAGACAAGACCTCTTTTTTTTTTTTCAGTTTCATACACTAGCCTTCTAGTGATCATTCTTTCCATAATCTTACATAAATTAGATGTTAATGCTATTGGCCTATAACTTTTAACTTCAGTTTTATCCTTCCCTGGTTTTCCAATCGGAACCACTACAGAATGTTTCCAACACAAAAGCAATCTACCTTGCTCCCAAATCTTATTAAAAAGACTTAAAATTACATATTTAGCCACGTCATTGACTTCATTAATCATTTTATAACATATACCATCTTTCCCTGGTGAAGTGTTCCTAACCCCATTTAACACTCTCCTAAGCTCAAATAATGTAAAATCCTTATCAAGTACACTCTCACTTATTACCTGCTTTTCCAGTCATCCTCTATTCTCATCTATTACTTTAACTCTCCAAGACAATTCTTCATCAGTTAAGTTCTGTGAACTATGAATCTTAACAAAACTTTTTGCAAGCATCTCTGCTTTCTCTTGATTAGTTACTGCCTCCACATCATTGTTTTTAATCACAGGTAAGGAAAACTCCCTTCTAATGCCTCCCATCTTTTTAATCACGCTCCAAATATCATCCCCTTTGACTTCTGCCCTATTTTAGAACAGAAATCACGCCAATATTTCCTTTTCGCTTCTCTTATAATTCTTTTAACCTTTTGAATGTGATTTTTTTTTTTTGTATTCCATTAAATTGGTATAGGAATGGTTTGATTGAACAATTTTCAAAGCTTTATTTCTAGCTTTAATTGCTTCCTTACAATTGTCTGACCACCAAGGTACCATTCTCTTTTTCCTCATCCCAGAAGATTTGCCAAGAACCTCTTCTGCTGACTCATAATATATTTGTAATGATTGAGTTTAACTCAGGGCGGCACGGTGGTGTAGTGGTTAGCGCTGTCGCCTCACAGCAAGAAGGTCCGGGTTCGAGCCCCGTGGCTGGCGAGGGCCTTTCTGTGTGGAGTTTGCATGTTCTCCCCGTGTCCGCGTGGGTTTCCTCTGGGTGCTCCGGTTTTCCCCACAGTCCAAAGACATGCAGGTTAGGTTAACTGGTGACTCTAAATTGACCATAGGTGTGAATGTGAGTGTGAATGGTTGTCTGTGTCAGCCCTGTGATGACCTGGCGACTTGTCCAGGGTGTACCCCGCCTTTCACCCGTAGTCAGCTGGGATAGGCTCCAGCTTGCCTGCGACACTGTAGAACAGGATAAAGCGGCTAGAGATAATGAGATGAGATGAGATATACCATCTAGCATCTCTCTCAAGATTCTTTTACCAGGGTTATAAAAGTTGATAATTTTAATCTTAGTTTTACTGACCCAAATCTCAACCAGAACTGCTTCAACCTCTTTATCTATATTTAAAGCTCTGTAATTAATCCCCTGCTGAATAAATGTGGCCACTCCACCTCCTGCAGTATCCCTGTCTTTACGCACTGCTAGGTATTCATATATTATTAAATCAAGTGATGGTTTTAACCAGGTTTCCTGGATACAGATAATGTTTGGTTTAACAACTTGTTCCTCAATAAAATGTTTTAGTTCCTGACCATTAGCAATTAAGCTCCTGGCATTCCACTGTAGAATAGATAAAGTCATTATTAACTGCCACATGGTGCTTGACTATCAGATACCCCTAATACCATATTGTGAATGGAATCAACTGACAATTCATGAATCTCTAGATAATTTTCCACTGCTTTTTAAATTATTTTAATTCTATCAATTCTACTTGCTACTTGGGCTGAGCAATTAACCACTTCCACCATAAAAGCAATAAAATTTTTCTTCTCCACAATTAAAGTCTCTTCAGTTACTTTACAGCATTTCAGAGTCGTTTGAGTTTGACTCGGGAGTAAAACTACAGGAGTCATACTTCCTTTAACCCTTGATTTTGCTTGGTTTTCTTTGTCAACCTTTTTAATAGCTTCGGCATAAGTAACGCTCTCTTTCACCTTAACACTTTGCACTTGAATTGCTCTTTTATACATCTCGCACCCTTTATAGGCCGCACTGTGTTCACCTCCACAGTTACAGCACTTGATTTTTGTTCCTTCCTCACATTTACCATATTCATGTTCGCCTCCACATCTAGCACACCTAGGTTTTGACTTGCACACAGAAGAAATGTGTCCATATCGCTGACATGTAAAGCATCTAATTGGTGGTAATTCCATTTACCTGACTTATCTTCACCTTCCCTTTTATAGTACTCTCACTGTCATTCTCTTCTGAAAACTCCTCCAAATCATTACTTTCACACTCATCTAGAGCTCCTTTCAATCCATGATCGCACCCCAGTCCACCAAACACCAGTTGCAATGAATCTGGCGGCTCTTTTATGTTCCCAGAAGCACTCATCGCGTTTTTTCTCAGATCAGTCGGTCTGTGAATCCCATTGAAAGTCACAGCTGCCTTTTGAACAGTTTCACTCCAGAGAATATTGCTGAACTACCCTGATGTTTCTGTCACACAAATAACATTGAAATAACAATCAGTTGACATTTTCACAGAAAACTAAACTTATAATATCGTAAGTGGTGCAAACATATGAAGATAGAAGTTACTTCATTTTGGGTGTTTTTTAATTTTAGTTAGTTCTAGAGGCGATATTTCTAGTTTTCATTGAAATGTTTTTATTTACTTTTTTTAGTTTTTTTTCTTTTTGGCTATAATTGTGTAGAAGATGATGATGAAGTGTATTTAAAATGTTTTTTATTTGTTCTCAGAATGAGCTAAAGGAGGAGCAGATGAAATCCCAGCAGAGGATCCAGGAGAAGCAGAAGGAGGTGCAGGAGCTGAAACAGGCTGTGGACACTATTAAGGTGAGGAGTGAAGAGTAGCTGTGTTTCAATTAACCTGCTTAAAGGAGATACGCAGAACCATGGCCTCATTTTTTGTTCATAAATGCCTTGAGACCCCAAGAATGGCACAGGAATAGTTTTATGCATTAACAATAAATCTAATATCGTAATATTTATGATTAAAATGATTCATATAGGTAGCGGCCTGAGTGAATGACCTTGATGTCTGTAACGTCACAGCAGGAAGGCTATCGGTCTGATCGCCATTTCCGCTATACTAAAACACAGAGCTAACTGCAACTTCCAGCTTCCGTTTTGAGCTAATTTATTGCCATGTCATGTAGATGTGTTGCTGGCCGGTGCAGCAACATGACAGAAGGTGGATTTATGTTGCATTCATGGCCCAAAAATGTTCAAACTGCAAAGATTTGGATGCATTTTGCGAGAAGTTCACAGGCACATTGGGCGCCTACGAAGTGGTCTCTCCTCTGCTCTGCACATTTTACTGAAGACTCGTACGAAACCTCTGATCTGTTGAGGAGCGTTGGCTATAAGCCAGTTTTGAAAGAGGGTGCAGTATCAACAATTAAATAAAACTATGAGAAAAGGAAAAATAAAGATTTTTTTTTTTAAAAAGGAAAGTAAGTTCAGTGGCACCAGCTCTCCCACAGTTTGAGCCGAGGGTTGTTGGTAAAACCCAGGATGGAACGAAACATGACATATTATCGCTCAGGCAGCGACCTCCCTGCGGTTGTTTCTAAAATCGGCGATGTCCCGTCCCGGGTTTTAGTAATTGCCTGAGCTGAGCAGTAATGGTGGAGTACTCAGTATGGAGAAAATGGAGAATGAATGGAGCAGCCGTCTGATTTCTAAACTGGATATTGTTGCCATCTTGCCCTTGCGTGGAAGAAGCGAATGAATGGAGAACTGAATGAACAACTGAACGTCAGATTATTTCAAAACAATCGGCCACAAGATCGGCCTTCAAGAAGCGAGAATGCAGACGGGTAAGCTCCGACTCTCATTTGGATACAAAACAACAAAAACAACACATTTACCTGCATTTAGATTAATACATGTAACTTGTATTGTGTATTTAAGTTACCGGTCTAAGATTTATTTAATTTTCTTCAGAATGTGATTGTCTCAGTTCATCTGATTTATTTAATGAGCCTTTTACTTTTTATCAGTGAAAATAGATGCATGTGGGCGGCACGGTGGTGTAGTGGTTAGCGCTGTCGCCTCACAGCAAGAAGGTCCTGGGTTCGAGCCCCGTGGCCGGCGAGGGCCTTTCTGTGCGGAGTTTGCATGTTCTCCCCGTGTCCACGTGGGTTTCCTCCGGGTGCTCCGGTTTTCCCCACAGTCCAAAGACATGCAGGTTAGGTTAACTGGTGACTCTAAATTGAGCGTAGGTGTGAATGTGAGTGTGAATGGTTGTCTGTGTCTATGTGTCAGCCCTGTGATGACCTGGCGACTTGTCCAGGGTGTACCCCGCCTTTTGCCCGTAGTCAGCTGGGATAGGCTCCAGCTTGCCCGCAACCCTGTAGAACAGGATAAAGCCGCTAGAGATAATGAGATGAGAATGAATAGATGCATGCAGATGTATGTTGCATAAGTTATAACACCCATCCTGTTTTAATGAGTCAACCCACAATCAATGAAATTTAATCAGTCTTAGTTGAGCAAGTCGGTAACGGTATTTCTTACTTTCACCATAAATTTTTATTTATGTGACTTTGGTCTATAGCTGTCAAAGGCCTCGGCCTTAAAACCGGTTCCCGCAGTGACGTCACGCGCTCAGGGCTGGCTGGCTCAGCGGGGCAGCTCCAATGCCAAATTTGCGGTCGAGTTTAACTCTCAAAAAAATATTTTTTGATTCCTATTTATGCAGCATACAAGAGTCAAGGATGGAGATACTATCCACTCAGAAATGTATTTAAAAATAATATCTCGTTAAAATAGTGAACTAAAAAAACAAGGAATGAAAACCCGGGGTTTAACAAAAACAACTCAAATATCTCTTGAGAGAGAGTTTATTTTTACAGAGTATTCGATTAGACCTCCATTGTGTGTGTGTGTGTGTGTGTGTGTGTGTGTGTGTGTGTGTGTACTAACAGAAGCGTTCACAGGCAGCAGTAGATGACAGTGAGAGGATCTTTACTGAGATGATCAGCTCCATGGAGAAAAGGCGCTCGGAGATGACGGAGCTGATCAGAGCTCAGGAGAAAGCTGAACTGAGTCGAGCTGAACGACTCCTGAAGCAACTGGAGCAGGAGATTGCTGATCTTCAGAGGAGAGTCACTGAGCTGGAGCAGCTTTCACACACACACGATCACATCCACTTCCTCCAGGTAACACTCACTGTCTGATCTACAGAGGGCGCTGTTCCTCACAAAGTTTCCTCCTAAAAGCTCATTACAGCAACAATAAATGTTCCTGTCTGAGAACCCAAGTGTGTCTTTGGTCTGATTCAGTCTGAGATTCATTCGTTCCTCTCCTACACTTTTCTCCTTCTCTATTCTGTGTTTCCTCTCTGTAGAGTTTCCCGTCTCTCTGTGTTTCTCCTGGATGTGACGACTCACCCAGCTTCACTGTCAATCAACATCTCTCATTTGATGGAGTGAGGAAATCTCTCTCAGATCTGAAAAAACGAGTCGAGGAAATCTGTGAGGAGGAATTCAATGTAATCCATCCAGAAGGTAAACAAACAAACATTTGTTCTGTATCACAGTAAAGAGAGCCATAAAATTAATGTAACGGAAATAAAACGTAAGCAGGAACAAAACCACATCAAATCACAAAGCATTAGTATTAAGGCCAATTTATGCTGACAACCCAGTCCTCGCAGATGGCGTCGCAGATGGCGTCTGCGAAGCCCCCCCCCCCCCCCCTTCGCAGATGCTCTGCGCGTACCTCCCAAAAATTGTGACCACCGCAGACAGCCTCGCAGACGAGGGCTCTGATTGGTCCACTCTACATCCGCTGTACACGCACTTCCGCTTCCCTACTTTCCCGGTTTGGTTTGTTTTCACGACCGACATTTTTAAAAACACAAGCGAAGATGGAGCAGCACGAAGAGCGGTTGATCGAGGAAGTGAGGAAGTACGTACATCTATACGACTCCAGTTCTAGTCATTATCAGTAACCGGAGGATAAACACTCCACTAACCACACCCACCAACTACTCCTAGCGACTTCGCGCCCCCTTGCGTTGTGGTGGTGAATAACATCGCACATGCCTATTGCTCCCCGCTCGAAGATAAATTACAACTGTCTGCGAAAAGCTATCTGTGACAGCCTTGTCGCAAGAGCATGCAGAAGCCCTTAGCCTCAGAAATTCATCTCATCTCATTATCTCTAGCCGCTTTATCCTGTTCTACAGGGTCGCAGGCAAGCTGGAGCCTATCCCAGCTGACTACGGGCGAAAGGTGGGGTACACCCTGGACAAGTCGCCAGGTCATCACAGGGCTGACACATAGACACAGACAACCATTCACATTCACACCTACGGTCAATTTAGAGTCACCAGTTAACCTAACCTGCATGTCTTTGGACTGTGGGGGAAACCGGAGCACCCAGAGGAAACCCACGCGGACACGGGGAGAACATGCAAACTCCGCACAGAAAGGCCCTCGCCGACCACGGGGCTCGAACCCGGACCTTCTTGCTGTGAGGCGACAGCGCTAACCACTACACCACCGTGCTGCCCGCCTCAGAAATTACATGTGCAAATTACAAATAAATTTCCCAGATAAACAGGACCTTAATCACAAATCCACAAACTAATCTTATTGAACTTTACACATAACAAATATGATGAACATTAGATCAGAACTGAGGCCATAATTCCTCCATAAAATCCATCAGAAAGTAAAAACACACACATTGTCAGAGCTTCAGCTGGGAAAAGTTTTTTGCTTCTCATGATTCTTACATTCAAATGCTGCACGGTGTGATGACATTTTGGCCGATCTCTAAATCGTGTCTGACTGAGAGCAGTGAGGAATCTAATTTTTCATTTTCATGCTTTAAACTGTTTTCGTGTCATTTTTCAGTCTCCATTTCGTCTCTGTGTCTCTACAGCTGCAGCAGTTCACATGATTTTACCCTCAAAACCAAAGAGCAGAGAAGATTTCCTGCAGTGTAGGTGTAACACACACACACACACACACACACACATACTCTTCAACTCAGAGGAGGATCGCCCGCATGATGGTCTTTCTTTTGACCTACAACACACAGAATGTGTATCAATTATAGTTTATTTATATCACACACACAAATCTAATACATACGAAGGATAAAATTCTGCCTAGAAATAACTAGTAATCTAATCTCACTCAGCAGAAAAAAAATAATGGATTACTGTTATAAAGAAGAAAGCTAGTCGCACAGAGGCACAATGATGAAATACAATATTTCAACAAATACAAAAAAACAATAAAAAGAGGGAAAGAATGAAATGACAGTGTGAGGAAAAGAGAAAGGAATGCTGATCTGAAGCGATAATCGTACTTTTGATAGAACGCTTGAAATTGCTGAAGCTAAGACTCTGGAAAGATTCATCAATACTGTTCCAGAGAGCAGCAGCTTTGAAGCGAATATTAAACTTGCCATCGTTAGTTCTGGCTGAAGGAACACAAAATGAAGATCTCGAAGCCAGTCAAGTTTTATACTTGTGCCTTGATGCTAAAAGTGTCAAAAAGTTATCAAAGGCAGGGACCAAATAAACTAGAATGAAATTTAAACATAAAAATACTGTTTAAGTAATCTATAAAATCAGAGAATTTCATCATCTCCAGCTTTTTAAAAATAGGAGGTGTGTGTTCATTAAAAGAAGCTAAATTAATAATTCTGACAGCTTTCTTCTGGAGTCCAGTTATCGGTCGAAGGGTAGCCTCATAAGTATTACCCCAAACTGTAACACCATATATTAAAAAAGAATAAATAAGAGAGTAGTACAGCTGAGTTAGAATACTTTGAGAAACATAGTGATGAAGCTCAGCAATAATTCCAAAGCCTCTGGAGATTTTCTTGCTCTACTGGTGGATGTGTTTCCTCCTGATGAGGTGAGAGTCGAAAACTACTCCAAGATCCCTGATGTGGTTCTTCTGTTTAATCGGCTTATAATTAATTTTCAGGAAATGGTTCTGCTCGGTTTCTTTTGGGGTGGATTAAAAAAGAGCAAAATTTGTTTTGTCAACATTCAGAGAGAATTTATTTGCACAAAGCCACGCGATGATATCAGAATTACTTTATTAATCCCCGGAGGGAAATTCAAATTTGCAACCAAGCTCACAAATATTGACTAATTCAGAATTTACCCTGGCTTCTAGAGAATCTAAAGACGAATCTGCCAGGAATAAATTTGAGTCACCTGCAACAAGATGAAAATCAAATATATTGGAGCAGTTCATAAAATCATTTATGTATAACAGAAATAGAAGGGGGCCACAAAGCGAATCCTGTGGTACTCCACCTGAAATTGGTAAAGAGCTGGATAAAATATTACCGATTGAAACAAACTGATGTCTTTTTGATAGATATGAGGCAAACCAATCGTGGACAATCCCACGGATGCCATAAGAATATAATTTTTCTTACAATATATCATGATCTATGGCATCAACGGCTTTACTCAGACAAAGAATGATACCACAGGAAAATTTACCATCTTCAATTGCTCTTTGGATTTTATCAGCGATGAGTAAAAGTGCATGTTCTGTAGATCTGTTGTCACGGAAACCAAACTGACCAGAATATATTAAATCAAACTTTTCTCGATATGTATTCAGCCTATTTTACATGAGTTTTTCTAATATTTTTGATAAAAATTGACAAAAGAGAAATTGGTCTATGATTAGAAGTTAACAGTTGAGCTCCTGCTTTAAACACGGGTCTGACACGAGCAAGTTTAAAAGAATCAGGAACAGTACCAGAAGTAAAGGAGAAGTGATGTAGGATCTCCACAGGCTTTGAGATTGAGTTTAATATCTTGAACAGGGCTACAGAAATACTAAAGGGGCCACAAGCCTCTCCAGACTTGAGCCGGAGAAAAATGTCTTGAATTTCTTGTCCATGTAGGACTAAGAAGAAAGCTGTCGCTTGTCAGAGAAGCAAGAAAATCTGAAAATATTTTGTTGACCTTTGGTATTGCTTGGCTGATACTTTTACCAATGTCTGCAAAATAAACATTGAACTCATTTGCTAGATCCTTTTACCTATAGGAGTCAAATGGTTTAGCTTATTTCTCTACACTTTGTACTGAGCATACAGGCACTGATTTCTCGTCTTGATCGATTTTTCTATACAATTTGATTTTATAATTCATTGTTCTAAGACTGAAGGGAAATCCAAGGTTCATATTTGAGTTTGATTTCCTTCCTTGACATGGTTTTTCAGAGGAACATGAGCGGTAATAATTTCATCAGAGTTTTCAAGAAAGCTGGAGAATGTCAGGAATATCAGGCTCACCATCGGACTGGCTAGAGCAGTCAATTTGTTGAAAACCATAAATAAATGCATCTTCATTGAACCATATGAAATCTATCCATTATCCATAACTGCTTATCCTGTGCAGGGTCGCAGGCAAGCTGGAGCCTATCCCAGCTGACTATGGGTGAGAGGCAGGGTACACCCTGGACAAATCACCAGGTCATCACAGGGCTGACACATAGAGACAAACAACCATTCACACTCACATTCACACCTACGGTCAATTTAGAACCAACAATTAGCCTAACCTGCAGGTCTTTGGACGGTGAAGGAAACTCACACAGACACAGGGAGAACATGCAAACTCCACACAGAAAGGCCCCCAATGGCCACTGGGCTTGAACCCAGAACCTTCTTGCTGTGAGCTGATGGTGCTAACCACTACACCACTGTGCCACCTGCCATAGGAACTCTCTTCTCTAAACTTGCTTATTCAATGGGGAGGGTGAATTGAGTCAATAGACAAAAAGTTGGGAAAATGGTTCATTAGGTCATTATAAAATATTCCCATTATATGTAGCATATTTAAGTCATCCAACCATCTATTATCCTTAACCGCTTATCCTGTGCAGGGTCAGCTGTAATAGGCTCCAGCTTGCCTGCGACCCTGTAGAAGGATAAAGCGGCTAGAGATAATAAGATGAGATCGTCAATAAACATGGCTGAAACGAATAGGAAGATAAAGTATTGATAAATTCACCTGTAGGTATCCGAGTGTCTGAATTCATCAGATTTAAGTTTAGGTTGCCCACAAAAATACAAAGCTTTGACTCCTCATGGATTTTATCAATTATTATTGAAAGCTTATCCAGAAATGGCTGTAAAGAACTGTTTCGGTGTCTGTATCTCACACCACAAACTGTGTTCTTCCAGCCTTCATTATGGAGCTCAACACAGACTGATTCGTCTTGATCAGAAGAAGTATTAAGGTCATCTCTTAGATTATAACTTCAGGAATTTATGAAGAGTCCAATTTAGAGTGTTGGGAAATGTAAGTAAAAGTTGACAAAACTATCTTTGAGTTGAATGCCAGGTTTCTGAAAGGCAAAGGATCTTCAGTAGATGATCTAAAATACTGAGTATGTGTTGAAATTGATCAAATTTAGCTGAGAGGATCCTGTTAATATAGTGAAGGAAAGAGAACAACTTGTCAGATAAACAAGAAGACAGTCATCTATATCCCCCGCACTATATACCAACTATATACCAAGTTTCAAGATATTATTTGTCATGTTTTTGAAGTTCTGCTGCAGGAAACTAACCCTACCTCTTTACACTGACCTCAGCAGCCCATGACATAAACCCACCGGACCTTTGGTCCAGGTGAGCTAAAAATTAAAATTTCACGTCTTAGTATCAAAAGGCACATCTACATTACTTCATCAACACATATACCAACTTTCAAGACCAAACCACTCATAGCTTTCAAGTTTTGCTCTGAAAACCAAACCTACCCTAGAGACTAAGTCTGAAATTGTTTCCATGGAAACATGAAAAATTAAAATTTCTCAAATTTCTTTGTATGAAAAGGCACATCTACATCACCTTGTTAACATGTATACCAAGTTTCAGATCCATATCATGAATAGTTTTGGATATATGCTCCAGAAACGAACATTGCTCAAAGTCAAAATCTATTACTATGTAAAAATTTGAAAAATACTTTTTTCCAAAAATCGAAAATAGCAAAAGGCACCAGTTCACATGTTGCTTGATAAGTATACAAAGGTTCATGAAGATATCTTCAGTAGTTTTAAAGATATGGCCCAGAAACGAAAACGTGACCAGACGGACAGGTTGATGGACAGAACCTGTTTCTATATCCTTCTCCAACCTTCGTTTGGGCGTGAGATAATTACGAAGTTCTTGGGAAGAATGAAATTCGTGTGGGGAATAGTACCTAGAATTAATATGACGAGTATTCACGTCAGGATTGAAATAACTTAGGTTTGGTGATAATTCTAATCATCATAATTAATCTCATAATAATTCTAAGCAGGAACAACGTCAGCTTGATTCACACACAATTATACTGACAAAGTTAAGGTCAAAACAGAAAAAGACACCACGATACAACACTAAAGATGGAAGTATTTTGTGTGTACAGAATGCTGAGGGAAAAGGGAGGAAAAAAAAAATGGCTGAATGTGAAAGCTGTTTGTGGTTCCATCAGGAATGTGAAGCGACCCCAGGGCCTGTTTTTCACGATGGGGGGCAGCAACTGCAGAATCTAAAGGGGATGAGGTGCAGTGGGTGAAGACGGACCACCAAAAGCAAGATTTTGTTCATTAACTTGGTTATTAATGCATAAACAACTTTTGATTTTTCTTTCTTTCGCCTCGACTGTCGTGACATGCGTGGATTAAATGTACATTATCCTCGATGCGTCAAGTTGGAGCTTCATCTTATTTTTATGTAATAAAAAAGGGCTTCATATTTAACAACAAATGCACTGGACTTGGAAAACTGATCTACATTCCTCACCACAGTTTATTAACACATCATTGCCATCTTTTAAACTTGAATGGTCTTCAGAAGTCACAAATCTAAGCTTGAAGGTTGATTTTATAGACATGGTATCTACATTTTAAGCTGGGATTTTATAAAGCTCATGAGCTGACATTGTTACTGCTGAGAATTATGGCGATGACATGATCAATCTCAGAATTCCAGACATGATAAACAAAAGTACAACACTTATTCAGAAGGTCATTAAAGGAACCGCCTCGATCCAAACACAGTGAGGAGAAATCCTGTTCCTCAATAAAAATCAATAAAGGTTCTCTGAAATGTTACTACGGCTACAGAAGGACTCAGAATCCAACACGCACACACGTTATCCTCTTCATGTTTATCTAAACCTTTTCCTGTGCAGACACAATTATACTAAGCATAAATTCATACAGAGACTCTGTGTGTGTGAGAGAGAGAGAAAATAAGAGTACTGAATAACAAAGGCATATAAAAAACTAATGTTTATAAGTTATTTTAAAATGGAAAATTGTGTAAATAATAATGTAAAGTGTCAGAACACTGTTGTGATGTAGGAATTAAAACATGCTGTACATTTCTCTGAACAGTAGGTGTCGCTAGTGAACTCTGTTGAATGAGACTCCGAGTCATGAATCTTTTCGTGAATCACAACCACTGAGCTCTATATAAAACCTGGAGGGCTCCGAACCCATTCCCCTCTGTAGGGACGAGTGAAGTCATCTGGACGCCATCTTACCACTCACATCGAGTGGATTTGGTTTGTGTGTTAAACTGTCGTCTCATCTCATCTCATTATCTCTAGCCGCTTTATCCTGTTCTACAGGGTCGCAGGCAAGCTGGAGCCTATCCCAGCTGACTACGGGCGAAAGGCGGGGTACACCCTGGACAAGTCGCCAGGTCATCACAGGGCTGACACATAGACACAGACAATCATTCACACTCACATTCGCACCTACGCTCAATTTAGAGTCACCAGTTAACCTAACCTGCATGTCTTTGGACTGTGGGGGAAACCCCAGCACCCGGAGGAAACCCACGCGGACACGGGGAGAACATGCAAACTCCACACAGAAAGGCCCTCGCCGGCCACGGGGCTCGAACCCACGACCTTCTTGCTGTGATGCGACAGCAACCACTGTGCCGCCATGAGAGATAATAATAATAATAATAACACAAAAGGCTGTACAATACTTCCTTTCTATTTAGGACAGCTGTTGAAACAGGATTATTTTCTCATGTTATTTGCCATTTTCACTTCATTCTCACAGTCATGTCTTAACAGTATTTATTCATCACATAATTCACTGTCATTTTAGACACAAACGATTCTATTTTGATGCTTTTTCTTTTTAAGACGACACAGTGTTTAGCAAATGGGGTAACTTTTAACCTGGTAAACAAATGTAATAAGAAACACAGCGTCTGACAGTATGGATGCCGGATGCACCGTCTGGCCAAATGCTTCAGTGAGATGACGACTGGACTGAACCCACACTCCACAAGCAGTTAACAAAACTCATCTTGCGTAGGCGTGAATTATTTTATTTTCCAATGCATACATCATTCATAATTCTGATTAAAGTTGTATTTGTTTACCATATTAAAAGTTGCCCCATTTGCTGAACAGTGCGTGGGCTTAAAAAGAAAAAGCTTCATTCTCACATGTTTTAACAGTATTTATTGGTCACAATTTTGCTAATTGAATCTTTTTGTGTCTAAAATGTGACCATTATATACTGTTAAAACAGAGGGGAATGGGTTCGGAGCCCTCCAGATTTTACATCGAGCCGAGGCTTCTTTCGTCATCGGTCACATGGTTTTGTCTGCCACGCCCCCTTCTACTCCATTCGCGCTTCGGAGCCTCACGACAGACAGGTGTCTCACACACACTTCTTATAAATCCTGTGATTAACATCTAACCTGTGGATATTTTATTGTTTTAGATTTCTGTTATCTGACTCTGGATCCAAACACAGCACATCCTGACCTCATTCTGTCTGAGAAGAACAGAGCGGTGACACACAGTGAGACAGAACAGAGATACTCTGATCATCCAGAGAGATTTGACTCCTGGCCTCAGGTGTTGTGTAAGGAGAGTGTGTGTGGACGCTGTTACTGGGAGGTGGAGTGGAGGGGTGATGTGGAAATATCAGTCTCATATAAAGAGATCAGCAGGAAAGGACGGGGTAATGAGTGTGGGTTTGGACGCAGCAGTCAGTCCTGGAGTCTGGAGTGTTTTTCTTCCTCTGTCTATTTCCGACACAACAACATTGAGACTGTTCTCCGAGGTCCATCATCCTCCAGAATAGGAGTGTATGTGGATCACAGTGCAGGAACTCTGTCCTTCTACAGCGTCTCTGACCCGATGAGGCTCCTCCACAGAGTCCACACCACATTCACTCAGCCTCTATACGCTGGGGTCTGGATGTGGGGTTTAAACTCATCTGTGAGGTTTTGTGATCCGATGAAAAAATGAAATGTTGGTAAAAGTTGAAATGTTGAGTAAAATTATAACTGAGGTGTCAGATTGAATTTCTCCCTGAAATACAAAGACACTTTTGTGTGCAGAAACTGTGGCACTAATGAATTATTATTTTCAGAGTGCATCTGTTTTATAGATTAAAAAGAAAAGTTACATAAATGTCTTAATGCAGAATATAAGATGTTTCTAGAAAAAAATTCAGACTATTTTAAATGTCTGCACTATTATGAGATTTATTACACTGATATGAAGTTTAGAATGTCTCATTCTGTTTTTTCTTTGGCAAAATCTGTTTCTTCAGAAATAAAACTTCCTCAAACTACTGCGTCTTTCTGTCCTGCTGCTGGTGGAAACACACCCTACTGTGTGTAAGAACACTTTTAACAATTTTGTGTCTTGAACCATTTTCTGTTCAAAAAGTGCACTCACTGTATTCAGACCCCTTCAAAAAATATTTAAAATATGGAATAAATACAGAGTTATTTTGCAGGTTTTGGAATCTATCCATATAAAGATTTACAAATCATTGTTTTCAGTTTTAATTTCAATTTCCACATACAATATCACCTTTTTCTGATTTGGGGTTGTTTTTCCTCTCAGATGCCTGATTTAATGTCAGTGATGTGTCTCTCCCCCCATGTTCTAAACTCATTTGTACTAGTTTATTGTACTTTAAAACTAACAGATGTAATCAATTAAAACAATAGTGTTCATTTTAATTACCAGGGCATAAAAACTCCCTTTGTGTTTCTACTTTTCTATTTCCATTTAAAGGCCAAATGACGACTATTAATCAAACTCAGGTTTATAAAAGATGCTTCATAAACTCAAGATCCAAACACTGTGTCGAAACAAAACTTTATTAAACAGAGGTCAGTTTAAATCCCAGAGGGAGCGCTCGTGTCTCTCTCCATCACTACACACTGGGAACTGCACACACTTCAGGCCTCACACACCACACACTGGTTTCCTGTGAGGCCTTCACTAATGTGCAGCTCCACACGTGCGCTAGCGTACGGGGAAAAACCACAAACACCACCGATCCAGTATCGTCAGGATTCTCTGTTCAGACACAAATATACAGTACAAAACAAAAAGCAAAATAAAACTACAGTTTCAGATGGAACAGCTGGAAAAGGGCTGATGATCAGGAGAAGGACGCCTGGGATCCAGTCCTGTTCTAAAGGAATGCCATAATTAGGTGTAAATCACGATACGATGATGAGACTTAAGATCGGCCCACGCCTAGTCGAAACCTGAAGAGGTGAATTAAACAACAAGGTGGAAAAGGGTGAAGTGATTTCATTATGAACTTTGTTTGGATGACTAGAATATTAATTCTTATAAGTCTTCTGTAACTGTTCAAGTATTTATTGATTTAATTTTTAGAATGTAGTTCACACACACACACACTCTTTTCCCCTTCTGCTGTTTCATTTTATCCTTGGGCATTTTTCTGATCTTTTTATTTTTTACTGCTTGACTATTTTGTAGTTTATAAGATTATGGTTTCAGAATGGGATCAGAAATTTAAACATAATGTAAGTAAACTATGTGCAAACATTACAACAAATTCAATATATAAAAAGATATTTTTTTAATTGTCCAGTCATATGTGACACAACAAATAAAATAAATGACAAAAGAAAAGTACACATGGGGGAAAAGTGTAAAGGAATAGCAGTGTTTGGTCAGATCAATTCCACAGTCCAAAGACATGCAGGTTAGGTTAACTGGTGGCTCTAAATTGACTGGAGGTGTGAATGTGAGTGTGAACGGTTGTGTGTCTCTGTGTGTCGCCCTGTGATGATCTGGTGACTTGTCCAGGGTGAACCCCGCCTCTCACCCATAGTCAGCTGGGATAGGATCCAGCTTACCCACGACCCTGCACAGGATAAGCGGCTACAGAGAATGGATAGATGGATGGTCAGATCAATTAATCACTTCAGAATCCTGTTCCTAAGAGAGAGAGAGAGAGAGAGAGAGAGAGAGATATATGTGTTCATTGCTCACTGAAAGGAATAGAAAATGTAAAGTAAATACATGCATGGGTTGGTAGTTTGTAATATTGAGAGCCTGTAAGAAAAATTTCAGGCATGTTTGACCATTTATAAGAAAGTTGTGAGCGTTTTTGTATCGCTGCTCTAATGCCACCAGGAGGCCGCCATGTTGCCTGTTGGAAGGGCGATGTGTGACATCATTTGGGTGCAAGGCTGAGTGTAGCTCTTCAGTACTGAAGGAGCAAAGCAAAAGGTCTGCTAAGGTGAGAATGTCGATTTTTTCACTATACATCTGAAATAGTGTATTAATGAGCCGCAACCCTGACTTTTGGACAAACCTGAACTCTTTACCTGTAAAACGAGGCTGAAACTGCGTTATACTACTCGTTAGTATGATTAGCATGCTCTCGACTCATTCATGAGAAACTTCAAGACGTCCCCAGGCTAGCCGACCGTAATTACCGTGTTAGACAGTCCAACTCCCGCAGCAACGCAGAAAGAGGGTAAACAAGCACTGCTTTACTATACAGGATTCATCTGAACATTACAGCAGGATGCACTTGTACGAGAAAAGGCAGAAATATTGCCAGAAACCCCCGAGCTGCTGGTATGGGATGGATTTATCTGGTAAAATTCATCCATGTAAAGGATACAGTATAAATAGCACAGAGGACAACACAAAGTATAAAACACACTTATTTCTAAAGTGGTCCTCTTGATGACAGCAGGAAACAATAAAATATACCAGAAAATAATAAACATTCTAGACAAAATTCAATCAACAATGATGAAAGTCAAAAACAAAAATATGCTAACTGTAATTATCACAGAGTACAACTAGATTACAGAAATAGCACCAAAATGATTAGAAATTAGTTACACACACACAAAACTGGGTTTGGAATTTACTCCAAAAAATTTAAGAAACAGGTGAAACAGTTATCACGTGTTTGACGTCACTTACAATCCACGGCCGTATTCGATAAAATGGACCACAGTGCCAGCGACATTTCTTCACTGATTTCCTCGAGTATTTCGGACAATGACACGAATAACGATGAGGATCATGATAAACAAGCATTACCGTATCAATTAGTTACACACAAGTGAACAATATTTATAGAGTTGTTTTAGTCAGTCATTACTGAGGCTTTTCTGAGAACACTGAATCAAAGCAAGACACCCAACAAACATCGAGCTGCTTAGCTGCATCAGCAATTATTACGTTTATGCCCAAAGGAACTCAAAATAACATCACGCTTAATAAAAACTTAGGGAAGCCATAAAGTGTTTTCTTACCCTTTGAATTTCTCTTTTGCGGACTACTGACCGTGTTGTCTCGTTTGTAAGCTTCAAGTCTTACTCGCTATGCGGAGCTTCTGTGTCTTGCACCCAAATGACGTCAGAATTGCCGGAAACGATCGGGGGGAATTTTCTGATTGGTTAAAATATTGTCAATGGTGGTATCCATGAATTCATCCATTCTGCATAGAAACTGACTTTCGGAGATGGAGATCTTTGTTGTGTGAGCTCATTATTTTCAATTATTCACATGAATCGTTAGATTATGATATAAACTATCTTCATAATTGTATTTTAAAAATGGATTTTCTTTTCTTTTCTTTTAAACTACCACTGGCAAGATTGTTCAAGTTTATATGCCCTGCAGGAAATACACACACACACTGTTTCAAATCTCTTCACACTGAACAGCAATTTGCTAACATAGCCAGGCCACGCCTTCTTCTTCTGTGTTTTTTATTGGCAGCTTGCATACGACGTGCACTACCGCCATCTACAGGGCTGAGGTGTGATCCTTGAGGGAGTTATACTACTGCTTTATCAAACTGATATAAAAAAAAAAAAAAAAAAAAAAAGGAGAGCAGTGAAAACTTCAGATTCTATTGGCTAATCCTGTTTCCATCAGGTACCTGACTATAGCTGCTGTCTGTCTGTTGGGTGCACTAAGCAAGGTACTCAGTGATATGGGTGTCTTAATTGCCCTTTGCATCTTCTCCCTCTCATTAGAGTACGCTGAACAGTGAACTAAAACATGTCCCACTCCCTCCCTTTCTCCACAATGCATACAGGCTCCTGTCTGGTGCTTTCCCACAATGTGTAACCCACTATTCAGACCTGTATGTCCAATCCTCAGCCTTGTAATCCACACCTCCTCTCTACGTTTCAGTTCCCCACTCCATCTAATGCCAACCTTCTTCTGTAAGCTGTACAGATGTCTTCCCCTTTCCTCTTGGTCCCATCAATCCTGCCACAATTTGTTAATGTTTTCCTTAAGTATAATTTTCATTTCTGATCTACTTAAAGGAACTTCAAGTTCTACGTGCTCAGCCCCAGTTGCTTCTTTTGCCAACTTATCTGCTGCCTCATTACCCTGAATTCCTCTATGGGCAGGAACCAAAAAAAAAAAACTGCACAAATGTTTTTTGCTGTGTTATCTTGTATATTATCTGATGTATTTCTTCCAAAAGATCCTGACGGCTTGAAGACCTTCCGCTAAGAATACTAGTTAATGAAGACATTGAGTCTGAACATACTACCGCTTTACTGGGTTTTGTCTCCTCTACCCATTGCAGGGCCAATATTATCGCTATCATTTCAGCTGAAAAAACTGAAAGAAAATCTGATGTCCTTTTTGTAATTTGAACATTAAATTGAGGGACGTGTACTGCCGCACCTGTTTTGCCATCTTGGTCCTTTGAAGCATCGGTATAAATTTGGACTATGTCATCAAACATTATATCGATATAATGTTGTACAGTCTGATAAACACCTCCAGGTTTAACAATCTCCTTTGCTTCCATGTTGACTTGGGGAAAACAAAAAAACCAAGGGGGAATGATAGGTCTGGCAGAAGTTTTACATACAGGGATACCACCTAACCCCACCTGATTTGCCTGCTGGTTTCCCTCCCACCCAAAGCTACGTACAGAATGTCCATATTCCCAACAATCTACAAGTACTCTTTTGGTAGGGTGACTGTCGTTGTGTCCCTGAAGGGTTAACTAGTGCATACTTGATAACTGAAGCCTTCTGAGATCCAGTGGCATCTCCCCTGATTCCACCTGAAGCGCTGGGATGGATGAGGTCCTGAAGGCACCACAGCATATGCGTAAGGCTTTAGCTTGCACTCTGTCCAGTTCTAGAAGAGAAGTCTTAGTTGCTGAATTATACACTATACACCCATAATCAAGGGCTGGTCTGATCAGTGCAGTGTATATTCTTTTTAGGGATGTACTTGTTGCCCCCCAGTCACTTCCTGCTAAACATTTCAATACGTTAATAAATACTCTTCTTACATTTGTCTACTGTTTTCTGTAAATGTACTTTAAAAGAAAGTTTCACATCAAACCATACACCTAAGTACCTTATACTTTCTACCTGCTTAAGTAGCTGCCCATACAATCTAAGATCCATCTTAGGATTGACCCTTTTTTTGGAGAAACAAATGACCTGCGTCTTTTCTACAGACAAATGAAAACCCCACTCATGAGACCATTTCTCCACTTGACTTATAGCAGCTTGCATCCTACTCTTTAGGCTACAGATACTTTTACCCCTCATCCATAGGGCCCCATCGTCAGCATAGAGGGTCCTATCAATTCTAAGGTCTACATCTGGGGTGCCATGGTAATGGCCCGCGGGCCGGATACGGCCTGATTGGTCATCACATCCGGCCCGGTGGTTCATGAGACTTTTTTTTTTTTAATAATAAATTAATAAAAATCGAATGTTTTGTGGTTTTTTTTCATAATGATTTTAAATATAATGTTTCAATTTGATTCCATTTTTGTGTAAACCATCGGTTCATTTTTAGCTGCTCTCTGCAGCACGCGCAGGTGCAATGACCCGGATTTAAATGTAGAGTAGGCTAGTTGCTCGTTCACAAGATGTTGTCTAAAAAGAGAAAAGTTGATTCTGAGGGTCGCATCTTTCAGGAAAAATGGAGAGAGAAATACTTTTTCTGGGAAGTAGGGGGGAAACCTGTTTGTCTGATTTGTTCGCAACAAGTGGCTGTACCGAAGGAATACAATGTCAAAAGACATTACGAGACCCACGCCGACAAATACAGCCAATTCACCGGGCAACGCAGGACTGAAAAGCTAAATGAGCTTGCCTCAAACCTTCAAAAACAGCAAGCAGCTTTCTCAAAGTCTCGAGAGACACATGAAGGTTCGTTTTAATATCATACATCATCTTCAGTTCTCCTTTAATGTTAAATGCGGCTGTTTTCAAAGAGGGGTGTCTCAATATCTTTGTTGTACATTTTATTTCATGTTAGGGGCAGTGAAAGCGAGCTACATCATCGCGTGGGAGATCGCAAAAGTGTCCAAGCCATTTTCGGACGGTGCATTCGTCAAGGATAAATACGCATCTGTTGGAATCCAGTCTTTCTATCAGTCATTGCCACCAGAGTACCCAATTATCACGGTCTTTGCCGGTAAAATATTCTGTATGTTCGGGACTTATGTGAACAGGCATTTTCAGTAATGAATATTAATAAATCGAAACTGCGTAGTCGTCTGACCCATGGACATCTCAACGATGTCATGAAAATAGCAACTGCCCAGAGTCTGTCCCCCAATGTCGACAAGCTGGTAAAAAGTAAAAGACTTCTGGCTTCCACATGTAAAATGTAGCTGGTATTTCTCCCCCATGTAACCTTGTGCTGTGTACTTGAGGGGGAATAAACAGGATGGGTGTGTGGAAATATATGTGGGACTTGACCAGCAAAGTTAATGTGCCATCTGTAGTTTGTTTTTATTGGTATGTTCAGTCATATTTGGCTCTTTTAAACTAATGCTACTGGATATTTAGTCACTTGACCTATTGGTGGAATTATTTACCCTGGCACTTCTTTCTTTTGACTCGTTTAGGCCTACTTGCCAATCGTTTTAATTGGCCTAATTAGGCCTATGCATTGACATGTTTTTGATGTGCAAGATCAATAAATCTGATCCAGGTCATTTACAGTTTACACTTGTGTTATTTGTGTCTTAGTCCATTTCTGTAGCATTTTTTTTTTATAAATGTAGGCTACTTGCATGCTTAGACTGTTACATTTTCAGAGGGTAAATTGCTTTTGTCTGCCATGTTATTGTGCGCCTCATTTTGAGGCTATAGCTTTACAATTCCTTTTGGGCGTATAGGCCTTCAAAAATCATATAAAATAATGTCCTTTTGTTGAGTTAGTGTCTGGTCTTTTCAGGCCAAAAGTGTAATTTGGCCCCCAAGGTCCCACTTGAAAAAAATCTGGCCCCCTTACCAATTTCACCCTGGCACCCCTGGTCTACATCATTACTCATAATATTGAACAAAATAGGGCTGCACACACTCCCTTGTGGAGTTCCATTTTCAATATTATATGTACCAGAAAAACTTGCTCCAACTCTCACTTCTATAGTCCTATTATTCAGAAAGTCCTTAATCCAGTTATACATTTTCCCACCAATTCCCATTTTGTTCAGTTTAATTAAAAGGCCCTCTTTCCATAACATATCGTAGGCTTTTTCTATGTCGAAAAAGGTTGCCAAAACCATTTCCTTGTTCACCTGGGCCTTCCTAATTTCGTTCTCTAAAATGACAATTGGATCCAGGTGGTGTGCCCAGTCCTAAAACCGCTCTGATGCGGAGAGAATAGACCTCTCCTTTCAATCTCATACACCAATCTCTTAGTCAACATTCTTTCCATTAATTTGCACAAGTTTGACGTTAGAGCTATTGGCCTATAGCTCCTGACCTCTGTTTTGTCCTTGCCTGGCTTTGGTATAGGGACAATTATAGAATGCTTCCAACAGGAAGGTAGCCGTCCCTGTTCCCACACCTTATTATATAGTTTTAGTATTGCACTCTTAGACATATCAGATAGCTGTTCAATTAGTTTATAACATACTCCATCTTTGCCTGGAGAAGTATTTTTTGCACCAATGAGAGCTCTCTTCAGCTCAATAATGTAAAATCTTTATCAGGTGCGTTATCACTGACTTCCTTCCTGCCCAGTAGTTCTACATTATCCTGTATCACCTGTTTCCTCCATACTAGTTCATCAGTAGACAGATTGTGGGAGCTATGAACTTTCACAAAGGCTGCTGCAAGCATCTCTGCTTTTTCAGTATTCGTTACTGCTTCAGAATCATTATCTTTAAGTACTGGCAAAGAAAAATCCCTCCTTATTCCTCCCATCTTCCTAATCATGCCCCACACATCCTCAATTTTAGTATCTGACCCAAGGGTGCCGCAAAATTCCCTCCAGTATTTCTTTTTAGTGTCTTTAATAATCCTTCAAGCTTTAGACTGAGCTTGTTTATATGCTATTAGATTATCAAAGGAGTGATTTAATTTCATCTTCTTAAATGCTTTGTTCCTAGCCTTAACAGCTGCTTTGCAATCATTTGTCCACCAAGGGACCATTTTCCTTTGCCTGACGCCAGTGGATTAACCTATGGTTTCCTCTGCAGTGTCACATATTATAGCCGTGATCACCGAGTTCAATTCCTCTACATCATCACCGACATGTGACAGAACCCCCATAAGTTTAACATCCGCGTTCATGCTATATAGTCCCCAATTGGCCTCTCTCATATTCCACCTAGGATGCAAATTGTCCTCCAAATGAACATAGTGCTCTCTTATCTTGACCAAAATAGGGAAGTGATCACTTCCTAAGGAGTTTTTAAGCACTTCCCACTGAGTGGTTCCTGCTACCTGTTCTGATACTATAGTGAGATCTATGGCTGAGTCCACCCCACGCAACACATCATACAATATCTTGTCCCCCTTCCGTCATTCATGCACACTAACTTACAATCATCCATAAACCCTTCGACTACCCGCCCATTGTCATCTGTTCTATTACTTCCCCATAGTGTGTTGTGAGCATTAAAATCCCCACAAAAAATCAATTTGCTACTTACTTGCCTGCAGATTCTCTCAAGTAGCTCTCTTGTAATCTTTAGACATGGATTGTAAAAATTGACCACTTCAAACTTTGTATTCCCAGCCCACGCTTCAGTCCCAATAACTTCCGCTTCTATATTTAATTTTAAAGGCTTATAACCAAGACCCTGTTGGATGAACATAGCTACTCCTCCTTCTGGTCCTATACCTCTATCCTTCCGTACAGCTGTGTATCCAAATATTCTGAAGTCCAGTGATGGTTTCAACCAGGTTTCCTGTACGCATATGATGTTTGGTTTATCATGTTGCTTTTCAATAAAATACTTAAATTCTTGGCCATTTGCTATTAAGCTTCTGGCGTTCCACTGCAGTATGGACAGTACCATCACAATCTGCCACCACATGACTGCTGACTTTCATTTACCTTTGCTGTTAGTATTTCATTAATTGCTTCAAAGGACAGATCTTCCATTCCAAGATACTTCTTAGCTGCTCGTATGATGATATAGGTTTTTTGTGTCCTACTTTCTACTGTTGCTGAACAATTAATACATTCCACCACAAATGCAACAAATTTCCGTTTGTCTACAATGAGGGTGTTGTCGTTGACATTGTGTCTCGGAGTTTGAACAAATGTTTGCGGTAGAGGCTGGGAGGCAGAAAGTACTCGGGCGATGGGCTTTGCTTTGCTATTCACTTTCTTAATAGCTTCAGCGTAAGACAATTTCTCCTTTACTCGCACATTCTGTACTTGCATTGCTTTTTTGTGTTCCTCGCACCCTTTATATGCCGCACTATGTTCGCCCCCACAATTACAGCACTTTATTTTTGTACCTTCAGCGCATTTGCCATAATCATGTTCGCCCCCACATTTGGCGCAGCGGGGTTTAGCCCTGCATACCGCGGCAATGTGTCTGAATCTTTGGCATTTGTAACACCTCATGGGGGGGGGGGATATATGGTCTAACGCTGTAACTGACATACCCAATTTTAATCCTGTCTGGCAATTTATCCTCATCCATCACCAGCATAACAGACAGACTTGCACTTTTAATTCCATTTCTTGTGATAGGTAGACGTTTCACTTTAATAACTCGTGCACCCCTCACACTAGTTTTAATCTCTTCTTCAGACATGTCGGTCGATACTCCTGAAATCACCCCCAAAACTTTTCCTCTCTCTTCCCACACCTGTGGTTTAATCGCTTTCCCCAAGAACATCTTACACTTCATTAAACCTTGTTGCTGGTTTCTATCTCGACAAACAATCATTAGATTACCATCTCTCAAAGGCAAGACTGCAAGAACATTTCCGACCAGTTTGTGAACTTCTTCACTGGCCTTTATGGGATTGACAGTACACGGGGACTGAAATCGAAGTATTACTTTTAATTCAGTTGGTTTACCTTCCTCCCTACCGCTCTCGTCAGATTCAGATGATTGTCCCTTCCTTCTCTTGTTGTGATTGACCGTCTGAAATTCACCTGCTTCAGTGCGTCTTTCATTAGCCTGTATCGGGTCAATGCCTTGCTCCATACCATCTATTTCTTCTCCCTCATCCTCGCCTGCCATCCTGCTTCCTCCCGGATCACACCTCAACCCCCCTACAGCTGGTCAGAAAACATGCGACAAAATCCGGAAACCGCCGTGTTCGTTTTCCGAAAACGGCCTCTCCAGGCCACGCCTTAAAAAAAGCAGCTCTCTTTAAAGCCACGCCCTCTCTCTCCGCCACACAGAACCAGGAAGTCCATTTCAGGAAATAGTAGGGAAGAGATCTGAAGGGGGCGGGGTCGTGGCATGCGGCTGGATTGTGAATGGACAGAGGATGGCAGGAGGAAGTGACGGATCAGGAAGTGAGCTGGGAGGAATGGATGAGGGCGGCGGGAAAGATGAAGGTTGGTGGACTGCAACTTTTAAAAATAGTCGTAAACGAAGGAAGCGGAAGCAACGAGGGAAAAATGTGAGTGTTGAAGACACGGACAGTGATGAAAGCATGGGAGCTGCAGGGAAACAAGTTGAAGAGTATAAAGTGATAATTAAACTAACTCAAGAAGGAGCGGCATTCAGTGAGTGGAACCCGATTCAACTAACCAAAGTGATAAACAAACTGGTAGGTGATGTGAAGAGCCAAGATACTACGAAGTGGAGCACTTTTAGTTGTGTGCAGAGATAGTACTCAGCAAGGGAGGGCCATCAAACTGAACAAGAATTCCTCTTTATAATATTATCAATACAATCAGGGCCGTTGACAGCTTTGGCTGGGCCCGGGACAAAATAATCTGAGTGGGCCCCCCCCCCCCCCCCCCCCACACACACACACACATACGCGCGCACGCACGCACATCGCCACACAGCAACCACCCACACCCAACCCCTCTTTTCACAGTCTCCATTCACTCCAAGCCCATTAAAACAGTCAACCATTTTATTTCACCATATTTACAGTTTGAACATTTCCTTAGTCTGCAACTATTCAGGTGCGAAATGCAATGCGCCGGACTTTTGCTGTGGCAAAGTCGTCAATAAGGTCATTGAAGTCCAGCTTCTTTGCAAGTTCGTGCTCTATAGAGAGCATAGCCAGCCCATTGAGCCTCTCCTGTGACATGTTTGAGCGCAGGTAGTTGATAAACCAAAATGATTGTTTACGGGATGGAACTGGACCTCAATGAGAACGGAGTTATGGCTTTCCCAAAATCTGAACATAGAAGCATCACCACTAGTCACACACGGACTGGCCATTGGGAGTAGCGGGAGTGGTGCACGGGCGCAGATAGAGGGGGGGACGGGGGGGATTTGTCCCACCCAGATTTAAATTCACCTCGTTCGGTCCCCCCCACTTATAGGGAGGAAAAAACGTCTATGCTGTCTTTCTTTGCGTAAGGCAAACCTCACGGAAAAATCAAAAAAGACTAATTACCATTCGGTTTATTGAGGTGCACAGCACCCACGTGCAATGAACCGGTGCTACAGGTGCTCTAGCCCCTGCCCCTTTTCTGTTTGCTGTCCAAAGTGCCCTTTTCATATAGGGACTGTTTTTTTTTTTTTTAATATTTGTAAAAGATAAGTTAGCTCCAACATCAATATTCTCTACAATTTGACAATAATATATGAAATTATAGATTTATAAAATAACGTTTTTCTATGTAAATGCGGGCATCAATCCGTGACGTCATGCATTCAGTGAACCTCCGTGCAGAAAGCGCATGCAGGCGGTTGACAGTGGGAGACAGTGCGAGGAACGGCATGGTGGGTCACACTGAAAGTCTCCTTTCATTTCTTATCTGAACATGCAATATTGTGCAGCTTAGAACACAACAGTAAATGTGTAGGGTTGTTTATCATTTAATGAAGCCGCCTAGGCTATATTTAAACCGTTTGCTCCATCCATTTCATTAACGTGGCAGATTCGGAAACTTTAGTTTGAACGACGGCGTTAATAACATATTCTAGCAGCTTCGAAAACTTAAAGGAACAGTCCACCATATTTCCATAATGAAATATGCTCTTACCTGAATTGAGACGAGCTGCTCCGTACCTGTCCGAGCTTTGCGCGACCTCCCAGTCAGTCAGACGCAGTCAGACGCGCTGTCACTCCTGTTAGCAATGTAGCTAGGCTCAGCATGGCCAATGGTATTTTTTGGGGCTGTAGTTAGATGCGACCAAACTCTTCCGCGTTTTTCCTGTTTACATAGGTTTATATGACCAGTGATATGAAAAAAGTTCAGTTAAAAAAATTGAAACGTAGCGATTTTCTATGCTATGGAAAGTCTGCACTATAATGACAGGCGTACTAACACCTTCTGCGCGCTTCGGCAGCGCATTGATACGGAGCTCAGATATCAATGCGCTGCCGAAGCGCGCAGAAGGTGTTAGTACGCCTGTCATTATAGTGTGGACTTTCCATAGCATAGAAAATCGCTACCTTTCAATTTGTGTAAGTGAACTTGTTTCATATCACTGGTCATATAAACCTATGTAAACAGGAAAAACGCGGAAGAGTTTGGTCACATCTAACTACAGCCCCAAAAAATACCGTTGGCCATGCTGAGCCTAGCTACATTGCTTACAGGAGTGACAGCGCGTCTGACTGCATCTGACTGACTGGGAGGTCGCGCAAAGCTCAGAGAGGTACGGAGCAGCTCGTCTCAATTCAGATAAGAGCATATTTCATTATGGAAGTACGGTGGACTGTTCCTTTAAGGCTGAATGACGACGTCCACAACATATTCTATCAAGACTATTATATTGAGTTAAAACACAGGAAAACGTTTTCTAAATAAGTGAAAGCCTGCATTATGCAAAGATGCCAAGGAAAGAGAGGATAAAGAAGCAGAAAGAGAAGGAGCTGCGGGAGGCAGCAAAAGGCAGTGGATCTCTGTCCATTTGGGTCAGAAAGAAAACTACAGGTCAGACTAATCTTCACTTCAGAATGAACAAGAACTATCTGACATGTCTTGTTACCAAGATCAACTATATTTTCATATTAATGCTTCAATAAATACATACAATAAATAAAATTTGTTCCAAGTGCCCTTTTTTGAATGTTGAGCCCCTGCCCCTCCAAAGGTCTTTGCATGGCCCTGGTGCACAGCAGTACATACATAGTTGCAACTGCGCAGACTGCACAGGTTGCGAGCTCGAGCTTGGTTGCTATGGTTACCCACAACAAGTTTGACAGGCATATCGGGGACAGCTCCTAGTTCAGGACCCCAACACGGCATGATGAAGGGTGCCAAAAGGCAGAAAACGATTGCATCTTTTTTCAAAAAAAAAACGACTGGAAGTAAACTATGCCTTACTTTATCATATCACCTTGCAATTTTTTGATAGTCTGTTCAAAGTAATGTCGTAGTGAAAGTAAAATCGGACGGAGTAGAGATGCCTTTCTGGTAGCCTCCTCCTTTCAGTGGTAGCCTGTAGATACAGTGCTCAGAAGGCAGTTTTAATGTTTAATCTGGCGTTCCCTGCCATAATTTCAGCGAGCATATTGTTTCATAAGGAAACTTTGCGAAGAGTTGTTGACTGACTGCCGCTCACGCAACACACAGGCATAGTTAGAAAGTCAGTATGCACTGGTTTACACTTTACATGCACACATGTAGCCCAGCCTCTCGCTATGGTTAACAGTTGGAACTTAGCGGTTTTAAAACTAGTTTTGCAGTTTTGCAATTTCTGCGCGTGATGATAATGTGTAAACTTTGGATTTCCATAGGCTATGTTAAAATGTTATCATTGTCCTGGCCTGCAGGTAGTTCCTGGTGATGGCAGTGAGGGAGGTGAAATAACATGTATACACACTACTGTTCAAAAGTTTGGGGTCACTCAGACAATTTTGTGTTTTCCATGAAAAGTCACACTTTTATTTACCACCATAAGTTGTAAAATGAATAGAAAATATAGTCAAGACATTTTTCTGGCCATTTTGAGCATTTAATCGACCCCACAAATGTGATGCTCCAGAAACTCAATCTGCTCAAAGGAAGGTCAGTTTTATAGCTTCTCTAAAGAGCTAAACTGTTTTCAGCTGTGCTAACATGATTGTACAAGGGTTTTCTAATCATCCATTAGCCTTCTGAGGCAATGAGCAAACACATTGTACCATTAGGACACTGGAGTGAGAGTTGCTGGAAATGGGCCTCTATACACCTATGGAGATATTGCACCAAAAACCAGACATTTGCAGCTAGAATAGTCATTTACCACATTAGCAATGTATAGAGTGGATTTCTGATTAGTTTAAAGTGATCTTCATTGAAAAGAACAGTGCTTTTCTTTCAAAAATAAGGACATTTCAAAGTGACCCCAAACTTTTGAACGGTAGTGTGTGTGTATATATATATATATATATATATATATATATATATACACACAAAGTGGAATCATTTGCTGACAGCTCAGTCCCCCCCAGTTCAAAAATCCTATCTGCGCCCCTGGAGTGGTGGGCCGGTGGTTCAGCGTGGGCCGGCGGAGAAAAAAAAAAAAAAAACAGTTGCACGCTGGCGTTTAATATGATAAGCAATGTTAACAGTTTCTTTAAGAAACTGTTAACATTGCTTATCATATTAAAGGCCAGCGCGCAACTTTATTTATTTTTTTCTCCGCTGGCCCACCGGGAAAACTCCCGCTACTCCCGATGGCCAGTCCGTGTGTGCCACTAGTGATGTGTACAGTGAGTTTTTCAGTGTATTTTTTTGTCTTGTTTTTCATAAACGTCCTTTCCGTACTCGATTTAGAATGTTACAAAAAAAATTGACACCCTCCCAACCACGTAACATTAGCCTATCTGACCTGAGGGCTGACACGTTTATTACGGATAAACCAAAAGGATTACAACGTTCCCTGGATATAGAACTGGACCGAGAAGATTTCAAAATCTTAACGTGTAAGCAACAACAATAAAACAGAGGTTGTTTTATTCATTTAGGGCTTATTAGGCTACTGTCATTAATTGTGCTTTTCATACAGGCCTATCATTTTTCACTTAAGCAAGGGAATTGTTTGAAGAGTATCCAGTCTAAGCGAAAGTTTAATGTTTTGCAACAGACTAACCTCAAAACACCCCATTTATAGCCCATTCATTACATTAAACTCTATCTAGCTGGCAATTTCACATGCCGTCGTATCTACACGGGATGATTTCCAACAAAATAAGGTTTAATTAACAAGAGGCAGCGTTCCACGGGCTTTCAGCTAACCGGAGTCCAGCGCAGCTCAGCAAGCGTGTCTAAAACATTTGGATATGATTGCGGGCCAATGTGCTATTCTTTGCTTCATTGAGATATATGCAACACAGTGTTATTAAACCGATATGTTTATGAAATAATTCAATGCCCTGTGCATTTCAGTGTTCACTCAGTGTACCCTGCTATCCCCTACTTTATAATTATGAATGGCGCGTCGCGCGTGCTGGGGTTACTTTACGGGGCTGGAAAAAAGTTATCTGTGTCTTACCTGGCTCAGCTGCCCCACTGCCTTCACCACCTGCTGCGTCATCAAATCAAATCAAATCAAGTTTATTTGTATAGCGCTTTTAACAATAAACATTGTCGCAAAGCAGCTTTACAGAATTTGAACGACTTAAAACATGAGCTAATTTTATCCCTAATCTATCCCCATCATCTGAATCTTTTCTAAAATATCTATGCAGTGAGCCCCTGAGGCTCTTGGCTTCTTCATCTCTTTTTCTCTTTTCTTTTCTTTGCTCCTGACTTGCGCATGTTGGCAAACGGGCTCGCACGCTTATTGTCGAAGCGTTATGATGGAATAGTGCCGTATTATTTGGCGCCTTAATCAAAGACCAAACCATTTCTGCATTAGGGGTGGTAGGTGGGTTCTTGAATCTATTTTCGAAGACAATAAAGGCAAAAGAACCAGAAATCATTCATTGAATGCAAATATAGCACATTTTTCTCCCCCAAATCAACACATTTTGAAATGAAACAATGATTAATGGCATCTTCATGAGGGACCAGTTCTGGGCCCCCCCTCATGCCTGGGCCCTGGACAAAATACCTGGTTGTCCCCCCCTGTCGACGGCCCTGAATACAATCAGCATTTGTTACCGGATCAGAGATATTTTGAGCTAATCTTGGTCCAACATTAACAAAAAACATTATTAAAACTATTAGCAACTACATCCATGTTATAATTTTCGATATCTTTGTCATTAAAGTATTTAGGGTAATGTATTTGTCCAGAGCCATCTTTAATAATACTATTTAATATATCCATCTTCATTTAATATTATTTTTGCTATTATCTATTAATTCGCCATAATGATCCTTCCTACATCTCCTTATGATACTCATTAACTTGTTTTTATATTTTTTTAATATTTATTTTCTGCCTCTTTGGCTCTTAATTTAATAAATTCTCTATATAGAGTGTTTGTTTTCTTCTCACAGGCATTTTGTAATCCCTTAGTAATCCAAGGTTGGTCATTATAGTTTTGTATTCTATTGCTTCAGTGGGCAATTCTTATCATATAATAATTTGAATATACTTAAAACGTTATCATATGCTCTATCAATGCTATTCTCTGTATAAACTGATTCCCAGTCTTGCAGTAATAAATCATTATTTAATGCAAACATGGCTTCCTCTGTCCTAACTCTTCTGTACTTACGTTTATGGTCTGTCACATTTCTCTTGCAATCATAGGCGGTTTTAAACGGGGGCCAGGGGGGGCCAGTGCCCCTGTAAAATTGCTCCTGGCCCCTGTTGTGGCCCCTGTGCTGAACAGGTAACAAGATTTATTAATTTTGACGTGCGCTGGCTCGAAGATCGGAACTGACATGACAGAGTGTTCTACACGGACTCCTTAAAGCGCTGCACGCACACTTACCTGCAGCAGAAAGACCCGCAGCAGCGCAAATTGTAAACTTCGGACGTGAGAGATAACAGCTGCAGCCCTGCAAGGACTAGGCTACTGCAAAGAGGCAAAGGTAAGGAAAATTATTCAATTTCGTAACGTCAGTGTTTGCACATATCCGTGTTTTACTGTTGTTGTTCACTACAATAATAAATCCGTTTTATTGCGCTTTCTTAAAAGTGCGTTGCACAGCAATAAGTAGCCTAACTTAATATTTTTGGGAAATGGGTAAAATAACCGACAGTGTTTAACCTTCTTGTAAAACTTTAATGGCCTTTTGATATGTAGAGGCTACATTCCTCTCCGTTTACTTTTTAGTATAGACCTACTGTAGGCTATCATCGTGGAAAGGAGCAAGAAGGACATTAGGTCCTTTTTTGCCCCTGTTGGCAAAAAGCAACAGAGTAAGGAAGATGAAGATTATGAAAGAGGAGAGAGAGCCAGAGGTGGAGAGAGAGCCAGAGGTGGTGGTTGGAGAGGTGGAAAGTGAGGCATCTGAAAGGCAATCTGAGAGTGAGGATGAAGACATTCAGGATCAGATTGAGGGACAGAATGAGGGACAACCCAACGAGTCATTGGGACAACCAGATTCACCATGCATATCAAGTACAGCACCATCAGGTTTGTGATGTTGAACAAATGTATGTGTGTGAGCAGTGTCGACCTACAATTCATATAGCCTACCCTGAAAGTGTGAAGTCTGAATAATAATTAATCTAAAATACAAATAATAGATATAATAATAAATTAATAAATGAATAATGATAAATAAATGTTGTTCTCAGTCGCACTCTCATATTTACTGTATTCATCTTTCTCCAGATATCAGCAAGTGCTTGGACAACACTCCAGTGCAGCCACGTCTGAAGAAAAGGTTCATTGTTTGCAAAAATAGAAATCTTATTTTACAAAAAAGAGAAACATGGTTTTAAGATTTACTGAGCACAATTTATTTTATGTTTAGGCTATTGAGACAGAATGTTTATCTCGTTGTATTTATGCTCAATGTATTTTGTTTTGGTTTTAAATAAACTAAACAAAACATTTTGAACGCTTAAATATTGCCATGTTTTGCCCATATGTGCCCCCCTGAAAAAAACACTGGCCCCACCTCGGCCCCCCTAGTAATTTTGGTCTAGAACCGCCACTGCTTGCAATTACAGTCATAAATTGTAAAAACTGGTAGATGATCACTGATATCATTGATTAATATTCCACTTATAATGTTATCTATGTCACTGGTAAATATATTCTCTATTAAAGTAGCACTATGGTCAGTAATTCTGGTGGGTCTGGTAATTTTTGGGTGGAGACTCATACTGTACATGGTATTAATAAATTCCTCAGTCATACTGTGCTTATTAGGGTTCAACAGATCAATATTAGTATCCCCACAAATGAAGATAACTTTTTTTTTTTATTATCTACTGTAAATGTATTTTCTACCCAGTCCTTAGACGCCTCTATACTAGTTTCTGGCGCTCTATATATACAGCTAATTAATACATTTTTACTTTTTTCAATATTAACTTCAATTGTTAAAAATTCTGATAAGTTAATCACTGTTGCCATGCCATCTATTAACTTATAATTCAGATTACAGTCCACATACACCGCCACTCCTCCTCCACCTTTATTTTTCCTGTTTATAGAATTAAATTCATATCCAGCCAGTTCGAAATCCACTCCTTTCTCCAGGTCAATCCAGGTCTCCGATATGGCAATGATGTTGAATGGATGAGTAAACTGACTTCAGTATTTCTTGATGTGTTTGAAGTTAGTGTCCATGCTTCTGCTGTTGAAGTGTATTATTGATCATTTCCCCACAGCCTGAGTGGACTGATTGTACTGTTCCTCTGTGTAATGGTGGCAATTGTCATTAATGGTTGAGAAAAAGTTATTGTCCGGGTCGATGTGATGGGATGCTCGGCTCTTTTCAGAGAGCCGGCTCTTGTGGCACGGCTCCCAAAGAAGAGCCGGCTCTTTCGGCTCCCAAACGGCTCTTAATTTATTTTTATCTGTAGCCTCATATTTTAGCCTAACATGGCAAATATGAACGCTTTGTGTGTTGATAAACCCTGTTGCATTTAGTGTTTTTATGAGAAGCCTTATAATTGCCTAATTTTGTGTATTTGTTCTGTTACAAAAGCAGGCATTCTTACTTTTGTTTAATATCTTAATCAAACTTTTAATTTTAATTTAACAGAAAAACAAATGAACAAAACACTGCAAACAGATTCACAGAACCAGAACAGAAACAGAACCAAACTCAGTAACCCAACAGTATGTCCTCAGTGCAGGTTGGCATTCAAAAAACTCCAATGCCTCAGCTTGGATGGGCTGATGCGGTTTCTCCTCTCAGTTAGTATCTGCCCTGTTTTTGAGAAGACTCTCTCTGAAGGAACAGATGTTGCCACAATGCACAGTCTCCCCTCCATCACCTTCACCAGGTGTGGGAAGACTGAGGCCTTGGCCTGCCACCAGCTCAGTGGGTCTTCTGCTTGTTGGATGAGGGGCTCCTCAAGATAACATCGCATCTCCGTTATAACATCAGCTGTAGTATTTCTCCTTGCAGCATCTCCTGTAGCTCTTACATCAAAGAGCCTCCACGCAGCAGAAGTTTGTGGCTCCTCCTCCACTTGGCCCTCTAATGGTGGAGCTGGCTGGCTGTTGGGGGTGCATTTTGCTGCTGCGGCAGTTATTCTCTGAAGTGCCTCGTCAACAGCTCTGTTGTCACTGAATGCAAGCTTTTTTAAACCTAGGATCCAGTAATGTGGTTTCTGAAGGCCTCTGCATGCTCTTGCGACAAGGCTTTCGCAGATAGCTTTTCGCAGACAGTTGTAATTTATCGTTGAGCGGGGAGTATAGGCGTGCGCGATGTTATTCACCGCCACAAGGCAAGGGGGCGCGAAGTCGCGAAACCGCTAGGAGTAGTTGGTGGGTGTGGTTAGTGGAGTGTTTATCCTCCGGTTACTGAGCAACAGGTCATTCAACACCAACAACAATGGCAAATGTCCTTATAATGACTAGAACTGGAGTTGTATAGATGTACGTACTTCCTCGATCAACCGCTCTTCGTGCTGCTCCATCTTCGCTCGTGTTTTTAAAAATGGCGGTCGTGAAAACAAACCGAAGCGGAAGTGCATGTACAGCGGATGTAGAGTGGACCAATCAGAGCCCTCGTCTGCAACGCTGTCTGCGAGGCTGTCTGCGGTGGTCACAATTTTTGGGAGGTGCATGCAGAGCATCTGCGAAGGGGTGCGCTTCGTAGACGCCATCTGCGACGCCATCTGCGAGGACTTGGTTGTCGGCATAAATTGGCCCTGAGAGGACAGTGTTGAACTCCATATGCAGCAATTTTCGGTCCATGGCTGAACAAAGAGCCACAACCAATTCCTTTACTTTCTGCACAGTTGCTGTCAGTTGGTGTTGGGCTGTCACCCACTGAAGACCTTTGCAAAGCAGGAGCATTTTGGAGGCTGTGACATAGCTGAAGGAGAGAAAACAGCAACTTTTAAAATTAGGCTTTTTAAAAATTGTGGCATATTGCTTTTTCAATTTATTTTTGTCAATCATATGTGTTGTTTCTGCAGTGTATAATAGTGACTGAATAGTAGTAGAGAAAAAAACAATTGTCCAAGGTACCTGTCTGCACTTATCTCCACAGTCACTTCACAGTCACTGAATACAAACTGTTATGTGATTCATTTTACAAGCTAATCTAACATTACATTCCTCAAGGACAGTTTGCTAGCTAGCAGCCGGTCACTGCACTGTAACCGCACTTGCTAATTGACGTGGTAGCTAAACCTGCTTGCTGTTTTTGTGACCACACCCCCAGAGCGAATATTCATGAGCGAGTTTGTGTGGTGTTTCTCCCAGTGGAAACCTACAGGAACCATTTGTGTACCGCACACAGAGCGGGATTTTTTTTTTTTCTTCAATCAGAAATATTGGTAGGGACATGCCCATACCCAATTCTATGCCTCTCATCTGTACAACAGAGCAACGTGTTATTGTCTTTTCACCATTTAGTGGATCCCCTGGCTGGATAACTGTTGCATGCTGGGAGGCCCCGCCTCTGACAGAGAGCCATGTGAGATGACAGAAAACAGCGCAGTGTTTTATTCAGTCAGTGGGTCAAGCTAATATTCTGGCGACTTCCCTGTGTAGATGTACAGTGCGTAAATGCCAAAATCGCAGTAAAAAAAATTACCGAGTTCATGTTAATTTACCGTATGATAAGTCGGTATATCGAATATCGCGACCGGTCTGCTCTCACCTAGTGAGGGGGAAAGGTATTGCTTGGTGATTGTTGATATATTCTCCAAGTGGATAGAAGTTTTCCGTACAGCAAAAAAGGACTCAGACGCGGTGGCCAAGGCCTATGGGATATAATTCCCCGATGGGGCATTCCAAGGAAGATTTCCAGTGATAATGGCACACCATTTATAAGCCAGGCGTTAAAACAATGGGGTAATTATCTGGGAATAGACTTGAGACAACATTGTGCATACCACCCTGCTAATGGAGGAACGGTAGAATGGGACATTGACTACATTTACATGCACATCCAAATCGAGCTGCTGTCGGTAATCGAGCTGAAGGTCCCAGCAGGGTGCCAGAGAAATCCAATCGTACATGCACACAACTGAAATCGGGCTATTGTGTGAGGTGCATTGTGCACCCGAGCCACAGGTGGCGCAACACGCCCCATCGTGTTGGTACACTTCCGGTTGTCGTCATGAAGAAGAGCTATTCAAGAGTGTAAACAAAATTATCAGTTCCGTGTTCTCCATTGCGCGTTTTTCTCCCGTCCATGAATTTTAATATATTCAACTCCTTAAGCTGAATGAGCATGAACTCTTTCTCCTCATTGCTCCAGAAGTGCACGTTTCTGCTTGCCTGTGGCAGTGGGGGCGTGGTCAAGCGCCAGTCTGTGACAGGAGGGCGGAGCCAGGGAAGGTGAGTGGCAGAATCACTACAATCCTGACGGTAATTAACCTGTGTTTGTGTGTCTTCCCAGTAACCGTGCCCTATTTAAGGAGGCAGAGGGAGAGCAGAGGGGAGAGCTCATCCCGGGACTAGAACACAGCGCGCGCGCGCGTGTGCGTGTGTGTGTGTGTGTGTTTTTCTCTCAAGAATAAAAGTAGGCTGTTAAACTGAAAAGTCTGACAATAAAAAGCCTATTAGTACCAGAAGCTTTGTCCTGCCGTCCTCTGTGCTCCACCCACACTTCAGAGAGCTCTACATCGCCATTTTCTCTTCTTCGTTTGTTCCTCCTGACCTCTTCTGCTGCTCGCTACTACTGTTGTCATGCCGACCGAGGCTGTTGTGTTTCCCGCTTGTGGTCTCGTCACTCGTCACTTCCAGAAGTAGCTCGACAACTAGCTCGATAGGGTTTACATGCACAAAGTAGCTCGGCAGAAATCACATAAACTCGGTTGTGTAGCTCGATTCCGAGAAATCAAGTTCGGTTCAATTTCAGCCGAATTAAGGTGTATACATGGCATTTTGAACTTCGATTTCAGTCGAGCAACGGCAGAAATTCGATTCTCTCTATGTGCATGTAAACGTAGTGATTGAAAAATAAACTGAGCAAATGCTGTGCTGAAACAGGACTAGGGTGGACAAAGGTCCTACCCATAGTATTAATGCAGATGAGAATGAGAGAAAGACCAAAGCATGGTTTGAGCCCCTCTGAGATATTGTTTGGAAGACCCCCAAACACAGGGATGGGTCCCATTACACCAGGATGCCCTGACCTTTCCTTATGTGATGTTGAATTACTGTGGAACCCTCTCTTCTGCTCTGAATAATATTCACAAACGGGTGAGATCAGCCTTACCAGTCCCGGTGCTGGGACCACTGCATGACCTGAAACCTGGTGATGGAGTGGTGATAAAGGACTTCAGAGGGACGAAGTGGAACAAGCCCAGGTGGACGGGACCATCCCAAATGCTGCTCACCACACAGTCAGTTGTAAAAGTGGACAACAGAGCCACGTGGGTACACGCCAGCCACTGCAGAAGAGTACCTGAACCAACAGACAAGCAGCACAAGGAGGCCCTGGTACAGGAAGGAGATTAAGACAGCATTCAAGAAGCCCTCAGGGGGCCTCGTCGCACCGTGAGTGGACACTCTGCTATCAAGAGCCCCTTAGGGGGACCAACAAACACAAACAACGACACATCGACACACACAGCCACATGACAGACTGTGCATTCCAATGCATTCTTCATTCTGTACCTAATTGTGAACCTCATACATGGTATAAGTAGTATTTGCTAGTTTGTCCAGTGACGGAGATTAATGCACGAGATAATGAGATGAGATTACAGGAGCAGTGACTGACACCACAGGTACTCCAGGGGGCAGACTTCTCAGCTGGAAAAATAAGATAAAGAGATCAAACTGTTAACTGGGTTCATGACATATTAACTGATCATTCCAATCACATGGTGATAGCTGAAAGAATCCATTCTGACTACAATTACTCTAGCGTATGATACGTAGCTGATTTAGGGAACAGGACTAAGTGCCTTAGGTGTCGAGACTTCTATAGAAAACACCCAATACCACGTAGTTCATTAACTGACTACTGCCACAGACTGGACAGTAACCAGTAGGTGAACCCTGTATGACAGTATTATAGATTTAATGTTCTCATTTACATGATAAAAGGGGAGTTGTAGAGTAAATTTTAGGCTACATCCACACGGCAACGAGATGTTATTTAAAAATATATCGCGTCCAAATGGGCAACAATCAGTAAAATATCAGGTCCATATGGCAACGCAACGCTTGCTGAAAACGATGCAATACACATGCCACACCTCTAGGGGCGCTGTAAGACGGTCCCTTCGGAGACACCAGAACAATAGAAGAAGTAAGGACGCATGCGCATAAACTATTATGTGCGAGACTTCATATTAGCCACAAAGTCAGGAAAATCTGTTTGTAAAATTACATTATAATGACCAAATACAATGAAAAGTATTTTTCCAGTCTCACCTGTGAAAGGTAATCCCATGTGATCTCGTTTGGACGGTAAACCTGTTGGTACAGTTAAACGCAGCTAATCTTTATTCTCCGCTTTGACCTCTCCAAAATGGCGGCGAGGATGACGTATGATTCTACGCGGAAGGCGGCGTCTTCAATGGTCCGGAATAAATTGAATGATACACGTTGATGGATTTAATTTGTTGTTTCTCACCTGTGAAAGGTAATCCCATATGATCTCGTTTGGACAGTAAACCTGTTGGTACAGTTAAACGCAGCACATGAATCTTTATTCTCCGCTTTGACCTATCCAATATGGCGACGAGGATGACGTATGATTCTACACGGAAGGCAGCGTCTTTAATGGTCTGGAATAAATTGAATGATACACGTTGATGGATTAATTTGCTCTTCTATGCCCTTTTTGAGGAATGTATTGTAGGACTTAAACCCACATCTGAAGAGGTGAGATCGCTCCTTTTTTTTTTCCCTATTTTTGCTGGCGGGATTGACTCTGCCCTAAGGGCGGAGTCTCTCTCTCTCTCACTTTGCACCATTACACAATAAATATTCACAGTGAAAATATTTTGTAAGCGCGTTTCATGAACCAAGTTATAGGATTTGTTGACAACTCGCATCGAGTTCGTTACACTTCTACCCGGCGTGAAGCACTCAGTCATGTGGTTGTGACGTCATCGTAAACAAATCCGTTCTACTCATCCAGACGACTTCACAACGGCAACGTTGCCAGATCTTTCCACTCTGGAACCCGTTCTCAAAAAGATTGCGTTTTGGGCACCCAAAAGGCCGGTGCTGTGTGGACGCCAGGCCTAAACGATAAGCAATTGTATCGGAGTCACCTGAATCCGTTGCTGTGTGGACAGGGCCTTAGTGTCACACTGTTTTGTAATTTTCCTTTTCACTGAGCATTTCCTCTTCAAGGACTAATGACTCAGAACATTCAGCACCGCAACATGTTAATCTTATCATGCTCGTTATGTGCGTAGCAGATGTGCGTACAAACCAGCGATTAGAGAAGATCCAATCAGCTTTCGAGCTGATTACACTCCGGCATGTAATTGCAATAGATGTAATGCAATAGATGTCTCCTTTTTATCTAGTAAAGAGTATATATAGATTTGAGAACAAAGGGACGGTATGAGTGGTGTGCTGAACCCTTATCACCATGTGTCTGTTTCTGCAATAAACCTTCTTTAACTTACAAAAGGACGAGACTGGTGTTGGTGTTTGTCATTTTTCAACGACGTGTTGGAAAGATCTTCAGGAGCAGCATCAGGGCCATTTCTGACTTTAATTTTAGTATAATGTGTTAAATGGATGTGAACAAGAAGTCAGGAAATGAGACGAGAGGAGAAATTTTTTTATTTTTAACTTTGATCAAAAACACTTCCACTGTTGAGGTATTTATAGATTTATTTTTTAGAATGTACTTGCACACCTTTTTCCCTTCTGCTTTTTCATTTTATCTTTGGGCATTTTTTGATCATTTTATTTTTACTGCTTGACCATTTTGCAGTTTATTAGATTATTATGGTTTCAGAATGGGATCAGAAATTTAAACATAATGTAAGTAAACTATGTGCAAATATTACAACAAATTCAATATAAAATGTTTTTAAATTACAGTTACAGAGAATGGATGGATGGATGGTCAGATCAATTAATCACGTCAGAATCCTGTTCATGAGAGAGAGAGAGAGAGAGAGAGATGTGTTCATTGTTCACTTAAACTATCATTGGTAAGATTGTTCAAGTCTATACGCCCTGTAGGAAATACACACACACACTCACACACACACTGTTTCAAATCTCTTCACACTGAATGGCAATTTGCTAACATAGCCAGGCCCCTACTGACACATTACAAAAAAGCGGCTCTCTCTTTAAAGCCACGCCCACTCTCTCTGCCACACAGAACACACACAGAAGCAGGAAGTTCATTTCAGAGAAAACGAAACTCAGCAGAAAGTTCAGTCTTTCTCTCTCAGTACAGGAAAATGGCAGAGGCTGGTATTTCAGTAGATCAGTTATCAGTGGATCAGTTCAGCTGTCCAGTGTGTCTGGATCTCCTGAAGGATCCTGTAGCTATTCACTGTGGACACAGTTTCTGTAAGGTGTGTATTAATGGCTGCTGGGATCAGGAGGATGTGAAGGGCGTCTACAGCTGCCCCCAGTGCAGAGAGACTTTCACCCCAAGGCCTGTTCTGTGCAGGAACAACATGCTGGCTGAAGTGGTGGAGAAACTGAAGAAGACTGAACTCCAAGCTGCTTCTCCTGCTCACTGTTACGCTGGACCTGGAGATGTGGAGTGTGATTCCTGCACTGGGAGAAAATACAAAGCCGTCAAGTCCTGTCTGGTGTGTCTGGCCTCCTATTGTGAAGATCATCTTAAACCTCACTATGAGTCTCCTGCCTTTAAGAAGCACAAGTTAGTTGAAGCCTGTGCAGAGCTCCAAGAGAAGATCTGCTCTGAACACGACAAACTGATCGAAATCTTCTGTCGTACTGACCAAAGCTTCATCTGTTATTTGTGTACAATGGATCAGCACAGAGGCCATGATACCATTGCAGCTAAAGCAGAAAGAAATGAAAAACAGGTGAGAACTGGACATCATTCTTCTTTTCCAAGTCATTTTATACAAATTCTATTTCTAATCTAATTTCTATTCAGTGGATTTAATTGGTTCTCTGACTGTCATTCTCTGTGAAGTAAATTTTTATTTCCAGTCAAACAGTAATATGTAAAGAAATGTGAGATTTCAGACCAGTCAGTCTGCTTTAAACAGCCAACACCCAACAACCTTCTTCCAGCATTTTACAGCTAAAGTGCTCACGTGACTGTGTTAAAGCTCTGTAACTGGATATCATATTTCATAACATTTAATGATCTACAGGTTAAAAAAAATCTTTATCTTTCTGAATGTGAGTGGATTTGTGGTCCATTTCTGAAAACTTCTTTGGGCTGAATGATCCCAATTGTGGAAAGTTCAAATCTCTGCAGAGATTTTGGTCAAAACTCGGCGTTAATGTGAACATTCACTAGATTGATGAAGTTCAATCCCGATGTTCACTGATGGTTCCTTTAATCCGGTGGAATTGGGTGTAGTTTTGAATGTACACACAGCACCTTAAAGAAGTAAACCTGAACAAATAAATAACTCCCATGAATCCAGATGTGCACTGTGCATGTCTCCCCCCTCTAAACTCACTGAGAAATAAAAGGGAACAGTGATGACGCGCACTGCTCTCAGATCAGTCTTCTTCTTCTGTCAGGTTTTATGGCAGTTTACAAGCAAAGTGTTTTACCGCCATCTACTGGACTGAGGTTCAATCAAATGGATGTCTCTCATCTCATCTCATTATCTCTAGCCGCTTTATCCTTCTACAGGGTCGCAGGCAAGCTGGAGCCTATCCCAGCTGACTACGGGTGAAAGGCGGGGTACACCCTGGACAAGTCACCAGGTCATCACAGGGCTGACACATAGACACAGACAACCATTCACACTCACATTCACACCTATGGTCAATTTAGAGTCACCAGTTAACCTAACCTGCATGTCTTTGGACTGTGGGGGAAACCGGAGCACCCGGAGGAAACCCACGCGGACACGGGGAGAACATGCAAACTCCACACAGAAAGGCCCTCGCCGGCCCCGGGGCTCGAACCCAGGACCTTCTTGCTGTGAGGCGACAGCAAGGCGACAGCTTTTGCTTGGTTTTCTTTGTCAACCTTTTTAATAGCTTCGGCATAAGTAACACTCTCTTTCACCTTAACACTTTGCACTTGAATTGCTCTTTTATACATCTCACACCCTTTATAGGCCGCACTGTGTTCATCTCCACAGTTACAGCACTTGATTTTTGTTCCTTCCTCACATTTACCATATTCATGTTTGCCTCCACATCTACCACACCTAGGTTTTGACTTGCACACAGAAGAAATGTGTCCATATCGCTGACATTTAAAGCATCTAATTGGTGGTAATTCCATTTACCTGACTTATCTTCACCTTCCCTTTTATAGTACTCTCACTGTCATTCTCTTCTGAAAACTCCTCCAAATCATTAGTTTCACACTCATCTAGAACTCCTTTCAATCCATGATCGCACCCCAGTCCACCAAACACCAGTTGCAATGAATCTGGCGGCTCTTTCGCATTCCCGGAAGCACTCATCGCGTTTTTCTCAGATCAGTCTGTCTGTGAATCCCATTGAAAGTCACAGCTGCCTTTTGAACAGTTTCACTCCAGAGAATATTGCTGAACTACCTTGATGTTTCTGTCACACAAATAACATTGAAATAACAATCAGTTGACATTTTCACAGAAAACTAAACTTATAATATCATAAGTGGTGCAAACATATGAAGATAGAAGTTACTTCATTTTGGGTGTCTTTTAATTTTAGTTCTAGAGGTGATATTTCTAGTTTTCATTGAAATGTTTTTATTGACTTTTTTTAGTTTGTTTGTTTTTTCTTTTTGGCTATAATTGTGTAGAAGATGATGAAATGTATTTAAAATGTATGTTATTTGTTCTCAGAATGAGCTAAAGGAGGAGCAGATGAAATCCCAGCAGAGGATCCAGGAGAAGCAGAAGGAGGTGCAGGAGCTGAAACAGGCTGTGGACACTATTAAGGTGAGGAGTGAAGAGTAGCTGTGTTTCAATTAACCTGCTTAAAGGAGATACGCAGAACCATGGCCTCATTTTTTGTTCATAAATGCCTTGAGACCCCAAGAATGGCACAGGAATAGTTTTAAGCATTAACAATAAATCTAATATCATAATATTTATGATTAAAATGATTTCATATAGGTAGCGGCCTGAGTGAATGACCTTGACGTCTGTAACATCACTGCAGGAAGGCTATCGGTCCCATCGCCATTTCCGCTATACTAAAACACAGAGGTAACTGCAACTTCCAGCTTCCGTTTTGAGCTAATTTATCGCCATGCCATGTAGATGTGTTGCTGGCCGGTGCAACAACATGACAGAAGGTGGATTTATGTTGCATTCTTGGCCCAAAATGTTCAAACTGCAAAGATTTGGATGCATTTTGCGAGAAGTTCACAGGCACATTGGGCGCCTACGAAGTGGTCTCTCCTCTGCTCTGCACATTTTACTGAAGACTCGTACGAAACCTCTGATCTGTTGAGGAGCGTTGGCTATAAGCCAGTTTTGAAAGAGGGTGCAGTACCAACAATTAAATAAAACTATGAGAAAAGGAAAAATAAAAAGAATTTTTTTTTAAAAAAGGAAAGCAAGTTCAGTGGCGCCAGCTCTCCCACAGTTTGAGCCGAGGGTTGTTGGTAAAACCCAGGATGGAACGGGACGTGACATATTATCGCTCAGGCAGCAACATCCCTGCGGTTGTTTCAAAAACCGGCGATGTCCCATCCCAGGTTTTAGTAATTGCCTGAGCTGAGCAGTAATGGTGGAGTACTCAGTATGGAGAAAATGGAGAATGAATGGAGCAGCACTCTGATTTCTAAACTGGATATTGTTGCCATCTCGCCCTTACGTGGAAGAAGAGAATGAACGGAGAACTGAATGAACAACTAAACGTTAGATTGTTTCAAAACAATCGGCCACAAGATCGGCCTTCAAGAAGCGAGAACACAGACGGGCAAGCTCCGACTCTCATTTGGATACAAAACAACAAAAACAACACGTTTACCTCCATTTAGATTAATACATGTAACTTGTATTGTGTATTTAAGTTACCGGTCTAAGATTTATTTAATTTTCTTCAGAATGTGATTCTCAGTTCATCTGATTATTTAATGAGGCTTTTACGTTTTATCAGTGAAAATAGATGCATGTGGGCGGCACGGTGGTGTAGTGGTTAGCGCTGTCGCCTCACAGCAAGAAGGTCCTGGGTTCGAGCCCCGTGGCTGGCGAGGGCCTTTCTGTGCAGAGTTTGCATATTCTCCCCATGTCCGCGTGGGTTTCCTCCAGGTGCTCCGGTTTCCCCCACAGTCCAAAGACATGCAGGTTAGGTTAACTGGTGACTCTAAATTGACCGTAGGTGTGAATGTGAGTGTGAATGGTTGTCTGTGTCTATGTGTCAGCCCTGTGATGACCTGGCGACTTGTCCAGGGTGTACCTCGCCTTTTGCCCGTAGTCAGCTGGGATAGGCTCCAGCTTGCCCGCGACCCTGTAGAACAGGATAAAGCCGCTAGAGATAATGAGATGAGAATGAATAGATGCATGTACATGTATGTTGCATAAGTTATAACACCTATCCTGTTTTAATGAGTCAACCCACAATCAATGAAGTCAAATCAGTCTTAGTTGAGCAAATCGGTAACGGTATTTCTTACTTTCACCATAAATTATTTATATGACTTTGGTCTATAGCTGTCAAAGGCCTCGGCCTTAAAACCGGTTCCCGCAGTGACATCACGCGCTCAGGGCTGGCTGGCTCAGCGGGGCAGCTCCAATGCCAAATTTGCGGTCGAGTTTAACTCTCAAAAAAATATTTTTTGATTCCTATTTATGCAGCATACAAGAGTCAAGGATGGAGATACTATCCACTCAGAAATGTATTTAAAAATAAAGGTTCTGCATATCTCCTTAAAATAGTGAACTAAAAAAACAAGGAATGAAAACCCGGGGTTTAACAAAAACAACTCAACTATCTCTTGAGAGAGTTTATTTTTACAGAGTATCCCATTAGATCTCCATTTTGTGTGTGTGTGTGTGTGTGTGTGTGTGTGTGTACTAACAGAAGCGTTATCAGTCAGCAGTAGATGACAGTGAGAGGATCTTTACTGAGATGATCAGCTCCATGGAGAAAAAGCGCTCGGAGATGACGGAGCTGATCAGAGCTCAGGAGAAAGCTGAACTGAATCGAGCTGAACGACTCCTGAAGCAACTGGAGCAGGAGATTGCTGATCTTCAGAGGAGAGTCACTGAGCTGGAGCAGCTTTCACACACACACGATCACATCCACTTCCTCCAGGTAACACTCACTGTCTGATCTACAGAGGGCGCTGTTCCTCACAAAGTTTCCTCCTAAAAGCTCATTACAGCAACAATAAATGTTCCTGTCTGAGATCCCAAGTGTGTCTTTGGTCTGATTCAGTCTGAGATTCATTCGTTCCTCTCCTACACTTTTCTCCTTCTCTATTCTGTGTTTCCTCTCTGTAGAGTTTCCTGTCTCTCTGTGTTTCTCCTGGATGTGACGACTCACCCAGTTTAACTGTCAATCAACATCTCTCATTTGATGGAGTGAGGAAATCTCTCTCAGATCTGAAAAAACAAGTCGAGGAAATCTGTGAGGAGGAATTCAATGTAATCCATCCACAAGGTAAACAAACAAACATTTGTTCTGTATGACAGTAAAGAGAGACATAAAATTAATGTAACGGAAATAAAACATAAGCAGGAACAAAACCGCATCAAATCACAAAGCATTAGTATTAAGGCCAATTTATGCTGACAACCCAGTCCTCGCAGAAGGCGTCGCAGATGGCGTCTGCGAAGGGGGGGGTCTTCGCAGACGCCATCTGCGACGCCATCTGCGTCGCAGGGTCGCAGGCGAGCTGGAGCCTATCCCAGCTGACTACGGGCGAAAGGCGGGGTACACCCTGGACAAGTTGCCAGGTCATCACAGGGCTGACACATAGACACAGACAACCATTCACACTCACATTCACACCTACGGTCAATTTAGAGTCACCAGTTAACCTAACCTGCATGTCTTTGACTGTGGGGGAAACCGGAGCACCCGGAGGAAACCCACGTGGACACGGGGAGAACATGCAAACTCCGCACAGAAAGGCCCTCACCGGCCACGGGGCTCGAACCCGGACCTTCTCGCTGTGAGATGACAGCGCTAACCACTACACCACCGTGCTGCCCGCCTCAGAAATTACATGTGCAAATTACAAATAAATTTCCCAGATAAACAGGACCTTAATCACAAATCCACAACCTAATCTTATTGAACTTTACACATAACAAATATGATGAACATTAGATCAGAACCGAGGCCTTAATTCCTCCATAAAATCCATCAGAAAGTAAAAACACACACATTGTCAGAGCTTCAGCTGGGAAAAGTTTTTTGCTTCTCATGATTCTTACATTCAAATGCTGCACAGTGTGATGACATTTTGGCCGATCTCTAAATCGTGTCTGACTGAGAGCAGTGAGGAATCTAATTTTTCATTTTCATGCTTTAAACTGTTTTTGTGTCATTTTTCAGTCTCCATTTTGTCTCTGTGTCTCTACAGCTGCAGCAGTTCACATGATTTTACCCTCAAAACCAAAGAGCAGAGAAGATTTCCTGCAGTGTAGGTGTAACACACACACACACACACACTCTTCAACTCAGAGGAGGACCACCCACATGATGGTCTTTCTTTTGACCTACAACACACAGAATGTGTATCAATAATAGTTTATTTATATCACACACAGAAATCTAATACATACGAAGGATAAAATTCTGCCTAGAAATAACTAATAATCTAATCTCACTCGGCAGAAAAAAATAATGGATTACTGTTATAAAGAAGAAAGCTAGTCGCACAGAGACACAATGATAAAATACAATATTTCAACAAATACAATAAAACAATTAAAAAGAGGGAAAGAATGAAATGACAGTGTGAGGAAAAGAGAAAGGAATGCTGATCTGAAGCGATAATCGTACTTTTGATAGAACGCTTGAAATTGCTGAAGCTAAGACTCTGGAAAGATTCATCAATACTGTACCAGAGAGCAGCAGCTTTGAAGCGAATATTAAACTTGCCATCGTTAGTTCTGGCTGAAGGAACACAAAATGAAGATCTCGAAGCCAGTCAAGTTTTATACTTGTGCCTTGATGCTAAAAGTGTCAAAAAGTTATCAAAGGCAGGCAGCAAATAAACTAGAATGAAATTTAAACATAAAAATCCTGTTTAAGTAATCTATAAAATCAGAGAATTTCATCATCTCCAGCTTTTTAAAAATAGGAGGTGTGTGTTCATTAAAAGAAGCTAAATTAATAATTCTGACAGCTTTCTTCTGGAGTCCAGTTATCGGTCGAAGGGTAGTCTCATAAGTATTACCCCAAACTGTAACACCATATATTAAAGAATAAATAAGAGAGTAGTACAGCTGAGTTAGAATACTTTGAGAAACAGAGTGATGAAGCTCAGCAATAATTCCAAAGCCTCTGGAGATTTTCTTGCTCTACTGGTGGAAGTGTTTCCTCCTGATGAGGTGAGAGTCGAAAACTACTCCAAGATACCTGATGTGGTTCTTCTGTTTAATCGGCTTATAATTAATTTTCAGGAAATGGTTCTGCTCAGTTTCTTTTGGGGTGGATTAAAAAAGAGCAAAATTTGTTTTGTCGACATTCAGAGAGAATTTATTTGCACAAAGCCACGCGATGATATCAGAATTACTTTATTAATCCCCGGAGGGAAATTCAAATTTGCAACCAAGCTCACCAATATTGACTAATTCAGACTTTACCCTGGCTTCTAGAGAATCTAAAGACGAATCTGCCAGGAATAAATTTGAGTCACCTGCAACAAGATGAAAATCAAATATATTGGGGCAGTTCATAAAATCATTTATGTATAAGAGAAATAGAAGGGGTCCACAAAGCGAATCCTGTGGTACTCCACCTGAAATTGGTAAAGAGCTGGATAAAATATTACCGATTGAAACAAACTGATGTCTATTTGATAGATATGAGGCAAACCAATCGTGGACAATCACACGGATGCCATAAGAATATAATTTTTCTTACAAAATATCATGATCTATGGCATCAATGGCTTTACTCAGACAAAGAATGATACCACAGGAAAATTTACCATCTTCAATTGCTCTTTGGATTTTATCAGTGATTTAGTAAAAGTGCATGTTCTGTAGATCTGTTGTCACAGAAACCAAACTGACCAGAATATATTAAATCAAACTTTTCTCGATATGTATTCAGCCTATTTTACATGAGTTTTTCTAATATTTTTGATAAAAATTGACAAAAGAGAAATTGGTCTATGATTAGAAGTTAACAGTTGAGCTCCTGCTTTAAACACGGGTCTGACACGAGCAAGTTTAAAAGAATCAGGAACAGTACCAGAAGTAAAGGAGAAGTGATGTAGGATCTCCACAGGCTTTGAGATTGAGTTTAATATCTTGAACAGGGCTACAGAAATACTAAAGGGGCCACAAGCCTCTCTAGACTTGAGCCGGAGAAAAATGTCTTGAATTTCTTGTGTCCATGTAGGACTAAGAAGAAAGCTGTCGCTTGTCAGAGAAGCAAGAAAATCTGAAAATATTTTGTTGACCTTTGGTATTGCTTGGCTGATACTTTTACCAATGTCTGCAAAATAAACATTGAACTCATTTGCTAGATCCTTTTACCTATAGGAGTCAAATGGTTTAGCTTATTTCTCTACACTTTGTACTGAGCATACAGGCACTGATTTCTCGTCTTGATCGATTTTTCTATACAATTTGATTTTATAATTCATTGTTCTAAGACTGAAGGGAAATCCAAGGTTCAGATTTGAGTTTGATTTCCTTCCTTGACATGGTTTTTCAGAGGAACATGAGCGGTAATAATTTCATCAGAGTTTTCAAGAAAGCTGGAGAATGTCATGAATATCAGGCTCCCCATCGGACTGGCTAGAGCAGTCAATTTGTTGAAAACCATAAATGAATGCATCTTCATTGAACCATATGAAATCTATCCATTATCCATAACTGCTTATCCTGTGCAGGGTCGCAGGCAAGCTGGAGCCTATCCCAGCTGACTATGGGTGAGAGGCAGGGTACACCCTGGACAAATCACCAGGTCATCGCAGGGCTGACACATAGAGACAAACAACCATTCACACTCACATTCACACCTACGGTCAATTTAGAACCAACAATTAGCCTAACCTGCAGGTCTTTGGACGGTGAAGGAAACTCACACAGACACAGGGAGAACATGCAAACTCCACACAGAAAGGCCCCCATTGGCCACTGGGCTTGAACCCAGAACCTTCTTGCTGTGAGGTGATGGTGCTAACCACTACACCACTGTGCCACCTGCCATAGGAACTCTCTTCTCTAAACTTGCTTATTCAATGGGGAGGGTGAATTGAGTCAATAGACAAAAAGTTGGGAAAATGGTTCATTAGGTCATTCTAAAATATTCCCATTATATGTAGCATATTTAAGTCATCCAACCATCTATTATCCTTAACCGCTTATCCTGTGCAGGGTCAGCTGGGATAGGCTCCAGCTTGCCTGCGACCCTGTAGAAGGATAAAGCGGCTAGAGATAATGAGATGAGATCGTCAGTAAACATGGCTGAAACGAATAGGAAGATAAAGTATTGATAAATTCACCTGTAGGTATCCGAGTGTCTGAATTCATCAGATTTAAGTTTAGGTTGCCCACAAAAATACAAAGCTTTGACTCCTCATGGATTTTATCAATTATTATTGAAAGCTTATCCAGAAATGGCTGTAAAGAACTGTTTCGGTGTCTGTATCTCACACCACAAACTGTGTTCTTCCAGCCTTCATTATGGAGCTCAACACAGACTGATTCGTCTTGATCAGAAGAAGTATTAAGGTCATCTCTTAGATTATAACTTCAGGAATTTATGAAGAGTCCAATTTAGAGTGTTGGGAAATGTAAGTAAAAGTTGACAAAACTATCTTTGAGTTGAATGCCAGGTTTCTGAAAGGCAAAGGATCTTCAATAGATGATCTAAAATACTGAGTATGTGTTGAAATTCATCAAATTTAGCTGAGAGGATCCTGTTAATATAGTGAAGGAAAGAGAACAACTTGTCAGATAAACAAGAAGACAGTCATCTATATCCCCTGCACTATATACCAAGTTTCAAGATATTATTTGTCATGTTTTTGAAGTTCTGCTGCAGGAAACTAACCCTACCTCTTTACACTGACCTCAGCAGCCCATGACATAAACCCACCGGACCTTTGGTCCAGGTGAGCTAAAAATTAAAATTTCACGTCTTAGTATCAAAAGGCACATCTACATTTACTTCATCAACACATATACCAACTTTCAAGACCAAACCACTCATAGCTTTCAAGTTTTGCTCTGAAAACCAAACCTACCCTAGAGACTAAGTCTGAAATTGTTTCCATGGAAACATGAAAAATTAAAATTTCTCAAATTTCTTTGTATGAAAAGGCTCATCTACATCACCTTGTTAACATATATACCAAGTTTCAGATCCATATCATGAATAGTTTTGGATATATGCTCCAGAAACGAACATTGCTCAAAGTCAAAATCTATTACTATGTAAAAATTTGAAAAATACTTTTTTCCAAAAATCGAAAATATCAAAAGGCACCAGTTCACATGTTGCTTGATAAGTATACAAAGGTTCATGAAGATATCTTCAGTAGTTTTAAAGATATGGCCCAGAAACGAAAACGTGACCAGACGGACAGGTTGATGGACAGAACCTGTTTCTATATCCTTCTCCAACCTTCGTTTGGCTGTGGGATAATTACGAAGTTCTTGGGAAGAATGAAATTCATGTGGGGAATAGTACCTAGAATTAATATGACGAGTATTCACGTCAGGATTGAAATAATTTAGGTTTGGTGATAATTCTAATCTTCATAATTAATCTCATAATAATTCTAAGCAGGAACAACGTCAGCTTGATTCACGCACAATTATACTGACAAAGTTAAGGTCAAAACAGAAAAAGACACCACGATACAACACTAAAGATTGAAGTATTTTGTGTGTACAGAATGCTGAGGGAAAAGGGAGGAAAAGAAAAAAATGGCTGAATGTGAAAGCTGTTTGGAGTGGTTCCATCAGGAATGTGAAGCGACCCCAGGGCCTGTTTTTCACGATGGGGGGCAACAACTGCAGAATCTAAAGGGGATGAGGTGCAGTGGGTGAAGACGGACCACCAACAGCAAGATTTTGTTCATTAACTTGGTTATTAATGCATAAACAACTTTTGATTTTTCTTTCTTTCGCCTCGACTGTCGTGACATGCGTGGATTAAATGTACATTATCCTCGATGCGTCAAGTTGGAGCTTAATCTTATTTTTATGTAATAAAAAAGGGCTTCATATTTAACAGCAAATGCACTGGACTTGGAAAACTGATCTACATTCCTCACCACAATTTATTAACACATCATTGCCATCTTTTAAACTTGAATGGTCTTCAGAAGTCACAAATCTAAGCTTGAAGGTTGATTTTATAGACATGGTATCTACATTTTAAGCTGGGATTTTATAAAGCTCATGAGCTGACATCGTTACTGCTGAGAATTATGGCGATGACACGATCAATCTCAGAATTCCAGACATGATAAAAGTACAACACTTATTCAGAAGGTCATTAAAGGAACCGCCTCGATCCAAACACAGTGAGGAGAAATCCTGTTCCTCAATAAAAATCAATAAAGGTTCTCTGAAATGTTACTACGGCTACAGAAGGACTCAGAGTCCAACACACACGCACATGTTATCCTCTTCATGTTTATCTAAACCTTTTCCTGTGCAGACACAATTATACTGAGCATAAATTCATACAGAGACTGTGTGTGTGTGTGTGTGTGTGAGAGAGAGAGAAAATAAGAGTACTGAATAACAAAGGTATATAAAAAACTAATGTTTATAAGTTATTTTAAAATGGAAAACTGTGTGAATAATAATGTAAAGTGTCAGAACACTGTTGTGATGTAGGAATTAAAACATGCTGTACATTTCTCTGAACAGTAGGTGTCGCTAGTGAACTCTGTTGAATGAGACTCCGAGTCATGAATCTTTTCGTGAATCACAACCACTGAGCTCTATATAAAACCTGCACCATCTGGCCAAATGCTTCAGTGAGATGACGACTGGACTGAACCCACACTCCACAAGCAGTTAACAAAACTCATCTTGCATAGGCGTGAATTATTTTATTTTCCAATGCATACATCATTCATAATTCTGATTAAAGTTGTATTTGTTTACCACATTAAAAGTTACCCCATTTGCTGAACAGTGCGTGGGCTTAAAAAGAAAAAGCTTCATTCTCACATGTTTTAACAGTATTTATTGGTCACAATTTTGCTAATAGAATCTTTTGTGTCTAAAATGTGACCAATAAATACTGTTAAAACAGAGGGGAATGGGTTCGGAGCCCTCCAGAATTTATATAGAGCCGAGGCCTCTTTCGTCATCGGTCACATGGTTTTGTCTGCCACGCCCCCTTCTACTCCATTCGCGCTTCGGAGCCTCACGACAGACAGGTGTCTCACACACACTTCTTATAAATCCTGTGATTAACATCTAACCTGTGGATATTTTATTGTTTTAGATTTCTGTTATCTGACTCTGGATCCAAACACAGTAAATCCTGACCTCATTCTGTCTGAGAAGAACAGAGCGGTGACACGCAGTAAGACAAAACAGAGATACTCTGATCATCCAGAGAGATTTGACTCCAGGCCTCAGGTGTTGTGTAAGGAGAGTGTGTGTGGACGCTGTTACTGGGAGGTGGAGTGGAGGGGTGCTGTGGAAATATCAGTCTCATATAAAGAGATCAGCAGGAAAGGAGGGAGTAATGAGTGTGTGTTTGGACGCAACAGTCAGTCCTGGAGTCTGGAGTGTTCTTTTTTCTCTGTCTGTTTCCGACACAACATCATTAAGACTGATCTCCGAGGTGCATCATCCTCCAGAATAGGAGTGTATGTGGATCACAGTGCAGGAACTCTGTCCTTCTACAGCGTCTCTGACCCGATGAGGCTCCTCCACAGAGTCCACACCACATTCACTCAGCCTCTATACGCTGGGGTCAGGATTGGTTCTGACTGGGCTTCTGACTCATCTGTGAGGTTTTGTGATCCGATGAAAAAATGAAATGTTGGTAAAAGTTGAAATGTTGAGTAAAATTATAACTGAGGTGTCAGATTGAATTTCTCCCTGAAATACAAAGACACTTTTGTGTGCAGAAACTGTGGCACTAATGAATTATTATTTTCAGAGTGCATCTGTTTTATAGATTAATAAGAAAATAAGTTACATAAATGTCTTAATGCAGAATATAAGATGTGTCTAGAAAAAAATTCAGACTATTTCAAATGTCTGCACTATTATGAGATTTATTACACTGATATGAAAGTTTAGAATGTCTCAAATTCTGTTTTTTCTTCAGCAAAATCTGTTTTTAAAAAATAAAACTTCCTCAAACTACTGCGTCTTTCTGTCCCGCTGCTGGTGGAAACACACCCTACTGTGTGTAAGAACATTTTTAACAATTTTGTGTCTTGAACCATTTTCTGTTCAAAAAAATAATTCTCACTGTATTCAGACCCCTTTAAAAATATTTTAAATCTAAAATATGGAATAAATACAGACTCATTTTGCAGGTTTTGGAATCTATCCATATAAAAATTATTTACAAATCATTGTTTTCAGTTTTAATTTCAATTTCCACATACAATATCACCTTTTTCTGATTTGGGGCTGTTTTTCCTCTCAGATGCCTGATTTAATGTCAGTGATGTGTCTCTCTCCCCATGTTCTAAACTCATTTGTACTAGTTTATTGTACTTTAAAACTAACAGATGATGTAATCAATTAAAACAATGTGTTAATTTTAATTAGCAGGGCATAAAAACTCCCTTTGTTTCTACTTTTTCTATTTCCATTTAAAGGCCAAATGACGACTATTAATCAAACTCAGGTTTATAAAAGATGCTTCATAAACTCAAAATCCAAACACTGTGTCAAAACAAAACTTTATTAAACAGAGATCAGTTTAAATCCCAGAGGGAGCGCTCGCGTCTCTCTCCATCACTACACACTGGGAACTGCACACACTTCAGGCCTCACACACCACACACTGGTTTCCTGTGAGGCCTTCACTAATGTGCAGCTCCACACGTGCGCTAGCGTACGGGGAAAAACCACAAACACCACCGATCCAGTATCGTCAGGATTCTCTGTTCAGACACAAATATACAGTACAAAACAACAAAAAGCAAAATAAAACTACAGTTTCAGATGGAACAGCTGGAAAAGGGCTGATGATCAGGAGAAGGACGCCTGGGATCCAGTCCTGTTCTAAAGGAATGCCATAATTAGGTGTAAATCATGATACGATGATGAGACTTAAGATCGGCCCACGCCTAGTCGAAACCTGAAGAGGTGAATTAAACAACAAGGTGGAAAAGGATGAAGTGATTTCATTATGAACTTTGTATGGATGACTAGAACATTAATTCTTCTTATAAGTCTTCTGTAACTGTTCAGGTATTTATAGATTTGATTTTTAGAATATAGTTCTCACACACACACTCTCTCCCTCTTCCCCTTCTACTGTTTCATTTTATCTTTGGGCATTTTTCTGATCTTTTTATTTTTTACTGCTTGACCATTTTGTAGTTTATTAGATTATTAAGGTTTCAGAATGGGATCAGAAATTTAAACATAATGTAAGTAAACTATGTGCAAACATTACAACAAATTCAATATAAAAGATATTTTTTAATTGTCCAGTCATATGTGACAACAAATAAAATAAATGACAAAAGAAAAGTACACATGGGGGAAAAGTGTAAAGGAATAGCAGTGTTTGGTCAGCTCAATCCCACAGTCCAAAGACATGCAGGTTAGGTTAACTGGTGGCTCTAAACTGACTGGAGGTGTGAATGTGAGTGTGAACGGTTGTGTGTCTCTGTGTGTCGCCCTGTGACGATCTGGTGACTTGTCCAGGGTGAACCCCGCCTCTCACCCATAGTCAGCTGGGATAGGATCCAGCTTACCCACGACCCTGCACAGGCTAAGCAGCTACAGAGAATGGATGGATGGATGGATGGTCAGATCAATTAATCACTTCAGAATCCTGTTCCTAAGAGAGAGAGAGAGAGAGAGATGTGTTCATTGCTCACTGAAAGGAATAGAAAATGTAAAGTAAATACATGCATGGGTTGGTAGCTTGTAATATTGAGAGCCTGTAAGAAAAGTTTCAGGCATGTTTGACCATTTATAAGAAAGTTGTGAGCGTTTTTGTATCGCTGCTCTAATGCCACCAGGAGGCCGCCATGTTGCCTGTTGGAAGGGCGATGCATGACGTCATTTGGGCGCGAAGGAGCAAAGCGAAAGGTCTGCTAAGGTGAGAATGTCGATTTTTTCACTATACATCTGAAATAGTGTATTAATGAGCTGCAACCCTGACTTTTGGACAAACCTGAACTCTTTACCTGTAAAACGAGGCTGAAACTGCGTTATACTACTCGTTAGTACGCTTAGCATGCGCTCGACTCATTCATGAAAAACTTCAAGACGTCCCCAGGCTAGCCGACCGTAATTACCGTGGTAGACAGTCCAACTCCTGCAGCAACGCAGAAAGAGGGTAAACAAGCACTGCTTTACTATACAGGATTCATCTGAACATTACAGCAGGATGCACTTGTACGAGAAAAGGCAGAAATATTGCCAGAAACCCCCGAGCTGCTGGTATGGGATGGATTTATCTGGTAAAATTCATACATGTAAAGGATACAGTATACCTGTAAATAGCACCGAGGACAACGCAAAGTATAAAATACACTTATTTCCAATGTGGTCCTCTTGATGACAGCAGGAAACAATAAAATATAACAGACAATAATAAAATGACAAAATTCTATCAACAATGATGAAAGTCAAACAAAAATATGCTAACTGTAATTATCACAGAGTACAACTAGATTACAGAAATAGCACCAAAATGATTAGAAATTAGTTACACACACAAAACTGGGTTTGGAATTTACTCCATAAAATTTAAGAAACAGGTGAAACAGTTATCACGTGTTTGACGTCACTTACAATCCACGGCCGTACTCGATAAAATGGACCACAGCACCAGCGACATTTCTTCACTGATTTCCTCGAGTACTTCAGACAATGACACGAATAACGATAAGGATCATGATAAACAAGCATTACCGTATCAATTAGTTACACACAAGTGAACAATATTTATAGAGTTGTTTTAGTCAGTCATTACTGAGGCTTTTCTGAGAACACTGAATCAAAGCAAGACACCCAACAAACATCGAGCTGCTTAGCTGCATCAGCAATTATTACGTTTACGCCCAAAGGAACTCAAAATGACATGATGCTTAATAAAAACTTAGGGAAGCCATAAAGTGTTTTCTTACCCTTTGAATTTCTCTTTTGCGGACTACTGACCGTGTTGTCTCATTTGTAAGCTTCAAGTCTTACTCGCTATGCGGAGCTTCCGTGTCTTGCACCCAAATGACGTCAGAATTGCTGGAAACGATCGGGGGAATTTTCTCTCTCTCTCTCTCTCTCTCATTATCTGTAGCCGCTTTATCCTTCTACAGGGTTGCAGGCAAGCTGGAGCCTATCCCAGCTGACTACGGGCGAAAGGCGGGGTACACCCTGGACAAGTCGCCAGGTCATCACAGGGCTGACAGACACAGACAACCATTCACACTCACATTCACACCTACGCTCAATTTAGAGTCACCAGTTAACCTAACCTGCATGTCTTTGGACTGTGGGGGAAACCAGAGCACCCAGAGGAAACCCACGCAGACATGGGGAGAACATGCAAACTCCACACAGAAAGGCCCTCACCGGCCACGGGGCTTGAACCCAGGACCTTCTTGCTGTGAGGCAACAGCGCTAACCACTACACCACCGTGCCGCCATGATATAAACTATCTTCATAATTGTATTTTAAAAATGGATTTTCTTTTCTTTTAAACTACCACTGGCAAGATTGTTCAAGTTTATATGCCCTGCAGGAAACACACACACTGTTTCAAATCTCTTCACACTGAATAGCAATTTGCTAACATAGCCAGGCCACGCCTTCTTCTTCTTCTGTGTTTTTTATTGGCAGCTTGCATAAGACGTGCACTACCACCATCTACAGGGCTGAGGTGTGATCCTTGAGGGAGTTATACTACTGCTTTATCAAACTGATATAAAAAAAAAAAATGGAGAGCAGTGAAAACTTCAGATTCTATTGGCTAATCCTGTTTCCCTCAGGTACCTGACTATGGAGCACTTGCATGTGACGTCACAGCCGATCCAGATTGTGACAGACGCCATCGTGTCGGTCAAACGCCATATTCCGCCTTCTACTTCTACTTCTGCTTTTACTTCTACCTTTTCTTCTGGAAAACCCTACTATATACAATTCTACTACAACGGCTGCGGCTACAAGCTCTCCCTACCTGTGCATGTTTGTTATGTTTTTTGTGTGTATTTTTGCGTGTTGTTCGTCTGTACCGGACTTCAATATCCACTACAACCGTATGGATTTACTGGACATTGGTTTCCAGCAGAAAATGGCGGTTTGTAGCGATTTCCATCGCATGCACAACATTCCGGACGAGAAAAAAAAAAACATTCCGGACGAGATAGTGAGACCAGCGGGGTCTCCGTGGATTGTTATCGGAAGCAAAGCGAAGGAGGCGGCGCCGGGAGCAAAAGCGAGGCTGCAGGCAGAGCCGGCCTGTTGACTAAGCTCAGAAAACAGCCACTCAAATCTCCACTGCTAAGCCTCTACCTCTCCAACGCCAGATCCATGTAAACAAGACGGACGATTTGGAATTACAGCTGGGAATTACCTTATTCTATTCTATAATCGGCTGGTCAGTGCTATACTCAATACTTAAGTGACTTACCCATCCAGTGAGGATCATTTTCTTGTTCACAAGATGCCACATCTGAGTCACTGACAAATCCTGAATTTCTGTAAAGATAACTGTCCAGAGATTTATAGGCACGCAGTGCTTCACCACTGAACAGCGAGGGAAAGTTAATGAGGTAATTATACACGTCTGGGTATTCCGCTGGCAGTTCAAAATCCGGTCGTGAAAACTCCGTCCGGTAAGCCATAAGGGTCACAAATCTGTAGATCGTTTATTTTAGACATATATCTAGTTATCTGTTCATTACAAAAATGAGCCGTGTAGTCCGTCGGTTGAAATTGATCCATTCTGTACACGAGTGCAGCAGTATTCAGCAGTGTTTTTGACCGACAAGATGGCGGTTGTGTACTTTCCGGTCACATGACTGCAAGATCTCTATGGACCCTTTTCACGTGACGTCACGAGAAACGCGGCCGCCATTTTGGACGTGTACTACCAGTAGTTTACCACAGCCAGCATTGAGGAACGGCAGCAAAGAAAGTGTTTATTTTCAGCAAGACTTCCATCATGCCACTATATTGTTGTGCACCTGGATGTAGTAACCATCAACAAACAAGGCAAGGTTTATCATTTTATCGGATCCCGACGGAGAAGATGGATAGCGGCCATTAACAGATTGGCAGCCCTCGGCATACCAGCGCTTGTGTAGTGACCACTTTGTTGGAGGTAAGACGAATAAAATTAGCCAGAAAAGGCATTACATTGCTGTTAACATTCTGTGGCGGCGAGTGTGTAACCAAATAGGTTAAAATAACCCATTGTAACCTCTTTGTTCTTCTGTAGTAGCTATTAGCTAACGACATTAGCTAGCGTGGTGTTCCTTTGCTGTTGGTAGACTGTAGGACAGATCAGAGGCAGTGTCCTACAAACAGCGCTTAATTTGAGGGGGAGCAAGCCGGAGCGCGCTCCGGAACCTCGGCCGTTGGCTCCGGCAGCTATTTACACTGGATCCAGTGATCCGACACCTCTCTTGACTATGTAACAAAAAAAAAAAAAAAACGATTGTCTTTAGTCTTGCCATCCTTCCACTTGCGAGTGGTAAGTGATCTGCGCTGGGATCACACACACAGCGGCTCAGTCCCGAATCGTGGCTCGTGCACTTCACTCGCGCGCTCTGTGAGCTGCGCAGGGCCGGAGTGCGCACCCTCCAGAGGGCACTCGCTGTTCAGGGCGGAGTGATTTGGAGCGCAGGATGCCTGCGGAGCTGAGCGTATCCGTGTATTGGTGTTGCTGTGTGCAGACGAATCGTGTATTGGTGTTGCTGTGTGCACACTAATCGCTTTTAAAAACGTTAATCTGATGATCCGCTGATACGGTCTAATGTAAACATGGGCTAAGTGTTCAAAACAAGAGGAACATGTATTTGTCTCTTAAATCCAGGCCGTTCCCTGTAATCTCTAACAACGGTTGGAGAAAGTAATGGCAAATAGTGAGTGCACAAACCATAGAAGGTAAACTGTACACAGCGCCAGGGCAGTGTGATGGTATGTCTACTTTTAGATTGTGTTAGCTTATCAATGAACACACTCGTCACTCGACGAGTTTCACGTCTTTACGACGGATACTTAAATGTGTGTTAGGTATTATTGTTGCAGTCTAAGCAGTCATTGTAGCAGCTAGATGAGCGAGAACCGAAAGGGTCTGTGCCATAAACCGTTATTTCTGTACGGCGTTGCTAATGTGTCGTTACTGTTGTTATTTCTCCCTCTGCTCGCCCTGTAAATGCCCTACGTCGCTGGATAGCGAAGGTATTTTCTGCATCTCGCTCCTTTTTCTTGTATGTTCTCCGTTTGTCGCCTTCCTCGCATTCAAACCAATTCGAGCCGAAGTCCGCTACATGTCCAAAATGGTGGTCGCGTTTACGAAGGTCACATGACTGAAAAGGGTCTATAGCTGCTGTCTGTCTGTTGGGTGCACTAAGCAAGGTACTCAGTGATATGGGTGTCTTAATTGCCCTTTGCATCTTCTCCCTCTCATTAGAGTACGCTGAACAGTGAACTAAAACATGTCCCACTCCCTCCCTTTCTCCACAATGCATACAGGCTCCTGTCTGGTGCTTTCCCACAATGTGTAACCCACTATTCAGACCTGTATGTCCAATCCTCAGCCTTGTAATCCACACCTCCTCTCTACATTTCAGTTCCCCACTCCATCTAATGCCAACCTTCTTCTGTAAGCTGTACAGATGTCTTCCCCTTTCCTCTTGGTCCCATCGATCCTGCCACAATTTGTTAATGTTTTCCTTAAGTATAATTTTCATTTCTGATCTACTTAAAGGAACTTCAAGTTCTACGTGCTCAGCCCCAGTTGCTTCTTTTGCCAACTTATCTGCTGCCTCATTACCCTGAATTCCTCTATGGGCAGGAACCCAAAAAAACTGCAGAAATGTTTTTTGCTGTGTCATCTTGTATATTATCTGATGTATTTCTTCCAAAAGATCCTGACGGCTTGAAGACCTTCGGCTAAGAATACTAGTCAATGAAGACATTGAGTCTGAACATACTACCGCTTTACTGGGTTTTGTCTCCTCTACCCATTGCAGGGCCAATATTATCGTTATCATTTCAGCTGAAAAAATTGAAAGAAAATCTGATGTCCTTTTTGTAATTTGAACATTAAATTGAGGGACGTGTACTGCCGCACCTGTTTTGCCATCTTGGTCCTTTGAAGCATCGGTATAAATTTGGACTGTGTCATCAAACATTATATCGATATAATGTTGTACAGTCTGATAAACACCTCCAGGTTTAACAATCTCCTTTGCTTCCATGTTGACTTGGGGAAAGCAAAAAAACCAAGGGGGAATGATAGGTCTGGCAGAAGTTTTACATACAGGGATACCACCTAACCCCACCTGATTTGCCTGCTGGTTTCCCTCCCACCCAAAGCTACGTACAGAATGTCCATATTCCCAACAATCTATAAGTACTCTTTTGGTAGGGTGACTGTCGTTGTGTCCCTGAAGGGTTAACCAGTACATACTTGATAACTGAAGCCTTCTGAGATCCAGTGGCATCTCCCCTGATTCCACCTGAAGCGCTGGGATGGATGAGGTCCTGAAGGCACCACAGCATATGTGTAAGGCTTTAGCTTACACTCTGTCCAGTTCTAGAAGAGAAGTCTTAGTTGCTGAATTATACACTATACACCCATAATCAAGGGCCGGTCTGATCAGTGCAGTGTATATTCTTTTTAGGGATGTACTTGTTGCCCCCCAGTCACTTCCTGCTAAACATTTCAATATGTTAATACTCTTCTTACATTTGTCTACTGTTTTCTGTAAATGTACTTTAAAAGAAAGTTTCACATCAAACCATACACCCAAGTACCTTATACTTTCTACCTGCTTAAGTAGCTGCCCATACAATCTAAGATCCATCTTAGGATTGACCCTTTTTTTGGAGAAACAAATGACCTGCGTCTTTTCTACAGACAAATGAAAACCCCACTCATGAGACCATTTCTCCACTTCACTTATAGCAGCTTGCATCCTACTCTTTAGGCTACAGATACTTTTACCCCTCATCCATAGGGCCCCATCGTCAGCATAGAGGGCCCTATCAATTCTAAGGTCTACATCATTAAACACATCATTAATCATAATATTGAACAAAATAGGGCTGCACACACTCCCTTGTGGAGTTCCATTTTCAATATTATATGTACCAGAAAAACTTGCTCCAACTCTCACTTCTATAGTCCTATTATTCAGAAAGTCCTTAATCCAGTTATACATTTTCCCACCAATTCCCATTTTGTTCAGTTTAATTAAAAGGCCCTCTTTCCATAACATATCGTAGGCTTTTTCTATGTCGAAAAAGGTTGCCAAAACCATTTCCTTGTTCACCTGGGCCTTCCTAATTTCGTTCTCTAAAATGACAATTAGATCCATGGTGGTGTGCCCAGTCCTAAAACCGCTCTGATGCGGAGAGAATAGACCTCTCCTTTCAATCTCATACACCAATCTCTTAGTCAACATTCTTTCCATTAATTTGCACAAGTTTGACGTTAGAGCTATTGGCCTATAGCTCCTGACCTCCGTTTTGTCCTTGCCTGGCTTTGGTATAGGGACAATTATAGAATGCTTCCAACAGGAAGGTAGCCGTCCCTGTTCCCACACCTTATTATATAGTTTTAGTATTACACTCTTAGACATATCAGATAGCTGTTCAATTAGTTTATAACATACTCCATCTTTGCCTGGAGAAGTATTTTTTGCACCAATGAGAGCTCTCTTCAGCTCAAATAATGTAAAATCTTTATCAGGTGCGTTATCACTGACTTCCTTCCTGCCCAGTAGTTCTTCATTATCCTGTATCACCTGTTTCCTCCATACTAGTTCATCAGTAGACAGATTGTGGGAGCTATGAACTTTCACAAAGGCTGCTGCAAGCATCTCTGCTTTTTCAGTATTCGTTACTGCTTCAGAATCATTATCTTTAAGTACTGGCAAAGAAAAATCCCTCCTTATTCCTCCCATCTTCCTAATCATGCCCCACACATCCTCAATTTTAGTATCTGACCCAAGGGTGCCGCAAAATTCCCTCCAGTATTTCTTTTTAGTGTCTTTAATAATCCTTCGAGCTTTAGACTGAGCTTGTTTATATGCTATTAGGTCATCAAAGGAGTGATTTAATTTCATCTTCTTAAATGCTTTGTTCCTAGCCTTAACAGCTGCTTTGCAATCATTTGTCCACCAAGGGACCATTTTCCTTTGCCTGACGCCAGTGGATTTACCTATGGTTTCCTCTGCAGTGTCACATATTATAGCCATGATCACGGAGTTCAATTCCTCTACATCATCACCGACATGTGACAGAACCCCCATAAGTTTAACATCTGCGTTCATGCTATATAGTCCCCAATTGGCCTCTCTCATATTCCACCTAGGATGCAAATTGTCCTCCAAATGAACATAGTGCTCTCTTATCTTGACCAAAATAGGGAAGTGATCACTTCCTAAGGAGTTTTTAAGCACTTCCCACTGAGTGGTTCCTGCTACCTGTTCTGATACTATAGTGAGATCTATGGCTGAGTCCACCCCATGCAACACATCAAATCTTGTCCCCCTTCCGTCATTCATGCACACTAACTTACAATCATCCATAAACTCTTCGACTACCCGCCCATTGTCATCTGTTCTATTACTTCCCCATAGTGTGTTGTGAGCATTAAAATCCCCACAAAAAATCAATTTGCTACTTACTTGCCTGCAGATTCTCTCAAGTAGCTCTCTTGTAATCTTTAGACACGGATTGTAAAAATTAACCACTTCAAACTTTGTATCCCCAGCCCACGCTTCAGTCCCAATAACTTCCGCTTCTATATTTAATTTTAAAGGCTTATAACTAAGACCCTGTTGGAGGAACATAGCTACTCCTCCTCCTGGTCCTATACCTCTATCCTTCCGTATAGCTGTGTATCCAAATATTCTGAAGTCCAGTGATGGTTTCAACCAGGTTTCCTGTATGCATATGATGTTTGGTTTATCATGTTGCTTTTCAATAAAATACTTAAATTCTTGGCCATTTGCTATTAAGCTTCTGGCGTTCCACTGCAGTATGGACAGTACCATCACAATCCGCCACCACATGACGGCTGACTTTCATTTACCTTTGCTGTTAGTATTTCATTAATTGCTTCAAAGGACAGATCTTCCATTCCAAGATACTTCTTAGCTGCTCGTATGATGATATAGGTTTTTAGTGTCCTACTTTCTACTGTTGCTGAACAATTAATACATTCCACCACAAATGCAACAAATTTCCGTTTGTCTACAATGAGGGTGTTGTCGTTGACATTGTGTCTCGGAGTTTGAACAAATGTTTGCGGTAGAGGCTGGGAGGCAGAAAGTACTCGGGCGATGGGCTTTGCTTTGCTATTCACTTTCTTAATAGCTTCAGCGTGAGACAATTTCTCCTTTACTCGCACATTCTGTACTTGCACTGCTTTTTTGTGTTCCTCGCACCCTTTATATGCTGCACTATGTTCGCCCCCACAATTACAGCACTTTATTTTTGTACCTTCAGCGCATTTGCCATAATCATGTTCGCCCCCACATTTGGCGCAGCGGGGTTTAGCCTGCATACCGCGGCAATGTGTCCGAATCTTTGGCATTTGTAACACCTCATGGGGGGGGATATATGGTCTAACGCTGTAACTGACATACCCAATTATAATCCTGTCTGGCAATTTATCCTCATCCATCACCAGCATAACAGACAGACTTGCACTTTTAATTCCATTTCTTGTGATAGGTAGACGTTTCACTTTAATAACTCGTGCACCCCTCACACTAGTTTTAATCTCTTCTTCAGACATGTCGGTCGATACTCCTGAAATCACCCCCAAAACTTTTCCTCTCTCTTCCCACACCTGTGGTTTAATCGCTTTCCCCAAGAACATCTTACACTTCATTAAACCTTGTTGCTGGTTTCTATCTCGACAAACAATCATTAGATTACCATCTCTCAAAGGCAAGACTGCAAGAACATTTCCGACCAGTTTGTGAACTTCTTCACTGGCCTTTATGGGATTGACAGTACACGGGGATTGAAATCGAAGTATTACTTTTAATTCAGTTGGTTTACCTTCCTCCCTACCGCTCTCGTCAGATTCAGATGATTGTCCCTTCCTTCTCTTGTTGTGATTGACCGTCTGAAATTCACCTGCTTCAGTGCATCTTTCATTAGCCTGTATCGGGTCAATGCCTTGCTCCATACCATCTATTTCTTCTCCCTCATCCTCGCCTGCCATCCTGCTTCCTCCCGGATCACACCTCAACCCCCCTACAGCTAGTCAAAAAAAACATGCGACAAAAGAAGGCGAAAAAATCCGGAAAACGCTGTGTTCGTTTTCCGAAAACAGCCTCTCCAGGCGGTGGCACGGTGGTGTAGTCGTTAGTGCTGTCGCCTCACAGCAAGAAGGTCCTGGGTTCATATTTAAAATATGAGCTAATTTTATCCCTTATCTATCCCCAATGATGAAGCCTGTGGCGACTAACACCATATATTAAAAAAGAATAAATAAGAGCCGTACAGCTGAGATAGAATACTTTGAGAAACATAATGATGAAGCTCAGCAATGATTCCAAAGCCTCTGGAGATTTTCTTGCTCTACTGGTGGATGTGTTTCCTCCTGATGAGGTGAGAGTCGAAAACTACTCCAAGATACCCGATGTGGCTCTTCTGTTTAATCGGCTTATAATTAATTTTCAGGAAATAGTTCTGCTCAGTTTCTTTCCATAAATTAATGCGTTTTCATTGAGCCTCATGAACTCTCTTCTCTAAACTTGCTTATTCAATGGGGAGGGTGAATTGAGTCAAGAGACAAAACGTTGGGTAAATGGTTAGTTAGGTCATTTATAAAATATTACCATTATATGTAGCATATTTAAGTGAATCAAAAAAATATATTGTCAATAAATGTGGTTGAAAAGAATAGTCAAGTTAATTTGTATAGCACTTTTAACAATAAACATTGTCGCAAAGCAGCTTTACAGAATTTGAATGACTTAAAACATGAGCTAATTTTATCCCTAATCTATTCCCAATGAGCAAGCCTGTGGCGACGGTGGCAAGGAAAAACTCCCTCAGACAACATGAGGAAGAAACCTCGAGAGGAACCAGACTCAAAAGGGAACCCATCCTCATTTGGGCAACAACAGACAACATGACTATAACATTAACAGTCCTAACATAAAGCCAGCTTTGTTGATGCTATAAACCCCCCACCGACGGAAACCCGAGCGCAAAACCATTCACAACAACCGCAGTCCCAAAGTCAGCAAGTCAACTGCAGTCCCCAGCCACAAAAGCACCACTGCAAGAGTCCAGAGCATCCTCCAGGCGTGACCCCCAACTGTCCACATGGGGCCGCCCTCGATGCGATGAGACTCCAACCAGACACAGGGCACCAGGATGGATCAGGCAGGTCCAAGGAGTAGAAGAGGTCAGCATCTCGATCCCAGTACCAACATGTAACTCAGAGGAACAGATTTTTTTTTTTTTTTGGGGGGGGGGGGAGAGAAAAAAAATCTGGCATCTGGAGATGATGGCATCTTTTGTTTCAAGAATGTGTTTCAACATATAAAATGTTGAGTTCCACCTGGTACCACACTCTTGTTTGGGCCTCAGTTCGGGCAACTCTATCTGGCGCTGTGTGGACTTCAGCCTCTCTGCAGCTACTGTGCTTCTGTGGAAAAACTCCACAATAGCCTTTACCTTGTCCACAGTTGTTTTCACCACCTTCAGGGAATCTCTTATCAGGTTTAATGTATGCGCCAGACATGGGTGGTGGGTCCACTGCAGATGTTTTTATGGCTTTGGTGATGTTTGCAGCATTATCACTCACACAGCACACCACTTTGTCCTGTACTTGCTACTCATTTACCACTCTTAATAGCTCCTCTACCAAGTTTTCTGCAGTGTGTCTGTCAGTGAACTCAAAGCAGTCCAGCAGGCAAGATGCCATCTTGTAATTTTCAATAAAGTGGCAAGTGACGGACATGAAAGAGCAGGTGGTTCTAGAGGTCCAGCAGTCAGTTGTCAGGCAAACTGATGGAGCTTTTTTCACCCTGTCTTGCCATAATGCACGTTCTGTGTCATATAGTTCTGGGATCATTGTTAGGGACAGTGTTTTTCTACTGGGTAGAGTGTACGTGGGATTTAAGGCTTTGACAAAACTTTTAAAACCTTTGTCCTCCACAATGGAAAAGGGCTGGAAATCAGTGGCAATCATTTTAGCCAACTCCTCATCAATACTGTGCTGTTTGGCTGGGGTCATCTGCTTTGGTATAAACTGACTTATTTTGCTTTGAGTTGCAGTAGGAGGGGTTATTATACTTGCACAACTAGTAGCTGCTGCAGCAGTTGTTGGTTTGGGACCAGACACACCAGGGTCAGTAGACGTTGAGCCAGCTTGCCCTCTCTCCTCCAACTGCACTGTGGGATGGACAGTTCTGATGTGTCTGTGCAGGTTTGTGGTGGAACCTGCTTTTACTGTTTTCATTTTACAGTGAAGGCACTCTGCTCTACTATTCCCAATATCTTTAAACTGCAGCCAGATGCTGCTTCATTTACGGGTGTCAGTCATATTTACGTGTTTTTGCGACGCATTTGCACTGTCCTCCTCACCGCTGTCTACTGTCTCACTCACTGATGGGGACGGACAGATGCTCCACCTGACTGTCACGTCTGTCCCCCTCTCTGTTTTCACATAATGGTATGATCCTATATCCTCACATGTGATTGGCCACAAGGCCGCCATGCTGCCAATCAAAACAGAGTTCTGCCGTGAGCAGAGCTGAGCCACTGAGAGTGAGAGCTGAGCAGAGAAAGGGGGGGGAAAAGTGGGGAGCCGGCTCTCACTCGATGAGGATCGGCTCTTCTGATTCACTACAAAGCTTTTGCGCATGACACATCACTAGCTGCAATCAATATCCATTCCCTTTGAGTGGAGGAATGCCGACACTTGTTGCTCCACGGAGTTGCTGCCCAGTTCATCAGATTCTCCCTCCCTTGTCACTGCTTTTGCATCTGACCTGGGTTTAATCTGAATCCCAGTGACGATGACGTCCTTCATCCTGGTGTACTGTTCCAGTTCAGCAACTTTACTTTCCAGGTGGGCGAAACGCCGCCGGTCCTTCTCGGCGTTCTGCAGCCTGGGCGACTTCACTTCCGTCACCAGGTCCATGATGGCTTTCTGTTGTTTAATAACAGAAACTTCCTCCGCCAGAAAGTTGAGTGACTTGTTGTCATCGCCTTCCTCAGCTGTAAAGTTCTTTTTTGGAGGCATAATTCGCCAATAAAGCCATCCAATTCGTTAAAATGTTTGGAGAGTCGTTTCCTCGCCTCGCTGCCTTTCTGAAGTTTCCCGCCAGAGGAATTTTACTTGGCAACAGAATGTATCTGAATTCTGATTGGTGGTTGTTATATTATTGCCCTTTTGTCCTCTTCTGGAGAGGAGAGGAGGAGGGGGGAGTGAGTGATTGACAGGGTTCTACAGAGAGAACTCTGATATCAAGAACCCCTTAGGGCAGGGGTGGCCAACCAGTTGGAGACCAAGAGCCACATTTTTTACTGTATTACCGCAAAGAGCCACATCATACACATGGGCACACGAACATCACCCATCTCTTCCTCTCTCTCTCTCTCACACACACACACACACACACACACACACACACCCCTCTGCTCAGCCAGATTAATAGTAAATGTCACACACCAACATATTTACTCCTACAGTACTAAGACCACAGGCTGAGGCCAGTCATTTTTAACAATGAACATTGTGTGCACTTACTATGCATGCTGCTTAGTGGGACTCATGGCATTACCAAAAGAAAGCCACACCATACACATGACCACACATGAACATCGCCCCCCCCCGCTCTCTCTCTCTCTCTCTCTCTCACAGACACACACGCACCTCTGCTCAGCCAGATTAATAGTAAATGTCACACACCAACATGAGAGAAATTTACTCCTTCAGTCAGTACTAATACCACAGGCCAGTCATTTACAGCAATCAATATTGTGTGCACTTACTATGCATGTTGCTTAGTGGGACTTCTGACATTCCTTGCCTTGAACAATCCTCTTCAAATCTGGCTTGTATTCCGTCGTTGCCACTCGAAGCAGTTCTTTCACATGGGTTTCAGTCAGAACAGAACGATGCTTTGACTTCACGTGTTTCATGGTAGAGAACACAGACTCGCAGACGTATGTTGACCCAAACACTGACAGTATCTTAAGCGCAGCCCGTTTCACATTCGGGTATTTTTCCAATGGCACACTTTTCCAAAACTCAATGGTGCTTTCCCTCAAAACAGGTTTCAGTTGGTCTTCCTCACGAAGATCGATCATCTCCAACTCAGCCGCAGCCTCATCTGTGACAAGCGGGGCTTTCAAACAGTCCATCTCCGCATTGAATGGGTCGACGAGGAACGTAATCTGTGGCCTTTTCAGTTGTATATCACGGAACCGGGTTACAAAGCTTTCGTGCAGGTTTTCAATTAGTGTTGCATATCTGGCTCCTTGCTTATTCAGGGAGGCGGGAAGCTTTGAAATGAACTAATGACGACTGACATATAAGGCAGAATGGCTTGCCATTACGTTCAACAAAAAAGTATAAACTCTCCCACTCTGTTAAAAATGTCCTGTTCGTCTTCATATTTTCGTTTTGCTGTGCATTTTTTCATTGCCATTTTGAGAGGCTACTTGACACAAGATACACCTTGCCCAAAAACTTAGCGATTATCTCACGCACATGCGCATTTGACATGACCTGAAAATACCGTAATATACCCAAGCAAAGCGAAGATGCATTTGACGAAAATACCGTACTGAACTCAAGCAAAGCGCACACGCACATTAAAAAAAAAAAACTTTGATATGAACGTAAGAGCCGCATGACACCGGGCAAAGAGCCGCATGCGGCTCGCGAGCCGCGGGTTGGCCACCCCCGCCTTAGGGGGACCAACGAACACGAGCAACGACACATTGACACACACAGCCACATGACAGACTGTGCATTCCAACGCATTCTTCATTCTGTACCTAATTGTGAACCTCCTACATGGTATAAGTAGTATTTGCTAGCTTGTCCAGTGACAGAGATTAATGCACGTATTACAGGAGCAGTGTCTGACACCACAGGTACTCCAGGGGGCAGACTTCTCAGCTGGAAAAATAAGATAAAGAGATCAAACTGTTAACTGGGTTCATGACATTAACTGATCATTCCAATCACATGGTGATAGCTGAAAGAATCCATTCTGACTACACATACACTAGCGTATGATACCTAGCTGATTTAGGGGACAGGACTAAGTGCCTTAGGTGGAGAGACTTGTATAGAAAACACCCAATACCACGTAGTTCATTAACTGACTACTGCCACAGACTGGACAGTAACCAGTAGGTGAACCCTGTATGACAGTAGTATAGATTTAATGTTCTCATTTACATGATAAAAGGGGGAATTGTAGAGTAAATTTTTGTGTCACACTGTTTTGTAATTTTCCTTTTCACTGAGCGTTTCCTCTTCAAGGACTAATGACTCAGAACATTCACCACCGCAAAATGTTAATCTTATCATGCTCGTTATGTGCGTAGCAGATGTGCGTACAAACCAGCGATTAGAGAAGATCCAATCAGCTTTAGAGCTGATCACGCTCCGGCATGTAATTGCAATAGATGTAATTCAATAGATGTCTCCTTTTTATCTAGTAAAGAGTGTATATAGATTTCAGAACAAAGGGACGGTATGAGTGGTGTGCTGAACCCTTATCACCATGTGTCTGTTTCTGCAATAAACCTTCTTTAACTTACAAAAGGACGAGACTGGTGTTGGTGTTTGTCATTTTTCAACGACGTGTTGGAAAGATCTTCAGGAGCAGCATCAGGGTCATTTCTGACTTTAATTTTAGTATAATGTGTTAAATGGATGTGAACAAGAAGTCAGGAAATGAGATGAGAGGAGAAATTTTTTTTTTTTAATTTTGATCAAAAACTCTTCCACTTTTGAGGTATTTATAGATTTATTTTTAGAATGTACTTACACACACTTTTCCCCTTCTGCTTTTTCATTTTATCCTTGGGCATTTTTTGATCATTTTATTTTTTACTGCTTGACCATTCTGTAGTTTATTAGATTATTATGGTTTCAGAATGGGAACAGAAATTTAAACAGAATGTAAGTAAACTATGTGCAAACATTACAACAAATTCAATATAAAAGATGTTTTTAAATTACAGTTACAGAGGATGGACGGATGGATGGATGGTCAGATCAATTAATCACTTCAGAATCCTGTTCATGAGAGAGAGAGAGAGAGCGAGAGAGAGAGAGAGAGAGAGAGAGATGTGATCATTGTTCATTTAAACTATCACTGGTAAGATTGTTCAAGTCTATACGCCCTGTAGGAAATACACACACACACACACACACTGTTTCAAATCCCTTCACACTGAATAGCAATTTGCTAACATAGCCAGGCCCCTACTGACACATTACAAAAAAGGGGCTCTCTCTTTAAAGCCACGCCCACTCTCGCTGCCACACAGAACACACAGAAACAGGAAGTTCATTTCAGAGAAAACGAAACTCAGCAGAGAGTTCGGAGTCTCTCTCTCTCAGTACAGGAAAATGGCAGAGGCTGGTATTTCAGTAGATCAGTTATCAGTGGATCAGTTCAGCTGTCCAGTGTGTCTGGATCTCCTGAAGGATCCTGTAACTATTCACTGTGGACACAGTTTCTGTAAGGTGTGTATTAATGGCTGCTGGGATCAGGAGGATGTGAAGGGCGTCTACAGCTGCCCCCAGTGCAGAGTGACTTTCACTCCAAGGCCTGTTCTGTGCAGGAACAACATGCTGGCTGAAGTGGTGGAGAAACTGAAGAAGACTGAACTCCAAGCTGCTTCTCCTGCTCACTGTTGCGCTGGACCTGGAGATGTGGAGTGTGATTCCTGCACTGGGAGAAAATACAAAGCTGTCAATTCCTGTCTGGTGTGTCTGGCATCCTTTTGTGAAGCTCATCTTAAACCTCACTATCAGTCTCCTGCCTTTAAGAAGCACAAGTTAGTTGAAGCCTGTGCAGAGCTCCAAGAGAAGATCTGCTCTGAACACGACAAACTGATCGAGATCTTCTGTCGTACTGACCAAAGCTTCATCTGTTATATGTGTATGACGGATGAACATAAAGGTCATGATACAGTTTCAGCTAAAACAGAAAGAAATGAAAAACAGGTGAGAACTGGACATCATTCTTCTTTTCCAAGTCATTTTATACAAATTCTATTTCTAATCTAATTTGTATTCAGTGGATTTAATTGGTTTTCTGACTGTCATTCTCTGTGAAGTAAATTTTTATTTCCAGTCAAACAGTAATATGTAAAGAAATGTTAAAGAGGTCAGACCAGTCAATGTGCCTTAAACAGCCAACACCCTCCTTCCAGCATTTTACAGCTAAAGTGCTCATGTGACTGTGTTAAAGCTCTGTAACTGGGTATCATATTTCATAACATTTAATGATCTACAGGTTAAAAAAAAATCTTTATCTTTCTGAATGTGGAAATTGGGTGTGGTTCTCTTCCGGTGGAATTGGGTGTGGTTTTGAATGTACACACAGCACCTTAAAGAAGTAAACCTGACTATGACTCTGGATTTTACTGCTGAACAAATAAATAACTCCCATGAATCCAGATGTGCACTGTGCATGTCTCCCCCCTCTAAATTGGTATAGGAATGGTTTGATTGAACAATTTTGAAAGCTTTATTTCTAGCTTTAATTACTTCCTTACAATCATCTGACCACCAAGGTACCATTCTCTTTTTCCTCATCCCAGAAGATTTGCCAAGAACCTCTTCTGCTGACTCATATTTGTAATGATTGAGTTTAACTCAGGGCGGCACGGTGGTGTAGTGGTTAGCGCTGTCACCTCACAGCAAGAAGGTCCGGGTTCGAGCCCCGTGGCCGGTGAGGGCCTTTCTGTGTGGAGTTTGCATGTTCTCCCCGTGTCCGCGTGGGTTTCCTCCGGGTGCTCCGGTTTTCCCCACAGTCCAAAGACATGCAGGTTAGGTTAACTGGTGACTCTAAATTGACCGTAGGTGTGAATGTGAGTGTGAATGGTTGTCTGTGTCTATGTGTCAGCCCTGTGATGACCTGACGACTTGTCCAGGGTGTACCCCGCCTTTCACCCGTAGTCAGCTGGGATAGGCTCCAGCTTGCCTGCGACCCTGTAGAACAGGATAAAGTGGCTAGAGATAATGAGATGAGACATACCATCTAGCATCTCTCTCAAGATTCTTTTACCAGGGTTATAAAAGTTGATAATTTTAATCTTAGTTTTACCGACCAAAATCTCAACCAGAACTGCTTCAACCTCTTTATCTATATTTAAAGCTCTGTAATTAATCCCCTGCTGAATAAATGTGGCCACTCCACCTCCTGCAGTATCCCTGTCTTTACGCACTGCTATGTATCCATATATTATTAAATCAAGTGATGGTTTTAACCAGGTTTCCTGGATACAGATAATGTTTGGTTTAACAACTTGTTCCTCAATAAAGTGTTTTAGTTCCTGACCATTAGCAATTAAGCTCCTGGCATTCCACTGTAGAATAGATAAAGTCATTATTAACTGCCACATGGTGCTTGACTATCAGATACCCCTAATACCATATTTTGAATGGAATCAACTGACAATTCATGAATCTCTAGATACTTTTCCACTGCTTTTTAAATTATTTTAATTCTATCAATTCTACTTGCTACTTGGGCTGAGCAATTAACCACTTCCACCATAAAAGCAATGAAATTTTTCTTATCCACAATTAAAGTCTCTTCAGTTACTTTACAGCATTTCAGAGTCGTTTGAGTTTGACTCGGGGGGGTAAAACTACAGGAGTCATACTTCCTTTAACCCTTGATTTTGCTTGGTTTTCTTTGTCAACCTTTTTAATAGCTTCGGCATAAGTAACGCTCTCTTTCACCTTAACACTTTGCACTTGAATTGCACTTTTATACATCTCGCACCCTTTATAGGCCGCACTGTGTTCACCTCCACAGTTACAGCACTTGATTTTTGTTCCTTCCTCACATTTACCATATTCATGTTCGCCTCCACATCTAGCACACCTAGGTTTTGACTTGCACACAGAAGAAATGTCCATATCGCTGACATTTAAAGCATCTAATTGGTGGGGGGATGTAAGGCCTCGTCATATAACTTAAATATCCAATCATGATCCGCTCAGGCATCTTAACCTCATCCAACACTAACAAGACAGACAAACGTGGTCCTTTAGTTCCATTCCTAATTACTGGCAAACGCTTGACTTTGTTGATTTTAACTCCTTTAACATTGCTTTTAATATCGTCCTCTAACAAGTCAGTCGATACACCTGATATCACCACCATTACTTTACCTCTTTCTTCCCAGTCTTGGGCTTTAACATGTTTCCCCAGTAAAGTTTTAAGCTTCATTAATTCCATTCTCTGATCTCTATCTTGACAAACAACTAACAGGTTACCATCTTTTAACGTTGTGACAGAGCGAACTTCACCTACTTGCCTATAAATGGCTTCACTGACTTTCAGTGGGTTTAGTATACAAGGGGTTTGAAATCGGATCACAACTTTAACATCAGTCCTCGATCTTTTCGCTTCATCTTGTTTAGCTTTCACCTTTCTTTTCTTCGATGCTCTTTTGAACCAAATTCCATTTACCTGACTTATCTTCACCTTCACTTTTATTTTACTCTCATTGTCATTCTCTTCTGAAAATTCCTCCAAATCATTAGTTTCACACTCATCTAGAACTCCTTTCAATCCATGATCGCACCCCAGTCCACCAAACGCCAGTTGCAATGAATCTGGCGGCTCTTTCGCATTCCCGGAAGCACTCATCGCGTTTTTTCTCAGATCAGTCTGTCTGTGAATCCCATTGAAAGTCACAGCTGCCTTTTGAACAGTTTCACTCCAGAGAATATTGCTGAACTACCTTGATGTTTCTGTCACACAAATAACATTGAAATAACAATCAGTTGACATTTTCACAGAAAACTAAATTGTATCATTAGTGGTGCAAAAACATGAAGATAGAAGTTACTTCATTTTGGGTGTCTTTTAATTTTAGTTAGTTCTAGAGGCGATATTTCTAGTTTTCATTGAAATGTTTTTTGGGGGGGGGGGGTTTGCTATAATTGTGTCAAAGATGATGAAATGTATTTAAAATGTATTTTATTTGGTCTCAGAATGAGCTAAAGGAGGAGCAGATGAAATCCCAGCAGAGGATCCAGGAGAAGCAGAAGGAGGTGCAGGAGCTGAAACAGACTGTGGACACTATTAAGGTGAGGAGTGAAGAGTCGCTGTGTTTCAATTAACCTGCTTAAAGGAGATACGCAGAACCATGGCCTCATTTTTTTGTTCATAAATGCCTTGAGACCCTAAGAATGGCACAGGAATAGTTTTAAGCGTTAACAAAAAATCTATTCATAATATTTATGATTTTAAAATGATTCATATAGGTAGCGGCCTGAGTGAATGACCTTGATGTCTGTAATGTCACAGCAGGGAGGCTATCGGTCCCATCGCCATTTCTGCTATACTAAAACACAGAGGTAACTGCAACTTCCAGCTTCCATTTTGAGCTAATTTACAGTATCACCATGCCACGTAGATGTGTTGCTGGCCGGTGAAGCAACATGACAGAAGGTGGATTTATGTTGCATTCATGGCCCAAGAATGTTCAAACTGCAAAGATTTGGATGCATTTTGCGAGAAGTTCACAGGCACATTGGGCGCCTACGAAGTGGTCTCTCCTCTGCTCTGCACATTTTACTGAAGACTCATACGAAACCTCTGATCTGTTGAGGAGCATTGGCTGTAAGCCAGTTTTGAAAGAGGGTGCAGTACCAACAATTAAATAAAACTACAAGAAAAGGAAAAATTAAATTTTTTTTTTTTTTTAAAAAAAGGAAAGTAAGTTCAGTGGCACCAGCTCTCCCACAGTTTGAGCCGAGGGTTGTTGGTAAAACCCAGGATGGAACGGGACGTGACATATTATCGCTCAGGCAGTGACCTCCCCGTGGTTGTTGCTAAAACTGGCGATGTCCCGTCCCGGGTTTTAGTAATTGCCTGAGCCGAGCAGTAATGGTGGAGTACTCAGTCTGGAGAAAATGGAGAATGAGTGGAGCAGCTGTCTGATTTCTAAACTGGATATTGTTGCCATCTCGCCCTTACGTGGAAGAAGCGACTGAACGGAGAACTGAATGAACAACTGAACATCAGATTGTTTCAAAACAATCGGCCACAAGATCGGCCTTCAAGAAGCGAGAATTCAGACGGGTAAGCTCCGACTCTCATTTGGATACAAAACAATGAAAACATGTTTACCTGCATTTAGATTAATACATGTAACTTCTATTGTGTATTTAAGTTACTGGTATAAGATTTATTTAATTTGTTTCAGAATGTGATTCTCAGTTCATCTGATTATTAAATGAGCCTTTTATGTTTTATCAGTGAAAATGCATGCATGTACATGTATGTTGCATAAGTTATAACACCCATCCTGTTTTAATGAGAGTCAACCCACAATCAGTGAAGTCAAATCAGTCTTAGTTGAGCAAGTCGGTAACGGTATTTCTTACTCATCTCATCTCATTATCTCTAGCCGCTTTATCCTTCTACAGGGTCGCAGGCAAGCTGGAGCCTATCCCAGCTGACTACAGGCGAAAGGCGGGGTACACCCTGGACAAGTCGCCAGGTCATCACAGGGCTGACACATAGACACAGACAACCATTCACACTCACATTCACACCTACGGTCAATTTAGAGTCACCAGTTAACCTAACCTGCATGTCTTTGGACTGTGGGGGAAACCGGAGCACCCGGAGGAAACCCACGCGGACACGGGGAGAACATGCAAACTCCGCACAGAAAGGCCCTCGCCGGCCCCGGGGCTCGAACCCAGGACCTTCTTGCTGTGAGGCAACAGCGCTAACCACTACACCACCATGCCGCCCCGGTATTTCTTACTTTCACCATAAATTTTTATTTATATGACTTTGGTCTATAGCTGTCAAAGGCCTCGGCCTTAAAACCGGTTCCCGCAGTGACGTCACGCGCTCAGGGCTGGCTGGCTCAGCGGGGCAGCTCCAATGCCAAATTTGCGGTCGAGTTTAACTCTCAAAAAAATATTATGTGATTCCCATTTATGCAGCATACAAGAGTCAAGGATGGAGATACTATCCACTCAGAAATGTATTTAAAAATAAAGGTTCTGCCTATCTCCTTAAAATAATGAACTAGAAAAACAAGGAATGAAAACCCGGGGTTTAACAAAAACAACTCAAATATCTCGAGCGTTTATTTTTACAGAGTATCCCATTAGACCTCCATTTTGTGTGTGTGTGTGTGTGTGTGTGTGTACTAACAGAAGCGTTCACAGGCAGCAGTAGATGACAGTGAGAGGATCTTTACTGAGATGATCAGCTCCATGGAGAAAAAGCGTTCGGAGGTGACGGAGCTGATCAGAGCTCAGGAGAAAGCTGAACTGAGTCAAGCTGAACGACTCCTGAAGCAACTGGAGCAGGAGATTGCTGATCTTCAGAGGAGAGTCACTGAGCTGGAGCAGCTTTCTCACACACACGATCACATCCACTTCCTCCAGGTAACACTCACTGTCTGATCTACAGAGGGCGCTGTTCCTCACAAAGTTTCCTCCTAAAAGCTCATTACAGCAACAATAAATGTTCCTGTCTGAGATCCCAAGTGTGTCTTTGGTCTGATTCAGTCTGAGATTCATTCGTTCCTCTCCTACACTTTTCTCCTTCTCTATTCTGTGTTTCCTCTCTGTAGAGTTTCCCGTCTCTCTGTGTGTCTCCTGGATGTGACAACTCACCCAGCTTCACTGTCAATCAACATCTCTCAGTTGATGGAGTGAGGAAATCTCTCTCAGATCTGAAAAAACGAGTCGAGAAAATCTGTGAGGAGGAATTCAGCGTAATCCATCCACAAGGTAAACAAACAAACATTTGTTCTGTATCACAGTAAAGAGAGCCATAAAATTAATGTAACAGAAATAAAATGTAAGCAGGAACAAAACTGCATCAAATCACAAAGCATTAGTATTAGCCTCAGAAATTCATCTCATCTCATCTCATTATCTCTAGCTGCTTTATCCTGTTCTACAGGGTCGCAGGCAAGCTGGAGCCTATCCCAGCTGACTACGGGCGAAAGGCGGGGTACACCCTGGACAAGTCGCCAGGTCATCACAGGGCTGACACATAGACACAGACAACCATTCACATTCACACCTACGCTCAATTTAGTCACCAGTTAACCTAACCTGCATGTCTTTGGACTGTGGGGGAAACCGGAGCACCCGGAGGAAACCCACGCGGACACGGGGAGAACATGCAAACTCCACACAGCAAGGCCCTCGCCGGCCACAGGGCTCGAACCCGGACCTTCTCGCTGTGAGGCGACAGCGCTAACCACTACACCACCGTGCCGCCTGCCTCAGAAATTACGTGAAAATTACAAATAAATTTCCCAGATAAACAGGACCTTAATCACAAATCCACAAACTAATCTTATTGAACTTTACACATAACAAATATGATTAACGTTAGATTAGAACCGAGGCCTTAATTCCTCCATAAAATCCATCAGAAAGTAAAAACACACACATTGTCAGAGCTTCAGCTGGGAAGAGTTTTTTGCTTCTCATGATTCTTACATTCAAATGCTGAACAGTGTGATGACATTTTGGCCGATCTCTAAATCATGTCTGACTGAGATCAGTGAGGAATCTAATTTGACCTGCGCATCAACGCCAGCAAGACAAAGGAGGTGGTGATCGATTTCAGAAGGATGGTTTCCCAAATTGCATTAGTGAACATCCAGGGTTTGGACATCGAGATCATGGAGGAGTACAAATACTTGGGTGTTCACCTCAACAACAAACTGGACTGGACTAACAACACAGATGTCCTGTACAAGAAGGGCCAAAGTCGTCTCCACCTCTTGAGAAGACTGAGGTCTTTTGGTGTGTGCAGGACACTGCTCAGGACTTTTTATGACTCTGTGGTAGCATCAGCAATTTTCTACGCTGTGGTCTGCTGGGGCTGTGGAAGTTCAGAGAGGGACAGGAAGAAACTTAATAAACTGGTCAGAAGGGCTGGCTCAGTCCTTGGACTGTCCTCTGGACTCCACTGAGGTGGTGGGTGAGAGGAGGATGTTAGCCAAGCTGACCTCAATCATGGATAACCCCTCTCACCCCCTACATGAGGCTGTGGGGGCTTTAAGCAGCTCTTTTAGTAGTAGACTGCTATACCCATGGTGTAAGAAGGAGAGATACCGCAGGTCATTCATACCTGCTGCTGTCAGACTGTATAACACCCACAACTTGTAACGTAGCACCAGTAACCTGTTTGTCATTTAATTTGCACTACTTCACCACTACTACCTCTGCCATCTCTCATCGATGCAATTATTATGTGCAATAATATAGGCCCTAAACTATTTTTATGCATACTTATATATATTACATGTGTGTGTGTGTGTGTGATATATATATATATATATATATCACACACACACACACAGAGTCTACCTGTAATGTGCAATAAGGCAATTTTTCTATACTTTTTCACGGTAGATAATGCAAATAGCTTTCTGTATTTAATCCTTTGTTTGTCTAATTTTTATTTCAGTTTTATTTGTTATCTGTTTGACATTGTCTTGCTACTGTAACACGTGAATTTCCCCCATGTGGGATGAATAAAGTGAATCTAATCTAATTTTTCATTTTCATGCTTTAAACTGTTTTCGTGTCATTTTTCAGTCTCCATTTTGTCTCTGTGTCTCTACAGCTGCAGCAGTTCACATGATTTTACCCTCAAAACCAAAGAGCAGAGAAGATTTCCTGCAGTGTAGGTGTAAAACACACACACACACACTTCAACTCAGAGGAGGACCGCCCACATGATGGTCTTTCTTTCTTTCGACCTACAACACACAGAATGTGTATCAATAATAATTTATTTATATCACACACAGAAATCTAATACATACGAAGGATAAAATTCTGCCTAGAAATAACTAGTAATCTAATCTCACGAGGCAGAAAAAAATAATGGATTACTGTTATAAAGAAGAAAGCTAGTCGCACAGAGGCACAATGATAAAATACAATATTTCAACAAATACAAAAAAACAATAAAAAAGAGGGAAAAATGAAATGACAGTGTGAGGAAAAGAGAAAGGAATGCTGATCTGAAGCGATAATCGTACTTTTGATAGAACGCTTGAAATTGCTGAAGCTAAGACTCTGGAAAGATTCATCAATACTGTTCCAGAGAGCAGCAGCTTTGAAGCGAATATTAAACTTGCCATCGTTAGTTCTGGCTGAAGGAACACAAAATGAAGATCTCGAAGCCAGTCAAGTTTTATACTTGTGCCTTGATGCTAAAAGTGTCAAAAAGTTATCAAAGGCAGGCACCAAATAAACTAGAATGAAATTTAAACATAAAAATACTGTTTAAGTAATCTATAAAATCAGAGAATTTCATCATCTCCAGCTTTTTAAAAATAGGAGGTGTGTGTTCATTAAAAGAAGCTAAATTAATAATTCTGACAGCTTTCTTCTGGAGTCCGGTTATCGGTCGAAGGGTAGCCTCATAAGTATTACCCCAAACTGTAACACCGTATATTAAAAAAGAATAAATAAGAGAGTAGTACAGCTGAGTTAGAATACTTTGAGAAACATAGTGATGAAGCTCAGCAATAATTCCAAAGCCTCTGGAGATTTTCTTGCTCTACTGGTGGATGTGTTTCCTCCTGATGAGGTGAGAGTCGAAAACTACTCCAAGATACCTGATGTGGTTCTTCTGTTTAATCGGCTTATAATTAATTTTCAGGAAATGGTTCTGCTCAGTTTCTTTTGGGGTGGATTAAAAAAGAACAAAATTTGTTTTGTCGACATTCAGAGAGAATTTATTTGCACAAAGCCATGCAATGATATCAGAATTACTTTATTAATCCCCGGAGGGAAATTCAAATTTGCAACCAAGCTCCCGAATATTGACCAATTCAGAATTTACCCTGGCTTCTAGAGAATCTAAAGATGAATCTGCCAGGAATAAATTTGAGTCACCTGCAAAAAGATGAAAATCAAATATATTGGAGCAGTTCATAAAATCATTTATGTATAAGAGAAATAGAAGGGGGCCACGAAGCGAATCCTGTGGTACTCCACATGAAATTGGTAAAGAGCTGGATGAAATATTACCAATTGAAACAAACTGATGTCTATTTGATAGATATGAGGCAAACCAATCATGGACAATCCCACGGATGCCATAAGAATATAACTTTGCTTACAAAATATCATGATCTATGGCATCAATGGCTTTACTCAGGCAAAGAATGATACCACAGGAAAATTTGCCATCTTCAATTGCTCTTTGGATTTTATCAGTGATTTAGTAAAAGTGCATTTTCTGTAGATCTGTTGTCACTGAAACCAAACTGACCAGAATATATTAAATCAAACTTCTCTCGATATGTATTCAGCCTATTTTACATGAGTTTTTCTAATATTTTTGATAAAAATTGACAAAAGAGAAATTGGTCTATGATTAGAAGTTAACGGTTGAGCTCCTGCTATAAACACGGGTCTGACACGAGCAAGTTTAAAAGAATCAGGAACAGTACCAGAAGTAAAGGAGAAGTGATGTAGGATCTCCACAGGCTTTGAGATTGAGTTTAATATCTTGAACAGGGCTACAGAAATACTAAAGGGGCCACAAGCCTCTCTGGACTTGAACCGGAGAAAAATGTCTTGAATTTCTTGTGTCCATGTAGGACTAAGAAGAAAGCTGTCGCTTGTCAAAGAAGCAAGAAAATCTGAAAATATTTTGTTGACCTTTGGTATTGCTTGGCTGATACTTTTACCAATGTCTGCAAAATAAACATTGAACTCATTTGCTAGATCCTTTTACCTATAGGAGTCAAATGGTTTAGCTTATTTCTCTACACTTTGTACTGAGCATACAGGCACTGATTTCTCGTCTTGATCGATTTTTCTATCCAATTTGATTTTATAATTCATTGTTCTAAGACTGAAGGGAAATCCAAGGTTCAGATTTGAGTTTGATTTCCTTCCTTGACATGGTTTTTCAGAGGAACATGAGCGGTAATAATTTCATCAGAGTTTTCAAGAAAGCTGGAGAATGTCATGAATATCAGGCTCACCATCGGACTGGCTAGAGCAGTCAATTTGTTGAAAACCATAAATAAATGCATCGTCATTGAACCATATGAAATCTATCCATTATCCATAACCACTTATCTGGTGCAGGGTCGCAGGCAAGCTGGAGCCTATCCCAGCTGACTATGGGCGAGAGGCGGGGTACACCCTGGACAAATCACCAGGTCATCGCAGGGCTGACACATAGAGACAAACAACCATTCACACTCACATTCTCACCTACAGTCAATTTAGAACCAACAATTAGCCTAACCTGCAAGTCTTTGGACGGTGAAGGAAACCCACACAGACACAGGGAGAACATGCAAACTCCACACAGAAAGGCCCCCATTGGCCACTGGGCTTGAACCCAGAACCTTCTTGCTGTGAGGTGATAGTGCTAACCACTACACCACTGTGCCACCTGCCGTAGGAACTCTCTGCTCTAAACTTGCTTATTCAATGGGGAGGGTGAATTGAGTCAAAAGACAAAAAGTTGGGAAAATAGTTAGTTAGGTCATTATAAAATATTCGCACTATATGTAGCATATTTAAGTCATCTGACCATCCATTATCCTTAACCGCTTATCCTGTGCAGGGTCAGCTGGGATAGGCTCCAGCTTGCCTGTGACCCTGCACAGGATATTTAAGTGAATTAAAAAAATATATTGTCAATAAACATGGCTGAAACGAATAGGAAGATAAAGTATTGATAAATTCACCTGTAGGTATCTGGGTGTCTGAATTCATCAGATTTAAGTTTAGGTTGCCCACAAAAATATAAAGCTTTGACTCCTCATGGATTTTATCAATTATTATTGAAAGCTTATCCAGAAATGACTGAATAGAACTGTTTCGGTGTCTGTATCTCACACCACAAACCATGTTCTTACTGCCTTCATTATGGAGCTCAACACAGACTGATTCGTCTTGATCAGAAGAACTATTAAGGTTATCTCTTAGATTATAACTTCAGGAATTTATGAAGAGTCCAATTTAGAGTGTTGGGAAATGTAATTAAAGCCAGGTAAGTAAAAATTGACAAAACTATCTTTGAGTTGAATGCCAGGTTTCTGAAAGGCAACGGATCTTCAATAGATGATCTAAAGTACTATGTGTTGAAATTCATCAAATTTAGGTGAGAGGCTCCTGATAATATAGTGAAGGAAAGAGAACAACTTGTCAAATAAACAAGAAGATAGTCATCTATATCCCCCGCACTATCTACCAAGTTTCAAGATATTATTTGTCATGTTTTTTCAAGTTCTGCCGCCGGAAACTAACCCTACCTCTTTACACTGACCTCAGCAGCCATTGGCATAAACCTACGGGACCTTTGGTCCAGGTGAGCTAAAAATTAAAATTTCACATCTTAGTATCAAAAGGCACATACATAATACTTCATCAACACATATACTGACTTTGAAGACCAAACCACTCATAGTTTTCAAGTTCTGCTCTGAAAACCAAACCTACCCTAGAGACTAAGTCTGAAATTGTTTCCATGGAAACATGAAAAATTTAAAATTTTCAAATTTCTTAGTATGAAAAGGCACATCTCCATCACCTTAACATGTATACCAAGTTTCAAATCCGTATCATGAATAGTTTGGGATATATGCTCCGGAAACGAACATTGCTCAAAGTCAAAATCTATTACTATGTAAAAATTTGAAAAATGCTTTTTTCCAAAAATTGAAAATAGGAAAAGGCACCAGTTCACATGTTGCTTGATATGTATACAAAGGTTCATGAAGATGTCTTCAGTAGTTTTAAAGATATGGCCCAGAAGCGAAAATGTGACCAGACGGACGGATGGATGGACAGAACCTGTTTCTATATCCTTCTTCCACCTTCATTTGGGTGGGGAATAATTACGAAGTTCTTGAGAAGAATGAAATTCGTGTGGGGAATAGTACCTAGAATTAATATGACGAGTATTCACGTCAGGATTGAAATCATTTAGGTTTGGTGATAATTCTAATCATCATAATTAATCTCATAATAATTCTAAGCAGGAACAACGTCAGCTTGATTTATGCACAATTATACTGACAAAGTTAAGGTCAAAACAGAAAAAGACGCCACGATACAACACTAAAGATTGAAGTATTTTGTGTGTACAGAATGCTGAGGGAAAAGGGAGGAAAAGAAAAAAAATGGCTGAATGTGAAAGCTGTTTGGAGTGGTTCCATCAGGAATGTGAAGCGACCCCAGGGCCTGTTTTTCACGATGGGGGGCAGCAACTGCAGAATCTAAAGGGGATGAGGTGCAGTGGGTGAAGACGGACCACCAAAAGCAAGATTTTGTTCATTAACTTGGTTATTAATGCATAAACAACATTTCATTTTTTTTCTTTTTCGCCTTGACTGTCGTGACATGCGTGGATTAAATGTACATTATCCTCGATGCGTCAAGTTGGAGCTTAATCTTATTTTTATGTAATAAAAAAGGGCTTCATATTTAACAACAAATGCACTGGACTTGGAAAACTGATCTACATTCCTCGCCACAGTTTATTAACACATCAGCACCATCTTTTAAACTTGAAGGTCTTCAGAAGTCACAAATCTAAACTTGAAGGTTGATTTTATAGACATGGTATCTACATTTTAAGCTGGGATTTTATAAAGCTCATGAGCGGACATCGTTACTGCTGAGAATTATGGCGATGACATGATCAATCTCAGAATTCCAGACATGATAAACAAAAGTACAACACTTATTCAGAAGGTCATTAAAGGAACCGCCTCGATCCAAACACAGTGAGGAGAAATCCTGTTCCTCAATAAAAATCAATAAAGGTTCTCTGAAATGTTACTACGGCTACAGAAGGACTCTGAATCCAACACACACACGTTATCCTCTTCATGTTTATCTAAACCTTTTCCTGTGCAGACACAATTATACTGAGCATAAATTCATACAGAGACTCTGTGTGTGTGTGTGTGTGAGAGAGAGAGAGAGAGAGAGAGAGAAAATAAGAGTACTGAATAACAAAGGTATATAAAAACTAATGTTTATAAGTTATTTTAAAATGGAAAACTGTGTGAATAATAATGTAAAGCGTCAGAACACTGTTGTGATGTAGGAATTAAAACATGCTGTACATTTCTCTGAACAGTAGGTTTCGCTAGTGAACTCTGTTGAATGAGACTCCGAGTCATGAATCTTTTCGTGAATCACAACCACTGAGCTCTATATAAAACCTGGAGGGCTCCGAACCCATTCCCCTCTGTAGGGACGAGTGAAGCCATCTGGACACCATCTTACCACTCACATCGTGTGGATTTGGTTTGTGTGTTAAACCGTCGTCTCATCTCATCTCATTATCTGTAGCCGCTTTATCCTGTTCTACAGGGTCTTGGGCAAGCTGGAGCCTATCCCAGCTGACTACGGGCGAAAGGCGGGGTACACCCTGGACAAGTCGCCAGGTCATCACAGGGCTGACACATAGACACAGACAACCATTCACACTCACATTCACACCTACGGTCAATTCAGAGTCACCAGTTAACCTAACCTGCATGTCTTTGGACTGTGGGGGAAACCGGAGCACCCGGAGGAAACCCACGCGGCCACAGGGAGAACATGCAAACTCCACACAGAAAGGCCCTCGCCGGCCACGGGGCTCGAACCCGGATCTTCTTGCTGTGAGGCAACAGCACTAACCACTACACCACCGTGCCGTCATGAGAGATGATGATGATGATGATGATGATAATAATAATAATAACACAAAAGGCTGTACAATACTTCCTTTCTATTTAGGACAGCTGTTGAAACAGGATTATTTTCTCATGTTATTTGCCATTTTCACTTCATTCTCACAGTCATGTCTTAACAGTATTTATTCATCACATAATTCACTGTGGGCGGCACGGTGGTGTAGTGGTTAGCGCTGTCGCCTCACAGCAAGAAGGTCCTGGGTTCGAGCCCCGGGGCCGGCGAAGGCCTTTCTGTGCGGAGTTTGCATGTTCTCCCCGTGTCCGCGTGGGTTTCCTCCGGGTGCTCCGGTTTCCCCCACAGTCCAAAGACATGCAGGTTAGGTTAACTGGTGACTCTAAATTGAGCGTAGGTGTGAATGTGAGTGTGAATGGTTGTCTGTGTCTATGTGTCAGCCCTGTGATGACCTGGCGACTTGTCCAGGGTGTACCCCGCCTTTCGCCCGTAGTCAGCTGGGATAGGCTCCAGCTTGCCTGCGACCCTGTAGAAGGATAAAGCGGCTAGAGATAATGAGATGAGATGAGATGAGATAATTCTTCATTTGACACAAACGATTCAATTTTGATGCTTTTTCTTTTTAAGACGACACGGTGTTTAGCAAATGGGGTAACTTTTAACGTGGTAAACAAATGTAATAAGAAATACAGCGTCTGACAGTATGGATGCCGGATGCACCGTCTGGCCAAATGCTCAGTGAGATGACGACTGGACTGAACCCACACTCCACAAGCAGTTCACAAAACTCATCTTGCATAGGCGTGAATTATTTTATTTTCCAATGCACACATCATTCATAATTCTGATTAAAGTTGCATTTGTTTACAACATTAAAAGTTGCTCCATTTGCTGAACAGTATGTGGACTTAAAAAGAAAAAGCTTCATTCTCACATGTTTTAACAGTATTTATTGGTCACAATTTTGCTAATTGAATCTTTTTGTGTCTAAAATATGACCAATAAATACTGTTAAAACAGAGGGGAATGGGTTCGGAGCCCTCCGGATTTTATATCGAGCCGAGGCTTCTTTCGTTATCGGTCACGTGGTTCGTCTGCCACGCCCCTTTCTACTCCATATGCGCTTCGGAGCCTCACGACAGACAGGTGTCTCACACACACTTCTTATAAATCCTGTGATTAACATCTAACCTGTGGATATTTTATTGTTTTAGATTTCTGTTATCTGACTCTGGATCCAAACACAGTAAATCCTAAACTCATTCTGTCTGAGAAGAACAGAGCGGTGACACGCAGTGAGACAAAACAGAGATACTCTGATCATCCAGAGAGATTTGACTATTGGGACCAGGTGTTGTGTAAGGAGAGTGTGTGTGGACGCTGTTACTGGGAGGTGGAGCGGAGGGGTGATGTGGACATATCAGTCTCATATAAAGAGATCAGCAGGAAAGGATGGGGTAATGAGTGTGGGTTCGGATTCAACAGTCAGTCCTGGAGTCTGCAGTGTTTTTCTTCCTCTGTCTGTTTCCGACACAACAGCATTGAGACTGATCTCCGAGGTCCATCATCCTCCAGAATAGGAGTGTATGTGGATCACAGTGCAGGAACTCTGTCCTTCTACAGCGTCTCTGACCCGATGAGGCTCCTCCACAGAGTCCACACCACATTCACTCAGCCTCTATACGCTGGGGTCTGGATGTGGGGTTCTGACTCATCTGTGAGGTTTTGTGATCCGATGAAAAAATGAAATGTTGGTAAAAGTTGAAATGTTGAGTAAAATTATAACTGAGGTGTCAGATTGAATTTCTCCCTGAAATACAAAGACACTTTTTTGTGTGCAGAAACTGTGGCACTAATGAATTATTATTTTCAGAGTGCATCTGTTTTATAGATTAATAAGAAAATGTTACATAAATGTCTTAATGCAGAATATAAGATATTTCTAGAAAAATAATTCAGACTATTTTAAATGTCTGCACTATTATGAGATTTATTACACTGATATGAAAGTTTAGAATGTCTCATTCTGTTTTTTCTTTGGCAAAATCTGTTTCTTCAGAAATAAAACTTCCTCAAACTACTGCATCTTTCTGTCCTGCTGCTGGTGGAAACACACCCTACTGTGTGTAAGAACACTTTTAACAATCTTGTGTCTTGAACCATTTTCTGTTCAAAAAATAATTACACTCACTGTATTCAGCCCTCTTTAAAAAAATATTTAAAATATGGAATAAATACAGTTATTTTGCAGGTTTTGGAATCTATCCATATAAAGATTATTTACAAATCATTGTTTTCAGTTTTAATTTCAATTTCCACATACAATATCACCTTTTTCTGATTTGGGGCTGTTTTTCCTCTCAGATGCCTGATTTAATGTCAGTGATGTGTCTCTCTCCCCATGTTCTAAACTCATTTGTACTAGTTTATTGTACTTTAAAACTAGTAGATGATGAAAACAATAAAATAGTGTTAATTTTAATTACCTGGGCATTAAAACTCCCTTTGTGTTTCTACTTTTCTATTTCCATTTAAAGGCCAAATGATGACTATTAATCAAACTCAGGTTTATAAAAGATGCTTCATAAACTCAAGATCCAAACACTGTGTCGAAACAAAACTTTATTAAACAGAGATCAGTTTAAATCCCAGAGGGAGCGCTCGTGTCTCTCTCCATCACTACACACTGGGAACTGCACACACTTCAGGCCTCACACACCACACACTGGTTTCCTGTGAGGCCTTCACTAATGTGCAGCTCCACACGTGCGCTAGCGTACGGGGAAAAACCACAAACACCACCGATCCAGTATCGTCAGGATTCTCTGTTCAGACACAAATATACAGTACAAAACAACAAAAAGCAAAATAAAACTACAGTTTCAGATGGAACAGCTGGAAAAGGGCTGATGATCAGGAGAAGGACGCCTGGGATCCAGTCCTGTTCTAAAGGAATGCCATAATTAGGTGTAAATCATGATACGATGATGAGACTGAAGATCGGCCCACGCCTGGTCGAAACCTGAAGAGGTGAATTAAACAACAAAGTGGAAAAGGATGAAGTGATTTCATTATGAACTTTATTTGGATGACTAGAATATTAATTCTTATAAGTCTTCTGTAACTGTACAGGTATTTATAGATTTTATTTTTAGAATGTAGCTCACACACACACACACACACTCTCTCTCTCTCTCTCTTCCCCTTCTGCTGTTTCATTTTATCCTTGGGCATTTTTCTGATCTTTTTATTTTTTACTGCTTGCCCATTTTGTAGTTTATTAGATTATTATGTTTTCAGAATGGGATCAGAAGTTTAAACATAATGTAAGTAAACTATGTGCAAACATTACAACAAATTCAATATAAAAGATGTTTTTTAATTGTCCAGTCATATGTGACAACAAATAAAATAAATGACAAAAGAAAAGTACACATGGGGGAAAAGTGTAAAGGAATAGCAGTGTTTGGTCAGATCAATCCCACAGTCCAAAGACATGCAGGTTAGGTTAACTGGTGGCTCTAAATTGACTGGAGGTGTGAATGCGAGTGTGAACGGTTGTGTGTCTCTGTGTGTCGCCCTGTGATGATCTGGTGACTTGTCCAGGGTGAACCCCGCCTCTCACCCATAGTCAGCTGGGATAGGATCCAGCTTACCCACGACCCTGCACAGGATAAGCGGCTACAGAGAATGAATGGATGGATGGATGGTCAGATCAATTAATCACTTCAGAATCCTGTTCCTAAGAGAGAGAGAGAGAGAGAGAGAGAGAGAGACGTTCATTGCTCACTGAAAGGAATAGAAAATGTAAAGTAAATACATGCATGGGTTGGTAGCTTGTAATATTGTGAGCTTTGTAAGAAAAAATTCAGGCATGTTTGACCATTTCTAAGAAGGTTGTGAGCGTTTTTGTATCGCTGCTCTAATGCCACCAGGAGGCCGCCATGTTGCCTGTTGGAAGGGCGATGCGTGACGTCATTTGGGCGCAAGGCTGAGTGCAGCTCTTCAGTACTGAAGGAGCAAAGCGAAAGGTCTGCTAAGGTGAGAATGTCGATTTATTTTCACTATACATCTGAAATAGTGTATTAATGAGCTGCAACCCTGACTTTTGGACAAACCTGAACTCTTTACCTGTAAAACGAGGCTGAAACTGCGTTATACTACTCGTTAGTAGACTTAGCATGCTCTCGACTCATTCATGAAAAACTTCATCAAGACGTCCCCAGGCTAGCCGACCGTAATTACCGTGGTAGACAGTCCAACTCCCGCAGCAACGCAGAAAGAGGGTAAACAAGCACTGCTTTACTATACAGGATTCATCTGAACATTACAGCAGGATGCACTTGTACGAGAAAAGGCAGAAATATTGCCAGAAACCCCCGAGCTGCTGGTATGGGATGGATTTATCTGGTAAAATTCATCCATGTAAAGGATACAGTATAAATAGCACCAAGGACAACGCAAAGTATAAAATACACTTATTTCCAATGTGGTCCTCTTGATGACAGCAGGAAACAATAAAATATACCAGACAATAATAAATTGACAAAATTCTATAAACAATGATGAGTCATAAACAAAAATATGCTAACTGTAATTATCACAGAGTACAACTAGATTACAGAAATAGCACCAAAACGATTAGAAATTAGTTACACACACAAAACTGGGTTTGGAATTTACTCCATAAAATTTAAGAAACAGGTGAAACAGTTATCACGTGTTTGACGTCACTTACAATCCACGGCCGTATTCGATAAAATGGACCACAGCGCCAGCGACATTTCTTCACTGATTTCCTCGAGTATTTCGGACAATGACACGAATAACGATGAGGATCATAATAAACAAGCATTACCGTATCAATTAGTTACACACAAGTGAACGATATTTATAGAGTTGTTTTAGTCAGTCATTACTGAGGCTTTTCTGAGAACACTGAATCAAAGCAAGACACCCAACAAACATCGAGCTGCTTAGCTGCATCAGCAATTATTACGTTTACGCCCAAAGGAACTCAAAATAACATCACGCTTAATAAAAACTTAGGGAAGCCATAAAGTGTTTTCTTACCCTTTGAATTTCTCTTTTGCGGACTATTGACCGTGTTGTCTCGTTTGTAAGCTTCAAGTCTTACTCGCTATGTGGAGCTTCCGTGTCTTGCACCCAAATGACGTCAGAATTGCCGGAAACGATCGGGGGGAATTTTCTGATTGGTTAAAATACTTTCAATGGCGGTATCCATGAACTTATCCATTCTGCATAGAAACTGACTTTCGGAGATGGAGATCTTTGTTGTATGTGCTCCTAATTTTCAATTATTCACATGAATCGTTAGATTATGATATAAACTATCTTCATAATTGTATTTTAAAAATGGATTTTCTTTTCTTTTAAACTACCACTGGCAAGATTGTTCAAGTTTATATGCCCTGCAGGAAATACACACACACACACACACACTGTTTCAAATCTCTTCACACTGAACAGCAATTTGCTAACATAGCCAGGCCACGCCTTCTTCGTCTGTGTTTTTTATTGGCAGCTTGCATACGACGTGCACTACTGCCATCTACAGGGCTGAGGTGTGATCCTTGAGGGAGTTATACTACTGCTTTATCAAACTGATATAAAAAAAAAAAAAATGGAGAGCAGTGAAAACTTCAGATTCTATTGGCTAATCCTGTTTCCATCAGGTACCTGACTATAGCTGCTGTCTGTCTGTTGGGTGCACTAAGCAAGGTACTCAGTGATATGGGTGTCTTAATTGCCCTTTGCATCTTCTCCCTCTCATTAGAGTACGCTGAACAGTGAACTAAAACATGTCCCACTCCCTCCCTTTCTCCACAATGCATACAGGCTCCTGTCTGGTGCTTTCCCACAATGTGTAACCCACTATTCAGACCTGTATGTCCAATCCTCAGCCTTGTAATCCACACCTCCTCTCTACGTTTCAGTTCCCCACTCCATCTAATGCCAACCTTCTTCTGTAAGCTGTACAGATGTCTTCCCCTTTCCTCTTGGTCCCATCGATCCTGCCACAATTTGTTAATGTTTTCCTTAAGTATAATTTTCATTTCTGATCTACTTAAAGGAACTTCAAGTTCTACGTGCTCAGCCCCAGTTGCTTCTTTTGCCAACTTATCTGCTGCCTCATTACCCTGAATTCCTCTATGGGCAGGAACCCAAAAAAACTGCAGAAATGTTTTTTGCTGTGTTATCTTGTATATTATCTGATGTATTTCTTCCAAAAGATCCTGACGGCTTGAAGACCTTCCGCTAAGAATACTAGTTAATGAAGACATTGAGTCTGAACATACTACCGCTTTACTGGGTTTTGTCTCCTCTACCCATTGCAGGGCCAATATTATCGCTATCATTTCAGCTGAAAAAATTGAAAGAAAATCTGATGTCCTTTTTGTAATTTGAACATTAAATTGAGGGACGTGTACTGCCGCACCTGTTTTGCCATCTTGGTCCTTTGAAGCATCGGTATAAATTTGGACTGTGTCATCAAACATTATATCGATATAATGTTGTACAGTCTGATAAACACCTCCAGGTTTAACAATCTCCTTTGCTTCCATGTTGACTTGGGGAAAACAAAAAAACCAAGGGGGAATGATAGGTCTGGCAGAAGTTTTGCATACAAGGATACCACCTAACCCCACCTGATTTGCCTGCTGGTTTCCCTCCCACTAGAGATGCACCGATACCACATTTGTGAAAACCGATACGAGTATGAGTACTATCATTTCAGTACTTGCCGATACCGAGTACTACCGATACCGGAAATTTTGGAATTTGAATTGAACGCATATTTATAAACACACACAGGCCATTTACAATATAGGGTTTGTTAAAAAAAAACATTTTTTCAAAAATTGCAGCATTTGAATATTTAATAGGCCTACTTTATCTATTTCCCGTGAATGTTGTTTTCTAACTGGAGTGATCATGCACACGGGTTCACATTGACAATCTCCGCTGCTCCAGAAGCGCAGAGTAGCCTTGAGTCCACGTCACACAGCGCCTCTTCACGGTAGCGCTTATCTTTTGCAACATTGTTACAATAATGTTGCAAAACCTAAGCGCTGCTGCGCTAGGCCTACATAATGTTGCAAAAGAAGCGCTACCATGAAATGAAGAGGCGCTGTCTGCTGGCAGTGTAACGTGGACTACAAGGCTATCTGCGCTTCCGTGTGCAACCTCTCTCGATTGTCGCGCAACATTCACTCCCAGAAAACTACACTCATTGCAAATAGCCTACACAAAGAATTAAATATTTAGCTGCTGCAATTTCTGAAAAAGGCTGCTATTTATTTGGATTAGATTACAATGTCCAACTTTCAAAGTCAAGAAAGACTTGCACTCTTGCAACATGTAAGACCAATTGTTGATGAAGGGAGGAGAGAGCAGTGAGTTACCACATGCAGCGTGATCATTTCACTCCGCTGGTCACTTACCCCCTCTATCATCGGCCTTCCGCAACATTGCGGTCTTGGTTGACTTATGGCCCTTTTCCACTACCCTTTTTCAGCTCACTTCAGCCCGACACGGCTCGCGTTTCGACTACCAAAAACCAGCACGACTCAGCTCGCTTCAGCCCTGCTTAGCCCCTAAAACTCGCACCGTTTTGGAGTGGGGCTGAAGCGAGCCAAGCTGTGCCGAGTGAGGCTGGGGGCATGAGCAGACACTCCCCTGTGCACTGATTGGTGAGGAGGAGTGTCCTCACATGCCCACACATGCCCCGCGAGCACGCTGGGATCTGTAAACACCGCAAACCCGGAAGGAGAAGAATTACGAGAATTTCTGAAGCCTTATGCGCCTCGCCTCATCTATACGCTCTTGCCAGTATCTGTTGGCGTTGTCGGTGACAACAAGCCACAGCACCAAGACCAGCAACACTAACGACTCCATGTCCTCCATGTTTATTGTTTACTATCCGGGTCGTGAGACTACCGCTTAAAAGCTCACTGATGTCACTGTTTGCGCTGCTTAACGACATCACGTGACGTCTACCCACTTTCACTAACTCCACCCAATGTGTCCACCCACTTCCAGCCAGCACGGTTCAGCGCGGTTGTAGTCGAAATGCAACTCCAACAGCCCCGCTCAGCCCGACTCAGCTCGACTCAGCACGGCACGGCTCAGCCCAACTCAGCCGCGTTTGTACTGGAAAAGCAGCATTAAGGGTTGTTCTGGTGGTGCGCTTAAACTACTCCAATTACATTTAGCAACAAGACAAGGGCGTGAAAGGGAGGAGCAGTGACCATCGCAACATCACAGAGAGCGCACAAGATAACAGTGGCGGCCGGCGACGATGTATTATTTAATTTCCATCGCCAGTAATGCAGACTAAAATATATAAAAATCTATAAGTACTCTTTTGGTAGGGTGACTGTCATTGTGTCCCTGAAGGGTTAACCAGTACATACTTGATAACTGAAGCCTTCTGAGATCCAGTGGCATCTCCCCTGATTCCACCTGAAGCGCTGGGATGGATGAGGTCCTGAAGGCACCACAGCATATGCGTAAGGCTTTAGCTTGCACTCTGTCCAGTTCTAGAAGAGAAGTCTTAGTTGCTGAATTATACACTATACACCCATAATCAAGGGCTGGTCTGATCAGTGCAGTGTATATTCTTTTTAGGGATGTACTTGTTGCCCCCCAGTCACTTCCTGATAAACATTTCAATATGTTAATACTCTTCTTACATTTGTCTACTGTTTTCTGTAAATGTACTTTAAAAGAAAGTTTCACATCAAACCATACACCTAAGTACCTTATACTTTCTACCTGCTTAAGTAGCTGCCCATACAATCCAAGATCCATCTTAGGATTGAGCCTTTTTTTGGAGAAACAAATGACCTGCGTCTTTTCTACAGACAAATGAAAACCCCACTCGAGACCATTTCTCCACTTGACTTATAGCAGCTTGCATCCTACTCTTTAGGCTACAGATACTTTTACCCCTCATCCATAGGGCCCCATCGTCAGCATAGAGGGCCCTATCAATTCTAAGGTCTACATCATTAATCGTAATATTGAACAAAATAGGGCTGCACACACTCCCTTGTGGAGTTCCATTTTCAATATTATATGTACCAGAAAAACTTGCTCCAACCCTCACTTCTATAGTCCTATTATTCAGAAAGTCCTTAATCCAGTTATACATTTTCCCACCAATTCCCATTTTGTTCAGTTTAATTAAAAGGCCCTCTTTCCATAACATATCGTAGGCTTTTTCTATGTCGAAAAAGGTTGCCAAAACCATTTCCTTGTTCACCTGGGCCTTCCTAATTTCGTTCTCTAAAATGACAATTGGATCCATGGTGGTGTGCCCAGTCCTAAAACTGCTCTGATGCGGAGAGAATAGACCTCTCCTTTCAATTTCATACACCAATCTCCTAGTCAACATTCTTTCCATTAATTTGCACAAGTTTGACGTTAGAGCTATTGGCCTATAGCTCCTGACCTCTGTTTTGTCCTTGCCTGGCTTTGGTATAGGGACAATTATAGAATGCTTCCAACAGGAAGGTAGCCGTCCCTGTTCCCACACCTTATTATATAGTTTTAGTATTACACTCTTAGACATATCAGATAGCTGTTCAATTAGTTTATAACACACTCCATCTTTGCCTGGAGAAGTATTTTTTGCACCAATGAGAGCTCTCTTCAGCTCAAATAATGTAAAATCTTTATCAGGTGCGTTATCACTGACTTCCTTCCTGCCCAGTAGTTCTGCATTATCCTGTATCACCTGTTTCCTCCATACTAGTTCATCAGTAGACAGATTGTGGGAGCTATGAACTTTCACAAAGGCTGCTGCAAGCATCTCTGCTTTTTCAGTATTCGTTACTGCTTCAGAATCATTAAGTATCTTTAAGTACTGGCAAAGAAAAATCCCTCCTTATTCCTCCCATCTTCCTAATCATGCCCCACACATCCTCAATTTTAGTATCTGACCCAAGGGTGCCGCAAAATTCCCTCCAGTATTTCTTTTTAGTGTCTTTAATAATCCTTCGAGCTTTAGACTGAGCTTGTTTATATGCTATTAGGTTATCAAAGGAGTGATTTAATTTCATCTTCTTAAATGCTTTGTTCCTAGCCTTAACAGCTGCTTTGCAATCATTTGTCCACCAAGGGACCATTTTCCTTTGCCTGACACCACTCTGAAGTCTAAGGCCTTTCAGAGACTTTGAGGCTGTTTGCAACACCCTGACATTTTCAAGTATTTCAACTAACTGTAAACATCTATGCAAAAGTGGCACATATGGTTGTATTCTGAAAAGCCTAACAAAAAATAATATGAAAGTAAAGTGAATGTAATACAAACACGATTGAGTGTAAACACAACTGTACAAAAAACAGGTTTTAGAGGTCTTCAAACAGTGCAAGAAAACACACAATAAATATATCTAGCCAAGACTTTTGAAGTTTGAACCTTGTAAACAAAAGTGTTGGCTGTATAAAAGTAAAAAGACCATTTAGAAATGTTTTGTTGTTTCCATACAAAATGTAAAAAAGTAATTGTATGTCAAGCCAGTGTCTCTGTTAGTCGAATACTAATTAGATGGGCGTGAAACACCTCTGATGGCCCCCACCCCCCTGTCACTTTCCATGTGCTCTGGCAGGACATTGCCTTTGCCTTCTGGCTGAATGGGGCGTGCTCTCACCTCTGAATAGCCACTCAAGCACCGGGTACAAGCACCTGGTACTTTACATGTGAATAGCGATAGGTGTGGCCTCGGGGGCTGCTGGAGTCAGACAGTACAGAAAATCCAAAGATTTCTTTTCACTCTCTTTAAAAAGGGCCAGCTATATAATTTATTTCATATTATATATATATATATATATATATATATATATATATATATTTGAAAACTAGAAGTTTCAAGGTTTTTAATGGTGTCACTTATATGTTTGAATGACAAAAACTCACAGGGTTACAGATGTGTTTTTGGAGAAGTGTCAAATTGCCCGCTGGCGGGCACTTGACTTGAGAGGGTTTTAACCTAAGGTTTCCTCTGCAGTGTCACATATTATAGCCGTGATCACTGAGTTCAATTCCTCTACATCATCACCGACATGTGACAGAACCCCCATAAGTTTAACATCCGCGTTCATGCTATATAGTCCCCAATTGGCCTCTCTCATATTCCACCTAGGATGCAAATTGTCCTCCAAATGAACATAGTGCTGTTTTATCTTGACCAAAATAGGGAAGTGATCACTTCCTAAGGAGTTTTTAAGCACTTCCCACTGAGTGGTTCCTGCTACCTGTTCTGATACTATAGTGAGATCTATGGCTGAGTCCACCCCACGCAACACATCATATCTTGTCCCCCTTCCGTCATTCATGCACACTAACTTACAATCATCCATAAACTCTTCGACTACCCGCCCATTGTCATCTGTTCTATTACTTCCCCATAGTGTGTTGTGAGCATTAAAATCCCCACAAAAAATCAATTTGCTACTTACTTGCCCACAGATTCTCTCAAGTAGCTCTCTTGTAATCTTTAGACATGGATTGTAAAAATTAACCACTTCAAACTTTGTATCCCCAGCCCACGCTTCAGTCCCAATAACTTCCGCTTCTATATTTAATTTTAAAGGCTTATAACTAAGACCCTGTTGGATGAACATAGCTACTCCTCCTCCTGGTCCTATACCTCTATCCTTCCGTATAGCTGTGTATCCAAATATTCTGAAGTCCAGTGATGGTTTCAACCAGGTTTCCTGTACCCATATGATGTTTGGTTTATCATGTTGCTTTTCAATAAAATACTTAAATTCTTGGCCATTTGCTATTAAGCTTCTGGCGTTCCACTGCAGTATGGACAGTACCATCACAATCCGCCACCACATGACTGCTGACTTTCATTTACCTTTGCTGTTAGTATTTCATTAATTGCTTCAAAGGACAGATCTTCCATTCCAAGATACTTCTTAGCTGCTCGTATGATGATATAGTTTTTTTGTGTCCTACGTTCTACGGTTGCTGAACAATTAATACATTCCACCACAAATGCAACAAATTTCCATTTGTCTACAATGAGGGTGTTGTCGTTGACATTGTGTCTCGGAGTTTGAACAAATGTTTGCGGTAGAGGCTGGGAGGCAGAAAGTACTCGGGCGATGGGCTTTGCTTTGCTATTCACTTTCTTAATAGCTTCAGCGTAAGACAATTTCTCCTTTACTCACACATTCTGTACTTGCACTGCTTTTTTGTGTTCCTTGCACCCTTTATATGCCGCACTATGTTCACCCCCACAATTACAGCACTTTATTTTTGTACCTTCAGCGCATTTGCCATAATCATGTTCGCCCCCACATTTGGTGCAGCGGGGTTTAGCCCTGCATACCGCGGCAATGTGTCCGAATCTTTGGCATTTGTAACACCTCATGGGGGGGGGGGGGGGGGGGGGATATATGGTCTAACGCTGTAAGTGACATACCCAATTTTAATCCTGTCTGGCAATTTATCCTCATCCATCACCAGCATAACAGACAGACTTGCACTTTTAATTCCATTTCTTGTGATAGGTAGACGTTTCACTTTAATAACTCGTGCACCCCTCACACTAGTTTTAATCTCTTCTTCAGACATGTCGGTCGATACTCCTGAAATCATCCCAAAAACTTTTCCTCTCTCTTCCCACACCTGTGGTTTAATCGCTTTCCCCAAGAACATCTTACACTTCATTAAACCTTGTTGCTGGTTTCTATCTCGACAAACAATCATTAGATTACCATCTCTCAAAGGCAAGACTGCAAGAACATTTCCGACCAGTTTGTGAACTTCTTCACTGGCCTTTATGGGATTGACAGTACACGGGGATTGAAATCGAAGTATTACTTTTAATTCAGTTGGTTTACCTTCCTCCCTACCGCTCTCGTCAGATTCAGATGATTGTCCCTTCCTTCTCTTGTTGTGATTGACCGTCTGAAATTCACCTGCTTCAGTGCGTCTTTCATTAGCCTGTATCGGGTCAATGCCTTGCTCCATACCATCTATTTATTCTCCCTCATCCTCGCCTGCCATCCTGCTTCCTCCCGGATCACACCTCAACCCCCCTACAGCTGGTCAGAAAACATGCGACAGGGGGGCGTCGTGGCTCAGGTGGTTAAGGCGCCATACCATGAATGCGGGCGACCCGGGTTCGATTCCGGCCCGAGGTCATTTCCCGATCCCTTCCCGTCTCTCTCTCTCCCGCTCATTTCCTGTCTCTACACTGTCCTATCCAATAAAGGTGCAAAAAGCCCAAAAAAATATCTTTAAAAAAAAAAAACATGCGACAAAAGAAGAAGGCGAAAAAATCCGGAAAACGCCGTGTTCGTTTTCCGAAAACGGCCTCTCCAGGCCACGCCTTAAAAAAAAAAAGCAGCTCTCTTTAAAGCCACGCCCACTCTCTCTGCCACACAGAACCAGGAAGTCCATTTCAGGAAAGAGGAGGGAAGAGATCTGAAGGGGGCGGGGTCATGGCATGCGGCTGGATTGTGAATGGACAGAGGATGGCAGGAGGAAGTGACGGATCAGGAAGTGAGCTGGGAGGAATGGATGAGCGCGGCGGGAAAGACGAAGGTTGGTGGACTGCAACTTTTAAAAATAGTCGTAAACGAAGGAAGCGGAAGCAACGAGGGAAAAATGTGAGTGTTGAAGACACGGACAGTGATGAAAGCATGGGAGCTGCAGGGAAACAAGTTGAAGAGTATAAAGTGATAATTAAACTAACTCAAGAAGGAGCGGCATTCAGTGAGTGGAACCCGATTCAACTAACCAAAGCGATAAATAAACTGGTAGGTGATGTGAAGAGCCAAGATACTACGAAGTGGAGCACTTTTAGTTGTGTGCAGAGATAGTACTCAGCAAGGGAGGGCCATCAAACTGAACAAGAATTCCTCTTTATAATATTATCAATACAATCAGCATTTGTTACCGGATCAGAGATATTTTGAGCTAATCTTGGTCCAACATTAACAAAAAACATTATTAAAACTATTAGCAACTACACCCATGTTATAATTTTTGATATCTTTGTCATTAAAGTATTTAGGGTAATGTATTTGTCCAGAGCCATCTTTAATAATACTATTTAATATATTCCATCTTCATTTAATATTATTTTTGCTATTATCTATTAATTCGCCATAATGATCCTTCCTACATCTCCTTATGATACTCATTAACTTTTTATATTTTTTATATTTATTTTCTGCCTCTTTGGTTCTTAATTTAATAAATTCTCTATATAGAGTGTTTTCTTCTCACAGGCATTTTGTAATCCCTTAGTAATCCAAGGTTGGTCATTATAGTTTTGTTTTGTATTATATTGCTTCATTGGGCAATTCTTATCATATAATAATTTGAATATGCTTAAAACGTTATCATATGCTCTATCAATGCTATTCTCTGTATAAACTGATTCCCAGTCTTGCAGTAATAAATCATTATTTAATGCAAACATGGCTTCCTCTGTCCTAACTCTTCTGTACTTACGTTTATGGTCTGTCACATTTCTCTTGCAATTACAGTCATAAATTGTAAAAACTGGTAGATAATCACTGATATCATTGATTAATATTCCACTTATAATGTTATCTATGTCACTGGTAAATATATTCTCTATTAAAGTAGCACTATGGTCAGTAATTCTGGTGGGTCTGGTAATTTTTGGGTGGAGACTCATACTGTACATGGTATTAATAAATTCCTCAGTCATACTGTGCTTATTATGGTTCAACAGATCAATATTAGTATCCCCACAAATGAAGATAACTTTTTTTATTATTATCTACTGTAAATGTCTTTTCTACCCAGTCCTTAAACGCCTCTATACTAGTTTCTGGCACTCTATATATACAGCTAATTAATACATTTCTACTTTTTTCAATATTAACTTCAATTGTTAAAAATTCTAACAAATTATTAATCGCCATTGTCATGCCATCTATTAACTTATAATTCAAATTACAGTCCACATACACCGCCACTCCTCCTCCACCTTTATTTTTCCTGTTTATAGAATTAAATTCATATCCAGCCAGTTCGAAATCCACTCCTTTCTCCAGGTCAATCCAGGTCTCCGATATGGCAATGATGTTGAATGGATGAGTAAACTGACTTCAGTATTTCTTGATGTGTTTGAAGTTAGTGTCCATGCTTCTGCTGTTGAAGTGTATTATTGATCATTTCCCCACAGCCTGAGTGGACTGATTGTACTGTTCCTCTGTGTAATGGTGGCAATTGTTATTAATGGTTGAGAAAAAGTTATTGTCCGGGTCGATGTCATTTTCTATATCCAATAGTTTATAGTCAGTGACTTCATGTGGTTTCAGTTCCAGGTTTTCATAATCAACAAGCATTTGCTTTAGCCGAGTAGTGTTCCGAGTAATGGATGAAGAATTATTTCGGTGTGTGTCATGGTTGAGTTTGGTGTAGTGTCACGTTGGTATCGATTACCTTACAGTCCTGATAGGCATCACTGGTATTTGTCCAAGACCTCGATATGACCAGAACTCTCGCCTCCTCCGGTGTACCGTTCAGCTTAATGAATACTTTGCAGTTGGTGATCCATGTAGATTTTTATTTTCTTTCTTCATATGTCGTGCTTTTCTGGCGATGTCAGCATTGCGTTTTGTCAGGTGCTCGTTGATTGTAGACGTTTGTACCTTTTTCAGTTTCCTTTCTTGTTTCAGCAGTGCAGCTTTATGTTTCCGATTGATGAATCTCATGATGATGGCAGTGTTTTCCTTGTCTCTCCTGGGTAGAATGTGGCAGGCCTCAATGTTGCTGCAATTAGTGATGGGATGTTCGGCTCTTTTCAGAGAGCCGGCTCTTGTGGCACAGCTCCCAAAGAAGAGCCGGCTCTTTCGGCTCCCAAACGGCTCTTAATTTATCATCTGTAGCCTCATATTTTAGCCTAACTTGGCAAATATGAATGCTTTGTGTTAGGGGTTGACCGATAATCGGCCTGGCCGATATATCGGGCCGATATTCTGCATTTTTAGGGGTATCGGTCATAATTTCCAACGATATGCCGATAACATGCCTTTTTGCAGCCATTTCGTTCCTAATGCGACTGTCACTGCACGTCCTTTCCTGCACTCGCCTCTCTGAGTTCAAGAACACGGTCCCGCCCACCACATCTGATTTGTTTGGCACAAGAGATATAGCCAATCGACACATGTAGCTAAACACTGAACTGTTTCAAGGCGGCCGTACGGGCACTCGAGCAGAAGCGGCACAAGGGATACAGCCAATCAACACGTGTAGCTAAATGCTGTGAACTGTTTCAAGGCGGCCGTATGGGCACTCAGGCAGAAGCAGATCCCACTTCAAGGTAAGGACACGCTGCTTTTGCCGCAATAAGTCACAAACGCACAAGTTGCAAAAGCACAACATTATTATATGTTTACATTCTTTATCTACTGCTCGTTAAAATTGTCCATTTGCATCTGTGTAGCCAGGCAAACTTAGCTTACGGAAGGAAGCACGTGAATTAGCCTACAACCAACTAGTCTCGCTGAAACTACATGTAATGTTGTCCATAGTAAGCCGTCCCCAGCATAACGTAGGCTGCAGTCATTTTTAAATCCCCGTCTGGAAACGTTGTGAATGTGTCAGTAGTTCTACTCGAACAGTAGAATGACAGCCATATAGAGAGGTGGTCAAGGGAAGATGAAATAAAACGTAGTGTTTGTGTTCTGTAGGCTAGCGCAAGCCTACTGGCTATTTGTTATGGTGAGGAGTAAACTTCATGACGCGACTCGTGCTCAAAAAGCACATTGCACTTGTATATGTTAGGTACTGTAACTTTATAAAGTGCTATTTGAACATTTAAACAAGCCAGGTGTGATATGGTGCTAGTAGGCTATGTAATACTGTAGGGAGGGCATTAAAAGCATTAGAATGTAGATGGTTACTTGTTAAGTTGTTACATAATAGGGAGTGATAGCCTACTTTATGTTTGATTTTACTTTTTAAAAAATGCTGCAGGCAGCTCCCTACACTTGATTTGTTATTTAAAAACTACTTGAAGTTGGTAAGTCTTACTTAGTTCTTAGTGTAAAAGAATCCAGAGTGTATTTTCATTTATTTTCCACTGAAAATGGTGAGCTGTAATATAGTAGGGAGTGATTTATTTTTTAATTGGTGAATATTTTATTATTTTATCTCATTTTATTCTAACTGTTTGACTTTATTGTACAAATGCTGCTGGCATCTCCCTGCACAAAATTTCATGTTCAATTTTACAATTAAACATGCATTTCATGGATATGAAGGTCTGTGTCAGTGTGTGTTATGTTTAATTTCATGTGAATTATAATGTTTACATTTATCGGTTGCACATATCGGTTATCGGCATCCCAATTCCATAATAATCAGTATCGGTATCGGCCCTGAAAAAAACATATCGGTCGATCCCTACTTTGTGTGTTGATAAACCCTTTTGCATTTAGTGTTTTTATGAGAGGCCTTATAATTGCCTAATTTTGTGTATTTGTTCTGTTACAAAAGCAGGCATTCTTACTTTTGTTTAATATTTTAATCAAAATTTTAATTTAAATTTAACACACAAACAAATGAACAAAACACTGCAAACAGATCCACAGAACCAAACTCAGTAACCCAACAGTATGTCTTCAGTGCAGGTTGACCATTCAAAAAACTCAAATGCCTCAGCTTGGATGGGCTGATGCGGTTTCTCCTCTCACTTATGCCGTTTTTCCACTACAAACGCGGCTGTGCCGTGCCGAGTCGAGCTGAGTCGGGCTGAGCGGGGCTGTTGGAGTTGCATTTCGACTACAACCGCGCTGAACCGTGCTGGCTGGAAGTGGGTGGACACATTGGGTGGAGTTAGCGAAAGTGGGTGGACGTCACGTGATGTCGTTAAGCAGCGCAAACAGTGACATCAGTGACAGTGGCGGAACAAGTCAGAGCCGGGCCGGGGGCGGGGCAAATGACCGGGCCCTTTATTAAAGCTTATCATAACATAATTTTAGGCTACAAAATGTCCGCAACTGCGGTGTTTACCAATTTCAACACTACCGGGTGCAACTATGTTATTTAGTACATCAAGTCCTTCAAACGAACATGTAACTCAGAAACAAAAAACATTAGGATACTGTACATGGCTCATAATAAAACATCAATAGCCTATACTGCGCACATTATTTGAAGGGCATACGAATGAGCGCTCAGAGTGGTGACAGGAAGAGTCAGAAATAAAAGGAGGGCGGTGCAAACCTCACTGAATGCACTGTGTTTACCAATTTCAACACTACGGATTAAGTCCTTCAAACGAACATGTAACTCAGAAACAAAAAAACATTAGGCGACATACTGTACATGGCTCATAATAAAACATCAATAGCCTACTGCGCGCATTATTTGAAGGGCATACGACGAGCCTTGCGCTCCGCGAACTCGTGCACGATGCTCTGTATGTCACTGATTCAGTGAGCTTTTAAGCGGTAGTCTCACGACCCGAATAGTAAACAATAAACATGGAGGACATGGAGTCGTTAGTGTTGCTGGTCTTGATGCTGTGGCTTGTTGTCACCGACAACGCGGACAGATACTGGCAAGAGCGTATAGATGAGGCGAGGCGCATAAGGCTTCAGAAATTCTCGTAATTCATAATTCTTCTTCTTCCGGGTTTGCGGTGTTTACAGATCCCAGCGCGCTCGCGGGGCGTGTGTGGGCATGTGAGGACACTCCTCCTCACCAATCAGTGCACAGGGGAGTGTCTGCTCACGCCCCCAACCTCAGTCGGCACGGTTTGGCTCGCTTCAGCCCCACTCCAAAACGGTGCGAGTTTTGGGGGCTAAGCAGGGCTGAAACGAGCTGAGTCGTGCTGGTTTTTGGTAGTCGAAACGCGAGCCGTGTCGGGCTGAAGTGAGCTGAAGCGAGCTGAAGCGAGCTGAAAAAGGGTAGTGGAAAAGGGCCATTAGTATCTGCCCTGTTTTTGAGAAGACTCTCTCTGAAGGAACAGATGTTGCCACAATGCACAGTCTCCCCTCCATCACCTTCACCAGGTGTGGGAAGACTGAGGCCTTGGCCTGCCACCAGCTCAGTGGGTCTTCTGCTTGTTGGATGAGGGGCTCCTCAAGATAACATCGCATCTCCGTTATAATATCAGCTGTAGTATTTCTCCTTGCAGCATCTCCTGTAGCTCTTACATCAAAGAGCCTCCACGCAGCAGAAGTTTGTGGCTCCTCCTCCACTTGGCCCTCCAATGGTGGAGCTGGCTGGCTGCTGGGGGTGCATTTTGCTGCTGCAGCAGTTATTCTCTGAAGTGCCTCGTCAACCGCTCTGTTGTCACTGAATGCAAGCTTTTTAAGCCTAGGATCCAGTAATGTGGTTTCTGAGAGGACAGTGTTGAACTCCATACGCAGAAATTTTCGGTCCATGGCTGAACAAAGAGCCGCAACCAATTCCTTTACTTTCTGCACGGTTACTGTCAGTTGGTGTTGGGCTGTCACGGGCTGAAGACCTTTGCAAAGGAGGAGCATTTTGGAGGCTGTGACATAGCTGAAGGAAAGAAAACAGCAACTTTTAAAATTAGGCTTTTTAAAAATTATGCAGCATATTGCTTTTTTCAATTTAGTTTTGTCAATCATATGTGTTGTTTCTGCAATGTATAATAGTGACTGAATAGTAGTAGAGAAAAAACAATTGTCCAAGGTACCTGTCTGCACTTATCTCCACAGTCACCTCCTCAAATGGTTGCAGGACGGTGCAGACCTCTTTCACCAGCTCCCATTCCTCTTGACTGAACGTATCAACAGGTGCGTTGATGAGGGCCAGGGTGGAGATCAAGTCAAGTTTATTTGTATAGCGCTTTTAACAATAAACATTCTTGTAAAGCAGCTTTACAGAATTTGAACGACTTAAAACATGAGCTAATTTTATCCCTTATCTATCCCCAATGATGAAGCCTGTGGCGACTGTAACACCATATATTAAAAAAGAATAAATAAGAGAGTAGTACAGCTGAGTTAGAATACTTTGAGAAACATAGTGATGAAGCTCAGCAATAATTCCAAAGCCTCTGGAGATTTTCTTGCTCTACTGGTGGATGTGTTTCCTCCTGATGAGGTGAGAGTCGAAAACCCGATGTGGTTCTTCTGTTTAATCAGCTTATAATTAATTTTCAGGAAATGGTTCTGCACAGTTTCTTTCCATAAATTAATGCATTTTCATTGAGCCTCATGAACTCTCTTCTCTAAACTTGCTTGTTCAATGGGGAGGGTGAATTGAGCCAAGAGACAAAAAGTTGAGGAAATGGTTAGTTAGGTCATTTATAAAATATTACCATTATATGTAGCATATTTAAGTGAATCAAAAAATATATTGTCAATAAATGTGGTTGAAAAGAATAGTCAAGTTCATTTGTATAGCACTTTTAACAATAAACATTGTCGCAAAGCAGCTTTACAGAATTTGAGCGACTTAAAACATGAGCTAATTTTATCCCTAATCTATCCCCAATGAGCACGCCTGTGGCGACGGTGGCAAGGAAAAACTCCCTCAGACGACATGAGGAAGAAACCTCGAGAGGAACCAGACTCAAAAGGGAACCCATCCTCATTTGGGCAACAACAGACATGACTATAACATTAACAGTCCTAACATAAAGCCAGCTTTGTTGATGCTATAAACCCCCCACCGACGGAAACCCGAGCGCAAAACCGTTCACCACAACCACAGTCCCAAATTCAGCAAGTCAACTGCAGTTGCCAGCCACAAAAGCACCACTGCAATAGTCCAGAGCGTCCTCCAGGCGCGACCCCCAACTGTCCATATGGGGCTGCCCTCCACAGGAGCGATGCGATGAGACTCCAACCAGACACAGGGCACCACGATGGATCAGGCAGGTCCAAGGAGTCGAAGAGGTCAGCATCTCGATCCCAGTACCAACATGTAACTTGGAGGGACAGATTTTTGGGGAGGGGGAGAAAAAAAAACCCCTGGCATCTGGAGATGATGGCATCTTTTGTTTCAAGAATGTGTTTCAACATATAAAATGTTGAGTTCCACCTGGTAGCACACTCTTGTTTGGGCCTCAGTTCGGGCAACTCCATCTGGCGCTGTGTGGACTTCAGCCTCTCTGCAGCTACTGTGCTTCTGTGGAAAAACTCCACAATAGCCTTTACCTTGTCCACGGTTGTTTTCACCACCTTCAGGGAATCTCTTATCAGGTTTAATGTATGCGCCAGACATGGGTGGTGGGTCCACTTCAGATTTTTTATGGCTTTGGTGATGTTTGCAGCATTATCACTCACACAGCACACCACTTTGTCCTGTACTTGCCACTCATTTACCACTCTTAATAGCTCCTCTACCAAGCTTTCTGCAGTGTGTCTGTCAGTGAACTCAAAGCAGTCTAGCAGGCAAGATGTCATCTTGTAATTTTCAATAAAGTGGCAAGCGACGGACATGAAAGAGCAGGTGGTTCTAGAGGTCCAGCAGTCAGTTGTCAGGCAAACTGGTGGAGCTTTTTTCACCCTGTCTTGCCATAATGCACGTTCTGTGTCATATAGTTTTGGGATCATTGTTAGGGACAGTGTTTTTCTACTGGGTAGAGTGTACGTGGGATTTAAGGCTTTGACAAAACTTTTAAAACCTTTGTTCTCCACAATGGAAAAGGGCTGGAAATCAGTGCCAATCATTTTAGCCAACTCCTCATCAATACTGTGCTGTTTGGCTGGGGTCATCTGCTGGGCTCACGCTAGCCGCTCGCACGTCCGCAAATTGCGAAGTTTCATTCCAATTTGCGAAAAGAAAATCATCTGTATTTGCATTTTATGCGAAAGTCATTTAAAGTTTAAGCAAAAGCCATCAAACAATTGCAATTTCTCAAGATGAACAGTACCTTTCGTGTCCATCTTCAATGTTTTGATTTATAACCAACGCTCCCAAGTTTCGAAGCTTCTTATTGGTTGACCGTAAATTACGTCTTCCAATAGCAGCATAGACATATAAACATATTCTACGCAGAAGGTGGCGTCTCATACGTCATCCTCGCCGCCATATTGGATGTGGTAAAGTGGAGATTCTTCACCCGTCTCTGGTATAGTGTCTAGACAGTAGCCGAGAATAAAGATGCCTCATTCATGTGCTGCGTTTAACTGTACCAATAGGTTTACCGTCCAAACGAGATCACATGGGATTACCTTTCACAGGTGAAACTGGAAAAATACTTTTCAGTACTGTTCCTTCAGTCTTCAGTCTCCCAGCTCATCTCCACCGGGGAGGTGTAGAGTTATAAGCAGTGAGAATTAGATAATACAGTGCCACACTATGATGAACGTTTTTGAACGTATGATGAATGTTTTTAACCTTTCTGAATGTGAAGGAATCAGTGATGTATTTTGTTTTGGTATGACGTTAGAACCTGGCCGAACTCAGTTTGGTGGTCATTCAGAATATTGACGGGTATTTCGCACACTATTTATAACCATCACGTTAAAAGTTATGTGTTGTTTTTATGCCTGTTTGTTTCCCAAATATATACGTGTGTGTCTTAATGGGTGAATAAAAGGCATCGAGTTAAATATTATTGTAGAAAGGGGCTTTATGAAGTTCAGTACATTTTACTTGCATTGGTTTACGGGGAAGATTTGCCACATCCAATATGGCGGACACTCTGACGTATCCCAGCAACGGGCCAGCAGCTCAATGCGGCGTCTGTTTATATGTCTATGTAGCAGCGGACCTTACATATAAAATGATCAATTTCCGAGTTGCGCTGATAATGTCGGCAATTCTCGCTCATTAGTGAACAAGATTATATCGAGATTTGTTTAAAATAAATTACCTGACTTTACGTATGACAAACTTATCTAAAAAGTGAGATAACATTGGAATGTTCTGTTAGCTTTCTCAGTTAGGGATAAAAACACGATATAACCATTCTAAAGACGTATTTTCTACATAATATCAACCCTGACAGAACTTTGGAAGAACTCGCAGATGAACCAGGATATATCGACCAAGTGTACCTTGTTTTCAGAGCGTTTTGACGCACATGGTTCAAAGTTTTGACTGCAAGTGTTTCATTTGAGAAATTAATGGTGAATATCATTATATTTGGGTTATGAGATTAATTTATAAGAAACAACCATTGATTTTAACTCCCTGAGCTCCCTTCATCCTACCCATAAAGACACTCCCCTCCCCCTAAACACGCACACGGATCCCAATTATACACACACACATACACATATCTCAATAATGAAAACACACACACGCGAGGCAATACCAGTGGTTGAGATGTTAAAATAGAATTTTGAAAAAAATAAAATTAATTTAGCAAGGACAGCCACTGATATTGGTCAAATCAGACACTGATGTTGGCCAGGCCAACTTGGCCAGTTCAAATTTATACATGACCCATAGGTGTGATAAATCCCTGATAGAGTTGGAAGCCACTCACCATGCAGTTGTTACACAGCCAGACAGCATACTACAGAGGGTGACTAAGGGCTAAAAGGTGCATAGATAGCAAACAATGCAAAGCACATCACACCAGATGTTAGATATAATTATAATGAAAAATATGGACTCCGTAAACCAGATTAAGCGGGTTAAATTAGACACACAATTTCATTACATATATACAGTTGATGAAATGATCAAATTAAGAGGATTTCAAGAATAAATAAGCATGCTATGAACATAAATCAAGAACATGGAAAGACAAAGGCAGGAAACAAGCTTGCAAGCACTATTGAAACACCAACAAACTACAATAACAATTCATTTTTCAATATGTCAGTGCAAGAAATATTTAGAAGTATAACACATCTTGCTAAAAAATTACTTTGCTAAAAAGAAAATTGTTGTTTTAGCATTTCTTGCTAAGCAAAATTGCAAATTGCTAAAGAAAAATTTGAGTCTTTAGCACTTTTCGCTAAAACAATTTGGGTCCTAGAGTGAGCACAGATCTGCTTTGGTATAAACTGACTTATTTTGCTTTGAGTTGCAGTAGGAGGGGTTATTATACTTGCACTACTAGTAGCTGCTGCAGCAGTTGTTGGTTTGGGACCAGACACACCAGGGTCAGTAGACGTTGAGCCAGCTTGCCCTCTCTCCTCCAACTGCACTGTGGGATGGACAGTTCTGATGCGTCTGTGCAGGTTTGTGGTGGAACCTGCTCTTACTGTTATTTTCATTTTACAGTGAAGGCGCTCTGCTCTGCTCTTCCCAATATCTTTAAACTGCAGCCAGATGCTGCTTCGTTTATGGGTGTCGGTCATATTTACGTGTTTTTGTACCGCACTTGCGCTGTCCTCCTCACCGCTGTCTACTGTCTCACTCACTGACGGGAATGGACAGACGCTCCACCTGACTGTCGCGTCTGTCCCCCTCTCTGTTTTCACATAATGGTATGATCCCATATCCTCATATGTGATTGGCCACAAGGCCGCCATGTTGCCAATCATAAAGTTCTGCCATGAGCAGAGCTGAGCCACTGAGAGTGAGAGCTGAGAATCGAAAGGGGGGAAAAAAGTGGGGAGCCGGCTCTTCTCATTCACTACAAAGCTTTTGCGCATGACACATCACTAGCTGCAATCAATATCGATTCCCTTTGAGTGTAGGAATGCCGACACTTGTTGCTCCACGGAGTTGCTGCCCAGGGGCCTCATGTACAAAGCTTGCATACGCACAAAAAAGCTACGTACGTCACTTTCTGCACAAACATTCGTATGTACAAAGATTGACTTGGCGTGGAAAAGTGCGGTACTCTACGCAAACCTCATGGCTGGCGTACGCACACTTCTGGTGCAACTTGGTACTTGGCAACACTTAGAGGCAGAGCAACGCAACTACATTTAGGCCTACTCAGTCAAGAGTCATGACATGGCGATAAGAGGCATCCAAAAATGCATCGGAACATCAGGATGCGTGAATTGAAATGTATGTCAGTCATACGACATTGTCGAGACACATAATGCGAGACTGTTGGGTAAATGCCAACAGATCCATCAACCATCCCTTCCATATTGTAATTACGGGAAATGAGAAACCCCAGCAATATCATTTCGATATTATTCCCATTGACTATTGGTTAATTAATTAAATTAAAGAATGCACATGCAGGACCATGCATTCCAGCTAGCTTAATAGATCTTCCTCGCGCATTTGCCGCGAGGTGTCAGACTGAACTATTATTATTAGTTGATGTTGCGTGGGGTAGCCTTATCACATAATTACCAAGATCAATATATGAAACGATTTCCAAGTGCGTACAAATCAGACACAACCGCGGTGTGTGGGGACCAATCACTAGCATGCATCAAATTAAATGAGGATATAAAAGCATGCGCAACATGTGGCGATAACCGATAGGATGACAATGGTGTGGTTGGCCTTATTGGAAGATGCTGCAAGTGGTCGGATTAGGAGAGAACGGGTGTTCCGTGATTACACCGATTTCCTGGCTCACGATGATGACTGGCTTATCAGCCGATTCAGACTTCCAAGAGCCATTCTTTTGGAGCTCTGTGCTGAGTTGGGCCCGGGGTTGGAGAGGGAGACGGCGAGGAGTCACGCCTTACCCGTTCCTATCCAAGTCCTGACCACGCTTGGGTTCCTAGCAACAGGCTCATTCCAGAGGTAACTGGCCGACCGGTCGGAAATGAGCCAGACAGCTCTCAGCTGCGCTATTCCGTCTGTGTTAAATGGGATCATCCGACTGTCGGCCAGGTACATACAGTTTCCCTATGATGTGGCAGACCAAGCACAGATAAAAGCGCAATTTGCAGCGATAGCCGGTTTTCCAAATGTAATCGGAGTGATCGACTGCACGCATATTGCTATAAAGGCACCATCTGAGGGTGAATATGCGTACGTGAATAGGAAACATTTCCACTCTATAAATGTACAGATTATATATGATGCCCAAATGTGCCTGATAAATATCGTGGCAAGGTGGCCTGGGGCGACCCACGATGCATTCGTCCTGGCGAACAGCTCTGTGGGAAACAGGGTGGATGCCGGCAGAGTGCGTGATGGGTGGTTACTTGGTAAGCAATCTAAAACACCTTGAAGTGAATTCACTTGAAATATACACATGTTGGATAGCTTATGCTGGACCTATCCCAATTGCTCATAGGAGACAGCGGCTACCCACTCCGAAAATGGTTACTGACCCCCCTAGCCAACCTATGGACTGATCAGGAGCAGCGCTACAACAACCTCCACGCACGGACGCGGTCAGTGGTGGAGCGCACCATTGGCCACCTGAAAAGCCGGTGGCGCTGCCTTGACCGGAGTGTGGGGGGGTGCTGCTCTATCAGCCTGAAAAGGCGTGCCGTATTGCGCTGGCATGTGGCGTGTTACACAATGTGGTGCAGCGGTACGGCGTGCCAATAATGGAGCGAGACCTGCCGGAGGACCCAGATCCTGGGCCTCACAACGAGGTGCCACAGCGACATGGCATACAAACCCGGCAGCGCTTAATAGCCACAATGTGAAAAGGTAAGGGCAGACGGGACACCATTCATTTTTTAAGATATTCTTTTAATGTGTTATTCAGTTCCTTCAATTCCTCGCGGATTCCCTCGAGGTTGTCGTTAATCGCCTCTATCCCCTTTAAAATTTCCCCCTGGGACTCAAGGACCGCGTGCGTCAGCACCCGGCCTGTGGACCCGGCGACAGGGGCAGGCGGTGGAGAAGGGGTGCAGGTGACAGTGACGCTGGATCCGCTCGGCTGGGGGTCCTCTTCCTGCTCGGTTGGGATGGACTGGGGGCCTCCTGTTGTTCCCTGGCACCCTGCTAGAATACATTTGTCATTAAAATCCTATTGTGGAAAATGTGCACGTTTTATTTCTGGTTACATGTGGCTAGGAATATTGGGCCTACTAAGAGAGGAAGACATTTCCTCAAATACAGGGTGTCCCTGAAAAAATGTACACATTAGAGCACTAAAGGTGTTTTTTTGTTTTCAAAACCCATGTAACTCAGACACTCATTGTGGCGCAGGCACTGCGGACGATGCGAATCATACCGTTATCTTGGTATAGGCTACATTCAGTGGCATACAATCAGTGACCGTTGCATGTCTCATAGCATACACTTTGAACATCACTTTAATTGGAGGTGACAGAACAACTAAGTGATGTATGTGAATTCTATTACACTGTGCTAAAGGCAGGGATTAACGCGAATAAATGTTCATGTTAAATGTTAATAATAAATGTTAAATGTTAATTTGATTAACGCGAGATTTCTAACATTTAATTAACATTAATGCGTTAGTAAAAGTTGCCATGTCTTTTACCTAACACGGGCCTTACTGCAGGTCTATTTATACTCATCTCATCTCATTATCTCTAGCCGCTTTATCCTCTACAGGGTCGCAGGCAAGCTGGAGCCTATCCCAGCTGACTACGGGCGAAAGGCGGGGTACACCCTGGACAAGTCGCCAGGTCATCGCAGGGCTGACACATAGACAGACAACCATTCACACTCACATTCACACCTACAGTCAATTTAGAGTCACCAGTTAACCTAACCTGCATGTCTTTGGACTGTGGGGGAAACCGGAGCACCCGGAGGAAACCCATGCGGACACGGGGAGAACATGCAAACTCCACACAGAAAGGCCCTCGCCGGCCCCGGGGCTCGAACCCAGGACCTTCTTGCTGTGAGGCGACAGCGCTAACCACTACACCACCGTGCCGCCGTCTATTTATACTAATTAACATATTCAGTGTGGAATAATTGAGGGAGGAGACGGAGCGGGGAACGAGGCTCGTGCATGTGCGCCGAATTCCACGTTGATTGGGATGTACAACAGGAGAGTGCGTGGAAACCTTCATACGCACTGATTGATACATCCGGATTTTTTTGGTCGTACACAAATTTCCCGATTTTGACGTGCGCACATATTTAGTGGGAAATCCACGCAGGTCTTTGTACATGAGGCCCCAGTTCATCAGATTCTCCCTCCCTTGTCACTGCTTTTGCATCTGACCTGGGTTTAATCTGAATCCCAGTGACGATGACGTCCTTCATCCTGGTGTCCTGTTCCAGTTCAGCAACTCTGCTTTCCAGGTGGGCGAAACGCCGCCGGTCCTTCTCGGCATTCTGCAGCCTGAGCGACTTCACTTCCGTCACCAGGTCCATGATGGCTTTCTGTTGTTTAATAACAGAAACTTCCTCCGCCAGAAAGTCGAGTGACTGTTTAATGTCCTCGCCTTCCTCGGCTGTAAAGTTCTTTTTTTGTAGGCATAATTCACCAATAAAGCCATCCAATTCATTAAAATGTTTGGAGAGTCGTTTCCTCGCCTCACTGCCTTTCTGAAGTTTCCCGCCAGAGAAATTTTACTTGGCAACAGAATGTATCTGAATTCTGATTGGTGGTTGTTATATTATTGCCTTTTTGTTGTCTTCTGGAGAAGAGAGGAGGAGGGGGGAGTGAGTGAGTGACAGGGTTCTACAGAGAGAAGTTTTTAGCCACTGCTTTCAAATGAACCCCCTCGAAAACCAATCAGTTCAGCGGATGTGTGGACTCGGTATGTGACATTTTCAAAAGAGAGGCGGAGTAACCAAAAATTTCTGATCAAGAAGGCGGAGGCTGTAATGTTTATTACATGAAAATGTTTTATTTGATTGTTCGTGGCCCAGACACCTTTTATTGTCCACATCACCATCGGGTGGTTTTTATATAAGTTTGTTTACATGAACTCGGTCAGGGCTCTGCAGTTCTTAACTGAAGCACTTCAAATTCAGGGTTAGCGGGCTGCTAAAGTTTGCAGGTGCTTCACAAGCAAGACTCGGTGCAATATTAGCCAACATTAGCACAATTTGACATTATGTAATAATGTCTTTGTGACCGTAATGAACACTGGTTGTTGTCGGATTGTTATTTACATGCCACACAAACTTAGTCATATTCGTATGTTGTCGTTTTTACACACTGAATACAAACTGTTGTGATTCATTTTACAAGCTAATCTAACATTACAATCCTCAAGGACAGTTTGCTAGCTAGCAGCCGGTCACTGCACTGCAACCGCACTTGCTAATTGACACGGTAGCTACACCTGCATGCTGTTTTCGTGACCACGCCCCCAGAGTGGATATTCATGAGAGAAGTTGTGTGGTGTTTCTCCCAGTGGAAACCTACAGGAACCATTTGTGTACCGCGCACAGAGCGGGATTTTTTATTTTTTTTTAATTCAATCAGAAATATTGGTAGGGACATGCCCATACCCAATTCTACATCTGTGGTCTGTACAAAGGAGCAACGTGTTGTTGTCTTTTCCCCATTCAGTGGATCCCCTGGCTGGATAACTGCTGCATGCTGGGAGACCCCGCCTCTGACAGAGAGCTGCGTGAGACGACAGAAAAAAGCGCAGTATTTTATTCAGTCAATGGGTCAAGCTAATACTCTGGCAACTTCCCTGTGTAGATGTACAGCACGTAAATGCCAAAATCGCAGTAAAAAAAATTACCGAGTTCATTTTAATTTACCGTACGATAAGTCGGTATATCGAATATCATGACAGGCCTACTCTTACCTAGTGAGGGGAAAAGGTATTGCTTGGTGATTGATGTATTCTCCAAGTGGATAGAAGTTTTCCCTACAGCAAAAAAGGACTCAGACGCGGTGGCCAAGGCCTATGGGATATAATTCCCTGATGGGGCATTCCAAGGAAGATTTCCAGTGATAATGGCACGCCATTTATAAGCCAGGCGTTAAAACATTTGGGTAATTATCTGGGAATAGACTTAAGACAGCGTTCTGCATCCCACCCTGTTAATGGAGGAACGGTAGAATGGGACAGTGAAAAATAAACTGAGCAAATGCTGTGCTGAAACAGGACTAGGGTGGACAAAGGTCCTACCCATAGTATTAGTGCAGATGAGAATGAGAGAAAGACCAAAGCATGGTTTGAGCCCCTTTGAGATACTGTTTGGAAGACCCCCAAACACAGGGATGGGTCCCATTACACCAGGATGCCCTGACCTTTCCTTATGTGATGTTGAATTACTGTGCAACCCTCTCTTCTGCTCTGAATAATATTCACAAACGGGTGAGATCAGCCTTACCAGTCCCCGTGCTGGGACCACTGCATGACCTGAAACCTGGTGATGGAGTGGTGATAAAGGACTTCATAGGGACGAAGTGGAACAAGCCCAGGTGGACGGGACCATCCCAAGTGCTGCTCACCACACAGTCAGCTGTAAAAGTGGACAACAGAGCCACGTGGGTACACACCAGCCACTGCAGAAGAGTACCTGAACCAACAGACAAGCAGCACAAGGAGGCCCTGGTACAGGAAGGGGATTAAGACAGCATTCAAAAAGCCCTCAGGGGGCCTCGTCGCACCATAAGTGGACACTGCTATCAAGAGCCCCTTAGGGGGACCGACGAACAACGACACATCGACACACACAGCCACATGACAGACTGTGCATTCCAAAGCATTCTTCATTCTGTACCTAATTGTGAACATCATACATGGTATAAGTAGTATTTGCTAGTTTGTCCAGTGACGGCGATTAATGCACGTATTACAGGAGCAGTGACTGACACCACAGGTACTCCAGGGGGCAGACTTCTCAGCTGGAAAAATAAGATATAGAAAGAGATCAAACTGTTAACTGGGTTCATGACATATTAACTGATCATAGCAATCACATGGTGATAGCTGAAAGAATCCATTCTGACTACACATACACTAGCGTATGATACCTAGCTGATTTAGGGAACAGGACTACGTGCCTTGGCAGCGCGGTGGTGTAGTGGTTAGCGCTGTCGCCTCACAGCAAGAAGGTCCTGGGTTCGAGCCCCGGGGTCGGCGAGGGCCTTTCTGTGTGGAGTTTGCATGTTCTCCCCGTGTCCGCGTGGGTTTCCTCCGGGTGCTCCGGTTTCCCCCACAGTCCAAAGACATGCAGGTTAGGTTAACTGGTGACTCTAAATTGACCGTAGGTGTGAGTGTGAATGGTTGTCTGTGTCTATGTGTCAGCCCTGTGATGACCTGGCGACTTGTCCAGGGTGTACCCCGCCTTTCGCCCGTAGTCAGCTGGGATGGGCTCCAGCTTGCCTGCGACCCTGTGGAAGGATGGAGCGGCTAGAGGAGATGAGATGAGACTAAGTGCCTTAGGTGTAGAGACTAATATAGAAAACACCCAATACCATGTAGTTCATTAACTGACTACTGCCACAGACTGGACAGTAACCAGTAGGTGAACCCTGTATGACAGTATTATAGATTTAATGTTATTTACATGATAAAAGGGGGAATTGTAGAGTAAATTTTAGTGTTACACTGTCTTGTAATTTTCCTTTTCACTGAGCGTTTCCTCTTCAAGGACTAATGATTCAGAACATTCAGCACCGCAACATGTTAATCTTATCATGCTCGTTATGTGCGTACAAACCAGCGATTAGAGAAGATCCAATCAGCTTTAGAGCTGGTCACACTCCGGCATGTAATTGCAATAGATGTAATGCAATAGATGTCTCCTTTTTATCTAGTAAAGAGTATATATAGATTTGAGAACAAAGGGACGGTATGAGTGGTGTGCTGAACCCTTATCACTATGTGTCTGTTTCTGCAATAAACCTTCTTTAACTTCCAAAAGGACGAGACTGGTGTTGGTGTTTGTCATTTTTCAACGACGTGTTGGAAAGAACTTCAGGAGCAGCATCAGGGCCATTTCTGATTTTAATTTTAGTATAATGTGTTAAATGGATGTGAACAAGAAGTCAGGAAATGAGAGGAGAGGAGAAATTTTTTTATTTTTTAATTTTGATCAAAAACACTTCCACTGTTGAGGTATTTATAGATTTATTTTTAGAATGTACTTACACTTTTCCCCTTCTGCTTTTTCATTTTATCCTTGGGCATGTTTTGATCATTTTATTTTTACTGCTTGACCATTTTGTACTTTATTAGATTATGATGGTTTCAGAATGGGATCAGAAATTTAAACATAATGTAAGTAAACTATGTGCAAATATTACAACAAATTCAATATAAAATGTTTTTAAATTACAATTACAGAGAATGGATGGATGGTCAGATCAATTAATCACTTCAGAATGCTGTTCATGAGAGAGAGAGAGAGAGAGAGAGAGAGATGCGTTCATTGTTCATTTAAACTATCACTGGTAAGATTGTTCAAGTCTATACGCCCTGTAGGAAATACACTCTCACACACACACACACACTGTTTAAAATCTTTTCACACTGAATAGCAATTTGCTAACATAGCCAGGCCACGCCTTACACATTACAAAAAAAGGGCTCTCTTTAAAGCCACGCCCACTCTCTCTGCCACACAGAACACACACAGAAGCAGGAAGTTCATTTCAGAGAAAACGAAACTCGGCAGAAAGTTCAGCGTCTTTCTCTCTCTCAGTACAGGAAAATGGCAGAGGCTGGTGTTTCAGTAGATCATTTTTCTGTGGATCAGTTCAGCTGTCCAGTGTGTCTGGATCTCCTGAAGGATCCTGTGACTATTCCCTGTGGACACAGTTTCTGTAAGGTGTGTATTAATGGCTGCTGGGATCAGGAGGATGTGAAGGGCGTCTACAGCTGCCCCCAGTGCAGAGTGACTTTCACCCCAAGGCCTGTTCTGTGCAGGAACAACATGCTGGCTGAAGTGGTGGAGAAACTGAAGAAGACTGAACTCCAAGCTGCTTCTCCTGCTCACTGTTACGCTGGACCTGGAGATGTGGAGTGTGATTCCTGCACTGGGAGAAAATACAAAGCTGTCAAGTCCTGTCTGGTGTGTCAGGCCTCCTATTGTAAAGCTCATCTTAAACCTCACTATCAGTCTCCTGCCTTTAAGAAGCACACGTTAGTTGAAGCCTGTGCAGAGCTCCAAGAGAAGATCTGCTCTGAACATGACAAACTGATCGAGATCTTCTGTCGTACTGACCAAAGCGTCATCTGTTATTTGTGTACGACGGATGAACATAAAGGCCATGATACAGTTTCAACTAAAGCAGAAAGAAATGAAAAACAGGTGAGAACTGGACATCATTCTTCTTTTCCAAGTCATTTTATACAAATTCTATTTCTAATCTAATTTCTATTCAGTGGATTTAATTGGTTCTCTGTCATTCTCAGTGAAGTAAATTTTTATTTCCAGTCAAACAGACATCTCATCTCATCTCATCTCATTATCTCTAGCCGCTTTATCCTTCTACAGGGTCGCAGGCAAGCTGGAGCCTATCCCAGCTGACTACGGGCGAAAGGCGGGGTACACCCTGGACAAGTCGCCAGGTCATCACAGGGCTGACACATAGACACAGACAACCATTCACACTCACATTCACACCTACGGTCAATTTAGAGTCACCAGTTAACCTAACCTGCATGTCTTTGAACTGTGGGGGAAACCGGAGCACCCGGAGGAAACCCACGCGGACACGGGGAGAACATGCAAACTCCACACAGAAAGGCCCTCGCCGGCCCCGGGGCTCGAACCCAGGACCTTCTTGCTGTGAGGCGACAGCGCTAACCACTACACCACCGTGCCGCCCCAAACAGACATATGTAAAGAAATGTTAAAGAGGTCAGACCAGTCAGTCTGCTTTAAACAGCCAACACCCAACAACCTTCTTCCAGCATTTTACAGCTAAAGTGCTCACGTGACTGTGTTAAAGCTCTGTAACTGGAGATCATATTTCATAACATTTAATGATCTACAGGTTAAAAAAAATCTTTATCTTTCTGAATGTGGAAATTGGGTGTGGTTGTCTTCCAGTGGAATTGGGTGTGGTTTTGAATGTACACACAGCACCTTAAAGAAGTAAACCTGACTATGACTCTGGATTTTACTGCTGAACAAATAAATAACTCCCATGAATCCAGATGTGCACTGTGCATGTCTCCCCCCTCTAAACTCACTGAGAAATAAAAGGGAACAGTGATGACGCGCACTGCTCTCAGACAGAGGTGGAAAGAGTACTAAAATATTATACTCAAGTACAAGTACTGTTACTCTGATGAAATTTTACTTAAGTACAAGTAAAGTTACCAGACAAAAAATCTACTCAAGTAAAAAGTAGATCATTTAAAATGTACTTTGAGTAAAAGTAAAACGTTACTTTTAACAATGGGTGTTTTCTGCCTCCATTGTGTTGTGCAAAAATGAAAAAGAAGAGGAAACAAGGATATATGTACATGTCAACCCAGATGTTTTATTTAAAGGAAGTGTATCAAATTGAATGCTTAGGATAATGCTGCATTAAAACTGAGACAAACAAAAAAGGTCAATACACACAGTCATGTCGTTTACATCGTCCTGACCACACACAAAGCATTGTACACGAAACATGAAAGTGAAATGTTGCACCAAAATCTCGTAGCTTGCCTGTGTGCACTGTGTGTTATTGAACAATTCAATTCAAACATTATTTGTTTTGCTTAGTATTCCTTTACTGATAAGTAGCTGATATTCTGAACAGATTGGTGATCCTTACCTTAAAAAGTCTGTGACTTTAGGCAACGATTCTATCATTACCTGCATCTCTCTCTCTTTTTCCTTTTATGCGCCCCGCTAACATGTGAACGCTTCATCTTTCAAAGCCTCTAAATTTGTGTCTCAGTAGTCTGCAGTCTTTGGCGCGCTTTCGTGCGTGAAGTTACATTTTGTTACATTTTATTCTGGTACAGTTGTGGGTGTTCGTTTCGCGAACCACATCCACCATGTCTCTTACAGCAGGCTACTGTGCGCTCATTTATTTCTAACCTTATTTCTATCCGTACATTAATGTAGGCCCACGATTCCGACAGTTTATTATTTTATTAATATTACAAGGCCCCTGATTGGCTGTGGCCCAGGGGCTTGAGCCCCCTGAAGCCCCCCCCTGAAAGCGCCGGTGCATGTCCGCCATCGTCTGTGTGAGACTCGTGCCCGTGACAACTGTCCTTCCCGTGATTCATTTCCAGAACGCGTTTCCCCTTCTCCGTTTTAGCACTTTTTTAATTATTTATTTATTTATTTTTTTTTTACTCAGTAACGGTTGTGATGTAAAATGTACCGAAGTACGCTACTTAAAAGAAAACATACTTAAGTAAAAGTACTTGAAAAAGTATAAGTACACAAAAAAGCTACTCAAGTACAGTAACGCGAGTAATGTAATTCGTTACTTTCCACCTCTGCTCTCAGATCAGTCTTCTTCTGTCAGGTTTTATGGCAGTTTACAAGCAGAGTGTATTACCACCATCTACTGGACTGAGGTGCAATCAAATGGATGTCATTTCAAAGAAAAAATTGAATAAAAAGGAAAAACAACGCAAAACAACAAACTAAATCCTATTTGCTAATTTTGTTTCTTTGATAAATGTTATCATAGCACAAGTGATGTTTTCTGATCTCGGCTCACCTAATAAAGTGTCTAAAGAAAAGGCTTTCTTGACTGCGTTCACTTCCCTCTTCAGTTTTTCTCTTTGTCTGTAGAATTTTAAGCACCTTAAAAGAACATGATCTACATCCTCTCTCACTCCACAAAGTTCACATTTTCCAGATGGATGTTTGTTTGCAACGTATAAGCTGTTATTTAATCCAGTATGGCCTATTCTCAGTCTTGTAAACCAAACCTCCTCCTGTCTGTTTGGGTAACTCGGTTTGCTACTTGAGAGATCTTTTTGTATATTATACAAGTGTCTACCTTTCTTCTCCTTATCCCATTCAGCTTGCCATATGTTAACTTTGTTTAATGAGTACCTTAAAGTGCATATAACGGGTAAATTCAGGAGCAAGATCAATGTAATTCTCCTATTTTATATTAAACTTTGGTCAAATATCTGTAACATTCTGCATTTTTTTTTTTTTTTTTTTACCTTGCACAATACCAGAAAAATTCAGTTGAAATCAAGCCGTTTGAGGCGAATTGGTCTGCCTCTGAAAAAAACTTGGCATTTGAATTTCCCGGGAAACATTGATTTTCATGACGTCATCTGCGGGACGCCTCCCTCTGAATCCTACATCAGCGCTGGTTTGTTTCTGAGAAGACGACCTGGTGGTTTTCTGCAAATTTCTTCAACGTTATCGTGTAACTATTAAAATGGTTCATAGATGTATCGTAGGAGGGTGTAGCAACACCAATCTTGATGGGATTAGTACTCATCATTTTCCAAAAGACCAGACAATGAGGGAGAAATGGGAGCGCTTGGTCTACACAGGCTGTGCACTGAAACTGTGCAAGCTCTCACAGCCTCCTGGCACTTCCGCAGGTGACATCACGACTCTGGCTCCAGACTCCCTTGGGATTTTTCCAGCCGCATTTGGTTATTTTATTTTTTTTCTGCTGTAGACAGATGGCCTTGTGCAAAATTACCCTTCTGGATGAGTGTGTAAAGCAGAGACTCAGATTGTTTTGCAGGTCAAGGGGCCCACAGGACCCCTCCTGGGAAAAACAGGGGCCCATTTCTACAATGGGGGGCCCAGTGATTATCCTTCAGTTGAAGCGAACCTAGTGAGCGAAGTGAGCCTAATGAACAGCTGGGGCAGCCCAGGGGCTGTTTTTTTTTCTTCTCAATTCTGTTTTTTTTTTTTTTTTGTATTAGAAGCCATATGAAGTAATGTAGATGACAATCAATGCTTCAACCAAATATATTGAGATATTGTTTAATCAGTGGCAATATTTTGGAATTCAATCACAGGCCACTATATATCACCTCCTTTTAAATTATAATTTATTTTATTAACTTGTTTTCAGTTTGGTGTAGGTCTATAGTAGTAGTAGTAGTGGTTGCTGTTGTAGTAGTTGATGTTACAGTAGTTGTTGTAAATCTAGTGTGACTAATTACCTTGGGTATCAGGGGTATCAGTTTTTTCAGGTGAATGTACTCTCTCTTTCTGCCGAAGAATGACAAAATGGATGTATTTTTCTTTTTTTTTCTCATCCATGTTTTCTTGTCTCTTTCGAATATTCGTACATAGACCGTAAGACGCCACCTAGCGAAAGACTTGGATCAGGTTTTACTCGCTTGGGACGCTACAAACGGGGCGGCGTAAATACACGAACGGGTCCGACGTATATTCAATATGGCTGCGCCAAAACAAATTCCTCCAATGCTGAAATCTGTTGAATATCCAGATAATTATGTTGGAAGTTGCATATTTGTGCAAGATTTTCGATATTGAGACCATGAAGTCAAGTAATACCAGTCCCCCCAGGATTCCGCAGGCCTTTTTTGTGATTGTTGTGATTTTCTCTTTTTGTAATTAAAATTGAGTGATATGTTAAATATTAAGTTATTACTGAAAAACTATTGATTAAAAAAACAGACACTGAGAAATGGTCCTATAAACAACTACCAATATAAAAGATTACCAGGACTACAAAAATGCAGAAAAATAGGCTTTACTTATCCAAATGCACCTGTTGGTTCAAAAGTTAAAGTGCATAGAACCTCACAGCACAAAATGAAGTTACCTTAAAATATAATATAAATGCCTCAGCTTTCATGTAAGAAAAAAAAAACTATTAATACTAGTCCTGTGTGCAGGCAGTCTCTCCTGAAGACTAAATTAAACAATAATTATAAACTAATAAAATAAATGGCTCAGGCTTCATAGAAGGAAAAAACAATTTGAACAGAATCTCACAGTATGATGCTGAAGCTGCCTAAACAATGGAAAATAAAATACCATTTTGGCAAAAATGTTGGCATCCATTAATTTCTTGTATTAAGTAAAAAAAAAAAATGTAAAGTGCACACAGTCCTTCACTGTAAACATAACACACTTTCAGTAACAGAATTTAAGCCTACATAAACACTGACTCGCACATCATAGTTTGTCGACGTCACCTCAAGACGACGCCAACGATTGGTCAAATTTGCGGGAAAGTTGCGGTGATTACAATTATATCCAACACCGCCCTGAATTCGCGGGGATTGGTTGAATTTGCGTTGAAGTTGCAAATCGCAACATCGCGAAATCCTGGAGGGTCTGTAATACGCCACAAAACGTTCCAAATAGTGTATAAAATGCCCGCGTCCATATTGGCCCCTGCCCCTCTCGACAATGCGTTCATTATTCGAAATAGTGCGTCTTAGACACGGGCGTGCCAACAATCTGAGTCTCTGGTAAAGGTACATACTTTCATATAAAAAAAAAAACTAAATTGGTCCAGAATATGCACTTTAACTTCTGATCTACTGAGTGCAATACTTAACTGAACCTCCTCTTCTTTGGTTGCCTCTTTTGCCAGCTTGTCTGCTTCCTCATTGCCACCAACTCCTTTATGGGCTGGAACCCATACAAACTGGATTGATATTCCCTGTTGACTGATTGAAAATAAGATATTATTAATTTCATTCAATAAGTCCTGTTGACATGACGATTCTCCACTTTGAACGGATGTGAGAGATGACGCAGAATCAGAACAAATAACTGCTTTAGGGGGCCTAGTTTCTTCTATCCACTTTAATGCAATGATAATGGCGGTCATTTCAGCTGCAAATATAGACAGGTGATCTGATGTTCTCTTTTTAATAGAGATTTTGTAATCAGGGATATAAACTGCAATACCGGTTTTACCTTCTGAATCTTTAGATGCATTTATATAAACCTGTGTTGTATTTACGATGCTGCTGTCGCCACTTATTCAGAAGAAGATCTGCAAAAACTAATTGATTCCTTCAGTTCCGCGTGCCAAGATTTTGGTCTCGTCATCAGCCTGAAAAAAACCCAAGTTATGGGCCAAGATGTAGATTGCTCACCCTCAATCAAAATTACTGACTATGAACTAGTTGTTGTTCATGACTTTGTGTATCTAGGCTCTTCAATATCTGATACTTTATCACTAGATGCAGAGATAAGCAAGCATATTGGCAAAGCATCTACAACAATGTCAAGGCTTACAAAGAGAGTGTGGGAAAACAAATACCTGTCCGATTACACCAAGATACAAGTCTACAGAGCTTGTGTTGTGAGTACCTTACTATACGGTTGCGAGTCATGGACCTTACATGCATACCAAGAAAGACGATTGAATAGTTTCCATATGAGATGTCTTCGTAGCATCTTGGGTATTACCTGGAAAGACAAAGTACCAAACAACATCGTAGTTGCAAGAGCTGGGACCATCAGCATGTATGCCACCATCAAACAAAGACGCTTGCGCTGGCTGGGGCACGTTGTCCGCATGAACGATGGTAGAATACCAAAAGATCTTCTCTATGGCGAGCTTGCTGAAGGAAAGCGCCCGACTGGCAGGCCAAAGCTACGGTTTAAGGATGTTTGTAAACATGATCTGAAGGCCGTCAACATCAACACCAACACTTGGGAAAAGCAAGCCGCTGACAGAGTCTCATGGAAGCAAGCAGTGAAGACTGGTATTGACTATTTTGAGTCTTCCTCTAGACAAAGAGTTGATGAGAAAAGACAGCTGAGAAAGAAGCGCACCCAGCTACCTTTGCCTTCAACACAGTTTCTATGCCCTAACTGTGGCAGAGACTGTCATGCCAAAATTGGCTTAATAAGCCACTCAAAAGTGTGTAGTCCATAGTCTTCGAGACTGAAGGAGGCCAATAATTATATAAACCTGTGTTGTATTATAGTACCTACTTCCTAAATATTGCTCTACGTTCTGATACACTCCTTCAGATTTAGCTATCTCTTTGGTTTCCTTGATCACCGTAGGGGAGCAAAACAGCCAAGGTGGAGTTGTTACCAGGGGCACAGTCTTCCTACAAATGATATCATCTATTCCCAATTGATTTGCTAATTTGTTACCATCCCCTCCAAAGCTACAAATCTGGGATCTGCCATACTCCCAACACTCATTGAGAACTTTTTTTAGTCGGGTGTGATGCCTCATGTCCATTTAAATTAATCCAGTAAGCCATACTCAGCTTAAGACATCTGAGGCTTAAGGGCATTTCTCCTGATTCTACTTGCAACGCTGGTATGGAAGAAGTTCTAAATGCACCACAACATATCCTGAGACTTTTAGCCTGCTTTCTATTGAGTTCATTAAGCAATGTCTTAGAGGCTGAAAGATACACAATACAGCCATAATCTGAAACTGATCTTATCAGTGCAATATAAATTCTTTTAAGGGACATCCCTAAATCTCCCCAGTTGTACCCTGATAAACATTTCAAAACATGAATGCCCTTTTTGCATTTCTCAGTTATTTTCTGAATATGTTCCTTCAATGTTAACTTGACCTCAAACCAAACTCCCAAGTACCTAACAATATTAACTTGCTCTAAGGACTGGCTATACAACTTAAGCTCTAGTGTGGGACTTACTCTTTTCTTTGAAAAACAAATAAATCTAGTCTTTTCTACAGACAAATGAAAACCCCACTCACATGCCCATTTTTCTACCTTGTTGATAGCTAATTGCATTAGAACTAAAATATCAATATTTCGTCCTTTTATCCACAAAGCTCCATCATCAGCATATAATGTTCTATTGATTCTAATGTCATCTATTTTATTAAAAACATCATTAATCATAATGTTGAACAGTACTGGACTGCATACACTACCTTGAGATGTTCCATTTTCTATTGAATCGATGTTAGAGAAGTTAACCCCAACTCTTACTTCTATTGTTCTGTCCTTTTGGAAGTCTCTAATCCAGTTAAACATCTTGCCACCAATACCCATCCTATTCAGCTTAATTAACAACCCCTCCTTCCATAGCATATCATGCGCTTTCTCTATATCAAAGAATGTTGCTAAAACTGATTCTTCATTGACTTGTGCTTTCCTTATTTCATTTTCTAAACATACAATAGGGTTCATTGTAGTACGTCCACTACGGAAGCCGCTCTGGTGTGGGGAGACAAAACCTCTTTTTTTCAATTTCATACACTAGCCTTCTAGTGATCATTCTTTACATAATCTTACATAAATTAGATGTTAATGCTATTGGCCTATAACTTTTAACTTCAGTTTTATCCTTCCCTGGTTTTCCAATCCGAACCACTACAGAATGTTTCCAACACAAAGACAATCTACCTTGCTCCCAAATCTTATTAAAAAGACTTAAAATTACATATTTAGCCACATCATTGACTTCATTAATCATTTTATAACACATACCATCTTTCCCTGGTGAAGTGTTCCTAACCCCATCTAACGCTCTCCTAAGCTCAAATAATGTAAAATCCTTATCAAGTACACTCTCACTTATTACCTGCTTTTCCAGTAACCCTCTATTCTCATCTATTACTTTAACTCTCCAAGACAATTCTTCATCAGTTAAGTTCTGTGAACTATGAACCTTAACAAAACTTTTCGCAAGCATCTCTGCTTTCTCTTGATTAGTTACTGCCTCCACATCATTGTTTTTAATCACAGGTAAGGAAAACTCCCTTCTAATGCCTCCCATCTTTTTAATCATGCTCCAAATATCATCCACTTTGACTTCCGCCCTATTTTAGAACAGAAATCACGCCAATATTTCCTTTTAGCTTCTCTTATTCTTTTAACCTTTTGAATGTGATTTTTTTTTTTTTTTTTTTTTTTGTATTCCATTAAATTGGTATAGGAATGGTTTGATTTAACAATTTTGAAAGCTTTATTTCTAGCTTTAATTGCTTCCTCACAATCATCTGACCACCAAGGTACCATTCTCTTTTTCCTCATCCCAGAAGATTTGCCAAGAACCTCTTCTGCTGACTCATAATATATTTGTAATGATTGAGTTTAACTCGGGGCAGCACGGTGGTGTAGTGTTAGCGCTGTCGCCTCACAGCAAGAAGGTCCGGGTTCGAGCCCCGTGGCCGGCGAGGGCCTTTCTGTGTGGAGTTTGCATGTTCTCCCCGTGTCCGCGTGGGTTTCCTCCGGGTGCTCCGGTTTTCCCCACAGTCCAAAGACATGCAGGTTAGGTTAACTGGTGACTCTAAATTGACCATAGATGTGAGTGTGAATGGTTGTCTGTGTCTATGTGTAAGCCCTGTGATGACCTGGCGACTTGTCCAGGGTGTACCCCACCTTTCGCCCGTAGTCAGCTGGGATAGGCTCCAGCTTGCCCGCGACCCTGTAGAACAGGATAAAGCGGCTAGAGATAATGAGATGAGACATACCATCTAGCATCTCTCTCAAGATTCTTTTACCAGGGTTATAAAAGTTGATAATTTTAATCTGTTTTACCGACCCAAATCTCAACCAGAACTGCTTCAACCTCTTTATCTATATTTAAAGCTCTGTAATTAATCCCCTGCTGAATAAATGTGGCCACTCCACCTCCTGCAGTATCCCTGTCTTTACGCACTGCTAGGTATCCATATATTATTAAATCAAGTGATGGTTTTAACCAGGTTTCCTGGATACAGATAATGTTTGGTTTAACAACTTGTTCCTCAATAAAGTGTTTTAGTTCCTGACCATTAGCAATTAAGCTCCTGGCATTCCACTGTAGGATAGATAAAGTCATTATTAACTGCCACATGGTGCTTGACTATCAGATACCCCTAATACCATATTGTGAATGGAATCAACTGACAATTCATGAATCTCTAGATACTTTTCCGCTGCTTTTAAAATTATTTTAATTCTATCAATTCTACTTGCTACTTGGGCTGAGCAATTAACCACTTCCACCATAAAAGCAATGAAATTTTTCTTATCCACAATTAAAGTCTCTTCAGTTACTTTACAGCATTTCAGAGTCGTTTGAGTTTGACTCGGGGGTAAAACTACAGGAGTCATACTTCGTTTAACCCTTGATTTTACTTGGTTTTCTTTGTCAACCTTTTTAATAGCTTCGGCATTAGTAACACTCTCTTTCACCTTAACACTTTGCACTTGAATTGCTCTTTTATACATCTCGCACCCTTTATAGGCCGCACTGTGTTCACCTCCACAGTTACAGCACTTGATTTTTGTTCCTTCCTCACATTTACCATATTCATGTTCACCTCCACATCTAGCGCACCTAGGTTTTGACTTGAACACAGAAGAAATGTGTCCATATCACTGACATTTAAAGCATCTAATTGGTGGGGGGATGTAAGGCCTCGTCATATAACTTAAATATCCAATCATTTTCCGCTCAGGTATCTTAACCTCATCCAACACTAACAAGACAGACAAACTTGGTCCTTTAGTTCCATTCCTAATTACTGGCAAATGCTTGACTTTGTTGATTTTAACTCCGTTAACATTGCTTTTAATATCGTCCTCTAACAAGTCAGTCGATCCACCTGATATCACTGCCATTACTTTACCTCTTTCTTCCCAGTCTTGGGCTTTAACATGTTTCCCCAGTAAAGTTTTAAGCTTCATTAATCCCATTCTCTGATCTCTATCTTGACAGACAACTAACAGGTTACCATCTTTTAACGTTGTGACGGAGCGAACTTCACCTACTTGCCTATAAATGGCTTCACTGACTTTCAATGGGTTTAGTATACATGGGGTTTGAAATCGGATCACAACTTTAACATCAGTCCTCGATCTTTTCGCTTCATCTTGTTTAGCTTTCACCTTTCTTTTCTTCGATGCTCTTTTGAACCAAATTCCATTTACCTGACTTATCTTCACCTTCACTTTTATAGTACTCTCACTGTCATTCTCTTCTGAAAACTCCTCCAAATCATTAGTTTCACACTCATCTAGAACTCCTTTCAATCCATGATCGCACCCCAGTCCACCAAACGCCAGTTGCAATGAATCTGGCGGCTCTTTCGCATTCCCAGAAGCACTCATCATGTTTTTTCTCAGATCAGTCTGTCTGTGAATCCCATTGAAAGTCACAGCTGCCTTTTGAACAGTTTCACTCCAGAGAATATTGCTGAACTACCTTGATGTTTCTGTCACACAAATAACATTGAAATAACAATCAGTTGACATTTTCACAGAAAACTAAACTTATAATATCATAAGTGCTGCAAACATATGAAGATAGAATTCACTTCATTTTGGGTGTCTTTTTAATTTTAGTTAGTTCTAGAGGCGATATTTCTAATTTTCATTGAAATGTTTTTATTGAATTTTTTTTAGTTTGTTTTTTTCTTTTTCTTTTTGGCTATAATTGTGTAGAACATGATTAAATGTATTTTAAATGTATTTTATTTGTTCTCAGAATGAGCTAAAGAAGGAGCAGATGAAATCCCAGCAGAGGATCCAGGAGAAGCAGAAGGAGGTGCAGGAGCTGAAACAGGCTGTGGACACTATTAAGGTGAGGAGTGAAGAGTAGCTGTGTTTCATTTAACCTGCTTAAAGGAGATACGCAGAACCATGGCCTCATTTTTTGTTCATAAATGCCTTGAGACCCCAAGAATGGCACAGGAATAGTTTTAAGCGTTAACACTAAATCTAATATCGTAATATTTATGATTTAAAATGATTCATATAGGTAGCGGCCTGAGTGAATGACCTTGACGTCTGTAACGTCACAGCAGGAAGGCTGTCGGTCTCATCGCCATTTCCGCTATACTAAAACACAGAGCTAACTGCAACTTCCAGCTTCCGTTTGGAGCTAATTTATTGCCATGTCACGTAGATGTGTTGCTGGCCGGTGCAGCAACATGACAGAAGGTGGATTTATGTTGCATTCATGGCCCAAAAATGTTCAAACTGCAGAGATTTGGACACATTTTGCAAGAAATTCACAGGCACATTGGATGCCTACGAAGTGGTCTCTCCTCTGCTCTGCACATTTTACTGAAGACTCATACGAAACCTCTGATCTGTTGAGGAGCGTTGGCTATAAGCCCGTTTTGAAAGAGGGTGCAGTATCAACAATTAAATAAAACTACAAGAAAAGGAAAAAAAATTAAAAAAGGAAAGTAAGTTCAGTGGCACCAGCTCTCCCACAGTTTGAGCCGAGGGTTGTTGGTAAAACCCAGGATGGAACGGGACGTCACTTATTATCGCTCAGGCAGCGACCTCCCTGCGGTTGTTGCTAAAACCGGCGATGTCCCATCCTGGGTTTTAGTAATTGCCTGAGCCGAGCAGTAATGGTGGAGTACTCGGTCTGGAGAAAATGGAGAATGAATGAAGCACCCGTCCGATTTCTAAACTGGATATTGTTGCCATCTCGCCCTTGCGTGGAAGAAGCGAATGAACAGAGAACTGAATGAACAACTGAACATCAGATTGTTTTGAAACAATCGGCCACAAGATCGGCCTTCAAGAAGCGAGAATGCAGACGGGTAAGCTCCGACTCTCATTTGGATACAAAACAACAAAAACAACACGTTGTTTACCTGCATTTAGATTAATACATGTAACTTGTATTGTGTATTTAAGTTACCGGTCTAAGATTTATTTAATTTGCTTCAGAATGTGATTGTCTCAGTTCATCTGATTATTTAATGAGCCTTTTACGTTTTATCAGTGAAAATGCATGCATGTACATGTATGTTGCACAAGTTATAACACCTATCCTGTTTTAATGAGAGTCAACCCACAATCAATGAAGTCAAATCAGTCTTAGTTGAGCAAGTTGGTAACGGCATTTCTTACTTTCACCATAAATTATTTATATGACTTTGGTCTATAGCTGTCAAAGGCCTCGGCCTTAAAACCGGTTCCCGCAGTGACGTCACGCGCTCAGGGCTGGCTGGCTCAGCGGGGCAGCTCCAATGCCAAATTTGCGGTCGAGTTTAACTCTCAAAAAAATATTATGTGATTCCCATTTATGCAGCATACAAGAGTCAAGGATGGAGATACTATCCACTCAGAAATGTATTTAAAGGTTCTGCGTATCTCCTTAAAATAATGAACTAAAAATACAAGGAATGAAAACCCGGGGTTTAACAAAAACAACTCAAATATCTCGAGAGAGAGTTTATTTTTACAGAGTATCCCAATAGACCTCCATTTTGTGTGTGTGTGTCCTAACAGAAGCGTTCACAGGCAGCAGTAGATGACAGTGAGAGGATCTTTACTGAGATGATCAGCTCCATGGAGAAAAAGCGCTCGGAGATGACGGAGCTGATCAGAGCTCAGGAGAAAGCGGAACTGAATCGAGCTGAGCGACTCCTGAAGCAACTGGAGCAGGAGATTGCTGATCTTCAGAGGAGAGTCACTGAGCTGGAGCAGCTTTCACACACACACGATCACATCCACTTCCTCCAGGTAACACTCACTGTCTGATCTACAGAGGGCGCTGTTCCTCACAAAGTTTCCTCCTAAAAGCTCATTACAGCAACAATAAATGTTCCTGTCTGAGATCCCAAGTGTGTCTTTGGTCTGATTCAGTCTGAGATTCATTCGTTCCTCTCCTACACTTTTCTCCTTCTCTATTCTGTGTTTCCTCTCTGTAGAGTTTCCCGTCTCTCTGTGTTTCTCCTGGATGTGACGACTCACCCAGCTTCACTGTCAATCAAAATCTCTCATTTGATGGAGTGAGGAAATCTCTCTCAGATCTGAAAAAACGAGTCGAGGAAATCTGTGAGGAGGAATTCAGCATAATCCATCCACAAGGTAAACAAACAAACATTTGTTCTGTATCACAGTAAAGAGAGCCATAAAATTAATGTAACGGAAATAAAACGTAAGCAGGAACAAAACTGCATCAAATCACAGAGCATTAGTATTAGCCTCAGAAATTCATCTCATCATCTCTAGCCGCTTTATCCTGTTCTACAGGGTCGCAGGCGAGCTGGAGCCTATCCCAGCTGACTACGGGCGAAAGGCGGGGCACACCCTGGACAAGTCGCCAGGTCATCACAGGGCTGACACATAGACACAGACAACCATTCACACTCACATTCACACCTACGGTCAATTTAGAGTCACCAGTTAACCTAACCTGCATGTCTTTGGACTGTGGGGGAAACCGGAGCACCCAGAGGAAACCTACGCGGACACGGGGAGAACATGCAAACTCCACACAGCAAGGCCCTCGCCGGCCATGGGGCTCGAACCCAGACCTTCTCGCTGTGAGGCGACAGCGCTAACCACTACACCACCGTGCTGCCCGCCTCAGAAATTACATGTGCAAATTAGAAATAAATTTCCCAGAGAAACAGGACCTTAATCACAAATCCACAAACTAATCTTATTGACCTTTACACAACAAATATGATGAACATTAGATCAGAACCGAGGCCTTAATTCCTCCATAAAATCCATCAGAAAGTAAAAAGACACACATTGTCAGAGCTTCAGCTGGTAAGAGTTTTTTGCTTCTCATGATTCTTACATTCAAATGCTGCACAGTGTGATGACATTTTGGCCGATCTCTAAATTGTGTCTGACTGAGAGCAGTGAGGAATCTAATTTGACCTGCGCATCAACGCCAGCAAGACAAAGGAGGTGGTGATCGATTTCAGAAGGATGGTTTCCCAAATTGCACCAGTGAACATCCAGGGTTTGGACATCGAGATCGTGGAGGAGTACAAATACTTGGGTGTTCACCTCAACAACAAACTGGACTGGACTAACAAAACAGATGTCCTGTACAAGAAGGGCCAAAGTCATCTCCACCTCTTGAGAAGACTGAGGTCTTTTGGTGTGTGCAGGACACTGCTGAGGACTTTTTATGACTCTGTGGTAGCATCAGCGATTTTCTATGCTGTGGTCTGCTGGGGCTGTGGAAGTTCAGAGAGGGACAGGAAGAAACTTAATAAACTGGTCAGAAGGGCTGGCTCAGTCTTGGACTGTCCTCTGGACTCCACTGAGGTGGTGGGTGAGAGGAGGATGTTAGCCAAGCTGACCTCAATCATGGATAACCCCTCTCACCCCCTACATGAGGCTGTGGGGGCTTTAAGCAGCTCTTTTAGTTGTAGACTGCTACACCCATGGTGTAAGAAGGAGAGATACCGCAGGTCATTCATACCTGCTGCTGTCAGACTGTATAACACCCACAACTTGTAATGTAGCACCAATAACATGTTTGCCGTTTAATTTGCACTACTTCACCACTACTACCTCTGCCATCTCTCATTGATGCAATTATTATGTGCAATAATATAGGCCCTAAACTATTTTTATGCATACTTGTGTGTGTGTGTGTGTGTGTGTGTATATATATATATATATATATATATATATATATATATATGTGTGTGTGTGTGTGTATATATACAGTGGGGCAAAAAAGTATTTAGTCAGCCATCAATTGTGCAAGTTCTCCCACTTAAAAAAATGAGAGAGGCCTGTAATTTTCATCATAGGTACACTTCAACTATGAGAGACAGAATGGGGGGAAAGAATCCAGGAAATCACATTGTAGGATTTTTAATGAATTAATTGGTAAATTCCTCGGTAAAATAAGTATTTGGTCACCTACAAACAAGCAAGATTTCTGGCTCTTACAGACCTGTAACTTCTTCTTTAAGAGGCTCCTCTGTCCTCCACTCATTACCTGTATTAATGGCACCTGTTTGAACTCGTTATCAGTATAAAAGACACCTGTCCACAACCTCAAACAGTTACACTCCAAACTCCACTATGGCCAAGACCAAAGAGCTGTCAAAGGACACCAGAAACAAAATTGTAGACCTGCACCAGGCTGGGAAGACTGAATCTGCAATAGGTAAGCAGCTTGGTGTGAAGAAATCAACTGTGGGAGCAATTATTAGAAAATGGAAGACATACAAGACCACTGATAAGCTCCCTCAATCTGGGGCTCCACGTAAGATCTCACCCTGTGGGGTCAAAATGATCACAAGAACGGTGAGCAAAAATCCCAGAACCACACGGGGGGACCTAGTGAATGACCTGCAGAGAGCTGGGACCAAAGTAACAAAGGCTACCATCAGTAACACACTACGCCGCCAGGGACTCAAATCCTGCAGTGCCCCCTGCTTAAGCCAGTATATGTCCAGGCCCGTCTGAAGTTTGCTAGAGAGCTTTTGGATGATCCAGAAGAGGATTGGGAGAATGTCATATGGTCAGATAAAATCAAAATAGAACTTTTTGGTAAAAACTCAACTTGTCGTGTTTGGAGGAGAAAGAATGCTGAGTTGCATCCAAAGAACACCATACCTACTGTGAAGCATGGGGGTGGAAACATCATGCTTTGGGGCTGTTTTTCTGCAAAGGGACCAGGACGACTGATCCGTGTAAAGGAAAGAATGAATGGGGCCATGTATCGTGAGATTTTGAGTGAAAACTTCCTTCCATCAGCAAGGGCATTGAAGATGAAACGTGGCTGGGTCTTTCAGCATGACAATGCTCCCAAACACACCGCCCGGGCAACGAAGGAGTGGCTTCGTAAGAACCATTTCAAGGTCCTGGAGTGGCCTAGCCAGTCTCCAGATCTCAACCCCATAGAAAATCTTTGGAGGGAGTTGAAAGTCCATGTTGCCCAGCGACAGCCCCAAAACATCACTGCTCTAGAGGAGATCTGCATGGAGGAATGGGCCAAAATACCAGCAACAGTGTGTGAAAACCTTGTGAAGACTTACAGAAAATGTTTGACCTCTGTCATTGCCAACAAAGGGTATATAACAAAGTATTGAGATGAACTTTTGTTATTGACCAAATACTTATTTTCCACCATAATTTGCAAATAAATTCTTTAAAAATCAGACAATGTGATTTTCTGGATTTTTTTTCTCATTTTGTCTCTCATAGTTGAGGTGTACCTATGATGAAAATTACAGGCCTCTCTCATCTTTTTAAGTGGGAGAACTTGTACAATTGGTAACTGACTAAATACTTCTTTTTTGCCCCACTGTATGTGTAATATATATATATATATATATATATATATATATATATATATATATATATATATATAATATATACACAGTGCAATGCAATAATGAGTACACCCTCTTTGAAAAGTAACATTTCACACAATATGACAAGGAACACAAAGATATATTTCCAAAATGTTCCCAGACTAAGTTAAACACAGGTTCTGTTGAGCTTTTGAACTCAAAACAAAGGCTAATAATATAACTTAAATTATTTTTATTTCAGTTTTAGTGAAATTTGTGTGGTGCAGAAATGAGTACACCCCACTGAAGGGCTCTGAGTAAAGCAACTTTTTAGGCTACCAATGTGGACCTGAACAAACAATTAACCACAGGTGAGTCTAATTAGTCATTACACAGGTGGTAATTAGGCAGTTGGCTCCAAAAGGCTGTTACCTAAAGCAAACCACCCTTTCCCATTTCCTGCTGTCAGCAATGGCACCTCATGGCCAGGAAATGTCTCTGGATCTGAGAAAGCGGATTATTGCTTTACACAAGAGAGGTGAGGGCTACAAGAAGATCAGTAAAGCCTTACTTATCAGTAAGAACACGGTTGCAAAAGTGATCCAAAAATTCAAGACAGATGGAACTGCAGCCAAAGTACAGAGACGTACAGGCTGGCCAAGAAAATTAACACCCAGGCAGGAGCGGCTTGTAATGAGAAAAGTTGAGGAAAATCGGCATGCAAGTGCACAACAGGTATCTAAGGAAGTAGAGACTGAAATTGGAGTGAATGTGTCACGTGACACAATATGCCGTACAGTGCAGCGGAATGGCATGCATGGGTGTCGTCCCCGAAGGAAGCCTCTCCTAAAGCCCAGTCACAAAAAAGCCCATCTAGAGTTCGCCAGGGCACATGCTGAAAAGGATGAAGGCTATTGGGACTCTATACTCTGGAGTGATGAGACCAAAATCAATCTTTTTGGAACTGATGGCTTCAAAACAGTCTGGCGTCGCAAGGGTGAGGAGTACAAGGAAAAATGCATGGTGCCCACAGTGAAACATGGAGGGGGTAGTGTTCTTATGTGGGGTTGCATGAGTGCTGCGGGTGTTGGAGAACTGCATTTCATTGATGGCATCATGAATTCTCAAATGCACTGCTCTATACTGAAAGCTAAGATGCTTCCATCACTTCGGGCCGTTGGTCGTCGTGCCATTTTTCAACATGACAATGACCCAAAACACACATCTAAGGCCACTGCTGACTTTCTGAAGAGGAACAGGGTGAGAGTGATTCCATGGCCAAGTATGTCACCTGATCTGAACCCTATAGAGCATCTTTGGGGAATACTGAAGAGGCAGGTTGAGCATCACTCTCCATCCAACATCCAGGCTCTGAAAGATGTCATCCTTGAAGAATGGAAAAAGATTGATGTAGCCAAATGTTGTCAACTTGTGCACTCCATGCCAAGGAGACTTGGGGCTGTCATTGCAAATAATGGAGGCCATACAAAGTACTAAATGTACTGGATGTAATTGAGTTTGTTGTGGGGTGTACTCACTTTTGCTCCACCCCACTTTCACGGAAACAGAAAAATATGTAATTTAAGGCATCTTTTCACCTTTCTGCTTGAGTTATAATGTAAGAACATAGTGCAATAAACATCATCAAGGAACTGTTTGGGACATATTGTTTGTGTTCATTTAAATACTGTGAAAAATGTCGTTTTTCAGGGGGGGTGTACTCATTATTGCATTGCAGTGTGTGTGTGTGTGTGTGTGTGTATATATGCATATAATAGTGTGTGTGTGTGTGTGTGTATATATATATATATATATATATATATATATATATATATATATATATATATATAAAATCTCCTTCTCACCCCCGGCGGGGGGGGGGGGGGGGGGGGGGGTGGTATCCATGTCATCCTCAAGCTTGGGTCCTCTACCAGAGGCCTGGGAGTTTGAGGGTTCTGCGCAGTATCTTCGATGTTCCTAGGACTGCGCTCTTCTGGACTGAGGCTTCAGATGTTGTTCCTGGGATTTGCTGGAGCCACTCTCCCAGTTTGGGGGTTACTGCCCCAAGTGCCCCCACTACCACGGGGACCACGCAACCCTTGACCTTCCACATCCGTTCCAGCTGCTCTTTCAACCCTTGATACTTCTCAAGTTTCTCATGTTCCTTCTTCCTGATGTTGGCGTCAGCTGGGATCGCCACATCTATCACCACCACCCTCTTCTGCTCTTTGTCCACCACCACTATGTCCGGTTGGTTAGCCAGGATCTGTTTGTCAGTCTGGAAGCTGAAGTCCCACAGAATCTTGGCCCTGTTGTTCTCAGCCACCTTCTGTGGTATGGCCCATTGGGACTTGGGTATTTCTATTCCATACTGGTTGCAGATGTTCCTGTATACTATCCCAGCCACTTGGTTGTGCCTCTCCATGTACGCTGATCCAGCTAGCATCTTACACCCTGCTACTATGTGCTGGACTGTTTCAGGGGCTTCTTTGCACAGTCTGCATCTTGGGTCTGATCTACTCTGGTAGATCCTGGCCTCTATGGCTCTTGTGCTTATGGCCTGTTCTTGTGCTGCCATGATTAGTGCCTCTGTGCTGTCTGTCAGTCCTGCATTATCCAGCCACTGGTAGGATTTCTTGATATCAGCCACTTCCTCTATCTGACGGTGGTACATGCCATGTAGGGGTTTGTCTCTCCAGGTTGTCTGTTCCTCCTCCTCCTCTGCACTCTCATCAGGGTTCTGCTGCCTGAGACATTCACTTAGCAGTTCATCCTTTGGGGCCATCTTTCTGATGTATTCTCGGATTTTCGATGTTTCATCCTGGACCGTGGTCTTGACGCTCACTAGCCCTCGGCTTCCCTCTTTCCGCTTAGTGTATAGTCTCAGGGTGCTGGACTTGGGGTGGAACCCTCCATGCATGGTGAGGAGCTTTCTAGTCTTGATATCTGTGGCTTCTATCTCCTCCTTTGGCCAGTTTATGATACCAGCGGGGTATCTGATGACTGGTAGTGCGTACATGTTGATGGCTCGGACCTTGTTTTTACCATTCAGCTGACTTTTCAGGACCTGCCTTACTCTCTGGAGGTATTTGGCTGTGGTTGACTTCCTTGTGGCTTCTTCATGGTTTCCATTAGCCTGTGGGATGCCAAGGTACTTGTAGCTGTCTTGGATATCACCTATGTTGCCCTCTGGTAGGTCAATCCCTTCAGTCCGGATCATCTTGCCTCTCTTTGAGACCATCCGGCCACACTTGTCCAATCCGAATGACATCCCTATGTCATCGCTGTAGATCCGGGTGGTGTGGATCAGCGAGTCTATTTCTCGCTCATTCCTCATATATATGTGTGTGTGTATGTATGTATGTATGTATGTATGTATGTGTGTGTGTGTGTGTGTGTATATATATATATATATATATATATATATATATATATATATATATATATATATATATAATTTATAAAATCAGTGGCGGCTGGTAGTCTTTCAAACAGGGGAGGCTGGTCGGTTACGATATTTCCAGATTTTAAAAGAAAAAACACATCAATTTTGCCCATACTCTTGCCTCTGATCTGGCTGATTGTTGGCAGCGTCACAAACTGAAATAACAGGTTCTTTTGGCCCATTAGCCTACTGTCCAATATACATGATGGTGGTGTTGGGGGGGGGGGATATTTTAAGATTGTATATTTTAAAATTGTTGCATGTTGTTTAAAAATTGACCTCGGCTGTGTTTTTGTTTAAAAATGTTTTCCAAATTGTAGCGGTGTTTAATTCATATCCAGAAAAACATATATTGCAATATAATATACTCAGCATAAACATTTTAAATAGATTCTATATTTTTGGTCCATCCATGACATATTACTAAAGTAGCCTATTTACTGTTGTTGATGTGGGTCACTTGCTGTTAGCCAATTCACTTTCTCGTACCAGGAGAGCTGAAAGGAACGAGTATTATTCCCTACCTTTTTCACCAAGTCAATTTGAGGCGTTGGTCTACCCTGCTCTTTAATTTTTTCCTCGAAAGGAAGACTGGCAAATGGCTTCGCCAAAATTAAATCAGCAATGCTTGGCATCCGTGCGCAGCTTTCTTGCTAGCTGACTAGCTCCCTCAAGTTCAAGTTCAGTCACTCAAACGACATTTCTGGAACTAAATAGCAAACTTGACAACACTACACTTTATTTACAATGAAAATATATACAAACTAAAAAAGCTGGTAGAAACCGTATGTAATGAATGAAATCGAAATGTAAGCCCGGGCCGATCTCTTACAATACACCACAGCACTTGCGAATCCACATGGGACTGAACTGATGTTGCCAGATACTGCTGACGTTATCCAGCCCAAAATATGTTCAAATCCCACCAAAAAGCACTTAAAACCGCCCAATCTGGCAACACTGTACTGCTGCCTGTCTATAGTTGAAACGAGCTGTCAATCAAAGAAAATATCCGGCCGCTTTCACCAATCACCAGTCTCCTCGCGGAAACTGCCATGTCCCTCCCATGTGAGGCTCGGAGTCCGTGGGCGGGCATTTTCGCAATATTTGTCCAATAACCGTCTTGCATTTTGAGATTGAAAAGCGCAGAGCTCCCAAATGCCGTTGAAGTCCATTGAGGCTGGGAGTCCGTGAGACTCCGTGGGAGGGCATTTTCGCAGTATTTGTCCAATAATCGTCTTGCATTTTGAGATTGACAAGCACATAGCTCCCAATCCACTGAGGCTGGGCTGCATCGCGCTGTCACGAGGGGGAAAAACTCACGCGCACATTAGGCGAACTGGGGAAAGTTATAACGGAATGATTTTGCACTGTAGTGGGTTGAGCACATATATTTCTATGATTCTGGATCTGAAATAGCAATGTTATAAGGTCGGCTATAACATAAGCCTAGCGCAATTCATCCTACACGATGTTCGTCATTTTTAGAGGAGGCTGAGCCTCCCTCGTTGTCTTAGAGCAATCGCCCGTGATATATATACACGGTATAAAGAGTCTACCTGTAATGTGCAATAAGGGAATTTTTCTATACTTTTTCACGGTAGATAATGCAAATAGCCCTCTGTCTTTAATCCTTTGTTTGTCTAATTTTTATTTCAGTTTTATTTGTTATGTTTGACATTTTCTTGCTAATGTAACACGTGAATTTCCCCGATGTGGGATGAATAAAGTGAATCTAATCTAATTTTTCATTTTCATACTTTAAACTGTTTTTGTGTCATTTTTCAGTCTCCATTTTGTCTCTGTGTCTCTACAGCTGCAGCAGTTCACATGATTTTACCCTCAGAACCAAAGAGCAGAGAAGATTTCCTGCAGTGTAGGTGTAAAACACACACACTTGAACTCAGAGGAGGACCGCCCACATGATGGTCTTTCTTTCTTTCGACCTACAACACACAGAATGTGTATCAATAATAGTTTATTTATATCACACACAGAAATTGAGTTACACACACACAAATCTAATACATACGAAGGATAAAATTCTGCCTAGAAATAACTAGTAATCTAATTTCACTCGGCAGAAACAATAATGGATTACTGTTATAAAGAAGAAAGCTAGTCGCACAGAGGCACAATGATAAAAATACAATATTTCAACAAATAAAAAAAACAATAAAAAGAGGGAAAAATGAAATGACAGTGTGAGGGGAAAAAAGAAAGGAATGCTGATCTGAAGTGATAATCATACTTTTGATAGAACGCTTGAAATTGCTGAAGCTAAGACTCTGGAAAGATTCATCAATACTGTTCCAGAGAGCAGCAGCTTTGAAGCGAATATTAAACTTGCCATCGTTAGTTCTGGCTGAAGGAACACAAAATGAAGATCTCGAAGCCAGTCAAGTTTTATACTTGTGCCTTGATGCTAAAAGTGTCAAAAAGTTATCAAAGGCAGGCAGCAAATAAACTAGAATTAAATTTAGACGTAAAAATACTGTTTAAGTAATCTATAAAATCAGAGAATTTCATCATCTCCAGCTTTTTAAAAATAGGTGTGTGTTCATTAAAAGAAGCTAAATTAATAATTCTGACAGCTTTCTTCTGGAGTCCAGTTATCGGTCGAAGGGTAGCCTCATAAGTATTACCCCAAACTGTAACACCATATATTAAAAAAGAATAAATAAGAGAGTAGTACAGCTGAGTTAGAATACTTTGAGAAACATAGTGATGAAGCTCAGCAATAATTCCAAAGCCTCTGGAGATTTTCTTGCTCTACTGGTGGATGTGTTTCCTCCTGATGAGGTGAGAGTTGAAAACTACTCCAAGATACCTGATGTGGTTCTTCTGTTTAATCGGCTTATAATTAATTTTCAGGAAATGGTTCTGCTCAATTTCTTTTGGGGTGGATTAAAAAAAGAACAAAATTTTTGTTGACATTCAGAGAGAATTTATTTGCACAAAGCCACGCGATGATATCAGAATTACTTTATTAATCTCCAGAGGGAAATTCAAATTTGCAACCAAGCTCCCGAATATTGACTAATTCAGACTTTACCCTGGCTTCTAGAGAATCTAAAGATGAATCTGCCAGGAATAAATTTGAGTCACCTGCAAAAAGATGAAAATCAAATATATTGGAGCAGTTCATAAAATCATTTATGTATAAGAGAAATAGAAGGGGGCCATGATGTGAACCCTGTGGTACTCCACATGAAATTGGTAAAGAGCTGGATGAAATATTACCGATGGAAACAAATTTTTTTATTTGATAGATATGAGGCAAACCAATCATGGACAATCCCACGGATGCCATAAGAATATAACTTTTCTTTCAAAATATCATGATCTATGGCATCAACGGCTTTACTCAGACGAAGAATGATACCACAGGAAAATTTGCCATCTTCAATTGCTCTTTGGATTTTTTCAGTGATTTAGTAAAAGTGCATGTTCTGTAGATCTGTTGTCACGGAAACCAAACTGACCAGAATATATTAAATCAAACTTCTCTCGATATGTATTCAGCCTATTTTACATGAGTTTTTCTAATATTTTTGATAAAAATTGACAAAAGAGAAATTGGTCTATGATTTACAAGTTAACAGTTGAGCTCCTGCTTTAAACACAGGTCTGACACGAGCAAGTTTAAAAGAATCAGGAACAGTAAAGGAGAAGTGATGTAGGATCTCCACAGGCTTTGAGATTGAGTTTAATATCTTGAACAGGGCTACAGAAATACTAAAGGGGCCACAAGCGCCTCTAGACTTGAGCCAGAGAAAGATGTTTTGAATTTCTTGTGTCCATGTAGGACTAAGAAGAAAGCTGTCGCTTGTCAGAGAAGCAAGAAAATCTGAAAATATTTTGTTGACCTTTGGTATTGCTTGGCTGATACTTTTACCAATGTCTGCAAAATAAACATTGAACTCATTTGCTAGATCCTTTTACCTATAGGAGTCAAATGGTTTAGCTTATTTCTCTACACTTTGTACTGAGCATACAGGCACTGATTTCTCGTCTTGATCAATTTTTCTAGACAATTTGATTTTATAATTCATTGTTCTAAGACTGAAGGGAAATCCAAGGTTCAGATTTGAGTTTGATTTCCTTCCTTGACATGGTTTTTCAGAGGAACATGAGCGGTAATAATTTCATCAGAGTTTTCAAGAAAGCTGGAGAATGTCATGAATATCAGGCTCACCATCGGACTGGCTAGAGCAGTCAATTTGTTGAAAATCATAAATGAATGCATCTTCATTGAACCATATGAAATCTATCCATTATCTATAACCGCGTATCCTGTGCAGGGTCGCAGGCAAGCTGGAGCCTATCCCGGCTGACTATGGGCGAGAGGCAGGGTACACCCTGGACAAATCGCCAGGTCATCGCAGGGCTGACACATAGAGACAAACAACCATTCACACTCACATTCTCACCTACGGTCAATTTAGAACCAACAATTAGCCTAACCTGCAGGTCTTTGGACTGTGAAGGAAACTCACACAGACACAGGGAGAACATGCAAACTCCACACAGAAAGGCCCCCATTGATCACTGGGCTTGAACCCAGAACCTTCTTGCTGTGATGTGACGGTGCTAACCACTACACCACTGTGCCACCTGCCGTAGGAACTCTCTTCTCTAAACTTGCTTATTCAATGGGGAGGGTGAATTGAGTCAATAGACACAAAGTTGGGAAAATGGTTAGTTAGGTCATTATAAAATATTGCCATTATATGTAGCATATTTAAGTCATCCAACCATCCATTATCCTTAACCGCTTATCCTGTGCAGGGTCAGCCGGGATAGGCTCCAGCTTGCCTGTGACCCTGCACAGGATATTTAAGTGAATTAAAAAATATATTGTCAATAAACATGGCTGAAACAAATAGGAACATAAAGTATTGATAAATTCACCTGTAGGTATCCAGGTGTCTGAATTCATCAGATTTAAGTTTAGGTTGCTCACAAAAATACAAAGCTTTGACTCCTCATGGATTTTATCAATTATTATGGAAAGATTATCCAGAAATGGCTGAAAAGAACCGTTTCGGTGTCTGTGTCTCACACCACAAACTATGTTCTTACTGTCTTCATTATGGAGCTCAACAGAAACTGATTCGTCTTGATCAGAAGAAGTATTAAGGTCATCTCTTAGATTATAACTTCAGGAATTTATGAAGAGTCCAATGTAGTGTGTTGGGAAATGTAATTAAAGCCAGGTAAGTAAAAATTGACAAAACTATATGAGTTGAATGCCAGGTTTCTGAAAGGCAACAGATCTTCAGTAGATGATCTAAAATACTGAGTATGTGTTGAAATTCGTCAAATTTAGCTGAGAGGCTCCTGATTAATATAGGGAAGGAAAGAGAGCAACTTGTCAGATAAACAAGAAGACAGTCATCTATATCCCCCGCACTATATACCAACTATATACCAAGTTTCAAGATATTATTTGTCATGTTTTTCAAGTTCTGCTGCAGGAAACCAACCCTACCTCTTTACACTGACCTCAGCAGCCATTGGCATAAACTCACCGGACCTTTGGTCCAGGTGAGCTAAAAATTAAAATTTCACGTCCAAGTATCAAAAGGCACATCTGCATTACTTCATCAACACATATACCAACTTTCAAGTCCAAACCACTCATAATTTTCAAGTTCTGCTCTGAAAACCAAACCTCGTCTCTAGAGTAAGTCTGAAATTGTTTCCATGGAAACATGAAAAATTAAAATTTCTCAAATTTCTTAGTATGAAAAGGCACATCTACATCACCTTGTTAACATGTATACCAAGTTTCAGATCCGTATCATGAATAGTTTTGGATATATGCTCCAGAAACGAACATTGCTCAAAGTCAAAATCTATTGCTATGTAAAAATTTGAAAAATCCTTTTTTCCAAAAATCAAAAATAGCAAAAGGCACCAGTTCACATGTTGCTTGATATGTATACAATGGTTCATGAAGATATCTTCAGGAGTTTTAAAGATATGGCCCAGAAACGAAAACATGACCAGACGGACAGATGGATGGACAGAACCTGTTTCTATATCCTTCTCCAACCTTCGTTTGGGTGGGGAATAATTACGAAGTTCTTAAGAATGAAATTCATGTGGGGAATAGTACCTAGAATTATATGACGAGTATTCATGTCAGGATTGAAATCATTTAGGTTTGGTGATAATTCTAATCATCATAATTAATCTCATAATTCTAAGCAGGAACAACGTCAGCTTGATTCACGCACAATTATACTGACAAAGTTAAGGTCAAAACAGAAAAAGACGCCACGATACAACACTAAAAACTGAAGTATTTTGTGTGTACAGAATGCTGAGGGAAAAGGGAGGAAAATTTAAAAATGGCAGAATGTGAAAGCTGTTTGGAGTGGTTCCATCAGGAATGTGAAGCGACCCCAGGGCCTGTTTTTCACGATGGGGGGCAGCAACTGCAGAATCTAAAGGGGATGAGGTGCAGTGGGTGAAGACGGACCACCAAAAGCAAGATTTTGTTCATTAACTTGGTTATTAATGCATAAACATTTGATTTTTTTTCTTTCTTTTGCCTGAACTTTCGTGACATGCGTGGATTAAATGTACATTATCCTTGATGCGTCAAGTTGGAGCTTAATCTTATTTTTATGTAATAAAAAAGGCTTCATATTTAACAACAAATGCACTGGACTTGGAAAACTGATCTACATTCCTCACCACAGTTTATTAACACATCAGCACCATCTTTTAAACTTGAATGGTCTTCAGAAGTCACAAATCTAAGCTTGAAGGTTGATTTTATAGACATGGTATCTACATTTTAAGCTGGGATTTTATAAAGCTCATGAGCGGACATCGTTACTGCTGAGAATTATGGCAATGACATGATCAATCTCAGAATTCCAGACATGATAACCAAAAGTACAACACTTATTCAGAAGGTCATTAAAGGAACCGCCTCGATCCAAACACAGTGAGGAGAAATCCTGTTCCTCAATAAAAATCAATAAAGGTTCTCTGAAATGTTACTACGGCTACAGAAGGACTCAGAATCCAACACACACACGTTATCCTCTTCATGTTTATCTAAACCTTTTCCTGTGCAGACACAATTATACTGAGCATAAATTCATACAGAGACTCTGTGTGTGTGTGTGTGTGTGTGTGTGTGTGAGAGAGAGAGAGAAAATAAGAGTACTGAATAACAAAGGTATATAAAAACTAATGTTTATAAGTTATTTTAAAATGGAAAACTGTGTGAATAATAATGTAAAGCAGGGGTGTTCAATCTTATCCACAAAGGGCCAGTGTGGCTACAGACTTTCATTCCAACCAAGTGGGAGCTACACCTGATTACACTTGTTTAATCAGTTCATCTTGGTCTTCAACCAACTATCATGGGTGACTCCTATTTGGCTGGAACGAAAGCCTGTAGCCACACTGGCCCCTCATGGATAAGATTGAAGACCCCTGATGTAAAGTGTCAGAACACTGTTGTGATGTAGGAATTAAAACATGCTGTACATTTCTCTGAACAGTAGGTGTTGCTAGTGAACTCTGTTGAATGAGACTCATCTCATCTCATTATCTCTAGCCGCTTTATCCTGTTCTACAGGGTCGCAGGCAAGCTGGAGCCTATCCCAGCTGACTACGGGCGAAAGGCGGGGTACACCCTGGACAAGTCGCCAGGTCATCACAGGGCTGACACATAGACACAGACAACCATTCACACTCACATTCACACCTACGCTCAATTTAGAGTCACCAGTTAACCTAACCTGCATGTCTTTGGACTGTGGGGGAAACCGGAGCACCCGGAGGAAACCCACGCGGACACGGGGAGAACATGCAAACTCCGCACAGAAAGGCCCTCGCCAGCCACGGGGCTCGAACCCGGACCTTCTTGCTGTGAGGCGACAGCGCTAACCACTACACCACCGTGCCGCCATGAGAGATAATAATAATAATAATAATAACACAAAAGGCTGGACAATACTTCCTTTCTATTTAGGACAGCTGTTGAAACAGGATTATTTTCTCATGTTATTTGCCATTTTCACTTCATTCTCACAGTCATGTCTTAACAGTATTTATTCATCACATAATTCACTGTCATTTTAGACACAAACGATTCTATTTTGATGCTTTTTCTTTTTAAGACGACACAGTGTTTAGCAAATGGGGTAACTTTTAATGTGGTAAACAAATGTAATAAGAAATACAGCGTCTGACAGTATGGATGCCGGATGCACCATCTGGCCAAATGCTTCAGTGAGATGACGACTGGACTGAACCCACACTCCACAAGCAGTTAACAAAACTCATCTTGCATAGGCGTGAATTATTTTATTTTCCAATGCATACATCATTCATAATTCTGATTAAAGTTGTATTTGTTTACCACATTAAAAGTTGCCCCATTTGCTGAACAGTGCGTGGGCTTAAAAAGAAAAAGCTTCATTCTCACATGTTTTAACAGTATTTATTGGTCACAATTTTGCTAATTGAATCTTTTTGTGTCTAAAATGTGACCAATAAATACTATTAAAACAGAGGGGAATGGGTTCGGAGCCCTCCAGATTTTATATCGAGCTGAGGGTTCTTTCGTCATCGGTCACGTGGTTTCGTCTGCCACGCCCCCTTCTACTCCATACGCGCTTCGGAGCCTCACGACAGACAGGTGTCTCACACACACTTCTTATATATCCTGTGATTAACATCTAACCTGTGGATATTTTATTGTTTTAGATTTCTGTTGTCTGACTCTGGATCCAAACACAGCACATCCTAAACTCATTCTGTCTGAGAAGAACAGAGCGGTGATACGCAGTGAGACAAAAGAGAGATACTCTTATCATCCAGAGAGATTTGACTTCTGGCCTCAGGTGTTGTGTAAGGAGAGTGTGTGTGGACGCTGTTACTGGGAGGTGGAGCGGAGGGGTGATGTGTTCATATCAGTCTCATATAAAGTGATCAGCAGGAAAGGAGAGGGTTGTGAGTGTGCGTTTGGACGCAACAGTCGGTCCTGGAGTCTGGAGTGTTCTTCTTCCTCTGTCTGTTTCCGACACAAAAGCATTAAGACTGATCTCCGAGGTCCATCACCCTCCAGAATAGGAGTGTATGTGGATCACAGTGCAGGAACTCTGTCCTTCTACAGCGTCTCTGACACGATGAGGCTCCTCCACAGAGTCCACACCACATTCACTCAGCCTCTATACGCTGGGGTCAGGATGTGGCGTTCTGACTCATCTGTGAGGTTTTGTGATCCGATGAAAAAATGAAATGTTGGTAAAAGTTGAAATGTTGAGTAAAATTATAACTGAGGTGTCAGATTGAATTTCTCCCTGAAATACAAAGACACTTTTGTGTGCAGAAACTGTGGCACTAATGAATTATTATTTTCAGAGTGCATCTGTTTTATAGATTAATAAGAAAATAAGTTACATAAATGTCTTAATGCAGAATATAAGATGTTTCTAGAAAAAAATTCAGACTATTTCAAATGTCTGCACGATTATGAGATTTATTACACTGATATGAAAGTTTAGAATGTCTCATTCTGTTTTTTCTTTGGCAAAATCTGTTTCTTCAGAAATAAAACTTCCTCAAACTACTGCGTCTTTCTGTCCTGCTGCTGGTGGAAACACACCCTACTGTGTGTAAGAACATTTTTAACAATTTTGTGTCTTGAACCATTTTCTGTTCAAAAAATAATACTCACTGTATTCAGACCCCTTCAAAAAAATATTTAAAATATGGAATAAATACAGGGTTATTTTGCAGGTTTTGGAATCTATCCATATAAAGATTATTTACAAATCATTGTTTTCAGTTTTAATTTCAATTTCCACATACAATATCACCTTTTTCTGATTTGGGGCTGTTTTTCCTCTCAGATGCCTGATTTAATGTCAGTGATGTGTCTCTCCCCCCATGTTCTAAACTCATTTGTACTAGTTTATTGTACTTTAAAACTAATAGATGATGTAATCAATTAAAACAATAAAATAGTGTTAATTTTAATTACCAGGGCATAAAAACTCCCTTTGTGTTTCTACTTTTCTATTTCCATTTAAAGGCCAAATGACGACTATTAATCAAACTCAGGTTTATAAAAGATGCTTCATAAACTCAAGATCCAAACACTGTGTCAAAACAAAACTTTATTAAACAGAGATCAGTTTAAATCCCAGAGGGAGCGCTCGTGTCTCTCTCCATCACTACACACTGGGAACTGCACACACTTCAGGCCTCACACACCACACACTGGTTTCCTGTGAGGCCTTCACTAATGTGCAGCTCCACACGTGCGCTAGCGTACGGGGAAAAACCACAAACACCACCGATCCAGTATCGTCAGGATTCTCTGTTCAGACACAAATATACAGTACAAAACAACAAAAAGCAAAATAAAACTACAGTTTCAGATGGAACAGCTGGAAAAGGGCTGATGATCAGGAGAAGGACGCCTGGGATCCAGTCCTGTTCTAAAGGAATGCCATAATTAGGTGTAAATCATGATACAATGATGAGACTTAAGATCGGCCCACGCCTAGTCGAAACCTGAAGAGTGAAGTGATTTCATTATGAACTTTGTTTGGATGACTAGAACATTAATTCTTCTTATAAGTCTTCTGTAACTGTTCAGGTATTTATAGATTTTATTTTTAGAATGTAGTTCACACACTCTCTCTCTCTCTCTCTCTCTCCCTCTTCCACTTCTGCTGTTTCATTTTATCCTTGTGCATTTTTCTGATCTTTTTATTTTTACTGCTTGACCATTTTGTAGTTTATTAGATTATTATGGTTTCAGAATGGGATCAGAAATTTAAACATAATGTAAGTAAACTATGTGCAAACATTACAACAAATTCAATATAAAAGATATTTTTAATTGTCCAGTCATATGTGACAACAAATAAAATAAATGACAAAAGAAAAGTACACTTGGGGGAAAAGTGTAAAGGAATAGCAGTGTTTGGTCAGATCAATCCCACAGTCCAAAGACATGCAGGCTCGGTTAACTGGTGGCTCTAAATTGACTGGAGGTGTGAATGTGAGTGTGAACGGTTGTGTGTCTCTGTGTGTCGCCCTGTGATGATCTGGTGACTTGTCCAGGGTGAACCCCGCCTCTCACCTATAGTCAGCCGGGATAGGATCCAGCTTACCCACGACCCTGCACAGGATAAGCGGCTACAGAGAATGGATGGATGGTCAGATCAATTAATCACTTCAGAATCCTGTTCCTAAGAGAGAGCGAGAGAGGAGAGATGCGTTCATTGCTCACTGAAAGGAATAGAAAATGTAAAGTAAATGCATGCATGGGTTGGTAGCTTGTAATATTGAGAGCCTGTAAGAAAAGTTTCAGGCATGTTTGACCATTTCTAAGAAAGTTGTGAGCGTTTTTGTATCGCTGCTCTAATGCCACCAGGAGGCCGCCATGTTGCCTGTTGGAAGGGCGATGTGTGACGTCATTTGGGCGCAAGGCTGAGTGTAGCTCTTCAGTACTGAAGGAGCAAAGCGAAAGGTCTGCTAAGGTGAGAATGTCGATTTTTTTCACTATACATCTGAAATAGTGTATTAATGAGCTGCAACCCTGACTTTCGGACAAACCTGAACTCTTTACCTGTAAAACGAGGCTGAAACTGCGTTATACTACTCGTTAGCACGCTTAGCATGCTCTCGACTCATTCATGAAAAACTTCATCAAGACGTCCCCAGGCTAGCCGACCGTAATTACCGTGGTAGACAGTCCAACTCCCGCAGCAACGCAGAAAGAGGGTAAACAAGCACTGCTTTACTATACAGGATTCATCTGAACATTACAGCAGGATGCACTTGTACGAGAAAAGGCAGAAATATTGCCAGAAACCCCCGAGCTGCTGGTATGGGATGGATTTATCTGGTAAAATTCATACATGTAAAGGATACAGTATAAATAGCACCGAGGACAACACAAAGTATAAAATACACTTATTTCCAATGTGGTCCTCTTGATGACAGCAGGAAACAATAAAATATACCAGACAATAATAAATTGACAAAATTCTATCAACAATGATGAAAGTCTCATCTCATTATCTCTAGCCGCTTTATCCTTCTACAGGGTCGCAGGCAAGCTGGAGCCTATCCCAGCTGACTACGGGCGAAAGGCGGGGTACACCCTGGACAAGTCGCCAGGTCATCACAGGGCTGACACATAGACACAGACAACCATTCACACTCACATTCACACCTACGGTCAATTTAGAGTCACCAGTTAACCTAACCTGCATGTCTTTGGACTGTGGGGGAAACCGGAGCACCCGGAGGAAACCCACGCGGACACGGGGAGAACATGCAAACTCCACACAGAAAGGCCCTCGCCGACCCCGGGGCTCGAACCCAGGACCTTCTTGCTGTGAGGCGACAGCGCTAACCACTACACCACCGTGCCGCCCATGATGAAAGTCAAAAACAAAAATATGCTAACTGTAATTATCACAGAGTACAACTAGATTACAGAAATAGCACCAAAATGATTAGAAATTAGTTACACACACAAAACTGGGTTTGGAATTTACTCCATAAAATTTAAGAAACAGGTGAAACAGTTATCACGTGTTTGACGTCACTTACAATCCACGGCCGTATTCGATAAAATGGACCACAGCGCCAGCGACATTTCTTCACTGATTTCCTCGAGTATTTCGGACAATGACACGAATAACGATGAGGATCATGATAAACAAGCATTACCGTATCAATTAGTTACACACAAGTGAACAATATTTATAGAGTTGTTTTAGTCAGTCATTACTGAGGCTTTTCTGAGAACACTGAATCAAAGCAAGACACCCAACAAACATCGAGCTGCTTAGCTCCATCAGCAAATATTACGTTTATGCCCAAAGGAACTCAAAATAACATCACGCTTAATAAAAACTTAGGGAAGCCATAAAGTGTTTTCTTACCCTTTGAATTTCTCTTTTGCGGACTACTGACCGTGTTGTCTCGTTTGTAAGCTTCAAGTCTTACTCGCTATGTGGAGCTTCCGTGTCTTGCACCCAAATGATGTCAGAATTGCCGGAAACGATCGGGGGGGATTTTCTGATTGGTTAAAATATTTTCAATGGCGGTATCCATGAACTCATCCATTCTGCATAGAAACTGACTTTCGGAGATGGAGAGCTTTGTTGTGTGAGCTCCTAATTTTCAATTATTCACATGAATCGTTAGATTATGATATAAACTATCTTCATAATTGATTTTAAAAATGTTTTTTCTTTTCTTTTAAACTACCACTGGCAAGATTGTTCAAGTTTATATGGCCTGCAGGAAACACACACACACACTGTTTCAAATCTCTTCACACTGAATAGCAATTTGCTAACATAGCCAGGCCACGCCTTCTTCTTCTTCGGAGTTTAATATGGCAGATTAGACACCAACTGGTGTATTACCGCCACCTACAGGATAATCAAGTCCACTACCATGTCAGACTCTTAGATTCTGGAATAAAGCCCAGAGGCTTTTAAAAACCCAATCAGGATGGAGGTAACTTTATAATCCTTCAACTGAAGCAAAACAGGGAGAGAGACAGTGGTAACACCAAGGCCGGAGAGGTTGTTAAAAAACGTACGTCTATGCACACTGTATTGCACACATTCTAACAAAACATGAGAAATTGTCTCAGGAACTCTGCATTTGTCGCACAATCCATCTCTGTGTTTATTAATCAGATATAGATTGGAGTTTAGGGCACAATGCCCTAATCTAAGATGTGTGAGCACTACTTGCTGAGACCTAACTCCAGATAAAGTACACTGGGAGCTTACAGAAGGCTGAATTGCGTATAAGTGTCTCCCTTTCACATCTCTGTCCCACTGGAGCTGCCATGTCTGGAACACTTCCTCCATGAGTTTACTCCTTAGTTCAGTTCGACCTGGGCTAACCGACACAGAAATTGTGTCCTCTTTCAAGCTGTCTTTTGCACACTGATCGACTAGTTCATTCCCTTTAATACCCATATGGGCGGGGACCCACAGGAAGGAAACAACACAGCCACTTTTATGGAGATTATTCAGCAACAATAGAATGTCTGAGATTAGATCAGGGCGAGCATTTGAAGAGTATGTTTCAATACAGTGCAAGACTGATGAAGAGTCAGAGCAAATAATCACGTTTTTAGGCCGTGCCTCCAATACCCATTGAAGGGCTTTTAAAATACCCAAAGCCTCCGCTGTAAACACAGACATATTATCACTTATTCTATACCCGCATTTTAAATCTAGCTGTGGAACATAAAACGCACAACTCACTCTCCCTGACTCAGGATCTTTAGATCCATCAGGCCACGCCTTCTTCTTCGTCTGTGTTTTTTATTGGCAGCTTGCATACAACGTGCACTACCGCCATCTACAGGGCTGAGGTGTGATCCTTGAGGGAGTTATACTACTGCTTTATCAAACTGATAAAAAAAAAAAAAAAAGGAGAGCAGTGAAAACTTCAGATTCTATTGGCTAATCCTGTTTCCATCAGGTACCTGACTATAGCTGCTGTCTGTCTGTTGGGTGCACTAAGCAAGGTATTCAGTGATATGGGTGTCTTAATTGCCCTTTGCATCTTCTCCCTCTCATTAGAGTACGCTGAACAGTGAACTAAAACATGTCCCACTCCCTCCCTTTCTCCACAATGCATACAGGCTCCTGTCTGGTGCTTTCCCACAATGTGTAACCCACTATTCAGACCTGTATGTCCAATCCTCAGCCTTGTAATCCACACCTCCTCTCTACGTTTCAGTTCCCCACTCCATCTAATGCCAACCTTCTTCTGTAAGCTGTACAGATGTCTTCCCCTTTCCTCTTGGTCCCATCAATCCTGCCACAATTTGTTAATGTTTTCCTTAAGTATAATTTTCATTTCTGATCTACTTAAAGGAACTTCAAGTTCTACGTGCTCAGCCCCAGTTGCTTCTTTTGCCAACTTATCTGCTGCCTCATTACCCTGAATTCCTCTATGGGCAGGAACCCAAAAAAACTGCAGAAATGTTTTTTGCTGTGTTATCTTGTATATTATCTGATGTATTTCTTCCAAAAGATCCTGACAGCTTGAAGACCTTCCGCTAAGAATACTAGTTAATGAAGACATTGAGTCTGAACATACTACTGCTTTACTGGGTTTTGTCTCCTCTACCCATTGCAGGGCCAATATTATCGTTATCATTTCAGCTGAAAAAAATTGAAAGAAAATCTGATGTCCTTTTTGTAATTTGAACATTAAATTGAGGGACGTGTACTGCCGCACCTGTTTTGCCATCTTGGTCCTTTGAAGCATCGGTATAAATTTGGACTGTGTCATCAAACATTATATTGATATAATGTTGTACAGTCTGATAAACACCTCCAGGTATAACAATCTCCTTTGCTTCCATGTTGACTTGGGGAAAACAAAAAAAACCAAGGGGGAATGATAGGTCTGGCAGAAGTTTTACATACAAGGATACCACCTAACCCCACCTGATTTGCCTGCTGGTTTCCCTCCCACCCAAAGCTACGTACAGAATGTCCATATTCCCAACAATCTATAAGTACTCTTTTGGTAGGGTGACTGTCGTTGTGTCCCTGAAGGGTTAACCAGTACATACTTGATAACTGAAGCCTTCTGAGATCCAGTGGCATCTCCCCTGATTTCACCTGAAGTGCTGGGATGGATGAGGTCCTGAAGGCACCACAGCATATGCGTAAGGCTTTAGCTTGCACTCTGTCCAGTTCTAGAAGAGAAGTCTTAGTTGCTGAATTATACACTATACACCCATAATCAAGGGCCGGTCTGATCAGTGCAGTGTATATTCTTTTTAGGGATGTACTTGTTGCCCCCCAGTCACTTCCTGCTAAACATTTCAATAAGTTAATACTCTTCTTACATTTGTCTACTGTTTTCTGTAAATGTACTTTAAAAGAAAGTTTCACATCAAACCATACACCTAAGTACCTTATACTTTCTACCTGCTTAAGTAGCTGCCCATACAATCTAAGATCCATCTTAGGATTGACCTTTTTTTTGGAGAAACAAATGACCTGCGTCTTTTCTACAGACAAATGAAAACCCCACTCATGAGACCATTTCTCCACTTGACTTATAGCAGCTTGCATCCTACTCTTTAGGCTACAGATACTTTTACCCCTCATCCATAGGGCCCCATCGTCAGCATAGAGGGCCCTATCAATTCTAAGGTCTACATCATTAAACACATCATTAATCATAATATTGAACAAAATAGGGCTGCACACACTCCCTTGTAGTTCCATTTTCAATATTATATGTACCAGAAAAACTTGCTCCAATTCTCACTTCTATAGTCCTATTATTCAGAAAGTCCTTAATCCAGTTATACATTTTCCCACCAATTCCCATTTTGTTCAGTTTAATTAAAAGGCCCTCTTTCCATAACATATCGTAGGCTTTTTCTATGTTGAAAAAGGTTGCCAAAACCATTTCCTTGTTCACCTGGGCCTTCCTAATTTCGTTCTCTAAAATGACAATTGGATCCATGGTGGTGTGCCCAGTCCTAAAACCGCTCTGATGCGGAGAGAATAGACCTCTCCTTTCAATCTCATACACCAATCTCTTAGTCAACATTCTTTCCATTAATTTGCACAAGTTTGACGTTAGAGCTATTGGCCTATAGCTCCTGACCTCCGTTTTGTCCTTACCTGGCTTTGGTATAGGGACAATTATAGAATGCTTCCAACAGGAAGGCAGCCGTCCCTGTTCCCACACCTTATTATATAGTTTTAGTATTACACTCTTAGACATATCAGATAGCTGTTCAATTAGTTTATAACATACTCCATCTTTGCCTGGAGAAGTATTTTTTTTGCACCAATGAGAGCTCTCTTCAGCTCAAATAATGTCAAATCTTTATCAGGTGCGTTATCACTGACTTCCTTCCTGCCCAGTAGTTCTACATTATCCTGTATCACCTGTTTCCTCCATACTAGTTCATCAGTAGACAGATTGTGGGAGCTATGAACTTTCACAAAGGCTGCTGCAAGCATCTCTGCTTTTTCAGTATTCGTTACTGCTTCAGAATCATTATCTTTAAGTACTGGCAAAGAAAAATCCCTCCTTATTCCTCCCATCTTCCTAATCATGCCCCACAGATCCTCAATTTTAGTATCTGACCCAAGGGTGCCGCAAAATTCCCTCCAGTATTTCTTTTTAGTGTCTTTAATAATCCTTCGAGCTTTAGACTGAGCTTGTTTATATGCTATTAGATTATCAAAGGAGTGATTTAATTTCATCTTCTTAAATGCTTTGTTCCTAGCCTTAACAGCTGCTTTGCAATCATTTGTCCACCAAGGGACCATTTTCCTTTGCCTGACGCCAGTGGATTTACCTATGGTTTCCTCTGCAGTGTCACATATTATAGCCGTGATCACTGAGTTCAATTCCTCTACATCATCACCGACATGTGACAGAACCCCCATAAGTTTAACATCCGCGTTCATGCTATATAGTCCCCAATTGGCCTCTCTCATATTCCACCTAGGATGCAAATTGTCCTCCAAATGAACATAGTGCTCTCTTATCTTGACCAAAATAGGGAAGTGATCACTTCCTAAGGAGTTTTTAAGCACTTCCCACTGAGTGGTTCCTGCTACCTGTTCTGATACTATAGTGAGATCTATGGCTGAGTCCACCCCACACAATACATCATATCTTGTCCCCCTTCCGTCATTCATGCACACTAACTTACAATCATCCATAAACTCTTCGACTACCCGCCCATTGTCATCTGTTCTATTACTTCCCCATAGTGTGTTGTGAGCATTAAAATCCCCACAGAAAATCAATTTGCTATTTACTTGCCCGCAGATTCTCTCAAGTAGCTCTCTTGTAATCTTTAGACATGGATTGTAAAAATTAACCACTTCAAACTTTGTATCCCCAGCCCACGCTTCAGTCCCAATAACTTCCGCTTCTATATTTAATTTTAAAGGCTTATAACTAAGACCCTGTTGGATGAACATAGCTACTCCTCCTCCTGGTCCTATACCTCTATCCTTCTGTATACCCTAGCTGTGTATCCAAATATTCTGAAGTCCAGTGATGGTTTCAACCAGGTTTCCTGTACGCATATGATGTTTGGTTTATCATGTTCTCATCTCATGTCATTATCTCTAGCCGCTTTATCCTTCTACAGGGTCGCAGGCAAGCTGGAGCCTATCCCAGCTGACTATGGGCGAAAGGCGGGGTACACCCCGGACAAGTCGCCAGGTCATCACAGGGCTGACACATAGACACAGACAACCATTCACACTCACATTCACACCTACGGTCAATTTAGAGTCACCAGTTAACCTAACCTTCATGTCTTTGGACTGTGAGGGAAACCGGAGCACCCGGAGGAAACCCACGCGGACACGGGGAGAACATGCCAACTCCACACAGAAAGGCCCTCACCGGCCCCGGGGCTCGAACCCAGGACCTTCTTGCTGTGAGGCGACAGCGCTAACCACTACACCACCGTGCCGCCGTTTATCATGTTGCTTTTCAATAAAATACTTAAATTCTTGGCCATTTGCTATTAAGCTTCTGGCGTTCCACTGCAGTATGGACAGTACCATCACAATCCGCCACCACATGACTGCTGACTTTCATTTACCTTTGCTGTTAGTATTTCATTAATTGCTTCAAAGGACAGATCTTCCATTCCAAGATACTTCTTAGCTGCTCGTATGATGATATAGGGTTTTTGTGTCCTACTTTCTACTGTTGCTGAACAATTAATACATTCCACCACAAATGCAACAAATTTCCGTTTGTCTACAATGAGGGTGTTGTCGTTGACATTGTGTCTCAGAGTTTGAACAAATGTTTGCGGTAGAGGCTGGGAGGCAGAAAGTACTCGGGCGATGGGCTTTGCTTTGCTATTCACTTTCTTAATAGCTTCAGCGTAAGACAATTTCTCCTTTACTCGCACATTCTGTACTTGCACTGCTTTTTTGTGTTCCTCGCACCCTTTATATGCCGCACTATGTTCGCCCCCACAATTACAGCACTTTATTTTTGTACCTTCAGCGCATTTGCCATAATCATGTTCGCCCCCACATTTGGCGCAGTGGGGTTTAGCCCTGCATACCGCGGCAATGTGTCCGAATCTTTGGCATTTGTAACACCTCATGGGGGGGATATATGGTCTAACGCTGTAACTGACATACCCAATTTTAATCCTGTCTGGCAATTTATCCTCATCCATCACCAGCATAACAGACAGACTTGCACTTTTAATTCCATTTCTTGTGATAGGTAGACGTTTCACTTTAATAACTCGTGCACCTCTCACACTAGTTTTAATCTCTTCTTCAGACATGTCGGTCGATACTCCTGAAATCACCCCCAAAACTTTTCCTCTCTCTTCCCACACCTGTGGTTTAATCGCTTTCCCCAAGAACATCTTACACTTCATTAAACCTTGTTGCTGGTCTCTATCTCGACAAACAATCATTAGATTACCATCTCTCAAAGGCAAGACTGCAAGAACATTTCCGACCAGTTTGTGAACTTCTTCACTGGCCTTTATGGGATTGACAGTACACGGGGATTGAAATCGAAGTATTACTTTTAATTCAGTTGGTTTACCTTCCTCCCTACCGCTCTCGTCAGATTCAGATGATTGTCCCTTCCTTCTCTTGTTGTGATTGACCGTCTGAAATTCACCTGCTTCAGTGCGTCTTTCATTAGCCTGTATCGGGTCAATGCCTTGCTCCATACCATCAATTGAGGTTTTTCACCTGACGTCACAGGCAGGGCCGTAACCAGGATTTTTCAAATACCGAGGTCAAACATTGCGATACATCTTATTTGCCAAAAAAAGGTCCTAATATGGTGACTTTTCATACATTTTGGAAACGAGTCAAAATCACAAGCCCAACAAGATGAACATGTAGGTGAACATGTTTATTTTAACAATTTCAAAACTGCATGATCACAAAAGTATTTTGTGTGTGTGTGCGTGAGTGAGTGAGAGAGAGAGAGAGTGTGAGAGTTTGAGTGAGTGAGTGAGTGAGAGAGAGAGAGTGTGAGAGTTTGAGTGAGTGAGTGAGAATGCAATCTAGCCGAGCCTGAATGGACTTCAATTGCTTTTTAAAAAATATCTGCCCTTTTCAATAGCAAAATACTAGACGGTTATTGGACAAAACCGACTAAAACGCTCCATTCGGAGACTGAGCCTCACTGGAGATGGGAGTCAATAAGAGGGGCGGGACAAGACTTCCCGAGAGGAGGCTCATCTCCAGCTGCTGATTGGAGGAGGAGCTGTGAATGCAGCTGGGCTGTTCATGATTGACAGAAAGCAGTCAGAGGTGGTACATCATGTTGTAAATAAAATGTGAACATAATAAGTTTGCTACCCGTTTTCATTTCCGTTCGAAAATACAACCAATGATCAAAACAATAGTGTCTTGTGTTCACGTTAGCCTATAGTCTGGTAAGTTAGCAAAATAGCTCAAGTCTCGTCAGCATACCTGTCAACCCTCCCGTTTTTCCCGGGAAATCCCTTATTTTGACTTATTTCCCGCTGTCTTCCCGTTTTTTTATTTTCCCGAAAATATCCCGTATTTTCACAATATAAAAAAGTCGGTAGGTCCAGAATTCATGACGCGCCTCTGACGGGAGTTTACAGCAGGAAGTCGGGCCATGAGTTCACGTCCCCGCCCTCTCAGGCATCAGTAATGCTGCATTCATGTGCTATGGGAAGATGATATTTTCCAGTTGGGAAGTGGTATTTACCAGTGTGTTGTGTTCACATGCTTTTGTTGTTGTTGACAAATTAAAGATGGTGGACCAGATTCAAGTTAGCAATAGTTAGTTAGCTATCGTTAGCAATAGCGTCTGCTCTGGATAGGTAAAAACAAACCATAACAACACATTTTTAAAGGAACGGATTTCTAACGTATTATATTACACTTGTTAATGACGCAACATTGCATAGACACAAAAAACTACCCACTAGTACTAGTAAAAAAAACTTTAGTAACGTACAGTGCTTAACATTCAAGTGTCTTGTACCGCTCGCCGCCATGTTGAAAAGGTTAAAGTTCATCTCATCTCGGCAACTCGTGTATCAAAATTTTCTACGAGTTGCCCAGTGGAAAATACCACAAGAGGGGGCGTTCATGTGTGCTTTCCATGTCGGCGTTTGGTATTTACCATAATTCCCATAGCACATGAATGCAGCATAATTACAGAACTCCGTCCGGAGGCGAGGCTGAACAAGTGATTAGAGTCTGAGGCATAGACGTCGCCAGACCCATTTTAGGGTAGCTCCAGCCACCCTATCTTATGGCAAAGCCACCCTATATTTTTTGCCCTTTTTTAAATTATTTATATTTTTATTTTTTTTTCCCAAAAAAAAACAAAGGCAGTAAAGCACTGAACATGAGCCATCAAGAACGCAAGTTAATCTGAACAACAGTTTCTGCTTGCTTATTTATTGTTTAATGCAATATTATTAATATCGTTATGATTCCTCCTCATTGGCTCTGTGTCAAGCGTCACGTCGAGTGGTAGGCTAGTAGGACTTAAAAAACTACGCGGGCATTCTGCAGCAGGCGCGGTGCGGGCTTCCATTGAGTTGGGTTTGCAGAGAGTCAGAATTCTATGCTTTCATTTGCAGACACACACGGTGAGATTGTAATTTGATGTCAGTGGCTTGCATTTGCTTAACTTTACCTAGGCTGTAGGTGCTCTGAAAAACGTTCGGCGCGCGCTGCGCGCGCACAATACCTTTTCTCCTCTGGGTGCTAAGCTACCCCTGTCTCTCAAACCTAGTGACGTCCCTGGTCTGAGGTGAAGATGGCGATGCTAATAGCTAAGAAAAACGTTAGCCTCTCTTTCTTTGATGATTTCAACAAGTGCGTGGCTGGAATGTTCCCAGACTCTTCCATCGCAAAGAAATTTTCCATGGGGAAAACGAAAACCTCCCAAATAATCAAAGGTAAGCTACACATGTTTACATTAAGTATGTCCTGGCTAAGACCTCATAAATAGCCTAGTGTAAACTAATTGGTGTATTAACTGTTTTATCCATTCATTGTCTATTTTATTTTCTATCTGAAACTTACCCATTTTAAATCACTCTTGGTTTAATATCTTATATTACTCTCTCTTTATTACATCTAGTTTCTCTTTATTACATCTATCTATCTATCTATCTATCTATCTATCTATCTATCTATCTATCTATTAAATATCTATTAAGCAGCATGCTCCGGCTTGCTCCCGGAGTGCTCCGGCCGAGGTTCCGGAGCGCGCTCCGGCTTGCTCCCCCTCAAATTAAGCAGCGCGCTCCGGCTTGCTCCCGGAGTGCTCCGGCCGAGGTTCCGGAGCGCGCTCCGGCTTGCTCCCCCTCAAATTAAGCAGCGCGCTCCGGCTTGCTCCCGGAGTGCTCCGGCCGAGGTTCCGGAGCGCGCTCCGGCTTGCTCCCCCTCAAATTAAGCAGCGCGCTCCGGCTTGCTCCCGGAGTGCTCCGGCCGAGGTTCCGGAGCGCGCTCCGGCTTGCTCCCCCTCAAATTAAGCAGCGCGCTCCGGCTTGCTCCCGGAGTGCTCCGGCCGAGGTTCCGGAGCGCGCTCCGGCTTGCTCCCCCTCAAATTAAGCAGCGCGCTCCGGCTTGCTCCCGGAGTGCTCCGGCCGAGGTTCCGGAGCGCGCTCCGGCTTGCTCCCCCTCAAATTAAGCAGCGCGCTCCGGCTTGCTCCCGGAGTGCTCCGGCCGAGGTTCCGGAGCGCGCTCCGGCTTGCTCCCCCTCAAATTAAGCAGCGCGCTCCGGCTTGCTCCCCCTCAAATTAAGCAGCGCGCTCTGGCTTGCTCCCGGAGTGCTCCGGCCGAGGTTCCGGAGCGCGCTCCGGCTTGCTCCCCCTCAAATTAAGCAGCGCGCTCCGGCTTGCTCCCGGAGTGCTCCGGCTGAGGTTCCGGAGCGCGCTCCGGCTTGCTCCCCCTCAAATTAAGCAGCGCGCTCCGGCTTGCTCCCCCTCAAATTAAGCAGCGCGCTCCGGCTTGCTCCCCCTCAAATTAAGCAGCGCGCTCCGGCTTGCTCTCGGAGTGCTCCGGCCGAGGTTCCGGAGCGCGCTCCGGCTTGCTCCCCCTCAAATTAAGCAGCGCGCTCCGGCTTGCTCCCGGAGTGCTCCGGCCGAGGTTCCGGAGCGCGCTCCGGCTTGCTCCCCCTCAAATTAAGCAGCGCGCTCCGGCTTGCTCCCCCTCAAATTAAGCAGCGCGCTCCGGCTTGCTCCCGGAGTGCTCCGGCTGAGGTTCCGGAGCGCGCTCCGGCTTGCTCCCCCTCAAATTAAGCAGCGCGCTCCGGCTTGCTCCCCCTCAAATTAAGCAGCGCGCTCCGGCTTGCTCCCGGAGTGCTCCGGCCGAGGTTCCGGAGCGCGCTCTGGCTTGCTCCCCCTCAAATTAAGCAGCGCGCTCCGGCTTGCTCCCGGAGTGCGCTGCTTAATTTGAGGGGGAGCAAGCTGGAGCGCGCTCCGGCAGCTATTTACACTGGATCTGGTGTAAATAGCTGCTGGATCATAATTACAGTAAACACAGTAAAGGAAAAACTTGAGACTGAAAGGTTTTAACAGTCATCCAAATGACTGAACGTAAACATTGCTACAGTAACATACTAGCTATGTTGTTGACATTAGCTAGTGCTAACAGCTAGCTGCTAGTACACTGCTACAACACAGACACCGACCCTAATAATACAGTTATTGGTCATTGCCTGGTAACAGCAAATTTATAACGGGCCATGTCTCAACAGACTAAGAAGTTATTTCAGTGACATTTAATAACATTTTGTTTCTCCTGAGGACCAAAAGTAAATGAAAATGTGAACAAACCTTAGCTGTAATAAGATGGCGACCACCGGCTCCAGGGACGACCCGCTGATGTAGGCATGTTACCCAGCCTGACACAAAATATTTGTAGGCATCCAAACTCTTATACGCTTTCAGATCAATACCTGTGTATGGCGATGGGTTTTTAACGACATAGGTATACAGATCATGTGGGCCGAAGTCAGGTAAAGACGAGGGCTTCGTGTACTTCCGTACGTCAGTGAACAATCCTGGTGGAAGCAGGTAAACGTCGTTCTCTAAGCCTGCTAACCTCAATTTTTGCAAATACCTCTCCCTCTGCTTGCCCTGTAAATGCCCTACGTCGCTGGATAGTGAAGGTGTTTTCTGCATCTTGCTCCTTTTTCTTTTATGTTTTTTGTTTGTCGCCTTCCTCGCATTCAAACTGATTCAAGCCGTGACGTCCAAAATGGCAGCCTAACGATGCATCACATGACTTGGTCACGTGGGTGAAAAACCATCTATTTCTTCTCCCTCATCCTCGCCTGCCATCCTGCTTCCTCCCGGATCACACCTCAACCCCCCTACAGCTGGTCAGAAAACATGCGACAAAAGAAGGCGGCGAAAAAATCCAGAAAACACCGTGTTCGTTTTCCGAAAACGGCCTCTCCAGGCCACGCCTTAAAAAAAGCAGCTCTCTTTAAAGCCACGCCCACTCTCTCTGCCACACAGAACCAGGAAGTCCATTTCAGGAAATAGGAGGGAAGAGATCTGAAGGGGGCGGAGTCATGGCATGCGGCTGGATTGTGAATGGACAGAGGATGGCAGGAGGAAGTGACGGGATTAATGATATGTTTGCTGATTTCAACCATGGGACTGGAAGAACATTATATGCAGATGATGGCGCTCTGTGGGTCAGAGGAAGAAATCTATCTTTTATTACTAATAGAATGCAAGGAGAACTAAAATCTGTAGAGAAATGGGCTGGGAAATGGGGTTTCAAAATTTCTGTATCCAAGTCAAAATATTTTGTTTTTAGTCGTGCAAGCAAAAAATGGGTATGCAATGGGCCAAAGACTGTAATCTACTTGAAATGGTCCCAGTGAAGAGCTCTTATTGGGGCTCAATCCTGGTTTGGCTGCTTCCCTCATTTCTAGTTGATTTTAGGTTGCATGAATATAAACACAATGATGAGGTGGAATTTTGTAGTGAGTCCGCAGTAGAGTATATTCGGCTTAACTGGAACTCATGTCTGCAAATATACACAGACAGATCCAAAGACCCAGATTCAGGGAAGGTAAGCTGTGCTTTTTACATCCCACAGCTAAATGTCCAAAATGGACAGGCTCAGTGACAACATTGCTGTCTTCACGGCAGAATCTGTGGCCATTATAAAAGCCCTGCAGTGGGTAATGGAAGTGAGACCTAACAGTGTAGTGATATGCTCTGACTCTTCTTCAGTCCTGCAGTGCTTAAGAGTCCATTCTTCAAACGTTATAAATTGGGCTGTGAAGTATCTTTTCTATGGGTTCCTGCCCATATAGGCATTGAAGGGAATGAGGTGGCAGACAAACTTGCAAAAGAATCCTTAAAAAAAGACTCAATTTCTGCCCCAATTAGACCAGGGAGAACAGAATTAAGGAGTAAGTTGATGGAGGGGGTTATTCGAACGTGGCAATACCAATGGGATAGGGATGTAAAGGGTAGGCATTTGTATGCAATCCAACCGTCAGTCTGCTCACAAAGCATTATATCTGGGAATAGGTCTGAGCAAGTCGTATTGTCCCGTCTCAGATTGGGGCACTGTGCCTTAAATTCAAATTTACATCTGATTCATAAACATAGGGATGGATTATGCGATGTTTGCAAAGTTCCTGAGACAGTTTTCCACAGTTTATTAGAATGCAAGATGTATAGTGAGTACAGGCATACACTGATAACTGACCTATCCAGCTTGTGTGTTACCACTATTACCCTCCCTGCTCTGCTGCAAGTGAAGGATCCAAAAATAACTTCATGCCTAATTAGATTTTTAAAATCCTCTGGCCTTTTTGCCAGAATATGAGACTGATGGTCTAGTAGTGGACATAAATATCCTGTAGGTGGCGGTAATACACCGAGTAGTGTCTAATCCGCCATTTCACTTAGAAGAAGAAGAGGAAGTGACGGATCAGGAAGTGAGCTGGGAGGAATGGATGAGGGCGGCGGGAAAGACGAAGGTTGGTGGACTGTAATGCCGCTTTTCCACTACAAACGTGGCTGAGTCGGGCTGAGCCGTGCTGAGTCGAGCTGAGTGGGGCTGTTGGAGTTGCATTTCGACTACAACCGCGCTGAACCGTGCTGGCTGGAAGTGGGTGGACACATTGGGTGGAGTTAGCGAAAGTGAGTGGACGTCAGGTGATGTCGTTAAGCAGCGCAAACAGTGACATCAGTGAGCTTTTCAGCGGTAGTCTCACGACCCGAATAGTAAACAATAAACATGGAGGACATGGAGTCGTTAGTGTTGCTGGTCTTGGTGCTGTGGCTTGTTGTCACCGACAACACCAACAGATACTGGCAAGAGCATATAGATGAGGCGAGGAGGCGCATAAGACTTCAGAAATTCTCGTAATTCGTAATTCTTCTCCTTCCGGGTTTGCGGTGTTTACAGATCCCAGCGCGCTCGCGGGGCGTGTGTGGGCATGTGAGGACACTCCTCCTCACCAATCAGTGCACAGGGGAGTGTCTGCTCACGCCCCCAGCCTCAGTCGGCTCGCTTTGGCTCGCTTCAGCCCCACTCCAAAACGGTGCGAGTTTTAGGGGCTAAGCAGGGCTGAAGCGAGCTGAGTCGTGCTGGTTTTTGGTAGTCGAAACGCGAGCCGTGTCGGGCTGAAGTGAGCTGAAGTGAGCTGAAAAAGGGTAGTGGAAAAGGGCCATATCTTTTAAAAATAGTCGTAAACGAAGGAAGCGGAAGCAACGAGGGAAAAATGTGAGTGTTGAAGACATGGACAGTGATGAGAGCATGGGAGCTGCAGGGAAACAAGTTGAAGAGTATAAAGTGATAATTAAACTAACTCAAGAAGGAGCGGCATTCAGTGAGTGGAACCCGATTCAACTAACCAAAGCGATAAACAAACTGGTAGGTGATGTGAAGAGCCAAGATACTACGAAGTGGAGCACTTTTAGTTGTGTGCAGAGATAGTACTCAGCAAGGGAGGGCCATCAAACTGAACAAGAATTCCTCTTTATAATATTATCAATACAATCAGCATTTGTTACCGGATCAGAGATATTTTGAGCTAATCTTGGTCCAACATTAACAAAAAAATTATTAAAACTATTAGCAACTACATCCATGTTATAATTTTCGATATCTTTGTCATTAAAGTATTTAGGGTAATGTATTTGTACAGAGCCATCTTTAATAATACTATTTAATATATTCCATCTTCATTTAATATTATTTTTGCTATTATCTATTAATTTGCCATAATGATCCTTCCTACATCTCCTTATGATACTCGTTAACTTGTTTTTATATATTTTTTTATATTTTCTGCCTCGGGCGGCACGGTGGTGTAGTGGTTAGCGCTGTCGCCTCACAGCAAGAAGGTCCTGGGTTCGAGCCCCGGGGCCGGCGAGGGCCTTTCTGTGCGGAGTTTGCATGTTCTCCCCGTGTCTGCGTGGGTTTCCTCCGGGTGCTCCGGTTTCCCCCACAGTCCAAAGACATGCAGGTTAGGTTAACTGGTGACTCTAAATTGACCGTAGGTGTGAATGTGAGTGTGAATGGTTGTCTGTGTCTATGTGTCAGCCCTGTGATGACCTGGCGACTTGTCCAGGGTGTACCCCGCCTCTCGCCCGTAGTCAGCTGGGATAGGCTCCAGCTTGCCTGCGACCCTGTAGAAGGATAAAGCGGCTAGAGATAATGAGATGAGATGAGATTTTCTGCCTCTTTGGTTCTTAATTTAATAAATTCTCTATATAGAGTGTTTTCTTCTCACAGGCATTTTGTAATCCTTTAGTAATCCAAGGTTGGTCATTATAGTTTTGTTTTGTATTCTATTGCTTCAGTGGGCAATTCTTATCATATAATAATTTGAATATACTTAAAACGTTATCATATGCTCTATCAATGCTATTCTCTGTATAAACTGATTCCCAGTCTTGCAGTAATAAATCATTATTTAATGCAAACATGGCTTCCTCTGTCCTAACTCTTCTGTACTTAAGTTTATGGTCTGTCACATTTCTCTGGCAATTACAGTCATAAATTGTAAAAACTGGTAGATGATCACTGATATCATTGATTAATATTCCACTTATAATGATATCTATGTCACTGGTAAATATATTCTCTATTAAAGTAGCACTATGGTCAGTAATTCTGGTGGGTCTGGTAATTTTTGGGTGGAGACTCGTACTGTACATGGTATTAATAAATTCCTCAGTCATACTGTGCTTATTAGGGTTCAACAGATCAATATTAGTATCCCCACAAATGAAGATAACTTTTTTATTATCTACTGTAAATGTCTTTTCTACCCAGTCCTTAAACGCCTCTATACTAGTTTCTGGCGCTCTATATATACAGCCAATTAATACATTTCTACTTTTTTCAATATTAACTTCAATTGTTAAAAATTCTAACAAATTATTAATCACCATTGTCATGCTCTCTATTAACTTATAATTCAAATTACAGTCCACATACACTGCCACTCCTCCTCCACCTTTTATTTTTCCTGTTTATTGAATTAAATTCATATCCAGCCAGTTCAGGGCGGCACGGTGGTGTAGTGGTTAGCGCTGTCGCCTCACAGCAAGAAGGTCCTGGGTTCGAGCCCCGGGGCCGGCGAGGGCCTTTCTGTGTGGAGTTGCATGTTCTCCCTGTGTCCGCGTGGGTTTCCTCCGGGTGCTCCGGTTTCCCCCACAGTCCAAAGACATGCAAGTTAGGTTAACTGGTGACTCTAAATTGACCGTAGGTGTGAATGTGAGTGTGAATGGTTGTCTGTGTCTATGTGTCAGCCCTGTGATGACCTGGCGACTTGTCCAGGGTGTACCCCGCCTTTCGCCCGTAGTCAGCTGGGATAGGCTCCAGCTTGCCTGTGACCCTGTAGAAGGATAAAGCGGCTAGAGATAATGAGATGAGATGAGATCCAGCCAGTTCGAAATCCACTCCTTTCTCCAGGTCAATCCAGGTCTCCGATATGGCAATTATGTTGAATGGATGAGTAAACTGACTTCAGTATTTCTTGATGTGTTTGAAGTTAGTGTCCATGCTTCTGCTGTTGAAGTGTATTATTGATCATTTCCCCACAGCCTGAGTGGACTGATTGTACTGTTCCTCTGTGTAATGGTGGCAATTGTTATTAATGGTTGAGAAAAAGTTATTGTCCGGGTCTATGTCATTTTCTATATCCAGTAGTTTATGGTCAGTGAATTCATGTGGTTTCAGTTCCAGGTTTTCATAATCAACAAGCGTTTGCTTTAGCCGAGTAGTGTTCCGAGTAATGGATGAAGAGTTATTTCGGTGTGTGTCATGGTTGAGTTTGGTGTAATGTCACGTCGGTATTGATTACCTTACAGTCCTGATAGCCATCACTGGTATTTGTCCAAGTCCTCGATATGACCAGAACTCTCGCCTCCTCCGGTGCACCGTTCAGCTTAATGAATACTTTGCAGTTGGTGATCCATGTAGGTTTTTATTTTCTTTCTTCAGATGTCGTGCTTTTCTGGCGATGTCAGCATTGCGATTTGTCAGGTGCTCGTTGATTGTAGAGGTTTGTACCTTTTCAGTTTCCTTTCTTGTTTCAGCAATGCAGCTTTATGTTTCCGATTGATGAATCTTATGATGATGGCAGTGTTTTCCTTGTCTCTCCTGGGTAGAATGTGGCAGGCCTCAACGTTGCTGCAATTAGTGATGGGATGTTCGGGTCTTTTCAGAGAGCCGGCTCTTGTGGCACGGCTCCCAAAGAAGAGCCGTCTCTTTCAGCTCCCAAATGGCTCTTAATTTATTATCATCTGTAGCCTCATATTTTAGCCTAACTTGGCAAATATGAATGCTTTGTGTTAGGGCTCGACCGATAATCGGCCTGGCCGATATATCGGGCCGATATTCTGCATTTTTAGGGTTATTGGTATTGGCCATAATTTCCACCGATATGCTGATAACATGCCTTTTTGCAGCCATTTCGTTCCTAACGCGACTGTCACTGCATGTCCTTTCCTGCACTCGCCTCTCTGAGTTCAAGAACACGGTCCCGCCCACCACAACATCTGATTTGTTTGGCACAAGAGATATAGCCAATCGACACGTGTAGCTAAACGCTGTGAACTGTTTCAAGGCGGCCGTACGGGCACTCGGGCAGAAGCGGCACAAGGGATACAGCCAATCAACACGCATAGCTAACCGCTGTGAACTGTTTCAAGGCGGCCGTATGGGCACTCGGGCAGAAGCAGATCCCACTTCAAGGTAAGGACACGCTGCTTTTGCCACAATAAGTCACAAACACACAAGTTGCAAAAGCACAACATCATTATATGTTTACATTCTTCATCTACTACTCGTTAAAATTGTCCATTTGCATCTGTGTAGCCAGGCAAACTTAGCTTACGGAAGGAAGCACTTGAATTAGCCTACAACCAACTAGTCTCGCTGAAACTACATGTAATGTTGTCCATAGTAAGCAGTCCCCAGCATAACGTAGGCTGCAGTCATTTTTAAATCCCCGTCTGGAAACGTTGTGAATTTGTCAGTAGTTATACTCGAACAGTAGAATGACAGCCATACAGAGAGGTGGTCAAGGGAAGACGAAATAAAACGTAGTGTTTGTGTTCTGTAGGCTAGCGCAAGCCTACTGGCTATTTGTTATGGTGATGAGTAAACTTCATGACGCGACTCGTGCTCAAAAAGCACATTGCACTTGTATATGTTAGGTAACGTTTATAAAGCGCTATTTGAACATTTAAACAAGCCAGGTGTGATATGGTGCTAGTAGGCTATGTAATACTGTAGGGAGGGCATTAAAAGCATTAGAATGTAGATGGTTACTTGTTAAGTTGTTACATAATAGGGAGTGATAGCCTACTTTGATTTTACTTTTTAAAAAATGCTGCAGGCAGCTCCCTACACTTGATTTGTTATTTAAAAACTACTTGAAGTTGGTAAGTCTTACTTAGTTCTTAGTGTAAAAGAATCCAGAGTGTATTTTCATTTATTTTCCACTGAAAATGGTGAGCTGTAATATAGTAGGGAGTGATTTATTTTTTAATTGGTGAATATTTATTTTATTATTATTTTATTTCTCATTTTATTCTAACTAATGTTTGACTTTATTGTACAAATGCTGCTGGCATCTCCCTGCACACAATTTAATGTTCAATTTTACAATTAAACATACATTTCATGGATATGAAGGTCTGTGTCAGTGTGTGCTATGTTTAATTTCATGTGAATTATAATGTTTACATTTATTGGTTATCGGCATCCCAATTCCATAATAATCAGTATCGGTATCGGCCCTGAAAAAAACATATCGGTCGATCCCTACTTTGTGTGTTGATAAACCCTTTTGCATTTAGTGTTTTTATGAGAGGCCTTATCATTGCCTAATTTTGTGTATTTGTTCTGTTACAAAAGCAAGCATTCTTACTTTTGTTTAATATTTTAATCAACAGGCGGCACGGTGGTGTAGTGGTTAGCGCTGTCGCCTCACAGCAAGAAGGTCCTGGGTTCGAGCCCCGGGGCCGGCGAGGGCCTTTCTGTGTGGAGTTTGCATGTTCTCCCCGTGTCCGCGTGGGTTTCCTCCGGGTGCTCCGGTTTCCCCCACAGTCCAAAGACATGCAGGTTAGGTTAACTGGTGACTCTAAATTGACCGTAGGTGTGAATGTGAGTGTGAATGGTTGTCTGTGTCTATGTGTCAGCCCTGTGATGACCTGGCGACTTGTCCAGGGTGTACCCCGCCTTTCGCCCGTAGTCAGCTGGGATAGGCTCCAGCTTGCCTGCGACCCTGTAGAAGGATAAAGCGGCTAGAGATAATGGATGGATGGATTTTAATCAACATTATAATTTAAATTTAACCCAAAAACAAATGAACAAAACACTGCAAACAGAACCAAACTCAGTAACCCAACAGTATGTCCTCAGTGCAGGTTGGCATTTAAAAAAACTCAAATGCCTCAGCTTGGATGGGCTGATGCGGTTTCTCCTCTCAGTTAGTATCTGCCCTGTTTTTGAGAAGACTCTCTCTGAAGGAACAGATGTTGCCACAATGCACAGTCTCCCCTCCATCACCTTCACCAGGTGTGGGAAGACTGAGCTGCCACCAGCTCAGTGGGTCTTCTGCTCGTTGGATGAGGGGCTCCTCAAGATAACATCGCATCTCCATTATAACATCAGCTGTAGTATTTCTCCTTGCAGCATCTCCTGTAGCTCTTTCATCAAAGAGCCTCCACACAGCAGAAGTTTGTGGCTCCTCCTCCACTTGGCCCTCTAATGGTGGAGCTGGCTGGCTGCTGGGGGTGCATTTTGCTGCTGTGGCAGTTATTCTCTGAAGTGCCTCGTCAATACCTCTGTTGTCATTGAATGCAAGCTTTTTAAACCTAGGATCCAGTAATGTGGTTTCTGAGAGGACAGTGTTGAACTCCATATGCAGAAATTTTCGGTCCATGGCTGAACAAAGAGCCGCAACCAATTCCGTTACTTTCTGCACGGTTACTGTCAGTTGGTGTTGGGCTGTCATGGGCTGAAGACCTTTGCAAAGCAGGAGCATTTTGGAGGCTGTGACATAGCTGAAGGAGAGAAAACAGCAACTTTTAAAATTAGCCTTTTTAAAAATTATGCAGCATATTGCTTTTTCCAATTTAGTTTTGTCAATCATATGTGTTGTTTCTGCAATGTATAATAGTGACTGAATAGTAGTAGAGAAAAAACAATTGTCCAAGGTACCTGTCTGCACTTATCTCCACAGTCACCTCCTCAAATGGTTGCAGGACAGTGCAGACCTCTTTCACCGGCTCCCATTCCTCTTGACTGAACGTATCAACAGGTGCGTTGATGAGGGCCAGGGTGGAGATCAAGTCAAGTCAAGCTTATTTGTATAGCGCTTTTAACAATAAACATTGTTGCAAAGCAGCTTTACAGAATTTGAACGACTTCAAATATGAGCTAATTTTATCCCTAATCTATCCCCAATGAGCACGCCTGTGGTGACGGTGGCAAGGAAAAACTCCCTCAGACGACATGAGGAAGAAACCTCGAGAGGAACCAGACTCAAAAGGAAACCCATCGTCATTTGGGCAACAACAGACATGACTATAACATTAACAGTCCTAACATAAAGTCAGCTTTGTTGACGCTATAAACCCCCACCAACGGAAATCCGAGCACAAAACCGTTCACGACAACCGCAGTCCCCAGCCACAAAAGCACCACTAAGAGTCCAGAGCATCCTCCAGGCACAACCCCCAACTGTCCACATGGGGCTGCCCTCCACAGGAGTGATGTGATGAGACTCCAACCAGACACAGGGCACCAGGATGGATCAGGCAGGTCCGAGGAGCAGAAGAGGTCAGCATCTCGATCCCAGGACCGACATGTACTGTAACTCAGAGGGACGGATTTTTTTTTTTTTTGGGGGGGGACCTGGCATCTGCAGATGATGGCATCTTTTGTTTCAAGAATGCGTTTCAACATATAAAATGTTGAGTTCCACCTGGTAGCACACTCTTGTTTGGGCCTCAGTTTGGGCAACTCCATCTGGTGCTGTGTGGACTTCAGCCTCTCTGCAGCTACTGTGCTTCTGTGGAAAAACTCCACAATAGCCTTTACCTTGTCCACGGTTGTTTTCGCCACCTTCAGGGAATCTCTTATCAGGTTTAATGTATGCGCCAGACGTGGGTGGTGGGTCCACTTCAGATTTTTTATGGCTTTGGTGATGTTTGCAGCATTATCACTCACACAGCACACCACTTTGTCCTGTACTTGCCACTCCTTTACCACTCTTAATAGCTCCTCTACCAAGTTTTCTGCAGTGTGTCTGTCAGTGAACTCAAAGCAGTCCAGCAGGCAAGATGTCATCTTGTAATTTTCAATAAAGTGTCAAGTGACGGACATGAAAGAGCAGGTGGTTCTAGAGGTCCAGCAGTCAGTTGTCAGGCAAACTGATGGAGCTTTTTTCACCTTGTCTTGCCATAATGCACGTTCTGTGTCATATAATTTTGGGATCATTGTTAGGGACAGTGTTTTTCTACTGGGTAGAGTGTACGTGGGATTTAAGGCTGCTGGGCCATAGAAGGTTCACGCTGCACGCTGCATGCTGCACGCTACACGCGTGTAAAGAAAAGTGGACAAACGTAGCATGACTTGCTCTGGGCCATAGAACGGCGTTCACATTGCACGCTGCACGCTGCACACTTCACGCGTGAAGCGTGAAATGAACATGCACACTTTTTTCTAGGCGTGAAGACGGAAATTCCAGTCAATGCATGCGGTCACCGCCGCGCCAGCCAATCAGAATGGGTCTAGGGAGATAACGCTATGCTTTCAGGGGAAAACTTCAGAAAAAATATAATTGAATGGTATAATTGAAAAATAGTTCTTCATCGGGATTGTCAAGCAGATTATAGAATGTTCGGTGAAATTCACCACGGGTTTCTCTCAGAAGGAAGTGTTCTCAGCTCCAAATTCTGTTCCTTTTTCTCTTCCTCCGTCTCAGTAAAAGCAGAATGAGGCAATCGTCGTCATCCGAAGAGTCCATATTGTTGGTTACTCGGTCAAAGTAGAACAGACGCAACACGTGAACATCCAAGCATGAAGTTTAATGGCCCAGGGTCCGGTTCTTCATGTGAACGTGTAGCGTGCAGCGTGCAGCATGCAGCGTGCAGCGTGAACCTTCTATGGCCCAGCAGCCTAAGGCTTTGACAAAACTTTTAAAACCTTTGTCCTCCACAATGGAAAAGGGCTGGAAATCAGTGGCAATCATTTTAGCCAACTCATCAATACTGTGCTGTTTGGCTGGGGTCATCTGCTTTGGTATAAACTGACTTATTTTGCTTTGAGTTGCAGTAGGAGGGGTTATTATACTTGCACTACTTGTAGGGCCATTATTAAAAAATGTTCTGTTTCCGGTCCACCAGCCGGGTGAGTGCCGTTTGTGCGGTTGAATTATTTTAATTTTTTTTATTTATTTTTTTTAACGCCAGTTTTTCAACATTTTTTTTTCTGGTTCATAAATCTAAAATCGAACTTGACATTTATGCATTCCCAGGGCTTTCCACTAAGGCTCATACTAGCCAGCCATCAGGGGCGTATCAAGCTTTCCAAAAGTGGGGGTGTTCTGGAATGGGGAAGCCAATCGGTTTATGGCTATATACATGCCCGGCGTGTACACTGTGATGTACTGTCAGTGACCGATATGGAACTTTTTCATACCCATGGTCCATGGATGCAAATGAAAGGGAGGACAGCAGAAAGCCTATAAATCCAGTTGACTCCAGCCAAGTTCTGCATTTCATGCAGAGATCTATCATGTTGGGTTTTGGTGTTGTTACTGCCAGGGCTATGTAATTATTCAGTAAGTGAAGGCAAAAAGTATTGAGTGATCATTCTAGGTAACAGGATACTGTTCTATAACAGAGATGTCAGTATTGCTGCCTACACTGGTATACACTGATATAAACAAAACCAAAAACTTCACATAGCCCAAGAAGTCATGCACAGTGTATAGATCATACACCATCATGCATAACAGTTTGGACTGGGATCGCTTTGTGTGAGCAGGAGGCATGGCTAATCAGTTCATGTTGGAGAAGCGCAGCATCCTGGAAGGACCTCTTTAGTATAGCATTCAAATAAGATGGGGCAGTTCCTGCTTTTAATGTCTTTAATTATTCAAACTCGTGTACAAAACTTGTTTGCATCATGCATTACATCAGGTTTAATGCATAAAATTTGAAAATGATGCGATAGACTACACATACAACAAACACTTAATGGCCAAATAACATTACTGTACAACAATTATTGAACATTCATTCGATTTGAAATGCCTTTAAATCTCAATTGGAAAAACTCTTCTAAAAAGTGATAAGCAGTTATAATGCATGAAAAGTAGACTTGGTACAAACACACACACTCGTAATAAAAAACTTGCCTCAACTGACTTTACAACTAGTAACTACTATTAACACAAACTTTTAGGGCACGGCACCTGGGACAACTGTTTGAACGACGGCATCGCAAGCGCTTTGAGAAGGGTCTGTCTGCAGAGCCGCAGAGCCAGGCACAGTAAGCACCGCATGCGTCGTCAAACCTGGAACGGTGAATCAGGAGCGGTAAAACTGGTGTTGGCTCTGCAGCTCTGCAGACAGATACTGTATTATTGAGCGCTTTTGGCACGCTACGCAAACTGGCTATTATAGAGTGCTTCGAGGTCAGCGTGAACCCAGCGGCGGCCATATTGGAAGTCAAAGGTCGCTGTGTCAGTGCATTGTTGCTGTTCAGCGAAGCAAAAAGGGGTGACAATGCCGAATACGTGTGTCATTGTTGGCTGCAGTAGCCGGGGGGAAAAGGGTGGCAAAAGCTTCCACAGACTCCCTAAAGTCGTGACTAACCAGGGAATTGCAGCACAGGAGAAAAGCGAGCGGAGGAGACGACAGTGGCTGGCTGCCATTAACCGATCAAATTTAGGATAACTTGACTGTATCCGGATTTGTTCTGATCACTTTGTGACAGGTAGGTTAAATTGTCTTGAACTTCATAGTTACTAAAATAAATGTGATACAAACTATTATCTTTTCTATGTACTTTCAGCAATGATTAATGGATATATTTGTCACATTAGGTAGCTTATGTCTACTGCAGTGCATTGTTGCATCAAATGGCATTTAAGATCTAGGCCTACTAATGTTTATGTGCACATGCTGTTAGTACAAGTTACATACTAGGCCTACATTTTATTCACTGACTAAAATAATTGATAATAATTATAATAGTTTTTCAAACATTATTTAGATTTTGGCTTCCATACTCTTGTAGTTCTGGAAATCCTTTAGTTCACAAAATGGACTTGGGTGAAACACTAGATAGTTCACAAGATCGGTGTATGTCACATGCGGCAACAAGCTGGGGTCAGCTTTCCATTCCTTCTCACTAACAGTGTATGGATCTACATTCCCAATGAAACGTACCTTCTCAGCATAACGCTCCTGTGCCTGCTTATCTAGACTTTCACAGTAGTGCTCCATCACTTCAGATGTCTAAATTCTTTAAAAAATCCAAGCTTCTAAGCCCTCTAACGCGGAAACGAATCGGTGAATGTGTACTCTATGATGTGTACTCTATGAGCGCTCTGGAGCAAGTGACTTCCAAGATGGCCACGCAGACCGCAGTATTACTATTTTTAGCATCATCTCGGAGCACTCTATAAATCACGCAACTGCTGATTGGTCGGGTGAGAACTGTTTTGAGTCCGTTGCATGGCTGTTTTTTGTCTAACGTTATGGCAATAGTTTACTTCCTTGTTACACATTTTATAGTAGCTGTATAATTTTCATAATGATGTCATTTTAATCTGACAAAAGTGCAGGGCATGAAATTGTGTTTCAACAAAAGTGGGGGGGATGAAACGTACGCATCCCCCGCGGGTGATACGCCCCTGCCAGCCATGACAAATAAGTAGCCAGCCGGGGGGGAATAAACACAAAACTAGAGCCGACGATTCCAAGGCTGTGTGAAATGGTGAGAGTGCTGCAGGGCGCGTATCGCAGGCTCCGATGCTCTGAGCCTGTATGTGTGAGAGAGAACAGCCCCTCCCCTCTCTGCTCCCTGAGTGGAGCTTGTCGCCTTGGTAACGGTGCTCAGGTGCAGGGAAGAGACACAATATAACAAGCAAAGAGTGCTTTTTCTCAGAGTTCCCTCTCCTCGAACAATGCGGTTTTACACGGAAACGAAAGGAACTATTCACAAAATTCTTTCACATTGAGCGCTACAAGGCTCTCGTGAACACATTGATGTAATTCTTTTGTCTCTAGTGTAAAAAAAAAAATGTGGACAATAGAGCGAGTTGAAAACAAGTGATTTTGCAGTCACAGCTCTGCCTGGTTTATAATGGGAGTCTATGGGGCAGCGCGCCTATCCTCTCCTTACTTTCAGGCTTCTCATTCAAAAACTGTAAATCCCATCGCTCAGGTAGACACATTGTGTGAATCAGGACAAGTGTGACTCCCACTTTTGAGAAAATTGTGTGTAGAGTGAAATTTGTGGCTGAAAACACAGTTTAAATGAGAAAGTTTGAGCTACTTTTTCAAGCTCTCTAACTTACACTCTACCTTACACTCTAACTTAACTAGCTCCACTGAAATGTAACGCCATAGACACCCATTATAAAGTCTGAATTTCTCCAGAATTGATCGGGAGTAAACACAAAATAAACTCCTATGCACGCAGTTCCCAGGATTAAATGTATTTTCCACAGACCATTTATTTATTCACTTTACTCAAATACAAAGTAAAATGGCAGTAAATCTTCTTTCCTTTCTTGCGTATTGCATCATGAGGCGTTCCAGGCTTGTAAATCTCTTATTTTCGGTGCATGACACATTCACGCAGCCGAGCATGCTATGAATTAACAACGACAACGGTCTGCAGTGGGGCTACACAATTACACACTCGGCGAACATTTCTCTATTTGTGTATGAAAATACACTCCAACCACTCAGTTTGGTTTCATTTACAACCAACGGTGTCTTTTGATGCCAGCACATAATTGAACGAGAGAAGACTGGTTTACCGGAGACAAAATAAGCGTCATCTCTGCTTCTGTTCCCTCCGACACACTACTGCCTCCACCGAGTGCGCGCACACACACCGCATGTCAGGGCCGCGGATGAGTTACTCTCCCTTGATCAACGAAGTCAGCGGGGAATTTGTGGTTATTATCGGTACAAACAGCGCGAATCACAACTTAAATGAGTGCGGTTCAGTTTGACATTATTGTCAGTCCGTTAGATAAACAGTGAATTTTATTAAAATCGAAAATTAATATTTAGAGCCTGTGGGCTACAAAAATAGTCATTAAAGTAGCCGGCCGGACTTAATTGTGTAGTCGGCTGTATGGCCGGCAGCCAGCGCTTGTGGAAAGCTCTGCATTCCGTGCAGAATATAGAATTGAATCAGCTCTGCGCATGCGCCGTGTGGCACAAAAAATGGCAGCCACCATGAAGGAAGGAGATCCAGAGTTTTAAAACATTTGCTTAAGTGTGAAATCGCAAAATGGTATTCTAGCGAACAACAAAATAGTAAAGATTCAGAAAAACAAATCATTCAGTGATCATTTTAGTAGTGTAATTTCGACCGAACTAGGCCTAACGGTTGATTTAGAACTACAAAAAGTCCGTGAGTCGGACATTTTAAGTACCTTTTGTAAAAGTTTTGCAAATGTTGCAGTCAGCATTTAAAATGCTAACTTAAAGTTTTTGTACAAGTTTCAGTTGATTAAACTGTCATTTTATTAAATGTCTGCTTTTGTAATAAAGTACTGAAAGAAAAAGCAAACACAGCATTGCGATTTCTTATCCATCCATATATTAAAAAAAAAAATCCCTCCCTCCCGACTGCATTTTTTTGCTCACCCGGTGGACAGGAAACGGATTTTTTTTAAGGATGGCTTCAGCTGGGATAGGCTCCAGCTTGCCTGCGACCCTGTAGAACAGGATAAAGTGGCTAGAGATAATGAGATGAGATTCAGCTCTCCTTAGAATATAAACTAGTCCGTTGCACCTTCAGACCTTTAATTTAAACTTTCAAGTAGAACAGTCTACGCGGTTAAAAATTGTTCAAATCATGTACAATTCATTAATGCAGATACAATGGGGGAAAATAAATTTAACAAAAGCTATTAATCATTCAGTATGCCTTAAAATATTAAAGTGCAGCACACTGTCACTCTGTACACATCTGTAAGAACACAGAAATGCTGGACTGCCATATAGACCCTTCCCACTGACGAAACTGGAAGTAAACAGACCCTGCGCCATATTGGAAGACCAACAAACTCGTGATTAGGGGGAAGTAACGGCAGTGCGCGGAATTTAAACCCACGAGGCACTTGATTCATCATAAACCTACAATAGTAAACTTTTGTGCTGTGTTAGGGTGTTCCAACAAAGCTGATGGGAAAGGTGAAAAGAAGTCTTTCTACAGAATACCAGCTGTGATTGAGACACAAGCAAACCAAGGAGCTTTCTGCCAGGAGACAGAGAATAAGTGCATTACTGAGTGTCTGTGAGCAAAGGAGAGCCTGAACATTGCAACCTCCCTATTGGCTGTTTGTAAAAATGTATCAATTGCTGCCCTTCATCGCAGACTCGAGAGACCTGATGAGTTAGTTCGTTGGTAGCAGAACAAAATGTCTGGACACAAATCGGGTTTTCAGAAAAGGAAAGAAAATAAACGGAGGGTCGAAAATACAAAAAAGGAGGCAGAAAATGCAAAACGAGTTAAGGTAGGACAAATGGTTACTTTTCTGAGGCAGCCCGCCGTGGCTGCCTGCAGGCTTATTTATTATAGCCCATTTAGTTAAAATAGTTGATATAAAATGTTTATAGTTATGTGATGGTTGTCCTCAGTGTTCGAACTATGCTGATATTTTCGGGGGGTCCCTTTTTTTCCCTGGGGGGTGCTTGCACTTGTCTCAGAGCGCGGATCTCCAAACATGAGAAGCCTATCTTGCGCACATATCACGCGGACTCCACACACGCATCGCGTCTGAAGTCATAACTCATCAGGGGAAATCGTGTCCGCATTGGCATGTTCAAAAAACAACCTCGCGTCAACAATGATACCACACGCAAGAAAAAAAAAAAAAAAGTCAGGCTACTCAACAACCAACCTGGCAGCAGCAGTCATTGTCATATCAGTTTATTTTATCTTTGATGTAAACACAACACTTCGGATATGTAAATGCTTCCCGTTACACACGATTGCTATGTCAATAAACATCATTTTGCCAATATTTTAGAGACCATCCAACATTTCCCAAATCATGTTTTCAAGGGATCTCATGTCTGTTTCAGGGGATCTCGGATCCCCCGAGTACCCCGTAGTTCGAACACTGGTTGTCCTGATTTAGACTGGTGTGGTTTTTTTTTTTTTTGGGGGGGGTGCGCAATGTTGCACCCGGGTCCAGATTAGGGCAGAACCGGCCCTGGCTACATTTCAGGTGTAGTTTGTTTTATGTATGTATGTACTTGCATAGATGTGTACTTGGTCTTCCAATATGGCGACGAACGAAATCTCGCGGTGTGGTGACGTCATGCGGGATCCCTCTATACAATAAGCCATGAAGCAGCACATCCCTTCCTCAGGGGCTTACTTGTACCAGACTTGGCATTAGCAACAGTCATTATTTCTAGACCTTCGGTCGAGTCACAGCTTAAACAAAACTTGTGGGAGTCTTCAGAATGAGATCAGCACACTTAGAGGACTGGAAGGAAACAAAACCTCTACATGAGCAAAGGTTACAGAAGTGAACATTACTGTTACAGTAAGGTAAAGCATAATTGTTTACGACAGGCCTACACTTGGCATCATAAGAAAACACTAAGAAATAAGCCTAAGAAATCATAATTACACTTTTATTACTTGTACAAGGAATTTGTCTTGGTGTTGGAGTCAACAACATCGAATTTGTTCATTCAATATACTATAATTTACAAAACACGCAATCATTTACAGCAGTGTTTCTCAACCAGTGGGCTGCAGCCCATTACCGGGCCGCGAAGCGCTATCCAGTGGACCGCAAATTCCCCCCGAGTTGAAGCTAATTTTTACAATCCCTATTCCAAAAAAGTTGGGACAAAGTACAAATTGTAAATAAAAATGGAATGCAATGATGTGGAAGTTTCAAAATTCCATTTTTTATTCAGAATAGAACATAGATGACACATCAAATGTTTAAACTGAGGAAATGTCTCATCTCATTAGCTGTAGCCGCTTTATCCTGTTCTACAGGGTCGCAGGCAAGCTGGAGCCTATCCCAGCTGACTACGGGCGAAAGGCGGGGTACACCCTGGACAAGTCGCCAGGTCATCACAGGGCTGACACATAGACAACCATTCACACTCACATTCACACCTACGGTCAATTTAGAGTCACCAGTTAACCTAACCTGCATGTCTTTGGACTGTGGGGGAAACCGGAGCACCCGGAGGAAACCCACACGGACACGGGGAGAACATGCAAACTCGGCACGGAAAGGCCCTCACCAGCCACGGGGCTTGAACCCGGACCTTCTTGCTGTGAGGCGACAGCGCTAACCACTACACCACCGTGCCGCCCAAAATGTATCAATTAAAGAGAAAAATTAGGTGATTTTAAATTTCATAACAACACATCTCAAAAAAGTTGGGACAAGGCCATGTTTCCCACTGTGAGACATCCCCTTTTCTCTTTACAGCAGTCTGTAAACGTCTGGGGACTGAGGAGACAAGTTGCTCAAGTTTAGGGATAGGAATGTTAACCCATTCTTGTCTAATGTAGGATTCTAGTTGCTCAACTGTCTTAGGTCTTTTTTTTTTCTTTTTTTTTTTTTTTGTCGTATCTTCCGTTTTATGATGCACCAAATGTTTTCTGTGGGTGAAAGATCTGGACTGCAGGCTGGCCAGTTCAGTACCCGGACCCTTCTACGCAGCCATGATGCTGTAATTGATGCAGTATGTGGTTTGGCATTGTCATGTTGGAAAATGCAAGGTCTTCCCTGAAAGAGACGTCGTCTGGATGGGAGCATATGTTGCTCTAGAACCTGGATATACCTTTCAGCATTGATGGTGTCTTTCCAGATGTGTAAGCTGCCCATGCCACACGCACTAATGCAACCCCATACCATCAGAGATGCAGGCTTCTGAACCGAGCGCTGATAACTTGGGTCGTCCTTCTCCTCTTTTGTCCGAATGACACGGCGTCCCTGATTTCCATAAAGAACTTCACATTTTGATTTGTCTGACCACAGAACAGTTTTCCACTTTGCCATAGTCCATTTTAAATTAGCCTTGGCCCAGAGAAAACATCTGTGCTTCTGGATCGTGTTTAGATACGGCTTCTTCTTTGAACTATCGAGTTTTAGCTGGCAACGGTGGATGGCACGGTGAATTGTGTTCACAGATAATGTTCTCTGGAAATATTCCTGAGCCCATTTTGATTTCCAATACAGAAGCATGCCTGTATGTGATGCAGTGCCGTCTAAGGGCCCGAAGATCACGGGCACCCGGTATGGTTTTCCGGCCTTGACCCTTACGCACAGAGATTCTTCCAGATTCTCTGAATCTTTTGATGATATTATGCACTGTAGATGATGATGATATGTTCAAACTCTTTGCAATTTTACACTGTCAAACTCCTTTCTGATATTGCTCCACTATTTGTCAGCACAGAATTAGGGGGATTGGTGATCCTCTTCCCATCTTTACTTCTGAGAGCTGCTGCCACTCCAAGATGCTCTTTTTATACCCAGTCATGTTAATGACCTATTGCCAATTGACCTAATGAGTTGCAATTTGGTCCTCCAGCTGTTCCTTTTTTGTACCTTTAACTTTTCCAGCCTCTTATTGCCCCTGCCCCAACTTTTTTGGAGATGTGTTGCTGTCATGAAATTTCAAATGAGCCAATATTTGGCATGAAATTTCAAAATGTCTCACTTTCGACATTTGATATGTTGTCTATGTTCTATTGTGAATGCAATATCAGTTTTTGAGATTTGTAAATTATTGCATTCCGTTTTTATTTACAATTTGTACTTTGTCCCAACTTTTTTGGAATCGGGGTTGTAGACCAGACTCCACTTTTGGATCATTAATTCTTTTTGACGGAGAATGCCCTGCATGCACGGTTTGGCTTCTTGCACATCCATACAGTTTTAAATACAATATCTACAATTGAAAACAGTTTTTTTTTTTTATTGCATTTATTTAATTCCTGGGCTCCCATCTGTAACAGGAAGTGATGTCACATCCCATTCATACACTTTACAATAAGTTATTAGATTCTAATGGAACAGATGAGCCAAAATAATTGGGGATCTTTTTTAATGGGCCCTGACTCGTTACAAGTATGAACAGGTGGACCTTAAAGCAGAAAAGGTTGTTAAGAACCACTGCACTAGACTAAGGCTACATTCAGATTACTAGGCTGAAGTGACTCAAATCTGATTTTCTGCCTTAATGTGACTGGTCTGTGTGGACACAGAAATCCAATCTTTTCAAATCTGATTTGAGTCACTTTCATACGTGGTCCTAAATCGGATACATATCTGGTACCATGGCCATGGGAAATGAATGAGAACGGTCAAAGCGGAATTTGTAACTTTTTGCCTATATGCATGCGCTAAATGCTGTCTTCATCAGCCAGCACCGGCAAAACAGCAATGGAGGAGAGCTACAATAGCTGCAAAAAACAGCAGAAATTAGCTGCCTGGCTTTTTTTCCGTCTTCTCAACCTGATCACGTACAGCTGATGAACTGTTTGTCACCCTCCAGAGCAAAATGTAACGCATACACGAGCCACTGGTGCATCCATTCAGTCAGTTTTAATCAGGGGCGCCGCCAGAAATTTTGGGCCCCATGAAAGATTAGAATTTTGGGCCCCCCAACTTTGCCCACCCTCGTCACAATTGCACTATTGTCATTATTTGACTTTTGATAGCCCATGGACCTTGAGTTTGTGACTTTGTTATTACATTTTATGTATTAACCAATGGTTGAAACCAATGGTTTAGAACGTGTGAACATTCCACACACGTAACCATGTCAAACACTTGACTGGTGTCCGTTATTAGTGTAACGGGTTTATTTTTTTCCACTTGCCCTCGTGTGTAGTGGTGGGGAAATTCTGCGCTGGCCCTTTAAGAGCACAGGTAGTTATGGGAACGCGGCGCTGGCCTCTTTCAGTTCGTTTTGGAAATGTAAGCGCCAATGCCACTGGACGTTTGCAGCCCGTCCTCAGCAGTGTATTTGTGTCTCATTTCTTCAGAATAAAAAGACTGGTGAACAACACAACGCAACATCTGTTACATTAGCAACACTTTAATCTAGCAAACTGTATATGGTGCTCGCTCATTAAAAACTTCAATCCTAAAGCATTTATGGGTTGTATTGCTGCTTACCTCCTTCTCCAAAGGGGGGTTCAGTGGTTTGGTAGGGCGGAGGTCCCCCTGAGGCTGAATCTGTGCACATTTAGGGCACCCCATTAGTTATGAAACTGGTTATTAGCACTAGTGATTAGCACCAGCATAATGTAATATTTCATCTTATCACACAAGTCAGTTCAGTTATTAAAATGGAAAAAGTCACTGTACAAACTGTAAAAGTGTTCTCTTGATAGGCTAATCCAACCACGTTCATACTGTTCATTTACCATTCGCTAATATTTTGAACACACATGTGAGCGATAGCTACCTTTCTTTGGGAAAAACTGAGTGACCAGTTGCCTCCCTCTCCGGTCCCTCTCAGCTTTCAGCTGCCTTTCTTTACGTTTTTGACAGCCACTCTTCATATTTAGCGATCATAGACTGTACGCACTCCACTGCTGGCTGGCTGGCTGCTGCACCGCGACACAGCAGCAAGTAGCGTTGCACTGATCAGCACACAGATTTAACGCATTGCGCTTCTACCAGAACTGGACCGTACCATTTCGCAAAAGGGGGAGGGTTAAATGACAATATGTTGAAGAACTCAAGAAATAGACAACCTTGTTCAATTAGCTCATTTTACCAGATGGAATATTGCATTGTTGTTATTTCAAAAGTCTTATTAAAATCATCAGAAGCATATTATCAGCCCCTTAAAGGGCCCCATGGCAGTGCTGGGCCCCTAGAATTGTTCTAACCTTTCCCCCCCTGGCGGCGCCCATGGTTTTAATACCATGAGTTGTCTCACAAACATGTTGGTGACGCATATGACTCAAGGAAAAACGTATTAATGTGTGAATGCGTGCTGTTCTGGAGGACTGATACATTCACATTACAATTAGATACAGGTCACTTGTAATTATGAATGTGAACCGTCAAGATGGGCAAATCCAATCTGAGCAGAAAAATGGAATTGAACAATGAGGCTTGTAATGTGAATGTAGCCTAAGAGTCTCGTGAAATGACATACAGCAGAGTCACGAATAATATTCTATTTTCCAATTTTATTTCAGTTCCCAAAGCAATACTGTGAGGTTGACTGGCTAAGCTAAATTACTCCTAGTTGTGACCCTGACCAGGATAAAGCAGATGCTGAAAATGAATAAGTAATAAATATTTCCATGTATTCTGTCCAAAACCAAATTACAAACATCTAAAACTAGGGCTGAGTGATATGAAATATGAAAATGGTGATACTTTTATAACACTGACTGACTCCACTGTTCCTGATTTAGCAGCCTGACTATCAGGACATGGCAGGACAAACTTCACATACCAAACGGTATAGGGACTCACTTTGATGGCGTCGTGCAACTAATATTATTTGATTGTTTTAAAAGACAGCATTTTTACATGAAACCCAGCATGTCTAATCTTCTAGCTTCCTACAAAGCTCACTGGTTAACTCTATTATTGACAACAGTGCAAACAGTCATTTTAGCAAACAAATCACGGCCTCACCCTATTCAAATAAAAGCGTATCCAAGCCAATCTCTGCTTGCTCACAGGCTTTCAGCAAATACTTTGTACGTAATGGTGTTTTGGGGTAAAAGCAATAAGAACATCAAAACATCCTGTGCATTTACACTATTTCAGTCTTATTACATGCTAGAGGGAAAGTTCTTTAAAAGTAGCTGCGGTTCTAAAGGGCCAGAGTCCAGCACTATTTACCAACGCCCCTGCTCAAACAAACCTGACTCTTTGTATTAATTAAGTACCAGCTTTAATAGTGGAACTGGAAGTGGCAGAAGAAATATCACCCTACCTTGTGTTCTCTATAAATATCAGATGGGCATTGTGGGTATTCTGTACATGCTCTAGATCAGGGGTTCTCAAACTTTTCTACTCTAAAGCCCACCTATTCATACTTGTAATGAGTCGGGGCCCATTAAAAAAGATCCCCAATTATTTTGGCTCAGCTATTCTGTTAGACTCTAATCTACTGTAAAGCGTATGAATGCAGTGGTCGAAATACTTTTTTCCAGTGTTCTGCAATATTGCAGAATGTCAATTTTGTTCTGCAATTTGGAAATATTTTCTGCAAATACACTAGCCTCCATACTACACTCTTCTCAACCTAATAATGCCTATATTTACATCATATCTAGCTTTACAACTCATAGCATTACTGTAATTCTTTATTCTCTCACTATTTTTAATTTCAGTCTTCACAGATCCTTCTCTGCAGCAAAGTTATCATTCCATGATACCTCCACAGGTCCTTCATCCCCCTCGCCCTGACACTATGGGCTATTACAACTTGAAGTATACCAACTAATTTATAAATGTACTAGTTATCACACCCACACATTATCCTTCCACACAACATACTAATAAAGGCATCACCACAATACAAAATGGAACACAGCTGTTCTTCAAGAAACAAAACATTCATTTTCATGTTACACGTCATGTTACATTTTGTCAAGATTAAGTTTCTAGCTTGAACAATAGATTGTTACCCAGAATGTACTTCATTCACAGTGTTTGCATCTGCAACCTGTAGTTTTAAATTGAAAGCAAGGTTTCAATTCTACACTCTGTTACATCTTACGATGATGCAAAGAATTGATGCCATTATGGAATAAAACCCAACTGGCAAATGGAAAGACGTTTGGGTTCATGGTGTTTGCCTGGCTTCTAAAGTGCAAGGTCATGAACTGAACTGAGAACTACTGCAGGGGCTTCACTGCTCTAAAGTAACAACAGAGAACTGGGTACAAACTAATCATGGCAGAATTGAGAGCTACAGAACTACTGAGAGCGACAGAACTGAACCGATGAGCTTTGTCTTACAGGGAAACTGTTTTACTTTGTGCTAGTCTGCACCACAGGCAACACAGCACTAGTAAAAAAAAAAAAAAATAGAACATGTATTAATGTAGCTTGGTATGAGAGAAGAAAATATTCAAAAGTATCTATGAATAAAGGTAAAATACTGTTGCTGTCTTCAAAAGGGATATAATATCAGTATAATTTTGCATGATTCAACAATACAATATATACAAACCAATACAATTTACCAATATATATCCATCCAGCTATAACAGCGACCGTCTTCATTTTTGTCACCCTTGCGGACACGCGATCCGTCGCTGTTGTTGTTGGAGTCACGCTGGCTGCCGGTTTTGCCGAGATATGACAAAATCGTCCTTGTTTTCTTGGCGTTTTTGTCGGACTCTTGCCCCGAAGAAACAATCCTCTTCTCGGGAGCCATGTTTGTTGTGCTGCATTGAATTCTGGGAGATGCATGGCGGAAACTGCCGAACACCTGCCGAGGTAGTTGTCGGGTCCTCCCGGCGGGTATTAAAAGTGACGAAATCTTACATCAGAAAATCAGACCCTCCAGGATTTCACGATGTTGCGATTTGCAACTTCAACGCAAATTCAACCAATCCCCGCGAATTCAGGGCAGTGTTGCAATTATATCCAATCACCGCAACTTTCCCGCAAATTTGACCAATCGTTGGCGTCGTCTTGAGGTGACGTCGACAAACTACCTTCCGCCTTACTTCCAGTGTTGCCAGATTGGGCGGTTTCAAGTGCATTTTGGCGGGTTTTGAACATATTTTGGCCTGGAAAACGTCAGCAGTATCTGGCAACACTTCTTACTTCCGTGTTTCCGTTCAAGAGAAGCAGCATGTGCGAGTCAGTGTTTATGTAGGCTTAAATTCTGTTACTGAAAGTGTGTTATGTTTACAGCAGGGATGGGCAACTTGCATGATAAAGAGGGCCACAATTTTTCATCATCACCATCAGAGGGCCACATGACCGCGCACTTCAACTAATCAGATATCAGAGAAGTTACAAAAGAATTTTAAATGAGAACAAAATATTTGTATATTCTTATGTCTGTATGTTTATTGAACCAACATACATTTATTTAATATTTTCCACACTGAAATGCATTTTTAACATAATGCTCGTCTTGTTAAACGACAAACACAAGTTTGTTTTAAAAGAAAAAGTGCAAAGGGCTCACATTCAATGAGGCACAAAACAAACAAACAAAAAAAAAACAGCAGCCCAACATTAAGTGCAACTTAATGGGATACTTGTGGTTTTGCCTGCTGGCGCACAATAGACTGGATATCAATGTCAATCTTTGTGCATCCAATCCTCATCAAATGAAAAAGAGCATCATCCATGAATCTGTTCCTCTCTTTTGACTTAATGTGCTTCATTGTTGAAAAGCTGCTCTCACAAATGTAAGTGCTCCCAAACATGCTGGCCATCGACGGAGCAAAATCTCTGAGGAGTGGAAAACGTGCCTCTGGTAGCAGTCTCCAAAATGAAACTCCCCTCTCGTTGCGCTTTGCTTGAAAATATGGATCTGACTGCAACTCGCAGAGTTCGAGCTGCAGTTCTGATGGTTGCTCGCTGACAGCAGCAGAGACGGGGTCCGTGAATAGCGCAATTCGTGGTTTCATCACATGAAAATCTTGGAAACGATCGTTAAACTGCTCCTGCAATTTTTCGATGTCGGCCCGATACTTCTGAAGTAGTTTCTCGCACCTGGGGTTATCTTTTCGCATCTCCTCACAAGCGGGAAAGCGTGCCAAATTTGGACGATGAGAAGAAAATCCTTCTATGAACAGGTCGAGTTTACGCTGGAATGCGGTTATGTGTGCATACAGATCACAAACAGTTTGGTCTCTCCCCTGCAAGTGTGTGTTAAGGTGGTTGAGATGCGAGGTGATGTCTGTCAGAAAGGCCATGTCGCAAATAAACTGTGTGTCTTTGAGTTTTCTGCAGTAGGCGCTTGTATCACGACTAATACTGTTCTCCAAGAAACACTAGTAGTTCAGAGCGCAGCGCAAAAAAACGCTCCAGACACTTCCCTCGACTCATCCATCTGATCTCAGCGTGCATTTGTAAATCCCCATACGCAGCGTCCACTTCATCCAAAAAGGCAATGAACCTCCTGTGACAAAGGGACCTGTTCCCCCCCGATGAGATTTGTTACTTTGGTCACTAAATCCACAACGTGGCTAAAGTTCAGTGTCTTCGCGCAGAGGGCTTCCTGGAGAGATAAAATGCATGGCATGTTAAAAAAATATTTTTGTCCTGCCATGTCAAACTCAGGCCTACATCTCACAGTTAATATGAGGCTACTCACCTGATGTATGATACGGTGCAGTATAGGGCAGTTTACCCTGCTCTGTCGGAGGAGCCCTGCGAAACCTCCGTGTCTTCCCTGCATCGCGGGTGCGCCATCCGTAACAACAGTTGACAGCTTGTCAAAGCCACCATATCCACTTGCAACACTGTCAACGGCGCTGAATATATCAGTGCCCTTATGCCGCTTTTCCACTACAAACGCGGCTGAGTCGGGCTGAGCCGTGCCGTGCTGAGTTGGGCTGAGTCGAGCTGAGTGGGGCTGTTGGAGTTGCATTTCGACTACAACCACGCTGAACCGTGCTGGCTGGAAGTGGGTGGACACATTGGGTGGAGTTAGCGAAAGTAGGTGGACGTCACGTGATGTCGTTAAGCAGCGCAAACAGTGACATCAGTGAGCTTTTAAGCGGTAGTCTCACGACCCGAATAGTAAACAATAAACATGGAGTCGTTAGTGTTGCTGGTCTTGGTGCTGTGGCTTGTTGTCACCGACAACAGATACTGGCAAGAGCGTATAGATGAGGCGAGGCGCATAAGGCTTCAGAAATTCTCGTAATTCGTAATTATTATTCTTCCGGGTTTACGGTGTTTACAGACCCCAGCGTGCTCGCGGGGCGTGTGTTTGCATGTGAGGACACTCCTCCTCACCAATCAGTGCACAGGGGAGTGTCTGCTCACGCCCCCAGCCTCACTCGGCTCGCTTTGGCTCGCTTCAGCCCCACTCCAAAACGGTGCGAGTTTTAGGGGCTAAGCAGGGCTGAAGCGAGCCGAGTCGTGCTGTTCTTTGGTAGTCGAAACGTGAGCCGTGTCGGGCTGAAGTGAGCTGAAAAAGGGTAGTGGAAAAGGGCCATTAGTCGTATCATGCAGAGAAACCAATTGTAATAGCTCCTCGTGCACTTCAAATGAACTGTCAATAGTTCTCGTAAAAATCAGTAGCTGGCTAACATCCATCACATCTGTACTCTCATCCAAAGCCAAAGAGAAGTACTTGCAGTCATGCATGACTTTTCTCAGCTTAATTTCGACATGATCGTGAATGTCAAAAATTCTGCGCGTCACTGTGCGTCGGGACAAAGAGACCGTTTCAAAGTGTTTAACCATCTTATCGTCACCAAAAGCTTTAGCCATTTCCACGGTGCACACCTTGACAATTTCCCCATCTGACAATGGCTTCTTTGCTTTGGCAAGCTCAAGCGAAACAGCATAAGAGGCTTTGAGTGCTGATTCCTGTGTAGTTGTGGCTCTGGTGAAAAGTTGCTGTTGTTGGTTTACTTTTGATTTGAGGTCGGCTACGACAGCGGCCCTTGCAGCTCCAGTGTACTTCTCATATTTAACTTTGTGCAAGGTGTTGTAGTGGCGACTTAAGTTGAAATATTTCTTGACTGCTATGGTTTCTAAGCAAACCAGACACATGGGTTTGCCTTTGAATTCTATGAAGAGATAATCTTCATAGGATTCACAGGACTGTGTGCACTTTACATTATTTTTTTTACTTAATACAAGAAATTAATGGATGCCAACATTTTTGCCAAAATGGTATTTTATTTTCCGTTGTTTACCCTGGTGAAAAATAAATGTGCTAAGTGTACTAAAATTTAGCATACTTTTGTGTACTTGAAGCCGCACTAATCATCAATATACTTCAAGTGTGTTTATGATTAGTTAACTTGAGGCATTCTATTTTGGAACAACTAATTTTGTACTAAATATATTTTAATTGTAATTAAATTGTAGAAAAGTGCAACTTGAAGTGTATTTAGTGCACTTTTATGTGCTAAAGTGGAACAACTTAAAGTATATTTTGTATACTTTAAGTATATGACTTTATATGTACTAATATATGCTTAATTAGTCAAATTAAAGTGTACTTTGTATTATAGTACACTTTAGAAATTAGTACACTAAGTACACTTTAGAAATTGCATATAACTTTCACTTAAAGTATATTTTAGTATAATTTATTTCTATAAAGTGTAATATAGTATAATTATTTTAAAGCGTGTTAAATGTGTTAGCGTGAAAGCGTGATGTTGTTATCTCATCTCATTATCTGTAGCCGCTTTATCCTGTTCTACAGGGTCGCAGGCAAGCTGGAGCCTATCCCAGCTGACTACGGGCGGAAGGCGGGGTACACCCTGGACAAGCTGCTGCAGCAGTTGTTGGTTTGGGACCAGACACACCAGGGTCAGTAGACGTTGAGCCAGCTTGCCCTCTCTCCTCCAACTGCACTGTGGGATGGACAGTTCTGATGCGTCTGTGCAGGTTTGTGGTGGAACCTGCTCTTACTGTTATTTTCATTTTATAGTGAAGGCGCTCTGCTCTGCTATTGAGGTATTTCACCTGACGTCACAGGGTCACGTGACGCCCCGGTGTCCGCCATTTTGAACGTCAAGCTACATACTAACGCTGCAGACAGACAGGGAGAACCAGCTTGAAAAAAAACGTGTTACAGACACCTAGAATAGATTAATTTGTCAGTAAGCACTCTATAAATAACCATGGTGTTTGCTTGTTGTGCTGTGAGCTGCCACAACAGACAGGGACAGCGTGCAGGACGCTCCTTTTACCGGCTTCTAGTGATGGGAATTTCAGCTTTTTTGGCTCTTCTTACTATAAGGAGCCGGCTCTTTCGGCTCCCAAACGGCTCCTGAGATTTTATTTTTGATTTAATTGCTGCAATTAACTAGTTAATTAATTACATTATTTATATTTTATCAATAGGATGTTTTCCATTTTATTTTTTAGTTTTTGTAGCCATTGTAAAGCTTCGTAAAGTATAGCAGTGTAACAATGTTCTAGCTATAGAAATAAAACTTACTTACCAATTAATAAATTATTTTCTCACAAACATAATGCAAAACTGTGTTATATTACCAATATAAAATACACAGCTGATTCTCCCCTCCTCAGTTGCCTTACAGACTCCTCTCCCCTGCGCTCCACAGCTTTAAGCATTACACCAATTTTCGTATTTTCGCAGCTGTGAATGACATCAACCTAAAAAAGTAGGCGTACACCATGCTACTTTTTTTCCTTTGAATGGTAATATGCTGCATTCATGTGCTATGGGAAGATGATGTTTTCCAGTTGGGAAGTGGTATTTACCAGTGTGTTGTGTTCACATGCTTTTGTTGTTGTTGACAAATTAAAGATGGTGGACCAGATTCAGAATCAGGCCTGTTATTTGGCTAAAACAATTATAGATTGCCTTGTTCATCAGCTGCAGCAGGAATATGAGTTATCAAAAGTCAAAAGGTAAATAATGCTGAATATTTCCTGATCATGACAAGTAGAGATTTTCTTAACACACTGAATGCCACGCAGTTTTTGGAAATTTGGCTGTAGCCACAATAAGAGTAGCCAGTATCTAGATGATTGTTGGCGTTCTTTGGACAGCCACAGAATATTTTGTATTAGGCTATAATATACATATTATAATAATATAATATACATAACATGACTCGTTTAAAAGGTGAGAGTCTGCTTTCCGTAGGTGAAAACCACTTCTTTCTTGGTTCATAAGCTAGTCTTGTACCGCTCGCCGCCATGCTGAAAAGGTTAAAGTTCATCTCATCTCGGCAACTCGTGTATCAAAATTTTCTACGAGTTGCCCAGTGGAAAATACCACAAGAGGAGGCGTTCATGTGTGCTTTCCATGTCGGTGTTTGGTATTTACCATAATTCCCATAGCACATGAACGCACCAATAGACAACACAAAGACGCAATCGGACAGCAACTTTTTTTTGTGAAAGTCTCTCTCTCTGAGGCACCTAAGGACAAAAAACTAATTCGGCTCCCCAACTCGGCTCCCACCGAAGAGCCGGCTCCCGTCATTCACTTCAAAGAGCCGGCTCTTTGAACCGGATCGTTCATGACCGACACATCACTACCGGTTTCCTCCTGACCCAGACAAGAGGGCCAAATGGATTGCAGCTGTGAAGAGACAGGACTGGGAGCCAGAGTACTCCAGACTTTGCAGTGATCATTTCATTTCAGGTTAGTTTATCAGTTAACGCAATTTTGATAAAATATATAGCAAAAAGTAAATGGGTCAGTGTTTGTTAACCCATCTGAGCAGTGAAACAAGGCAGTGTTAATTTGTCTAGGGTTGCATGTAGCAGACATCAGACATAAAACACAATAACAAAGGCTAGAAAGAAACGGGACACAGAAATAAATAAACAGGGCTCCAGACCAAGGCTGGGTACAGTGTTTGTGATAAAAGACAGATCCAATTTAACCCGAATCACAGCTTACTTTCTTGTTAAAATGTGCAAAGGTCTCCACCATCTCATACCGCCTTGCACTGAAGGACCTAAGCGTGCCGTCCAAAATGGCTGCGTCACGTGACTTGATCACGTGGGTGAAATACCTCAATTCCCAATATCTTTAAACTGCAGCCAGATGCTGCTTCGTTTACGGGAGTCGGTCATATTTACGTGTTTTTGCACCGCACTCGCGCTGTCCTCCTCACCGCTGTCTACTGTCTCACTCACTGACGGGGACGGACGGACAGACGCTCCACCTGACTGTCGCGTCTGTCCCCCTCTCTGTTTTCACATAATGGTATGATCCTATATCCTCACATGTGATTGGCCACAAGGCCGCCATGCTGCCAATCAAAACAGAGTTCTGCCGTGAGCAGAGCTGAGCCACTGAGAGTGAGAGCTGAGCAGAGAAAGGGGAAAAAAAAGTGTTGAGCCGGCTCTCACTCGATGGGAGTCGGCTCTTCTGATTCACTACAAAGCTTTTGCGCATGACACATCACTAGCTGCAATCAATATCCATTCCCTTTGAGTGTAGGATTAAACCCGGGTCAGATGCAAAAGCAGTGATAAGGGAGGGAGAATCTGATGAACTGGGCAGCAACTCCGTGGAGCAACAAGTGTCGGCATTCCTACCTATGGAGGATGAATTGTGACACGGATAATTATTTAAATAAGCCTTTAAATAAATAATAAAATGTTTCATTAATTTAATAAAATTTGAATTAAATGTTTAAAATTGAAAATAAATGTATAAATAATTAATTTAATCCCGATTTATTTCATGTAAATATATATATTTATATCGCTATTTAATTAATTATTGCATTCTGTTTATTTAATTATTTCATTGCCTGTGTGTTCCGGCACATCATGAAATAATTAAATCTGTCAACCTCACCCATCAAAGTCAGTGGGCGGGACTAACGCCAATCTGGAGTAATCGATTGCTTTGGTCTGCACTCTGCATGTCTGACCATGTGCAGTTCTGTAAAGCGGCTGTGCCATGTGTCTGACAACCAACCCGTTTGCAGCAGACCGCATGATGATGATGATGATGTCCGAAAACATGGCGGGTACGGATGACTCAAATTAAATGTTTCAAAATTTGATAAATAGTATTTACAGCCTAGCAGATAGTGTGGAAGCAGGAACGATGGAGTCAGACAACGCAATAAATGAAATTGAAGAGTTGACCGAAGCTATTGGAGTTGTTTCCGCACTTTCCGACCGCGACTTTTGCAGGAGAGTGGCAGAAAATTTAGAAGAAGTACGCCATCGCTTAGCTCGCAGTACAACCAGGCCTCTACACCACCCAGAAGGATCGGGGAATTTAGTATTTGATATTCCAACTACAGTTCTTGAGCAGCAGGTTCTTAGTGGAATACCAGCAAGTGAAATTGCAACAATGTTTGGAGTTTCGACGAGGACCATTGCAGTTGATGTTTTGTTTGTGCAGAAAGCAAGACCTTTATTCAACTGTGGACGATGCTGAGTTGGACCGCATGGTTATTGAAATCCACAGAAGACACCCAAACACCGGGTACAAGCTCATGCGTGGTCATCTAAATGCAAGAGGTGTGCATGTTCCAAGTGAGCATATTAATATGACCAGAACAGGAGTTTTTAAGGAGGTTGCCAGTCGCTATACTGTCTGTGAAAATTGTCATTCATTCATGTCGTCCAAAGATTTTAGCCTATACTTTATCTCCGTCCAGGCTCAAGAGTACTAGAATCTCTACGCAGAGTCAATGCAGAAGGAGTTCACATGAGACGTTTAAGGCTGCGTGTGTCAAGGCGAAGGCAGTATTCTGTACCTGGCCCGAATTCCTTGTGGCATATAGATGGGAATCATAAGCTCATCAGGTCAGTCATATTAGTAGTAACAACATTAAGTGAAATGAGCCTCTTTTGTCGTAAAGTCTCAGGAGTGAATAACCATAAATTGAATTTGTTGTCAAAAGTCATTTATAATCTACCCTTCTGTGATTTTAAAGTCATATGTCTGCTCAGAATATAAAGGGAACATCGAAAAATCACAGTGCAATACAAAGTCAATCATACTTCTCAATCAACCTGTCCAGTTAGGAAGCAACACTGATTGTGAATCCATTTTGCTGTTAGGGCGCGTTTTGGATATTGCCTCTCCTTTGTATTTGTTGCCTGTTGAATTTGCACAACAGTAGGCAAAATGGATTCACAATCAGTGTCACTTCCTAACTGGACAGGCTAAATTCAGATGTATGTATGAAGTATGATTGACATTGTGTTGCACTGTGTTGTTTCTGTGTTCCCTTAATTTTTTTGAGCAGTGTGTATTTATAAATGAACACATTTTAATCTCAGGTGAAAATGTATGCGATTAGTTAAAATGGGCCACCTGTTTATTTCAATATCAAGGGTAGAATTTCACAAGAAGAAAATGTCTGTGAAGATCCTCACTCCTTTGAACATGAAGAAAGTGGAAACTAATCAAATTATTTTAACATTTTTATGTCTTTTTTGTCATCTTATCAATCTAATCACCATTAGGGCCTATATAAGCCTTCAGTAGCTTGACCATTTTTGCTGATTGGAGTCAATGGCAGTTATGCCATAATGTTATCATTATAACTTTATTATTAACCAAAAACACTTTGATGGTGCAATGACTCTTAACAAGGGCTATTTGACTATACAAGAATTGCTTGTCTTAAAGCAACATAAACACTTCATTTACAGACATCTTTTTGCGTTTACAACTGCTTCACAGGTGGAGATTTGTTATCCATGGAGGGGTGGACGGATTCGGTCGTCTTGTGGTCTACCTCACTGTGGCTGGCAATAATAGAGCCAGTACGGTCTTACGGAGCTTCATGACTGCTGTTGAGCAGTATGGACTGCCGTCAAGGGTACGGTCTGATAAAGGGGGAGAGAATGCAGATGTCGCAGAATTTATGATCAGAAGTAGAGGTGCCGACAGGAATTCACACATCACTGGAAGAAGTGTCCACAATCAGCGGTAAATAAATAGTTTCAATAAATAAACACATACAGTACATACATACTACTGGTCAAACGTTAGTGAACCACACTTTTTCCTAGTGCTTTCATTGAAATTCCAGATTATTCAGTTCATTGAACTTTGCTTTTCAGTCTCCACAGCTCTGCCATTGATGAGTGAGAATATGTTTTCAAGGAGTAGAATCTAAGCTTTCCAGCAATATGACACTTGCCCGGACACTGAAACATGGGGGGAGAGGGTCGTGCTCTGCTTCACTATCTAACAATACATGTTGACATTCATGTTTCCTTCTGTGAACTTTACTTCCCAAGAAGACCACAGGAGATGGTTCCAGTAATCCATGTCCTCAGTCTGTTGGTCTTCAGCAAACTGTGAAAGTTATCATTTCTTCAGTGCTGCCCCATGAAACATTATAGATCATCAGCAGAAATGTGAGGGGTGTACTCACTTTTGTGATACTGTAATGTGTTCTATAACTTTTGAGCGGTTGTGTAGTAAGGAGACTCTAAAATGTCTTAAAACATTGATTTTCTTATTTTACTGAACACAGGATTGAGAGGATGTGGAGGGATGTTTATGAACACACACTGGACCTCTTCTACCAGATCTTTACTTCACTGGAAGGTCAGGGAATACTGAATCCGGATAGCGAGGTCCATCTTTTTGCACTGCACCACACCTTCCTTCCTGTCATTCAGCACAGCCTCAACAGTTTCAGAGATGCCTGGAACTTCCATGGTCTCAGAACCGAAAGGAATCAGTCACCTCAGCAACTCTGGATACGATACAGAGAGCAAGGCCCTATGGAGGATCCTACACAGGTTAAAGAAATCTACTTCAAATTGTTTCCTAAATAACTCATGATTAATTCAGTTTACCTGGTGCACAGTATGCATAACTTTTTTAACAAAAGGAGAATGATCCAACTTTCAATTTCTTCCCAACTTGGTGACCTAACATTTTAATTAACTTGTGCAATGCCATGTCAAATTATAGTTAGGTTTTTTTTTTTTTCTTTTTTATCAGACATCTAGTTTTTAGGTTTGTTTACCTGACATGTTTCGACGTACGACTGTCGTCTTCCTCAGAGCCATGTCAAATTAGTTGTAAGTTCAATACTGATCATGCTTCTCCGATTTTCAGGTTTATGATGACTATGGAATCGACTGGAATGGACCACACCGTCTGGATGGAGGCATGGTGTCAGTCCCTGAGGTTCAGTTGGCACGTGAGCTCACAGAGGAAGAACTTGCCATTTTGCCACATGTAGGATTATCTGCATCTGATGCAATACAATGTTATGTTGAAACCGTTGAAGTTGTGTCAAGAATGATGACATAATGTTAAAGAAAATATAGTTAAATGCTTTGCATTATGTTCAGTCATTATCAGGACACATATCTGTGTCCTGTTTGTGAGGCCAGGTGCGCATGAGAGGAGAAAACATTCTGTCTGGGATCATGTCTGTGGCCTTGACTGTCTGTGACTCCTTACATATGTCACACTGTATCTTATTAATGAGTTGTTTTTGCCAACTTTTGTATAACCACATGATTTGCTACAATAAACCCCAAGGGAGGCTTCTCTCCCCTCAGAGTGGTAAAGAGATTGCACTGTGCTGTGTCTTTTCCTCTTTCCTCCAGTCGGAGTGGCCCTATGAAGATTGCATACTGTCAGTCTCGCTGTAGGTATATTGATAAATGAGTAATTTCTTGACACAAACTGACAGAAGAACTTCAGGTTTATTCAGCATGTTACACCGGCACAAAATTCACATGCTGTAAAGACAAAAATACTAGTTTTACTGCTTTCATTTAATGTTTAAAAAACGCTTTGAAGACAGTCACACAAATGCACACACACTCCTGAACTACTGCATCTTTTCTTTAACAACTTAAGGGTTTCGGAAAAATGTAAACACGATTTAACACCTTTGAACTTAAGTGAGATGAGCTGACATGGATTACTGCATGCAATGACCGCTTTAAAACAGTACAAACAATTAAACTAGTCCAAATCCTGTGTCTGCAGTATTTATGGCAGAGGTAAGTGCTTTTTCAAAGTCACTGTATGTTGTGAAATGACGTGGCAGCTTGAGTGTTTCGAAGCAGGTGGCAGAGGTGGGAAGGGTCCCGCCTGAAATCTCCACCCTTAATTCAGCAGGAAGCCTCTCCCAACCAACCCAGAACCTCACCAATTGAGACAGGGTACCTGATGAAGCTAAAATTAATACATGGGATTAACACAGAATGGCTTGCATAAGTACTTATACCCCTTCAGATGCTGAATGTTCAGATGTTGCCACATCAACAGAAAGTTTATGCGAAGGACTAAATCATGAAGTGAAAGCAAATTTATATTTGTGCATGCAAAAGTATTCAGTCCCAGTTTCTCTCAGTAAATAGTTGTCTTTAGAAGTTAAATGGTAAAATTGGCTTAATGGTAAAAATTTTCACCTAATGGTCTTCTAAATGGACAGTCAGCCATAGCATACCAGCACATTGGTTCAAATGGCTTCAGGGCAAAGTAAATGTGAGTGGCCACTACCTAACAGTAATTGAGATGTAATAAAAAATCTTGCATCACCATGATCTAAAAAGCCTGCTGATCTTTAATGTGCAGTGCTGAAACAGCATGTGTCCACCTTATTCCAAGATATTGTTTATCTTTAGTCAACCCCTCGTAAAATATTAATTTTTTTTTCTCCGTGTTTGCAAAATGTGACAGTATAGCCATATTTAACATTGCAATGGAAGTCTATGGTGCCAAATAAAAACATCAAATTTATTTATAAAGCACTTCAAAATGAATGTAAAATTCAGCAGCGTGCAAAAGTGATACTCAATTCCCTCAAGTGGACACTTGGCTTGATGCTAATGGAGCCATTTACTTCCAGTGATTGTGCCAAACTATGTTTATGGATGCGATTTGGGCAAAATGTTGACAAATTAAAGGGGTATGAATACTTTTGCCACTGTATGTTCATATTCATCTATTAGAATATCCATGAGACGAACGAACAAAATGTAAAGTGTACAATACAATCGCCAAATAAAGCGTTCCATACCAGCTTCCACGAACGTTCTCAGGAACCCTGTGATTCGGCACGTGCTCTCCAGGTCAAAGTCCTCATCACTGTCCTCCTCCACAGGCCAAGTGATTTTCTGTAGGATTATCTAAAAGAACACAAACATTTCACAGCGACACAGTTTTTGTGGGAAAAAATGTCTTTTTCCCTCCTCACCGTTCAAATGTTTTTCAACCCAGAGTACAGAGACTGTTCTCACGAATTTGCGTCTGTATAACACGCCAATCCATGTGCCGGTAAATCGTGTTGCCACAACGCGCTTTACCAAATTGATTTAGTTAATTAATGACCTACACAGGGACTCAACTGCTTACCTTTCTTCTATCAGCACTCGCGACTCGTTACGGAGAGGGTGGAGCTGTAATCATGGTGGCTGAAACACGGTGTGAAAAGGCGCTGACATTCACGACTTAACGCGTAGAGACAACACGAGATTGGACGGTCAGGATGGCGTGTATATTTACGCCTCGTCATGATGACATGTTGAAAAGATTTGTCTACTGTACCACATGAAGTCATACTTTGGGGCCGTCACTCAGCACGCACATACATGGTGCATAAATTAATCAAGTAAACAAAAAACTGACTCACCTGGGGTGTGAACTCAATTTCGGACATTCTGGGGAACATCAGTTGGACCACATCTGGCCTTGAGGAGAGAAGCGGCCAGAGCATTATGTCTTTAAGGCCCTTTCTCAGTTGTTTTATCTGCCGTGTAATCCTACCAATGACCTAAGAGACAGACATAACCCATATTACAGACCTAATTCACAACTCAACTATTAAGGATGCTGGCAACACTCAGTAGGTAACTTGTTTACAATCACACAATGAGCCACTATATAATTGTTAATAATGAACAGTTGACAAATAACTTTTTAAAGGTTTATCATAACGCTCATTCACAATATCAGATGTACAGAGGTTTGCATGAACATTCATACCCTTGAACTTAAAAATGCCATTTCATATTAAACTTGATCTACAAAAAAAAAAAAAAAAAAGAGGACTGCATGCAAAAGTATTCAGCCTCCTTTTAAACAAGTTTAGCATTATTTTCACCATTTATTTACTGCACGCATGGTATGTGTCTGCCAGTGTTAACATAAGCCATAAGACTTCACAAACTTCACAACAGCAACTATATAATTCAACAGCTTATCAAGGAGGAACTCTGCATGGAGGAGAAGTTTGTTTTGCAGCCATCTCCTGTTTGTTCTTGTGACTGCTGGGAGGTCCCAGGACATGCAGAGAGCTGAAATAGTGTCCTTCTCTTCAGGTGTAAGTTCTTCTTTATCAAGCTAGAATCCATGCTTAAACGTTATTTCCACAAAAAAAGCATGTCAATTTGTATGCTTACCAGTTTTATGATATTCCTGATGTGTAGATCAGGGCAGTCTTCAATAACAACCGTTGCCACTTCGGGGTCTCCATTGAAAAGCACATGAATCACAGCAGGACTTAACCCTGTGACAAGGGGGCCATCATGCAGAAAGCTGCGGGCCAACATCCTACCTGCAACGCTGAAGAGGTTGCTTTCAATGAGTGCCTCTGATGCTGTTGGTACAAGATGGTCAGGTTCTCCCTCAAATAATAGTGTTCGGCCTATTCCTCCTGTCAAGTACCAGCAAAGCAGAAATCACAGCAATTATTAATTACTTAAATTAAACATAACACCATATTATCCAGCAAAACAGTAGGAAACTTACCAAGCCCTAGACTGAATCCAAACTGGAGTTTGGATATTATTGTTGTCATGAAGAACCTGATCACTCCCTCTCCAACAGCAGCATCACCTGAGAAAGTGAAATATACTCATAAAAGCACAGTGACTGAGACCCCATTTTCACTCATACACATTTTTAAATTTATTTGTAAATTTCCAAGCCATAGTTCATAGTTCCATAGTCCAAACTTGTGAATCGGCAGCATAAATTCTGGAAATAAACTACTTTAATTACACACTCTACTTTTAATGTATTTATGTTACAGACTATGTATTAGTTACTTAATTTGTCCTTTATTTTAGAACACAACCCTGACAAACTAATACCTACCAGCAAGAGTACAGTTGAGTGGACATGCCCACTTCTGCTGCTGCTTGTAGAATGACAGAAGCTGTTGTTCCCGCTCCTCTTCTGAGTCTCGAACATCCATCTTCATCTTAAGTGTTTCCCCATTGGCATGCTCCCTTAGAAGATTCTCTTTAAAAACTTTAGCCGCTCGAGCTGGCTCTTTAATAAGTTTCCCATCTAAAAAACAATCGAGAGAATTAAAAGGATATCTAATATTGATAGGCATGTTAAGACAGAGAGAAAGCAAGCAAAGCAGCATTCTGACCGGCTACATATTTTAAGCTGTAATATACATTGAGGGCCAAATAAAGCAAGATGTGATTTTTAAGGTTGTGTCCCAAATTGTAATGACTTTTTTCAGTAACTTTAAGTCTGAAATGCTAAGATGTATTGTATTTTACAAAGCCATTATGTGAGAAAAATAGCATTATGTTGTCAAACAACATTTCCTATTTACTTTTTTACATTTCCAATCTCCTAGCAGTCCATTGTTATGTCACTAACCATTGTCTGTTTCATTGTAATCACACTCCTCCAAGTCAATCACTACTGGTTTTACTGCATTCTCAACCGATGGTCCAGGCACTTCAACATCACTGACTGGGGTCTCTCCATTATCTTCTTTTTGGCCTCCCTCTTGATCTCTCTCTGAATCCTGCATTGGTGCCCTAAAAGTTAACAAAAATTAAATATAGAAGCGTCATACTACCTCATTTTTTGTTAAACACTCAAGAGACATTTTCTTTAAGCAAATATGGTACGTTTCAGAAAATACATACTCATTGCAGGTCAATCTGTGACACTTCATCTCAGAAAAAATAACCTTCTGACAAGTGATGCAAGGTATGGCAGGACCAGAGGTATGACACGGCCTCTCCTGAACAACAAATGACTTTTGATCAATAATTTCAATAAATAAAATACACCACTGAGCTTGAAAGTCTCTGTAAATAAACTTACACAGTCTAAGGGTAGATCCTGTTGTAGTGGATGTATGTAGAGTGTGGCCTGTCCAATCATCGTTGATGGATCCTTCAAAAAGGCTAAGGTGTATCCTGTGCTGGGACATGGCAGTAATGCAAGACTTCGGCTGCGAGTTGGCCCTGTAATTTTAAGAAGTTCAAAGCCTCCTCCTTCTTGCAGCTTTGGATAAACTTCCATCAGTTTATTCGTTATAACCATACAGGGGCGGTCCTGGGGGCGGGCCGACCGGGCAGCCACCCAGGGCGGCATTGCAGGGGGGAGGGGGGGGGGGGGGCAGCATGAGCGCGGCGCGAAAAAAAAAAAAGGTCCCCCCCCAAAAAACCCCGAAAAAAAAAAACAAGACGGGCGTGTGTGTGTGTGTGTGTGTGTGTGTGAGAACATTTTGGATGGGGAAGCCCAATAGACCCTTTTCACTGACGTCACCGGAAACCGGAAGTAAACAAACCCTGCGCCATATTGGAAGACCAACAAACTCGTGATTAGGGGGAAATAACGGCAGCGCGCGGAATCTGGACACAAATCGGGTTTTCAGAAAAGGAAAGAAAATAAACGGAGGGTCGAAAATACAAAAAAGGAGACAGAAAATGCAAAATGAGTTTTAAGGTAGGACAAATGGTTACTTTTCTGAGGCAGCCCGCCGTGGCTGCCTGCAGGCTTATTTATTATAGCCCATTTAGTTAAAATAGTTGATATAAAATGTTTATAGTTATAGTTATGTGATGGTTGTCCTGATTTAGACTGGTTTTTTTTTTTTTTGGGGGGGTAGCGCGATGTTGCACCCGGGTCCAGATTAGGGCAGAACCGGCCCTGGCTACATTTCAGGTGTAGTTTGTTTTATGAATGCATGTACTCGCATAGATGTCTACTTGGTCTTCCAATATGGCGCTTAACAAAATCTCGCGGCGCGGTGACGTCATGCGGTAGCCCTCGATACCAAAGTTGCGCAGGTGACGTCATCAGTGTGTGTGTGTGCGCGCCTAACTTGTCGTAGCCCCATAATATTTACAATCCCGCCAGCGGAACGTTGTACTAGTCATCAAAAAGACTTTACTACCATAGTACTACACTACTATGACATTACACAGAGTCTTAAGTAATACATTACGACTTGATCATTGCCATTCTGGGAACAGCAAGTTTATAACGGGCCGTGTCCGCGACGTACAACACACGACGAGAAATGTTTAAATGACCATGTAAAGCTGTTAACATTCTGTTGGCTAATACAGAGCCCAACGCGGGGCGGCAAGAGCGCGGGCGCGAAAAAAAAAAAAAAACGGTCCCAAAAAAACCCCCGAAAAAAAAAAAGACGGGCGGGAGGGCGCCAGCAGGGGGTTTCGCCCGGGGAGTAAATCACTCTAGGATTGCCACTGTAACCATAGGATCACTGGGATCAGGCCCGTCGACAGGGGGGGACAAACGGGTATGTTGTCCCGGGCCCAGGAATGGGGGGGCGGGCAGAACTGGGCTCTCATGAAGTTGTGATTATTTTATTTCATTTCAAAATGTGTTGATTTGGGGGAGAAATGTGCTATATTTGCATTCAATAAATTATTTCTAGATCCTTTGCCTTTATTGTCTTTGAAAAAGGCGTCAAGAACCCCCTACCACCCCTAATGCAAAAATGGTTTGGTCTGACTCTTTGATTAAGTGGAAAAAAACGACATCGTTCGATCATAGCGCTTCGACAATCAGTGTGCGTGCCATTTGCCAACATGCACAAGTCAGGAGCACAGAAAAGAAAAGAGAAAAAAGAGAGGAAGAAACCAAGAGACTCAGGGGCTCGCTGCATAAATATTTTAAAAATGATTCGGATGATGCAGCAGGTACTAGCAAAGGCAGTGGGGCAGCTGAGCCAGGTAAGACCAGTGTTGGGCACGTTACTTTCAAAAAGTAATTAGTTATAGTTACTAGTTACTTTTCCCAAAAAGTAACTGAGTTAGTAACGGAGTTACTTTGTCATAAAAGTAATTAATTACCAGGGAAAGTAATTATTCCGTTACATTTTGTTCCCCCTCAAAAAAAATCAAATTCAATTAGTGTAATCATAATAAAAGTGAATGTTAAATGTGTTTAATGACTGAAATGGACCAATTAGTAACGTTATCTACACTATATTAATATTTTTGTGGGACAATGTGAGATAAGACATCTATCAAATGTACTAATATATTTTTGTAGTTATTAAAATTATGTTACTAATTACTGGCCACTGACGAGGACAAACGCTTTGTTCCTCGACATAATGTGCATTGCACGTAAACACTCTTGCCTTTTACTTCAAGTAATGAAAAGTCCTGGCTGTATTTCCAGTGTGAAAGCGCAGTGCTGGGCTGACCGCTCGCCATTGCTGTGTCTTCCGATTGAAAGAGTGCGTAGTAGTGCAGTAGGCGTGGCCTACCTACGTATGTTGTCCAAATCTACTCTGATTGGCTTACTGTGCTGTTGTCTCGTGTCTCCCCGCCCCACACGAAAGCAGAGTAAAGAAAGGCTGAACGAGCAGCGTGCCAGATGAGAACAGCTTTAATAAAGTAACGCATAGTAGTTTATTGTAAGTAACGGGAACAGCATTATAACGATGTAAAAAGTAATTAGATTACTCTTTACTAAAAAAAGTAACGCCGTTTATTTCTAACGCCGTTATTCCCATCACTGGGTAAGACACAGCCAACTTTTCCAGCCCGGTAAAGTAACCCCAACCAAGGCATGCGCGGCACGCAATTCATGTTACAAACGAGGGGAGAGCAAGTCACACTGAACACCATATCAAACGCACAGGGCATTGAATCATTTCATAACCACAACGGCTTAATAACATTGTGTTTCATATATCTGATTGAAGCTAAGAATATTCACATTAGCCCGCAATCATATCCCGCCATTTCTCGAGCGGTGTGTTCTTCTCTGCTTTTCACACTGGACAGTACGCACGCACGCACAACAGAAGTCCAGCGCATTGCATTTCGCACCGGAATAGTTGCAGACTAAGGAAATGTTAAAATGTTAAAACTGTAAAAATGTTGAAATGCTAAAATGAAATGGTTGTTGACCGGTTGAATGGTTTTTGAATACCTGTCATTTAGCTAAGGGTTGGAGTGAGTAGAGACTGGGATAAGAGAGGTGGGTGTGTGTGTGGGTTGGCCCAGGGGTGGGATGTTAGGGGGGCCCATTCAGAGCATTTTGTCCTGGGCCCAGCCAAAGCTGTCAGCGGCCCTGACTGGGATTCCCTGTATTAGAAAAAAAGACTACATAGAAATGGATATCCAAAAACCAAGTTATTGGCTCATCCCCCCAAGCTAGGCAGTAGGAATGTTGAGTCATTTTGGAGATTACACTAAACGACTGGTTAACTGCAGCATACAGAAAAAAACCCTCTCGCAATGAGGCCTACTAACCTGAAAATGTCACTCTCTGCTCTCCCAGTCCTGCGGCGAGAAGGTCTGCTTTCATTCCTCCGCTCGGGACTGTGTCGGTCCGGTGGTCAGCCACACAGCAGAACATGTGTGTGTAGCTGTAATTTCTTCTAGGAGTAGCTTGGACTCCTGGTCGTCTTGCCATGCTTGTTCTGGCGTAAGGCGCCAATAGTCTCGCTACTTCGGCTATAACACAGAGCAATATCAGCTTAGCAACCGCCTCTCAAAAAATAAAATCGAATACCAACATTATGGGAGCAGTTTTTGAATACAAATTAACGTCAAGCCGTACGCCCACTGAGCTATAAGTGCGTACGCCTCTATCTTTAACCGTGGCCGCTGGCTAACGTATTTTTACAGATTAGCAAACTAGCTCCCATCTAAACCATTGGCCTACCAACAAATTGCCCATACCATTTACACATCGGCAACAACTATTACCCATAATGAGCCAGGCTAATTTATTTTTAAAGTCTTAATCCAAATTGACATGTGTCTTGAATCCTTAATGATTACTAGTGCACCTGTCTAACAGAACATTAATTAGCTTACCCTGAACGGGTGTTCGTGGCGCGGCAGCAGGTTCATGTGAGGATGTTCCGGACACAGCTGGAGGACATCGTAGGGCTTCTTCTATTAAACTGGCTGCTTCCCTCAGAAGCTCTGGGCAACTTTTGCGCATTTTCTTCCGTTTTCATATGCACAGTTTAACAACACAGCACAGCATCCCACTGTCTGTTTTTGGTGCCAGCACGCGACGCTAGATTGTGTGTCCACGAGTGCTCTGGCGAAACGAACAGCGCCACCCAGTGTATTGCAATAGTTTTGTTTCCCAGTGTGTTCTGTACAGGCAGTGATCATCATCTCTACAATCGATCTGCCAAGACTTGATATGCAGGGCAACCAATCAGGTGTTAGGATACGCCCACAGACTTTGATGGGTGAGGCTGACAGATTTAATTATTTCATGATGTGGTGGAACACAGGGCAATGAAATAATTAAATAAACAGAATGCAATAATTAATTAAATAGCGAGAGAAAGATATATATATTTACATGATATAAATCGGGATTAAATTAATTATGTATTTATTTTCAATTTTAAACATTTAATTCAACTTTTAATAAATTAATGAAACATTTTATTTATTTAAAGGTTTATTTAAATAATTATCCGTGTCACAATTCATCCTCCATACGCCAGAAAGTCGAGTGACTGTTTAATGTCCTCGCCTTCCTCAGCTGTAAAGTTCTTTTTTTGGAGGCATAATTCACCAATAAAGCCATCCAGTTCATTAAAATGTTTGGAGAGTCGTTTCCTCGCCTCGCTGCCTTTCTGAAGTTTCCCGCCAGAGGAATTTTACTTGGCAACAGAATGTATCTGAATTCTGATTGGTGGTTGTTATATTATTCAGTCCCCCCAGGATTCCGCGGCCTGTTTTGTGATCATTGCGGGCTAAAATGTCTGATGTTGCGGCGGGTTTTCCAAAAAATTGCGATGAAAGTTGCGGTGTTTTTTAGGATTTTGTTGCGATTACATTGCGGGAGGAAGTGAAAGTTGCGAGAAACTGTTGCGATTTTCTCTTTTTGTGATTAAAATTGAGTGATATGTTAAATATTAAGTTATTACTGAAAAACTATTGATTAAAAAAACAAAGACACTGAGAAATGGTCCTATAAACAACTTTACTAATATAAAAGATTACCAGGACTACAAAAATGCAGAAAAATAGGCTTTACTTATCCAAATGCACCTGTTGGTTCAAAAGTTAAAGTGCAGAGAACCTCACAGCACAACATGAAGTTACCTTAAAATATAATATAAATGCCTCAGCTTTCATGTAAGAAAAAAAACTATTAATACTAGTACTGTGTGCAGGCAGTCTCTCCTGAAGACTAAATTAAACAATAATTATAAACTAATAAAATAAATGGCTCAGGCTTCATAGAAGACAAAACAACAATTTGAACAGAATCTCACAGTATGATGCTGAAGCTGCCTAAACAATGGAAAATAAAAACCATTTTGGCAAAAATGTTGGCATCCATTAATTTCTTGTATTAAGTAAAAAAAATAATGTAAAGTGCACACAGTCCTTCACTGTAAACACAACACACTTTCAGGAACAGAATTTAAGCCTATATAAACACTGACTCGCACATGCAGTGTTACGAAATACTGCCTACATTTTCCAGCCCAAAATATGTTCAAAACCCGCCAAAATGCACTTGAAACCGCCCAATCTGGCAACACTGGAAGTAAGGCGGAAGGTAGTTTGTCGACATCACCTCAAGATGACGCCAACGATTGGTCAAATTTGCAGGAAAGTTGCGGTGATTGGATATAATTGCAACACCGCCCTGAATTCGTGGGGATTGGTTGAATTTGCGTTGAAGTTGCAAATCGCAACATCGCAAAATCCTGGAGGGTCTGAATACCTTGTTACCTTTCTTTGCCTTTACTCTCACAGGAACGATGGCGAGGACACTACCTGTACCCCCGGCCCCAGTCTGCGAGCCTGCGTCCCCAGCATCCACGAATCCACTTACAACGGTTTGCGCTTCCCTTGGAGACTCCTTTTTTGGCTCCTCCTGTGAAGCCTCTTCATTCGGTAAGTGTTTAGGTTTCTGTCTTATGTGTAAGAGCGTAGGGTGTGTTGCTGAACATATCTGACAGCTCTTCTTTTCTTCACAGGCCTTACTCATATGTCCACCTTTAAGACAACTGAAGCAAAGTCCTTTGCTCTTAAGGAACTCAAGCTTTTCCTTGTGCAAAGTTTTTGAATTTTCTTGCAATGTTCCATGGTATGATCTCCCTGACAGAAGATACAGGGTTTTATGAAGGCTTTGTTCACGTTTGTTCCCTTCTCCTGAGCTTTCTTGTTCCCAGCACTAGCAGCATCTTTCTCGGCTTTCTGCACTGTTGCTTCGGTGGCTAGTGTTGTGATGTTGTTCTTTCCACTTGACTTTTCTGTCTGGCGTTTTGTTTGCCCTGAGATTTCGCCGAACACAGGGTGTGATGCCATCTCGGCCTGTATGTTGACAAACGCCACTACATCTTTGAACCTCGTCCTACGATCTTACTTTTTCTGAATGTCTATGGCGACACTCCTGAATCTCTCTCTCAGCCTGTATGGGAGCTTTGCGATGATCGTGCGCATGTTAGCAGCATTTTCCATCTCTTCTAAGTACTCTAGATCTGCCATTGCATTATTACAGCTTGTTAGAAAGAGGGCGTAGGATTCAAGTGCCTTGGTGTCATCTGTTTTAATGGTGGGCCAGTTTAAAGCCTTGTCAAGGTATGCCATGGATATCAGTGTTTCCGCTATGTACAATTGGCTGCGGCGGGCCGCCGCACCTTGATTTTTGCCGCCGCACCTGGAATTCCTGAAGGGGGGCCGTGGCCCGGGTAACTTTTTGAAAATTATTTTTGAAAATTATTTTAAAAAATAGGCTAAACCAATATTTTTTGACGTTGCGCGGACTCGAGCCTGGCATAAACCGCTCCGACGCGCTATAATGACACCAATCTATCACCAGCCAATCAGGAGACTTAATCAAACGCATCTCCCGCCCACTTGTGTCTGCGTCTGAGACATTGAATTTTCACAGAAGGAGGGAAGAAGTTGACTGAGGTAAGACTGTGTGATAAATTAACGAACAAATAAGAGAGGAATTTCAACATATAGGGCTTAAGTTTGTTCCCGTTAAATAAGCATTGCTTGTACAGTAGCGTTATGTCGTTACAACGTTGACCCATTTTTAACGTGCCGAGTACCGACTCGACTGTAGCCGCTAACATGCTAATTAGCTTGCTGTCAAAAGTGCAAAGACCTTAAATTGCTCTGTGTAAATTAGAAAATGGCGCAATTTCCTCTATAGCTGTCAGCTCAACTTGTCTTGAGTTTTGAGCCAATCACAGCAGGGCAGCACTGTGGCCTGAGGTAAAACAGGATAGTTTAAGTTTGTTTAAATTACAGAAGTGAGTAACTCAATGACTGTCTCCTATACTCTTCATATACTCGTACTGTTTAAGTAATGCAATAAAACTAATCTTTAAAAGAGGAATTTACTCAAACTGTTTGCATAGAATGAACTTTGGGGTTAACAGTGTAATAGTGTTGCAGTGTTCTGCAAATTTGCAATTTAATATTTCAGATCTTGAGACATGAAAGTGCTATTTTAAAAAATAAAAGGTCAGAGATGTTTTCTTTGTTGTCTATTTAGTTCATTTTATTTCCTCAATAATTTTCCTTGATTGAGAAATCGGTCTGGGCTCTTATGATCCCAGTATGAATCAGTATGAATCAGTAGCCTGCATGCTAGTATATGTTCCATTTACAGTCAAACATTTTGATGAACTCCAGGCTCAATTTTGATTAATCAAAAATCTGCGTAGTAGTACAGTCTGAAGATGCTCTTGCACATTTGGTGTCAATTGAACAAAAATTACGGGAGGATATAGGTTTAATAAGTTTTACAATTTTTGAAGTGAGTGATGGATTGATAAGTTTAGATGTGTTCAATATTTTCTTATCTTAAGACATAATAGTGTAGATGTTTCTTTACCTGCTTGATAGTTTTGACCGGGACTCCAATCTTCCTCAGAAGAGTCATTAGTCCTTAAATTAAATTCATTGTAGACATGAACTTAAAATCATTGTTTTATTTTATGGCCTCGGTGCCCTGGCTTTTGGCCTTCGTGCCCTCAGCATCAGCAGAGCGTTCGTTTTCCACACTTCGTCGATTGAAATCATACCTCCGATCCACAATGACACAAAAGAGACTGAATGACTTGATGAACTGCCATATTCACTGTGACATTCTGGAACAAACTGACATGACAGCCATCGCAAAGGAGTTCGTGCAGGCCAATGACAGACGCAGGCAGGCCTTTGGGAAGTTTGAAGCGTAAGTCATTGGTTACTTCTATTAGCACCGCCGAGTGCACTGCTTCCTCTGTTTTCAATGTTTCTATACTGCATTGGTACTGATACAAGCAAGTTGTTTAAGTTGAGTTAGCCTACTACCGAGGTGCTTTTGTTGTGTACTGTTGGCTGTTTTAGCATTTTATTCTGCGCAGTTATGTGCTGGCATGTTGTGGGCTAAAGTCATGACCGATGGATTAATCTATGTATAGCCTTCTGTGCTGTTGGCTGTTTTTATCCTCGTACTGGGGTGGGACGTCTGAGCGCAGGTCTTGCCACCGCACCTTCAAACATTTTCTAGGGGAAACACTGGATATCTTATATTTATCACCAAATCGTTCCTTTAGAAGTCTACTGGCTTCAGGGTAGCCCTGATCTGGGCAGGCCTAGACATTAAGCATTTACCACTGGTGGCCCATTGGGCCAGTGGAATTGAAAAGTTACTGGCCCAAATGGAAAACGTGGTGGCCCGAATGTGTGCGGTACCCGCATTCAGACCACCACATTTCATACAGTTCATAATACACTATGATCATTGATTTTTGGCTAGAAAAGTAGACTTTAGGGGTACATGTTGTTGCCGAGCGCAGCAAGGCTGAAAATTTTTGCAGAACATCCCCAAGCCACATCATTGTAGGAGGCAATAATCTCCTCATCTCTCTACAAAGTAGTGTCACTTTTTCATGAACCCTCCCATAAATTCATAGCCCCCCATAAATAATGACTGCCCCCTAAAATTAAAAAGAGCCTTCTCAAGATTATCACAACTTTTATATTTTGATTTTGTACCTGAAAACAATACTGACAAAAGACGGTAACTCAGTCTAAATTACCAGCAATGGACTCAAAAACAGTCAAATCATATTGAAATAAATATATAAAATGTTTTTGCTTCTGAAAATGTGCACTGCACTGAAATAGCAATAAAGTCAATTTAAGGTTTATAGTTTAGTGCAATAGCTTTCCTCTTCCACACTCTCATCTAAAATGGCAGGGCTCTACATTAACTTTTGAAACCGCTTGTCCTGTCGGGCAAGTTGAAAGGAAATTTACTTGTCCGAATGTGAAGTTGACTTGTCTGAAGAAATATTTGAGAAACAAAACAAAACCACAAACTATTTGTAACCCAATCTTTATGGCATTTGTTTCCGAATTCACAACATATGCATAATATCTACGAATCAAAAGTAATCAATACTTGATATACTGAGGCAAAAGTTCAAAAATATAGTAAAACAGACTGATTGATGCCATAATTCACCAATTATTCTGCTGAAGTTCAGAAGCAATATATCCCAATAGAATAGAAATTATGAACATAAAATTAAGAACAAAATAACTATACTATGAGATCCAGAAACACTAACCATTATATACACACAGATCAGTACTCTGCAGTTCAGTAACAAATATCACAAAAAGTCACATTATCATAAACTTTATGACTTGATGAGATATCACTAGTTTGGACAAGAGAAACAAGCAACAATGCTATAAATAAAAACAACTGATAAAATTGACTGATTAATACTGTAAATCACTGATTATTATACACTGAAATCTAGTTATCAAATGACAAGATAATATATCTTATGAAAACCTCCACACCTCTATTGACTCACAGATGAATGGATACAAATAAAGTTTCTATTCATCTTCATCTATCAACCCTTGAGTTCTGCTCCATCAATTGGACTCCATCAATCATTAATTTATTTTGAGAAACTGAAAACCAGAAAATTAAAATTATATATATTTTCATTTTTAAATTATTAATTTTGAATATATATCCTCCACTGATTAATTGTTGTCTAATTATTCAGTGTGGCTCCTGTATGGTATTTAATGGTAAATATATAATTTCAAATAATCCATAATTTATATCTAAATTATAGAGCCCGATGTTTCAAATCCCTAATCTCCCATTACTAATTAGTTAATTAATACAGCCGGTAACCTAATTAGCAGCCATTTGACAGCTTGGTGTTTCCTAGATAACTTTCCCCACTCCTACCTCACTCCCTGTCACTCCACACGCATGCAGGCACACATTCCCCGCCACACACGCTCGGCTATAGTATAATGAACACCATCAACAACAATTCAAAGATTTGGAAATTACCACACACTCAACGTAAATATACAGTTGAATAATTTTCCCGCCAACAGAAATGTCAACAAATCCACGTGTATGACACAATTAAAACCAATCATACACGACCGTTTACTTCTCAGCTCAAATACACGAAGCGGTATTGGCCGGTTTCACAAGTGGAATATTGCGCATGCGCACATCGCTCTTTCCGAATAGAAACGTCCAGCGATTCATCAAAACAATATGTCAAGTGAGATGCTTCGGAAATCATGTGAATAAACTGATAAATTTGATATGTAACCTGAATATCGGCGTATTTTGGCACTTGTCCGATCGGACAAGTAACTGAGACGATGAACTTGTCCGACATTAAGTATTACTTGTCCCGGACAAGCGGACAACCGTTAATGTCGAGCCCTGATTATGCGTGCACATCCTGCTGCCATGGTGTCACTAAGTGTGTCCCGATGGTCATCTGAGACTTTGGTAAACTCCGCCCTTCTCTCCTCGATCTGGCGCTCGACCAAATTGACGCTTCCGAACAGCGCCGAACATCTCCGACGATGCACGAAGACGACACACTCCTGCCGCGGAGCGGAGCGTGACGTAAACAAAGATGACGGACCTCGTATCCAAAAGGTGCATTTTACGAACAATTTCTTCACAATTCTGGGTAAAATATGAGTAATAAAATTTGTTAATTTGTATCGAAAACGTACTGGCCCGCCCGGGCCACTGTTTGGCCAAATTTAGTGGCCCGAAAGACGTAAAAAACGCCGCCGGGCCATCGGGCAAGTGCTAATGTTGAGCCCTGCTGGGTCCATGTGAAAGCAGCTGCGCACTAAGTCATTAGGCTGTCCATTTGTGTGCTGTTCTAGGTAGTAAAGCTGGTCTTTGCTATTTTCAGTCTCGCTCTCAACACTGTGTTCGAAGGCTCTCATGAAGAGACGGAATTCTAACAGATCTCCCTTGAAAACAGGAATGTTCGGCGATGGCAATGTAGAGAGCCTTTGTTGCTTTATTAGGCTTTCAGTGATGTCATTTTTGCGTTGCATGACGATAACCAGATTCTCTGTATTCACAGAATTGTCTAATGAGTTGACGGGAGCTTGTATCGCATCTGCATCTCTTCCACTAGTGTGGCTGTGCTGAGTGCTACTACTGGCTACACCACTCTTACTGCAGCTGACATCACGCTTCCTTAGAGTAGACATTAGTACATCCACTCTACTACTTCTGGTTCTGCCTGACACCTCTGAACCTCCATATTTTCTTAGCACAGCTAATTGCACATCATTTGCAGCAAGCCCTGCTTGTAGTTCCAACTCTTCCTTTTCAACCTTGAGCTGTAGTTCGTGTTCTTCTAAAGTCTGTCTTCTTCTCAATGCAGCTGACTTGGCTAACAGAGCGGCTCTTTCTAATTCTACCTATAAGCGTTCGGCACGAGCTGACGATGTTGCAGAAGTAGTAGAGACAGACTTAGACTTTCTATACTTCTTAGATGTGACTGACACACTATCTTCAGGATGTATCTCATCACTAACCTTGTTAGCCTCTTCTCGGCGTAGTATCGCATCCTGTATCCATGTATTCACTTCTTGCACAAATTCTCTGTGCTCACTATTTCTTGGCACAAACCAATCCCTTTGATCTGTGTTCATGTTCTCTAGGCATTCAATCTGGCAGAAGAGGTCTTTAACGTGCTCATTTATTTTACTGAATTCCTTTATCAGTGTTTCATATTTGGCCAATAAGTCCCTTTCTATAATTTTCACATTTGCATCATCATCCATTAGAGCATGCATTTCGTTCTTTTTCTCAGTGAGTTGGCCTAGTATGGCTCTTCTCGAGCTTATTTTCGTTTGCAGATTATGTTCCAGTGCTTTTCTTGTTGGTTTAACCATTCGCTTTTCCTCAGTTAGGCTTTCAGTTAGGTTTACTGTGGCTTCTGTTCCTGTCTCAGTCATGATTGCTTTGATGGTCAGTCGTTCCGGTTTTTACGGGGTTCCACTTGCAACAGATACAAAGCAGAGAAGACGAGACTCGTTGGAATTGTTAGCTAACTATCCACCTGGTACTCATAAGCCACGAACACTGCGCCTAATCAGTCCCCCAAGGATTCCGCGGGCCTTTTTTGTGATTGTTGCGGGCTAAAATGTCTGATGTTGCGGGGGGGGGTTTCCAAAAAATTGCGATGAAAGTTGCGGTGTTTTTTAGGTTTTTGTTGCGATTACATTGCGGGAGGAAGTGAAAATTGCGAGAAATTGTTGCGATTTTCTCTTTTTGTGATTAAAATTGAGTGATATGTTAAATATTAAGTTATTACTGAAAAACTATTGATTAAAAAAACAGACACTGAGAAATGGTCCTATAAACAACTTTACCAATATAAAAGATTACTAGGATTACAAAAATGCAGAAAAATAGGCAAGGCAAGTTTATTTATATAGCACATTTCATACACAATGGCAGTTCAATGTGCTTTACAGAAGCAAAAACAAAAACAGTAAACAATAGAGAAATAAAATTACATAAAATAATTTTATTTTTAATCTAAAACAATTAATTAAAAGAATTAAAAGAATTAAAAGAAAATAATAAGAATTAAACAATAGTAGAAATAAAATAATAAAATGCCAAAAAGAAAAAAGGAGAAAAAGAAAAAGAAACCAGCAGAATAAAATAGAATAAAATTAAAGTAAATTTAAAACATGCAGAGAAAGTAAAGATTATAAAAAATGTAAAAATATTAATTATTTAACAGAAAGCATCTGAAAACAGCTTGGTCTTTAACCTAGATTTGAAGCTGCCAACAGTAGGAGCATTTTTAATGTCCTCTGGCAGTTGGTTCCATAGATGTACTGCATAGTAGCTACACTGTAAAAAAACTTAAGTGACTTTAACTTAAAAAAAATTATTCAACATTATGCGTACAGATTTTTGAGTAAACAGAACTTTGTCAGCAACTCAGATTATTGAGTTCAAACTTAAGTGGACCAAACACACTAAACTCAGTAACTACAACAGAGACTGTTATGTTCCCTGTACTGAATACTTGAAGTTAATGGAACACTTTCTGAAACTCAGATTATTGAGTTTCAAACTTCAACTTAAAAAAATGATTCAACATTATGCATACAGATTTTTGAGTAAACAGAACTTTTTGTCTGTAACTCAGATTCAGTTCAAACATAAGTGGACCAAACACATAAAACCCAGTAACTACAAAGATGCTAATGTTGCCTGAACTCAATAATTGAACTTACTGTAACACTAAAAATGTGTTTTCCTGTAACACTAAGATCGTTAAATGTTTGACTTCTTTTGCAGGTTTTGTTACTTGCTGAAGCAATTTAGACTAGGGATGGGCATGATTAACCGATTAATCGATAATTGATCATTAAGGATTTCATTGATCACATGCAATCACTTAATTTGTGAATTCCTATTTTCTCAACTGGTGTACTTACAAATGACGGTACATTTTTTTAGTCAGAGAGAACTTTATTTGAAGAGCTGAGCTTCGGCACCTTCAAGTAATGCACAGTGAGGCAAAAAGATTACAAAAGACAAATGGGTACATCTCTGGTTACTGATACGCAAATAGCCACAGTCACATGACCCCTGTTTCAACATCAAAGATTGCCACTTGAAAACAGTTTACTAGGCAAAAATAATGCAAAGCACAAACAAAAAAATAAACCCTGTAAATTTAAAGGAACAGTGCGCTTTTTTACACTTAAAGCCCCGTTTTCAGTCATCTCGTCATCAAGTACAACAAGCAAATGTGATTTTTGTGATTTTTGTTTTGATGACTGAAAAAAGGGCTTTAAGTGTAAAAAAAAAAAAAAAAGTGCACCGTCCCTTTAAAAGGGTACATCTTTGGTTACTGATACAAAAACAGCCACTGTCACATGACCGAGGTGTCCCATTTCATCTCAGCATCACAAATTGCCATATGAAAAAACACGTTCACAGCAACAGGCTGCACAGGAAAAAATATATAGTGTATAAAACATAAAACTTCAAACATACAATCCACAGTGAACCAGGCAATTAACTACACACCAGGCAATGAATTTTACAAATTCAGCCAGTAGCTACCGTAACAGTTTGTCTTTGAATGATTGAGCTCTGGTAGAGCAGTTATCCCCAAGACCAAGAAAGACTTTGAATTATTTCACACGTGTAATTTAATTTCCAGTACCCCAAGGAATTGAGCACATAACAATCCGAAAAATAAGGAAAACGCAGAAGGCAAATTCTTAATGTTGTGGATTACCACACATTCTTCAAGCACTATTGCGAAGTCCTCCATTGCACACCAGGCAATGAATTTTACAAATTCAGCCAGTAGCTACCGTAACAGTTTGTTTTTGAATGATTGAGCTCTGGCAGAGCAGTCATCCCCAAGACCAAGAAAGACTTTCTGAATTATTTCACACGTGTACTTCAATTCCTTGGGGTACTGGAAATTTAGCACATATAACAATCCAAAAAATAAGGAAAACGCAGAAGGCAAATTCTTAATATTGTGGATTACCACACATTCTTCAAGCACTATTGCGAAGTCCTCCACGTGAGGTGAAGCTGTAGCCCCGCCATCATCCTCGACCACAGTCAGGACTGCCATTCTCACACCTTTGGTGTGTTGTTCTTCTGGATCAGTGTTCTGTTGAGCAACAAGGCAAAAAAAAAAAAAGTTTAGTTGTAGGCATCTGGACTTCTTCACTCTATTCCAAGGAGCATTTTCTTTTCTGGTTGGTATGAGGGAATCTAGTGGTTGTATATACTTCTCGAGACCCTTCCTTCACCAGTTGACCAAGGAGTCACATGTCAAGGTGTTCAAGAACCCTTAGCAAAGACCATAGATCCTAAGACGGCTTACTGGCCAGGAAATGCATTGCCAAACGTGTAGTACGGAATGCTGTTCCATGGGCCCCTCCATTGGGCCATAGGGGTGCATTGGATGCCATTTTAGGGGGATTATGGTGACAGGTAGTCATAGATATAATAAAACACCTCACCTCAGGTAGCTGTTCTGAAAAATGGCTTCCGAAATAAGTCACCATATATGGTCAAATCTGGCCGAACATCTGGATTATGGAGACCCAAAAACTTAATTTTCGTCCATTTCATGAACCATGTGACCAAATTCGTGGCGAGATCAATGTGTCTGGGTCATAGACATGTATCTACGGTCTGGGTCACTTTTCCCTTAAAAATAGTGTCCATGGCCGTACCAAATAGGTTGTATAAAACACGAGTGGACATGTCATTGCCTGACAGTACCGGAAGGTGGCCAGTGTCACCGCCATCTTCTGTAGGTAGACCTGTGCTGGGCTGTCAGAGTAAATCAATGGAGAGAGGGCCCACCTCTGTCAAAAAGTGACTGACTGACTCAAAACTGTGGAAATATCCTTTGACACAATAAAAAACACAACTATTTGAAATACCTGGCTAAATATCTACCTAAATCATATGACTTATTATATTTTTTTCTTAAAAAAAAAACAACAACAGTTATTTAGTCAGGCATTTCAAATACTGTCCTTGTTTAATGGATTTTTTTTTACAGTATTAAGCCAACTCTTAAAAGAGACAGGTCGTTTCTCCATTGATTTACATGGACTGTAGAGCAAATGTCTACATACAAAAGATGGCTGCCAGGATTACCGCGACGACTGGAGGTGTGGCCACTCTAGTGAGCTTTGGGCCGTACTACACGTTTTGATGTGAATGACCTGTCCTAGTATCAATAGTCCTTGCCGTTAGTATCACATCTCTCAGTAGATGTTCAAGTGATGTGAGTTGCAGATGGGCATAGAGTGCAACTCTAGCAGGTGATGATGGTGATGAAACTGCAAATCAGCGGGAGTTTGAGAGACTGGTGCTCTGGTACAGTCAACATAACCTGGAGCTTAACACTTCAGGTTGTGGAGATGGTTGTGGACTTCAGTAAGCACCCCAAAGTACTGCCTCCCCTCACAATATGAAACAGCCCAGTATCAATGGTGAACTCAATCAAGTTCATGGGAAACACCATCCTCAAAAAAGCTCAGCAGAGGATATACATTGTGAGCCAACTGAGTAAATATGGTCTACCAAGAGAGCTGTGAGTCATCTTCTACACTGCTACAGTCGAATCCATCCTTGGCACATCTATCACCGTCTGGGTTGGGTCAGCCACTAAAAAGGACAGATGCAGAATACAGCGCACTAGCCAGGCTGCGCCACCTAGTGCTCCATTTCAATTTCATTTCACTTTGCGACTACTTCAGGGATTCCTAGAACACCGTGACCCGGAAGTCCAAGTAACACATAAGCGAAACTCAAGCGTCTTTTGCTGTTCAGCACAGCAGTAAACAAAGCAGTAGATTAGAGAACGGACAAAGCCATGCATTGTGTTGGCAACGATTCCCAACATCGAGAATTTAAATCCAGAACAAACCTAGGCTATGCCCGAGCGAATCCCAGTGCTGTGCGCTCAGACGGTTTCCACAAAGTGTCAAGGGTGATGCATCAGGCTAACAGCGCACAGTCAGGACGGCTGAAAAGATAATTGGGGCCCCCTGCCCTCCTTACAGGACCTGTACTCTGCCAGGATCAGGAAGAGAGCAGACAACATCGTCAAAGACCCCACACACCCTGCACATACACTCTTCAACCTCATACCCTCTGGTAGATGCTACAGATCCCTGCGGACCTAAACTACCAGGCACAGGAACAGTTTCTTTCCCACTTCCATCACTCTCCTGAAGAGCCAATAAGTTGGTCACCACCATCTGACCACAAGATTCTGCACCACTGAACGTACTTTTGTTGTTTCACTAGTTCACCATCCGAATTTTGGATAGACATATATGCATACATTCTAAGAGCTTCTCTTGATTGAGCGGTCTCAGAGGAGAACTACCTGCGCGTGCCGGGCGATCAGAAAGTGCTACACGGGTCACAGCAGGACATGAGCACCCGAGAAGCGCGAGAGCTCGATCTCGGAGAATATGCAATATGGGCATAATAGGGCTAAGCGCACTTCTCTGGATCAGCCAGGTCTTGCTGGAGAGCCACCTGTGCTGGCTGGAGTGATCACTAGTGCTAAACAGGGTATCGAGCTCGCATGGCGGGAATTGTGAAGTCTAAGCTAACACATAGTAGTACCCTTCTCTACTGGGGCATAGCAGAGAAGGGTCCAGGAGCACGGACAGCACGGTGACAACCATGGGGTAGACCTTGAACGCCGCCGAGGAAGCCACATCTGGGGGCAGGTTGGTGAGCTCGAGGGGCCATGAGCCGGCCATGACCGTCGTAAAAGCCGCTGAACCTGTCTGAGGGTGTGGCATCAATGAAAAGGCAGAGCTCCACGGAGAAACGCGGTCATCGTAAAACATGGACAAGCCATTCCATTGTAGGAGAAACAGGTGCTACATCTCCAGATCCCGAAAGCACTGACCGTCGAGCGAAACGGAATCTTCCAGGGCCAGAATGGAGTGCGCGGCCATCAAAAGATGGGAAATGATGATAGCCCTGCCCTGGGGGGTGACCCGGATAGCAAAGTTGACATGGCCAAGTAAAGACAGGAGGTTGTGCTTAGTCTGAGTTGGACAAGCCAAGAAGCCGTAAATAATCATGATGATGCGGTCAACTTTTTCCTTGGGGACCGTTATGGGGAGCGGAGACGTCAACGATGAGCCTCTTTCCTGAATACTTTCGAGTAGCGACCCCAATGGGGTTAATGTAATACACCGGGAAGGGGGGTTTGGAGAACGCCACTGCTGAAACTAGGCAGGGGGTGGTGGCACGGCTCCATTGAAGGGGGGAAAGGTAACGCGGGTGCCGCAGGCATCTGCGTGGGTGGGGGTCAGGGGCAAATGCGGTCCGAGACTGAGGGATGGAGAGGGGGAGGGTAGGGAGCAGCGAGGTGGTTGCCGCGGAGGGAGGCAGCGGCACAGCACCCTGGTTCAGCAAGGAGAGCAGCGTTGGGGAATCAAGGGCGGGCACTTGGGATGCCACCGCAAACGAGGAAGCAGGAGACCGGCGGGCCCCAGACAGCCGCGCGGGAGGGTCGAGACCAGGCACGGTCGGCACGGAGGAATCGCAGGCAGGAGAGAGCAGGAGGCAGCCTTAGCCTGGCCCTCAGTCATCCCTGGAGAAGGGGAGGAGCAGAGGAGAAAAAACCAACAGTGGATGGCAGAAGCAGGCAGCCAGAATCATCCCTCTGGAGCAGGTGGACAAGGGTATCCTTCCGTGCAGATGAGGAGAAGCAAATCCCCCGACACCTCAACTCACCCCAGAGCTAAGTGACTGTGTCAGCGATGTGGACCTGCGAGGCGGGGCTCCAACAAGACGCCGAGGAGTGCACCGACCCGCAGAATGGGGCAGGAGAAGAAGCGTGGCAAGACCTGGCACACCGCTACGCTTAGCTGGGACCGTGGCTCGGACGCCCGCAGTGCTAAGGCAGCGGGAAGCCGCCAGGGTGACTTCCACGCACGTGAGGTGGAGCTGCGGCGAGGGGAAGCTGGAGGGGCAGTTGCCCGGTCGGCGCGGTCCTGGCGAGCGGGACGCGAGTCCTTGGCGGGGACGTCCGCGGGGTGGAGGAGCAGCAGAGCTTGGCTGGGAAGCGGAGCCCTGGTGAGTGGGTGAGTAGAGGTGGGGGAGCCAGCAGGGAGGCTCACTGGGCAGAGAAGACGGAGGACCAGGCTGGGAAGCGGGGATGAAGTCATCGAGGTTGGAGTCCAACGCATGGAGGTAGAGCTCCACGGTAGCCAGCAGAGACAAGATTTGCCGGAGCAGAAACCAGTTCGTGCGAGCAGAGGACACGAGATCCAAAGAATGACAGGTGAGCGCTGATTAAATTGCTCAGCGGCCGAAAGGAAAGGTGTGTCAAATTTCGTCACGCTCCAAGTTCCGTTTTGTAGAAACCCCATTTGTTTTTAGAGAGAGCTCACCTGAAGACCAATTCCTTGTATACGAAAGTATACTTGGCCAATAAAGTCTGATTCTGAAATGGCTTGTGTAGGCCAGTTGTATGCCTCTTCTCTTGGTAGTTTATCGTCTCTCGTCTCGTCTTCTTCCGCTTATCCAGGACCGGGTCGCGGAGGCAGCAGTCTAAGCATGGAAGCCCAAACTTCCCTTTCCCCAGACACCTCGGCCAGCTCCTCGGGTAGAACACCGAGGCGTTCCCAGGCCAGCCGAGAGACATAGTCCCTCCAGCGTGTCCTGGGTCTTCCCCGGGGCCTCCTCCCGGGGGGACATGCCTGGAACACCTCCCCAGGGAGGCGTCCAGGAGGCATCCGAAAAAGATGCCCGAGCCACCTCAGCTGGTTCCTCTCGATGTGGAGGAGCAGCGGCTCTACTCCGAGCTCCTCCCAAGTGACTGTGCTTCTCACCCTATCTCTAAGGGAGCGCCCAGCCACCCTGCGAAGGAAACTCATTTCAGCCGCTTGTATCCGCGATCTTGTTCTTTCTGTCATTACCCAAAGCTCATGACCATAGGTGAGAGTCGGAACGTAGATCGACCGATAAATTGAGAGCTTCGCCTTTTGGCTCAGCTCCTTCTTCACCACGACGGACCGGTAAAGCGACCGCATCACTGCGGAGGCTGCACCGATCCGCCTGTCGATCTCACGCTCCATCCTTCCCTCACTCGTGAACAAGATCCCGAGATACTTAAACTCCTCCACTTGAGGCAGGACTTCTCCACCAACCTGGAGAGGGCAAGCCACCCTTTTCCGGTCGAGAACCATGGCCTCGGACTTGGAGGTGCTGATTCTCATCCCAGCCGCTTCACACTCGACTGCAAACCGCCCCAGTGCATGCTGAAGGTCCTGGTTTGAAGAAGCCAACAGGACAACATCATCCGCAAAAAGCAGAGATGAAATCCTGTGGTTCCCAAACAGGATTCCTTCCGGCCCCTGGCTGCGCCTAGAAATTCTGTCCATAAAAATTATGAACAGAACCGGTGACAAAGGGCAGCCCTGACGGAGTCCCACATGCACTGGGAACAGGTCTGACTTACTGCCGGCAATGCGAACCAGACTCCTGCTCCGTTCGTACAGGGACCGGACAGCCCTTAGCAAAGAGCCCCGAACCCCATACTCCCGAAGCACCCCCCACAGAATACCACGGGGGACACGGTCGAATGCCTTCTCCAGATCCACAAAGCACATGTGGACTGGTTGGGCAAACTCCCATGAACCCTCGAGCACCCTATGAAGGGTATAGAGCTGGTCCAGTGTTCCGCGACCAGGACGAAAACCGCATTGTTCCTCCTGGATCCGAGGTTCGACTATTGGTTGAATTCTCCTCTCCAGTACCCTGGAGTAAACTTTCCCTGGGAGGCTGAGAAGTGTGATTCCCCTATAATTGGAGCACACTCTCTGGTCCCCTTTCTTAAAAAGAGGGACCACCACCCCAGTCTGTCACTCCAGAGGCACTGTCCCCGACCGCCACGCGATGTTGCAGAGGCGTGTCAACCAAGACAGCCCCACAACATCCAGAGACTTGAGATACTCAGGGCGGATCTCATCCACCCCCGGTGCCTTGCCACCGAGGAGCTTGCAAACCACCTCAGTGACTTCGGCTTGGGTAATGGACGAGTCCACCTCTGAGTCATCAGCCTCAGTCTCCTCAGTGGAAGACATGACGGTGGGATTGAGGAGATCCTCAAAGTATTCCTTCCACCGCCCGACAATGTCCCCAGTCGAGGTCAACAGCTCCCCACCCGCACTGTAAACAGTGTTGGCAGAGTACTGCTTCCCCCTCCTGAGGCGCCGGACGGTTTGCCAGAATTTCTTCGAGGCCGACCGATAGTCCTTCTCCATGGCCTCCCCGAACTCCTCCCAGTTCCGGGTTTTTGCCTCCGCAACTGCCCGAGCTGCAGCTCGCCTGGCCTGCCGATACCCGTCGGCTGCCTCAGGAGTCCCGGAGGTCAACATGTCCCGATAGGACTCCTTCTTCAGCTTGACGGCATCCCTTACTTCCGGTGTCCACCACCGGGTTCGGGGATTGCCGCCACGACAGGCACCGGAGACCTTGCGGCCACAGCTCCGAACAGCTGCATCCACAATGGAGGTAGAGAACATGGTCCACTCAGACTCAATGTCCCCCGCCTCCCTCGGAAGCTGGGAAAAGCTCTCCCGGAGGTGGGAGTTAAAGACCTCCCCAACAGAGTGCTCGGCCAGACGTTCCCAGCAGACCCTCACCATACGTTTGGGCCTGCCAGGTCTGTCCAGCTTCCTCCTCCGCCAGCGGATCCAACTCACCACCAGGTGGTGATCAGTTGACAACTCAGCCCCTCTCTTCACCCGAGTGTCCAAGACATAGGGTCGGAGATCAGATGACACGACTACAAAGTCGATCATCGACCTCCGACCTAAGGTGTCCTGGTGCCACGTGCACTTATGGACACCCCTATGCTCGAACATGGTGTTCGTTATGGACAAACTGTGACTAGCACAGAAGTCCAATAACAAAACACCACTCGGGTTCAGATCGGGGAGGCCGTTCCTCCCAACCATGCCCCTCCAGGTGTCACTGTCATCGCCCACGTGAGCATTGAAGTCCCCCAGTAGCACAATGGAGTCCCCAGTCTGAGCACCCCTCAGTGCCTCTCTCAGGGACTCCAAGAAGGCCGGATACTCTATACTGCTATTTGGCCCGTAGGCACAAACAACAGCAAGAGCCCTCTCCCCAATCCGAAGGCGCAGAGAGGCGACCCTCTCGTTCACTGGGGTAAACTCCAACACATGGCGGCTGAGCTGGGGAGCTATAAGGAAGCCCACACCAGCCCGCCGCCGCTCACCACGGGCGACTCCAGAGAAGTGGAAAGTCCAGCCCCTCTCGAGGAGCTGGGTTCCAGAGCCCAAGCTGTGCGTGGAGGTGAGCCCGACTATCTCTAGCCGGTACCTCTCAACCTCCCGCACAAGCTCAGGCTCCTTCCCCCCCAGCGAAGTGACATTCCATGTCCCAACAGCCAGCCGCTGTGTCCGGGGATCAGGTCGTCGAGGCCCCTGCCTGCGTCGAGGCCAAGTATACTTGGCCAATAAAGTCTGATTCTGAAATGGCTTGTGTAGGCCAGTTGTATGCCTCTTCTCTTGGTAGTTTATTCCCTTGTAAATTTAAAGTGTGCTAAAGTAATTCTATTTTTCTACAATGTCATATTTAATCTGGCTTGTAGTGTAAAATGTAATTTCATACAAGTCTATTTCTGCATTAATATTTTAAGGCGTATTTGTACATTGGCATAGTATATTTTGTACATGCATATTTGCACAAGACCATTGCATTTTCGCACATTAACTAAATAATTATGTTTTCTCTCTATATTTATATTTCTTGAAGGTTTTTCACATAAATAAAAGATCTAAAGTAAAGACCTTGACTGCACCAACCACAACTGTTTCCTGCTGCTAACATCTTCCTGCCATTGCAACTCTATGGATGTGCCCTAAACTTTAATCCATCTACCCATTCAAAAGTTATCGCATTAACACGAAAAATATACGAGTCGGCCATCTTGAAAGCGTAGGCCTCCAAAATCTAATTAGTCCATGTCCCTATTGCTGAGTGTCAGCATACAAAATCTGAGCCACATCTGTCCACCTGTTCAAAAGTTATCGTGTTAATACGAAAAATATACGGCAGCGGTCGGACCAAAACCATAATATCCCCGATGCTCCATGTTTCAAGGATATAAAAAAAACCCAGGCGAATGAGAATATCCATACACCTGTAAAACATGTACTTACCAAGCATGTTTTCAGGATCTTCTCTGCTCCATAATCCCTGACAAAGAGCGGAAGTCCTCTGAGGGCTACAGCTTTTCTGTGTCCAGAGATGTCAGATGTCTGGAGAGGGCGGCAGATAGAGACAGAGACCATCAGCATTCATCAGTGAAAGAGGCGAAACTGATACTGTTTGTGCATGTCAGTGAGTCAAGAGAAAGGGATTGGGTGAGTGAGTACATGAATGAGTGTGTATGAAAGTCAAGAGTGACTGTGTAAGTGTGTGTGTGAGAGAGAAAGTGAATGAATGTGTATATGAGTGGATATGTGACAGCATGTCCCCCACCCACAAACAAAACTGCACTTCACATACTTTACTGCTATCACAACATGCCACCAAGACACACTCACCCCCGTGCCCCTCTCCACCAAGACACACTCACCCCCGTGCCCCTCTCCACCAAGACACACTCACCCCCGTGCCCCTCTCACCAAACATATTACACTTACATACACTCTGTTACACATACAGCTACACAGTGTCGTCTTTGACTTGAAACATCTACATTCGTCCACCAGTAGAGGCTCAGAGGCAAGGATTTCTGTGGAGTCGGAAGAAGTGCATTTATGGCCTAGCAGATGCCTCTCTATATTGGTACTGTACAATAAAATGAAAGACACTATGCATCAGTTGGGAGCAATTGTCTCACAAGCTTACCAAGTTGGATGCGAAGAGCACAACACCTTCAGCTACGTTAGAATGTTTTTTTGTTGAGTGACTGAGTAAAGTTTCATGTTTGTTATAATCCGTTGTCTTTGAGTGTTGTCATCTTTGACCATTAACACTACCCTCCCAAAAGCACTAACATCATTCACAAAGCGGGGGAGATTGAAAGAGACAAGAAAAACTACATTGACTACATGTCTTCCTTCTTACCTCCTTATCCAACGAGTCAAGGAGTTTCTGCATCTCCTCACCGAAGTGTGTTCTTCTGGTTCGATACATCTTCAGGATTTTAGGGGTGTGAGTTTCCAGGAAACCAAGGAATTTTCTTTGCAGGTCAACCATAGTGATTCTGTGAAATTCACAATTCACCTGTAGAGGAATACAGTGAAAACAACAAGGTTAGTAAAGATTTTGTGAATGTGAATGAAAGTGTGTGTGAGATCTTGAAAGAAACATTACTAAGTTGGACAGTATGTGCATGTCAAGATGGATGGTTTTGAAAAAAGGTTTTGGAAGCAGTGTAACTGGCAAAGGGAGAGGAGGTCACCTCACTCGGCTTTGTACCAGGGTGTCTAGCATACCAAATATGTGTTCTGACCGCCATATTAATAAGCTTGGCTCTTTGGCATTGCAGTCAGAGCACATGTTTGGCACCCTTGAGACCAGGGTTCGAAGCTTGATTGGGTGACTTCTCTTCCCTTCTCTCCAGTAACATTTAACATGCGACACAGACTAACCTGGTATTCCATGAAAAGTGCTGGCCATCTGCGCTTCACCAGATCAACACCGGGTTCCTGGTCAACTATTTCCTTCCTCCTCAAGGGAAACGTACGATCCATAGCGTCATTAATAAACGTCATGTTCGGACTCCTTTTTTCCATCTCTGCTGTCAGTGCCTTTCTGTCTTTTTCCATAGCGTCTTGAGTTTGTCCAGCGGGCTGGTCAGGGAGGAAATGAACTTCAGCTCTCCTTGCTTTTTTTAAGCCGGGCCTACCTTCTTCACGGCTTCCCCTCCTTTCATTTACTTTAACTTCTTCACAGCCGGCATTCCGCAGCTTTTGACGGTAATTTCCAATCTTGAACGCAATACTCATTCTCCATCCATTCCACCCATTTCCACTGCCTGGTTCACGGAGACAGGGATATTTGTTGACCAGAGCCATTGCTACAGAATCTATTTCTGACCTGTCTGGATATGCAGTCAACTCAAACACGGCTTGTGCAATTTTATCAAGGATTTCACTCTTGATGTCTCTGGTGACGTCGAGCAGAGTACCATTGTCGTTGTAGATACCATTTGCCTTTTGAAGGCGCAATTCAACATCATAAGAGAAGCTTGGTATTGGAAAAGGAGAAGGCCATGCAGAGGACCGCCTACCAGCTCTTACAGTTGTTCTGGGGGATTCAGATGAGCTTGGAGGTGATGCAGTATCCAGTGAAGACAATGACACATCTGATCCCTCTGGGTCAGGGCTTGAAGCATCAATGACTTTTAACGTTGCCTTCTCTGGTGGGAGCTCTGACATATCTTCTAAGTCACATAGTTCGTTTCCGAACTCTGGATCCTCATACTGCAAATGGAATCTTTCTTTCAGCCGGAGTTCTTCCTGGAGAATTTCTTTTAAACGTTGCACAGAGTCGGGGAGCTCTGGTAATCGCAACTTCTTCACTCTGTTTTCTGGTAGCTTCACACGCAGAATCATTTTCTAAAAATAATAAAAGAAGAATTGGTGAGGTGATAATTTGAATGATGACTACTTAAAGGGATAGTTTGGACATTCTGGTGCTATTTATGCATGATAAATACAACATTGCAGTATGAGGATTAAGTTCTAAGGATACCCACACTCTTCAATACCACTTCCCCAATGAACAAAAGCAAGAGGCAAAGATGGCACCAGTTTAAATGATCATGAATCAAAAATGCATTCCGTCATAATACACAGTATCCCAAAAATACATACAAACTTTAAATCTTCATGAAGTAGGTGTTTATCAAAATTCATGCAATTTTCAAAACGTAATAGACTTTACAAACATTATTCTATTGTTTTGTTACCACCTGTTCTCAAACTGACATCTAAAGTCTACGTTATGATACCTACAACAGCCACTGAATTGATAGCACCCCAATGAAAATGAATGCAAGCAAATACAAAGACAATTGTGTGTGATTCGCGTTGTAAGCAGCATCTGGACCAGAACGAACATCAGTTTGAGAACAGGAGGTGACAAAACAATAAATTGATGTCTGTAAAGTCTGCTTCATTTTGAAAAATAAATGAATTTTAAGAAACACCTACTTTACAATGGTTTAAAGTGTGTGTACATTTTTTGATACACCCTGTAGTTACCAATGACCAAATCAGTGCATTAGAAATTTCTTTGGCGACACAAGGAGTTTCCCCCTGACAGAGTAGGCTATCAAAGGATAAAAGTCATTCAAGTCCTCAAGCATCAAAATGTCAGTTTCAGCATAACTTGTTACATCCAACTCAAATGATCGAACATGTTCAGTGTACCAAGATGGGTGCTTTATGCACAAAAACCCAATGTTTTCTGCAACAAGAATTCTATGTATTCTATAGAATTCTGGTAGGCCACCACACTGACCTGCAGAGATAATCATGCCCTCTCTGTATCTAATTCCATCCACTTGAACATCAGATGACAAAGACACTGTGGTGAGATGTGAACACCTTCTCTGTACAGTATCCCTCCATGTTGCATCTAAAGATGTAACCTGAACAACTCTGACATTCTCCACATGGATACGCTGTCTGAATAAATTTGAATCCAGATGATATGCTACCATCAACTGGTGTTTGGATGCTAGGGTAACAAGAATGTTCTTAAAATTTTGGACATCATGGACAACTGTCTTAAAAAAACTGTGTTTCGCCTCGAAACGCATTGTCCATAGCTCAACCAAGGGACCAAAACACCTAACCAGATGTGGATAATGTTCCAAGTAATGATGCTTGGGACGTAAACGGATGTCAGGGAACGTCTGAATTAGCAAGCTACGATGGTCTGCTATTTTACTTTCCAAATAGTTCAGTGATGTCTCAGAGAATTTTGTGCTGACTACAATTTCAGTGATGTCTTTGAGATCCATAAGAATTTCCCACGCTGGCTCGTTTTCCGGTACACAACTACCAATCATAAGAGGCAATAGCCTCAACAAAGTCCAATTTTCATGGCCTTTGCCCCAGCCAGTGCCTCTCAAGAAACTTGATTTTGGGATTTTGTGAGGTTTATTAACCTTGTCGTAATGCATGTACGGGAATGACATTATCGTACTGTTGAGATAATCAAAGGAAATGAATTATTCTGATTAGTTCTTTCAGGCACAAGGATAACTCTACTGGCACAATTCCCTCAAAGAGATCATGAAGGAGGTCAGGAGGAAAGCCGGTGATGGGGTGGAAATAGGCTAGCTGTTTGCTTAAAGCACACTCACCTTTCACACCATAAAGAATGTTGTTGCCGTCGATATTTGCCAGCAGGTTGTTGTGCTGCTCCGTTGTTCTCATCTGAAAATTAGAAGGAGGAGTTTGTTGTAGTGTCTCGCGGTTGATCAGACAAAATCTGCAGAAATTGGACACTGAAAAACTCTCTTGAAAGCCAGCCAAGCCATGTGCTGCCAGGTTATCAGCACAGACACAAAAAATGCTGCCTTTCACACTGTGTTGTTTTGCCTCAACATATATCCCTTCCTTTTCCAAGATTGAAATGTCTCTCAACAAAGGTGCAAAGAATCTGTCAAATCCATACTGCTTCACATCATCACTCCTACCAACAGCAGCCAGCTGAATAGATGACAAAGATGACCGGAACTTTGCAGGTAAGTTCAGTGGTACCCAATAAACTGCTGTGATTTTATGTTTTTTTCTGGAAGTACCCAATGGATTGCAAACTTCAAAATCATCGGTGTAAAAAGCTAAAGCCAAGCTAGACTCTTCCTCTCCAAACAGTTTATTGCATTGAAAGTATTGCCCATCTCTGAATGACTGAAAAAACCCAGGAGTCGTCTCTCCAGTGAAATGAATGTTTCCAACCACATCCTGGCAACAAAGTAGACGTTCAAGCATCTGCAAAACTGGTACATAGACAAAGCATTTCTTTGACGCACCATCATAAAGATACTCTACTGGTTGTACTACTGGAAAGTTTTGTAAATAGTAACTGTTCCTACGATAATCAGTGGATAGAGCACCCTTTGCTTTAGTACTCTCATAAAATGGGTTAGCTCTAAGCACGGCTTCAGTCACCTCCTCGACAACACGGTCATCAACTTCCTGGCTGTGTTTAAGAAGTACCCCTCTCACATTTTGCTGTGCACGTAATCTTGAATAATGAACTATGTCATTCAACTCCTCTATAATTTTCTGTGTGGCCTGTCTTGAAATATGCAATGTTGTCTGCATACAAAGAAAAAGTGAAGCAAGTCTATGCTCTAGAGAAGGTGCATCTACTCTATCTTCACAATCACTTACTGCTGATGAAGAGGGAATATGTTCACAGACATGTTCACTAGCTGACTGTCCAACTCGGTCTTCATCTACAGGCTCTGTTTCAACAACATCACTTTCAGCTGTCCTTATATCTTTCATAGTGTGGTGTTTATGCAACCTACTTCTGTGACTACTGAAAGTAGACACCACATTGCTTCTGAAATCACAATTTACACATGGGCATCTAACTGTCTGACGACTCCTTAAATGCAATCCTAAATGACTGAAAATCTGCTTTTCATCACACACATCCTTGAAATCACATAGTTCACATGTAAATGTTGTGTTCTGTACATGTGTTTGTGATTGTGAGTGGAAGTTAGACAGATGACATCTTAATGAACCAGATGTTTTTAAAGAACAGACACAATCATTGAAAAAACATGACCAGCGGGCACCTACATGACCGTGGTGAATTCTGTGGTGTCTCAGAAGAGTCTCTGTGCTGTGGTGTGAAAATGTACAGAATTTGCACTGCATCACCATTCACTAAGATGAAGAGAGAGAGATAAACAGAATAAACACTTCTGATAAGGAAAATGCCATGAATAACCTGCATGAAAAAATAGCAAGCAGCCTATCACATGCTAACACCAGCAGAGGGGTAAGCTGGTGTGCTCACAAGTAATGTAGGGTAACACCATGAATAAACCTCTAAACTGACAAGCTTAACTAAACATGCATACTGTACATGCATGCATACTGTATAGGGCAACTACAGAGTCTATTTACAATTTATGAAATGTATTACAACAGCAAAAAGGCACAATTAGTCTGAATCACATGCATACAAGACCATATTCAATTTAAACTGTACAACTACTCGGGCTCGATGACAAATTGGTGTTTTGATTTAAATTTCTTTGACTAATCAGCCAACATGCGCCATGTGTTTCTAATACTTCAATTCACCTCGCGGGCAAAAGCAGGCTATCACGTGACACCAGCAGAAGAGCAAGCTGGTGTGCTCACCCATTACAAGTAATGTTAGGTACCATGAAACATCTAAACTGATGAACGTAACTTAACATGCATATAGGGCAACCACAAAGTCTATTTACAATGTATAAAATGTATTACAAAAGCAAAAGGCGCAATTAGTCCGAATCACATCCATGCAACACATTTAAATTGGGCTCACTGACAAAATGGTGTTTTAGCTCTGGTGTAACTTTCTTGGACTAACCAGCCAACATGTGACACATGTTTCTATAGGCTAGCCTACTTAAATTCACCTCCTATGTGCACTGAAATCTCTCGGTAAAATGTTAAGGACAAACCAGTTACTCCAAGCGAACATTGGGTAACATGTCGAGAGACAACACTTTTGTGGCGTGTTTTAGCTGGCGAACGTGCGCTAAATAGTTAGACAAAGCTGAACGCACAATATAAGGGCTAACAGTTGGTTAAACAAGCAAACGTGCTCGACAGCCCACAGCAAACACAGTTGAATGCATGGGCGAAGCTAGCATGCCCCAGCTTAATTAAATCGACTGCTTCTCAGAAAACCTCCCTTGGTCTTTACAAAAACAACTGCTTTCGTTGGTATATTGTCTTGGGTAGAGACACTTAAAGTACTTCAACCATATCAGACAACAAAGCAAAAATTCTTGAACTGACACTTCCACTCACCAACGAAGTTACAAGAGGTGTGGATTGCAATGGCGCTGCGGTGGATTCATTGCTCTTCTGACCTCTTGGACGTTGCCTCCTACTGAGCATGCTCAGTCATATTTCAAAAAAGTTGCGTCAACTTGGCAAAGACGTTGCTGCAATTTACGTACATATTTTATTTTTCCAGACTTTCAAGCTCAATTTTTCTCAACATTGACTTAAAACAGACATGCAAAACACATTTGTGAGTTACGGCAACTTCCATGACATATAAGTTTCTTTGTTAATTAGTTATTTGAGTTAAGGCAACTAATTTCCGAGTTGGATTTTTTACAGTGTAAAAGCTGCTTCACCACACTTTGTTTTAACAACAGGTTTTAATAGTAAATTTTTCTGTTGCGATCTGGTAGATCTGATTGGGTTAGGCCGCTGCAACATATCAGAGAGGTAATTGGGCCCTGTACCATTTAGAGATTTATACACCAGCAGCAATGCTTTAAAGTCAATTCTGTAGCTTACTGGAAGCCAGTGAAGGGACCTTAGAATTGGAGTAATGTGCTCTGTTCTTTTTGTTCGTGTGAGAACCCTAGCCGCTGCATTTTGAACCAGCTGAAGTCGTTTGATGGTCTTTTTTGGCAAGCCTGTGAAAAGGCCATTGCAGTAATCAACCCTACTAGAGATGAAGGCATGTATTAGTTTTTCCAGATCATTTTTTGACATAAGTCCTCTTAGTTTGGAAATGTTTTTTAGGTGATAAAATGCCATTTTAGTGATTGCTTTCATGTGACTGTCAAAGTTTAGCTCGCTGTCAATGAAAACACCAATATTTTTAACCATTTCTTTAGTTTTAATCCCTTTTGTGTCAAGAATAGTGGTAATCCTGAGTCTTTCGTCTTTTTTTCCAAATAGAATTACTTCTGTTTTATCTGTGTTCAGCTGAAGAAAATTTTGTGACCTCCAGCTATTGATTTGATCGATACACTGGTAGAGACATTCAAGGGGGGCATAGTCATTAGGTGATAGAGCAAAATAAATTTGGGTATCATCTGCATAGCAGTGATACAAAATTGAATTTTTATTGATAATTTGCCCAAGTGGGAGCATATAAAGGTTGAAAAGTAATGGTCCAAGAATCGACCCCTGGGGGACACCACAGGTCAAGGGCATTGACGTTGAGGAACAATTTCCCAGGGTAACAAAGAAGCTTCTATCTTTTAAGTATGATTTTAACCAATTGATAACTTTACCAGTCAATCCAACCCAGTGTTCAAGTCGATATAGCAGTATGTTGTGATAAACAGTATCAAAAGCTGCACTGAGGTCCAGTAATACCAGGACTGATGTTTTGCCTGCATCAGTATTAAGACGTATGTCATTTATAACTTTAATCAGCGCTGTTTCAGTGCTATAATTGGCACGAAATCCTGACTGAAAATTATCAAAACGGCTGTTTGATATCAAGATGGCAGTTAATTGATTGAAGACAATTTTTTCCAGGATTTTCCCGATGAATGGTAGATTTGATATTGGCCTGTAGTTATTTAACACTGAAGGATCCAGATTATTTTTTTTTAAGAAGGGGCTTTACAACAGCTTTTTTTAGGGACACAGGAACAACGCCAGTCTCCAAGGATGTATTTATAATTTGAAGCACATCTGTAATTATAAGATGAAGAACAGACTTAAAAAAGTTGGTGGGCAAAATGTCCAGTTCAGATGTTGAAGAACTGAGATTCTGTACAGTTTTTTCAAGAGTCTCATAATCAATTAAACAAAATTCTGACATTGTGTTAAAGTTATCTATCTGTGTCATTGGTGATTGCAGTTTTTCAATTTTTTGCAACTGAGATATATTATGAGAAATATTCTGCCTTATTTTATCAATTTTACCTTTGAAAAAAGATGCAAACTCATTGCATTTATTAACTGATAGAAGTTCAGGTGCTAATTGTGGTGGGGCATTAGTTAGCTTCTCTACTGTTGAAAATAGCACACGGGCATTGTTCATATTCCTGCTGATGATGTTGGAGAAGAAAGACTGTCTTGCTTTACGAATTTCATAATTATAATTACAAAGCATCTCTTTATGGATTTGATAATGGATGTGAAGTTTAGATTTGCGCCATTTTCTTTCAGTCTTTCTACATTCTCTCTTTAGCAGTTTAACAGCCGGGTACTGCTTCCATGGTGCTTTCTGCTTATCATTGACTCTTTTTATTTTGAATGGAGCAATATCATCCATAATTTGGGTCATATTTAAATTAAAAATTTCCAGTAAATCATCTACAGAGTCTGACATTTTGGTTGAGTTCTGAGAGAGAGCTTGCTCAAAAAGAACATGTGTTGTCGTTTATGACTCTCCTACCTATAGTCGTTGAGCTATTCTGAATGTGAGGAGACATAGAAACTTCAAAGAAAACACAGAAATGATCAGATAAGGCCAGGTCAACAACAGTATAAGAAACAGTAAGACCCTTTGTGATGACGAGGTCAAGAGTATGACCACGAGAGTGGGTCGGTCCCTGTACATGTTGTACCAGGTTAAAGTTATCAATAATTGCAAATAGTTCTTTGGCATAAATGTTATCAGTATTATCTACATGTAAGTTAAAATCCCCAGATATAATAAGACAATCAAACTCTAAGCAAATGACTGATAACAATTCACCAAACTCTTCAAGAAAGACTTTGGCTGAATGTCTCGGAGGCCTATAAATAGTTAATAATAATATGTTAGGAGAGCATGTAACAAGTGCACATAAGTGTTCAAAGGACGTAAAATCACCAAGTGAGGATTGTTTACATTGAAAAGAGACTTTGAATATATTTGCGATCCCTCCACCTTTCCCTTGTCGGGTAACATTCAAAAAATTAAAATTTGGGGGAGCTGCTTCGATAAGGGTGGTAGCACTATTTGCTTGATCCAGCCAGGTTTCAGTTAGAAGCAAAAAATCAAGATTGTGTTTACAAATAAGATCATTAATTAAAAATGACTTGTTTAAAAGTGATCTAATGTTCAGAAGAGCTAGCTTTACAGAAATTCTAGAAGCAATATTTGGTTGTGCACTCTGATGCTGTTTTAAAACAGGAAGGAGATTAGATTGGTTCACCCCCAGGGTTAAATGTGCTCTATGTTTTTTCTGTTTCTTATCAACACAGGAATAGTGTCAACATCGGGTCCCAGCTTTTTTTCAACATTACATCCATTTGCAGGGACCCAGACTACATCAAACAAGACTTTCTAAATGTTCCATTTGGTTTGAGGGTGAAAGGACATGTGATGGTGAAAAAGATTTGTAGCCAGCTGAAAGTCCTGGACGAACACAATTTTGATGTACTGGATACACTGCTTGTCGCGACAGATTTGGGCTGGAAAAGGAAAGTGTAGCCATTGGGAGCAATTTTTTCATGCTATTTGGGAAATCCATCCGAGGAGAAGTGGAGTCGTCTGTCCTTGAATGTTGGGAGGCCTGCAAGTCAGATGTTTGAGTGTCCTTGATGGCGACTTGCAAAGATGATTGTTTAGGCTTTGTAACTATGTCAGTCTGCGACATCTTATCAACTGTTTTCCTCGGTGCTGGCTGAGAAAAGATTGCAAGTTTGTAGTGGTCTGCTAAGACTTTGGCTCCAATCCAGCTGAGTTCAGTGCTATTTGGCTTGTAAAATCCTTTGTGATTCCAAAAAAGGTTTGGATAAGTAAAGGCTTAAAAAAAAAAAAAATAGGCTTTACTTATCCAAATGCACCTGTTGGTTCAAAAGTTAAAGTGCATAGAACCTCACAGCACAACATGAAATTACCTTAAAATATAATATAAATGCCTCAGCTTTCATGTAAGAAAAAAAAAAACTATTAATACTAGTACTGTGTGCAGGCAGTCTCTCCTGAAGACTAAATTAAACAATAATTATAAACTTATAAAATAAATGGCTCAGGCTTCATAGAAGAAAAAAAGCAATTTGAACAGAATCTCACAGTATGATGCTGAAGCGGCCTAAACAATGGAAAATAAAATACCATTTTGGCAAAAATGTTGGCACCCATTCATTTCTTGTATAAAGTTAAAAAAAATAATGTAAAGTGCACACAGTCCTTCACTGTAAACATAACACACTTTCAGTAACAGAATTTAAGCCTATATAAACACTGACTCGCACATGCTGCTTCTCTTGAACGTATACACGGAAGTAAGGCGGAAGGTAGTTTGTCGACATCACCTCAAGACGATGCCTACGATTGGTCAAATTTGCGGGAAAGTTGCGGTGATTGGATATAATTGCAATACCGCCCTGAATTCGCGGGGATTGGGTGAATTTGTGTTGAAGTTGCAAATTGCAACACCGCGAAATCCTGGAGGGTCTGATATACGGTATGCTTAATTAGTCAAATTAAAATGTATTTTGTTTGTATTATAGTACACTTTAGAAATTAGTACACTAAGTACACTTTAGAAATTGCACATAACTTTCACAAAGTATATTTTTAATATATTTCTAAAAGTGTAATATAGTAATTATTTTAAAGTGTGTTAAGTGTTAGCGTGAAAGCATGATGTTAGTATACTTTTTATATATTTACAAAAAGTACAATTTGTGTAAGTACATTTTCAATATACTATTAAAAATATGAATATAACTTACTTTAAATACAATAAAGTACATTTTTTTTCGCCAGGGTAGGCAGCTTCAGCATCATACTCTGAGATTCTGTTCAAATTGTTTTTTTTTCTTCTATGAAGCCTGAGCCATTTATTTTGTTAGTTTATAATTATTGTTTAATTTAGTCTTCAGGAGAGACTGCCTGCACACAGTACTAGTATTGATAGTTTTTTTTTTTCTTACATGAAAGCCGAGGCATTTATATTATATTTTAAGGTAACTTCATGTTGTGCTGAGGTTCTATGCACTTTAACTTTTGAACCAACAGGTGCATTTGGATAAGTAAAGCCTATTTTTCTGCATTTTTGTCGTCCTGGTAATCTTTTATATTGGTAAAGTTGTTTATAGGACCATTTCTCAGTGTCTGTTTTTTTAATCAATAGTTTTTCAGTATTAACTTAATATTTAACATATCACTCAATTTTAATCACAAAAAGAGAAAATTGCAACAATTTCTCGCAACTTTCACTTCCTCCCGCAATGTAATCGCAACAAAAACCTAAAAAACACCGCAACTTTCATTGCAATTTTTTGGAAAACCCGCCGCAACATCAGACATTTTAACCCGCAACAATCACAAAAAAGGCCCGCGGAATCCTGGGGGGACTGATCTGTGGTCTGTACAACGGAGCAACATGTTGTTGTCTTTCCCCATTCAGTGGATCCCCTGGCTGGATAACTGTTGCATGCTGGGAGGCCCCGCCTCTGACAGAGAGCCGTGTGAGACGACAGAAAACAGCGCAGTGTTTTATTCAGTCAATGGGTCAAGCTAATACTCTGGCGACTTCCCTGTGTAGATTAACAGTGTGTAAATGCCAAAATTGCAGTAAAAAAAATTAGTTCATTTTCATTTAACGTACAATAAGTCGGTATATTGAATATCGTGACAGGCCTACTCTCACCTAGTGAGGGGAAAAGATATTGCTTGGTGATTGTTGATATATTCTCCAAGTGGATAGAAGTTTTCCCTACAGCAAAAAAGGACTCCGACACAGTGGCCAAGGCCTATGGGATATAATTCCCCGATGGGGCATTCCAAGGAAGATTTCCAGTGATAATGGCACGCCATTTATAAGCCAGGCATTAAAACAATGGGGTAATTATTTGGGAATAGACTTAAGACAACATTGTGCATACCACTCTGCTACTGGCGGAACGGTAGAATGGGAGATTGAAAAATAAACTGAGCAAATGCTGTGGGTGGTAAAAGAGAGCAACTGGACTTGTTGAAGATTCTTGAAGACGTTTCACCTCTCATCCGAAAGGCTTCTTCAGTTCTGTCTGACTAGTAGGGAGTATCAGGTATTTATCCTCTCATGGATGAAAAGCTCATCTAAGGTGTCGTTGAGTCATCCTGTTGGTGTGGGTCACTGGGGGCTGAATGTGAATGGCCTCGAGAGTCGTTAGGGTGATCAGTGGATTGCCCGTTAAGGTGATCAATGGAATGCTGATTCTCTCTGTCCTCCTGTATGCCACTGAAAACAACTGGATTTTGGTGTGCATTCAGTTGTCTGGGAAGTGTGCCAAGGATTGCATTGTAGGTGGCTGATAAATGATGTCATAGGCCCTGTCCACATGGCAACGGATTCAGGTGACTCCGATACAATTGCTTATCGTTTAGGCCTGGCGTCCACACGGCACCGGCGTTTTGGGTGCCCAAAACGCAATCTTTTTGAGAACGGGTTCCAGAGTGGAAAGATCTGGCAACGTTGCCGTTGTGAAGTCGTCTGGATGAGTAGAACGGATTTGTTTACGATGACGTCACAACCACATGACTGTGAGTGCTTCACGCCGGGTAGAAGTGTAACGAATATCACCAGGAAAAAGCCTTACAGAGCACTAGTGAGGGTGAAACATGAGCTTGGATATTATTATTATTATTATTATTATTATTATTATTATTATAATATTCAGTGTTAGTTCACAGTAGTAATGCAAGAAGCAGAATAGTGACAGTAATAGTGAAGCAAAAACATGCAATTGTACAAACACTGCAGCTCTACAGCAAAATATTCATTTATGAAATGGTCTGATTCTTAACACCAGTAGTGCCAATGATCTTCTCATTGCGATGCGAGTTGTCAACAAATCCTATAACTTGGTTCATGAAACGCGCTTACAAAATATTTTAACTGTGAATATTTATTGTGTAATGGTGCAAAGTGAGAAAGAGAGAGAGAGAGAGAGAGAGAGAGAGAGAATAGCCCTTAGGGCAGAGTCAATCCCGCCAGCAAAAAATAGGGAAAAAAAAAGAGCGATCTCACCTCTTCAGATGATGGTTTAAGTCCTACAATACATTCCTCAAAAAGGGCGTAGAACAACAAATTAACCCATCAACGTGTATCATTCAATTTATTCCGGACCATTAAAGATGCCGCCTTCCGCGTATGTCATCCTCGCCGCCATATTGGATAGGTCAAAGCGGAGAATAAAGATTCATGTGCTGCCTTTAACTGTACCAACAGGTTTACCGTCCAAACGAGATCACATGGGATTACCTTTCACAGGTGAGAAACAACAAATTAATCCATCAACGTGTAGTATTCAATTTATTCCGGACCATTAAAGACGCCGCCTTCCGCATAGAATCATATGTCATCCTCACCGCCGCCATATTGGAAAGGTCAAAGCAGAGAATAAAGATTAGCTGCGTTTAACTGTACCAACAGGTTTGCCGTCCAAACGAGATCACATGGGATTACCTTTCACAGGTGAGACTGGAAAAATACTTTTCATTGTATTTGGTCATTATAACGTAATTTTACGAACAGATTTTCCTGACTTTGTGGCTAATATGAAGTCTCGCGCATAATAGTTTGTGCATGCGTCCTTACTTCTTCTATTGTTCTGGTGTCTCCGAAGGGACCGTCTTACAGCGCCCCTAGAGGTGTGGCATGTGTATTGCATCGTTTTCAGCAAGCGTTGCATTGCCATATGGACCTGATATTTTACTGATTGTTGCCCATTTGGATGCGATATATTTTTAAATAACATCTCGTTGCCGTTGTCGTGTGGATGTAGGCTACAAAGGCAAACCTGTTGGTACAGTTAAACGCAGCTAATCTTTATTCTCCGCTTTGACCTATCCAATATGGTGGCGAGGATGACGTATGATTCTACGCGGAAGGCGGCGTCTTTAATGGTCCGGAATAAATTGAATGATACACGTTGATGGATTAATTTGTTGTTTCTCACCTGTGAAAGGTAATCCCATATGATCTCGTTTGGATGGTAAACCTGTTGGTACAGTTAAACGCAGCACATGAATCTTTATTCTCTGCTTTGACCTGTCCAATATGGCAGCGAGGATGACGTATGATTCTACGCGGAAGGTGGCGTCTTTAATGGTCCGGAATAAATTGAATGCTACACGTTGATGGAATTAATTTGTTGTTTCTCACCTGTGAAAGGTAATCCTATATGATCTCGTTTGGACGGTAAACCTGTTGGTACAGTTAAACGCAGCACATGAATCTTTATTCTCCGCTTTGACCTGTCCAATATGGCAGCGAGGATGACGTATGATTCTACGCGGACGGCGGCGTCTTTAATGGTCCGGAATAAATTGAATGATACACGTTGATGGATTAATTTGCTCTTTTACGTCCTTTTTGAGGAATGTATTGTAGGACTTAAACCCACATCTGAAGAGGTGAGATCGCTCCTTTTTTTCCCTATTTTTGCTGGCGGGATTGACTCTGCCCTAAGGGCTATTCTCTCTCTCTCTCTCTCTCTCTCTCTCTCTCTCACTTTGCACCATTACACAATAAATATTCACAGTGAAAATATTTTGTAAGCGTGTTTCATGAACCAAGTTATAGGATTTGTTGACAACTCGCATCGAGTTCATTACACTTCTACCCGGCGTGAAGCACTCACAGTCATGTGGTTGTGACGTCATCATAAACAAATCCGTTCTACTCATCCAGACGACTTCACAACGGCAATGTTGCCAGATCTTTCCACTCTGGAACCCGTTCTCAAAAAGATTGCGTTTTGGGCACCCAAAACGCCGGTGCCGTGTGGACTCCAGGCCTAAACGATAAGCAATTGTATCGGAGTCACCTGAAACCGTTGCCGTGTGGACAGGGCCTTAGACCCCCACCTCTGTTCAGTGATGGCCGTTCCAGGTTGACAAAAATGGCTTCTTTAACTCCTCGCTCATACCAACGATCCTCTCTGACTAAAATGCGTACGTTGCAATCCTGAAATGAGTGTCCTTTGTTGTTAAGGACACTACGTACAATATACAACGTAGTGTATGCAATTCAGTGCAGTGAGGAATGCACAGATTCGTATATTGGTGAGACCAAACAACCGCTTCACAGGCGTATAGCTCAACACAGGAGAGCCAGTTCCTTGGGCCAGGACTCTGCTGTCTACCTTCATCTTAACAACAAAGGACACTCATTTCAGGATTGCAACGTACGCATTTTAGCCAGAGAGGATCGTTGGTATGAGCGAGGAGTTAAAGAAGCCATTTTTGTCAACCTGGAACGGGCATCACTGAACAGAGGTGGGGGTCTAAGGTGGGGTTTACATTAGACCGTATCAGCGGATCATCAGATTAACATTTTTAAAATGATTAGCGTGCACACAGCAACGCCAATACATGGATATGCTCGGCTCCGCAGGCATCCTGCGCTCCAAATCACTCTGCCCTGAACAGCAAGTGCCCTCTGGAGGGTGCGCACTCCGGGCCTGCGCAGCTCACAGAGCACGCGAGTGAAGCGCACGAGCAGTGATTTGGGACTGAGCCGCTGTGTGTGTGATCCCAGTGCATATCGGGCATGCGCGTCACTTACCACTTGCAAGTGGAAGGATGGCAAGCCTAAAGACAATCATAACTACACAATGGGCAGTATTTGCATCAGTATTTGCAGTATTTTCATACTTTTATACTCTTTAATGAAAGGTGATACAAGGCGGAAGTCCACGCTGTTTTTCAGCAGTCGCGTCACATGACCAACGCCAGCGAATCAGGAAGGTGGATGTCACAGTGACGTTGTCCAATGACGCCAGCTAGAGCTCAGCACAGCGTATCCGCGTATTCTCAATGTTTACACAGCACCGGACCAGACACGATCTGGATTGAATACGTGGACCCTGGCGGATTCCTGTTTCCCGGCGTTTCCAGGCGTTTTAATGTAAACGGACAGTGCATCCGCGAAGAAAACGCGACAGATACGGTCTAATGTAAACTTGGCCTAAGGCCCTGTCCACACGGCAACGGACTCCGGTGAATCTGATAAAATTGTTTATTGTTTCAGCCTGGCGTCCACACAGCACCGGCGTTTTGGATGCCCCAAAACGAAATCTTTTGAGAACGGGTTCCAGAGTGGAAAAATCTGGCAACGGAGCCGTTGCGAAGTCGTCTGGATGAGTAGAACGGATTTGTTTACGATGACGTCACAACCACATGACTAAAACAAGCAGCACTCTCGCGCATCATTCGTAACAACAGAAATTGAAATTGTTTACACATTAACCTGACTGACCTGCCAGACAGACAATTTACACCTGCTTTGATGAACAGAAAGTACAGCCTTCCACACAAAGCAACAGTTACCTGACTATAATGGAGGCAGAGGGGAAAAGGATCAGAAGACCCTTCAACAGACTGTTTTGTATGAACCACTGCATTGCATTCACTTTTGTATACAGCTTTTCTTTTAAATAAACAAGTAACTGAACATTTCTTGAATTTCTTTTTTTTATTGGATAAGACTGCTTTTCAAAATGTTTACACACATTGGCGCTTACATTTCCAAAACGAACTGAAAGAGGCCAGCGCCTCATTCCCATAACTACCTGTGCTCTTAAAGGGCCAGTGCAGAATTTCCCCACCACTACACACAATGGCAAGTGGAAAAAAATAAACCCTTTACATGCGCATGCATCCTACTTCTTCTTCTATTGTTCTGGTATCTCCGATGGGACTGTCTTACAGTGCATGTAGTGGTGTGGCATGTGTATTGCATCGTTTTTAGCAAGCGTTGCGTTGCTATATGGACCTGATATTTTACTGATCCGTTGCCCATGTGGACGCGATATTTAAAAAAAAAAAATCTCGTTGCCGTTGTCGTGTGGATGTAGCCTAAGACATCATTTATCAGCCACCTACAATGCAATCCTTGGCACACTTCCCAGACAACTGAGGCTACATCCACACGACAACGGCAACGAGATGTTATTTTAAAAAATATCGCGTCCACATGGGCAACGATCAGTAAAATATCAGGTCCATATGGCAACGCAACACTTGCTGAAAACGATGCAATACACATGCCACACCTCTAGGGGCCCTGTAAGACGGTCCCTTCGGAGACACCAGAACAATAGAAGAAGTAAGGACGCATGCGCATAAACTATTATGCGCGAGACTTCATATTAGCCACAAAGTCAGAAAAATCTGTTCGTAAAATTACGTTATAATGACCAAATACAATGAAAAGTATTTTTCCAGTCTCACCTGTGAAAGGTAATCCCATGTGATCTCGTTTGGACGGCAAACCTGTTGGTACAGTTAAACGCAGCACATGAATGAGGCATCTTTATTCTCCGCTTTGACCCATCCAATATGGCAGCGAGAATGACATATGATTCTACGCCGCCATTTGCGTAGAATCATATGGCAGCGAGGATCACGTATGATTCTACGCGAAAGGCGGCGTAGAATCATATGTCATCCTCGCTGCCATATTGGATGGGTCAAAGCGGAGAATAAAGATGCCTCATTCATGTGCTGCGTTTAACTGTACCAACAGGAATAAATTGAATGCTACACATTGATGGATTAATTTGTTCTTCTACGCCCTTTTTGAGGAATGTATGGAGCACTTGCATGTGACGTCACAGCCGATCCAGATTGTGACAGATGCCATCTTGTCGGTCAAACGCCATATTTCTACTTCTACTTCTGGTTCTACTTCTGCTTTTACTTCTACCTTTTCTTCTGGAAAACCCTACTATATACAATTCTACTACAACGGCTGCGGCTACAAGCTCTCCCTACCTGTGCATTTTTTTTATGTTTTTTGTGTGTGTTTTTGCGTGTTGTTCGTTTGTACCGGACTTCAATATCCACTACAACCGTATGGACTTACTGGACATTGGTTTCCAGCAGAAAATGACGGTTTGTAGCGATTTCCATCGCATGCACAACATTCCGGACGAGATAGCGAGACCAGCGGGGTCTCCGTGGATTGTTATCGGAAGCAAAGCGAAGGAGGCGGCGCCGGGAGCGGAAGCAAAAGCGAGGCTGTAGTGCCGGCCTGTTGACTAAGCTCAGAAAACAGCCACTCAAACCTCCACTGCTAAGCCTCTACCTCTCCAATGCCAGATCCATGTAAACAAGACGGACGATTTGGAATTACAGCTGGAATTACCTTATTCTATTCTATAATCGGCTGGTCAGTGCTATACTCAATACTTAAGTGACTTACCCATCCAATGAGGATTCTTGTTTACAAGATGCCACATCTGAGTCACTGACAAATCCTGAATTTCTGTAAAGATAACTGTCCAGAGATTTATAGGCACGCAGTGCTTCACCACTGAACAGCGAGGGAAAGTTAATGAGGTAATTATACACGTCTGGGTATTCCGCTGGCAGTTCAAAATCCGGTCGTGAAAACTCTGTCCGGTAAGCCATAAGGGTCACAAATCTGTAGATCGTTTATTTTAGACATATCTAGTTATCTGTTCATTAGAAAAATGAGCCATGTAGTCCGTCGGTTGAAATTGATCCATTCTGTACACGAGTGCAGCAGTATTCAGCAGTGTTTTTGACCGACAAGATGGCGGTTGTGTACTTTCCGGTCACGTGACTGCAAGATCTCTATTGTAGGACTTAAACCAACATCTGAAGAGGTGAGATCGCTCCTTTTTTTCCCTATTTTTGCTGGCGGGATTGACTCTGCCCTAAGGGCAGAGTCTCTCTCTCTCTCTCTCTCTCTCTCTCTCTCACTTTGCACCATTACACAATAAATATTCACAGTGAAAATATTTTGTAAGCGCGTTTCATGAACCAAGTTATAGGATTTGTTGACAACTCGCATCGAGTTCGTTACACTTCTACCCGGCGTGAAGCACTGACAGTCATGTGGTTGTGACGTCATCATAAACAAATCCGTTCTACTCATCCAGACGACTTCGCAACGGCAACGTTGCCAGATCTTTCCACTCTGGAACCCATTCTCAAAAGATTTCGTTTTGGGGCACCCAAAACGTCGGTGCCGTGTGGATGCCAGGCCGAAATGATAAACAGTTATATTGGATTCACCTGAATCCGTTGCCGTGTGGACAGGGCCTGAATGCACACCAAAATGCAGTTGTTTTCAGTGACTCACAGGAGGACAGAGAGAATCAGCATTCCATTGATCACCTTAATGGGCAATCCATTGATCACCCTAACGACTCTCGAGGCCATTCACATTCAGCCCCCAGTGACCCACACCAACAGGATGACTCAACGACACCTTAGATGAGCTTTTCATCCATGAGAGGATAAATACCTGATACTCCCTACAAGTCAGACAGAACTGAAGAAGCCTTTCGGATGAGAGGTGAAACGTCTTCAAGAATCTTCAAGCAAGTCCAGTTGCTCTCTTTTACCACCCACAGTTACCATGACCTGGATGACTGAGAATCTTCACAGACTGAGCAAATGCTGTGCTGAAACAGGACTAGGGTGGACAAAGGTCCTACCCATAGTATTAATGCAGATGAGAATGAGAGAAAAACCAAAGCATGGTTTGAGTCCCTTTGAGATATTGTTTGGAAGACCCCCAAACACAGGGATAGGTCCCATTACACCAGGATGCCCTGACCTTTCCTTATGTGATTGTCGAATTACTGTGCAACCCTCTCTTCTGCTCTGAATAATATTCACAAACGGGTGAGATCAGCCTTACCAGTCCCGGTGCTGGGACCACTGCATGACCTGAAACCTGGTGATGGAGTGGTGATAAAGGACTTCAGAGGGACGAAGTGGAACAAGCCCAGGTGGGCGGGACCATCCCAAGTGTTGCTCACCACACAGTCAGCTGTAAAAGTGGACAACAGAGCCACGTGGGTACACGCCAGCCACTGCAGAAGAGTACCTGAACCAACAAACAAGCAGCACAAGGAGGCCCTGGTACAGGAAGGAGATTAAGGCCCTGTCCACACGGCAACGGATTCAGGTGAATCCGATACAATTGTTTATCATTTAGGCCTGACGTCCACATGGCACCGGCATTTTGGGTGCCCCAAAACGCAATCTTTTGAGAACGGGTTCCAGAGTGGAAAGATCTGGCAACGTTGCCGTTGCGAAGTCGTCTGGATGAGTAGAATGGATTTGTTTACGATGACGTCACAACCACATGACTGTCAGTGCTTCACGCCGGGTAGAAGTGTAACGAACTCGATGCGAGTTGTCAACAAATCCTATAACTTGGTTCATGAAACGTGCTTACAAAATATTTTCACTGGGAATATTTATTGTGTAATGGTGCAAAGTGAGAGAGAGAGAGAGAGAGAGAGAGAGAGAAAGTAGCCCTTAGGGCAGAGTCAAAACCGCCAGCAAAATTAAGGAAAAAAAGGAGCGATCTCACCTCTTCAGATGTTGGTTTAAGTCCTACAATACATTCCTCAAAAAGGGCGTAGAAGAACAAATTAATCCATCAACATGTAACATTCAATTTATTCCAGACCATTAAAGACGCCGCCTTCCGCGTAGAATCATACGTCATCCTCGCCGCCATATTGGATAGGTCAAAGCGGAGAATAAAGATGCCTCATTCATGTGCTGCGTTTAACTGTACCAACAGCTGACTGACTTTAATAAGCAAGGAGAAGACTCGCTGGACAAATTAATCCACATCAGCATGGATGACAGCGAGATGGACTATGAGAGGGTCGCCCAACATTGGGCCAAAAGCCAAGGAGAATTAATCTGCTTTAAAGGAGTAGAAAACTTAATTCATTAGTTTGGGTTTGCAGAAAGATTATGTGCTTATAAACACTCATGAAGTGAAGTTGTCCAAATGTGTCAAATATAGCATAATTTCAAATAATAATCATAAGCATTTTTGGCAGTGTGATGTCACTGGGATCCATTTAACAAAAGGCAGCTCCAGATTATTCTTTTGTTAAAGGCTCACAGTGACATCAGACTGCCAAATACGCTTATCATTATCTCATCTCATTATCTCTAGCCGCTTTATCCTGTTCTACAGGGTCGCAGGCAAGCTGGAGCCTATCCCAGCTGACTACGGGCGAAAGGCGGGGTACACCCTGGACAAGTCGCCAGGTCATCACAGGGCTGACACATAGACACAGACAACCATTCACACTCACATTCACACCTACGGTCAATTTAGAGCCACCAGTTAACCTAAACTGCATGTCTTTGGACTGTGGGGGAAACCGGAGCACCCGGAGGAAACCCACGCGGACACGGGGAGAACATGCAAACTCCACACAGAAAGGCCCTCGCCGGCCACGGGGCTCGAACCCGGACCTTCTTGCTGTGAGGCGACAGCGCTAACCACTACACCACCGTGCTGCCCGCTTATCATTATTATTCGAAATTTTGCTACATTTGACACTTAACAAATTCTCTTCATGAATGTTTTTATAAATACATAATCTTTCTGCAAACTTAAACGTATGAATTAAGTTTCCTTTTCCTTTAAATATGTTTTAATCTTAATCTAGTCCATTTAATAAAGTGCCAAAATTTAAACTTTACAAGATGCAGTTGCCTTACTTTTCTTTTCAGTGCATCTTAGTTATACATATATTACGGTAATTGCATCAGAAACATTCTAAATCATTACAGTTATAGTTATACAGCAACTTATTTTAAGGTGGCAGGTCTTAGGTTCAGATCCCTTTGTGATCAACAGGAGGTCATGATGATTGATTCTCTTCATTGGATTGCATAAGATGGAGCAAACCACTGTTCATATTTTTCATGCACATTTTTGTTCCAACACTACTTGATCATAGATAATTAAGTGCAAGGGATCCCCGTAGATTTTTAAATCTATCGTATACCTCAGTAATCTATAACAAAACAGTTTAACTTGCATGTTGAACTTTAAGGTGAAATTTCAAATGGGTACACATTAATACTATTTAGGTCAGAAATCATTGAAGCACTGTTAAAATCTATCCTATAATCATGTATCTAAAACCTCACAGAGCATCTATTTTCAGGGGGGGGCATGCCCCCGGACCCCCCTAGTTTCGCTTCGCGCCATTGGCGCTCAATTGTCTGGGTTTTACCATGCCAGAATTTAGGGCTTTAATATTTTTTCTGGGGAAAACACTGTATTGTCAATAAATGTGGTTGAAAAGAATAGTCAAGTCAAGTTCATTTGTATAGCACTTTTAACAATAAACATTGTCACAAAAGCAGCTTTACAGAATTTGAACGACTTAAAACATGAGAGAATTTTATCCCTAATCTATCCCAAATGAGCACGCCTGTGGCGACGGTGGCAAGGAAAAACTCCCTCAGACGACATGAGGAAGAAACCTCAAGAGGAACCAGACTGAAAAGGGAACCCATCCTCATTTGGGCAACAACAGACAACATGACTATAACATTAACAGTCCTAACATAAAGTCAGCTTTGTTGATGCTATAAACCCCCACCGACGGAAACCCAAGCGCAAAACCATTCACGACAACCACAGTCCCAAACTCAGCAAGTCAACTGCAGTCGCCAGCCACAAAAGCACCACTGCAAGAGTCCAGAGCGTCCTCCAGGCACGACCCCCAACTGTCCAAATGGGGCCGCCCTCCACAGGAGCGATGCGATGAGACTCCAACCAGACACAGGGCACCAGGATGGATCAGGCAGGTCCAAGGAGTAGAAGAGGTCAGCATCTCGATCCCAGGACCGACATGTAACTCAGAGGGACAAATTTTTTTTGGGGGGGGGGGAGAAAAAAAAACCCTGGCATCTGCAGATGATGGCATCTTTTGTTTCAAGAATGCGTTTCAACATATAAAATGTTGAGTTCCACCTGGTGCCACACTCTTGTTTGGGCCTCAGTTTGGGCAACTCCATCTGGCGCTGTGTGGACTTCAGCCTCTCTGCAGCTACTGTGCTTCTGTGGAAAAACTCCACAATAGCCTTTACCTTGTCCACGGTTGTTTTCACCACCTTCAGGGAATCTCTTATCAGGTTTAATATATGCGCCAGACATGGGTGGTGGGTCCACTTCAGATGTTTTTATGGCTTTGGTGATGTTTGCAGCATTATCACTCACACAGCACACCACTTTGTCCTGTACTTGCCACTCATTTACCACTCTTAATAGCTCCTCTACCAAGTTTTCTGCAGTGTGTCTGTCGGTGAACTCAAAGCAGTCCAGCAGGCAAGATGTCATCTTGTAATTTTCAATAAAGTGGCAAGTGACGGACATGAAATAGCAGGTGGTTCTAGAGGTCCAGCAGTCAGTTGTCAGGCAAACTGGTGGAGCTTTTTTCACCCTGTCTTGACATAATGCACGTTCTGTGTCATATAGTTTTGGGATCATTTTTAGGGACAGTGTTTTTCTACTGGGTAGAGTGTACGTGGGATTTAAGGGTTTGATAAAACTTTTAAAACCTTTGTCCTCCACAATGGAAAAGGGCTGGAAGTCAGTGGCAATCATTTTAGCCAACTCCTCATCAATACTGTGCTGTTTGGCTGGGGTCATCTGCTTTGGTATAAACTGACTTAGTTTGCTTTGAGTTGCAGTAGGAGGGGTTATTATACTTGTACTACTAGTAGCTGCTGGAGCAGTTGTTGGTTTGGGACCAGACACACTAGGGTCAGTAGACATTGAGCCAGCTTGCCCTCTCTCCTCCAACTGCACTGTGGGATGGACAGTTCTGATGCGTCTGTGCAGGTTTGTGGTGGAACCTGCTCTTACTGTTATTTTCATTTTACAGTGAAGGCACTCTGCTCTGCTATTCCCAATATCTTTAAACTGCAGCCAGATGCTGCTTCGTTTATGGGTGTCAGTCATATTTACGTGTTTTTGTGATGCACTCGCGCTGTCCTCCTCACCGCTGTCTACTGTCTCACTCACTGATGGGAATGGACAGACAATCCACCTGACTGTCGAGTCTGTCCCCCTCTCTGTTTTCACATAATGGTATGATCCTACTGTATATCCTCACATGTGATTGGCCACAAGGCCGCCATGTTGCCAATCAAAACAAAGTTCTGCTGTGAGCAGAGCTGAGCCACTGAGAGTGAGAGCTGAGCAACAAAAGGAAAAAAAAAGTGGGGAGCCGGCTCTCACTCGATGGGAGTTGGCTCTTCTGATTCAATACAAAGCTTTTGCGCATGACACATCACTAGCTGCAATCAATATCCATTCCCTTTGAGTGTAGGAATGCCGACACTTGTTGCTCCACGGAGTTGCTGCCCAGTTCATCAGATTCTCCCTCCCTTGTCACTGCTTTTGCATCTGACCCGGGTTTAATCTGAATCCCAGTGACGATGACGTCCTTCATCCTGATGTCCTGTTCCAGTTCAGCAACTCTGCTTTCCAGGTGGGCGAAACGCCGCCGGTCCTTCTCGGCGTTCTGCAGCCTGAGCGACTTCACTTCCGTCACCAGGTCCATGATGGCTTTCTGTTGTTTAATAACAGAAACTTCCTCCGCCAGAAAGTCGAGTGACTGTTTAATGTCCCCGCCTTCCTCAGCTGTAAAGTTATTTTTTTGGAGGCATAATTCACCAATAAAGCCATCCAATTCATTAAAATGTTTGGAGAGTCGTTTCCTCGCCTCGCTGCCTTTCTGAAGTTTCCCGCCAGAGGAATTTTACTTGGCAACAGAATGTATCTGAATTCTGATTGGTTGTTATATTATTGCCATTTTGTCCTCTTCTGGAGAGGAGAGGAGGAGGGGGGAGTGAGTGAGTGACAGGGTTCTACAGAGAGAAGTTTTTAGCCACTGCTTTCAAATGAACCGCCTCGAAAACCAATCAGTTCAGCGGATATGTGGACTCGGTATGTGACATTTTCAAAAGAGAGGCAGAGTAACCAAAAATTTCTGATAAAGAAGGCAGAGGCTGTTTATGTTTATTACATGAAAATGTTTTATTTGATTGTTCGTGGCCCAGACACCTTTTAATGTCCACATCACCATCGGGTTGTTGTTTATATAAGTTTATTTACATGAACTCGGTCAGGGCTCTGCAGGTCTTAACTGAAGCACTTCAAATTCAGGGTTAGCGGGCTGCTAAAGTTTGCAGGTGCTTCACAAGCAAGACTCGGTGCAATATTAGCCAACATTAGCACAAGTTGATATGATGTAATAATGTCTTTGTGGCCTTAATGAACACCGGTTGTTGTCAGTATCAAGTCGGATTGTTATTTACATGCTACACAAACTTAGAAAAAGTCATATTTGTATGTTGTCGTTTTTACACACTGAATACAAACTGTTATGTGATTTTCATTTTACAAGCTAATTGAACATTACATTCCTCAAGGACCGTTTGCTAGCTAGCAGCCGGTCACTGCACTGCAACCGCACTTGCTAATTGACATGGTAGCTAAACCTGTTTGCTGTTTTCGTGACCACGCCCCCAGAGCGGATATTCATGAGTGAGTTTGTGTGGTGTTTCTGCCAGTGGAAACCTACAGGAACCATTTGTGTACCGCGCACAGAGCGGGATTTTTTTTTATTCAATCAGAGATATTGGTAGGGACATGCCCATACCCAATTCTATGCCTGTGGTCTGTACAGTGGAGCAATGTGTTGTTGTCTTTTCCCCATTCAGTGGATCCCCTGGCTGGATAACTGTTGCATGCTGGGAGGCCCCGCCTCTGACAGAGAGCCGTGTGAGACGACAGAAAACAGCGCAGTGTTTTATTCAGTCAATGGGTCAAGCTAATACTCTGGCGACTTCTCTGTGTAGATTAACAGTGCATAAATGCCAAAATCGCAGTAAAAAAATTAGTTCATTTTCATTTACCGTACGATAAGTCGGTATATCGAATATCGCGACTGGCCTACTCTCACCTAGTGAGGGGAAAAGGTATTGCTTGGTGATGGTTGATATATTCTCCAAGTGGATAGAAGTTTTCCCTACAGCAAAAAAGGACTCAGCTGCGGTGGCCAAGGCCTATGGGATATAATTCCCCGATGGGGCATTCCAAGGAAGATTTCCAGTGATAATGGCACGCCATTTATAAGCCAGGCGTTAAAACAATGGTGTAATTATCTGGGAATAGACTTAAGACAACATTGTGCATACCACCCTGCTAATGGAGGAACGGTAGAATGGGAGATTGAAAAACAAACTGAGCAAATGCTGTGCTGAAACAGGACTAGGGTGGACAAAGGTCCTACCCATTGTATTAATGCAGATGAGAATGAGAGAAAGACCAAAGCATGGTTTGAGCCCCTCTGAGATATTGTTTGGAAGACCCCCAAACACAGGGATAGGTCCCATAACACCAGGATGCTCTGACCTTTCCTTATGTGATGTTGAATTACTGTGCAACCCTCTCTTCTGCTCTGAATAATATTCACAAATGGGTGAGATCAGCCTTACCAGTCCTGGTGCTGGGACCACTGCATGACCTGAAACCTGGTGACTGAGTGGTGATAAAGGACTTCAGAGGGACGAAGTGGAACAAGCCCAGGTGGACGGGACCATCCCAAGTGCTGCTCGCTACACAGTCAGCTGTAAAAGTGGACAACAGCAGTGTTTCCCACAGACCAGGTAGCAATTTGTGGTGCTCCACTGTGCCGATGAGGGAATCGTGCGCGGTGGTGTCGTAGCGGTCGGTGGAGTCGGTCATTGGGGTGTATGCAAAGTGTTTACATCGGGTGGTGTTCAAACACACAGTATTTTTCTTCAGAGTCACCTGCTGGGACTATTTTAAAGCTACAAGAAGCATTTGAGATTATTCAGTTCAATCTAAATTCTTTTAAGTTCTTTAAGAGAAGACAGCTAAAACAATTTTTAGCAGAACCCTGCCTGGTTTCATTCCTCGACCCAACTTTACATTACAGGGCAGGCCATTAGTTTGCTGGGCTTGATGTTGGTGGAAAACCTGTCTTTTAAATTTATGAAAACTACTCACCAAAATTCAAGTTTTTTATCTTAGTTTTTTGCCTTTTTGGTGGCAATCATTCTTTAGTTGACATTCAAGGAATAAATTGCAAAAAAACAAGCTGGAGGTTTTTATTTTAAATATTGAACTCAACACTTACCTCAGCCAATACTAAAATGAAATAAATAGTATAATTTAACAACAAAATAATAATACAAGATCATAATTAGATGTTAGAAACCACTTAAGGTAACACCAAGGCAACTAACAATAATGAAAAAGCATTACCCTAATTGGTGCAAAGCCTGCATGCCCTATCAGAACATTTAATTCTGCGTGGCTTCCTGAAAAAAAACCTCAAGTGCCCTATCATAAGGGAAGTCATTGGGTTCGGGACCATTTACGGAGATTCGTAAGCAGGCTGCCAGGTGTTCCCCTTGGAGCCTATTCCTGAGGTCTGTTTTAATCTATGGATAAAACAAGTACATTTTCTTCATCAAAGCACTAAAAATTTCCATTACATCAAAAAATATACAAAGGAATACTGAATTTCTAAGTGCTTACGCTGTTCATAGCTGAGAAATCCCAGCTGAGAAAAGCAGCAAACATTGAAAGTCAATGGAATTATAATAGTCAAATACGAAGTTATTATTAGCCTATGGGCATCCTACAGTAGCCTATCTCAACTACCGCATTGTTTCTTAAAATATTCAGATTTTATGCTTCAGATAGCATCAACTAGGCATCCCCGCGAGTATAACATTTTATTTAGGCTAGTGGGAAATCCTTATTTATTGTGAATGTCAATCCATTATTAATAACTTGCATGAATGCTGAAGCGGGATAAACAGGATAATGCAATAAGGCCGGTTCCTCGCATCAAGCTGCTAATGTATGCATCAAAATTGGTTTATAGCCTGACTCGGGGATGTCCGTTTCCTGTAAGCCAAGAAGGCTATGATAAAGCTCATCACAAGCACGACTTAGGCTACCTTTTAAAATAAGGGGTCGGAAGGCGAATCGGGAAGGCTGCGTTATTTTTTTTGGGGGGGGGCTTTTTTCACCTTTTAATTGGATAGGACCGTGTAGAGACAGGAAATGAGCGGGAGAGAGACGGGGAGGGATGGCCTACTTGCAGTCCGGGAATTTAAGCCTATATAAACACTGACTCGTACACAGTGTTGCCAGATACTGCTGATGTTTTCCAGCCCAAAATATGTTCAAAACCCGCCAAAATGCACTTAAAGCCGCCCAATCTGGCAACATTGCTCGCACATGCTGCTAAGGCGGAAGGTAGTTTGTCGACGTCACCTCAAGACGACGCCAACGATTGGTCAAATTTGCGGGAAAGTTGCAGTGATAGGATATAATTGCAGCACCGCCCTGAATTCGCGGGTATTGGTCGAATTTGCATTGAAGTTGCAAATCGCAACATCGCGAAATCCTGGAGGGTCTGGATATGAATGAACGGAACGATACGCAATGGAATTTTTTTTTTTCAAAATCGCGAGTCTGATTGTGTGGCGATAGGAATCCATTGTGTGGCGCTGCGTCACACAATGGTCTATGTATGGGAAACCCTGCAACAGAGCCACGTGGGTACACACCCGCCACTGCAGAAGAGTACCTGAACCAACAGACAAGCAGGAAGACAAACAGGAAGGAGATTAAGACGGCATTCAAGAAGCCCTCAGGGGGCCTCGTCGCACCGTGAGTGGACACTCTGCTATCAAGAGCCCCTTAGGGGGACCAACGAACACGAACAACGACACATAGACACACACAGCCACATGACAGACTGTGCATTCCAACGCATTCTTCATTCTGTACCTAATTGTGAACCTCATACATGGTATAAGAAGTAGTATTTGCTAGTTTGTCCAGTGATGGAGATTAAGGGCCTCTGCATGCTCTCGCGACAAGGCTTTCGCAGATAGCTTTTCGCAGACAGTTGTAATTTATCGTTGAGCAGGGAGTATAGGCGTGAGTGATGTTATTCACCGCCACGACGCAAGGGGGTGCGAAGTCGCAAAATCGCTAGGAGTAGTTGGTGGGTGTGGTTAGTGGAGTGTTTATCCTCCGGTTACTGAGCAACAGGTCATTCAACACCAACAACAATGGCGACTGGACGAGTCCGCACTTTGATCGAGATATAATGACTAGAACTGGAGTCGTATAGATGTACGTAGTTCCTCACTTCCTCGATCAACCGCTCTTCGTGCTGCTCCATCTTCACTCGTGTTTTTAAAAATGGCGGTTGTGAAAACAAACCAAACCGGGGAAGTAGGGAAGCGGAAGTGCGTGTACAGTGGATGTAGAGTGGACCAATCAGAGCCTTCTTGTCTGCGACGCTGTCTGCGAGGCTGTCTGCAGTGGTCACAATATTTGGGAGGTGCGCGCAGAGTGTCTGCGAGGGGGGGGCTTCGCAGACGCCATCTGCGAGGACTGGGTTGTCAGCATAAATTGGCCCTTAATGCATGTATTACAGGAGCAGTGTCTGACACCACAGGTACTCCAGGGGGCAGACTTCTCAGCTGGAAAAATAAGATAGAAAGAGATCAAACTGTTAACTGGTTTCATGACATATTAACTGATCATACCAATCACATGGTAATAGCTGAAAGAATCCATTCTGACTACACATACACTAGCGTATGATACCTAGCTGATTTAGGGGACAGGACGAAGTGCCTTAGGTGTAGAGACTTCTATAGAAAACACCCAATACCACGTAGTTCATTAACTGACTACTGCCACAGACTGGACAGTAACCAGTAGGTGAACCCTGTATGACAGTATTATAGATTTAATGTTCTCATTTACATGATAAAAGGGGGAATTGTAGAGTAAATTTTAGTGTCACAGTGTCTTGTAATTTTCCTTTTCACTGAGCGTTTCCTCTTCAAGGACTAACGACTCAGAACATTCAGCACCGCAACATGCTAATCTTTATCATGCTCGTTGTGTGCGTAGCAGATGTGCGTACAAACCAGCGATTAGAGAAGATCCAATCAGCTTTAGAGCTGATCACGCTCCGGCATGTAATTGCAATAGATGTAAGGCAATAGATGTCTCCTTTTTATCTAGTAAAGAGTATATATAGATTTGAGAACAAAGGGACGGTATGAGTGGTGTGCTGAACCCTTATCACTATGGCTACGTTTACATTAGACCGTATCTATCTCGTTTTCTTCGCGGAGGCACTGTCCGTTTACATTAAACCCCCTGGAAAAGCCAGGAAACGGGAATCCGCCAGCGTCCACGTATTCAATCTAGATCGTATCTGGTCCGGTGCTGTGTAAACATTCAGAATACGCGAATACGCTGTGCTGAGCTCTAGCTGGCGTCTCATTGGACAACGTCACTGTGACATCCACCTTCCTGATTCGCTGGCGTTGGTCATGTGACGCGACTGCTGAAAACCGGCGCGGACTTCCGCCTTGTATCACCTTTCATTAAAGAGTATAAAAGTATGAAAATACTGCAAATACTGATGCAAATACTGCCCATTGTGTAGTTATGATTGTCTTTAGGCTTGCCATCCTTCCACTTGCAAGTAGTAAGTGATATGCGCTGGGATCACACACACAGCGGCTCAGTCCCGAATCGTGGCTTCTGCACTTCACTTGCGCGCTGTGTGAGCTGCGCAGGGCCGGAGTGCGCACCCTCCAGAGGGCACTCGCTGTTCAGGGCGGAGTGATTTGGAGCGCAGGATGCTTGCGGAGCCGAGCGTATCTGCGTATTGGCGTCGCTATGTGCACGGCTAACGGTTTTAGTGTAAACGCGAATCATTTTAAGAACATTAATCTGATGATCCGCTGATTCGACGTAATGTAAACGTAGCCTATGTGTCTGTTTTTGCAATAAACCTTCTTTAACTTACAAAAGGACGAGACTGGTGTTGGTGTTTGTCATTTTTCAACGATGTGTTGGAAAGATCTTCAGGAGCAGCATCGGGGCCATTTCTGACTTTAATTTTAGTATAATGTGTTAAATGGATATGAACAAGAAGTCAGGAAATGAGACGAGAGGAGAAATTTTTTATTTTTTAATTTTGATCAAAAACACTTCCACTGTTGAGGTATTTACAGATTTATTTTTAGAATGTACTTACACACACACACTTTTCCCCTTCTGCTTTTTCATTTTATCCTTGGGCATTTTTTGATCATTTTATTTTTACTGCTTGACCATTTTGTAGTTTATTAGATTATTCTGGTTTCAGAATGGGATCAGAAATTTAAACATAATGTAAGTAAACTATGTGCAAATATTACAACAAATTCAATATAAAAGATGTTTTTAAATTACAGTTACAGATAATGGATGGATGGTAAGATCAATTAATCACGTCAGAATCCTGTTCATGAGAGAGAGAGAGAGAGAGAGAGAGAGAGAGAGAGATGTGTTCATTGTTCATTTAAACTATTACTGGTAAGATTGTTCAAGTCTATACGCTCTGTAGGAAATACACACACACACACACACTGTTTCAAATCTCTTCACACTGAATAGCAATTTGCTAACATAGCCAGGCCACGCCTTACACATTACAAAAAAGGGGCTCTCTCTTTAAAGCCACGCCCACTCTCTCTGCCACACAGAACACAAACAGAAACAGGAAGTTCATTTCAAAGAAAACGAAACTCAGCAGAAAGTTCAGAGTCTTTCTCTCTCTCAGTACAGGAAAATGGCAGAGGCTGATATTTCAGTAGATCATTTTTCTGTGGATCAGTTCAGCTGTCCAGTGTGTCTGGATCTCCTGAAGGATCCTGTGACTATTCCCTGTGGACACAGTTACTGTAAGGTGTGTATTAATGGCTGCTGGAATCAGGAGGATGTGAGGGGCGTCTACAGCTGCCCCCAGTGCAGAGTGACTTTCACTCCAAGGCCTGTTCTGTGCAGGAACAACATGCTGGCTGAAGTGGTGGAGAAACTGAAGAAGACTGAACTCCAAGCTGCTTCTCCTGCTCACTGTTACGCTGGACCTGGAGATGTGGAGTGTGATTTCTGTACTGGGAGAAAATACAAAGCCGTCAAGTCCTGTCTGGTGTGTCTGGCCTCCTATTGTGAAGCTCATCTTAAACCTCACTATCAGTCTCCTGCCTTTAAGAAGCATAAGTTAGTTGAAGCCTGTGCAGAGCTCCAAGAGAAGATCTGCTCTGAACATGGCAGACTGATCGAGATCTTCTGTCGTACTGACCAAAGCTTCATCTGTTATTTGTGTACGACGAATGAACATAAAGGTCATGATACAGTTTCAGCTAAAGCAGAAAGAAATGAAAAACAGGTGAGAACTGGACATCATTCTTCCTTTCCAAGTCATTTAATACAAATTCTATTTCTAATCTAATTTCTGTTCAGTGGATTTAATTGGTTCTCTGCCTGTCATTCTCTGTGAAGTAAATTTTTATTTCCAGTCAAACAGTAATATGTAAAGAAATGTTAAAGAGATCAGACCAGTCATCTCATCTCATTATCTCTAGCCGCTTTATCCTGTTCTACAGGGTCGCAGGCAAGCTGGAGCCTATCCCAGCTGACTACGGGTGAAAGGCGGGGTACACCCTGGACAAGTCGCCAGGTCATCACAGCGCTGACACATACACAGACAACCATTCACGCTCACATTCACACCTACGGTCAATTTAGAGTCACCAGTTAACCTAACCTGCATGTCTTTGGACTGTGGGGGAAACCGGAGCACCTGGAGGAAACCCACGCGGACACGGGGAGAACATGCAAACTCCGCACAGAAAGGCCCTCGCCAGCCACGGGGCTCAAACCCGGATCTTCTTGCTGTGAGGCGACAACGCTAACCACTACACCACCGTGCCGCCCATGTAAACAAACATCCCTCTGGAAAAATGTGAACTTTGTGGAGTGAGAGAGGATGTAGATCATGTTCTTTTAAGGTGCTTAAAATTCTACAGACAAAGAGAAAAACTGAAGAGGGAAGTGAATGCAGTCAAGAAAGCCTTTTCTTTAGACACCTTATTAGGTGAGCCGAGATCAGAAAACATCACTTGTGCTATGATAACATTTATCAAAGAAACAAAATTAGCAAATAGGATTTAGTTTGTTGTTTTTCCTTTTTTTTTTCAATTTTTTCTTTGAAATGGCATCCATTTGATTGCACCTCAGTCCAGTAGATGTCAGTAAATACACTTTGCTTATAAACTGCCATAAAACCTGACAGAAGAAGACTGATCTGAGAGCAGTGCGCGTCATCACTGTTCCCTTTTATTTCTCAGTGAGTTTAGAGGGGGGAGACATGCACAGTGCACATCTGGATTCATGGGAGTTATTTATTTGTTCAGCAGTAAAATCCAGAGTCATAGTCAGGTTTACTTCTTTAAGGTGCTGTGTGTACATTCAAAACCACACCCAGTTCCACCGGATTAAAGGAACCATCAGTGGGCATTGGGATTGAACTTCATCAATCTAGTGAATGTTGACATTAATGCCGAGTTTTGACCAAAATCTCTGCAGAGATTTGAACTTTCCAGAATTGGGATCATTCATCCCAAAGAAGTTTTCAGAAATGGACCACAAATCCACTCACATTCAGAAAGATAAAGATTTTTTTAACCTGTAGATCATTAAATGTTATGAAATATGATATCCAGTTACAGAGCTTTAACACAGTCACGTGAGCACTTTAGCTGTAAAATGCTGGAAGAAGGTTGTTGGCTGTTTAAAGCACACTGACTGGTCTGACCTCTAACATCTCATCTCATTATCTGGAGCCGCTTTTTGGGTCGGTAAAACTAAGATGAAAATTATCAACTTTTATAACCCTGGTAAAAGAGTCTTGAGAGAGATGCTAGATGGTATGTCTCATCTCATTATCTGTAGCCGCTTTATCCTGTTCTACAGGGTCGCAGGCGAGCTGGAGCCTATCCCAGCTGACTACGGGCGAAAGGCGGGGTACACCCTGGACAAGTCGCCAGGTCATCACAGGGCTGACACATAGACACAGACAACCATTCACACTCACACTCACACCTACGGTCAATTTAGAGCAGGGGTGTCCAAACTGATCCATAAAGGGCCATGTGGCTGCAGGTTTTCATTCCAGCCATGCAGCAGCACACCTGATTTGGCTTATTCAATCAACTGACACACCCACCCTTTAATCAAGGGTGGGTGTGGCTGCAAGTATTTGACTGTGTGAAGACAGTTCAGTTGATTGAATGAGCCAAGTCAGGTGTGCTACTGCATGGCTGGAATGAAAACCTGCAGCCACACGGCCCTTTATGGATCAGTTTGGACACCCCTGATTTAGAGTCACCAGTTAACCTAACCTGCATGTCTTTGGACTGTGGGGGAAACCGGAGCACCTGGAGGAAACCCACGCGGACACGGGGAGAACATGGAAACTCCACACAGAAAGGCCCTCGCCGGCCACAGGGCTCAAACCCGGACCTTCTTGCTGTGAGGCGACATCGCTGACCACAGCACCTTAAAGAAGTAAACCTGACTCTGGATTTTACTGCTGAACAAATAAATAACTCCCATGAATCCAGATGTGCACTGTGCATGTCTCCCCCCTCTAAACTCACTGAGAAATTAAAGGGAACAGTGATGACGCGCACTGCTCTCAGATCAGTCTTCTTCTTCTGTCAGGTTTTATGGCAGTTTACAAGCAAAGTGTATTACTGCCATCTACTGGACTGAGGTGCAATCAAATGGATGTCATTTCAAAGAAAAAATTGAATAAAAAGGAAAAACAACGCAAAACAATAAACTAAATCCTATTTGCTAATTTTGTTTCTTTGATAAATGTTATCAAAGCACAAGTGATGTTTTCTGATCTCGGCTCACCTAATAAGGTGTCTAAAGAAAAGGCTTTCTTGACTGCGTTCACTTCCCTCTTCAGTTTTTCTCTTTGTCTGTAGAATTTTAAGCACCTTAAAAGAACATGATCTACATCCTCTCTCACTCCACAAAGTTCACATTTTCCAGATGGATGTTTGTTTACAACGTATAAGCTGTTATTTAATCCAGTATGGCCTATTCTCAGTCTTGTAAACCAAACCTCCTCCTGTCTGTTTGGGTAACTCGGTTTGCTACTTGAGATCTTTTTGTATATTATACAAGTATCTACCTTTCTTCTCCTTATCCCATTCAGCTTGCCATATGTTAACTCTGTTTAATGAGTACCTTAAAGTGCATATCACGGGTAAATTCAGGAGCAAGATCAATGTAATTCTCCTATTTTATATTAAACTTTGGTCAAATATCTGTAACATTCTGCTTTTTTTTTTTTTTACCTTGCGCAATACCAGAAAAATTCAGTTGAAATCAAGCCATTTGAGGCGAATTGGTCCGCCTCTGAAAAAACTTGGCATTTGAATTTCCCGGGAAACATTGATTTTCGTGACGTCATCTGTGGGACGCCTCCCTCTGAATCCTACATCAGCACTGGTTTGTTTCTGAGAAGACGACCTGGTGGTTTTCTGCAAATTTCTTCAACGTTATCGCATAACTATTAAAATGGTAAACAGATGTATCGTAGGAGGGTGTAGCAACACCAATCTTGATGGGATTAGTACTCATCGCTTTCCAAAAGACCGAACAATGAGAGAGAAATGGGAGCGCTTGGTCTACACAGGCTGTGCACTGAAACCGCACAAGCCCTCGCAGCCTGCCGGCGCTTCTGCAGGTGACGTCACAATTCTGGCTCCAGACTCCCTTGGGATTTTTCCAGAAGCGTTTGGTTATTTTAGTTTTTTCTGCTGTAGACAGATGGCCTTGTGCAAAATTACCCTTCTGGATGAGTGTGTAAAGGGACATACTTTCATATAAAAAAACTAAATTGGTCCAGAATATGCACTTTAACTTCTGATCTACTGAGTGGAATACTTAACTGAACCTCCTCTTCTTTGGTTGCCTCTTTTGCCAGCTTGTCTGCTTCCTCATTGCCACCAACTCCTTTATGGGCTGGAACCCATACACACTGGATGGATATTCCCTGTTGACTGATTGCAGCTAAGATATTATTAATTTCATTCATTAAGTCCTGTCGACATGACGATTCTCCACTTTGAACGGATGTGAGAGATGACACAGAATCGGAACAAATAGCTGCTTTAGGGGACCTAGTTTCTTCTATCCACTGTTATACAATAATAATGGCTGTCATTTCAGCTGCAAATATAGACAGATGATCTGATGTTCTCTTTTTAATAGAGATTTTGTAATCAGGGATATAAACTGCAATACCTGTTTTACCCTCTGAATCTTTAGATGCATCTGTATAAACCTGTGTTGTATTATAGTACCTACTTCCTAAATATTGCTCTACGTTCTGATCCACTCCTCCAGATTTAGCTATCTCTTTGGTTTCCATGATCACCGTAGGGGAGCAAAACAACCAAGGTGGAGTTGTTACCAGGGGCACAGTCTTACTACAAATGATGTCATCTATTCCCAATTGATTTGCTAATTTGTTACCATCCCATCCAAAGCTACAAATCTGGGATCTGCCATACTCCCAACACTCATTGAGAACTTTTTTAGTAGAGTGTGATGCCTCATGTCCATTTTAAATTAATCCAGTAAGCCATACTCAACTTAAGATGTCTGAGGCTTAAGGGCATTTCTCCTGATTCTACTTGCAACGCTGGTATGGAAGAAGTTCTAAATGCACCACAACATGTCCTGAGACTTTCAGCCTGCATTCTATTGTTCATTAAGCAATGTCTTAGATTCTGAAAGATACACAATACAGACATAATCTGAAACTGATCTTATCAGTGCAATATAAATTCTTTTAAGGGACATCCCTGAGGCTCCCCAGTTGTACCCTGAAAAACATTTCAAAACATTAATGCCCTTTTTGCATTTCTCAATTATTTTCTGAATATGTTCCTTCAATGTTAACTTGACATCAAACCAAACTCCCAAGTACCTAACAATATTAACTTGCTCTAAGGACTGGTTATACAACTTAAGCTCTAGTGTGGGACTTACTCTTTTCTTTGAAAAACAGATAAATTGAGTCTTTTCTACAGACAAATGAAAACCCCACTCACATGCCCATTTTTATACCTTGTTGATAGCTAATTGCATTTTAGTTCTAATATCAATATTTAGTCCTTTTATCCACAAAGCTCCATCATCAGCATATAATGCTCTATTGATTCTAATGTCATCTATTTTATTAAAAACATCATTAATCATAATGTTGAACAGTACTGGACTGCATACACTACCTTGAGATGTTCCATTTTCTATTGAATAGATGTTAGAGAAGTGAACCCCAACTCTTACTTCTATTGTTCTGTCCTTTAGGAAGTCTCTAATCCAGTTAAACATCTTGCCACCAATACCCATCCTATTCAGCTTAATTAACAACCCCTCCTTCCATAGCATATCATACGCTTTCTCTATATCAAAGAATGTTGCTAAAACTGATTCTTTATTGACTTGTGCTTTCCTTATTTCATTTTCTAAACATACAATAGGGTCCATTGTAGTACGTCCACTACGGAAGCCGCTCTGGTGTGGGGAGACAAGACCTCTTTTTTTCAGTTTCATACACTAGCCTTCTAGTGATCATTCTTTCCATAATCTTACATAAATTAGATGTTAATGCTATTGGCCTATAACTTTTAACTTCAGTTTTATCCTTCCCTGGTTTTCCAATCGGAACCACTACAGAATGTTTCCAACAAAAAGGCAATCTACCTTGCTCCCAAATCTTATTTAAAAGACTTAAAATTACATATTTAGCCACGTCATTGACTTCACTAATCATTTTATAACATATACCATCTTTCCCTGGTGAAGTGTTCCTAACCCCATTTAACGCTCTCCTAAGCTCAAATAATGTAAAATCCTTATCAAGTACACTCTCACTTATTACCTGCTTTTCCAGTAATCCTTTATTCTCATCTATTACTTTAACTCTCCAAGACAATTCATCATCAGTTAAGTTCTGTGAACTATGAACCTTAACTTTTTGCAAGCATCTCTGCTTTCTCTTGATTAGTTACTGCCTCCACATTGTTTTTAATCACAGGTAAGGAAAACTCCCTTCTAATGCCTCCCATCTTTTTAATCATGCTCCAAACATCATCCACTTTGACTTCCGCCCTATTTTAGAACAGAAATCTCATTCTCATCTCATTATCTCTAGCCGCTTTATCCTTCTACAGGGTTGCAGGCAAGCTGGAGCCTATCCCAGCTGACTACGGGCGAAAGGCGGGGTACACTACACGGTGGTGTAGTGGTTAGCGCTGTCGCCTCACAGCAAGAAGGTCCGGGTTCGAGCCCCGTGGCCGGCGAGGGCCTTGCTGTGTGGAGTTTGCATGTTCTCCCCATGTCCGCGTGGGTTTCCTCCGGGTGCTCCGGTTTCCCCCACAGTCCAAAGACATGCAGGTTAGGTTAACTGGTGACTCTAAATTGACCGTAGGTGTGAATGAGAGTGTGAATGGTTGTCCATGTCTGTGTCAGCCTTGTGATGACCTGGCGACTTGTCCAGAGTGTACCCCGCCTTTCACCTGTAGTCAGCTGGGATAGGCTCCAGCTTGCCTGCGACCCTGTAGAACAGGATAAAGTGGCTAGAGATAATGAGATGAGATGAGATATACCATCTAGCATCTCTCTCAAGATTCTTTTTCCAGGGTTATAAAAGTTGATCATTTTAATCTTAGTTTTACCGACCCAAATCTCAACCAGAACTGCTTCAACCTCTTTATCTATATTTAAAGCTCTGTAATTAATCCCCTGCTGAATAAATGTGGCCACTCCACCTCCTGCAGCATCCCTTACGCACTGCTAGGTATCCATATATTATTAAATCAAGTGATGGTTTTAACCAGGTTTCCTGTATACAGATAATGTTTGGTTTAACGACTTGTTCCTCAATAAAGTGTTTTAGTTCCTGACCATTAGCAATTAAGCTCCTGGCATTCCACTGTAGAATAGATAAAGTCATTATTAACTGCCACGTGGTGCTTGACTATCAGATACCCCTAATACCATATTGTGAATGGAATCAACTGACAATTCATGAATCTCTAGATACTTTTCCACTGCTTTTTAGATTTGTTTTAATTCTATCAGTTCTACTTGGGCTGAGCAATTAACCACTTCCACCATAAAAGCAATGAAATTTTTCTTATCCACAATTAAAGTCTCTTCAGTTACTTTACAGCATTTCAGAGTCGTTTGAGTTTGACTCGGGGGTAAAACTACAGGAGTCTCATCTCATCTCATCTCATTATCTCTAGCCGCTTTATCCTTCTACAGGGTCGCAGGCAAGCTGGAGCCTATCCCAGCTGACTACGGGCGAAAGGTGGGGTACACCCTGGACAAGTCGCCAGGTCATCACAGGGCTGACACATAGACACAGACAACCATTCACACTCACATTCACACCTACGGTCAATTTAGAGTCACCAGTTAACCTAACCTGCATGTCTTTGGACTGTGGGGGAAACCGGAGCACCCGGAGGAAACCCACGCGGACACGGGGAGAACATGCAAACTCCACACAGAAAGGCCCTCGCCGGCCCCGGGGCTCGAACCCAGGACCTTCTTGCTGTGAGGCGACAGCGCTAACCACTACACCACCGTGCCGCCCCACTACAGGAGTCATACTTCCTTTAACCCTTGATTTTGCTTGGTTTTCTTTGTCAACCTTTTTAATAGCTTCGGCATAAGTAACACTCTCTTTCACCTTAACACTTTGCACTTGAATTGCTTTTTTATACATCTCGCACCCTTTATAGGCCGCACTGTGTTCACCTCCACAGTTACAGCACTTGATTTTTGTTCCTTCCTCACATTTACCATATTCATGTTCACCTCCACATCTAGCACACCTAGGTTTTGACTTGCACACAGAAGAAATGTGTCCATATCACTGACATTTAAAGCATCTAATTGGTGGGGGGATGTAAGGCCTCGTCATATAACTTAAATATTCAATCATGATCCGCTCAGGCATCTTAACCTCATCCAACACTAACAAGACAGACAAACTTGGTCCTTTAGTTCCATTCCTAATTACTGGCAAACGCTTGACTTTGTTGATTTTAACTCCTTTAACATTGCTTTTAATATCGTCCCCTAACAAGTCAGTCAATACACCTGATATCACCGCCATTACTTTACCTCTTTCTTCCCTGTTTTGGGCTTTCACGTGTTTCCCCAGTAAAGTTTTAAGCTTCATTAATCCCATTCTCTGATCCCTATCTTGACAAACAACTAACAGGTTACCATCTTTTAACGTTGTGATGGCACGAACTTCACCTACTTGCCTATAAATGGCTTCACTGACTTTCAGTGGGTTTAGTATACAAGGGGTTTGAAATCGGATCACAACTTTAACATCAGTCCTCGATCTTTTCGCTTCATCTTGTTTAGCTTTCACCTTTCTTTTCTTCGATGCTCTTTGAACCAAATTCCATTTACCTGACTTATCTTCACCTTCACTTTTATAGTACTCTCACTGTCATTCTCTTCTGAAAACTCCTCCAAATCATTAGTTTCACACTCATCTAGAACTCCTTTCAATCCATGATCGCACCCCAGTCCACCAGACGCCAGTTGCAATGAATCTGGCGGCTCTTTCACATTCCCGGAAGCACTCATCGCGTTTTTCTCAGATCAGTCTGTCTGTGAATCCCATTGAAAGTCACAGCTGCCTTTTGAACAGTTTCACTACAGAGAATATTGCTGAACTATCTTGATGTTTCTGTCACACAAATAACATTGAAATAATCAGTTGACATTTTCACAGAAAACTAAACTTATAATATCATAAGTGGTGCAAACATATGAAGATAGAAGTCACTTCATTTTGGGTGTCTTTTAATTTTAGTTAGTTCTAGAGGCGATATTTCTAGTTTTCACTGAAATGTTTTTATTGACTTTTGGTTTTTTTCTTTTTGGCTATAATTGTGTAGAACATGATTAAATGTATTTTATTTGGTCCACAGCCAAAAAAGAGAAAAATCTCTGACTAAGGCACTCCAGATTAAAATGTCTTTAATATTCTAGACAAGTCCTACATGGACAAATTAAAAACAAAGCCCACACGTAGCGGCATGGGTGCCTTCTTCAGGGCAATATCACAAAGGAACAAGGTAGCTTTGTTCAAGATGTAGAAAAGGACAGGTGAAGACAATTGGATAATTAGTCCTGAAGCTCTACACATTGCCTGAAGGTGCCACATGACCTGAGGACACAGAGAGAGTATAAGACAAATGGGTTTATTAATTGCAATTCAGAATGTATTGCCCGAGATGCCCATGTGGATGTTTTTATGTGGGTAGGACAAAAAGAGAATTAAAAGAGTGTTTTTATGAACATAAATATGCAATAAGAATTCAGAATGAGGATTATCCTATGGCCAAGCATTATAAAGATGCACATCACAGTGACCCTTTAAGCCTGAAAATCCAAGGCATTGAAATTGTAAAAACATCAATCCGTGGAGGTGACAAACTGAAGTTACTATTACAACGGGAAACTTTTTGGATTTGGAAGTTAAAAGCAATGGAGTTTCCAGGCTTGAATGAGGAAATAGACTACACACCTTTTTTGTGATGGTTTTTGGCTTTGCATGGTTCTGTCTGAAAGAAAAGACTTTTATATTTTTTTCTCTCTCTCTGTACCCTTTGTGCATGTATGTGGGTTGTGTATACTTGCAGTGACTGGAATATATGTGTATTTTTGATGTTTTTGCAATATTTTGAATGATGGCTGTCTTGGATTGGGAGCCGTGTGAGAGGCGGGCCCAAGCCATTGATTGACAGTTTTTGATGGAAAACTTTTTAGTGCTGGGAGCTGTGTGAGGGGCGGACTCAGCAATGTGTAGAGCTTCAGGACTAATTATCCAATTGTCTTCACCTGTCCTTTTCTACATCTTGAACAAAGCTACCTTGTTCCTTTGTGATATTGCCTTGAAGAAGGTATCCATGCTGCTATGCGTGGGCTTTGTTTTTAATTTGTCCGTGTAGGACTTGTCTAAAATATTAAAGACATTTTAATCTGGAGTGCCTTAGTCAGAGATTTTTCTCTTTTTTGGCTGTGGATCTAGAATACCTTGGATTAAAGAGCACCCAAACCTAAAAAAAGACTCTAAACCACTGGAAAAAGAGCAAGCCATAATTCTAAAAAAACAAAGTATTTTATTTGGTCTCAGAATGAGCTAAAGGAGGAGCAGATGAAATCCCAGCAGAGGATCCAGGAGAAGCAGAAAGAGGTGCAGGAGCTGAAACAGGCTGTGGACACTATTAAGGTGAGGAGTGAAGAGTAGCTGTGTTTCAATTAACCTGCTTAAAGGAGATACGCAGAACCATGGCCTCATTTTTTGTTCATAAATGCCTTGAGACCCCAAAAATGGCACAGGAATAGTTTTAAGCATTAACAATAAATCTAATATCGTAATATTTATGATTTAAAATGATTCATATAGGTAGCAGCCTGAGTGAATGACCTTGACGTCTGTAATGTCACAGCAGGGAGGCTATCGGTCTCATAGCCATTTCTGCTATACTAAACCACAGAGCTAACTGCAACTTCCAGCTTCCGTTTTGAGCTAATTTATCGCCATGCCATGTAGATGTGTTGCTGGCCGGTGCTGCAACATGACAGAAGGTGGATTTATGTTGCATTCATGGCCCAAGAATGTTCAAACTGCAAAGATTTGGACGCATTTTGCGAGAAATTCACAGGCACATTGGGCGCCTACGAAGTGGTCTCTCCTCTGCTCTGTACATTTTACTGAAGACTCGTACGAAACCTCTGATCTGTTGAGGAGCGTTGGCTATAAGCCAGTTTTGAAAGAGGGTGCAGTACCAACAACTAAATAAAACTATGAGAAAAGGAAAAATAAATAAATAATTTTTTTAAAAAAAGGAAAGCATGTTCAGTGGCACCAGCTCTCCCACAGTTTGAGCCGAGGATTGTTGGTAAAACCCAGGATGGAGCGGGACGTGACATATTTTCACTCAGGCAGTGACCTCCCTGCGGTTGTTTCTAAAACCGGTGATGTCCTGTCCCGGGTTTTAGTAATTGCCTGAGCCGAGAAGTAATGCTGGAGTACTCAGTATGGAGAAAATGGAGAATGAATGGAGCAGCTGTCTGATTTCTAAACTGGATATTGTTGCCATCTTGCCCTTACGTTGAAGAAGCGAATGAACGGAGAACTGAATGAACAACTGAACGTCAGATTGTTTCAAAACAATCGGCCACAAGATCAGCCTTCAAGAAGCGAGAACGCAGACGGGTAAGCTCCGACTCTCATTTGGATACAAAACAACAAAAACAACACGTTTACCTGCATTTAGATTAATACATGTAACTTGTATTGTGTATTTAATTTACCGGTTTAAGACTTATTTAATTTGCTTCAGAATGTGATTGTCTCAGTTCATCTGATTATTTAATGAGCCTTTTACGTTTTATCAGTGAAAATAGATGCATGTGGGCGGCACGGTGGAGTAGTGGTTAGCGCTGTCGCCTCACAGCAAGAAGGTCCTGGGTTCGAGCCCCATGGCCTGCGAGGGCCTTTCTGTGCGGAGTTTGCATGTTCTCCCTGTGTCCGCGTGGGTTTCCTCTGGGTGCTCCGGTTTCCCCCACAGTCCAAAGACATGCAGGTTAGGTTAACTGGTGACTCTAAATTGACCGTAGGTGTGAATGTGAGTGTGAATGGTTGTCTATGTGTCAGCCCTGTGATGACCTGGCGACTTGTCCAGGGTGTACCCCGCCTTTCACCCATAGTCAGCTGGGATAGGATCCAGCTTGCCCGCGACCCTGTAGAACAGGATAAAGCGGCTAGAGATAATGAGATGAGAATGAATAGATGCATGTACATGTATGTTGCATAAGTTATAACACCTATCCTGTTTTAATGAGAGTCAACCCACAATCAATGAAGTCAAATCAGTCTTAGTTGAGCAAGTTGGTAATGGTATTTCTTACTTTCACCATAAATTATTTATGTGACTTTCGTCTATAGCTGTCAAAGGCCTCGGCCTTAAAACCGGTTCCCGCAGTGACGTCACGCGCTCAGGGCTGGCTGGCTCAGCGGGGCAGCTCCAATGCCAAATTTGTGGTTGAGTTTAACTCTCTCAAAATATGTTTTGATTCCTATTTATGCAGCATACAAGAGTCAAGGATGGAGATACTATCCACTCAGAAATGTATTTAAAAATAAAGGTTCTGCGTATCTCCTTAAAATAGTGAACTAAAAAAAACAAGGAATGAAAACCCGGGGTTTAACAAAAACAACTCAAATATCTCTTGAGAGAGTTTATTTTTACAGAATATCCGATTAGACCTCCATTTTGTGTGTGTGTGTACTAACAGAAGCGTTCACAGGCAGCAGTAGATGACAGTGAGAGGATCTTTACTGAGATGATCAGTTCCATGGAGAAAAAGCGCTCGGAGATGACGGAGCTGATCAGAGCTCAGGAGAAAGCTGAACTGAGTCGAGCTGAACGACTTCTGAAGCAAATGGAGCAGGAGATTGCTGATCTTCAGAGGAGAGTCACTGAGCTGGAGCAGCTTTCACACACACACGATCACATCCACTTCCTCCAGGTAACACTCACTGTCTGATCTACAGAGGGCGCTGTTCCTCACAAAGTTTCCTCCTAAAAGCTCATTACAGCAACAATAAATGTTCCTGTCTGAGATCCCAAGTGTGTCTTTGGTCTGATTCAGTCTGAGATTCATTTGTTCCTCTCCTACACTTTTCTCCTTCTCTATTCTGTGTTTCCTCTCTGTAGAGTTTCCCGTCTCTCTGTGTTTCTCCTGGATGTGACGACTCACCCAGCTTCACTGTCAATCAACATCTCTCATTTGATGGAGTGAGGAAATCTCTCTCAGATCTGAAAAAACGAGTCGAGGAAATCTGTGAGGAGGAATTCAGCGTAATCCATCCACAAGGTAAACAAACATTTGTTCTGTATCACAGTAAAGAGAGCCATAAAATTAATGTAACAGAAATAAAACGTAAGCAGGAACAAAACTGCATCAAATCACAAAGCATTAGTATTAAGGCCAATTTATGCTGACAACCCAGTCCTCGCAGATGGCGTCTGCGAAGCCCCCCCCCCCTTCGCAGACGCTCTGCGCGCACCTCCCAAAAATTGTGACCGCCGCAGACAGCCTCGCAGACGAGGGCTCTGATTGGTCCACTCTACATCCACTGTACACGCACTTCCCTACTTTCCCGGTTTGGTTTGTTTTGTTTTCACGACCGCCATTTTTAAAAACACGAGCGAAGATGGAGCAGCACGAAGAGCAGTTGATCGAGGAAGTGAGGAAGTACGTACATCTATACGACTCCAGTTCTAGTCATTATCAGTAACCGGAGGATAAACACTCCACTAACCACACCCACCAACTACTCCTAGCGATTTCGCGACTTCGCGCCCCCTTGCGTTGTGGTGGTGAATAACATCGCGCACGCTGATTACTCCCCGCTCAACGATAAATTACAACTGTCTGCGAAAAGCTATCTGCGAAAGCCTTGTCGCAAGAGCATGCAGAGGCCCTTAGCCTCAGAAATTCATCTCCTCTCATTATCTGTAGCCGCTTTATCCTGTTCTACAGGGTCGCAGGCAAGCTGGAGCCTATCCCAGCTGACTACGGGCGAAAGGTGGGGTACACCCTGGACAAGTCGCCAGGTCATCACAGGGCTGACACATAGACACAGACAACCATTTACACTCACATTCACACCTACGGTCAATTTAGAGTCACCAGTTAACCTAACCTGCATGTCTTTGGACTGTGGGGGAAACCGGAGCACCCAGAGGAAACCCACGCGGACACGGGGAGAACATGCAAACTCCACACAGAAAGGCCCTCGCCAGCCACGGGGCTCGAACCCGGACCTTCTTGCTGTGAGGCGACAGCGCTAACCACTACACCACCGTGCTGCCCGCCTCAGAAATTACATGTGCAAATTGCAAATAAATTTCCCAGATAAACAGGACCTTAATCACAAAACCACAAACTAATCTTATTGAACTTTACACATAACAAATATGATGAACATTAGATCAGAACCAAGGCCTTAATTCCTCCATAAAATCCATCAGAAAGTAAAAACACACACATTGTCAGAGCTTCAGCTGGGAAAAGTTTTTTGCTTCTCATGATTCTTACATTCAAATGCTGCACAGTGTGATGACATTTTGGCCGATCTCTAAATCGTGTCTGACTGAGAGCAGTGAGGAATCTAATTTTTCATTTTCATGCTTTAAACTGTTTTCGTGTCATTTTTCAGTCTCCATTTTGTCTCTGTGTCTCTACAGCTGCAGCAGTTCACATGATTTTACCCTCAAAACTAAAGAGCAGAGAAGATTTCCTGCAGTGTAGGTGTAAAACACACACACACACTTCAACTCAGAGGAGGACCACCCACATGATGGTCTTTCTTTTGACCTACAACACACAGAATGTGTATCAATAATAGTTTATTTATATCACACACAGAAATCTAATACATACGAAGGATAAAATTCTGCCTAGAAATAACTAGTAATCTAGTCTTACCAGGCAGAAAAAAATAATGGATTACTGTTATAAAGAAGAAAGCTAGTCGCACAGAGGCACAATGATAAAATACAATATTTCAACAAATAAAAAAAACAATAAAAAAGAGGGAAAGAATGAAATGACAGTGTGAGGAAAAGAGAAAGGAATGCTGATCTGAAGCGATAATAGTACTTTTGATAGAACGCTTGAAATTGCTGAAGCTAAGACTCTGGAAAGATTCATCAATACTGTTCCAGAGAGCAGCAGCTTTGAAGCGAATATTAAACTTGCCATCGTTAGTTCTGGCTGAAGGAACACAAAATGAAGATCTCGAAGCCAGTCAAGTTTTATACTTGTGCCTTGATGCTAAAAGTGTCAGTTATCAAAGGCAGGCAGCAAATAAACTAGAATGAAATTTAAACATAAAAATACTGTTTAAGTAATCTATAAAATCAGAGAATTTCATCATCTCCAGCTTTTTAAAAATGGGTGCGTGTTCATTAAAAGAAGCTAAATTAATAATTCTGACAGCTTTCTTCTGGAGTCCAGTTATCAGTCGAAGGGTAGTCTCATGCCCCTCCTTGAACTGCCACCTTATTGTGGTGGAGGGGTTTGTGTGCTTGAATGATCCTAGGAGCTATGTTGTCGGGGGCATTATGCCCCTGTCAGGGTTTCCCAAGGCAGACAGGTCCTAGGTGACAGGCCAGACTAAGAGCAGTTCACCAAAACCCCTATGGAGAAAAATCCGAGGACCGTGACGTCGCCCGGGATGACGCAGCCGGGGCCCCACCCTGGAGCCAGGCCCGGGGTTGGGGCTCGTATGCGAGCGCTTGGTGGCCGGGCCTTTGCCCATGGGGCCCGGCTGGGCTCAGCCCGAAGAGGTGACGTGGGCCCGACCTCCTGTGGGTTCACCACCCACAGAGGTAGCAGTAGGGGACTGGTGCAATGTGGATTGGGTGGCAGTCGAAGGCAGGGGCCTCGACGACCTGATCCCCGGACACAGTGGCTGGCTGTTGGGACATGGAATGTCACTTCGCTGGGGGGGAAAGAGCCTGAGCTTGTGCGGGAGGTTGAGAGGTACCGGCTAGAGATAGTCGGGCTCACCTCCACGCACAGCTTGGGCTCTGGAACCCAGCTCCTCGAGAGGGGCTGGACTCTCCACTTCTCTGGAGTCACCCGTGGTGAGCGGCGGTGGGCTGGTGTGGGCTTGCTTATAGCTCCCCAGCTCAGCCGCCATGTGTTGGAGTTTACCCCAGTGAATGAGAGGGTCGCCTCTCTGCACCTTCGGATTGGGGAGAGGGCTCTTGCTGCTGTTTGTGCCTACGGCCCAAATAGCAGTATAGAGTATCCAGCCTTCTTGGAGTCCCTGGGAGAGGTACTGAGGAGTGCTCAGACTGGGGACTCCATTGTGTTACTGGGGGACTTCACTGCTCGCATGGGCGATGACAGTGACACCTGGAGGGGCGTGGTTGGGAGGAACGGCCTCCCCGATCTGAACCCGAGTGGTGTTTTGTTATTGGACTTCTGTGCTAGTCACGGTTTGTCCATAACGAACACCATGTTCGAGCATAGGGGTGTCCATAAGTGCACGTGGCACCAGGACACCTTAGGTTGGAGGTCGATGATAGACTTTGTAGTCATTTCATCTGATCTCCGGCCCTATGTCTTGGACACTCGGGTGAAGAGAGGGGCTGAGCTGTCAACTGATCACCACCTGGTGGTGAGTTGGATCCGCTGGCGGAGGAGGAAGCTGGACAGACCTGGCAGGCCCAAACGTATGGTGAGGGTCTGCTGGGAACGTCGGGCCGAGCACTCTGTTGGGGAGGTCTTTAACTCCCACCTCCGGGAGAGCTTTTCCCAGTTTCCGAGGGAGGCGGGGGACATTGAGTCTGAGTGGACCATGTTCTCTACCTCCATTGTGGACGCAGCTGTTCGGAGCTGTGGCCGCAAGGTCTCCGGTGCCTGTCGTGGCGGCAATCCCCGAACCCGGTGGTGGACACCAGAAGTAAGGGATGCTGTCAAGCTGAAGAAGGAGTCCTATCAGGCCATGTTAACCTCCAGGACTCCCGAGGCAGCTGACGGGTATCGGCAGGCCAGGCGTGCTGCAGCTCGGGCAGTTGCGGAGGCAAAAACTCGGAACTGGGAGGAGTTCGGGGAGGCCATGGAGAAGGACTATCGGTCAGCCTCGAAGAAATTCTGGCAAACCGTCCGGCGCCTCAGGAGGGGGAAGCAGTACTCTGCCAACACTGTTTACAGTGCGGGTGGGGAGCTGTTGACCTCGACTGGGGACATTGTCGGGCGGTGGAAGGAATACCTTGAGGATCTCCTCAATCCCACCGTCATGTCTTCCACTGAGGAGACTGAGGCTGATGACTCAGAGGTGGACTCGTCCATTACCCAAGCCGAAGTCACTGAGGTGGTTTGCAAGCTCCTCGGTGGCAAGGCACCGGGGGTGGATGAGATCCGCCCTGAGTATCTCAAGTCTCTGGATGTTGTGGGGCTGTCTTGGTTGACACGCCTCTGCAACATCGTGTGGCGGTCAGGGACAGTGCCTCTGGAGTGGCAGACTGGGGTGGTGGTCCCTCTTTTTAAGAAAGGGGACCGGAGAGTGTGCCCCAATTGTAGGGGAAACACACTTCTCAGCCTCCCAGGGAAGGTTTACTCCAGGGTACTGGAGAGGAGAATTCAACCAATAGTCGAACCTCGGATCCAGGAGGAACAATGCGGTTTTCGTCCTGGTCACGGAACACTGGACCAGCTCTATACTCTTCATAGGATGCTCGAGGGTTCATGGGAGTTTGCCCAACCAGTCCACATGTGCTTTGTGGATCTGGAGAAGGCATTCGACCGTGTCCCCCATGGTATTCTGTGGGGGGTGCTTCGGGAGTATGGGGTCCAGGGCTCTTTGCTAAGGGCTGTCCGGTCCCTGTACGAACGGAGCAGGAGTCTGGTTCGCGTTGCCGGCAGTAAGTCAGACCTGTTCCCAGTGCATGTTGGACTCCGGCAGGGCTGCCCTTTGTCACCGGTTCTGTTCATAATTTTTATGGACAGAATTTCTAGGCGCAGCCAGGGGCCAGAAGGAATCCTGTTTGGGAACCACAGGATTTCATCGCTGCTTTTTGCGGATGATGTCCTGTTGGCTTCTTCAAACCAGGACCTTCAGCATGCACTGGGGCGGTTTGCAGTCGAGTGTGAAGCGGCTGGGATGAGAATCAGCACCTCCAAGTCCGAGGCCATGGTTCTCGACCGGAAAAGGGTGGCTTGCCCTCTCCAGGTTGGTGGAGAAGTCCTGCCTCAAGTGGAGGAGTTTAAGTATCTCGGGATCTTGTTCACGAGTGAGGGAAGGATGGAGCGTGAGATCGACAGGCGGATCGGTGCAGCCTCCGCAGTGATGCGGTCGCTTTACCGGTCCATTGTGGTGAAGAAGGAGCTGAGCCAAAAGGCGAAGCTCTCAATTTACCGGTCGATCTACATTCCAACTCTCACCTATGGTCATGAGCTTTGGGTAATGACCGAAAGGACAAGATCGCGGATACAAGCGGCCGAAATGAGTTTCCTTCGCAGGGTGGCTGGGCGCTCCCTTAGAGATAGGGTGAGAAGCACAGTCACTTGGGAGGAGCTCAGAGTAGAGCCGCTGCTGCTCCACATCGAGAGGAATCAGCGAGGAATCAGCTGAGCTGGCTCGGGCATCTTTTTCGGATGCCTCCTGGACGCCTCCCTGGGGAGGTGTTCCAGGCATGTCCCCCGGGAGGAGGCCCCGGGGAAGACCCAGACACGCTGGAGGGACAATGTCTCTCGGCTGGCCTGGGAACGCCTCGTTGTTCTTCCCGAGGAGCTGGCTGAGGTGTCTGGGGAAAAGGAAGTTTGGGCTTCCCTGCTTAGACTGCTGCCTCCGCGACCCAGTCCCGGATAAAGCGGAAGAAGACGACGGGTAGTCTCATAAGTATTACCCCAAACTGTAACACCATATATTAAAGAATAAATAAGAGAGTAGTACAGCTGAGTTAGAATACTTTGAGAAACATAGTGATGAAGCTCAGCAATAATTCCAAAGCCTCTGGAGATTTTCTTGCTCTACTGGTGGATGTGTTTCCTCCTGATGAGGTGAGAGTCAAAAACTACTCCTAGATACCTGATGTGGTTCTTCTGTTTAATCGGCTTATAATTAATTTTCAGGAAATGGTTCTGCTCAATTTCTTTTGGGGTGGATTAAAAAAGAACAAAATTTGTTTTGTCAACATTCAGAGAGAATTTATTTGCACAAAGCCACGCGATGATATCAGAATTACTTTATTCATCTCCGGAGGGAAATTCAAATTTGCAACCAAGCTCCCGAATGTTGACTAATTCAGAATTTACCCTGGCTTCTAGAGAATCTAAAGATGAATCTGCCAGGAATAAATTTGAGTCACCTGCAAAAACATGAAAATCAAATATATTGGAGCAGTTCATAAAATCACTTATGTATAAGAGAAATGGAAGGGGGCCATGAAGCGAACCCTGTGGTACTCCACCTGAAATTGGTAAAGAGCTGGATGAAATATTACCGATTGAAACAAACTGATGTCTATTTGATAGATATGAGGCAAACCAATCATGGACAATCCCAAGGATGCCATAAGAATATAACTTTGCTTACAAAATATCATGATCTATGGCATCAACGGCTTTACTCAGACAAAGAATGATACCACAGGAAAATTTGCCATCTTCAATTGCTCTTTGGATTTCATCAGTGATTTAGTAAAAGTGCATGTTCTGTAGATCTGTTGTCACGGAAACCAAACTGACCAGAATATATTAAATCAAACTTCTCTCGATATGTATTCAGCCTATTTTACATGAGTTTTTCTAATATTTTTGATAAAAATTGACAAAAGAGAAATTGGTCTATGATTAGAAGTTAACAGTTGAGCTCCTGCTTTAAACACGGGTCTGAGACGAGCAAGTTTAAAAGAATCAGGAACAGTACCAGAAGTAAAGAAGTGATGTAGGATCTCCACAGGCTTTGAGATTGAGTTTAATATCTTGAACAGGGCTACAGAAATACTAAAGGGGCCACAAGCCTCTCTAGACTTGAGCCGGAGCAAAATGTCTTGAATTTCTTGTCCATGTAGGACTAAGAAGAAAGCTGTCACTTGTCAGAGAAGCAAGAAAATCTGAAAATATTTTGTTGACCTTTGGTATTGCTTGGCTGATACTTTTACCAATGTCTGCAAAATAAACATTGAACTCATTTGCTAGATCCTTTTACCTATAGGAGTCAAATGGTTTAGCTTATTTCTCTACACTTTGTACTGAGCATACAGGCACTGATTTCTCGTCTTGATTTTTTTTCTATACAATTTGATTTTATAATTCATTGTTCTAAGACTGAAGGGAAATCCAAGGTTCAGATTTGAGTTTGATTTCCTTCCTTGACATGGTTTTTCAGAGGAACATGAGCGGTAATAATTTCATCAGAGTTTTCAGGAAAGCTGGAGAAATGTCATGAAATATCAGTCTCACCATCAGACTGGCTAGAGCAGTCAATTTGTTGAAAACCATTAATAAATGCATCTTCATTGAACCATATGAAATCCATCCATTATCCATAACTGCTTATCCTGTGCAGGGTCGCAGGCAAGCTGGAGCCTATCCCAGCTGACTATCGGTGAGGGGCAGGGTACACCCTGGACAAATCACCAGGTCATTGCAGGGCTGACACATAGAGACAAACAACCATTCACACTCACATTCTCACCTACAGTCAATTTAGAACCAACAATTAGCCTAACCTGCAGGTCTTTGGATGGTGAAGGAAACCCACACAGACACAGGGAGAACATGCAAACTCCACACAGAAAGGCCCCCATTGGCCACTGGGCTTGAACCCAGAACCTTCTTGCTGTGAGGTGATGGTGCTAACCACTACACCACTGTGCCATCTGCCATACACTCTAAAAAATAATGGGGCCAGTACCGGTTCTTCAGGGTGATGCCATAGAAGAACCTTTTTCAGGGCTTCAAAGAACCGTTCATGCAACAGTTCTTTAAAGAACCATTTAAACCATTTGTTTGAGCAGTGAAGACAGATTTGTGTAAACATAGCCTATGTGCATTGACCAGTAAATGGTAAGAGAATGCCAGGCTCTGAAGAACCATTTCCAATGTGAAGAACCTTTCGCATAATGCAATGGTTCATCACAGAGTTTTGACTCTCCGTGGAACCATCCAGAGATTTGAAGAACCACTGAAGCACCTTTATTTTTTAGAGTGTAGGAACTCTCTTCTCTAAACTTGCTTATTCAATGGGGAGGGTGAATTGAGTCAATAGACAAAAAGTTGGGAAAATGGTTAGTTAGGTCATTATGAAATATTCCCATTATATGTAGCATATTTAAGTCATCTGACCATCCATTATCCTTAACCGCTTATCCTGGGCAGGGTCAGCTGGGATAGGCTCCAGCTTGCCTGTGACCCTGCACAGGATATTTAAGTGAATTAAAATGTATATTGTCAATAAACATGGTTGAAAAGAATAGGAAGATAAAGTATTGATAAATTCACCTGTAGGTATCCGAGTGTCTGAATTCATCAGATTTAAGTTTAGGTTGCTCACAAAAATACAAAGCTTTGACTCCTCATGGATTTTATCAATTATTATTGAAAGCTTATCCAGAAATGGCTGAAAAGAACTGTTTCGGTGTCTGTATCTCACACCACAAACTATGTTCTTACTGCCTTCATTATGGAGCTCAACAGAAACTGATTCGTCTTGATCAGAAGTATTAAGGTCATCTCTTAGTTTCTAACTTCAGGAATTTATGAAGAGTCCAATTTGGAGTGTTGGGAAATGTAATTAAAGCCAGGTAGGTAAAAATTGACAAAACTATCTTTGAGTTGAATGCCAGGTTTCGGAAAGGCAACGGATCTTCAATAGATGATCTAAAATACTATGTCTTGAAATTCATCAAATTTAGCTGAGAGGCTCCTGATAATATAGTGAAGGAAAGAGAACAACTTGTCAGATAAACAAGAAGATAGTCATCTATATCCCCCGCCCTACATACCAACTATATACCAAGTTTCAAGATTTTGTCACATTTTTCAAGTTTTGCTACAAGAAACCAACCGTACCTCTTTACACTGACCTCAGCAGCCCATGACATAAACCCACCGGACCTTTGGTCCAGGTGAGCTAAAAATTTAAATTTCACATTTCTTAGTATCAAAAGGCACATATACATTACTTCATCAACACATATACCAACTTTCAAGACCAAACCACTCATAGTTTTCAAGTTCTGCTCTGAAAACCAAACCTACCCTAGAGACTAAGTCTGAAATTGTTTCCATGGAAACATGAAAAATTAAAATTTCTTAGTATGTAAAGTTAGTAAAGGCACATCTTAGTTAGTAAAGGCACATCTACATCACCTTGTTAACATGTATACCAAGTTTCAAATCCGTATCATGAATAGTTTTGGATATATGCTCCGGAAACGAACATTGCTCAAAGTCAAAATCTATTACTATATAAAAATTTGAAAAATACTTTTTTCCAAAAATCAAAAATAGCAAAAGGCACCAGTTCCCATGTTGCTTGATATGTACGGTATACAAAGGTTCATGAAGATATCTCCAGTAGTTTTAAAGATATGGCTCAGAAACGAAAACGTGACCGGATGGATGGATGGACAGAACCTGTTTCTATATCCTCCTCCAACCTTCGTTTGGGTGTGGGATAATTACGAAGTTCTTGAGAAGAATGAAATTTGTGTGGGGAATAGTACCTAGAATTGATATGACGAGTATTCACGTCAGGATTGAAATTATTTAGGTTTGGTGATAATTCTAATCATCATAATTAATCTCGTAATAATTCTAAGCAGGAACAACGTCAGCTTGATTCACGCACAATTATACTGACAAAGTTAAGGTCAAAACAGAAAAAGACGCCACGATACAACACTAAAGATTGAAGTATTTTGTGTGTACAGAATGCTGAGGGAAAAGGGAGGAAAAGAAAAAAATGGCTGAATGTGAAAGCTGTTTGGAGTGGTTCCATCAGGAATGTGAAGCGACCCCAGGGCCTGTTTTTCACGATGGGGGGCAGCGACTGCAGAATCTAAAGGGGATGAGGTGCAGTGGGTGAAGACGGACCACCAGAAGCAAGATTTTGTTCATTAACTTGGTTATTAATGCATAAACAACTTTTGATTTTTTTTCTTTCTTTCGCCTCGACTGTCGTGACATGCGTGGATTAAATGTACATTATCCTCGATGCGTTAAGTTTGAGCTTAATCTTATTTTTATGTAATAAAAAAGGGCTTCATATTTAACAACAAATGCACTGGACTTGGAAAACTGATCTACATTCCTCGCCACAGTTTATTAACACATCAGCACCATCTTTTAAACTTGAGCAGGGCCGTAACCAGGATTTTTCAAATACCGAGGTCAAACATTGCGATACATCTTATTTGCCAAAAAAAAAGTCCTAATATGGTGACTTTTCATACATTTTGGAAACGAGTCAAAATCACAAGCCCAACAAGATGAACATGTAGGTGAACATGTTTATTTTAACAATTTCAAAACTGCACGATCACAAAAGTGTGTGTGCGCGCGCGTGAGTGAGAGAGAGAGTTTGAGTGAGTGATGGAGTGAGAGAGAGAGAGAGAGATGGAGTGAGTGAGTGAGAGAGAGAGTGAGTTTGAGTGAGTGATGGAGTGAGAGAGTGTGTGTGTATGTGTGAGTGAGTGAGAATGAGTGAGTGAGAGAGAGTGACAGCGCAGTCTAGCCGAGCCTGAATGGACTTCAATTGCTTTTTAAAAAATATCTGCCCTTTTCAATAGCAAAATACTAGACGGTTATTGGACAAAACCGACTAAACCGCTCCATTCGGAGACTGAGCCTCACTGGAGATGAGAGTTAATAAGAGGGGCGGGACAAGACTTCCCGAGAGGAGGCTCATCTCCAGCTGCTGATTGGAGGAGGAGCTGTGAACGCGGCTGGGCTGCTCATGATTGACAGAAAGCAGTCAGAGGCGGTACATCATGTTGTAAATAAAATGTGAACATAAGTTTGCTACCCGTTTTCATTTCCGTTCGAAAATACAACCAATGATCAAAACAATAGTGTCTTGTGTTCCCGTTAGCCTATAGTCTGGTAAGTTAGCAAAATAGCTCAAGTCTCGTCAGCACCCAATAACTTCATAAACAACAGGTCACGACTGCCCAGCCTTTTCTGATCTGAAACACACCAAATCACATCGAGAGAGAGAATAAAAGAGTTTGTGCCGCCTGGAAAACGAAAATCCTATCTAGCTAAGTGGCTTCGACTGTTGTTGCTTGAAATGCTAATTAAAATTGCACTGTTAATGATCATAAGCATTCCGGACTGGCAAAATTAACTCCCCTTCTTCCCTCTTTCTTTTTCTCTCACTTGTTGACTTTCCAGAGCTGAGTTTGGTTTGTTTTAGTGTAGTAGACTTCTTCATCTTATGTCAATTTTCAGATTCCACGACTAATTGACAAACTGCCTGGCTGCGGAGTCGGACCTTGATGAGACACTTCTCAGCTCTTGTGTATCCCGCGGTGCTGAGCTGACTATCGCGAGGCTGCCTGATATGAAATGTTTCCAATGTCGGATATTTCAGCTTCGTTTAAAAATGATTATGTGGACTTTATTTTTAGACAAACAAATGAGAACAGGGGGATGCAAGCTGAATTTAGAATTTTCCACCGATCAAAGTCAGAACGATTTACATCATATATTAATTTCACATTTCTGAGTGAGGGAAGGATGGAGCGTGAGATCGACAGGCGGATCGGTGCGGCCTCCGCAGTGATGCGGTCGCTTTACCGGTCCGTCGTGGTGAAGAAGGAGCTGAGCCAAAAGGCGAAGCTCTCAATTTACCGGTCGATCTACGTTCCGACTCTCACCTATGGTCATGAGCTTTGGGTAATGACAGAAAGAACAAGATCGCGGATACAAGCGGCCGAAATGAGTTTCCTTCGCAGGGTGGCTGGGCGCTCCCTTAGAGATAGGGTGAGAAGCACAGTCACTCGGGAGGAGCTCGGAGTAGAGCCGCTGCTCCTCCACATCGAGAGGAACCAGCTGAGGTGGCTCGGGCATCTTTTTCGGATGCCTCCTGGACGCCTCCCTGGGGAGGTGTTCCAGGCATGTCCCCCCGGGAGGAGGCCCCGGGGAAAACCCAGGACACGCTGGAGGGACTATGTCTCTCGGCTGGCCTGGGAACGCCTCGGTGTTCTTCCCGAGGAGCTGGCCGAGGTGTCTGGGGAAAGGGAAGTTTGCTTAGACTGCTGCCTCCGTGACCCGGTCCCGGATAAGCGGAAGAAGACGAGACGAGACGAGACATTTCTGAGTGAAAAAAAAAAAAAATACCGTGGGAAAAAAATGCCGAGGACATGACCTCGGTGTCCTCAATGGTAGTTACGGCCCTGCTTGAATGGTCTTCAGAAGTCACAAATCTAAGCTTGAAGGTTGATTTTATAGACATGGTATCTACATTTTAAGCTGGGATTTTATAAAGCTCATGAGCTGACATCGTTACTGCTGAGAATTATGGCGATGACATGATCAATCTCAGAATTCCAGACATGATAAACAAAAGTACAACACTTATTCAGAAGGTCATTAAAGGAACCGCCTCGATCCAAACACAGTGAGGAGAAATCCTGTTCCTCAATAAAAATCTATAAAGGTTCTCTGAAATGTTACTACGGCTACAGAAGGACTCTGAGTCCAACACACACACATGTTATCCTCTTCATGTTTATCTAAACCTTTTCCACACAATTATACTGAGCATAAATTCATACAGAGACTGTGTGTATGTGTGTGTGTGTGTGAGAGAGAGAGAGAGAGAGAGAGAGAGAAAATAAGAGTACTGAATAACAAAGGTATATAAAAAACTAATGTTTATAAGTTATTTTAAAATGGAAAACTGTGTGAATAATAATGTAAAGTGTCAGAACACTGTTGTGATGTAGGAATTAAAACATGCTGTACATTTCTCTGAACAGTAGGTGTCGCTAGTGAACTCTGTTGAATGAGACTCCGAGTCATGAATCTTTTCGTGAATCACAACCACTGAGCTCTATATAAAACCTGGAGGGCTCCGAACCCATTCCCCTCTGTAGGGACGAGTGAAGCCATCTGGACGCCATCTTACCACTCACATCGCGTGGATTTGGTTTGTGTGTTAAACCGTCGTCTCATCTCATCTCATTATCTGTAGCCGCTTTCTACAGGGTCGCAGGCAAGCTGCACAGCAAATTCCCCAGTGTTGAATTAACACTTTCAGAGTTCATTTGTGTCCAATTGGACACATATAAACACAGTAGGGTGTTAAATCAACACTCTGGGTGTTAATTCAACACTGGGGATTTTGCTGTGTGGATCCTATCCCAGCTGACTACGGGCGAAAGGCGGGGTACACCCTGGACAAGTCGCCAGGTCATCACAGGGCTGACACATAGACACAGACAACCATTCACACTCACATTCACACCTACGCTCAATTTAGAGTCACCAGTTAACCTAACCTGCATGTCTTTGGACTGTGGTGGAAACCGGAGCACCAGGAGGAAACCCACGCGGACACGGGGAGAACATGCAAAGTCCGCACAGAAAGGCCCTCACCGGCCACGGGGCTCGAACCCGGACCTTCTTGCTGTGAGGCAACAGCGCTAACCACTACACCACCGTGCCGTCATGAGGGATGAAGATAATAATAATAATAACACAAAAGGCTGTACAATACTTCCTTTCTATTTAGGACAGCTGTTGAAACAGGATTATTTTCTCATGTTATTTGCCATTTTCACTTCATTCTCACAGTCATGTCTTAACAGTATTTATTCATCACATAATTCACTGTCATTTTAGACACAAACGATTCAGTTTTGATGCTTTTTCTTTTTAAGATGACACAGTGTTTAGCAAATGGGGTAACTTTTAACGTGATAAATGTAATAAGAAACACAGCGTCTGACAGTATGGATGCCGGATGCACTGTCTGGCCAAATGCTTCAGTGAGATGACGACTGGACTGAACCCACACTCCACAAGCAGTTAACAAAACTCATCTTGCATAGGCGTGAATTATTTTATTTTCCAATGCAAACATCATTCATAATTCTGATTAAAGTTGCATTTGTTTGCCACATTAAAAGTTGCCCCATTTGCTGAACAGTGCGTGGGCTTAAAAAGAAAAAGCTTCATTCTCACATGTTTTAACAGTATTTATTGGTCACAATTTTGCTAATTGAATCTTTTGTGTCTAAAACATGACCAATAAATACTGTTAAAACAGAGGGGGATGGGTTCGGAGCCCTCCAGATTTTATATAGAGCCGAGGCCTCTTTCGTCATCGGTCACGTGGCTTCGTCCCTTCTACTCCATACGTGCTTCGGAGCCTCACGACAGACAGGTGTCTCACACACACTTCTTATAAATCCTGTGATTAACATCTAACCTATATATTATTTTATAAATATTTTATTGTTTTAGATTTCTGTTATCTGACTCTGGATCCAAACACAGTAAATCCTAACCTCATTCTGTCTGAGAAGAACAGAGCGGTGACACGCAGTGGGACAGAACAGAGATACTCTGATCATCCAGAGAGATTTGACTCCAGGCCTCAGGTGTTGTGTAAGGAGAGTGTGTGTGGACGCTGTTACTGGGAGGTGGAGTGGAGGGGTGCTGTGGACATATCAGTCTCATATAAAGAGATCAGCAGGAAAGGACGGGGTAATGAGTGTGGGTTTGGATTCAACAGTCAGTCCTGGAGTCTGCGGTGTTTTTCTTCCTCTGTCTGTTTCCGACACAACAACATTAAGACTGATCTCCGAGGTCCATCATCCTCCAGAATAGGAGTGTATGTGGATCACAGTGCAGGAACTCTGTCCTTCTACAGTGTCTTTGACACGATGAGGCTCCTCCACAGAGTCCACACCACATTCACTCAGCCTCTATACGCTGGGGTCTGGGTGTGGGGTTCTGTCTCATCTGTGAGGTTTTGTGATCTGATGAAAAAATGAAATGTTGCTAAAAGTTGAAATGTTTAGTAAAATTATAACTGAGGTGTGAGATTGAATTTCTCCCTGAAATACAAAGACACTTTTGTGTGCAGAAACTGTGGCACTAATGAATTATTATTTTCAGAGTGCATCTGTTTTATAGATTAATAAGAAAATAAGTTATATAAATGTCTTAATGCAGAATATAAGATGTTTCTAGAAAAAAATTCAGACTATTTTAAATGTCTGCACTATTATGAGATTTATTACACTGATATGAAAGTTCAGAATGTCTCAAATTCTGTTTTTTTCTTTGGCAAAATCTGTTTCTTCAGAAATAAAACTTCCTCAAACTACTGCATCTTTCTGTCCTGCTGCTGGTGGAAACACACCCTACTGTGTGTAAGAACACTTTTAACAATTTTGTGCCTTGAACCATTTTCTGTTCAAAAAATAATAATTACACTCACTGTATTCAGACCCCTTTAAAATATGGAATAAATACAGGGTTATTTTGCAGGTTTTGAAATCTATCCATATAAAGATTATTTACAAATAATTGTTTTCAGTTTTAATTTCAATTTCCACATACAATATCACCTTTTTCTGATTTGGGGCTGTTTTTCCTCTCAGATGCCTGATTTAATGTCAGTGATGTGTCTCTCTCCCCATGTTCTAAACTCATTTCTACTAGTTTATTGTACTTTAAAACTAATAGATGATGTAATCAATTAAAACAATAAAATAGTATTAATTTTAATTACCAGGGCATTAAAACTCCCTTTGTGTTTCTACTTTTCTATTTCCATTTAAACGCCAAATGACGACTATTAATCAAACTCAGGTTTATAAAAGATGCTTCATAAACTCAAGATCCAAACACTGTGTCAAAACAAAACTGTATTAAACAGAGATCAGTTTAAATCCCAGAGGGAGCGCTCGTGTCTCTCTCCATCACTACACACTGGGAACTGCACACACTTCAGGCCTCACACGCCACACACTGGTTTCCTGTGAGGCCTTCACTAATGTGCAGCTCCACACGTGCGCTAGCGTACGGGGAAAAACCACAAACACCACCGATCCAGTATCGTCAGGATTCTCTGTTCAGACACAAATATACAGTACAAAACAACAAAAAGCAAAATAAAACTACAGTTTCAGATGGAACAGCTGGAAAAGGGCTGATGATCAGGAGAAGGACGCCTGGGATCCAGTCCTGTTCTAAATGTAGCGAGTGCAAATAGGCACTGTGCCTTTAAGAGATGAGAGTTTCATGAACGCACTTGGGTGTGCACGAGCAGCGGGAGAGATAGAAAAAAGCGGGATTGAGCGCTCTGGTCTGCACTGTGCTAAAGATTAAATAAAGTAAAGTTTAGAGAACTGCATAAGTGAGTACATACGTTTGAAGTTGGTACCACGGTTACTCTTATGTTTGCGTTTTCTTTGATACTGCGAGCACCGAAGTGGGCTGCCTTTAAGTTAACTTTCCCATTAGCTTTACAAAGTGGCATGGAGATGCACGGATAGGCTACACGGGTGAAGACGCCTGGAAGAGCGTAAAGGTGTGAGTCTAGTGCAATTGTTTATCGTCCAGGTCGCTTGAAGTGATAGAAAAGTTTTATTTCATCATAGTTTCGTTTGGTTAAGTGAGTGCTACCCAGAGGAGAGCTAACAGTGGAATCCCGCCACCCTGCTGTACTACCACGAGGCGCCGCCATTTTCAAGCTCAGCTTCCTTTCTCCTGCAAGTAGAGCCTGCATTTGTTTCATGAGCCTGCAGTTATAGCTACGAAAAGGTTTTCCCTGCCATCCTCCAGACATCCACGACGTGATCTCTGCTGTTTGAGGGTAATATCGGTACATTGCACGTCCCCATTTATACTGACTAATACATGCGTACTTGCGCGGCCTGAACTGAAGCTGCGCTCGTACACCTACAAGCACACATGCCACTCGCGCTTGGAGAGAGCCGGGACTACCTTTAGCTGCACTCTCCGCGCAGACTCAAACCGTGCCCGCCTCAGCATACTGCAACAGAGCTCACACAGAACATTCTCACTCACACTGACACTGTTTATTGCCCTTTTGAATGTTTGTGAAAAGAAGGATATAACCTAATGTCTGGAAATTGATATTGTTTTGAGAAAACAAATGTTTTTTTTTTGTAAACTGGATGATTATTTTGAATGTTACCTTGTCTTGAGAGAGACATCAAGGGGATGCCTTTTGTTCCATTGATATGGTTCATTGATATAAGTGAATGTCATTTGAGTTGAATGTTGTATGTGAAGTGAATTCATTCAGTGAAGTTTATTTTGAAACTAGTTTAAAGTACCACCTCCCATAAGTGTGTGGTTAAAAATGACCTGTGTTATGGTATAGTAAATGAAAGAAAGGTTTGGTTTACTGACAGCTGGTGGTAATATAGTCAACAGTAGAAGTACTCCTTTGTTAAAAGAAACATTGATCTTTATTTTTGTTTTTTTTTAATTTTTTTAATTATCTTTCTAAAACAAAGCTCTGCTACAAAGGGGCTATAGACCCTGTAATCATTTTCTTTAATCATCCCGGTAATAAATGTTACTATTGTTTATTACTTTAGCGTCTTGGGCTACGTATCTGGGGGTAGGGGCGCCTCACCTGTTCAGCTGGATTGGGAAAGTAGGGAGTGGTGCCGAGTCGATTTAGTACTCACCTTTTACACACTACACACACTTCAGGCAGCCACCGGACACTCTATATATCCTGAAGCCCACTTTACCCTATCTAAGCAAGTCAGTGCCAGGGCCAGGCTGCTGAACAGGAGACAACCTGCTCATATTTTTGAACACTGAGGCTAAAGGCATTGAGCGAGGAGGACTTGGATCCTGTCCTGCTCAGTCCACCCCAGACTTAAATATTTGGTAACCCCTACAAGGCGGCGGCAATACCCCCGACCGCCACAAGTGGCGTCACGAACAGGATCCAATATACTGCAATTTTACCTGAGATAGCGTATTACATATTTGAGCATACAACATGGCTGAATTAGAAGAGCTCAGAAAACAGTTTGATGAGATACAGGCAAAGTTCAGTGACCAAGCTGATGCCTTGGTACAAGCCAGAACTGAGCGAAGAGAGGCTCTGGCTTTAGCTAAAGCTGTTATAGAGCAGCAGAAAGATAAGCCACCCACTGCTACCGTGTACATCCCAAGAGACCGCAAGTGCTCTGACTTCAGCGGTAAACAAGGGGAAGTAAGTGTTGAGGAATGGATTTCGTCAATGAAATCTGCTCTGCAGATCATGAAAATTCCTGCTGAAGATCAGGCAGAGTTTGTTAAGCAACACCTTAAAGATGAGGCTAAGCTTACTGTGAAGTATATGGTGAAAGATGCCGATCAGAGTGTGATGGAGATATTTGGTACACTGCATGAGACTTATGGTGACAAGGTCCCCTTAGGAACATGGCTTAAAGAATTCTATGACCGAAGGCAGGTGCCTGGAGAAACTATCCGCTCCTACGCCTATGACCTCCAAGAGAAGCTTATGCGGATTCAGCGGAGAGACTCAAAGCGCGTTCCAGATGCAGACCTAATGCTTAAAGAACAACTTGCACTTGGGCTCCGGGACGACATCTTGAGGAGAGAGATAAAGAAAAGACTTAAAGAAAGTGAGGGTCTTACCTTCTCCGAGCTAATGCAAGTTGCCATCTTATGGTCTGAAGAAGAGGAGGCTAGGGCTTTGGATGGCATGAGAAGCGGTTCCCATTCAAAAGGGGTTGTTAATGTCACGGCAGCAGCAGGAGAGTCTACATCGCAGCTTACTATGGAAATGTTGCATGAAGCGATACAGAAGATAGCTACACGCCAAGATGAACTCTTCCAGATGATAAACGGCAGGGGCATGCCACAAGGGAGAGACAGCACAGTGAGAGGCCCACCTCTGAAGGATGAGGAAGGCAAGTTCATTTGCTACACGTGTAACGAGCCTGGGCACACGAGTCGGCACTGTCCCCAGAAAAGAGTGCCCATTAGCCCAGCGCCTCCTCTACCCACCACAGACAAGCCATCAGGGGTTGCGGGAACAGGGCAGCAGAGTCCACGTATTTCCATAGTCACAAGTCACCTGGCGAGGCAGTCCACTGATGTGTCCGGCGGCTCAAACGAAAGTGCCTTTGGAGACTGCATGGCAGTGGACATTAAAATCGCAGGCATTGCAACAAAGTGCCTCCTTGGCACCGGGTCAGAGGTGACCACGATCCGTGAGTGCTATTTTAAGAAACATTTTGGAGAGTTGGCCTTATCTTCAGCTAACTGGGTCCAGCTCACTGCAGCAAATGGCCTGGAGATTCCCCTCTTAGGGTGCTTGGAGGCAGAAGTAGAATGTATGGGAAAGAATGTTGGCAAAAAGTGTGTCTTTGTGCTTAAGGACAAGAGTCCAGGTGTGGATGACATGAAGGGCCTTCCTGGAATCCTGGGGATGAATGTGCTGGGTGACTTGACAGACCTATTTGTAGTGGCAGATGGGGGTGAAGAAGATGAGCAAGTACCGTGGGCCTGAGGCCAAAGTTCAGAGTGCTAGCAAATATCAAGAAAGAGGCAGGGGCCCTTGGACAGAGCGACCGAATAGATTACGTAAAGGTGGCTGGACGAGAAGCTGTAACTATCCCTCCTCTCAGCGAACGTATCCTTGAAGGCCGTTGTGGTGTGCCCTTGAAGACAGGCCGTCAGGTGTTACTGGAGGCTACCTCTGAAGTAAGCCTGCCCAAGAGTCTCCTTGTCGCTAATGTACTTGCTAAGACATCAGGAGGTCGTGTGCCTGTCCGAGTGCTAAATTCCAGCCAGAAGCCTGTGAGACTGAAGCCACGGTCCCGAGTTGCAGTAGTGTATAGGCCGCAAGAGGTGCTGTCGAAAGAGCTTGTGGAGTTTGAAGAGAGAGACGGCACGCTGCATGTGAAAGTCATTGAACACGACCCGATTCCTGCTGGCAAGAGCAACACAGAGCAGCTACCAGTTCCAGTCCAAGTCAAGCTGGAAGGGCTCACCTCAGCCCAGCATGATAGAATCCGAGACCTGTTAGCTAGGCACCAAGATGTCTTCTCGAAGAATGACTCAGATTTTGGATACACCACTGCAGTTACTCATAATGTACTGACGGGAGACACCCCTCCGATTAAGCAGCGCCATCGGCGGGTACCGCCTCAAGTTTTCCAACAGTTTAAGAAACATATTCAAGATCTGGTCTCTCAGGGAGTTCTCAAAGAGAGCTGTAGCCCTTGGGCCTCGCCTGCTGTAATAGTTCTCAAAAAAGATGGCAGTGTTAGATTTTGCTGTGACTACCGGAAGCTAAAGCAAGTGACATGCAAAGACGCCTACCCACTGCCGCTTGTGGATGAATCGCTGGACGCATTAGGGAAAGCGCAGCTGTTCTCAACACTTGATCTGACCTCCGGCTATTTCCAGGTAGCCATGGATGATGCAGATAGAGCAAAGACAGCAGTCACCACACCATTTGGACTGTTTGACTGGTCCCAAATGCCTTTTGGACTATGCAACGCCCCAGCCACTTTTCAACGGTTAATGGGCGTGGTGCTGGGTGATCTGACATTTGAAATACTGCTCGTCTATTTGGATGATATCATAGTTTTTTCTAAAGATTTTGACACACACTGTGAGAGATTGGAGCTTGTCTTCAACCGACTGAGACAGCACGGCTTAAAGTTGAAATGAAGCAAGTGCCATCTCTTGACAGACGAAGTGAAATTCCTTGGTCAGATAATCTCTGCCCAGGGTATCTGGGTAGATCACGAAAAGGTCCGGGTCTTGGAAACATGGCCATCTCCTAAGTCGGTGAGAGAAGTGAGGCAAGTCCTGGGGTTCATGAGTTATTACAGAAGATTTGTCCCCAGATTTGCCCATTTAGCTCGACCCCTCCATGCTCTCGTCGGCAAGGGCAGTAAAGGGGGGCCTACTGAACCGTTCAAATGGAGTGACGAGTGTCAGCTGGCTTTTGAGGAGCTAAAGCACAGTCTGATGCATCCGCCTGTCCTAGCCTACCCTGATTTCAGCCTACCCTTCATACTCACCACTGATGGGAGTCGACAGGGCTTGGGGGCTGTATTGAGCCAAAAGCAGGGGGGAGTTGAACATGTCATTGCCTTCGCTAGCCAGGGCCTACGTGGTGCAGAAAAGAACGACAGGAACTACAGTGCATTCAAATTAGAGCTGCTAGCTCTTAAATGGGCAATAACAGAGAAGTTTAAAGAGTATCTTATGTACTCAAAGTTCACAGTTTTATCTGACCACAACCCGCTACGCCAGGGGTCGGGAACCTATGGCTCGCGAGCCAGATGTGGCTCTTTTGGTGACTGCATCTGGCTCGCGGACAAATCTGACATTTGTTAACAGTTGGTCAAAAATAATTTTGTTAGGCATATATTATCAAAGTTTAAAAAATGACTTCCTGAAATCTAAATGTTAAATTAGCTTTCAAAATATAAAATATGATCACGTATTTGCAATCCATTCCATCTGGGGTTTTTTTTCACCGCTGAAGTTCACGGGTGCGTCAGATCAGCCAATCCCAGCAGGCGACACGTCAGACATTTAAAAAAAACGCGATTTTTATTGGACAATAAGGTGCCTACGGGGTCGTGTGAGGTAAAATTACATCCGCTTTATTTAAAATTCCAGCTAGCTACCTGTTGCATGCACAACTAACAAAGAAGATGGCGAAGAGAAAAAAGGATGACGATTACCGAACATTTCAAAATGAGTGGACAGAAGAATTCGCATTTGTGGAGAGAGGAGGCTCGGCTTCGTGTCTAATATGCAATGACAAAATTGCTTCAATGAAACGCTCGAATATCAAGCGCCACTTTGAGACACGACATGCTGCATTTGCAACCAAATATCCAGCTGGGGACAGCAGAAAGAAGGCATGCGAAGAGCTACAGAGGAAAGTCCAAGCTAGTCAGCAACAGCTCCGTGTATGGACCAGACAAGGTGACTTCAATTCAGCTAGTTTTGCTGGCGCATTAGCAATTGTGAGGAACGGAAAGCCATTTACTGATGGCGAGTTTGCCAAAACATTAATGCTTGATGTGGCTAATGAACTTTTTGACGACTTCACTGATAAAGAAAAGATCATAAAGCACGTCAACACAAGTGGACAGAAATGAAAAAACTTCCACATGCAGACGAACTGATTGTGAAAACATGGAACGCGCTTCCAGTCACATACCACACACTGCAGCGAGTGAGCGTTGCTGTGTTGACCATGTTCAGATCTACGTATACATGTGAGCAGTCCTTCTCTCATCTAAAACACATCAAGACCAACCTAAGATCGCGTCTAACTGATGAAAGCCTCAACGCCTGCATGAAGCTCAACCTCACCGCATATCAGCCAGATTACAAAGCCATCAGTAAAACGATGCAGTCCCAGAAGTCTCATTAATGGTGAGAAGTGGTTTTTTTCCCCTTCTTGGCTTCAATATAAAAACGTAATTAAAAATAATACATTCGTACACTCTAAAATTGTTTGGTCTTTTTAAAAATACATAGGCCTACATTTAATTGTATTCATTTTTTTAATGGTATGGCTCTCACGGAAATTTTATTTTTTAAAAATGGGCATTTATGGCTCAGTCAGCCAAAAAGGTTCCCGACCCCTGCGCTACGCTATCTGGCCTCCGCGAACGTTGGAGCAGTGGAGCAACGCTGGGCCGCTCAGCTTGCGGACTATCACTTCGAAGTTTGCTACAAACCCGGGCGTCAGAACACTAATGCTGATGTCTTATCAAGGATTCCAGTGACCACAGAACCAGATGAAGACGACATGGGCAAAGACTTCATACGTATAGGAACGGAGGAAGTGCGTGCATGTCTTTGGCCAGGGCCAGAGGAGAAAACATGTGCACCCGATCCAGAAGGGGCCACACAGAATGCAGTAAGAGGGACCGTGAGTGGCTTCAGCTGGGTCGAGATTGAGCAAGAGCAAAAGCGAGATCCCAGTGTCCAGCCTGTCCACTTGGCTGTGTGGAACAAACAAAAGCCCACCCTGGCCAAGTTAAGATGCATGGACCCTAAGCTGAAGCGGCTCGCCAAACAGTTTGAGCGGCTGACTCTTCAAAGGGGAGTCCTTTTCCGATCAATCTATGACCCGAGAGATGGGGAAGAAATCAGACAGTTAGTTGTTCCAGAGAGCTTGCAGCGTCATGTGTATGAAAGCCAGCACAAACATGGTGGTCATTTTGCAGAACAGAGCACCTTGGGGCTAATGAGACGGGGCTATTATTGGCCAATGATGACCAAGGATGTGCAAAACTGGATAAGAGAATGCAAGCATTGCAGTTTGGCTAAAGATGTCTTCCCAAAAATTAAAGCTCCCATGACCTGCACCAACATCACGGCACCCCTCGAAGTTGTGGCAATGGATTATACCCTACTGGAGAGGTCAAATGGGGGGTATGAGAATGTGCTTGTTCTTACAGACATGTTCACTCGGTTTACAGTGGCTGTCCCGACCAAGAACCAAACTGCCTACACAACCGCCAAGCACCTTGTGAAGAATTGGTTTGTCCATTATGGGTGCCCAGCATGACTGCATTCAGATCAAGGGCGGTGCTTCGAGGCGAATGTGTTAAAAGAACTTTGTAAGATTTACAGAATAGGGAAAAGCTGCACCAGCCCTTATCACCCACAGGGCAATGCCCAATGTGAAAGGTTCAATCGAACCATGCACGAGATGTTGAGAACTCTGCCGGTCAAAAAGAAGAGGAGGTGGGATGAATACCTGCCTGAACTAGTCATGGCCTACAACAGTCGCATCCATTTTTCTATGGGCTACTCGCCTTTTTACCTGATGTTTGCAAGAGATCCTAGGCTGCCAATGGACGTCCTAGGGGGAAAGGACCTGTATGACGAGGAAGTGGATAACCTTGATGACTGGGTTAGGGCTCATCATGACAAGTTCAAAACAGCTGTGGAAGTAGCTAACGCTGCAGCACAGGATGCGTCCAGGAAAAGGAAAAGAGCATATGACCGCAGGTCTGCGGGAGCTCTCCTGAGGGCTGGAGACCATGTTCTTTTATGCAACCACTCACACTGGGGCAGAAATAAAATAGGAGACAAGTGGGAACCCCTTCCTTACATTGTGCTCAAACAGAACCATAATGACATTCCCGTGTACACTATCTGCCCTGAAAGAGGAGGCCCTTCCAAAGTTGTCCACAGGGATCAACTCAGACATTGTACTTTCCAGTCACCACCACCACACCACACCAGTGCTCGCCAGCCTACAAAAGACTCTGACACTGACACAGACTGTCCCGATATCATTTGCATCCCTGTCACTACGCACATGCGCAACACAAACATGGACATGGGGAATAGAGAATTAGTGCAGGAGCAACCGGGCGATGGGGATCAGGGCCAGGGTGAGGCTTTAGATGACGAGGGGCCTATACCTGAAGAGATGGGAACTGTGGGTGGGTCAGATGCAGAGAGTGAAAGTGAAAGTGTGTATGAACCTAGACGGTCTACTAGACAGAACAAGGGTACACTTCCCTGTAGGTTTATGAGGGATTATATTTTGAAGTAATGTGTGTCCATGGAAAGTGTTATAAACTTGCCTTTATGCATATACATGTATTTGGGTATTCTTGCAAGCAGTGAGTTATGATTTTTACTAGTTTGACTACTGAACCGTGTTCTGGGGCATCCTCATGTACCACAGTGTTAAGTAATTGTGTGACTGATACTGCATTGTTAATGTGTTGACATATTGTGCTTTGCTGTCTTTCAGAGATCACGTCGTCGGTTGGATGTTGGATGTCATGGCAGGGTTTCGCAGGGGGGAATGTAGCGAGTGCAAATAGGCACTGTGCCTTTAAGAGATGAGAGTTTCATGAACGCACTTGGGTGTGCACGAGCAGCGGGAGAGATAGAAAAAAGCGGGATTGAGCGCTCTGGTCTGCACTGTGCTAAAGATTAAATAAAGTAAAGTTTAGAGAACTGCATAAGTGAGTACATACGTTTGAAGTTGGTACCACGGTTACTCTTATGTTTGCGTTTTCTTTGATACTGCGAGCACCGAAGTGGGCTGCCTTTAAGTTAACTTTCCCATTAGCTTTACAAAGTGGCATGGAGATGCACGGATAGGCTACACGGGTGAAGACGCCTGGAAGAGCGTAAAGGTGTGAGTCTAGTGCAATTGTTTATCGTCCAGGTCGCTTGAAGTGATAGAAAAGTTTTATTTCATCATAGTTTCGTTTGGTTAAGTGAGTGCTACCCAGAGGAGAGCTAACAGTGGAATCCCGCCACCCTGCTGTACTACCACGAGGCGCCGCCATTTTCAAGCTCAGCTTCCTTTCTCCTGCAAGTAGAGCCTGCATTTGTTTCATGAGCCTGCAGTTATAGCTACGAAAAGGTTTTCCCTGCCATCCTCCAGACATCCACGACGTGATCTCTGCTGTTTGAGGGTAATATCGGTACATTGCACGTCCCCATTTATACTGACTAATACATGCGTACTTGCGCGGCCTGAACTGAAGCTGCGCTCGTACACCTACAAGCACACATGCCACTCGCGCTTGGAGAGAGCCGGGACTACCTTTAGCTGCACTCTCCGCGCAGACTCAAACCGTGCCCGCCTCAGCATACTGCAACAGAGCTCACACAGAACATTCTCACTCACACTGACACTGTTTATTGCCCTTTTGAATGTTTGTGAAAAGAAGGATATAACCTAATGTCTGGAAATTGATATTGTTTTGAGAAAACAAATGTTTTTTTTTTGTAAACTGGATGATTATTTTGAATGTTACCTTGTCTTGAGAGAGACATCAAGGGGATGCCTTTTGTTCCATTGATATGGTTCATTGATATAAGTGAATGTCATTTGAGTTGAATGTTGTATGTGAAGTGAATTCATTCAGTGAAGTTTATTTTGAAACTAGTTTAAAGTACCACCTCCCATAAGTGTGTGGTTAAAAATGACCTGTGTTATGGTATAGTAAATGAAAGAAAGGTTTGGTTTACTGACAGCTGGTGGTAATATAGTCAACAGTAGAAGTACTCCTTTGTTAAAAGAAACATTGATCTTTATTTTTGTTTTTTTTTAATTTTTTTAATTATCTTTCTAAAACAAAGCTCTGCTACAAAGGGGCTATAGACCCTGTAATCATTTTCTTTAATCATCCCGGTAATAAATGTTACTATTGTTTATTACTTTAGCGTCTTGGGCTACGTATCTGGGGGTAGGGGCGCCTCACCTGTTCAGCTGGATTGGGAAAGTAGGGAGTGGTGCCGAGTCGATTTAGTACTCACCTTTTACACACTACACACACTTCAGGCAGCCACCGGACACTCTATATATCCTGAAGCCCACTTTACCCTATCTAAGCAAGTCAGTGCCAGGGCCAGGCTGCTGAACAGGAGACAACCTGCTCATATTTTTGAACACTGAGGCTAAAGGCATTGAGCGAGGAGGACTTGGATCCTGTCCTGCTCAGTCCACCCCAGACTTAAATATTTGGTAACCCCTACAAGGCGGCGGCAATACCCCCGACCGCCACAAGTGGCGTCACGAACAGGATCCAATATACTGCAATTTTACCTGAGATAGCGTATTACATATTTGAGCATACAACATGGCTGAATTAGAAGAGCTCAGAAAACAGTTTGATGAGATACAGGCAAAGTTCAGTGACCAAGCTGATGCCTTGGTACAAGCCAGAACTGAGCGAAGAGAGGCTCTGGCTTTAGCTAAAGCTGTTATAGAGCAGCAGAAAGATAAGCCACCCACTGCTACCGTGTACATCCCAAGAGACCGCAAGTGCTCTGACTTCAGCGGTAAACAAGGGGAAGTAAGTGTTGAGGAATGGATTTCGTCAATGAAATCTGCTCTGCAGATCATGAAAATTCCTGCTGAAGATCAGGCAGAGTTTGTTAAGCAACACCTTAAAGATGAGGCTAAGCTTACTGTGAAGTATATGGTGAAAGATGCCGATCAGAGTGTGATGGAGATATTTGGTACACTGCATGAGACTTATGGTGACAAGGTCCCCTTAGGAACATGGCTTAAAGAATTCTATGACCGAAGGCAGGTGCCTGGAGAAACTATCCGCTCCTACGCCTATGACCTCCAAGAGAAGCTTATGCGGATTCAGCGGAGAGACTCAAAGCGCGTTCCAGATGCAGACCTAATGCTTAAAGAACAACTTGCACTTGGGCTCCGGGACGACATCTTGAGGAGAGAGATAAAGAAAAGACTTAAAGAAAGTGAGGGTCTTACCTTCTCCGAGCTAATGCAAGTTGCCATCTTATGGTCTGAAGAAGAGGAGGCTAGGGCTTTGGATGGCATGAGAAGCGGTTCCCATTCAAAAGGGGTTGTTAATGTCACGGCAGCAGCAGGAGAGTCTACATCGCAGCTTACTATGGAAATGTTGCATGAAGCGATACAGAAGATAGCTACACGCCAAGATGAACTCTTCCAGATGATAAACGGCAGGGGCATGCCACAAGGGAGAGACAGCACAGTGAGAGGCCCACCTCTGAAGGATGAGGAAGGCAAGTTCATTTGCTACACGTGTAACGAGCCTGGGCACACGAGTCGGCACTGTCCCCAGAAAAGAGTGCCCATTAGCCCAGCGCCTCCTCTACCCACCACAGACAAGCCATCAGGGGTTGCGGGAACAGGGCAGCAGAGTCCACGTATTTCCATAGTCACAAGTCACCTGGCGAGGCAGTCCACTGATGTGTCCGGCGGCTCAAACGAAAGTGCCTTTGGAGACTGCATGGCAGTGGACATTAAAATCGCAGGCATTGCAACAAAGTGCCTCCTTGGCACCGGGTCAGAGGTGACCACGATCCGTGAGTGCTATTTTAAGAAACATTTTGGAGAGTTGGCCTTATCTTCAGCTAACTGGGTCCAGCTCACTGCAGCAAATGGCCTGGAGATTCCCCTCTTAGGGTGCTTGGAGGCAGAAGTAGAATGTATGGGAAAGAATGTTGGCAAAAAGTGTGTCTTTGTGCTTAAGGACAAGAGTCCAGGTGTGGATGACATGAAGGGCCTTCCTGGAATCCTGGGGATGAATGTGCTGGGTGACTTGACAGACCTATTTGTAGTGGCAGATGGGGGTGAAGAAGATGAGCAAGTACCGTGGGCCTGAGGCCAAAGTTCAGAGTGCTAGCAAATATCAAGAAAGAGGCAGGGGCCCTTGGACAGAGCGACCGAATAGATTACGTAAAGGTGGCTGGACGAGAAGCTGTAACTATCCCTCCTCTCAGCGAACGTATCCTTGAAGGCCGTTGTGGTGTGCCCTTGAAGACAGGCCGTCAGGTGTTACTGGAGGCTACCTCTGAAGTAAGCCTGCCCAAGAGTCTCCTTGTCGCTAATGTACTTGCTAAGACATCAGGAGGTCGTGTGCCTGTCCGAGTGCTAAATTCCAGCCAGAAGCCTGTGAGACTGAAGCCACGGTCCCGAGTTGCAGTAGTGTATAGGCCGCAAGAGGTGCTGTCGAAAGAGCTTGTGGAGTTTGAAGAGAGAGACGGCACGCTGCATGTGAAAGTCATTGAACACGACCCGATTCCTGCTGGCAAGAGCAACACAGAGCAGCTACCAGTTCCAGTCCAAGTCAAGCTGGAAGGGCTCACCTCAGCCCAGCATGATAGAATCCGAGACCTGTTAGCTAGGCACCAAGATGTCTTCTCGAAGAATGACTCAGATTTTGGATACACCACTGCAGTTACTCATAATGTACTGACGGGAGACACCCCTCCGATTAAGCAGCGCCATCGGCGGGTACCGCCTCAAGTTTTCCAACAGTTTAAGAAACATATTCAAGATCTGGTCTCTCAGGGAGTTCTCAAAGAGAGCTGTAGCCCTTGGGCCTCGCCTGCTGTAATAGTTCTCAAAAAAGATGGCAGTGTTAGATTTTGCTGTGACTACCGGAAGCTAAAGCAAGTGACATGCAAAGACGCCTACCCACTGCCGCTTGTGGATGAATCGCTGGACGCATTAGGGAAAGCGCAGCTGTTCTCAACACTTGATCTGACCTCCGGCTATTTCCAGGTAGCCATGGATGATGCAGATAGAGCAAAGACAGCAGTCACCACACCATTTGGACTGTTTGACTGGTCCCAAATGCCTTTTGGACTATGCAACGCCCCAGCCACTTTTCAACGGTTAATGGGCGTGGTGCTGGGTGATCTGACATTTGAAATACTGCTCGTCTATTTGGATGATATCATAGTTTTTTCTAAAGATTTTGACACACACTGTGAGAGATTGGAGCTTGTCTTCAACCGACTGAGACAGCACGGCTTAAAGTTGAAATGAAGCAAGTGCCATCTCTTGACAGACGAAGTGAAATTCCTTGGTCAGATAATCTCTGCCCAGGGTATCTGGGTAGATCACGAAAAGGTCCGGGTCTTGGAAACATGGCCATCTCCTAAGTCGGTGAGAGAAGTGAGGCAAGTCCTGGGGTTCATGAGTTATTACAGAAGATTTGTCCCCAGATTTGCCCATTTAGCTCGACCCCTCCATGCTCTCGTCGGCAAGGGCAGTAAAGGGGGGCCTACTGAACCGTTCAAATGGAGTGACGAGTGTCAGCTGGCTTTTGAGGAGCTAAAGCACAGTCTGATGCATCCGCCTGTCCTAGCCTACCCTGATTTCAGCCTACCCTTCATACTCACCACTGATGGGAGTCGACAGGGCTTGGGGGCTGTATTGAGCCAAAAGCAGGGGGGAGTTGAACATGTCATTGCCTTCGCTAGCCAGGGCCTACGTGGTGCAGAAAAGAACGACAGGAACTACAGTGCATTCAAATTAGAGCTGCTAGCTCTTAAATGGGCAATAACAGAGAAGTTTAAAGAGTATCTTATGTACTCAAAGTTCACAGTTTTATCTGACCACAACCCGCTACGCCAGGGGTCGGGAACCTATGGCTCGCGAGCCAGATGTGGCTCTTTTGGTGACTGCATCTGGCTCGCGGACAAATCTGACATTTGTTAACAGTTGGTCAAAAATAATTTTGTTAGGCATATATTATCAAAGTTTAAAAAATGACTTCCTGAAATCTAAATGTTAAATTAGCTTTCAAAATATAAAATATGATCACGTATTTGCAATCCATTCCATCTGGGGTTTTTTTTCACCGCTGAAGTTCACGGGTGCGTCAGATCAGCCAATCCCAGCAGGCGACACGTCAGACATTTAAAAAAAACGCGATTTTTATTGGACAATAAGGTGCCTACGGGGTCGTGTGAGGTAAAATTACATCCGCTTTATTTAAAATTCCAGCTAGCTACCTGTTGCATGCACAACTAACAAAGAAGATGGCGAAGAGAAAAAAGGATGACGATTACCGAACATTTCAAAATGAGTGGACAGAAGAATTCGCATTTGTGGAGAGAGGAGGCTCGGCTTCGTGTCTAATATGCAATGACAAAATTGCTTCAATGAAACGCTCGAATATCAAGCGCCACTTTGAGACACGACATGCTGCATTTGCAACCAAATATCCAGCTGGGGACAGCAGAAAGAAGGCATGCGAAGAGCTACAGAGGAAAGTCCAAGCTAGTCAGCAACAGCTCCGTGTATGGACCAGACAAGGTGACTTCAATTCAGCTAGTTTTGCTGGCGCATTAGCAATTGTGAGGAACGGAAAGCCATTTACTGATGGCGAGTTTGCCAAAACATTAATGCTTGATGTGGCTAATGAACTTTTTGACGACTTCACTGATAAAGAAAAGATCATAAAGCACGTCAACACAAGTGGACAGAAATGAAAAAACTTCCACATGCAGACGAACTGATTGTGAAAACATGGAACGCGCTTCCAGTCACATACCACACACTGCAGCGAGTGAGCGTTGCTGTGTTGACCATGTTCAGATCTACGTATACATGTGAGCAGTCCTTCTCTCATCTAAAACACATCAAGACCAACCTAAGATCGCGTCTAACTGATGAAAGCCTCAACGCCTGCATGAAGCTCAACCTCACCGCATATCAGCCAGATTACAAAGCCATCAGTAAAACGATGCAGTCCCAGAAGTCTCATTAATGGTGAGAAGTGGTTTTTTTCCCCTTCTTGGCTTCAATATAAAAACGTAATTAAAAATAATACATTCGTACACTCTAAAATTGTTTGGTCTTTTTAAAAATACATAGGCCTACATTTAATTGTATTCATTTTTTTAATGGTATGGCTCTCACGGAAATTTTATTTTTTAAAAATGGGCATTTATGGCTCAGTCAGCCAAAAAGGTTCCCGACCCCTGCGCTACGCTATCTGGCCTCCGCGAACGTTGGAGCAGTGGAGCAACGCTGGGCCGCTCAGCTTGCGGACTATCACTTCGAAGTTTGCTACAAACCCGGGCGTCAGAACACTAATGCTGATGTCTTATCAAGGATTCCAGTGACCACAGAACCAGATGAAGACGACATGGGCAAAGACTTCATACGTATAGGAACGGAGGAAGTGCGTGCATGTCTTTGGCCAGGGCCAGAGGAGAAAACATGTGCACCCGATCCAGAAGGGGCCACACAGAATGCAGTAAGAGGGACCGTGAGTGGCTTCAGCTGGGTCGAGATTGAGCAAGAGCAAAAGCGAGATCCCAGTGTCCAGCCTGTCCACTTGGCTGTGTGGAACAAACAAAAGCCCACCCTGGCCAAGTTAAGATGCATGGACCCTAAGCTGAAGCGGCTCGCCAAACAGTTTGAGCGGCTGACTCTTCAAAGGGGAGTCCTTTTCCGATCAATCTATGACCCGAGAGATGGGGAAGAAATCAGACAGTTAGTTGTTCCAGAGAGCTTGCAGCGTCATGTGTATGAAAGCCAGCACAAACATGGTGGTCATTTTGCAGAACAGAGCACCTTGGGGCTAATGAGACGGGGCTATTATTGGCCAATGATGACCAAGGATGTGCAAAACTGGATAAGAGAATGCAAGCATTGCAGTTTGGCTAAAGATGTCTTCCCAAAAATTAAAGCTCCCATGACCTGCACCAACATCACGGCACCCCTCGAAGTTGTGGCAATGGATTATACCCTACTGGAGAGGTCAAATGGGGGGTATGAGAATGTGCTTGTTCTTACAGACATGTTCACTCGGTTTACAGTGGCTGTCCCGACCAAGAACCAAACTGCCTACACAACCGCCAAGCACCTTGTGAAGAATTGGTTTGTCCATTATGGGTGCCCAGCATGACTGCATTCAGATCAAGGGCGGTGCTTCGAGGCGAATGTGTTAAAAGAACTTTGTAAGATTTACAGAATAGGGAAAAGCTGCACCAGCCCTTATCACCCACAGGGCAATGCCCAATGTGAAAGGTTCAATCGAACCATGCACGAGATGTTGAGAACTCTGCCGGTCAAAAAGAAGAGGAGGTGGGATGAATACCTGCCTGAACTAGTCATGGCCTACAACAGTCGCATCCATTTTTCTATGGGCTACTCGCCTTTTTACCTGATGTTTGCAAGAGATCCTAGGCTGCCAATGGACGTCCTAGGGGGAAAGGACCTGTATGACGAGGAAGTGGATAACCTTGATGACTGGGTTAGGGCTCATCATGACAAGTTCAAAACAGCTGTGGAAGTAGCTAACGCTGCAGCACAGGATGCGTCCAGGAAAAGGAAAAGAGCATATGACCGCAGGTCTGCGGGAGCTCTCCTGAGGGCTGGAGACCATGTTCTTTTATGCAACCACTCACACTGGGGCAGAAATAAAATAGGAGACAAGTGGGAATCCCTTCCTTACATTGTGCTCAAACAGAACCATAATGACATTCCCGTGTACACTATCTGCCCTGAAAGAGGAGGCCCTTCCAAAGTTGTCCACAGGGATCAACTCAGACATTGTACTTTCCAGTCACCACCACCACACCACACCAGTGCTCGCCAGCCTACAAAAGACTCTGACACTGACACAGACTGTCCCGATATCATTTGCATCCCTGTCACTACGCACATGCGCAACACAAACATGGACATGGGGAATAGAGAATTAGTGCAGGAGCAACCGGGCGATGGGGATCAGGGCCAGGGTGAGGCTTTAGATGACGAGGGGCCTATACCTGAAGAGATGGGAACTGTGGGTGGGTCAGATGCAGAGAGTGAAAGTGAAAGTGTGTATGAACCTAGACGGTCTACTAGACAGAACAAGGGTACACTTCCCTGTAGGTTTATGAGGGATTATATTTTGAAGTAATGTGTGTCCATGGAAAGTGTTATAAACTTGCCTTTATGCATATACATGTATTTGGGTATTCTTGCAAGCAGTGAGTTATGATTTTTACTAGTTTGACTACTGAACCGTGTTCTGGGGCATCCTCATGTACCACAGTGTTAAGTAATTGTGTGACTGATACTGCATTGTTAATGTGTTGACATATTGTGCTTTGCTGTCTTTCAGAGATCACGTCGTCGGTTGGATGTTGGATGTCATGGCAGGGTTTCGCAGGGGGGAATGTAGCGAGTGCAAATAGGCACTGTGCCTTTAAGAGATGAGAGTTTCATGAACGCACTTGGGTGTGCACGAGCAGCGGGAGAGATAGAAAAAAGCGGGATTGAGCGCTCTGGTCTGCACTGTGCTAAAGATTAAATAAAGTAAAGTTTAGAGAACTGCATAAGTGAGTACATACGTTTGAAGTTGGTACCACGGTTACTCTTATGTTTGCGTTTTCTTTGATACTGCGAGCACCGAAGTGGGCTGCCTTTAAGTTAACTTTCCCATTAGCTTTACAAAGTGGCATGGAGATGCACGGATAGGCTACACGGGTGAAGACGCCTGGAAGAGCGTAAAGGTGTGAGTCTAGTGCAATTGTTTATCGTCCAGGTCGCTTGAAGTGATAGAAAAGTTTTATTTCATCATAGTTTCGTTTGGTTAAGTGAGTGCTACCCAGAGGAGAGCTAACAGTGGAATCCCGCCACCCTGCTGTACTACCACGAGGCGCCGCCATTTTCAAGCTCAGCTTCCTTTCTCCTGCAAGTAGAGCCTGCATTTGTTTCATGAGCCTGCAGTTATAGCTACGAAAAGGTTTTCCCTGCCATCCTCCAGACATCCACGACGTGATCTCTGCTGTTTGAGGGTAATATCGGTACATTGCACGTCCCCATTTATACTGACTAATACATGCGTACTTGCGCGGCCTGAACTGAAGCTGCGCTCGTACACCTACAAGCACACATGCCACTCGCGCTTGGAGAGAGCCGGGACTACCTTTAGCTGCACTCTCCGCGCAGACTCAAACCGTGCCCGCCTCAGCATACTGCAACAGAGCTCACACAGAACATTCTCACTCATACTGACACTGTTTATTGCCCTTTTGAATGTTTGTGAAAAGAAGGATATAACCTATTGTCTGGAAATTGATATTGTTTTGAGAAAACAAATGTTTTTTTTTTTTGTTAACTGGATGATTATTTTGAATGTTACCTTGTCTTGAGAGAGACATCAAGGGGATGCCTTTTGTTCCATTGATATGGTTCATTGATATAAGTGAATGTCATTTGAGTTGAATGTTGTATGTGAAGAGAATTCATTCAGTGAAGTTTATTTTGAAACTAGCTTAAAGTACCACCTCCCATAAGTGTGTGGTTAAAAATGACCTGTGTTATGGTATAGTAAATGAAAGAAAGGTTTGGTTTACTGACAGCTGGTAGTAATATAGTCAACAGTAGAAGTACTCCTTTGTTAAAAGAAACATTGATCTTTATTTTTGTTTTTTAAATTTTTTTAATTATCTTTCTAAAACAAAGCTCTGCTACAAAGGGGCTATAGACCCTGTAATCATTTTCTTTAATCATCCCGGTAATAAATGTTACTATTGTTTATTACTTTAGCATCTTGGGCTACTTATCTGGGGGTAGGGGCGCCTCACCTGTTCAGCTGGATTGGGAAAGTAGGGAGTGGTGCCGAGTCGATTTAGTACTCACCTTTTACACACTACACACACTTCAGGCAGCCACCGGACACTCTATGGACCCTTTTCACGTGACGTCACGACAAACGTGGCCGCCATTTTGGACATGTACTACCAGTAGTTTACCACAGCCAGCATTGAGGAACGGCAGCAAAGAAAGTGTTTATTTTCAGCAAGACTTCCATCATGCCACTATATTGTTGTGCACCTGGATGTAGTAACCCTCAACAAACAAAGCAAGGGTTATCATTTTATCGGATCCCGGTAGATGGATAGCGGCCATAAACAGGAAAGATTGGCAGCCCTTGGCATACCAGCGCTTGTGCAGTGACCACTTTGTTGGAGGTAAGATGAATAAAATTAGCCAGAAAAGGCATTACATTGCTGTTAACATTCTGTGGCGGCGAGTGTGTAACCAAATAGGCTAAAATAACCCATTGTAACCTCTGTTCTTCTGTAGTAGCTATTAGCTAACGACATTAGCTAGCGTTGTGTTCCTTTGCTGTTGGTAGACTGTAGGACAGATCAGAGGCGGTGTCCTACAAACAGCGCTTAATTTGAAGGGGAGCAAGCCGGAGCGCGCTCCGGAACCTCGGGCGTTGGCTCCGGCAACTATTTACACTGGATCCGGTGATCCGACACCTCTTTTGACTATGTAACAAAAAAAAATAATAATAAATAAAAAAATGCAAGTTTATTTAGTGTTAATGTCTGATTTTGATATGTCTTGTTGGTGATTTCTCTCATGAAACGACATCCACAAAATATCTGCAGATGAACTTAATTTGCAGTGTTATTACAAAACATGCCCAGAAGCGCAGCGCCGCGCCCCCCTCTCCCCCTCTTTTTTTCCGCACCGGAGCCGCTCATCCTCTGCGCTCTGGGACCTCCCACTTTACAAATTAAGCACTGCCTACAAATAAGTGTTCAAACAAGAGTTTTCAGATCAATACCTGTGTATGGCGATGGGTTTTTAACGACATAGGTATAAAGATCATGTGGGCCGAAGTCAGGTAAAGACGAGGGCTTCGTGTACTTCCGTACGTCAGTGAACAATCCAGGCGGAGGCAGATAAACGTCGCTCTCTAAGCCTGCTAACCTCAATTTTTGCAAATACCTCTCCCTCTGCTCGCCCTGTAAATGCCCTACATCGCTGGATAGCGAAGGTGTTTTCTGCATCTCGCTCCTTTTTCTTGTATGTTCTCCGTTTGTCGCCTTCCTTGCATTCAAACTGATTCGAGCCGAAGTCCGCTACATGTCCAGAATGGTGGTTGCATTTATGAAGGTCACGTGACTGAAAAGGGTCTATATATCCTGAAGCCCACTTTACCCTATCTAAGCAAGTCAATGCCAGGGCCAGGCTGCTGAACAGGAGACAACCTGCTCATATTTTTGAACACTGAGGCTAAAGTCATTGAGCGAGGAGGACTTGGATCCTGTCCTGCTCAGTCCACCCCAGACTTAAATATTTGGTAACCCCTACAAGGCGGCGGCAATACCCCCGACCGCCACATAAAGGAATGCCATAATTAGGTGTAAATCATGATACGATGATGAGACTTAAGATCGGCCCACGCCTTGTCGAAACCTGAAGAGGTGAATTAAACAACAAAGTGGAAAAGGATGAAGTGATTTCATTATGAACTTCGTTTGGATGACGAGAACATTAATTCTTCTTATAAGTCTTCTATACCTGGACACTGTAGAGTCAAAGTGTTAAGTGTGTTGGAAAGGTCTTCAGGAGCAGCATCAGGGCCATTTCTGACTTGAATTTTAGTATAATGTGTTAAATTGGTGTTAACAAGAAGTCAGGAAATGAGATGAGAAATTTTTATTTTTTAACTTTGATCAAAGCATTTCCACTGTTCAGGTATTTATAGATTTTATTTTTAGAATATAGTTCTCTCTCTCTCTCTCTCTCTCTCTCTCTCTCTCACACACACACCCACACACACACAAACCACACACACACTTTTCCCCTTCTGATTTTTCATTTTATCCTTGAGCATTTTTCTAATCTTTTTATTTTTTACCTCTTGACCATTTTGTAGTTTATTAGATAATTATGGTTTCAGAATGGGATCAGAAATTTAAACATAATGTAAGTAAACTATGTGCAAACATTACAACAAATTCAATATAAAAGATGTTTTTAATTGTCCAGTCATATGTGACACAACAAATAAAATAAATGACAAAAGAAAAGTACACATGGGGGAAAAGTGTAAAGGAATAGCAGTGTTTGGTCAGATCAATCCCACAGTCCAAAGACATGCAGGTTAGGTTAACTGGTGGCTCTAAATTGACTGGAGGTGTGAATGTGAATGTGAACGGTTGTGTGTCTCTGTGTGTCGCCCTGTGATGATCTGGTGACTTGTCCAGGGTGAACCCCGCCTCTCACCCATAGTCAGCTGGGATAGGATCCAGCTTACCCATGACCCTGCACAGGATAAGCGGCTACAGAGAATGGATGGATGGATGGATGGTCAGATCAATTAATCACTTCAGAATCCTGTTCCTAAGAGAGAGAGAGAGAGATAGATAGATATGTGTTCATTGCTCACTGAAAGGAATAGAAAATGTAAAGTAAATACATGCATGGGTTGGTAGCTTGTAATATTGAGAGCCTGTAAGAAAAGTTTCAGGCATGTTTGACCATTTATAAGAAAGTTGTGAGCGTTTTTGTATTGCTGCTCTAATGCCACCAGGAGGCCGCCATGTTGCCTGTTGGAAGGACGATGCGTGACGTCATTTGGGCGCAAGGCTGAGTGTAGCTCTTCAGTACTGAAGGAGCAAAGCGAAAGGTCTGCTAAGGTGAGAATGTCGATTTTTTCACTATACATCTGAAATAGTGTATTAATGAGCTGCAACCCTGACTTTTGGACAAACCTGAACTCTTTACCTGTAAAACGAGGCTGAAACTGCGTAATACTACTCGTTAGCACGCTTAGCATGCTCTCGACTCATTCATGAAAAACTTCATCAAGACGTCCCCAGGCTAGCCGACCGTAATTACCGTGGTAGACAGTCCAACTCCTGCAGCAATGCAGAAAGAGGGTAAACAAGCACTGCTTTACTATACAGGATTCATCTGAACATTACAGCAGGATGCACTTGTACGAGAAAAGGCAGAAATATTGCCAGAAACCCCCGAGCTGCTGGTATGGGATGGATTTATCTGGTAAAATTCATACATGTAAAGGATACAGTATAAATAGCACCGAGGACAACACAAAGTATAAAATACACTTATTTCCAATGTGGTCCTCTTGATGACAGCAGGAAACAATAAAATATAACAGACAATAATAAATTGACAAAATTCTATAAACAATGATGAAAGTCAAACAAAAATATGCTAACTGTAATTATCACAGAGTACAACTAGATTACAGAAATAACACCAAAATGATTAGAAATTAGTTACACACACAAAACTGGGTTTGGAATTTACTCCATAAAATTTAAGAAACAGGTGAAACAGTTATCACGTGTTTGACGTCACTTACAATCCACGGCCGTATTCGATAAAATGGACCACAGCGCCAGCGACATTTCTTCACTGATTTCCTCGAGTATTTCGGACAATGGCACGAATAACGATGAGGATCATGATAAACAAGCATTACCGTATCAATTAGTTACACACAAGTGAACAATATTTATAGAGTTGTTTTAGTCAGTCATTACTGAGGCTTTTCTGAGAACACTGAATCAAAGCAAGACACACAACAAACATCGAGCTGCTTAGCTGCATCAGCAATTATTACGTTTATGCCCAAAGGAACTCAAAATAACATCACGCTTAATAAAAACTTAGGGAAGCCATAAAGTGTTTTCTTACCCTTTGAATTTCTCTTTTGCGGACTACTGACCGTGTTGTCTCGTTTGTAAGCTTCAAGTCTTACTCGCTATGCGGAGCTTCCGTGTCTTGCACCCAAATGACGTCAGAATTGCCGGAAACGATTGGGAGAATTTTCTGATTGGTTAAAATATTTTCAATGGTCGTATCCATGAACTCATCCATTCTGCATAGAAACTGACTTTTGGAGATCGAGATCTTTGTTGTGTGAGCTCCTAATTTTCAATTATTCACATGAATCGTTAGATTATGATATAAACTCATCTCATTATCTCTTGCCGCTTTATCCTGTTCTACAGGGTCGCAGGCAAGCTGGAGCCTATCCCAGCTGACTACGGACGAAAGGCGGGGTACACCCTGGACAAGTCGCCAGGTCATCACAGGGCTGACACATAGACACAGACAACCATTCACACTCACATTCACACCTACGGTCAATTTAGAGTCACCAGTTAACCTAACCTGCATGTCTTTGGACTGTGGGGGAAACCGGAGCACCCGGAGGAAACCCACGCGGACACGGGGAGAACATGCAAACTCCACATAGAAAGGCCCTCGCCGGCCACGGGGCTCGAACCCAGGACCTTCTTGCTGTGAGGCAACAGCGCTAACCACTACACCACTGTGCCGCCATGATATAAACTATCTTCATAATTGTATTTTAAAAATGGATTTTCTTTTCTTTTAAACTACCACTGGCAAGATTGTTCAAGTTTATATGCCCTGCAGGAAACAAACACACACACACACTGTTTCAAATCTCTTCACACTGAATAGCAATTTGCTAACATAGCCAGGCCACGCCTTCTTCTTCTGTGTTTTTTATTGGCAGCTTGCATACGACGTGCACTACCGCCATCTACAGGGCTGAGGTGTGATCCTTGAGGGAGTTATACTACTGCTTTATCAAACTGATATAAAAAAAAAATGGAGAGCAGTGAAAACTTCAGATTCTATTGGCTAATCCTGTTTCCATCAGGTACCTGACTATAGCTGCTGTCTGTCTGTTGGGTGCACTAAGCAAGGTACTCAGTGATATGGGTGTCTTAATTGCCCTTTGCATCTTCTCCCTCTCATTAGAGTACGCTGAACAGTGAACTAAAACATGTCCCACTCCCTCCCTTTCTCCACAATGCATACAGGCTCCTGTCTGGTGCTTTCCCACAATGTGTAACCCACTATTCAGACCTGTATGTCCAATCCTCAGCCTTGTAATCCACACTTCCTCTCTACGTTTCAGTTCCCCACTCCATCTGTCTGAACATACTACCGCTTTACTGGGTTTTGTCTCCTCTACCCATTGCAGGGCCAATATTATCGCTATCATTTCAGCTGAAAAAATTGAAAGAAAATCTGATGTCCTTTTTGTAATTTGAACATTAAATTGAGGGACGTGTACTGCCGCACCTGTTTTGCCATCTTGGTCCTTTGAAGCATCGGTATAAATTTGGACTGTGTCATCAAACATTATATTGATATAATGTTGTACAGTCTGATAAACACCTCCAGGTTTAACAATCTCCTTTGCTTCCATGTTGACTTGGGGAAAACAAAAAAAACCAAGGGGGAATGATAGGTCTGGCAGAAGTTTTACATACAAGGATACCACCTAACCCCACCTGATTTGCCTGCTGGTTTCCCTCCCACCCAAAGCTACGTACAGAATGTCCATATTCCCAACAATCTATAAGTACTCTTTTGGTAGGGTGACTGTCGTTGTGTCCCTGAAGGGTTAACCAGTACATACTTGATAACTGAAGCCTTCTGAGATCCAGTGGCATCTCCCCTGATTCCACCTGAAGCGCTGGGATGGATGAGGTCCTGAAGGCACCACAGCATATGTGTAAGGCTTTAGCTTGTACTCTGTCCAGTTCTAGAAGAGAAGTCTTAGTTGCTGAATTATACACTATACACCCATAATCAGGGGTTAAATTGGGCCGGGGCTGTCCGGGGCTGAGCCCCGGCACATAAGCTCGGAGCGGATGGCATATGATCACGCACACATCAAAAGCAACAAACCCTTTTCACGATTTTCAGTTCTGAATAATTAAATATCGTTTTATTAATCAATAAACCCATGACTTTTATGAGATAGATCATAGTTTTCCTGATAACAAGACGACCTGTCAAAGCTATTTAGAACAGAACTTGCAATCAGAGATTCTGGTTTCTGGAACACTGCGTGGGTTGCCAATTCCGCTTTTTATAAGCGACTTTGGGGTTTCTTTTTTTGTGAGCTCGCTTTAAAAAAAAATCAGAAGTCGTGGTTTGCGGGTTTTTGGGCTTGTGTTTCAGCGTTGTGACTTGTTTATGATTTTCTCCGTACACCGTCTCCCCTTTTACCTGCATACGAACATAATCATTATCATATTTTTTATTATTAAAAACAAAATATCAAATAATACTGAAGAGGGGAAAAATAATACTGATCTAAATATGTTGTGTTTTTATTTTTAGACAGTGTGTGTTTAGCAAAACACATACTGTCTAAAAATAAAAACACAACATATTTAGATCAGTATTATTTTTTCCCCTCTTCAGTATTATTTGATATTTTGTTTTTAATAATAAAAAATATGATAATGATTATGTTCACTGTATTGTTAATATTATTAGTGTTTTATTATTTATTGTTAATATTTAATTTAATGTTAATTTATTATTATTTATTGTTAATATTATTAGTGTATTATTAGTGTAATTATTATTGTTATTATGTATTCAATTATTTATTTGGCATGTGGTGCTTTTTGTATTGTCTAGAACATACATAAGATGAGCATATTATAGCAGCAAAATAGAAGCACAATCATTTGAATGCAGCAAAACTTTTGGTTTGACGTTAGACCTATTGGCCTATAGCTCCTGACCTCCGTTTTGTCCTTGCCTCGCTTTGGTATAGGGACAATTATAGAATGCTTCCAACAGGAAGGTAGCCGTCCCTGTTCCCACACCTTATTATATAGTTTTAGTATTACACTCTTAGACATATCAGATAGCTGTTCAATTAGTTTATAACATACTCCATCTTTGCCTGGAGAAGTATTTTTTGCACCAATGAGAGCTCTCTTCAGCTCAAATAATGTAAAATCTTTATCAGGTGCGTTATCACTGACTTCCTTCCTGCCCAGTAGTTCTGCATTATCCTGTATCACCTGTTTCCTCCATACTAGTTCATCAGTAGACAGATTGTGGGAGCTATGAACTTTCACAAAGGCTGCTGCAAGCATCTCTGCTTTTTCAGTATTCGTTACTGCTTCAGAATCATTATCTTTAAGTACTGGCAAAGAAAAATCCCTCCTTATTCCTCCCATCTTCCTAATCATGCCCCACACATCCTCAATTTTAGTATCTGACCCAACGGTGCCGCAAAATTCCCTCCAGTATTTCTTTTTAGTGTCTTTAATAATCCTTCAAGCTTTAGACTGAGCTTGTTTATATGCTATTAGATTATCAAAGGAGTGATTTAATTTCATCTTCTTAAATGCTTTGTTCCTAGCCTTAACAGCTGCTTTGCAATCATTTGTCCACCAAGGGACCATTTTCCTTTGCCTGACGCCAGTGGATTAACCTATGGTTTCCTCTGCAGTGTCACATATTATAGCCGTGATCACGGAGTTCAATTCCTCTACATCATCACCGACATGTAACAGAACCCCCATAAGTTTAACATCCGCGTTCATGCTATATAGTCCTCAATTGGCCTCTCTCATATTCCACCTAGGATACAAATTGTCCTCCAAATGAACATAGTGCTCTCTTATCTTGACCAAAATAGGGAAGTGATCACTTCCTAAGGAGTTTTTAAGCACTTCCCACTGAGTGGTTCCTGCTACCTGTTCTGATACTATAGTGAGATCTATGGCTGAGTCCACCCCACGCAACACATCAAATCTTGTCCCCCTTCCGTCATTCATGCACACTAACTTACAATCATCCATAAACTCTTCGACTACCCGCCCATTGTCATCTGTTCTATTACTTCCCCATAGTGTGTTGTGAGCATTAAAATCCCCACAAAAAATCAATTTGCTACTTACTTGCCCGCAGATTCTCTCAAGTAGCTCTCTTGTAATCTTTAGACATGGATTGTAAAAATTAACCACTTCAAACTTTGTATCCCCAGCCCACGCTTCAGTCCCAATAACTTCCGCTTCTATATTTAATTTTAAAGGCTTATAACTAAGACCCTGTTGGATGAACATAGCTACTCCTCCTCCTGGTCCTATACCTCCATCCTTCCGTATAGCTGTGTATCCAAATATTCTGAAGTCCAGTGATGGTTTCAACCAGGTTTCCTGTACGCATATGATGTTTGGTTTATCATGTTGCTTTTCAATAAAATACTTAAATTCTTGGCCATTTGCTATTAAGCTTCTGGCGTTCCACTGCAGTATGGACAGTACCATCACAATCCGCCACCACATGACTGCTGACTTTCATTTACCTTTGCTGTTAGTATTTCATTAATTGCTTCAAAGGACAGATCTTCCATTCCAAGATACTTCTTAGCTGCTCGTATGATGATATAGGTTTTTTGTGTCCTACTTTCTACTGTTGCTGAACAATTAATACATTCCACCACAAATGCAACAAATTTCCGTTTGTCTACAATGAGGGTGTTGTCGTTGACATTGTGTCTCGGAGTTTGAACAAATGTTTGCGGTAGAGGCTGGGAGGCAGAAAGTACTCGGGCGATGGGCTTTGCTTTGCTATTCACTTTCTTAATAGCTTCAGCGTAAGACAATTTCTCCTTTACTCGCACATTCTGTACTTGGACTGCTTTTTTGTGTTCCTCGCACCCTTTATATGCCGCACTATGTTCGCCCCCACAATTACAGCACTTTATTTTTGTACCTTCAGCGCATTTGCCATAATCATGTTCGCCCCCACATTTGGCGCAGCGGGATTTAGCCCTGCATACCGCGGCAATGTGTCCGAATCTTTGGCATTTGTAACACCTCATGGGGGGGGATATATGGTCTAACGCTGTAACTGACATACCAATTTTAATCCTGTCTGGCAATTTATCCTCATCCATCACCAGCATAACAGACAGACTTGCACTTTTAATTCCATTTCTTGTGATAGGTAGATGTTTCACTTTAATAACTCGTGCACCCCTCACACTAGTTTTAATCTCTTCTTCAGACATGTCGGTCGATACTCCTGAAATCACCCCCAAAACTTTTCCTCTCTCTTCCCACACCTGTGGTTTAATCGCTTTCCCCAAGAACATCTTACACTTCATTAAACCTTGTTGCTGGTTTCTATCTTGACAAACAATCATTAGATTACCATCTCTCAAAGGCAAGACTGCAAGAACATTTCCGACCAGTTTGTGAACTTCTTCACTGGCCTTTATGGGATTGACAGTACACGGGGATTGAAATCGAAGTATTACTTTTAATTCAGTTGGTTTACCTTCCTCCCTACCGCTCTCGTCAGATTCAGATGATTGTCCCTTCCTTCTCTTGTTGTGATTGACCGTCTGAAATTCACCTGCTTCAGTGCATCTTTCATTAGCCTGAAGCAACGAGGGAAAAATGTGAGTGTTGAAGACACGGACAGTGATGAAAGCATGGGAGCTGCAGGGAAACAAGCTGAAGAGTATAAAGTGATGATTAAACTAACTCAAGAAGGAGCGGCATTCAGTGAGTGGAACCCGATTCAACTAACCAAAGCGATAAACAAACTGGTAGGTGATGTGAAGAGCCAAGATACTACGAAGTGGAGCACTTTTAGGCTACGTTTACATTAGACCGTATCTGTCTCGTTTTCTTCACGGATGCACTGTCCGTTTACATTAAACCGCCTGGAAACGCCGGGAAACGGGAATCCGCCAGCATCCACGTATTCAATCCAGATCGTGTCAGCTCCGGTGCTGTGTAAACATTGAGAATACGCGGATACGCTGTGCTGAGCTCTAGCTGGCGTCGTCATTGGACAATGTAACTGTGACATCCACCTTCCTGATTCGCTGGCGTTGGTCATGTGACACGACTGCTGAAAAACGGCGCGGACTTCCGCCTTGTATCACCTTTCATTAAAGAGTATAAAAGTATGAAAATACTGCAAATACTGATGCAAATACTGCCCATTGTGTAGTTATGATTGTCTTTAGGCTTGCCATCCTTCCACTTGCAAGTGGTAAGTGATATGCGCTGGGATCACACACACAGCGGCTCAGTCCCGAATCACAGCTTGTTCACTTCACTCGCGTGCTCTGTGAGCTGCGCAAGGCCGGAGTGCGCACCCTCCAGAGGGCACTTGCTGTTCAGAGCGGAGTGATTTGGAGCGCAGGATGCCTGCGGAGCCGAGCGTGTCCGTGTATTGGTATTGTTGTGTGCACGCAAATCGTGTATTGGTGTTGCTGTGTGCACACTAATCGTTTTAAAAACGTTAATCTGATGATCCGCTGATACGGTCTAATGTAAACATGGGCTCAGTTGTGTGCAGAGATAGTACTCAGCAAGGGAGGGCCATCAAACTGAACAAGAATTCCTCTTTATAATATTATCAATACAATCAGCATTTGTTACCGGATCAGAGATATTTTGAGCTAATCTTGGTCCAACATTAACAAAAAACATTATTAAAACTATTAGCAACTACATCCATGTTATAATTTTCGATATCTTTGTCATTAAAGTATTTAGGGTAATGTATTTGTCCAGAGCCATCTTTAATAATACTATTTAATATATTCCATATTCCTTTAATATTCAGCTGGGATAGGCTCCAGCTTGCCTGCGACCCTGTAGAAGGATAAAGCGGCTAGAGATAATGAGATGAGATGAGATTCCTTTAATATTATTTTTGCTATTATCTATTAATTTGCCATAATGATCCTTCCAACATCTCCTTATGATACTCGTTAACTTGTTTTTATATTTTTTATATTTATTTTCTGCCTCTTTGGTTCTTAATTTAATAAATTCTCTATAAAAAGATTTTTTTTGCTTACAGGCATTTTGTAATCCCTTAGTAATCCAAGGTTGGTCATTATAGTTTTGTTTTGTATTCTACGGCTTCAGTGGGCAATTCTTATCATATAATAATTTGAATATACTTAAAACGTTATCATATGCTCTATCAATGCTATTCTCTGTATAAACTGATTCCCAGTCTTGCAGTAATAAATCATTATTTAATGCAAACATGGCTTCCTCTGTCCTAACTCTTCTGTACTTAAGTTTATGGTCTGTCACATTTCTCTTGCAATTACAGTCATAAATTGTAAAAACTGGTAGATGATCACTGATATCACTGATTAATATTCCACTTATAATGTTATCTATGTCATTGGTAAATATATTCTCTATTAAAGTAGCACTATGGTCAGTAATTCTGGTGGGTCTGGTAATTTTTGGGTGGAGACTCATACTGTACATGGTATTAATAAATTCCTCAGTCATACTGTGCTTATTAGGGTTCAACAGATCAATATTAGTATCCCCACAAATGAAGATAACTTTTTTTATTATCTACTGTAAATGTCTTTTCTACCCAGTCCTTAAACGCCTCTATACTAGTTTCTGGCGCTCTATATATACAGCTAATTAATACATTTCTACTTTTTTCAATATTAATTTCAATTGTTAAAAATTCTAATAAATGATCAATCACTGTTGTCATGCCATCTATTAACTTATAATTCAAATTACAGTCCACATACACCGCCACTCCTCCTCCACCCTTATTTTTCCTGTTTATAGAATTAAATTCATATCCAGCCAGTTCGAAATCCACTCCTTTCTCCAGGTCAATCCAGGTCTCCGATATGGCAATTATGTTGAATGGATGAGTAAAGTGACTTCAGTATTTCTTGATGTGTTTGAAGTTAGTGTCCATGCTTCTGCTGTTGAAGTGTATTATTGATCATTTCCCCACAGCCTGAGTGGACTGATTGTACTGTTCCTCTGTGTAATGGTGGCAATTGTTATTAATGGTTGAGAAAAAGTTATTGTCCGGGTCGATGTCATTTTCTATATCCAATAGTTTATAGTCAGTGACTTCATGTGGTTTCAGTTCCAGGTTTTCATAATCAACAAGCATTTGCTTTAGCCGAGTAGTGTTCCGAGTAATGGATGAAGAGTTATTTCGGTGTGTGTCATGGTTGAGTTTGGTGTAGTGTCACGTCGGTATCGATTACCTTACAGTCCTGATAGCCATCACTGGTATTTGTCCAAGTCCTCGATATGACCAGAACTCTCGCCTCCTCCGGTGTACCGTTCAGATTAATGAATACTTTGCAGTTGGTGATCCATGTAGATTTTTATTTTCTTTCTTCAGATGTCGTGTTTTTCTGGCGATGTCAGCATTGCGTTTTGTCAGGTGCTCGTTGATTGTAGACGTTTGTACCTTTTCAGTTTCCTTCCTTGTTTCAGCAATGCAGCTTTGTTTCCGATTGATGAATCTCATGATGATGGCAGTGTTTTCCTTGTCTCTCCTGGGTAGAATGTGGCAGGCCTCAACGTTGCTGCAATTAGTGATGGAAAGTTCGGCTCTTTTCAGAGAGCCGGCTCTTGTGGCACGGTTCCCAAAGAAGAGCCGTCTCTTTCGGCTCCCAAACGGCTCTTAATTTATTTTTATCTGTAGCCTTATATTTTAGCCTCACTTGGCAAATATGAATGCTTTGTGTGTTGATAAACCCTGTTGCATTTAGTGTTTTTATGAGAGGCCTTATAATTGCCTAATTTTGTGTATTTGTTCTGTTACAAAAGCAGGCATTCTTACTTTTGTTTAATATCTTAATCAAACTTTTAATTTTAATTTAACAGAAAAACAAATGAACAAAACACTGCAAACAAATCCACAGAACCAGAACAGAAACAGAACCAAACTCAGTAACCAAACAGTATGTCCTCAGTGCAGGTTGGCATTCAAAAAACTCAAATGCCTCAGCTTGGATGGGCTGATGCGGTTTCTCCTCTCAGTTAGTATCTGCCCTGTTTTTGAGAAGACTCTCTCTGAAGGAACAGATGTTGCCACAATGCACAGTCTCCCCTCCATCACCTTCACCAGGTGTGGGAAGACTGAGGCCTTGGCCTGCCACCAGCTCAGTGGGTCTTCTGCTCGTTGGATGAGGGGCTCCTCAAGATAACATCGCATCTCCATTATAACATCAGCTGTAGTATTTCTCCTTGCAGCATCTCCTGTAGCTCTTTCATCAAAGAGCTTCCACACAGCAGAAGTTTGTGGCTCCTCCTCCACTTGGCCCTCTAATGGTGGAGCTGGCTGGCTGTTGGGGGTGCATTTTGCTGCTGCGGCGGTTATTCTCTGAAGTGCCTCGTCAACAGCTCTGTTGTCACTGAATGCAAGCTTTTTAAACCTAGGATCCAGTAATGTGGTTTCTGAAGGCCTCTGCATGCTCTTGCGACAAGGCTTTCGCAGATAGCTTTTCGCAGACAGTTGTAATTTATCGTTGAGCGGGGAGTATAGGCGTGTGCAATGTTATTCACCGCCACAAGGCAAGGGGGCGCGAAGTCGTGAAATCGCTAGGAGTAGTTGGTGGGTGTGGTTAGTGGAGTGTTTATCCTCCGGTTACTGAGCAACAGGTCATTCAACACCAACAACAATGGCGAATGTCCTTATAATGACTAGAACTGGAGTTGTATAGATGTACGTACTTCCTCACTTCCTCGATCAACCGCTCTTTGTGCTGCTCCATCTTCGCTCGTGTTTTTAAAAATGGCGGTCGTGAAAACAAACTGAAGCGGAAGTGCGTGTACAGCGGATGTAGAGTGGACCAATCAGAGCCCTCTTGTCTGCAACGCTGTTTGCAGTGGTCACAATTTTTGGGAGGTGCGCGCAGAGCGTCTGCGAAGGGGGGGGCTTCGCAGATGCCATCTGCGACGCCATCTGCGAGGACTGGGTTGTCGGCATAAATTGGCCCTGAGAGGACAGTGTTGAACTCCATATGCAGAAATTTTCGGTCCATGGCTGAACAAAGAGCCGCAACCAATTCCTTTACTTTCTGCACAGTTACTGTCAGTTGGTGTTGGGCTGTCACCCACTGAAGACCTTTGCAAAGCAGGAGCATTTTGGAGGCTGTGACATAGCTGAAGGAGAGAAAACAGCAACTTTTAAAATTAGGCTTTTTAAAAATTGTGGCATATTGCTTTTTCAATTTAGTTTTGTCAATCATATGTGTTGTTTCTGCAATGTATAATAGTGACTGAATAGTAGTAGAGAAAAAAACAATTGTCCAAGGTACCTGTCTGCACTTATCTCCACAGTCACTGAATACAAACTGTTATGTGATTCATTTTACAAGCTAATCTAACATTACATTCCTCAAGGACCGTTTGCTAGCTAGCAGCCGGTCACTGCACTGTAACCGCACTTGCTAATTGACATGGTAGCTAAACCTGCTTGCTGTTTTTGTGACCACACCCCCAGAGCGAATATTCATGAGCGAATTTTTGTGGTGTTTCTCCCAGTGGAAACCTACAGGAACCATTTGTGTACTGCGCACAGAGCGGGATTTTTTTTTTCTTCAATCAGAAATATTGGTAGGGACATGCCCATACCCAATTCTACGCCTGTGGTCTGTACAACAGAGCAACGTGTTATTGTCTTTTCCCCATTCAGTGGATCCCCTGGCTGGATAACTGTTGCATGCTGGGAGGCCCCGCCTCTGACAGAGAGCCGCGTGAGATGACAGAAAACAGCGCAGTGTTTTATTCAGTCAATGGGTCAAGCTAATACTCTGGCGACTTCCCTGTGTTGATTAACAGTGCGCAAATGCCAAAATCGCAGTAAAAAAAATTACCAAGTGTTAGGGTTTTGCTGGGATTCGAACCTGGTTCGTTGGTGTGATAATCCAGCAAACCCCCACTAGGCCACCAGGGGGATGACTCAAATGCAGAGGCGTGAGGCGGAAGTAGAAAAAGAATCAAAAGGTTTATTTAAACTATATACACTATATACAGGGCAAAACAAAAGACAAAAAAAAACCAAAGAGTATAATCCAAAAGAAAAGCAAAGTGCAAAAATACAAAAGCTAAGAAGATCAAAAAACACAGTACAAAGGAAACTGGAGATAAACATAACAGCACAAAGACTCCGTGACAAGAGGACTGAACTCAGGGGTATAAATAGACAAACTAATTAAGGACACAGGTGAAGATAATTAGGCAATTAACACAAACACAAAACACAGGAACAGTGGCGGCCTCTAGAGGCCAAAATAAACACGACATGAAAAGGAAATAACAGCGGCCTCTAGAGGCCAAAACAGTCCTAGTCCTAACACCAAGTTCATGTTGATTTACCGTATGATAAGTCGGTTTATCAAATCTCGCGACCGGCCTACTCTCACCTAGTGAGGGGGGAAAGGTATTGCTTGGTGATGGTTGATATATTCTCCAAGTGGATAGAAGTTTTCCGTACAGCAAAAAAGGACTCAGACGTGGTGGCCAAGGCCTATGGGATATAATTCCCCGATGGGGCATTCCAAGGAAGATTTCCAGTGATAATGGCACGCCATTTATAAGCCAGGTGTTAAAACAATGGGGTAATTATCTGGGAATAGACTTGAGACAACATTGTGCATACCACCCTGCTAATGGAGGAACGGTAGAATGGGACATTGAAAAATAAACTGAGCAAATGCTGTGCTGAAACAGGACTAGGGTGGACAAAGGTCCTACCCATAGTATTAATGCAGATGAGAATGAGAGAAAGACCAAAGCAGGGTTTGAGCCCCTTTGAGATGTTGTTTGGAAGACCCCCAAACACAGGGATGGGTCCCATTACACCAGGATGCCCTGACCTTTCCTTATGTGATGTTGAATTACTGTGGAACCCTCTCTTCTGCTCTGAATAATATTCACAAATGGGTGAGATCAGCCTTACCAGTCCCGGCGCTGGGACCACTGCATGACCTGAAACCTGGTGATGGAGTGGTGATAAAGGACTTCAGAGGGACGAAGTGGAACAAGCCCAGGTGGACGGGACCATCCCAAATGCTGCTCACCACACAGTCAGCTGTAAAAGTGGACAATAGAGCTACGTGGGTACACGCCAGCCACTGCAGAAGAGCACCTGAACCAACAGACAAGCAGCACAAGGAGGCCCTGGTACAGGAAGGAGATTAAGACAGCATTCAAGAAGCCCTCAGGGGGCCTCGTCGCACCGTGAGTGGACACTCTGCTATCAAGAGCCCCTTAGGGGGACCAGCGAACACGAACAATGACACATCGACACACACAGCCACATGACAGACTGTGCATTCCAACGCATTCTTCATTCTGTACCTAATTGTGAACCTCATACATGGTATAAGTAGTATTTGCTAGTTTGTCCAGTGATGGAGATTAATGCACGAGATAATGAGATGAGATTACAGGAGCAGTGACTGACACTACAGGTACTCCAGGGGGCAGACTTCTCAGCTGGAAAAATAAGATAAAGAGATCAAACTGTTAACTGGGTTCATGACATATTAACTGATCATACCAATCACATGGTGATAGCTGAAAGAATCCATTCTGACTACACATACACTAGCGTATGATACCTAGCTGATTTAGGGAACAGGACTAAGTGCCTTAGGTGTAGAGACTTCTGTAGAAAACACCCAATACCACATAGTTCATTAACTGACTACTGCCACAGACTGGACAGTAACCAGTAGGTGAACCCTGTATGACAGTAGTATAGATTTAATGTTCTCATTTACATGATAAAAGGGGGAATTGTCGAGTAAATTTTAGTGTCACACTGTCTTGTAATTTTCCTTTTCACTGAGCGTTTCCTCTTCAAGGACTAACGACTCAGAACATTCAGCACCGCAACATGCTAATCTTATCATGCTCGTTATGTGCATAGCAGATGTGTGTCCAAACCAGTGATTAGAGAAGATCCAATCAGCTTTAGAGCTGGTCACACTCCGGCATGTAATTGCAATAGATGTAACGCAATAGATGTCTCCTTTTTATCTAGTAAAGAGTATATATAGATTTGAGAACAAAGGGACGGTATGAGTGGTGTGCTGAACCCTTATCACCATGTGTCTGTTTCTGCAATAAACCTTCTTTAACTTACAAAAGGACGAGACTGGTGTTGGTGTTTGTCATTTTTCAACGACATGTTGGAAAGATCTTCAGGAGCAGCATCAGGGTCATTTCTGACTTTAATTTTAGTATAATGTGTTAAATGGATGTGAACAAGAAGTCAGGAAATGAGATGAGAGGAGAAATTTTTATTTTTTAATTTTGATCAAAAACACTTCCACTGTTGAGGTATTTATAGATTTATTTTTAGAATGTACTTACACACACACACACACACACACACACACACACACACACACACACTTTTCCCCTTCTGCTTTTTCATTTTATCCTTGGGCATTTTTTGATCATTTTATTTTTACTGCTTGACCATTTTGTAGTTTATTAGATTATTATGGTTTCAGAATGGGATCAGAAATTTAAACATAATGTAAGTAAACTATGTGCAAATATTACAACAAATTCAATATAAAATGTTTTTAAATTACAGTTACAGAGAATGGATGGATGGTCAGATCAATTAATCACGTCAGAATCCTGTTCATGAGAGAGAGAGAGAGAGAGAGAGAGATGTGTTCATTGTTCATTTAAACTATCACTGGTAAGATTATTCAAGTCTATACGCCCTGTAGGAAATACACACACACACACACTGTTTCAAATCTCTTCACACTGAATAGCAATTTGCTAACATAGCCAGGCCACACCTTACACAAAAAAAGAGCTGTCTCTCTCTCTCTCTCTCTGCCACACAGAACACAAACAGGAAGTTCATTTCAGAGAAAACGAAAATCAGCAGAAAGTTCAGAGTCTCTCTCAGTACAGGAAAATGGCAGAGGCTGGTATTTCAGTAGATCAGTTATCAGTGGATCAGTTCAGCTGTCCAGTGTGTCTGGATCTCCTGAAGGATCCTGTGACTATTCACTGTGGACACAGTTTCTGTAAGGTGTGTATTAATGGCTGCTGGAATCAGGAGGATGTGAAGGGCGTCTACAGCTGCCCCCAGTGCAGAGTGACTTTCACTCCAAGGCCTGTTCTGTGCAGGAACAACATGCTGGCTGAAGTGGTGGAGAAACTGAAGAAGACTGAACTCCAAGCTGCTTCTCCTGCTCACTGTTACGCTGGACCTGGAGATGTGGAGTGTGATTCCTGCACTGGGAGAAAATACAAAGCCGTCAAGTCATGTCTGGTGTGTCAGGCCTCCTTTTGTGAAGCTCATCTTAAACCTCACTATCAGTCTCCTGCCTTTAAGAAGCACAAGTTAGTTGACGCCTGTGCAGAGCTCCAAGAGAAGATCTGCTCTGAACATGACAAACTGATCGAGATCTTCTGTCGTACTGACCAAAGCTTCATCTGTTATTTGTGTACAATGGATCAGCACAGAGGCCATGATACCATTGCAGCTAAAGCAGAAAGAAATGAAAAACAGGTGAGAACTGGACATCATTCTTCTTTTCCAAGTCATTTTATACAAATTCTATTTCTACTCTAATTTCTGTTCAGTGGATTTAATTGGTTCTCTGACTGTCATTCTCTGTGAAGTAAATTTTTATTTCCAGTCAAACAGTAATATGTAAAGAAATGTGAGATTTCAGACCAGTCAGTCTGCTTTAAACACCCAACAACCTTCTTCCAGCATTTTAGAGCTAAAGTGCTCATGTGACTGTGTTAAAGCTCTGTAACTGGAGATCATATTTCATAACATTTAATGATCTACAGGTTAAAAAAATCTTGATATTTCTGAATGTGAGTGGATTTGTGGTCCATTTCTGAGAACTTCTTTGGGATGAATGATCCCAATTCTGGAAAGATCAAATCTCTGCAGAGATTTTGGTCAAAACTCGGCGTTAATGTGAACATTCACTAGATTGATGAAGTTCAATCCCGATGTTCACTGATGGTTCCTTTAATCCGGTGGAATTGGGTGTGGTTTTGAATGTACACACAGCACCTTAAAGAAGTAAACCTGAACAAATAAATAACTCCCATGAATCCAGATGTGCACTGTGCATGTCTCCCCCCTCTAAACTCACTGAGAAATAAAAGGGAACAGTGATGACGCGCACTGCTCTCAGATCAGTCTTCTTCTGTCAGGTTTTATGGCAGTTTACAAGCAAAGTGTATTACTGCCATCGACTGGACTGAGGTGCAATCAAGATGCAATCAAATGGATGTCATTTCAAATAAAAAATTGAATAAAAAGGAAAAACAACAAACTAAATCCTGTTTGCTAATTTTGTTTCTTTGATAAATGTTATCATAGCACAAGTGATGTTTTCTGATCTCGGCTCACCTAATAAGGTGTCTAAAGAAAAGGCTTTCTTGACTGCGTTCACTTCCCTCTTCAGTTTTTCTCTTTGTCTGTAGAATTTTAAGCACCTTAAAAGAACATGATCTACATCCTCTCTCACTCCACAAAGTTCACATTTTCCAGATGGATGTTTGTTCACAACGTATAAGCTGTTATTTAATCCAGTATGGCCTATTCTCAGTCTTGTAAACCAAACCTCCTCCTGTCTGTTTGGGTAACTCGGTTTGCTACTTGAGATCTTTTTGTATATTATATAAGTGTCTACCTTTCTTCTCCTTATCCCATTCAGCTTGCCATATGTTAACTTTGTTTAATGAGTACCTTAAAGTGCATATCACGGGTAAATTCAGGAGCGAGATCAATGTAATTCTCCTATTTTATATTAAACTTTGGTCAAATATCTGTAACATTCTGCATTTTTTTTTTTTACCTTGCGCAATACCAAAAAAATTCAGTTGAAATCAAGCCATTTGAGGTGAATTGGTCCGCCTCTGAAAAAAACTTGGCATTTGGATTTCCTGGCAAACATTGATTTTCGTGACGTCATCTGCGGGACGCCTCCCTCTGAATCCTACATCAGCGCTGGTTTGTTTTTTGAGAAAATGACCTGGTGGTTTTCTGCAAATTTCTTCAACGTTATCGCATAACTATTAAAATGGTTCATAGATGTATCATAGGAGGGTGTAGCAACACCAATCTTGATGGGATTAGTACTTATTGTTTTCCAAAAGACCGGACAATGAGGGAGAAATGGGAGCGCTTAGTCTACACAGGCTGTTCACTGAAACCGTGCAAGCTCTCACATCCTGCCGGCGCTTCCGCAGGTGACGTCACAATTCTGGCTCCAGACCCCCTTGGGATTTTTCCAGACGTGTTTTTTTTTTTTTTTACCCCTGCTGTAGACAGATGGCCTTGTGCAAAATTACCCTTCTGGATGAGTCTGTAAAAGGACATACTTTCATATTAAAAAACCTAAATTGGTCCAGAATATGCACTTTAACTTCTGATCTACTGAGTGGAATACTTAACTGAACCTCCTCTTCTTTGGTTGCCTCTTTTGCCAGCTTGTCTGCTTCCTCATTGCCACCAACTCCTTTATGGGCTGGAACCCATACAAACTGGATGGATATTCCCTGTTGACTGATTTGCAACGAAGATATTATTAATTTCATTCATTAAGTCCTGTCGGCATGACGATTCTCCACTTTGAACGGATGTGAGAGATGACACAGAATCGGAACAAATAACTGCTTTAGGGGGCCTAGTTTCTTCTATCCACTGGAATACAATGATAATGGCTGTCATTTCAGCTGCAAATATAGACAGATGATCTGATGTTCTCTTTTTAATAGAGATTTTGTAATCAGAGATATAAACTGCAATACCTGTTTTACCCTCTGAATCTTTAGATGCATCTGTATAAACCTGTGTTGTATTATAGTACTTACTGTACTTCCTAAATATTGCTCTACGTTCTGATCCACTCCTCCAGATTTAGCTATCTCTTTGGTTTCCATGATCACCGTAGGGGAGCAAAACAACCAAGGTGGAGTTGTTAGCAGGGGCACAGTCTTACTACAAATGATATCATCTATTCCCAATTGATTTGCTAATTTGTTACCATCCCATCCAAAGCTACAAATCTGGGATCTGCCATACTCCCAACACTCACTGAGAACTTTTTTAGTAGGGTGTGATGCCTCATGTCCGTTTAAATTAATCCAGTAAGCCATACTCAACTTAAGATGTCTGAGGCTTAAGGGCATTTCTCCTGATTCTACTTGCAACGCTGGTATGGAAGAAGTTCTAAATGCACCACAACATGTCCTGAGACTTTCAGCCTGCATTCTATTGAGTTCATTAAGCAATGTCTTAGATGCTGAAAGATACACAATACAGCCATAATCTGAAACTGATTTTATCAGTGCAATATAAATTCTTTTAAAGGACATCCCTGAGGCTCCCCAGTTGTACCCTGATAAACATTTCAAAACATTAATGCCCTTTTTGCATTTCTCAATTATTTTCTGAATATGTTCCTTCAATGTTAACTTGACATCAAACCAAACTCCCAAGTACCTAACAATATTAACTTGCTCAAAGGACTGGTTATACAACTTAAGCTCTAGTGTGGGACTTACTCTTTTCTTTGAAAAACAGATAAATTGAGTCTTTTCTACAGACAAATGAAAACCCCACTCACGTGCCCATTTTTCTACCTTGTTGATAGCTAATTGCATTTTAGTTCTAATATCAATATTTAGTCCTTTTATCCACAAAGCTCCATCATCAGCATATAATGCTCTATTGATTCTAATGTCATCTATTTTATTAAAAACATCATTAATCATAATGTTGAACAGTACTGGACTGCATACACTACCTTGAGATGTTCCATTTTCTATTGAATCGATGTTAGAGAAGTTAACCCCAACTCTTACTTCTATTGTTCTGTCCTTTTGGAAGTCTCTAATCCAGTTAAACATCTTGCCACCAATACCCATCCTATTCAGCTTAATTAACAACCCCTCCTTCCATAGCATATCATGCGCTTTCTCTCTATCAAAGAATGTTGCTAAAACTGATTCTTTATTGACTTGTGCTTTCCTTATTTCATTTTCTAAACATACAATAGGGTCCATTGTAGTACGTCCACTACGGAAGCCGCTCTGGTGTGGGGAGACAAGACCTCTTTTTTTCAGTTTCATACACTAGCCTTCTAGTGATCACTCTTTCCATAATCTTACATAAATTAGATGTTAATGCTATTGGCCTATAACTTTTAACTTCAGTTTTATCCTTCCCTGGTTTTCCAATCGGAACCACTACAGAATGTTTCCAACACAAAGCCAATCTACCTTGCTCCCAAATCTTATTAAAAAGACTTAAAATTACATATTTAGCCACGTCATTGACTTCATTAATCATTTTATAACATATACCATCTTTCCCTGGTGAAGTGTTCCTAATCCCATTTAACGCTCTCCTAAGCTCAAATAATGTAAAATCCTTATCAAGTACACTCTCACTTATTACCTGCTTTTCCAGTCATCCTCTATTCTCATCTATTACTTTAACTCTCCAAGACAATTCTTCATCAGTTAAGTTCTGTGAACTATGAACCTTAACAAAACTTTTCGCAAGCATCTCTGCTTTCTCTTGATTAGTTGCTGCCTCCACATCATTGTTTTTAATCACAGGTAAGGAAAACTCCCTTCTAATGCCTCCCATCTTTGTAATCACACTCCAAACATCATCCACTTTGACTTCCGCCCTATTTTAGAACAGAAATCACGCCAATATTTCCTTTTAGCTTCTCTTATAATTCTTTTCACCTTTTGCATGTGATTTTTTTTGTATACCATTAAATTGGTATAGGAATGGTTTGATTGAACAATTTTGAAAGCTTTATTTCTAGCTTTCTTACAATCATCTGACCACCAAGGTACCATTCTCTTTTTCCTCATCCCAGAAGATTTGCCAAGAACCTCTTCTGCTGACTCATAATATATTTGTAATGATTGAGTTTAACTCAGGGCGGCACGGTGGTGTAGTGGTTAGCGCTGTCGCCTCACAGCAAGAAGGTCCGGGTTCAAGCCCTGTGGCCGGCGAGGGCCTTTCTGTGCGGAGTTTGCATGTTGTCCGCGTGGGTTTCCTCCGGGTGCTCCGGTTTTCCCCACAGTCCAAAGACATGCAGGTTAGGTTAACTGGTGACTCTAAATTGACCGTAGGTGTGAATGTGAGTGTGAATGGTTGTCTGTGTCTATGTGTCAGCCCTGTGATGACCTGGCAACTTGTCCAGGGTGTACCCCACCTTTCACCCGTAGTCAGCTGGGATAGGCTCCAGCTTGCCTGCGACCCTGTAGAACAGGATAAAGCGGCTAGAGATAATGAGATGAGATGAGACATTCCATCTAGCACCTCTCTCAAGATTCTTTTACCATGGTTATAAAAGTTGATAATTTTAATCTTAGTTTTACCGAACCAAATCTCAACCAGAACGGCTTCAACCTCTTTATCTATATTTAAAGCTCTGTAATTAATCCCCTGCTGAATAAATGTGGCCACTCCACCTCCTGCAGTATCCCTGTCTTTACGCACTGCTAGGTATCCATATATTATTAAATCAAGTGATGGTTTTAACCAGGTTTCCTGTATACAAATAATGTTTGGTTTAACAACTTGTTCCTCAATAAAGTGTTTTAGTTCCTGACCATTAGCTATTAAGCTCCTGGCATTCCACTGTAGAATAGATAAAGTCATTATTAACTGCCACATGGTGCTTGACTATCAGATACCCCTAATACCATATTGTGAATGGAATCAACTGACAATTCATGAATCTCTAGATAATTTTCCGCTGCTTTTTAAATTATTTTCTCATCTCATCTCATTATCTCTAGCCGCTTTATCCTTCTACAGGGTCGCAGGCAAGCTGGAGCCTATCCCAGCTGACTACGGGCGAAAGGCGGGGTACACCCTGGACAAGTCGCCAGGTCATCACAGGGCTGACACATAGACACAGACAACCATTCACACTCACATTCACACCTACGGTCAATTTAGAGTCACCAGTTAACCTAACCTGCATGTCTTTGGACTGTGGGGGAAACCGGAGCACCCGGAGGAAACCCACGCGGACACGGGGAGAACATGCAAACTCCGCACAGAAAGGCCCTCGCCGGCCCCGGGGCTCGAACCCAGGACCTTCTTGCTGTGAGGCGACAGCGCTAACCACTACACCACCGTGCCGCCCTTAAATTATTTTAATTCTATCAATTCTACTTGCTACTTTGGCTGAGCAATTAACCACTTCCACTATAAAAGCAATGGATTTTTTCTTCTCCACAATTAAAGTCTCTTCAGTTACTTTACAGCATTTCAGAGTCGTTTGAGTTTGACTCGGGGGTAAAACTACAGGAGTCATACTTCCTTTAACCCTTGATTTTGCTTGGTTTTCTTTGTCACCCTTTTTAAAAGCTTCGGCATAAGTAACGCTCTCTTTCACCTTAACACTTTGCACTTGAATTGCTCTTTTATACATCTCGCACCCTTTATAGGCCGCACTGTGTTCACCTCCACAGTTACAGCACTTGATTTTTGTTCCTTCCTCACATTTACCATATTCATGTTCGCCTGCACATCTAGCACACCTAGGTTTTGACTTGCACACAGAAGAAATGTGTCCATATCGCTGACATTTAAAGCATCTAATTGGTGGTAATTCCATTTACCTGACTTATCTTCACCTTCACTTTTATAGTACTCTCACTGTCATTCTCTTCTGAAAACTCCTCCAAATCATTAGTTTCACACTCATCTAGAACTCCTTTCAATCCATGATTGCACCCCAGTCCACCAAACGCCAGTTGCAATGAATCTGGCGGCTCTTTCACATTCCCGGAAGCACTCATCGCGTTTTTTCTCAGATCAGTCTGTCTGTGAATCCCATTGAAAGTCACAGCTGCCTTTTGAACAGTTTCACTCCAGAGAATATTGCTGAACTATCTTGATGTTTCTGTCACATAAATAACATTGAAATAACAATCAGTTGACATTTTCACAGAAAACTAAACTTATAATATCATTAGTGGTGCAAACATATGAAGATAGAAGTCACTTCATTTTGGGTGTCTTTTAATTTTAGTTAGTTCTAGAGGTGATATTTCTAGTTTTCATTGAAATGTTTTTATTGACTTTTTTTAGTTTTTTTTTTTTTTTTTCTTTTTGGCTATAATTGTGTAGAAGATGATGAAATGTATTTAAAATGTTTTTTATTTGTTCTCAGAATGAGCTAAAGGAGGAGCAGATGAAATTCCAGCAGAGGATCCAGGAGAAGCAGAAGGAGGTGCAGGAGCTGAAACAGACTGTGGACACTATTAAGGTGAGGAGTGAAGAGTCGCTGTGTTTCAGTTAACCTGCTTAAAGGAGATACGCAGAACCATGGCCTCATTTTTTGTTCATAAATGCCTTGAGACCCCATGAATGGCACAGGAATAGTTTTAAGCGTTAACAATAAATCTAATATCGTAATATTTATGATTAAAATGATTCATTTAGGTAGCGGCCTGAGTGAATGACCTTGACGTCTGTAACGTCACAGCAGGAAGGCTATCGGTCCCATCGCCATTTCCGCTATACTAAAACACAGAGCTAACTGCAACTTCCAGCTTCCATTTTGAGCTAATTTATCGCCATGCCATGTAGATGTGTTGCTGGCCGGTGCTGAAACATGACAGAAGGTGGATTTATGTTGCATTCATGGCCCAAGAATGTTCAAACTGCAAAGATTTGGATGCATTTTGCGAGAAGTTCACAGGCACATTGGGCGCCTACGAAGTGGTCTCTCCTCTGCTCTGCACATTTTACTGAAGACTTGTACGAAACCTCTGATCTGTTGAGGAGCGTTGGCTATAAGCCAGTTTTGAAAGAGGGTGCAGTATCAACAATTAAATAAAACTATGAGAAAAATAAAAATAAAAAAATAAAAATAAATACATTTTTTTTAAAAAGGAAAGTAAGTTCAGTGGCACCAGCTCTCCCACAGTTTGAGCCGAGGATTGTTGGTAAAACCCAGGATGGAACGGGACGTGACATATTATCGCTCAGGCAGCGACATCCCTGCGGTTGTTTCTAAAACCGGCGATGTCCCGTCCCGGGTTTTAGTAATTGCCTGAGCTGAGCAGTAATGGTGGAGTACTCAGTATGGAGAAAATGGAGAATGAGTGGAGCAGCTGTCTGATTTCTAAACTGGATATTGTTGCCATCTCGCCCTTACGTGGAAGAAGCGAATGAACGGAGAACTGAATGAACAACTGAACGTCAGATTGTTTCAAAACAATCGGCCACAAGTTCAGCCTTCAAGAAGCGAGAACGCAGACGGGTAAGCTCCGACTCTCATTTGGATACAAAACAACAAAAACAACACGTTTACCTGCATTTAGATTAATACATGTAACTTGTATTGTGTATTTAAGTTACCGGTCTAAGATTTATTTAATTTGCTTCAGAATGTGATTGTCTCCGTTCATCTGATTATTTAATGAGCCTTTTACATTTTATCAGTGAAAATAGATGCATGTGGGCGGCGCGGTGGTGTAGTGGTTAGCGCTGTCGCCTCACAGCAAGAAGGTCCTGGGTTCGAGCCCCATGGCCAGCGAGGGCCTTTCTGTGCGGAGTTTGCATGTTCTCCCCGTGTCCGCGTGGGTTTCCTCCGGGTGCTCCGGTTTCCCCCACAGTCCAAAGACATGCAGGTTAGGTTAACTGGTGACTCTAAATTGAGCGTAGGTGTGAATGTGAGTGTGAATGGTTGTCTGTGTCTATGTGTCAGCCCTGTGATGACCTGGCGACTTGTCCAGGGTGTACCCCGCCTTTCTCCCGTAGTCAGCTGGGATAGGCTCCAGCTTGCCCGCGACCCTGTAGAACAGGATAAAGCCGCTAGAGATAATGAGATGAGAATGAATAGATGCATGTACGTGTATGTTGCATAAGTTATAACACCTATCCTGTTTTAATGAGTCAACCCACTATCAATGAAGTCAAATCAGTCTTAGTTGAGCAAGTCGGTAACAGTATTTCTTACTTTCACCATAAATTTTTATTTATATGACTTTGGTCTATAGCTGTCAAAGGCCTCGGCCTTAAAACCGGTTCCCGCAGTGACATCACGCGCTCAGGGCTGGCTGGCTCAGCGGGGCAGCTCCAATGCCAAATTTGCGGTCGAGTTTAACTCTAAAAAAATATTTTTTGATTCCTATTTATGCAGCATACAAGAGTCAAGGATGGAGATACTATCCACTCAGAAATGTATTTAAAAATAAAGGTTCTGCGTATCTCCTTAAAATAGTGAACTAAAAAAACAAGGAATGAAAACCCAGGGTTTAACGAAAACAACTCAAATATCTCGAGAGTTTATTTTTACAGAGTATCCGATTAGACCTCCATTTTTTGTGTGTGTGTGTGTGTGTGTGTGTGTGTACTAACAGAAGCGTTCACAGGCAGCAGTAGATGACAGTGAGAGGATCTTTACTGAGATGATCAGCTCCATGGAGAAAAAGCGCTCGGAGATGATGGAGCTGATCAGAGCTCAGGAGAAAGCTGAACTGAGTCGAGCTGAACGACTCCTGAAGCAACTGGAGCAGGAGATTGCTGATCTTCAGAGGAGAGTCACTGAGCTGGAGCAGCTTTCACACACACACGATCACGTCCACTTCCTCCAGGTAACACTCACTGTCTGATCTACAGAGGGCGCTGTTTCTCACAAAGTTTCCTCCTAAAAGCTCATTACAGCAACAATAAATGTTCCTGTCTGAGATCCCAAGTGTGTCTTTGGTCTGATTCAGTCTGAGATTCATTCGTTCCTCTCCTACACTTTTCTCCTTCTCTATTCTGTGTTTCCTCTCTGTAGAGTTTCCCGTCTCTCTGTGTTTCTCCTGGATGTGACGACTCACCCAGCTTCACTGTCAATCAACATCTCTCATTTGATGGAGTGAGGAAATCTCTCTCAGATCTGAAAAAACGAGTCGAGGAAATCTGTGAGGAGGAATTCAATGTAATCCATCCACAAGGTAAACAAACAAACATTTGTTCTGTATCACAGTAAAGAGAGCCATAAAATTAATGTAACGGAAATAAAACGTAAGCAGGAACAAAACCGCATCAAATCACAAAGCATTAGTATTAAGGCCAATTTATGCTGACAACCCAGTCCTCGCAGATGGCATCACAGATGGCGTCTGCGAAGCCCCCCCCCCCACCCCCCCCCCCCCCCCCTTCGCAGACGCTCTGCGCGCACCTCCCAAAAATTGTGACCACCGCAGACAGCCTCGCAGACAAGAGGGCTCTGATTGGTCCACTCTACATCCGCTGTACACGCACTTCCGCTTCCCTACTTTCCCGGTTTGTTTTGTTTTCACGACCGCCATTTTTAAAAACACAAGTGAAGATGGAGCAGCACGAAGAGCGGTTGATCGAGGAAGTGAGGAAGTACGTACATCTATACGACTCCAGTTCTAGTCATTATCAGTAACCGGAGGATAAACACTCCACTAACCACACCCACCAACTACTCCTAGCGATTTTGCGACTTCGCGCCCCCTTGCGTTGTGGTGCTGAATAACATCACGCACGCCTATTGCTCCCCGCTCAACGATAAATTACAACTGTCTGCGAAAAGCTATCTGCGAAAGCCTTGTCGCAAGAGCATGCAGAGGCCCTTAGCCTCAGAAATTCATCTCATCTCATTATCTCTAGCCGCTTTATCCTGTTCTACAGGGTCATGCAATACATGCAAACTCAGCACAGAAAGGCCCTCGCAGGCCACGGGGCTCGAACCCGGACCTTCTCGCTGTGAGGCGACAGCGCTAACCACTACACCACCGTGCTGCCTGCCTCAGAAATTGCATGTGCAAATTACAAATAAATTTCCCAGATAAACAGGACCTTAATCACAAATCCACAAACTAATCTTATTGAACTTTACACATAACAAATATGATGAACATTAGATCAGAACCGAGGCCTTAATTCCTCCATAAAATCCATCAGAAAGTAAAAACACACACATTGTCAGAGCTTCAGCTGGGAAAAGTTTTTTGCTTCTCATGATTCTTACATTCAAATGCTGCACAGTGTGATGACATTTTGGCCGATCTCTAAATCGTGTCTGACTGAGAGCAGTGAGGAATCTAATTTTTCATTTTCATGCTTTAAACTGTTTTCGTGTCATTTTTCAGTCTCCATTTTGTCTCTGTGTCTCTACAGCTGCAGCAGTTCACATGATTTTACCCTCAAAACCAAAGAGCAGAGAAGATTTCCTGCAGTGTAGGTGTAAAAAAAACACACACACACACACACACACACACACACACACACACACACACACACTCTCTTCAACTCAGAGGAGGACCGCCCACATGATGGTCTTTCTTTTGACCTACAACACACAGAATGTGTATCAATAATAGTTTATTTATATCACACACACAAATCTAATACATACGAAGGATAAAATTCTGCCTAGAAATAACTAGTAATCTAGTCTCACTCGGCAGAAAAAAAAATGGATTACTGTTATAAAGAAGAAAGCTAGTTGCACAGAGGCACAATGATAAAATACAATATTTCAACAAATACAATAAAACAATAAAAAGAGGGAAAGAATGAAATGACAGTGTGAGGAAAAGAAAAAGGAATGCTGATCTGAAGCGATAATCGTACTTTTGACAGAACGCTTGAAATTGCTGAAGCTAAGACTCTGGAAAGATTCATCAATACTGTTCCAGAGAGAAGCAGCTTTGAAGCGAATATTAAACTTGCCATCGTTAGTTCTGGCTGAAGGAACACAAAATGAAGATCTCGAAGCCAGTCAAGTTTTATACTTGTGCCTTGATGCTAAAAGTGTCAAAAAGTTATCAAAGGCAGGCACCAAATAAACTAGAATGAAATTTAAACATAAAAATACTGTTTAAGTAATCTATAAAATCAGAGAATTTCATCATCTCCAGCTTTTTAAAAATAGGAGGTGTGTGTTCATTAAAAGAAGCTAAATTAATAATTCTGACAGCTTTCTTCTGGAGTCCAGTTATCGGTCGAAGGGTAGTCTCATAAGTATTACCCCAAACTGTAACACCATATATTAAAAAAGAATAAATAAGAGAGTAGTACAGCTGAGATAGAATACTTTGAGAAACATAGTGATGAAGCTCAGCAATAATTCCAAAGCCTCTGGAGATTTTCTTGCTCTACTGGTGGATGTGTTTCCTCCTGATGAGGTGAGAGTCGAAAACTACTCCAAGATACCTGATGTGGTTCTTCTGTTTAATCGGCTTATAATTAATTTTCAGGAAATGGTTCTGCTCAATTTCTTTTGGGGTGGATTAAAAAAGAACAAAATTTGTTTTGTCAACATTCAGAGAGAATTTATTTGCACAAAGCCACGCGATGATATCAGAATTACTTTATTAATCCCCGGAGGGAAATTCAAATTTGCAACCAAGCTCCCGAATATTGACTAATTCAGACTTTACCCTGGCTTCTAGAGAATCTAAAGATGAATCTGCCAGGAATAAATTTGAGTCACCTGCAAAAACATGAAAATCAAATATATTGGAGCAGTTCATAAAATCATTCATGTATAAGAGAAATAGAAGGGGGCCACGAAGCGAACCCTGTGGTACTCCACATGAAATTGGTAAAGAGCTGGATGAAATATTACCGATTGAAACAAACTGTTGTCTATTTGATAGATATGAGGCAAACCAATCATGGACAATCCTACGGATGCCATAAGAATATAATTTTCCTTACAAAATATCATGATCTATATCATCAACGGCTTTACTCAGACAAAGAATGATACCACAGAAAAATTTGCCATCTTCAATTGCTCTTTGGATTTTAGCAGCGATGAGTAAAAGTGCATGTTCTGTAGATGTGTTGTCACGGAAACCAAACTGACCAGAATATATTAAATCAAACTTTTCTCGATATGTATTCAGCCTATTTTACATGAGTTTTTGTAATATTTTTGATAAAAATTGACAAAAGAGAAATTGGTCTATGATTAGATGTTAACAGTTGAGCTCCTGCTTTAAACACGGGTCTGACACGAGCAAGTTTAAAAGAATCAGGAACAGTACCAGAAGTAAAGGAGAAGTGATGTAGGATCTCCACAGGCTTTGAGATTGAGTTTAATATCTTGAACAGGGCTACAGAAATACTAAAGGGGCCACAAGCCTTTCCAGACTTGAGCCGGAGAAAAATGTCTTGAATTTCTTGTGTCCATGTAGGACTAAGAAGAAAGCTGTCGCTTGTCAGAGAAGCAAGAAAATCTGAAAATATTTTGTTGACCTTTGGTATTGTTTGGCTGATACTTTTACCAATGTCTGCAAAATAAACATTGAACTCATTTGCTAGATCCTTTTACCTACAGGAGTCAAATGGTTTAGCTTATTTCTCTACACTTTGTACTGAGCATACAGGCACTGATTTCTCGTCTTGATCGATTTTTCTATACAATTTGATTTTATAATTCATTGTTCTAAGACTGAGGGGAAATCCAAGGTTCAGATTTGAGTTTGAGTTCCTTCCTTGACATGGTTTTTCAGAGGAACATGAGCGGTAATAATTTCATCAGAGTTTTCAAGAAAGCTGGAGAATGTCAGGAATATCAGGCTCACCATCGGACTGGCTAGAGCAGTCAATTTGTTGAAAATCATAAATGAATGCATCTTCATTGAACCATATGAAATCCATCCATTATCCATAACTGCTTATCCTGTGCAGGGTCACAGGCAAGCTGGAGCCTATCCCAGCTGACTATGGGCGAGACGCAGGGTACACCCTGGACAAATCACCTGGTCATCACAGGGCTGACACATAGAGACAAACAACCATTCACACTCACATTCACACTTACGGTCAATTTAGAACCAACAATTAGCCTAACCTGCAGGTCTTTGGACGGTGAAGGAAACTCACACAGACACAGGGAGAACATGCAAACTCCACACAGAAAGGCCCCCATTGGCCACTGGGCTTGAACCCAGAACCTTCTTGCTGTGAGGTGATGGTGCTAACCATTCCACCAATGTGCCACCTGCCACAGGAACGCTCTTCTCCAAACTTGCTTATTCAATGGGGAGGGTGAATTGAGTCAAAAGACAAAAAGTTGGGAAAATGGTTAGTTAGGTCATTATAAAATATTCCCACTATATGCAGCATATTTAAGTCATCCGATCATCCATTATCCTTAACCGCTTATCCTGTGCAGGGTCAGCTGGGATAGGCTCCAGCTTGCCTGTGACCCTGCACAGGATATTTAAGTGAATTAAAATATATATCGTCAATAAACATGGCTGAAGAGAATAGGAAGATAAAGTATTGATAAATTCACCTGTAGGTATCCGAGTGTCTGAATTCATCAGATTTAAGTTTAGGTTGCTCACAAAAATACAAAGCTTTGACTCCTCATGGATTTTATCAATTATTATTGAAAGCTTATCCAGAAATGGCTGAAAAGAACCGTTTCGGTGTCTGTATCTCACACCACAAACTATGTTCTTCCAGCCTTCATTATGGAGCTCAACAGAAACTGATTCGTCTTGATCAGAAGAAGTATTAAGGTCATCTCTTAGATTATAACTTCAGGAATTTGTTATGAAGAGTCCAATTTAGAGTGTTGGGAAATGTAATTAAAGCCAGGTAGGTAAAAATTGACAAAACTATCTTTGAGTTGAATGCCAGGTTTCTGAAAGGCAAAGGATCTTCAATAGATGATCTAAAATACTGAGTATGTGTTGAAATTCATCAAATTTAGCTGAGAGGCTCCTGATAATATAGTGAAGGAAAGAGAACAACTTGTCAGATAAACAAGAAGATAGTCATCTATATCCCCCGCAATATATACCAACTATATACCAAGTTTCAAGATATTGTCATGTTTTTGAAGTTCTGCTGCAGGAAACCAACCCTACCTCTTTACACTGACCTCAGCAGCCCATGACATAAACCCACCGGACCTTTGGTCCAGGTGAGCTAAAAATGTAAATTTCACGTCTTAGTATCAAAAGGCACATACACTTTACTTCATCAACACATATACCAACTTTCAAGACCAAACCACTCATAGTTTTCAAGTTTTGCTCTGAAAACCAAACCTACCCTAGAGACTAAGTCTGAAATTGTTTCCATGGAAACATGAAAAATTAAAATTTCTCAAATTTCTTAGTATGAAAAGGCACATCTACATCACCTTGTTAACATGTATACCAAGTTTCAAATCCGTATCATGAATAGTTTTGGATATATGCTCCGGAAACTAACTTTGCTCAAAGTCAAAATCTATTACTATGTAAAAATTTGAAAAATACTTTTTTTCAAAAATTGAAAATAGCAAAAGGCACCAGTTCACATGTTGCTTGATAAGTATACAAAGGTTCATGAAGATATCTTCAGTAGTTTTAAAGATATGGCCCAGAAACGAAAACGTGACCAGACGGACAGGTTGATGTACAGAACCTGTTTCTATATCCTTCTCCAACCTTCGTTTGGGCGTGGGATAATTACGAAGTTCTTGGGAAGAATGAAATTCGTGTGGGGAATAGTACCTAGAATTAAAATGACAAGTATTCACTTCAGGATTGAAATAATTTAGGTTTGGTGATAATTCTAATCATCATAATTAATCTCATAATAATTCTAAGCAGGAACAACATCAGCTTGATTCACGCACAATTATACTGACAAAGTTTAGGTCAAAACAGAAAAAGACACCACGATACAACACTAAAGATTGAAGTATTTTGTGTGTACAGAATGCTGAAGGAAAAGGGAGGAAAAGAAAAAAATGGCTGAATGTGAAAGCTGTTTGGAGTGGTTCCATCAGGAATGTGAAGCGACCCCAGGGCCTGTTTTTCACGATGGGGGGCAGCAACTGCAGAATCTAAAGGGGATGAGGTGCAGTGGGTGAAGACGGACCACCAAAAGCAAGATTTTGTTCATTAACTTGGTTATTAATGCATAAACAACATTTGATTTTTTTTTTCTTTCTTTCGCCTCGACTGTCGTGACATGCGTGGATTAAATGTACATTATCCTCGATGCGTCAAGTTGGAGCTTAATCTTATTTTTATGTAATAAAAAAGGGCTTCATATTTAACAACAAATGCACTGGACTTGGAAAACTGATCTACATTCCTCACCACAGTTTATTAACACATCAGCGCCATCTTTTAAACTTAAATGGTCTTCAGAAGTCACAAATCTAAGCTTGAAGGTTGATTTTATAGACATGGTATCTACATTTTAAGCTGGGATTTTATAAGCTCATGAGCTGACATCGTTACTGCTGAGAATTATGGCGATGGCACGATCAATCTCAGAATTCCAGACATGATAAACAAAAGTACAGCACTTATTCAGAAGGTCATTAAAGGAACCGCCTCGATCCAAACACAGTGAGGAGAAATCCTGTTCCTCAATAAAAATCAATAAAGGTTCTCTGAAATGTTACTACGGCTACAGAAGGACTCTGAGTCCAACACACACACACACACACACGTTATCCTCTTCATGTTTATCTAAACCTTTTCCTGTGCAGACACAATTATACTGAGCATAAATTCATACAGAGACTCTGTGTGTGTGTGTGTGTGTGTGTGTGTGTGTGTGTGTGTGTGTGTGTGTGTGTGTGTGAGAGAGAGAAAATAAGAGTACTGAATAACAAAGGTATATTAAAAACTAATGTTTATAAGTTATTTTAAAATGGAAAACTGTGTGAATAATAATGTAAAGTGTCAGAACACTCTTGTGACGTAGGAATTAAAACATGCTGTACATTTCTCTGAACAGTAGGTGTCGCTAGTGAACTCTGTTGAATGAGACTCCGAGTCATGAATCTTTTCGTGAATCACAACCACTGAGCTCTATATAAAACCTGGAGGGCTCCGAACCCATTCCCCTCTGTAGAGACGAGTGAAGCCATCTGGACGCCATCTTACCACTCACATCGCGTGGATTTGGTTTGTGTGTTAAACCGTCGTCTCATCTCATCTCATTATCTCTAGCCGCTTTATCCTGTTCTACAGGGTCGCAGGCGAGCTGGAGCCTATCCCAGCTGACTACGGGCGAAAGGCGGGGTACACCCTGGACAAGTCGCCAGGTCATCACAGGGCTGACACATAGACACAGACAACCATTCACACTCACATTCACACCTACGGTTAATTTAGAGTCACCAGTTAACCTAACCTGCATGTCTTTGGACTGTGGGGGAAACCGGAGCACCCGGAGGAAACCCACGCGGACACGGGGAGAACATGTAAACTCCGCACAGAAAGGCCCTCGCCAGCCACGGGGCTCGAACCCGGATCTTCTTGCTGTGAGGCGACAGCACTAACCACTACACCACCGTGCTGCCATAAGAAATAATAATAATAATAATAATAATAATACAAAGGCTGTACAATACTTCCTTTCTATTTAGGACAGCTGTTGAAACAGGATTATTTTCTCATGTTATTTGCCATTTTCACTTCATTCTCACAGTCATGTCTTAACAGTATTTATTCATCACATAATTCACTGTCATTTTAGACACAAACGATTCTATTTTGATGCTTTTTCTTTTTAAGACGACACAGTGTTTAGCAAATGGGGTAACTTTTAACGTGGTAAACAAATGTAATAAGAAACACAGCGTCTGACAGTATGGATGCCGGATGCACCATCTGGCCAAATGCTTCAGTGAGATGACGACTGGACTGAACCCACACTCCACAAGCAGTTAACAAAACTCATCTTGCATAGGCGTGAATTATTTTATTTTCCAATGCAAACATCATTCATAATTCTGATTAAAGTTGCATTTGTTTACCACATTAAAAGTTACCCCATTTGCTGAACAGTGCGTGGACTTAAAAAGAAAAAGCTTCATTCTCACATGTTTTAACAGTATTTATTGCTCACAATTTTGCTAATTGAATCTTTTGTGTCTAAAATGCGACCAATAAATACTGTTAAAACAGAGGGGAATGGGTTCGGAGCCCTCCGGATTTTATATCGAGCCGAGGCCTCTTTCGTCATCGGTCACGTGGTTTCGTCTGCCACGCCCCCTTCTACTCCATACGTGCTTCGGAGCCTCACGACAGACAGGTGTCTCACACACACTTCTTATAAATCCTGTGATTAACATCTAAACTGTGGATATTTTATTGTTTTAGATTTCTGTTATCTGACTCTGGATCCAAACACAGCACATCCTGAACTCATTCTGTCTGAGAAGAACAGAGCGGTGACACACAGTGAGACAGAACAGAAATACTCTGATCATCCAGAGAGATTTGACTCCTTGTGGCAGGTGTTGTGTAAGGAGAGTGTGTGTGGACGCTGTTACTGGGAGGTGGAGCGGAGGGGTGCTGTGGACATATCAGTCTCATATAAAGAGATCAGCAGGAAAGGACGGGGTAATGAGTGTGGGTTTGGACGCAACAGTCAGTCCTGGAGTCTGGAGTGTTTTTCTTCCTCTGTCTCTTTCTGGCACAACAACATTCAGACTGATCTCCGAGGTCCATCATCCTCCAGAATAGGAGTGTATGTGGATCACAGTGCACGAACTCTGTCCTTCTACAGCGTCTCTGACCCGATGAGGCTCCTCCACAGAGTCCACACCACATTCACTCAGCCTCTATACGCTGGGGTCTGGGTGTGGGGTTCTGACTCATCTGTGAGGTTTTGTGATCCGATGAAAAAATGAAATGTTGGTAAAAGTTGAAATGTTGAGTAAAATTATAACTGAGGTGTGAGATTGAATTTCTCCCTGAAATACAAAGACACTTTTGTGTGCAGAAACTGTGGCACTAATGAATTATTATTTTCAGAGTGCATCTGTTTTATAGATTAATAAGAAAATAAGTTATATAAATGTCTTAATGCAGAATATAAGATGTTTCTAGAAAAAAAAATTCAGACTATTTTAAATGTCTGCACTATTATGAGATTTATTACACTGATATGAAAGTTTAGAATGTCTCAAATTCTGTTTTTTCTTTGGCAAAATCTGTTTCTTCAGAAATTAAACTTCCTCAGACTACTGCGTCTTTCTGTCCTGCTGCTGGTGGAAACACACCCTACTGTGTGTAAGAACATTTTTAACAATTTTGTGTCTTGAACCATTTTCTGTTCAAAAAATGCACTCACTGTATTCAGACCCCTTCAAAAAATAATAATTAAAATATGGAATAAATACAGAGTTATTTTGCAGGTTTTGGAATCTATCCATATAAAGATTATTTACAAATCATCGTTTTCAGTTTTAATTTCAATTTCCACATACAATATCACCTTTTTCTGATTTGGAGCTGTTTTTCCTCTCAGATGCCTGATTTAATGTCAGTGATGTGTCTCTCTCCCCATGTTCTAAACTCATTTGTACTAGTTTATTGTACTTTAAAACTAACAGATGATGTAATCAATTAAAACAATAAAATAGTGTTAATTTTAATTACCAGGGCATAAAAACTCCCTTTGTGTTTCTACTTTTCTACAGTGGTGCTTGAAAGTTTGTGAACCCTTTAGAATTTTCTGTATTTCTGCCTAAATATGGCCTAAAACAACATCAGATTTTTACACAAGTCCAAAAAGTAAATAAAGAGAACCCAGTTAAACAAATGAGACAAAAATATTATACTTGGTCATTTATTTTACTGAAGAAAATGATCCAACATTACACATCTATGAATGGCAAAAGTATGTGAACCTTTGCTTTCAGTATCTGGTGTGACCCCCTTGTGCAGCAATAACTGCAACTAAACATTTCCGGTAACTGTTGATCAGTCCTGCACACCGGCTTGGAGGAATTTTAGCCCATTCCTCCATACAGAACAGCTTCAACTCTGGGATGTTGGTGGGTTTCCTCACATCAACTGCTCACTTCAGGTCCTTCTACAACATTTTGATTGGATTAAGGTCAGGACTTTGACTTGGCCATTCCAAAACACTAACTTTATTCTTCTTTAACCATTCTTTGGTAGAACGATTTGTGTGCTTAGGGTCGTTGTCTTGCTGCATGACCCACCTTCTCTTGAGATTCAGTACACGGACAGATGTCCTGACGTTTTCCTTTAGGATTCGTTGGTATAATTCAGAATTCATTGTTCCATCAATGACGGTGAGCCGTCCTGGCCCAGATGCAGCAAAACAGGCCCAAACCATGATACTACCACCACCATGTTTCACAGATGGGATAAGGTTCTTATGCTGGAATGCAGTGTTTTCCTTCCTCCAAACATAACACTTCTCATTTAAACCAAAAAGTTCTATTTTGGACTCATCTGTCCACAAAACATTTTTCTAATAGCCTTCTGGCTTGTCCACATGATCTTTAGCAAACTGCAGACGAGCAGCAATGTTCTTTTTGGAGAGCAGTGGCTTTCTCCTTGCAACCCTGATATGCACACCATTGTTGTTCAGTGTTCTCCTGATGGTGGACTCATGAACATTAACATTAGCCAGTGTGAGAGAGGCCTTCAGTTGCTTAGAAGTTACCCTGGGGTCCTTTGTGACCTCACCAACTATTACACGCCTTGCTCTTGGAGTGATCTTTGTTGGTCAACCACTCCTGGGGAAGGTAACAATGGTCTTGAATTTCCTCCATTTGTACACAATCTGTCTGACTGGATTGGTGGAGTACAAACTCTTTAGAGATGGTTTTGTAACCTTTTCCAGCCTGATGAGCATCAACAACACTTTTTCTGAGGTCCTCAGAAATCTCCTTTGTTCGTGCGATGATGCACTTCCACAAACATGTGTTGTGAAGATCAGACTTTGATAGATCCCTGTTCTTTAAATAAAACAGGGTGCCCACTCACACCTGATTGTCATCCCACTGATTGAAAACACCTGACTCTAATTTCACCTTCAAATTAACTGCTAATCCTAGAGGTTCACATACTTTTGCCACTCACAGATATGTAATATTGGATCATTTTCCTCAATAAATAAATGACTAAGTACAATATTTTTGTCTCATTTGTTTAACTGGGTTCTCTTTATCTACTTTTAGGACTTGTGGAAAAATCTGATGATGTTTTAGGTCATATATATGCAGAAATATAGAAAATTCTAAAGGGTTCACAAACTTTCAAGCACCACTGTATTTCCATTTAAAGGCCAAATGACGACTATTAATCAAACTCAGGTTTATAAAAGATGCTTCATAAACTCAAGATCCAAACACTGTGTCAAAACAAAACTTTATTAAACAGAGATCAGTTTAAATCCCAGAGGGAGCGCTCGCGTCTCTCTCCATCACTACACACTGGGAACTGCACACACTTCAGGCCTCACACACCACACACTGGTTTCCTGTGAGGCCTTCAGTAATGTGCAGCTCCACACGTGCGCTAGCGTACAGGGAAAAACCACAAACACCACCGATCCAGTATCGTCAGGATTCTCTGTTCAGACACAAATATACAGTACAAAACAACAAAAAGCAAAATAAAACTACAGTTTCAGATGGAACAGCTGGAAAAGGGCTGATGATCAGGAGAAGGACGCCTGGGATCCAGTCCTGTTCTAAAGGAATGCCATAATTAGGTGTAAATCATGATACGATGATGAGACTTAAGATCGGCCCACGCCGAGTCAAAACCTGAAGAGGTGAATTAAACAACAAGGTGGAAAAGGATGAAGTGATTTCATTATGAACTTTGTTTGGATGACTAGAACATTAATTCTTCTTATAAGTCTTCTGTAACTGTTCAGGTATTTATAGATTTTATTTTTAGAATGTAGTTCACACACAGGGTGGCACGGTGGTGTAGTGGTTAGCGCTGTCGCCTCACAGCAAGAAGGTCCTGGGTTCGAGCCCTGGGGCCGGCGAGAGCCTTTCTGTGTGGAGTTTGCATGTTCTCCCCGTGTCCGCGTGGGTTTCCTCCGGGTGCTCCGGTTTCCCCCACAGTCCAAAGACATGCAGGTTAGGTTAACCGGTGACTCTAAATTGACCGTAGGTGTGAATGTGAGTGTGAATGGTTGTCTGTGTCTATGTGTCAGCCCTGTGATGACCTGGCGACTTGTCCAGGGTGTACCCCGCCTTTCGCCCGTAGTCAGCTGGGATAGGCTCCAGCTTGCCTGCGACCCTGTAGAAGGATAAAGCGGCTAGAGATAATGAGATGAGATGAGTTCACACACACACACACTCACTCTCTCCTCCCCTTTTGCTGTTTCATTTTATCCTTGGGCATTTTTCTGATCTTTTTATTTTTTACTGCTTGACTATTTTGTAGTTTATTAGATTATTATGGTTTCAGAATGGGATCAGAAATTTAAACATAATGTAAGTAAACTATGTCCAAACATTACAACAAATTCAATATAAAAGATGGTTTTTAATTGTCCAGTCATATGTGACAACAAATAAAATAAATGACAAAAGAAAAGTACACATGGGGTAAAGTGTAAAGGAATAGCAGTGTTTGGTCAGATCAATCCCACAGTCCAAAGACATGCAGGTTAGGTTAACTGGTGGCTCTAAATTGACTGGAGGTGTGAATGTGAGTGTGAACGGTTGTGTGTCTCTGTGTGTCGCTCTGTGATGATCTGGTGACTTGTCCAGGGTGAACCCCGCCTCTCACCCATAGTCAGCTGGGATAGGATCCAGCTTACCCACGACCCTGCACAGGATAAGCGGCTACAGAGAATGGATGGATGGATGGTCAGATCAATTAATCACTTCAGAATCCTGTTCCTGAGAGAGAGAGAGAGAGAGAGAGAGAGGCGTTCATTGCTCACTGAAAGGAATAGAAAATGTAAAGTAAATACATGCATGGGTTGGTAGCTTGTAATATTGTGAGCCTGTAAGAAAAATTTCAGGCATGTTTGACCATTTATAAGAAAGTTGTGAGCGTTTTTGTATCGCTGCTCTAATGCCACCAGGAGGCCACCATGTTGCCTGTTGGAAGGGCGATGCGTGACGTCATTTGGGCGCAAGGCTGAATGCAGCTCTTCAGTACTGAAGGAGCAAAGCGAAAGGTCTGCTAAGGTGAGAATGTCGATTTTTTCACTGTACATCTGAAATAGTGTATTAATGAGCTGCAACCCTGCCTTTTGGACAAACCTGAACTCTTTACCTGTAAAACGAGGCTGAAACTGCGTTATACTACTCGTTAGCACGCTTAGCATGCTCTCGACTCATTCATGAAAAACTTCATCAAGACGTCCCCAGGCTAGCCGACCGTAATTACCGTGGTAGACAGTCCAACTCCCGCAGCAACGCGGAAAGAGGGTAAACAAGCACTGCTTTACTATACAGGATTCATCTGAACATTACAGCAGGATGCACTTGTACGAGAAAAGGCAGAAATATTGCCAGAAACCCCCGAGCTGCTGGTATGGGATGGATTTATCTGGTAAAATTCATACATGTAAAGGATACAGTATAAATAGCACTGAGGACAACACAAAGTATAAAATACACTTATTTCCAATGTGGTCCTCTTGATGACAGCAGGAAACAATAAAACAATAAAATATACCAGACAATAATAAATTGACAAAATTCTATAAACAATGATGAAAGTCATAAACAAAAATATGCTAACTGTAATTATCACAGAGTACAACTAGATTACAGAAATAGCACCAAAATGATTAGAAATTAGTTACACACACAAAACTGGGTTTGGAATTTACTCCATAAAATTTAAGAAACAGGTGAAACAGTTATCACGTGTTTGACGTCACTTACAATCCACGGCCGTATTCGATAAAATGGACCACAGCGACAGCGACATTTCTTCACTGATTTCCTCGAGTATTTCGGACAATGACACGAATAACGATGAGGATCATGATAAACAAGCATTACCGTATCAATTAGTTACACACAAGTGAACAATATTTATAGAGTTGTTTTAGTCAGTCGTTACTGAGGCTTTTCTGAGAACACTGAATCAAAGCAAGACACCCAACAAACATCGAGCTGCTTAGCTGCATCAGCAATTATTACGTTTATGCCCAAAGGAACTCAAAATAACATCACGCTTAATAAAAACTTAGGGAAGCCATAAAGTGTTTGCTTACCCTTTGAATTTCTCTTTTGCGGACTACTGACCGTGTTGTCTCGTTTGTAAGCTTCAAGTCTTACTCGCTATGCGGAGCTTCCGTGTCTTGCACCCAAATGACGTCAGAATTGCCGGAAACGATCGGGGGGAATTTTCTGATTGGTTAAAATACTTTCAATGGCGGTATCCATGAACTCATCCATTCTGCATAGAAACTGACTTTCGGAGATGGAGATCTTTGTTGTATGAGCTCCTAATTTTCAATTATTCACATGAATCGTTAGATTATGATATAAACTATCTTCATAATTGTATTTTAAAAATGGATTTTCTTTTCTTTTAAACTACCACTGGCAAGATTGTTCAAGTTTATATGCCCTGCAGGAAATACACACACACTTTCAAATCTCTTCACACTGAACAGCAATTTGCTAACATAGCCAGGCCACGCCTTCTTCTTCTTCTGTGTTTTTTATTGGCAGCTTGCATACGACGTGCACTACCGCCATCTACAGGGCTGAGGTGTGATCCTTGAGGGAGTTATACTACTGCTTTATCAAACTGATATAAAAAAAAAAAAAATGGAGAGCAGTGAAAACTTCAGATTCTATTGGCTAATCCTGTTTCCATCAGGTACCTGACTATAGCTGCTGTCTGTCTGTTGGGTGCACTAAGCAAGGTACTCAGTGATATGGGTGTCTTAATTGCCCTTTGCATCTTCTCCCTCTCATTAGAGTACGCTGAACAGTGAACTAAAACATGTCCCACTCCCTCCCTTTCTCCACAATGCATACAGGCTCCTGTCTGGTGCTTTCCCACAATGTGTAACCCACTATTCAGACCTGTATGTCCAATCCTCAGCCTTGTAATCCACACCTCCTCTCTATGTTTCAGTTCCCCACTCCATCTAATGCCAACCTTCTTCTGTAAGCTGTACAGATGTCTTCCCCTTTCCTCTTGGTCCCATCGATCCTGCCACAATTTGTTAATGTTTTCCTTAAGTATAATTTTCATTTCTGATCTACTTAAAGGAACTTCAAGTTCTACGTGCTCAGCCCCAGTTGCTTCTTTTGCCAACTTATCTGCTGCCTCATTACCCTGAATTCCTCTATGGGCAGGAACCCAAAAAAACTGCAGAAATGTTTTTTGCTGTGTTATCTTGTATATTATCTGATGTATTTCTTCCAAAAGATCCTGACGGCTTGAAGACCTTCCGCTAAGAATACTAGTTAATGAAGACATTGAGTCTGAACATACTACCGCTTTACTGGGTTTTGTCTCCTCTACCCATTACAGGGCCAATATTATCGCTATCATTTCAGCTGAAAAAAATTGAAAGAAAATCTGATGTCCTTTTTGTAATTTGAACATTAAATTGAGGGACGTGTACTGCCGCACCTGTTTTGCCATCTTGGTCCTTTGAAGCATCGGTATAAATTTGGACTGTGTCATCAAACATTATATCGATATAATGTTGTACAGTCTGATAAACACCTCCAGGTTTAACAATCTCCTTTGCTTCCATGTTGACTTGGGGAAAACAAAAAAACCAAGGGGGAATGATAGGTCTGGCAGAAGTTTTACATACAAGGATACCACCTAACCCCACCTGACTTGCCTGCTGGTTTCCCTCCTACCCAAAGCTACGTACAGAATGTCCATATTCCCAACAATCTAAGTACTCTTTTGGTAGGGTGACTGTCGTTGTGTCCCTGAAGGGTTAACCAGTACATACTTGATAACTGAAGCCTTCTGAGATCCAGTGGCATCTCCCCTGATTCCACCTGAAGTGCTGGGAAGGATGAGGTCCTGAAGGCACCACAGCATATGCGTGAGGCTTTAGCTTGCACTCTGTCCAGTTCTAGAAGAGAAGTCTTAGTTGCTGAATTATACACTATACACCCATAATCAAGGGCCGGTCTGATCAGTGCAGTGTATATTCTTTTTAGGGATGTACTTGTTGCCCCCCAGTTACTTCCTGCTAAACATTTCAATATGTTAATACTCTTCTTACATTTGTTTACTGTTTTCTGTAAATGTACTTTAAAAGAAAGTTTCACATCAAACCATACAACTAAGTACCTTATACTTTCTACCTGCTTAAGTAGCTGCCCATACAATCTAAGATCCATTTTAGGATTGACCCTTTTTTTGGAGAAACAAATGACCTGCGTCTTTTCTACAGACAAATGAAAACCCCACTCATGAGACCATTTCTCCACTTGACTTATAGCAGCTTGCATCCTACTCTTTAGGCTACAGATACTTTTACCCCTCATCCATAGGGCCCCATTGTCAGCATAGAGGGCCCTATCAATTCTAAGGTCTACATCATTAATCATAATATTGAACAAAATAGGGCTGCACACACTCCCTTGTGGAGTTCCATTTTCAATATTATATGTACCAGAAAAACTTGCTCCAACTCTCACTTCTATAGTCCTATTATTCAGAAAGTCCTTAATCCAGTTAGACATTTTCCCACCAATTCCCATTTTGTTCAGTTTAATTAAAAGGCCGTCTTTCCATAACATATCGTAGGCTTTTTCTATGTCGAAAAAGGTTGCCAAAACCATTTCCTTGTTCACCTGGGCCTTCCTAATTTCATTCTCTAAAATGACAATTGGATCCATGGTGGTGTGCCCAGTCCTAAAACCGCTCTGATGCGGAGAGAATAGACCTCTCCTTTCAACCTCATACACCAATCTCTTAGTCAACATTCTTTCCATTAATTTGCACAAGTTTGACGTTAGAGCTATTGGCCTATAGCTCCTGACCTCTGTTTTGTCCTTGCCTGGCTTTGGTATAGGGACAATTATAGAATGCTTCCAACAGGAAGGTAGCCGTCCCTGTTCCCACACCTTATTATACAGTTTTAGTATTACACTCTTAGACATATCAGATAGCTGTTCAATTAGTTTATAACATACTCCATCTTTGCCTGGAGAAGTATTTTTTGCACCAATGAGAGCTCTCTTCAGCTCAAATAATGTAAAATCTTTATCAGGTGCGTTATCACTGACTTCCTTCCTGCCCAGTAGTTCTGCATTATCCTGTATCACCTGTTTCCTCCATACTAGTTCATCAGTAGACAGATTGTGGGAGCTATGAACTTTCACAAAGGCTGCTGCAAGCATCTCTGCTTTTTCAGTATTCGTTACTGCTTCAGAATCATTATCTTTAAGTACTGGCAAAGAAAAATCCCTCCTTATTCCTCCCATCTTCCTAATCATGCCCCACACATCCTCAATTTTAGTATCTGACCCAAGGGTGCCGCAAAATTCCCTCCAGTATTTCTTTTTAGTGTCTTTAATAATCCTTCGAGCTTTAGACTGAGCTTGTTTATATGCTATTAGATTATCAAAGGAGTGATTTAATTTCATCTTCTTAAATGCTTTGTTCCTAGCCTTAACAGCTGCTTTGCAATCATTTGTCCACCAAGGGACCATTTTCCTTTGCCTGATGCCAGTGGATTAACCTATGGTTTCCTCTGCAGTGTCACATATTATAGCCGTGATCACTGAGTTCAATTGCTCTACATCATCACTGACATGTGACAGAACCCCCATAAGTTTAACATCCGCGTTCATGCTATATAGTCCCCAATTGGCCTCTCTCATATTCCACCTAGGATGCAAATTGTCCTCCAAATGAACATAGTGCTCTCTTATCTTGACCAAAATAGGGAAGTGATCACTTCCTAAGGAGTTTTTAAGCACTTCCCACTGAGTGGTTCCTGCTACCTGTTCTGATACTATAGTGAGATCTATGGCTGAGTCCACCCCACGCAATACATCATATCTTGTCCCCCTTCCATCATTCATGCACACTAACTTACAATCATCCATAAACTCTTTGACTACCCGCCCATTGTCATCTGTTCTATTACTTCCCCATAGTGTGTTGTGAGCATTAAAATCCCCACAAAAAATCAATTTGCTACTTACTTGCCTGCAGATTCTCTCAAGTAGCTCTCTTGTAATCTTTAGACATGGATTGTAAAAATTAACCACTTCAAACTTTGTATCCCCAGCCCACGCTTCAGTCCCAATAACTTCCGCTTCTATATTTAATTTTAAAGGCTTATAACTAAGACCCTGTTGGATGAACATAGCTACTCCTCCTCCTGGTCCTATACAGTGGGGCAAAAAAGTATTTAGTCAGTCACCAATTGTGCAAGTTCTCCCACTTAAAAAGATGAGAGAGGCCTGTAATTTTCATCATAGGTATACCTCAACTATGAGAGACAAAATGAGAAAAAAAAAATCCAGAAAATCACATTGTCTGATTTTTAAAGAATTTATTTGCAAATTATGGTGGAAAATAAGTATTTGGTCAATAACAACAGTTCATCTCAATACTTTGTTATATACCCTTTGTTGGCAATGACAGAGGTCAAACGTTTTCTGTAAGTCTTCACAAGGTTTTCACACACTGTTGCTGGTATTTTGGCCCATTCCTCCATGCAGATCTCCTCTAGAGCAGTGATGTTCTGGGGCTGTCGCTGGGCAAGACGGACTTTCAACTCCCTCCAAAGATTTTCCATGGGGTTGAGATCTGGAGACTGGCTAGGCCACTCCAGGACCTTGAAATGCTTCTTACGAAGCCACTCCTTCATTGCCCGGGCAGTGTGTTTGGGATCATTGTCATGCTGAAAGACCCAGCCATGTTTCATCTTCAATGCCCTTGCTGATGGAAGGAGGTTTTCACTCAAAATCTCACAATACATGGCCCCATTCATTCTTTCCTTTACATGGATCAGTCGTCCTGGTCCCTTTGCAGAAAAACAGCCCCAAAGCATGATGTTTCCACCCCCATGCTTCACAGTAGGTATGGTGTTCTTTGGATGCAACTCAGCATTCTTTCTCCTCCAGACATGACAAGTTGAGTTTTTACCAGAAAGTTCTATTTTGGTTTCATCTGACTATATGACATTCTCCCAATCCTCTTCTGGATCATCCAAATGCTCTCTAGCAAACTTCAGACGGGCCTGGACATGTACTGGGTTAAGCAGGGGGACACGTCTGGCACTGCAGGATTTGAGTCCCTGGCGGCGTAGTTTGTTACTGATGGTAGCCTTTGTTACTTTGGTCCCAGCTCTCTGCAGGTCATTCACTAGGTCCCCCCATGTGGTTCTGGGATTTTTGCTCACCGTTCTTGTGATCATTTTGACCCCACGGGGTGAGATCTTGCATGGAGCCCCAGATCGAGGGAGATTATCAGTGGTCTTGTATGTCTTCCATTTTCTAATAATTGCTCCCACAGTTGATTTCTTCACACCAAGCTGCTTACCTATTGCAGATTCAGTCTTCCCAGCCTGGTGCAGGTCTACAATTTTGTTTCTGGTGTCCTTTGACAGCTCTTTGGTCTTGGCCATAGTGGAGTTTGGAGTGTGACTGTTTGAGGTTGTGGACAGGTGTCTTTTATACTGATAACAAGTTCAAACAGGTGCCATTAATACAGGTCACGAGTGGAGGACAGAGGAGCCTCTTAAAGAAGTTACAGGTCTGTGAGAGCCAGAAATCTTGCTTGTTTGTAGGTGACCAAATACTTATTTTACAGAGGAATTTACCAATTAATTCATTAAAAATCCTACAATGTGATTTCCTGGATTCTTTCCCCCCATTCTGTCTCTCATAGTTGAACTGTACCTATGATGAAAATTACAGGCCTCTCTCATCTTTTTAAGTAGGAGAACTTGCACAATTGGTGGCTGACCAAATACTTTTTTGCCCCACTGTACCTCTATCCTTCCATATAGCTGTGTATCCAAATATTCTGAAGTCCAGTGATGGTTTCAACCAGGTTTCCTGTACGCATATGATGTTTGGTTTATCATGTTGCTTTTCAATAAAATACTTAAATTCTTGGCCATTTGCTATTAAGCTTCTGGCGTTCCACTGCAGTATGGACAGTACCATCACAATCCGCCACCACATGACTGCTGACTTTCATTTACCTTTGCTGTTAGTATTTCATTAATTGCTTCAAAGGACAGATCTTCCATTCCAAGATACTTCTTAGCTGCTCGTATGATGATATAGGTTTTTTGTGTCCTACTTTCTACTGTTGCTGAACAATTAATACATTCCACCACAAATGCAACAAATTTCTGTTTGTCTACAATGAGGGTGTTGTCGTTGACATTGTGTCTCGGAGTTTGAACAAATGTTTGCGGTAGAGGCTGGGAGGCAGAAAGTACTCGGGCGATGGGCTTTGCTTTGCTATTCACTTTCTTAATAGCTTCAGCGTAAGACAATTTCTCCTTTACTCGCACATTCTGTACTTGCACTGCTTTTTTGTGTTCCTCGCACCCTTTATATGCCACACTATGTTCGCCCCCACAATTACAGCACTTTATTTTTGTACCTTCAGTGCATTTGCCATAATCATGTTCGCCCCCACATTTGGCGCAGCGGGGTTTAGCCCTGCATACCGCGGCAATGTGTCCGAATCTTTGGCATTTGTAACACCTCATGGGGGGGGGGGGGGGGGGGATATGGTCTAACGCTGTAACTGACATACCCAATTTTAATCCTCTCTGGCAATTTATCCTCATCCATCACCAGCATAACAGACAGACTTGCACTTTTAATTCCATTTCTTGTGATAGGTAGACGTTTCACTTTAATAACTCGTGCACCTCTCACACTAGTTTTAATCTCTTCTTCAGACATGTCGGTCGATACTCCTGAAATCACCCCCAAAACTTTTCCTCTTTCTTCCCACACCTGTGGTTTAATCGCTTCCCCAAGAACATCTTACACTTCATTAAACCTTGTTGCTGGTTTCTATCTCGACAAACAATCATTAGATTACCATCTCTCAAAGGCAAGACTGCAAGAACATTTCCGACCAGTTTGTGAACTTCTTCACTGGCCTTTATGGGATTGACAGTACACGGGGATTGAAATCGAAGTATTACTTTTAATTCAGTTGGTTTACCTTCCTCCCTACCGCTCTCGTCAGATTCAGATGATTGTCCCTTCCTTCTCTTGTTGTGATTGACCGTCTGAAATTCACCTGCTTCAGTGCATCTTTCATTAGCCTGTATCGGGTCAATGCCTTGCTCCATACCATCTATTTCTTCTCCCTCATCCTCGCCTGCCATCCTGCTTCCTCCCGGATCACACCTCAACCCCCCTACAGCTGGTCAGAAAACATGCAACAAAAGAAGGCGAAAAAATCCGGAAAACGCCGTGTTCGTTTTCCGAAAACGGCCTGTCCAGGCCATGCCTTAAAAAAAGCAGCTCTCTTTAAAGCCACGCCCACTCTCTCTGCCACACAGAACCAGGAAGTCCATTTCAGGAAATAGGAGGGAAGAGATCTGAAGGGGGCGGGGTCATGGCATGCGGCTGGATTGTGAATGGACAGAGGATGGCAGAAGGAAGTGACGGATCAGGAAGTGAGCTGGGAGATGTGGAAATGGCTGAGACGAGTGGAGGAAGTGTCGTGGGGGCGGTTGGCAACAACTGGACTGTGACTGGACAGGAATGGGGAGAGGGAAGTGACGGGCCAGGAAGTGAGTTTGTTGACAGGGAACGCGGGAGATTGGAAAGACGGACAGCAAATGCTAGCAACAGGTATAAATGTAAAAAGGATAACAGATCTAATACTGATGAGCTGACTTCTGGTGATGATATGGAGACCGCTAGTGTGGTGAGTGTTATCGAAAGGAGGCTGGAATATAAAGTGTTGGTCAGGTTGGAGCAGGAAGGAACGACTTTTGAGGAGTGGAGTCCGACCCATCTCACTAAGGCATTGCATAAGGAGTTTGGAGAGGTAAGGAGTGCTAAAAAGACAGTGAGTGGGGGTTTGATTGTTGTGTGTAAGGATGAAGAACAGCAGAAGAAAGCAGTCACAGTCAGTAAGCTAAATGGTAAGAAGGTGAAGTGTGCAATGGTGTTTGACAAAAGACTTATCAGAGGGGTCATATCAGGTATACCACTGACGGAATCCATAGCCGATGTGATAGAAGGCATAAGTAATGTTAAGGTGAAAGAGGCGAAGCGGTTGAAGACTAAAAGGGATGGTATGTTGACAGATAGTCTTTCAATTCTGTTGACATTTGATGAAATCAAGCTACCGGAGAAGGTGTTTATTGGATATATGTGCTATGATGTGAGGATGTATATCCCCCCACCGCTCAGATGTTTTAAGTGCCAGAAATATGGACACGTTGCAGCGGTTTGTAAAGGGAAGCTGAGGTGCAGCAAATGCAGTGGGGAGCATGAGTATGGCCAATGTGATAAAGACGCCAAACTTAAATGTAGTAACTGTGGAGGCGAGCACAGTTCAGCGTATTGAGGATGTGAGGTAAGCAAGAGAATGCAAGAGGTACAGCGGATTAGAGTGACAGAAGGCATGTCATATGCACAGGCAGCGAAAAAAGTACCACCTCCAAGGGGAGTGAGGGCAGTGCCACCAGAACAAGTGTATCGAAATGAAAGAAAAACGAAAGAGAATGATTGTAAGAAGTGTGAGAAAATTAAGGAAAATACTCTAATTGTGAGTAAAAGTGACTTTGTATTTTTCATGGCGGATGTGATCAATTGCTCAGCACAGACTGATAGTCGTACCAAGAAAATCCAAATAATTGTTGAAGCAGCTGAGAAATATTTGGGGATAGTAGGGCTGCGCTGGGTAGCAGTAATTCAAGGTTTAAAAGATATTGAACGATCTCAGTCTCAAGAATGGAGTGCCGATACATAATGGTGTTAATAATTCTGCAGTGGAACGCCAGGAGCTTACTAGCAAATGGGCAGGAATTTAAGGGATACATTGAAAACATAGATAGTAAGCCCAATGTAATCTGCATTCAAGAATCATGGCTATTACCAAGGTTGGATTTTGTAATTAAAGGGTACAATGCTGTAAGGATGGACAGGGAAGTAGGCAAAGGTGGGGGGGTTGTTACCTTTACAGAAAAGGGGATTCAGTACAGAGAAGTAAGGAGAGGTGAAGAGCTAGAATATGTAACAGTGGAAATATGGTTAAGAGAGGGAAAGATGAATATTATCAACTTTTACAACCCATGCAGGGCATTGCAGATGGAACAGTTAGAAGAGATGTGGAAGGATCTTAGTGGGAAGACAGTGTGGTGTGGCGATTTTAATGCTCACAGTACGCTATGGGGGGACAGAGAGGATGGGAATGGAAGTGTGATAGAAGAATTTATTGAGGAAAAGGAGTTGGTCTGTTTGAATGATGGATTAGGCACAAGGGTGGATGTAGCAAGAGGGATGGAATCAGCCATTGATCTCACCTTTGTAACTACGGATATAGCAGACAGGTGTGAGTGGGAAGCAAGGAGAGATGAGACAGTGGGAAGTGACCATTACCCAATCACAACCCAGGTGGGGGTGGGAGTAGGGAAAGAACAGGAGGTAAGAGAGGAGAGATGGATTTTAGAAAAGGCGGATTGGGATAAGTTTAGACAGAGTAGCGAGGAGCTACTACTAAGGGTTGATGAAAATCTAAGTGTGGAGAGTTTTAGTACAGAGGTCAGCTGCAGCATAGTCTGTGCTGCTGGGGTTGCAATACCAAAATCAAAACCTAAGGCTCCCATGAGAATTGTACCATGGTGGAATGAGGAGTGTAGAAAAGCCATAAAAGACAGAAACAGAGCGTTTAGACTCCTTAAGAGAATGCATAACTATCAGAACCTTATTGACTACAAGCGGCAGCTAGCTGTAGTAAGGAAAACTGTGAGAAAGGCAAAGAGAGAATACTGGAGGAAATTTTGCAATTCTATTGGAAGGACTACCCCAGTAGAGAGAGTATGGGGTATGATCAAAAAGATGAAAGGAAATGGAAGGGCGTATGAGTATCCAGTGTTGACTGATGGTGAGAGGACCATAACTGACAGTAAGGAGAAGGCAGAAGATATGGCAAAGACGTTGGTGAAAGTGCACAGCACAGACAACCTAAGACAAGAACAGAAAAGAAGTAGAGAAGAAACTCTCAGACAATATGAGTTTGACACACAGGCAGGTGAAGAGGAGGAAGTGCTAAACAGAGCTTTCTCAAGATCTGAGCTTAATTGTGCCCTGAGGAAACTAGGGAAAACGGCATCAGGCAAAGACCAAATCTGCTACAGCATGCTCAAAAACTTATCAGAAAAAGGACAAGGGGTACTTCTAAAGTTGTTTAATAAAGTGTGGGAAGCAGGGAAGATCCCAACCGAGTGGAAGAAGGCTGTGATCATTCCAATTAAAAAAACAGGAAAAGATCCCAAGCAGCCTACAAGCTATAGGCCCATAGCTCTGACGTCACATATGGGTAAAACCATGGAGAGAATGGTAAACGATAGACTCAGCTACTGGGTGGAGACCAAGGGAAGGCTAGAAAGCTACCAAAGTGGGTTCAGAAAAGGAAGAGGGACAATGGACCCAGTGTTATGTCTGGAAGATGAAATAAGGAAGGCACAGATCAATAAGGAGTCTGTAGCTGCAGTGTTTTTGGACATAGAGAAGGCTTATGACATGCTTTGGAAGGAGGGGTTGCTGATACAGTTAAACCAGATGGGGATCAAGGGGCAAATGTTTCAATGGGTGAAATCATTTCTCTCAGAAAGGTCCATAGCTGTGAGGATAAATGGAAACCTGAGTGAGTGTTACCCTGTGGAAAATGGAACACCGCAGGGTAGCATAATTAGCCCGTTATTGTTTTCTATCATGATTAATAGCATGTTCAAGGACATAAAAAACCTAGCAGGTGTTGTGTTGTTTGCTGATGATGGGGCAATCTGGAAAAGAGGAAGGAATATACAGTATATAACTAAGAAAATGCAACAGGCACTTGATATAGTGCAGGAGTGGGCAATCAAATGGGGCTTTAGGATTTCAGAGGAAGAAACAAAATCCATATTATTTACAAAAAAGAGGATAAGGGGGGAATTTAAGTTGAGGCTGGCTGGCAAAGACGTGGAAAGGGTTGAAGCCTTCAAATACCTGGGGCTGTGGTATGACCGGCAACTTACGTGGAATATTCACATTGACAAGATGGTGGACAAATGCAAAAGGGTGCTCAATGTAATGAGGTGCCTGTGTGGAGTGGACTGGGGAGCATCCAGAGCAGCGCTAAGCAGCATGTACACAGGACTGATAAGATCAGTGTTTGATTATTTGATTATGGTTGCATGGCGTATGGGTCAGCTGCGAAGACATCGCTTAGGCGATTAGATGTCGTCCACAACCAAGCCCTTAGGATTTGCTGTGGGGCGAAAAAGACAACACCAGTAGCCGCGCTACAAGTTGAGATGGGGGAGATGCCCCTCCATCTGAGGAGAGACCAACTAGCACTGGTGTACTGGGCAAATTTGAGGGGGCATAGTGAAACACACAAGGCACAATCAGTGTTGATGCATAGCCAAGAAAGGGAGAGAGAGGCTAAGAGCTTTGGATGGACCATTGGGCAAAAGGTGGACGAGATGGAGCTCAGCACAGTTTGTGTATCCCCCATAGTGGTGGTCCCTGCAGTACCACCATGGATGTATGATGACCTTAAGGTAGACCTATGGTTGCTTGAGAAGAGACAAGAGGATGAAATAGATAGCAGCATAGTTATGTGGTACATGAGGGAAACATACACAGAGTCACTACAAATCTACACTGATGCATCAAAGAAGGATGAAAAGGTGGGGGTGGCCTATGCCATCCCAAGGGAAAAAGTGGATGTGGCAAAAAGAATCAGTAACAGCTTGGCAGTGTATACAGCTGAATTGATGGCAATATAGTTGGCGCTACAGTGGGTGGAGGATAACAGGCCACAGAGGGTTGTGATTGCGTCTGACTCAAGCTCAGCACTCATGAGCTTAAAAAATGTACAGTCTGAGTCAAGGCAAGACATCATTTTTGAAATTGTACATATGGGAAATAACTTGAGGAAGGCTGGGGTTGAAATCACATTTTTATGGGTACCAGCACACATAGGTGTCAAAGGAAATGAGTTGGCTGACACACTTGCCAAGGAGGCCTTAAAAAAGGAAGAAATTGACATTGAAGTGCTATATAGTAAGGCTGAGGTTAAAAGTATTGTCAAGGCCAGGACAAGAAGTAAGTGGCAGAGCATGTGGAATGCTGGGGACACTGGAAGGCAGTACAATGCAATTCAAAACCAAGTGGGAAGAGCCAGGAGCACAAGCAGGGAGAAAAAGGTGGAGGATGTGTTCTCCAGAATGCGTTTTGGACACACAGCACTTAACAGCACACTATACAGGATTAAGAAACATGATGATGGAACCTGTGAGTGCAGTGACAGCCAGGAGACCGTAGAACATGTTCTTGTATACTGTCCAAAATACAGTGCTGACAGGGAGGTGCTTATAAGGCACCTACAGAGGGAAAAAGTTGTGTTTAATGTCCAGAACATGCTGCAGTTAAGCACAGGAGAGGTGTGTTTCAACCACCTATGTAGGTTTTTAAAAAACACAGGCCTAATTAACAAAATGTAGCTGGAAATCTGAGTGATTTATCTTCCTTTTATACATTTTTTTTTCCTTTTCTTTTTTTTTTGTTAAGAATTGTGGGTGGTAGATATTCTTGTTCCACACTCCAGTCCAGAGGTGGCGGTAATGCACCAACAAAGCTGGTTGCCAACCGCCATAAAACCCTAAGAAGAAGAAGAAGAAGTGAGCTGGGAGGAATGGATGAGGGCGGCGGGAAAGACGAAGGTTGTTGGACTGCAACTTTTAAAAATAGTCGTAAACGAAGGAAGCGGAAGCAACAAGGGAAAAATGTGAGTGTTGAAGACACGGACAGTGATGAAAGCATGGGAGCTGCAGGGAAACAAGTTGAAGAGTATAAAGTGATAATTAAACTAACTCAAGAAGGAGCGGCATTCAGTGAGTGGAACCCGATTCAACTAACCAAAGCGATAAACAAACTGGTAGGTGATGTGAAGAGCCAAGATACTACGAAGTGGAGCACTTTTAGTTGTGTGCAAAGATAGTACTCAGCAAGGGAGGGCCATCAAACTGAACAAGAATTCCTCTTTATAATATTATCAATACAATCAGCATTTGTTACCGGATCAGAGATATTTTGAGCTAATCTTGGTCCAACATTAACAAAAAAACATTATTAAAACTATTAGCAACTACATCCATGTTATAATTTTCAATATCTTTGTCATTAAAGTATTTAGGGTAATGTATTTGTCCAGAGCCATCTTTAATAATACTATTTAATATATTCCATCTTCATTTAATATTATTTTTGCTATTATCTATTAATTCGCCATAATGATCCTTCCTACATCTTATGATACTCATTAACTTTTTATATTTTTTTATATTTATTTTCTGCCTCTTTGGTTCTTAATTTAATAAATTCTCTATATAGAGTGTTTTCTTCTCACAGGCATTTTGTAATCCCTTAGTAATCCAAGGTTGGTCATTATAGTTTTGTTTTGTATTATATTGCTTCAGTGGGCAATTCTTATCATATAATAATTTGAATATACTTAAAACGTTATCATATGCTCTATCAATGCTATTCTCTGTATAAACTGATTCCCAGTCTTGCAGTAATAAATCATTATTTAATGCAAACATGGCTTCCTCTGTCCTAACTCTTCTGTACTTACGTTTATGGTCTGTCACATTTCTCTTGCAATTACAGTCATAAATTGTAAAAACTGGTAGATGATCACTGATATAATTGATTAATATTCCACTTATAATGTTATCTATGTCACTGGTAAATATATTCTCTATTAAAGTAGCACTATGGTCAGTAATTCTGGTGGGTCTGGTAATTTTTGGGTGGAGACTCATACTGTACATGGTATTAATAAATTCCTCAGTCATACTGTGCTTATTAGGGTTCAACAGATCAATATTAGTATCCCCACAAATGAAGATAACTTTTTTTTATTATCTACTGTAAATGTCTTTTCTACCCAGTCCTTAAACGCCTCTATACTAGTTTCTGGCGCTCTATATATACAGCTAATTAATACATTGCTACTTTTTTTCAATATTAACTTCAATTGTTAAAAATTCTAACAAATTATTAATCACCATTGTCATGCCATCTATTAACTTATAATTCAAATTACAGTCCACATACACCGCCACTCCTCCTCCACCTTTATTTTTCCTGTTTATAGAATTAAATTCATATCCAGCCAGTTCGAAATCCACTCCTTTCTCCAGGTCAATCCAGGTCTCCGATATGGCAATTATGTTGAATGGATGAGTAAACTGACTTCAGTATTTCTTGATGTGTTTGAAGTTAGTGTCCATGCTTCTGCTGTTGAAGTGTATTATTGATCATTTCCCCACAGCCTGAGTGGACTGATTGTACTGTTCCTCTGTGTAATGGTGGCAGTTGTCATTAATGGTTGAGAAAAAGTTATTGTCCGGGTCAATGTCATTTTCTATATCCAATAGTTTATGGTCAGTGAATTCGTGTGGTTTCAGTTCCAGGTTTTCATAATCAACAAGCGTTTGCTTTAGCCGAGTAGTGTTCCGAGTAAGGGATGAAAGAGTTATTTCAGTGTGTGTCATGGTTGAGTTTGGTGTAGTGTCGCGTCGGTATCGATTACCTTACAGTCCTGATAGCCATCACTGGTATTTGTCCAAGTCCTCGATATGACCAGAACTCTCGCCTCCTCCGGTGTACCGTTCAGCTTAATGAATACTTTGCAATTGGTGATCCATGTAGATTTTTATTTTCTTTCTTCAGATGTCGTGCTTTTCTGGCGATGTCAGCATTGCGATTTGTCAGGTGCTCGTTGATTGTAGACGTTTGTACCTTTTCAGTTTCCTTTCTTGTTTCAGCAATGCAGCTTTATGTTTCCGATTGATGAATCTCATGATGATGGCAGTGTTTTCCTTGTCTCTCCTGGGTAGAATGTGGCAGGCCTCAATGTTGCTGCAATTAGTGATGGGATGTTCGGGTCTTTTCAGAGAGCCGGCTCTTGTGGCACAGCTCCCAAAGAAGAGCCGTCTCTTTCGGCTCCCAAACGGCTTTTAATTTATCATCTGTAGCCTCATATTTTAGCCTAACTTGGCAAATATGAATGCTTTGTGTTAGGGGTTGACCGATAATCGGCCTGGCCGATATATCGGGCCGATATTCTGCAATTTTAGGGTTATCGGTATCGGCCATAATTTCCAACGATATGCCGATAACATGCCTTTTTACAGCCATTTCGTTCCTAATGCGACTGTCACTGCACGTCCTTTCCTGCACTCGCCTCTCTGAGTTCAAGAACACGGTCCCGCCCACCACAACATCTGATTTGTTTGGCACAAGAGATATAGCCAATCGACACGTGTAGCTAAACACTGAACTGTTTCAAGGCGGCCGTACGGGCACTCGAGCAGAAGCGGCACAAGGGATACAGCCAATCAACACGCGTAGCTAAACGCTGTGAACTGTTTCAAGGCAGCTGTATGGGCACTTGGGCAGAAGCAGATCCCACTTCAAGGTAAGGACACGCTGCTTTTGCCGCAATAAGTCACAAACGCACAAGTTGCAAAAGCACAACATCATTACAGTATATGTTTACATTCTTCATCTACTACTCGTTAAAATTGTCCATTTGCATCTGTGTAGCCAGGCAAACTTAGCTTACGGAAGGAAGCACTTGAATTAGCCTACAACCAACTAGTCTCGCTGAAACTACATGTAATGTTGTCCATAGTAAGCAGTCCCCAGCATAACGTAGGCTGCAGTCATTTTTAAATCCCCGTCTGGAAACGTTGTGAATGTGTCAGTAGTTCTACTCGAACAGTAGAATGACAGCCATACAAAGAGGTGGTCAAGGGAAGACGAAATAAAACGTAGTGTTTGTGTTCTGTAGGCTAGCGCAAGCCTACTGGCTATTTGTTATGGTGATGAGTAAACTTCATGACGCGACTCGTGCTCAAAAAGCGCATTGCACTTGTATATGTTAGATAACTTTATAAAGCGCTATTTGAACATTTAAACAAGCCAGGTGTGATATGGTGCTAGTAGGCTATGTAATACTGTAGGGAGGGCATTAAAAGCATTAGAATGTAGATGGTTACTTGTTAAGTTGTTACATAATAGGGAGTGATAGCCTACTTTATGTTTGATTTTACTTTTTAAAAAATGCTGCAGGCAGCTCCCTACACTTGATTTGTTATTTAAAAACTACTTGAAGTTGTTAAGTCTTACTTAGTTCTTAGTGTAAAAGAATCCAGAGTGTATTTTCATTTATTTTCCACTGAACATGGTGAGCTGTAATATAGCAGGGAGTGATTTATTTTTTTTATTGGTGAATATTTTATTATTATTTGATTTCTCATTTTATTCTAACTGTTTGACTTTATTGTACAAATGCTGCTGGCATCTCCCTGCACAAAATTTCATGTTCAATTTTACAATTAAACATGCATTTCATGGATATGAAGGTCTGTGTCAGTGTGTGCTATGTTTAATTTCATGTGAATTATAATGTTTACATTTATCGGTGGCACATATCGGTTATCGGCATCCCAATTCCATAATAATCGGTATCGGCCCTGAAAAAAAACATATCGGTCGATCCCTACTTTGTGTGTTGATAAACCCTTTTGCATTTAGTGTTTTTATGAGAGGCCTTATAATTGCCTAATTTTGTGTATTTGTTCTGTTACAAAAGCAGGCATTCTTACTTTTGTTTAATATTTTAATCAAAATTTTAATTTAAATTTAACACACAAACAAATGAACAAAACACTGCAAACAGATCCACAGAACCAAACTCAGTAACCCAACAGTATGTCTTCAGTGCAGGTTGGCATTCAAAAAACTCAAATGCCTCAGCTTGGATGGGCTGATGCGGTTTCTCCTCTCAGTTAGTATCTGCCCTGTTTTTGAGAAGACTCTCTCCGAAGGAACAGATGTTGCCACAATGCACAGTCTCCCCTCCATCACCTTCACCAGGTGTGGGAAGACTGAGGCCTTGGCCTGCCACCAGCTCAGTGGGTCTTCTGCTTGTTGGATGAGGGGCTCCTCAAGATAACATCGCATCTCCGTTATAACATCAGCTGTAGTATTTCTCCTTGCAGCATCTCCTGTAGCTCTTACATCAAAGAGCCTCCATGCAGCAGAAGTTTGTGGCTCCTCCTCCACTTGGCCCTCTAATGGTGGAGCTGGCTGGCTGCTGGGGGTGCATTTTGCTGCTGCGGCAGTTATTCTCTGAAGTGCCTCGTCAACAGCCCTGTTGTCATTGAATGCAAGCTTTTTAAGCCTAGGATCCAGTAATGTGGTTTCTGAGAGGACAGTGTTGAACTCCATACGCAGAAATTTTCGCTCCATGGCTGAACAAAGAGCTGCAACCAATTCCTTTACTTTCTGCACGGTTACTGTCAGTTGGTGTTGGGCTGTTACGGGCTGAAGACCTTTGCGAAGCAGGAGCATTTTGGAGGCTGTGACATAGCTGAAGGAGAGAAAACAGCAACTTTTAAAATTAGGATTTTTAAAAATTATGCAGCATATTGCTTTTTCCAATTTAGTTTTGTCAATCATATGTGTTGTTTCTGCAATGTATAATAGTGACTGAATAGTAGTAGAGAAAAAACAATTGTCCAAGGTACCTGTCTGCACTTATCTCCACAGTCACCTCCTCAAATGGTTGCAGGACGGTGCAGACCTCTTTCACCAGCTCCCATTCCTCTTGACTGAACGTATCAACAGGTGCGTTGATGAGGGCCAGGGTGGAGATCAAGTCAAGTCAAGCTTATTTGTATAGCGCTTTTAACAATAAACATTGTCGCAAAGCAGCTTTACAGAATTTGAACGACTTCAAATATGAACTAATTTTATCCCTAATCTATCCCCAATGAGCACGCCTGTGGCAACAGTGGCAAGGAAAAACTCCCTCAGACAACATGAGGAAGAAACCTCGAGAGGAACCAGATTCAAAAGGAAACCCATCCTCATTTGGGCAACAACAGACAACATGACTATAACATTAACAGTCTTAACATAAAGTCAGCTTCATTGATGCTATAAACCCCCCACCGACGGAAATCCGAGCACAAAACCGTTCACGACAACCGCAGTCCCCAGCCACAAAAGCACCACTAAGAGTCCAGAGCGTCCTCCAGGCGCGACCCCCAACTGTCCATATGGGGCTGCCCTCCACAGGAGTGATGCGATGAGACTCCAACCAGACACAGGGCACCAGGATGGATCAGGCAGGTCCGAGGAGTAGAATAGGTCAGCATCTCTATCCCAGGACCGACATGTAACTCAAAGGGACAGATTTTTTTTTTTGGGGGGGGGACCTGGCATCTGCAGATGATGGTATCTTTTGTTTCAAGAATGCGTTTCAACATATAAAATGTTGAGTTCCACCTGGTAGCACATTCTTGTTTGGGCCTCAGTTTGGGCAACTCCGTCTGGCACTGTGTGGACTTCAGCCTCTCTGCAGCTACTGTGCTTCTGTGGAAAAACTCCACAATAGCCTTTACCTTGTCCACGGTTGTTTTCACCACCTTCAGGGAATCTCTCATCAGGTTTAATGTATGCGCCAGACATGGGTGGTGGGTCCACTTCAGATTTTTTATGGCTTTGGTGATGTTTGCAGCGTTATCACTCACACAGCACACCACTTTGTCCTGTACTTACCACTCATTTACCACTCTTAATAGCTCCTCTACCAAGTTTTCTGCAGTGTCTGTCAGTGAACTCGAAGCAGTCCAGCAGGCAAGATGTCATCTTGTAATTTTCAATAAAGTGGCAAGTGATGGACATGAAAGAGCAGGTGGTTCTAGAGGTCCAGCAGTCAGTTGTCAGGCAAACTGATGGAGCTTTTTTCACCCTGTCTTGCCATAATGCACGTTCTGTGTCATATAGTTTTGGGATCATTGTTAGGGACAGTGTTTTTCTACTGGGTAGAGTGTACGTGGGATTTAAGGCTTTGACAAAACTTTTAAAACCTTTGTCCTCCACAATGGAAAAGGGCTGGAAATCAGTGGCAATCATTTTAGCCAACTCCTCATCAATACGGTGCTGTTTGGCTGGGGTCATCTGCTTTGGTATAAACTGACTTATTTTGCTTTGAGTTGCAGTAGGAGGGGTTATTATATTTGCACTACTAGTAGGGCCATTATAAAAAAATGTTCTGTTTCCGGTCCACTGGCCGGGTGAGTGCCGTTTGTGCGGTTGAATTTTTTTTTTTAACACCGGTTTTTCGACATTTTTTTTTCGGGTTCATAAATGTAAAATTGAACTTGACATTTACGCATTCCCAGGGCTTTCCACTAAGGCTCATACTAGCCAGCCATGACAAATAAGTAGCCAGCCCGGGGGGGAGTAAACACAAAACTAGAGACGATTCCCAGGCTGTGTGAAATGGTGAGAGTGCTGCAGGGCGCGTATCGCAGGCTATGAGGCTCCAATGCTCTGAGCCTGTGTGTGAGAGAGAGAGCAGCCCCGCCCCTCTCTGCTCCCTGAGTGGAGCTTGTTGCCTTGTTAATGGTGCTCAGGTGCAGGGAAGAGACAATATGACAAGCAAAGAGCGCTTTTTCTCAGAGTTCCCTCTCCTCAAACAACATGGATTTACACGGAAACGAAAGGAGCTATTCACAAAATTCTTTCACATTGAGCGCTACAAGGCTCCCATGAACACATTGATGTAATTTTTTTTGTCTCTAGTGTAAAAAAAAAATGTGGACAATAGAGCGAGTTGAAAACAAGTGATTTTGCAGTCACAGCGCTGCCAGGTTTATAATGGGAGTCTATGGGGCAGCGCGCCTGTCCTCTCCTTACTTTCAGGCTTCTCATTCAAAAACTGTAAATCCCATCGGTTAGGTAGACACATTGTGTGAATCAAGACAAGTGTGACTCCCACTTTTGAGAAAATTGTGTGTAGAGTGAAATTTGTGGCTGAAAACACAGTTTAAATGAGAAAGTTTGAGCTACTTTTTCAAGCTCTCTAACGAGCTCCACTGAAGTGTAACGCCATAGACACCCATTATAAAGCCGGAATTTCTCCAGAACTGATCGGGAGTAAACACAAAATAAACTCCTGTGCATGCAGTTCCCAGGATTAAATGTATTTTCCACAGACCATTTATTTATTTATTCACTTTACTCAAATACAAAGTAAAATGGCAGTAAATCTTCTTTCTTTTCTTGCGCATTGCATCGTGAGGCGTTCCTGGCTTGTAAATCTCTTATTTTCGGTGCATGCTATGAATTAACAATGACAACGGTCTGTAGTGGGGCTACACAATTACACACTCAGCGAACATTTCTCTATTTGTGTATGAAAATACACTCCAACCACTCAGTTTGGTTTCATTTACAACCAACGGTGTCTTTTGATGCCAGCACGTAATTGAACAAGAGAAGACTGGTTTACCGGAGACAAAATAAGCGTCATCTCTGCTTCTGTTCCCTCTGACGGCCCCGACACACTACTGCCTCCGCCGAGTGCGCGCGCACACACCGCATGTCGGGGCCGCGGATGAGTTACTCTCCCCTGATCAACGAAGTCGGCGGGGAATTTGTGGTTATTATCGGTACAAACAGCACAAATCACAACTTAAATGAGTGCGGTTCAGTTTGACATTATTGTCAGTCCGTTAGATAAACATTTAATTTTATTAAAATCGAAAATTAATATTTGGAGCCTGTGGGCTACAAAAATAATAGTCATTAAAGTAGCCGGCCGGACTTAATTGTGTAGTCGGCTGTATGGCCGGCAGCCGGCGCTTGTGGAAAGCTCTGCATTCCGCGCAGAATATAGAATTGAATCAGCTCTGCGCATGTGCTGTGCGGCACAAAAAATGGCAGCCACCATGAAGGAAGGCGATCCGGAGTTTTCAAACATTTGCTTAAGTGTGAAATCGCAAAATGGTATTCTAGCGAACAAAATAGTAAAGATTCAGAAAAACAAATCATTCAGTGATCATTTTAATAGTGTAATTTCATCCGAACGAGGCCTAACGGTCGATTTTGAACTACAAAAAGTCCATGTGTCGGACATTTTAAGTACCTTTTGTAAAAGATTTGCAAATGTTGCAGTCAGCATTTAAAATGCTAGCTTAGTTTTTGTACAAGTTTCAGTTGATTAAACTGTCATATTTTATTAAATGTCTGCTTTTGTAATAAAGTACTGAAAGAAAACGCAAACACCAGCATTGCGATTTCTTATCCATCCATATATTAAAGAGAAAAAATCCCTCCCTCCCGACTGAAATTTTTTTTGCTCACCCGGTGGACAGGAAACGGATTTTTTTTAAGGATGGCCTCAGCTGGGATAGGCTCCAGCTTGCCTGCGACCCTGTAGAACAGAATAAAGCGGCTACAGATAATGAGATGAGATTCAGCTCTCCTTAGAATATAAACTAGTCCCTTGCACCTTCAGACCTTTAATTTAAACTTTCAAGTAGAACAGTCTACGCGGTTAAAAATTGTTCAAATCATGTACAATTCATTAATGCAGATACAGTGGGGGAAAATAAATTTAACAAAAGCTATTAATTATTCAGTATGCCTTAAAATATTAAAGTGCAGCACACTGTCACTCTGTACACATCTGTAAGAACACAAAAATGCTGGACTGCCATCTACAATAAGCCATGAAGCAGCACATCCCTTCCTCAGGGGCTTACCTGTACCAGACTTGGCATTAGCAACAGTCATTATTTCTAGACCTTCGGTCGAGTCACAGCTTAAACAAAACTTGTGGGAGTCTTCAGAATGAGATCAGCACACTTGGAGGACTGGAAGGAAACAAAACCTCTACATGAGCAAAGGTTACAGAAGTGAACATTACTGTTACAGTAAGGTAAAGCATAATTGTTTACTACAGGCCTACACTTGGCATCATAAGAAAACACTAAGAAATAAGCCTAAGAAATCATAATTACACTTTTATTACTTGTACAAGGAATTTGTCTTAGTGTTGGAGTCAACAACATCGAATTTGTTCATTCAATATACCATAATTTACAAAACACGCAATCATTTACAGCAGTGTTTCTCAACCACTGGGCTGCAGCCCATTAGCGGGCCGCGAAGCGCTATCTAGTGGACCACAAATTCCCCCCCCCCCCCCCGAGTTGAAGCTAATTTTTACAACCCCGATTCCAGAAAAGTTGGGACAAAGCACAGATTGTAAATAAAAACGGAATGCAATGATGTGGAAGTTTCAAAATTCCATATTTTATTCAGAATAGAACATAGAGGACATATCAAATGTTTAAACTGAGAAAATGTCTCATCTCATCTCATTATCTGTAGCCACTTTATCCTGTTCTACAGGGTCGCAGGCAAGCTGGAGCCTATCCCAGCTGACTACGGGCGAAAGGCGGGGTTCACCCTGGACAAGTCACCAGGTCATTACAGGGCTGACACATAGACACAGACAACCATTCACACTCACATTCACACCTACGGTCAATTTAGAGTCACCAGTTAACCTAACCTGCATGTCTTTGGACTGTGGGGGAAACCGGAGCACCCAGAGGAAACCCACGCGGACACGGGGAGAACATGCAAACTCCACACAGAAAGGCCCTCGCCGGCCATGGGGCTTGAACCCGGACCTTCTTGCTGTGAGGCGACAGCGCTAACCACTACACCACCGTGCCGCCCAAAATGTATCATTTAAAGAGAAAAATTAGGTGATTTTAAATTTCATGACAACACATCTCAAAAAAGTTGGGACAAGGACATGTTTACCACTGTGAGACATCCCCTTTTCTCTTTACAACAGTCTGTAAACGTCTGGGGACTGAGGAGACAAGTTGCTCAAGTTTAGGGATAGGAATGTTAACCCATTCTTGTCTAATGTAGGATTCTAGTTGCTCAACTGTCTTAGGTCTTTTTTTTGGCGTATCTTCCGTTTTATGATGCACCAAATGTTTTCTATGGGTGAAAGATCTGGACTGCAGGCTGGTCAGTTCAGTACCCAGACCCTTCTTCTACGCAGCCATGATGCTGTAATTGATGCAGTATGTGGTTTGGCATTGTCATGTTGGAAAATGCAAGGTCTTCCCTGAAAGAGACGTTGTCTGGATGGGAGCATATGTTGCTCTAGAACCTGGATATACCTTTCAGCATTGATGGTGTCTTTCCAGATGTGTAAGCTGCCCATGCCACACGCACTAATGCAACCCCATACCATCAGAGATGCAGGCTTCTGAACCGAGCGCTGATAACTTGGGTCGTCCTTCTCCTCTTTAGTCCGAATGACACGGCGTCCCTGATTTCCATAAAGAACTTCACATTTTGATTTGTCTGACCACAGAACAGTTTTCCACTTTGCCACAGTCCATTTTAAATGAGCCTTGGCCCAGAGAAGACATCTGCGCTTCTGGATCGTGTTTAGATACGGCTTCTTCTTTGAACTATAGAGTTTTAGCTGGCAACAGTGGATGGCACGGTGAATTGTGTTCACAGATAATGTTCTCTGGAAATATTCCTGAGCCCATTTTGTGATTTTTCCAGTACAGAAGCATGCCTGATGCAGTGCCATCTAAGGGCCCGAAGATCACGGGCACCCAGTATGTTTTTCCGGCCTTGACCCTTACGCACAGAGATTCTTCCAGATTCTCTGAATCTTTTGATGATATTATGCACTGTAGATGATGATGATGATATGTTCAAACTCTTTGCAATTTTACACTGTCGAACTCCTTTCTGATATTGCTCCACTATTTGTCGGCGCAGAATTAGGGAGATTGGTGATCCTCTTCCCATCTTTACTTCTGAGAGCCGCTGCCACTCCAAGATGCTCTTTTTATACCCAGTCATGTTAATGACCTATTGCCAATTGACCTAATGAGTTGCAATTTGGTCCTCCAGCTGTTCCTTTTTTGTACCTTTAACTTTTCCAGTCTCCTATTGCCCCTGTCCCAACTTTTTTGGAGATGTGTTGCTGTCATGAAATTTCAAATGAGCCAATATTTGGCATGAAATTTCAAAATGTCTCACTTTCGACATTTGTTATGTTGTCTATGTTCTATTGTGAATACAATATCAGTTTTTGAGATTTGTAAATTATTGCATTCCGTTTTTATTTACAATTTGTACTTTGTCCCAACTTTTTTGGAATCGGGGTTGTAGACCAGACTCCACTTTTGGATCATTAATTCTTTTTGACGGAGAATGCCCTGCATGCACGGTTTGGCTTCTTGCACATCCATACAGTTTTAAATACAATATCTACAATTGAAAACAGTGTTTTTATTGCATTTATTTAATTCCTGGGCTCCCATCTGTAACAGGAAGTGATGTCACATCCCATTCATACACTTTACAATAAGTTATTAGATTCTAATGGAACAGATGAGCCAAAATAATTGGGGATCTTTTTGAATGGGCCCCAACTCGTTACAAGTATGAATAGATGGACCTTAAAGCAGAAAAGGTTAAGAACCACTGCACTAGACTAAGGCTAGATTCACATTACTAGGCTGAAGTGACTCAAATCTGATTTTCTGCCTTAATGTGACTGGTCTGTGTGGACACAGAAATCCAATCTTTTCAAATCTGATTTGAGTCACTTATGCCGCTTTTCCACTACCAACGCGGCTGAGCCGTGCCGTGCTGAGTCGAGCCGAGTGGGGCTGTTGGAGTTGCATTTCGACTACAACCGCGCTGAACTGTGCTGGCTGGAAGTGGGTGGACACATTGGGTGGAGTTAGTGAAAGTGGGTGGACGTCAGGTGATGTCGTTAGGCGGCGCAAACAGTGACATCAGTGATCTTTTAAGCGGTAGTCTCACAACCCGGAGAGTAAACAATAAACATGGAGGACATGGAGTCGTAAGTGTTGCTGGTCTTGGTGCTGTGGCTTGTTGTCACCGACAACGCCAACAGATACTGGCAAGAGCGTATAGATGAGGCGAGGCGCATAAGGCTTCATAATTCTCGTAATTCGTAATTCTTCTTCTTCCGGGTTTACGGTGTTTACAGATCCCAGCGTGCTCGCGGGGCATGTGAGGACACTCCTCCTCACCAATCAGTGCACAGGGGAGTGTCTGCTCATGCCCCTAGCCTCACTCAGCTCGGTTTGGCTCGCTTCAGCCCCACTCCAAAACGGTGAGAGTTTTGGGTGCTAAGCAGGGCTGAAGCGAGCTGAGTCGTGCTGTTTTTGGATAGTCGAAACGCGAGCCGTGTCGGGCTGAAGTGAGCTGAAGTGAGCTGAAAAAGGGTAGTGGAAAAGGGCCATTTCATACGTGGTCCTAAATCGGATACATACTGTATCTGGTACCATGCCCATGAGAAATGAATGAGAACGGTCAAAGCGGAATTTGTAACTTTTTGCCTATATGCATGCGCTAAATGCTGTCTTCATCAACCAGCACCGGCAAAACAGCAATGGAGGAGAGCTACAATAGCTGCAAACAACAGCAGAAATTAGCTGCCTGGCTTTTTTCTGTCTTCTCAACCTGATCACGTACAGCTGATGAACTGTTTGTCACCCTCCAGAGCAAAATGTAATGCATACACGAGCCACTGGTGCATCCATTCAGTCAGTTTTAATACCATGAGTTCTCACACAAGCATGTTGGTGACGCATATGACTCAAGGAAAAACGTATTAATGTGTGAATGCGTGCTGTTCTGGAGGACTGATACATTCACATTACAATTAGATACAGGTCACTTGTAATTATGAATGTGAACCGTCAAGATAGGCAAATCCAATCTGAGCAGAAAAATGGAATTGAACAATGAGGCTTGTAATGTGAATGTAGCCTAAGAGTCTCGTGAAATGACATACAGCAGAGTCACGAATAATATTCTATTTTCCAATTTTATTTCAGTTCCCAAAGCAATACTGTGAGGTTGACTGGCTAAGCTAAATTATTCCTAGTTGTGACCCTAACCAGGATAAAGCAGATGCTGAAAGTGAATAAGTAATAAATATTTCCATGTATTCTGTCCAAAACCAAATTACAAACACAAACATCTAAAACTAGGGCTGAGTGATATGAAATATGAAAATGGTGATACTTTTATAACACTGACTGACTCCACTGTTCCTGATTTAGCAGCCTGACTATCAGGACATGGCAGGACAAACTTCACAGACCAAACGGTATAGGGACTCACTTTGATGTTGTCGTGCAACTAATATTATTTGATTGTTTTAAAAGACAGCATTTTTACATGAAACCCAGCATGTCTAATCTTCTAGCTTCCTACAAAGCTCACTGGTTAACTCTATTATTGACAACAGTGCAAACAGTCATTTTAGCAAACAAATCACAGCCTCACCCTATTCAAATAAAAGAGTATCCAAGCCAATCTCTGCTTGCTCACAGGCTTTCAGCAAATACTTTGTACGTAATGGTGTTTTGGGGTAAAAGCAATAAGAACATCAAAACATCCTGTGCATTTCCACTATTTCAGTCTTATTACATGCTAGAGGGAAAGTTCTTTAAAAGTAGCTGCGGTTCTAAAGGGCCAGAGTCCAGCACTATTTACCAACGCCCCTGCTCAAACAAACCTGACTCTTTGTATTAATTAAGTGCCAGCTTTAATAGTGGAACTGGAAGTGGCAGAAGAAATATCACCCTACCTTGTGTTCTCTATAAATATCAGATGGGCATTGTGGGTATTCTGTACATGCTCTAGATCAGGGGTTCTCAACCTTTTCTTCTCTAAGGCCCACCTATTCATACTTGTAATGAGTCGGGGCCCATTAAAAAAGATCCCCAATTATTTTGGCTCAGCTATTCTATTAGACTCTAATCTACTGTAAAGCGTATGAATGCAGTGGTCAAAATACTTTTTTCCAGTGTTCTGCAATATTGCAGAATGTCAATTTTGTTCTGCAATTTGGAAATATTTTCTGCAAATACACAAGCCTCCATACTACACTCTTCTCAACCTAATAATGCCTATATTTACATCATATGTAGCTTTACAACTCATAGCATTACTGTAATTCTTTATTCTCTCACTCTATTTTTAATTTCAGTCTTCACAGATCCTTCTCTGCAGCAAAGTTATCGTTCCATGATACCTCCACAGGTCCTTCATCCCCCTCGCCCTGACACTACGGGCTACTACAACTTGAAGTATACCAACTAATTCATAAATGTACTAGTTATCACACCCACACATTATCCTTCCACACAACATACTAATAAAGGTATCACCACAATAAAAAATAGAACACAGCTGTTCTTCAAGAAACAAAACATTCATTTTCATGTTACACGTCATGTTACATTTTGTCAAGATTAAGTTTCTAGCTTGAACAATAGATTGTTACCCAAAATGTACTTCATTCACAGTGTTTGCATCTGCAATCTGTAGTTTTAAATTGAAAGCAAGGTTTCAGTTCTACACTCTGTTACATCTTATGATGATGCAAAGAATTGATGCCATTAAGGAATAAAACCCAACTGGCAAATGGAAAGACGTTTGGGTTCGTGGTGTTTGCCTGGCTTCTAAAGTGCAAGGTCATGAACTGAACTGAGAACTACTGCAGCGGCTTCACTGCTCTAAACTAACAACAGAGAACTGGGTACAAACTAATCATGGCAGAACTGAGAGCTACAGAACTACTGAGAGCTACAGAACTGAACCGATGAGCTTTGTCTTGCAGGGAAACTGTTTTACTTTGTGCTAGTCTGCACCACAGGCAAGACAGCACTAGTAAAAAAAAAATAGAACACGTATTAGTGTAGCTTGGTATGAGAAAACAAAATATTCAAAAGACTCTATGAATAAAGGTAAAATACTGTTGCTGTCTTCAAAAGGGATATAATATCAGTATAATTTTGCATGATTCAACAATACAATATATACAAACCTATACAATTTACCAATATATATCCATCCAACTATAACAGCGACCGTCTTCATTTTTGTCACCCTCGCGGACGCGCGATCTGTCGCTGTTGTTGTTGGAGTCACGCTGGCTGCCGGTTTTGCCGAGATACAACAAAATCGTCCTTGTTTTCTTGGCGTTTTTGTCGGACTCTTGCCCCAAAGAAACAATCCTCTTCTCGGGAGCCATGTTTGTTGTGCCGCATTGAATTCTGGGAGATGCATGGCGGAAACTGCCGAACACTGCCGAGGTAGTTGTCAGGTCCTCCTGGCGGGTATTAAAAGTGATGAAATCTTACATCAGAAAGTCAGACCCTCCAGGATTTCACGATGTTGCGATTTGCAACTTCAACGCAAATTCAACCAATCCCTGCGAATTCAGGGCAGTGTTGCAATTATATCCAATCACTGCAACTTTCCCGCAAATTTGACCAATCGTTGGCGTCGTCTTGAGGTGATGTCGACAAACTACCTTCCGCCTTACTTCTAGTGTTGCCAGATTGGGCGGTTTCAAGTGTATTTTGGCGGGTTTTGAACATATTGTGGCCTGAAAAACGTCAGCAGTATCTGGCAACACTGCTTACTTCTGTGTTTCCGTTCAAGAGAAGCAGCATGTGCGAGTCAGTGTTTATATAGGCTTAAATTCTGTTACTGAAAGTGTGTTATTTTTACAGTGAAAGACTGTGTGCACTTTATTTTTTTACTTAATACAATAAATTAATGGATGCCAACATTTTTGCCAAATTGGTATTTTATTTTCCATTGTTTACCCTGGTGAAAAATAAATGTGCTAAGTGTACTAAAATTTAGCATACTTTTGTGTACTTGAAGCCGCACTAATCATCAATATACTTCAAGTGTGTTTATGATTAGTTAACTTGAGGCATGCTATTTTGGAACAACTAATTTTGTACTAAATATATTTTAATTGTAATTAAATTGTAGAAAAGTGCAACTTGAAGTGTATTTAGTGTACTTTTATGTGCTAAAGTGGAACAACTTAAAGTATATTTTGTATACTTTATATGACTTTATATGTACTAATATATGCTTAATTAGTCAAATTAAAGTGTACTTTGTATTATAGTACACTTTAGAAATTAGTACACTAAGTACACTTTAGAAATTGCACATAACTTTCACTTAAAGTACATTTTAGTATAATATCTTTCTATCAAGTGTAATATAGTATAATTATTTTAAAGTGTGTTAAAAGTGTTAGCGTGAAAGCGTGATGTTGTTATCTCATCTCATTATCTGTAGCCGCTTTATCCTGTTCTACAGGGTCGCAGGCGAGCTGGAGCCTATCCCAGCTGACTACGGGCGGAAGGCGGGGTACACCCTGGACAAGCTGCTGCAGCAGTTGTTGGTTTGGGACCAGACACACCAGGGTCAGTAGACGTTGAGCCAGCTTGCCCTCTCTCCTCCAACTGCACTGTGGGATGGACAGTTCTGATGCGTCTGTGTAGGTTTGTGGTGGAACCTGCTCTTACTGTTATTTTCATTTTACAGTGAAGGCACTCTGCTCTGCTGTTCCCAATATCTTTAAACTGCAGCCAGATGCTGCTTCGTTTACGGGAGTCAGTCATATTTACGTGTTTTTGCGCCGCACTCGCGCTGTCCTCCTCACCGCTGTCTACTGTCTCACTCACTGACGGGGACGGACAGACGATCCACCTGACTGTCGCGTCTGTCCCCCTCTCTGTTTTCACATAATGGTATGATCCTATATCCTCACATATGATTGGCCACAAGGCCGCCATGCTGCCAATCAAAACAGAGTTCTGCCGTGAGCAGAGCTGAGCCACTGAGAGTGAGAGCTGAGCAGCGAAAGGGAAAAAAAAAGTGTTGAGCCGGCTCTCACTCGATGGGAGTCGGCTCTTCTGATTCACTACAAAGCTTTTGCGCATGACACATCACTAGCTGCAATCAATATCCATTCCCTTTGAGTGTAGGAATGCCGACACTTGTTGCTCCACGGAGTTGCTGCCCAGTTCATCAGATTCTCCCTCCCTTGTCACTGCTTTTGCATCTGACCCGGGTTTAATCTGAATCCCAGTGACGATGACGTCCTTCATCCTGGTGTCCTGTTCCAGTTCAGCAACTCTGCTTTCCAGGTGGGCGAAACGCCGCCGGTCCTTCTCGGCGTTCTGCAGCCTGAGCGACTTCACTTCCGTCACCAGGTCCATGATGGCTTTCTGTTGTTTAATAACAGAAACTTCCTCCGCCAGAAAGTCGAGTGACTGTTTAATGTCCTCGCCTTCCTCAGCTGTAAAGTTCTTTTTTTGGAGGCATAATTCACCAATAAAGCCATCCAATTCATTAAAATGTTTGGAGAGTCGTTTCCTCGCCTCGCTGCCTTTCTGAAGTTTCCCGCCAGAGGAATTTTACTCGGCAACAGAATGTATCTGAATTCTGATTGGTGGTTGTTATATTATTCAGTCCCCCCAGGATTCCGCGGCCTTTTTTGTGATTGTTGCGGCTAAAATGTCTGATGTTGCGGCGGGTTTTCCAAAAAATTGCGATGAAAGTTGCGGTGTTTTTTAGGTTTTTGTTGCGATTACATTGCGGGAGGAAGTGAAAGTTTCGAGAAATTGTTGCGATTTTCTCTTTGTGATTAAAATTGAGTGATATGTTAAATATAAAGTTATTACTGAAAAACTATTGATTAAAAAAAACAAAGACACTGAGAAATGGTCCTATAAACAACTTTACCAATATAAAAGATTACCAGGACTACAAAAATGCAGAAAAATAGGCTTTACTTATCCAAATGCACCTGTTGGTTCAAAAGTTAAAGTGCAGAGAACCTCACAGCACAACATGAAGTTACCTTAAAATATAATATAAATGCCTCAGCTTTAATGTAAGAAAAAAAAAAACCTTAATACTAGTACTGTGTGCAGGCAGTCTCTCCTGAAGACTAAATTAAACAATAACTATAAACTAATAAAATAAATGGCTCAGGCTTCATAGAAGAAAAAAAACAATTTGAACAGAATCTCACAGTATGATGCTGAAGCTGCCTAAACAATGGAAAATAAAATACCATTTTGGCAAAAATGTTGGCATCCATTAATTTCTTGTATTAAGTAAATAATAATGTAAAGTGCACACAGTGCTTCACTGTAAACATCACACACTTTCAATAACAGAATTTAAAGGAACAGTCCACCGTACTTCCATAATGAAATGTTCTTTTCTGAATTGAGATGAGCTGATCCGTACCTCTCCGAGCTTTGCGCGACCTCCCAGTCAGTCAGACGCGCTGTTACTCCTGTTAGCAATGTACTGTAGCTAGGCTCAGTATGGCCAACGGTATTTTTTGGGGCTGTAGTTAGATGCGACCAAACTCTTCCACGTTTTTCCTGTTTACATAGGTTTATATGACCAGTGACATGAAACAAAGTTCAGTTACACAAATTGAAACGTGGTGATTTTCTATGCAATGGAATGTCCGCACTATAATGACAGGCGTACTAACACCTTCTGCGTGCTTCGACAGCGCATTGATACTTTCACTCAGGAGTAAACAGGAGTGACAGCGTGTCTGACTGACTGGGAGGTCGCGCAAAGCTCGGAGAGGTACGGATCAGCTCGTCTCAATTCAGAAAAGAACATATTTTGTTATGAAAGTACGGTGGATTGTTCCTTTAAGCCTACATAAACACTGACTCGCACATGCAGTGTTGCCAGATACTGCTGACGTTTTCCAGCCCAAAATATGTTCAAAATCCGCCAAAATGCACTTGAAACCGCCCAATCTGGCAACACTGGAAGTAAGGCGGAAGGTAGGTTGTCGACGTCACCTCAAGACGACGCCAACGATTGGTCAAATTTGCAGGAAAGTTGTGGTGATTGGATATAATTGCAGCACCGCCCTGAATTCGGGGGGATTGGTTGAATTTGTGTTGAAGTTGCAAATCACAACATCGCGAAATCCTGGAGGGTCTGAATACCTTGTTACCTTTCTTTGCCTTTACTCTCACAGGAACGATGGCGAGGACACTGCCTGTACCCCCGGCCCCAGTCTGCGAGCCTGCGTCCCCAGCATCCACGAATCCACTGACAACGGTTTGCTCTTCCCTTGGAGACTCCTCTTTTGGCTCCTCCTTTGAAGCCTCTTCATTTGGTAAGTCTTTAGGTTTCTGTCTTATGTGTAAGAGCGTAGGGTGTGTTGCTGAACATATCTGACAGGTCTTCTTTTCTTCACAGGCCTTACTCATATGTCCACCTTTTAAGACAACTGAAGCAAAGTCCTTTGCTCTTAAGGAACTCAAGCTTTTCCTTGTGCAGCGTTTTTTGAAGTTTCTTGCACTGTTCCATGGTATGATCTCCCTAAACAGAAGATACAGGGTTTTATGAAGGCCTTGTTCACGTTTGTTCCCTTCTCCTGAGCTTTCTTGTTCCCAGCACTAGCAGCACCTTTCTCGGCTTTCTGCGCTGTTACTTCGGTGGCTAGTGTTGTGATGTTTTTCTTTCCATTTGACTTTTCTGTCTGGCGTTTTGTTTGCCCTGAGATTTCGCCGAACACAGGGTGTGATGCCATCTCGGCCTGTATGTTGACAAACGCCACTACATCTTTGAACCTCGTCCTACGATCTTACTTTTTCTGAATGTCTATGGCGACACTCCTGAATCTCTCTCAGCCTGTATGGGAGCTTTGCGATGATCATGCGCATGTTAGCAGCATTTTCCATCTCTTCTAAGTACTCCAGATCTGCCATTGCATTATTACAGCTTGTTAGAAAGAGGGCGTAGGATTCAAGTGCCTTGGTGTCATCTGTTTTAATGGTGGGCCAGTTTAAAGCCTTGTCAAAGTATGCCATGGATATCTTATATTTATCACCAAATCGTTCCCTTAGAAGTCTACTACTGGCTTCAGGGTAGCCCTGATCTGGGCAGGCCTAGACATTAAGCATTTACCACTGGTGGCCCATTGGGCCAGTGGAATTGAAAAGTTACTGGCCCAAATGGAAAACGTGGTGGCCTGAATGCGTGTGGTGCCCGCATTCAGGCCACCACATTTCATACAGTTCATAATACACTATGATCATTGATTTTTGGCTAGAAAAGTAGACTTTAGGGGTACATGTTGTTGCCGAGTGCAGTAAGGCTGAAAATTTTTGCAGAACATCCCCAAGGCACATCATTGTAGGAGGCAATAATCTCCTCATCTCTGTACAAAGTAGTGTCACTTTTTCATGACCCCCCCCCCATAAATTCATAGCCCCCCTCCCCATAAATAATGACCGCCCCCTAAAATTAAAAAGAGCCTTCTCAAGATTATCACAACTTATATTTTGATTTTGTACCTGAAAACAATACTGACAAAAGACAGTAACTCGGTCTAAATTACCAGCAATGGACTCAAAAACAGTCAAATCAAATTGAAATAAATATATAAAAAGTTTTTGCTTCTGAAAATGTGCACTGCACTGAAATAGCAATAAAGTCAATTTAAGGTTTATAGTTTAGTGCAATAGCTTTCTTCTTCCACACTCTCATCTAAAATGGCAGGGCTCTACATCAACTTTTGAAACCGCTTGTCCTGTCGGGCAAGTTGAAAGGAAATTTACTTGTCCAAATGTGAAGTTGACTTGTCCGAAGAAATATTTGAGAAACAAAACAAAACCACAAACTATTTGTAACCCAATCTTTATGGCATTTGTTTCCGAATTCACAACATATGCATAATATCTATGAATCAAAAGTAATCAATACTTGATATACTGAGGCAAAAGTTCAAAAATATAGTAAAACAGACTGATTGATACCATAATTCACCAATTATTCTGCTGAAGTTCAGAAGCAATATATCCCAATAGAATAGAAATTATGAACATAAAATTAAGAACAAAATAACTATACTATGAGATCCAGAAACACTAACCATTATATACACACAGATCAGTACTCTGCAGTTCAGTAACAAATATCACAAAAAGTCACATTATCATAAAATTTATGACTTGATGAGATATCACTAGTTTGGACAAGAGAAACAAGCAACAATGCTATAAATAAAAACAACTGATAAAATTGACTGATTAATACTGTAAATCACTGATTATTATACACTGAAATCTAGTTATCAAATGACAAGACAATATATCTTATGAAAACCTCCACACCTCTATTGACTCACAGGTGAATGGATACAAATAAAGTTTCTATTCATCTTCATCTGTCAACCCTTGAGTTCTGCGCCATCAATTGGACTCCATCAATCATTAATTTATTTTGAGAAACTGAAAACCAGAAAATTAAAATTATATATATATATTTTCATTTTTAAATTATTAATTTTGAATATATATCCTCCACTGATTAATTGTTGTCTAATTATTCAGTGTGGCTCCTGTATGGTATTTAATGGTCAAAAATATATAATTTCAAATAATCCATAATTTTATATCTAAATTATAGAGCCCTATGTTTCAAATCCCTAAACTCCCATTACTAATTAGTTAATTAATACAGCCGGTAACCTAATTAGCAGCCATTTGACAGCTTGGTGTTTCCTAGATAACTTTCCCCACTCCTACCTCACTCCCTGTCAATCCACACGCATGCAGGCGCACATTCCCCGCCAGCACACGCTCGGCTATATAATGAACACCATCAACAACAATTCAAAGATTTTGAAATTACCACACACTCAACGTAAATATACAGTTGAATAATTTTCCCGCCAACAGAAATGTCAACAAATCCATGTGTATGACACGATTAAAACCAATCATACACGACCGTTTACTTCTCAGCTCAAATACACGAAGCGGTATTGGCCGGTTTCGCAAGTGGAATATTGCGCATGCGCACATCGCTCTTTCCGAATAGAAACGTCCAGCGATTCATCAAAACAATATGTCAAGTGAGATGCTTCGGAAATCATGTGAATAAGCTGATAAATTTGATATGTAACCTGAATATCGGCGTATTTTGGCACTTGTCCAATCGGACAAGTAACTGAGACGATGAACTTGTTCGACAAGTATTACTTGTCCCGGACAAGCGAACAACCGTTAATGTCGAGCCCTGATTATGCGTGCACATCCTGCTGCCATGGTGTCACTAAGTGTGTCCCAATGGTCATCTGAGACTTTGGTAAACTCCGCTCTTCTCTCCTCGATCTGGCGCTCGACCAAAATGACGCTTCCGAACAGCGCCGAATATCTCCGACGATGCACGAAGACGACACACTCCTGCCGCGGAGCGGAGCATGACGTAAACAAAGATGACGGACCTCGTATCCAAAAGGTGCAATTTACGAACAATTTCTTCACAATTCTGGGTAAAATATGAGTAATAAAATTTGTTAATTTGTATCGAAAACATACTGGCCCGCCTGGGCCACTGTTTGGCCAAATTTAGTGGCCCGAACTGGCCTGAAAGACGTAAAAAACGCCGCCGGGCCATCGGGCAAGTGCTAATGTCGAGCCCTGCTGGGTCCATGTGAAAGCAGCTGCGCACTAAGTCATTAGGCTGTCCATTTGTGTGCTGTTCTAGGTAGTAAAGCCGGTCTTTGCTATTTTCAGTCTTGCTCTCAACACTGTGTTCGAAGGCTCTCATGAAGAGACGGAATTCTAACAGATCTCCCTTGAAAACAGGAATGTTCGGCAATGGCAATGTAGAGAGCCTTTGTTGCTTTATTAGGCTTTCAGTGATGTCATTTTTGCGTTGCATGACGATAACCAGATTCTCTGTATTCACAGAATTGTCTAATGAGTTGACGGGAGCTTGTATCGCATCTGCATCTCTTCCACTAGTGTGGCTATGCTGAGTGCTACTACTGGCTACACCACTCTTACTGCGGCTGACATCACGCTTCCTTAGAGTAGACATTAGTACATCCACTCTACTACTACTGGTTCTGCCTGACACCTCTGAACCGCCATATTTTCTTAGCACAGCTAATTGTGCATCATTTGCAGCAAGCCCTGCTTGTAGCTCCAACTCTTCCTTTTCAACCTTGAGCTGTAGTTCGTGTTCTTCTAAAGTCTGTCTTCTTCTCAATGGAGCTGACTTGGCTAACAGAGCGGCTCTTTCTAATTCTACCTATAAGCGTTCGGCATGAGCTGACGATGTTGCAGAAGTAGTAGAGGCAGACTTAGACTTTCTATACTTCTTAGATGTGACTGACACACTATCTTCAGGATGTATCTCATCACTAACCTTGTTAGCCTCTTCTCGGCGTAGTATCGCATCCTGTATCCATGTATTCACTTCTTGCACAAATTCTCTGTGCTCACTATTTCTTGGCACAAACCAATCCCTTTGATCTGTGTTCATGTTCTCTAGGCATTCAATCTGGCAGAAGAGGTCTTTAACGTGCTCATTTATTTTACTGAATTCCTTTATCAGTGTTTCATATTTGGCCAACAAGTCCCTTTCTATAATTTTCACATTTGCATTATCATCCATTAGAGCTGGGGTGCCATGGTAATGGCCCGCGGGCCGGATACGGCCCGATTGGTCATCACATCCGGCCCGGTGGTTCATGAGACTTTTTTTTTTTTTTTTAATAATAAATTAATAAAAATCGAATGTTGTGTTTTTTTTCGTAATGATTTTAAATCGAATGTTTCAATTTGATTCCATTTTCGTATAATCCATCGGTTCGTTTTTAGCTGCTCTCTGCTTGCTGCAGCATGCGCAGGTGCAATAACCCGGATTTAATGTAGAGTAGGCTAGTTGTTGCTCGTTCACAAGCAACAACAGTCTAAAAAGAGAAAAGTTGATTCTGAGGGTCGCATCTTTCAGGAAAAATGGAGAGAGAAATACTTTTTCTGGGAAGTAGGGGGAAAACCTGTTTGTCTGATTTGTTCGCAACAAGTGGCTGTACCGAAGGAATACAATGTCAAAAGACATTATGAGACCCACGCCGACAAATACAGCCAATTCACCGGGCAACGCAGGACTGAAAAGCTAAATGAGCTTGCCTCAAACCTTCAAAAACAGCAAGCAGCTTTCTCAAAGTCTCAAGAGACACATGAAGGTTCGTTTTAATATCATACATCATCTTCAGTTCTCCTTTAATGTTAAATGCGGCTGTTTTCAAAGAGGGGTGTCTCAATATCTTTGTTGTACATTTTATTTCATGTTAGGGGCAGTGAAGGCGAGCTACATCATCGCGTGGGAGATCGCAAAAAAGTGTCCAAGCCATTTTCGGAGGGTGCATTTGTCAAGGATAAATACGCATCTGTTGGAATCCAATCTTTCTATCAGTCATTGCCACCAGAGTACCCAATTATCACGGCCTTTGCCGGTAAAATACTCTGTATGTTCGGGACAACATATTTATGTGAACAGGCATTTTCAGTAATGAATATTAATAAATCGAAACTGCGTAGTCGTCTGACCCATGGACATCTCAACGATGTCATGAAAATAGCAACTGCCCAGAGTCTGTCCCCCAATGTCGACAAGCTGGTAAAAAGTAAAAGATTTCTGGCTTCCACATGTAAAATGTAGCTGGTATTTCTCCCCCATGTAACCTTGTGCTGTGTGCTTGAGGGGGAATAAACAGGATGGGTGTGTGGAAATATATGTGGGACTTGACCAGCAAAGTTAATGTGCCATCTGTAGTTTGTTTTTATTGGTATGTTCAGTCATATTTGGCTCTTTTAAACTAATGCTACTGGATATTTAGTCACTTGACCTATTGGTGGAATTATTTACCCTGGCACTTCTTTCTTTTGACTCGTTTAGGCCTACTTGCCAATCGTTTTAATTGGCCTAATTAGGCCTATGCATTGACATGTTTTTGATGTGCAAGATCAATAAATCTGATCTAAGTCATTTACAGTTTACACTTGTGTTATTTGTGTCTTAGTCCATTTCTGTAGCATTTTTTTTATAAATGTAGGCTACTTGCATGCTTAGACTGTTACATTTTCAGAGGGTAAATTGCTTTTGTCTGCCATGTTATTGTGCGCCTCATTTTGAGGCTATAGCTTTACAATTCCTTTTGGGCGTACAGGCCTTCAAAAATCATATAAAATAATGTCCTTTTGTTGAGTTAGTGTCTGGTCTTTTCAGGCCAAAAGTGTAATTCGGCCCCCAAGGTCCCACTTGAAAAAAATCTGGCCCCCTTACCAATTTCACCCTGGCACCCCTGCATTAGAGCATGCATTTCGTTCTTTTTCTCAGTGAGTTGGCCTAGGATGGCTCTTCTCGAGCTTATTTTCGTTTGCAGATTATGTTCCAGTGCTTTTCTTGTTGGTTTAACCATTCGCTTTTCCTCAGTTAGGCTTTCAGTTAGGTTTACCGTGGCTTCTGTTCCTGTCTCAGTCATGATTGCTTTGATGGTCAGTCGTTCTGGTTTTTACGGGGTTCCACTTGCAACAGACACAAAGCAGAGAAGACGAGACTCGTTGGAATTGTTAGCGAACTATCCACCTGGTACTCATAAGCCACGAACACTGTGCCTAATCAGTCCCCCCAGGATTCCGCGGGCCTTTTTTGTGATTGTTGCGGGCTAAAATGTCTGATGTTGCGGGGGGTTTCTAAAAAATTGTGATGAAAGTTGCGGTGTTTTTTAGGTTTTTGTTGCGATTACATTGCGGGAAGAAGTGAAAGTTGCGAGAAATTGTTGCGATTTTCTCTTTTTGTGATTAAAATTGAGTGATATGTTAAATATTAAGTTATTACTGAAAAACTATTGATTAAAAAAACAAAGACACTGAGAAATGGTTCTATAAACAACTTTACCAATATAAAAGATTACCAGGACTACAAAAATGCAGAAAAATAGGCTTTACTTATCCAAATGCACCTGTTGGTTCAAAAGTTAAAGTGCAGAGAACCTCACAGCACAACATGAAGTTACCTTAAAATATAATATAAATGCCTCAGCTTTCATGTAAGAAAAAAAAAACTATTAATACTAGTACTGTGTGCAGGCAGTCTCTCCTGAAGACTAAATTAAACAATAATTATAAACTAATAAAATAAATGGCTCAGGCTTCATAGAAGAAAAAAAACAATTTGAACAGAATCTCACAGTATGATGCTGAAGCTGCCTAAACAATGGAAAATAAAATACCATTTTGGCAAAAATGTTGGCACCCATTAATTTCTTGTATAAAGTAAAAAAAAAAAATGTAAAGTGTACACAGTCCTTCACTGTAAACATAACACACTTTCAGTAACAGAATTTAAGCCTATATAAACACTGACTCGCACATGCTGCTTCTCTTGAACGTATACACGGAAGTAAGGCAGAAGGTAGTTTGTCGACGTCACCTCAAGACGACGCCAACGATTGGTCAAATTTGCGGGAAAGTTGCGGTGATTGGATATAATTGCAATACCGCCCTGAATTCGTGGGGATTGGTTGAATTTGTGTTGAAGTTGCAAATCACAACACCGCGAAATCCTGGAGGGTCTGATATATGCTTAATTAGTCAAATTAAAGTGTACTTTGTTTGTATTATAGTACACTTTAGAAATTAGTACACTAAGTACACTTTAGAAATTGCACATAACTTTCACTTAAAGTATATTTTTAATATATATTTCTAAAAGTGTAATCTAGTATAATTATTTTAAAGTGTGTTAAGTGTTAGCGTGAAAGCGTGATGTTAGTATACTTTTTATACATTTACAAAAAGTACAATTTGTGTAAGTACATTTTCAATATACTATTAAAAATATGAATATACTTTAAATAAATAATATACATATAAAGTACATTTTTTTTTCGCCAGGGTAGGCAGCTTCAGCATCATACTGAGATTCTGTTCAAATAGTTTTTTTTTTCTTCTATGAAGCCTGAGCCATTTATTTTATTAGTTTATAATTATTGTTTAATTTAGTCTTCAGGAGAGACTGCCTGCACACAGTACTAGTATTAATAGTTTTTTTTCAGTCAATGGGTCAAGCTAATACTCTGGCGACTTCCCTGTGTAGATTAACAGTGCGTAAATGCCAAAATCACAGTAAAAAAAATTAGTTCATTTTCATTTAACGTACAATAAGTCAGTATGGACCCTTTTCACGTGACGTCACGACAAACGCGGCCGCCATTTTGGACATGTACTACCAGTAGTTTACCACAGCCAACATTGAGGAACGGCAGCAAAGAAAGTTTTTACTTTCAGCAAGACTTCCATCATGCCACTATATTGTTGTGCACCTGGATGTAGTAACCATCAACAAACAAGGCAAGGTTTATCATTTTATCGGATCCCGACGGAGAAGATGGATAGCGGCCATTAACAGGAAAGATTGGCAGCCCTCGGCATACCAACGCTTGTGTAGTGACCACTTTGTTGGAGGTAAGACGAATAAAATTAGCCAGAAAAGGCATTACATTGCTGTTAACATTCTGTGGCGGCGAGTGTGTAACCAAATAGGTTAAAATAACCCATTGTAACCTCTTTGTTCTTCTGTAGTAGCTATTGTTGACTAGCTAATGTCAACAAGTAGCTGGTATATTACTGTAGTAATGTTTACGTTCAGTCATTTGGATGACTGTTAAAACCTTTCAGTCTCAAGTTTTTCCTTTACTGTATTTACTAGTTTACTTTAATTATGATCCGACAGCTATTTACACCGGATCCAATGTAAATAGCTGCCGGAGCCAACGTCCGAGGTTCCGGAGCGCGCTCCGGCTTGCTCCCCCTCAAATTAAGCAGCACGCTCCGGCTTGCTCCCGGAGTGCTCCGGCCGAGGTTCCGGAGCGTGCTCCAGCCAAGGTTCCCCTCAAATTAAGCAGCGAGCTCCGGCTTGCTCCCGGAGTGCTCCGGCCGAGGTTCCGGAGCGTGCTCCAGCCAAGGTTCCCCTCAAATTAAGCAGCGAGCTCCGGCTTGCTCCCGGAGTGCTCCGGCCGAGGTTCCGGAGCACGCTCCGGCCAAGGTTCCCCTCAAATTAAGCAGCGCGCTCCGGCTTGCTCCCGGAGTACTCCGGCCGAGGTTCCAGAGGGCGCTCCGGCCGAGGTTCCCCTCAGATTAAGCAGCACGCTCCGGCTTGCTCCAGAGCAAGCCGGAGCGCGCTGCTTAATTTGAGGGGGAGCAAGCCGGAGCGCGCTCTGGAACCTCGGCCGGAGCACTCGTGGAGCAAGCCAGAGCGCGCTCCGGAACCTCAGATGTTGGCGTGTATGTGTATGGCGATGGGTTTTTAACGACATGGGTATACAGATCATGTGGGCCGAAGTCAGGTAAAGACGAGGGCTTCGTGTACTTCCGTACGTCAGTGAACAATCCTGGTGGAAGCAGGGAAACGTCGTTCTCTAAGCCTGCTAACCTCAATTTTTGCAAATACCTCTCCCTCTGCTTGCCCTGTAAATGCCCTACGTCGCTGGATAGTGAAGGTGTTTTCTGCATCTCGCTCCTTTTTCTTTTATGTTTTTCGTTTGTCGCCTTCCTCGCATTCAAACTGATAAGAGCCGAAGTCCACTACATGTCCAAAATGGTGGTCGCGTTTACGAAGGTCATGTGACTGAAAAGGGTCTATATCGAATATCATGACAGGCCTACTCTCACCTAGTGAGGGGAAAAGATATTGCTTGGTGATTGTTGATATATTCTCCAAGTGGATAGAAGTTTTCCCTACAGCAAAAAAGGACTCAGACGCAGTGGCCAAGGCCTATGGGATATAATTCCCTGATGGGGCATTCCAAGGAAGATTTCCAGTGATAATGGCACACCATTTATAAGCCAGGCGTTAAAACAATGGGGTAATTATTTGGAATAGACTTAAGACAACATTGTGCATACCACTCTGCTACTGGAGGAACGGTAGAATGGGAGATTGAAAAATAAACTGAGCAAATGCTGTGGGTGGTAAAAGAGAGCAACTGGACTTGCTTGAAGATTCTTGAAGACGTTTCACCTCTCATCCGAAAGGCTTCTTCAGTTCTGTCTGAGCCAATGTTTACATTAGACCGTATCAGCGGATCATCAGATTAACGTTTTTAAAACGATTAGTGTGCACACAGCAACACCAATACACGATTTGCGTGCTCACAACAATACCAATACACAGATACGCTCGGCTCCGCAGGCATCCTGCGCTCCAAATCACTCCGCCCTGAACAGCGAGTGCCCTCTGGAGGGTGCGCACTCCAGCCCTGCGCAGCTCACACAGCGCGCGAGTGAAGCACACTAGCAGTGTTTTCGGGACTGAGCCGCTGTGTGTGTGATCCCAGCACATATCACTTACCACTTGCAAGTGGAAGGATGGCAAGCCTAAAGACAATCATAACTACACAATGGGCAGTATTTGCATCAGTATTTGCAGTATTTTCATACTTTTATACTCTTTAATGAAAGGTGATACAAGGCGGAAGTCCGCGCCGTTTTTCAGCAGTCGCGTCACGTGACCAACGCCAGCGAATCAGGAAGGTGGATGTCACAGTGACGTTGTCCAATGAGACGCCAGCTAGAGCTCAGCACAGCGTATCCACATATTCTGAATGTTTACACAGCACCGGAGCTGACACGATCTGGATTGAATACGTGGACGCTGGCGGATTCCCGTTTCCCGGCGTTTCCAGGCGGTTTAATGTAAACGGACAGTGCATCCGCGAAGACAACGAGACAGATACGGTCTAATGTAAATGTAGCCTGACTAGTAGGGAGTATCAGGTATTTATCCTCTCATGGATGAAAAGCTCATCTAAGGTGTCGTTGAGTCATCCTGTTGGTGTGGGTCACTGGGGGCTGGATGTGAACAGCCTAAGAGTCATTAGGGTGATCAATGGATTGCCCGTTAAGGTGATCAATGGAATGCTGATTCTCTCTGTCCTCCTGTATGCCACTGAAAACAACTGGATTTTGGTGTGCATTCAGTTGTCTGGGAAGTGTGCCAAGGATTGCATTGTAGGTGGCTGATAAATGATGTCTTAGACCCCCACCTCTGTTCAGTGATGGCCGTTCCAGGTTGACAAAAATGGCTTCTTTAACTCCTTGCTCATACCAACGATCCTCTCTGGCTAAAATGCATATGTTTCAATCCTGAAATGAGTGTCCTTTGTTGTTAAGATGAAGGTAGACAGCAGAGTCCTGGCCTGAGGAACTGGCTCTCCTGTGTTGAGCCATACGCCTGTGAAGCAGTTGTTTGGTCTCACCAATATACGAATCTGTGCATTCCTCACTGCACTGAATTGCATACACTACTGTAGGTACCATGCGCCATCTTGTGTCTAAGAACTACAACTCCCAGCCAACTTCCGCGTTGACTACGTCACGCCTGGGCGGGATCACGTACATCACATTCCTCAGGAATTCAACAAAGGACTTGGAAATCCACCATCTCGTGCTCTTTCGTGTCTGACTCTCAGCGAGACGGGCTGAATGAACGTCTCACCATCAGACGTCTAAACCGCGCGTTTTCTTCTCTATCTAACCCTGATCAAGTTAGATTTCGGAAACACGCAATCATCAACTCAAGCGAGTTATTAAACCGGTTTGCAAGTATTATTTTTCTTTTAAAGCGTACGCAACTGCAAGCAAAAAGGCAGTTTTTCTAAAAAGTGGCTGGCCTTCTCTTCTTTTCTGTTTCTTTTAAATCCGTGCATGGTACTGAACAAAGACTTTTCGTCTTATCAACTATGAAGATCACCAAAGAAAGCTTCAGAACTACTCTCTCTCACCGAAGCGCAACCTTCCGACTCGAATTTCTTCAGACAGAAGACGAGACTCTTTGCAGTAAGAACAGGCACTGGGCAAACGGAAGTTTAAGTCTTAGGAATTAGTTATTCACTTAATGTGAAGTTATATGAAGTTAAATGAAGTTTATACACTGAATTTTGGTTCTCTATCATTTGTTTGTTGATTTAAAATTGGTTAATCCATAAGTTTGTGCATCTCTCTCTCTCTCTCTCTCTCTTCCTTAACATTTTAATTTCACTACTCACCCACATTTTGACCTTAAGATTTCAGGGGGTTTGATAATGTTATGAGTATGGAATTCTTTTGTTACTTAGAAAACACGTGCCCAGCAGGCCTGACCAGGCCTGATGTACATACCAACAAAATCAGATAACATTCCACACACCCTGGCTCTGCCTTTCACGAACTACATTCCTTGGGCCTTAACTCCTCCCCCACAAACACGTGGAGTTAGCCACAAGAGCCAACCCTCTCAAGAGAGACCCAAGGTGTCTCTCTCTCTCCCTCTCTTTCACACACCCACACCCACATATTCATATACACACACCTCACTGTATATATTCCAACTGATTATCCATTTTTGATCTTTGTATAATAAATTCATTTATTATCAAAGCTGTGTGTATTCATCTGCTGTTTCGATACTTTGAAGTTGACCAATCGCAAAGAATTCAAGGAAAGGTGTAGACAATTTATGTGACATGGTAAGTGATCAATAATGATATACCATAATTTAGCTATTTGGTAATTTATCCAGGATTCATTGAACGATTCACTAAATGATTCACTAAATGATTCACCTGAGTGATTCATTTCAAACGATTCAAATGAGACTGATTCTATGGTATGATTCAATTCAAATGAGTCAAATTAAACGATTCAATAGGATTGATTCATTTTAATTATTAACCTTCAAATTTAATGAGACTGATTTCATGTAATTATTTAAAGATTGATCACTTATCCAATCCTAAATACACAAAAGCATTAATTACACCTACACTACGTTGTGTGCTCCGTCACCCGTACGGTAAGCTGGACCCCCAAGATGGCCGCCACTAGGGAATCCCCGACTCTGTGATGTCATGTGAAAACTATCTATACCACGTAGTTGATTAACTGACTACTGCCACAGACTGGACAGTAACCAGTAGGTGAACCCTGTATGACAGTATTATAGATTTAATGTTCTCATTTACATGATAAAAGGGGGAATTGTAGAGTAAATTTTAGTGTCACACTGTCTTTTGTAATTTTCCTTTTCACTGAGCGTTTCCTCTTCAAGGACTAACGACTCAGAACATTCACCACCGCAACATGTTAATCTTATCATGCTTGTTATGTGCGTAGCAGATGTGCGTACAAACCAGCGATTAGAGAAGATCCAATCAGTTTTAGAGCTGATCACGCTCCGGCATGTAATTGCAATAGATGTAATGCAATAGATGTCTCCTTTTTATCTAGTAAAGAGTATATATAGATTTGAGAACAAAGGGATGGTATGAGTGGTGTGCTGAACCCTTATCACCATGTGTCTGTTTCTGCAATAAACCTTCTTTAACTTACAAAATGACAAGACTGGTGTTGGTGTTTGTCATTTTTCAACGACGTGTTGGAAAGATCTTCAGGAGCAGCATTAGGGCCATTTCTGACTTTAATTTTAGTATAATGTGTTATGGATGTGAACAAGAAGTCAGGAGATGAAAGGAGAAATTTTTATTTTTAATTTTTAACTTTGATCAAAAACACTTCCACTGTTGAGGTATTTATAGATTTATTTTTAGAATGTACTTACACACACACACTCTTCCCTTTCTGTTTTTTCATTTTATCCTTGGGCATTTTTTATAATTTTATTTTTACTGCTTGACCATTTTGTAGTTGATTAGGTTATTATGGTTTCAGAATGGGATCAGAAATTTAAACATAATGTAAGTAAACTATGTGCAAACATTACAACAAATTCAATATAAAATGTTTTTAAATCACAGTTACAGAGAATGGATGGATGGTCAGATCAATTAATCACTTCAGAATCCTGTTTATATGAGAGAGAGAGAGAGAGAGAGAGAGAGAGATGTGGTCATTGTTCACTTGAACTATCACTGGTAAGATTGTTCAAGTCTATACGCCCTGTAGGAAATACACTCACACACACTGTTTCAAATCTCTTCACACTGAATGGCAATTTGCTAACATAGCCAGGCCCCTACTTACACATTACAAAAAAGGAGCCCTCTCTTTAAAGCCACGCCCACTCTCTCTGCCACACAGAACACACACAACCAGGAAGTTCATTTCAGAGAAAACGAAACTCAGCAGAGAGTTCAGAGTCTTTCTCTCTCTCAGTACAGGAAAATGGCAGAGGCTGGTATTTCAGTAGATCATTTTTCTGTGGATCAGTTCAGCTGTCCAGTGTGTCTGGATCTCCTGAAGGATCCTGTGACTATTCCCTGTGGACACAGTTTCTGTAAGGTGTGTATTAATGGCTGCTGGAATCAGGAGGATGTGAAGGGCGTCTACAGCTGCCCCCAGTGCAGAGTGACTTTCACCCCAAGGCCTGTTCTGTGCAGGAACAACATGCTGGCTGAAGTGGTGGAGAAACTGAAGAAGACTGAACTCCAAGCTGCTTCTCCTGCTCACTGTTACGCTGGACCTGGAGATGTGGAGTGTGATTTCTGCACTGGGAGAAAATACAAAGCCGTCAAGTCCTGTCTGGTGTGTCAGGCCTCTTTTTGTGAAGCTCATCTTAAACCTCACTATCAGTCTCCTGCCTTTAAGAAGCACAAGTTAGTTGAAGCCTGTGCAGAGCTCCAAGAGAAGATCTGCTCTGAACACGACAAACTGATTGAGATCTTCTGTCGTACTGACCAAAGCTTCATCTGTTATTTGTGTACAATGGATCAGCACAGAGGCCATGATACCATTGCAGCTAAAGCAGAAAGAAATGAAAAACAGGTGAGAACTGGATATCATTCTTCTTTTCCAAGTCATTTTATACAAATTCTATTTCTAATCTAATTTGTATTCAGTGGATTTAATTGGTTCTCTGTCATTCTCGGTGAAGTAAATTTTTATTTCCAGTCAAACAGACATATGTAAAGAAATGTTAGAGATCAGACCAGTCAGTCTGCTTTAAACACCCAACAACCTTCTTCCAGCATTTTACAGCTAAAGTGCTCACATGACTGTGTTAAAGCTCTGTAACTGGAGATCATATTTCATAACATTTAATGATCTACAGGTTAAAAAAAAAATCTTTATCTTTCTGAATGTGGAAATTGGGTGTGGTTCTCTTCTGGTGGAACCTAACTATTTTTAATATAAGACATAATGAACGTAATCGAAATATCAGCATATAATGCTCTATTGATTCTAATGTCATCTATTTTATTAAAAACATCATTAATGATAATGTTGAACAGTACTGGACTGCATACATTACCTTGAGATGTTCCATTTTCTATTGAATAGATGTTAGAGAAGTTAACCCCAACTCTTACTTCTATTGTTCTGTCCTTTTGGAAGTATCTAATCCAGTTAAACATCTTACCACCAATACCCATCCTATTCAGCTTAATTAACAACCCCTCCGTCCATAGCATATCATACGCTTTCTCTCTATCAAAGAATGTTGCTAAAACTGATTCTTTATTGACTTGTGCTTTCCTTATTTCATTTTCTAAACATATAATAGTGTCCATTGTAGTACGTCCACTACGGAAGCCGCTCTGGTGTGGGGAGACAAGACCTTTTTTTTTTTTTCAGTTTCATACACTAGCCTTCTAGTGATCATTCTTTCCATAATCTTACATAAATTAGATGTTAATGCTATTGGCCTATAACTTTTAACTTCAGTTTTATCCTTCCCTGGTTTTCCAATCGGAACCACTACAGAATGTTTCCAACACAAAGGCAATCTACCTTGCTCCCAAATCTTATTAAAAAAGACTTAAAATTACATATTTAGCCACGTCATTGACTTCATTAATCATTTTATAACATATACCATCTTTCCCTGGTGAAGTGTTCCTAACCCCATTTAACTCTCTCCTAAGCTCAAATAATGTAAAATCCTTATCAAGTACACTCTCACTTATTACCTGCTTTTCCAGTAATCCTTTATTCTCATCTATTACTTTAACTCTCCAAGACAATTCTTCATCAGTTAAGTTCTGTGAACTATGAACCTTAAAACTCTTCGCAAGCATCTCTGCTTTCTCTTGATTAGTTACTGCCTCCACAGCATTGTTTTTAATCACAGGTAAGGAAAACTCCCTTCTAATGCCTCCCATCTTTTTAATCACGCTCCAAATATCATCCCCTTTGACTTCTGCCCTATTTTAGAACCAGTGGCAACTGGTGGTCATAAAAATAGGGGAGGACAGTGAGTGAATAGATAGGTGGATGGTTGAGAGAGAGAGGTTGGAAGTTGTGTGGGTGTTTACAACTGTTAGGGGATTTGTATATTTTTAAAGATAAGCTCTGTTAAAAATGGGTTTTTTTGTTACTGCAAGAAATAAAAGTAAAATGTTTTTGAGGACACATCAGCATGGGAAATACCATGTAGTGTAATGCTTGTTGAATGAGCTATGTGAGGTGTGAATGGGTCAAACTTAAAACAGTAATTCATTTAAGAAAGTAGTCAAGTCTCCTGGATGTCTGGGTGGCAAGTTTGTCAATGACTTGCTCATACCACTGGGGATCTTGTTGAAGAGTGTAGCAACCCTTGGATCCCAAAGAGAGTCTCGACTGATGCTCAAGGTGTATTTTATTTTACTTGCAGCAAAGTCAGTCCAACATCACCCATAGCACCGTGAAAACTATATCATGGTATACAAAACAGCAAACAAACAGCAAATCACCATACCGTTCTACAGGTACAACATTTCTTAATTGAGACATCAATATTAAAACAAAGGCATTCACATTCGGTTCCAACACTTAATGCAAAGTTACAAAAACTTCAAACAAAACATACCTCACTGCGCTTACCAAGGATGCAACATATAATCATTTCTCTTCTGTTGTAAAACAGGCATCAAAATATCCTTTTCTTTTGCAGTGAAGCTTGAGTGGTGAAGCATGGACATCAAGCCTTCTTAGCTCAAGCTCAAACAAAGTAGCTTCTTAATTGATCACACCTGGTTGCTACCTTTACAAATCTCCCTCTTGTGGAGCTACGGTGTCACTTAAAGGACAAACAGCACCCCAAGTCCATACAAATCCACACACATACAATACTCACTCAACCTCATAGCCCAACCATTCTAAAGCACAAACAGAAATTTGATTAAATCTTATATTCGTAAATAACAAAATACAAATGAAAACACATTTATGTAAGTTTTACTCAAGAGAATAACAAAACACTTACAAGGACTAGTGTGGTCCTTTACATTCATTTAAGCATCCTCCTTTCAATTGACATGACTGCTAAACTTTTCAACCTCTCTTGTCCCATTGTGTTTCTGGTGAAGCTTTTTATGCGCTTCAGACATGAGAAGCTCCTCTCAACTCCTGCTGAGGTGGCACCAATGGTGGCAATCAGACACATGAGTCTATACACCTGAGACATTGCCTCATCAAGCCCGTTTGACTTCATGAAGCTGATAGCCTCACACAGTTTTCGGGAAGAGTGGATCTCTGCATCACTGTAGAAATGCTGCAGTTCCACCTTCAGTTTGGCCTCATCAAAGAAATTCCCATATGTCTCTGACAAGTTGGACAATGCACGAGAAGGGAATTCTGCTTTAAATGATTCAAATTTGTCAAAGTCTAACAGCTCCATGAAATGCAAACAGCCAAGCTGCTGGAAGCGCTGTGTGAGTTGGGCCTTGATGCTGTCATGCACTGAGTCATAGAGAGTTTTATAGACCTGGCGATGGTCTTGCTCACCCTGCCTTCTCTTTCTCCTGTGACCAAATTCGGGGTCTTCTGTGAGACCGGCAGCTTTGCTGTATGTTTTCTCAAAAGCCCTGTCTAACTTCAGCTCATTAAGCAACTGCATAAAGTTTTCTATGCACTGTTTGCAGAAGGCAACATCCATGACTTTCTGTTGCAGTATGTGAAATAAAACGTCGGTCTGTGCAAACAGCTCCTCAAAAGTAAAAAGCAAGAACATGAACTCAAAGTCTTCCAATTTTGCCTTCAGGCCATCCGCCAATCGAGTTGTTTCATCATCCATAGAAGGATGTTCTAGAACGCGGGTAAACGTGTTAAGCAATTTTTCATGGTTACCTGCGACGGTATTCACGACCCTGGATGAGAAATTCCAACGTGTTGGAGCGGTCTTTGGCATTCTTGCGCAATCAGATTCCTCAAGTAGTGCCACCCTCTTACTTGATTTGGAAAAGAATGACGTGAACCCACCCAGGTTTGCAAAAAAGACTCACGCTTTGGGTATGGCCTTGACACCTTGACTAAGGATGAGATTCAGGCGGTGGGCGTGACAGTGAACAAAAGTAGCGGCTGGAGCAACCTCTCTCACTTTAGCCTGCAGTCCATTGAGAGCCGAGGCCATCACCGCAGCACCATCGTAAGTTTGTGCAACCAACTTCTCAGCGAAGTTGTAAGGGGACATCTCGGACTGCACAAACTGAAACAATGACTGCGCATCCCTCCCACTAGACACGTCGAAAAAGCCCAGAAAACGTTCCTGAATAATGCCCTGACTGTCCACGAACCTTGCGATAATTGAGAGCTGGGAATGACAGCTTATATCAGTGGTTTCGTCAATCTGCCATGAAAAAAATGGAGTCACGTTTAATTCTTTCGATATTTCGTGGCTGATTGACGTGCCAATTGCACAGATCAAGTCGTTCTGGATGCCACAGGACATGCCACTAAAAACACCAGAAGACTGCAACTGCTCTGCCAGCAAATTGTCATACCGTGCAATCAGTTCCGTCACCTCCCTATAGTTTCCCTTGTTGTCTGTCTGAATTTGGCCCTTCATCCCGCCCCCTAAATGCCAGCTCCTGCATGCCCAAATACGCCACAGCATCAATCAGACGCCTCAGTGTATCTCTGTTGCAACGCACTTTAGCATTGTGCTGTGCCACTTGTATCCGCACACCCTCGTCCACTAGCTGGTCAACTGGCACACTGCCTAGCAATTTCAGGCGAATAGCTGCACCAACGTGTTCCTTGGTCTGGTCGTGGCGCTTGGTGGCTCTGTCCAAATTTTTAATGTCATTAAATCCCTGCACAGACCATGTTTGGGATTTGCTACCCATCAACAGGAAAGGCCAGCAATACAGCCGTTTGGTTGTGACACTGCTTGTTAGCCATGGGTATCTCCGATACCACGAGGTGTTGGTGTTAAACACACTTAGCTTACCATTCGGTTTCTGAATGTTAAGTTGGGGAACTGGTCTCCCTTCGGTTTTGATTCTAACCTTCTCCTCATAACCCAGTGTTTGAAATGGCGTGTTTAACATTGTGTACACAATGTCACGTTCCTCCATCACGTTTTATTAAGTTGATAAACTACAACAAAGCAATAGCCAACAATTAGTCAAATTCTCCGCTGTCCGCACTACTCAAAACGACACTACTCTAGCTCGGCAGTGACACTGACAGTAAGTATGCTATGATTTCAACCTGCCAACTCATCCCTTCATTCTGATTGGCCGCACAGACGAATGCAGCTCTGCTGATTGGCTGCTTGATGACAGGCAAATAGACCCGCCCAAATGGAGGAATCGCCTCCCTTTCGCCCATTCACTCCCATGTTAAAAGAGGAGCCCGCGAATCGCCCATGTTCTGAGCGCATACAATGGACGTCAATGAGAAGGTTAGGGAGGACAATATTTTGGCGAGTTTTTCTTCCATTTTTAATTGATAAAATATAGTTATTTCAACTGTTTTGACATGTTTTAAACGTTTGTCTATTAATTATATGCGTTTTTTTAAACTAATGTGTCCTGGAAATTCTTTCTTTAAAATTTTAAGGGAGGATCTTCCTCCCTTTCCTCAATGGAGGAGTCGCCATTGTTTAGAACAGAAATCACGCCAATATTTCCTTTTAGCTTCTCTTATAATTCTTTTAACCTTTTGAATGTGTTTTTTTTTGTATTCCATTAAATTGGTATAGGAATGGTTTGACTGAACAATTTTGAAAGCTTTATTTCTAGCTTTAATTACTTCCTTACAATCATCTGACCACCAAGGTACCATTCTCTTTTTCCTCATCCCAGAAGATTTGCCAAGAACCTCTTCTACTGACTCATATTTGTAATGATTGCGTTTAACTCAGGGCGGCATGGTGGTGTTGCGGTTAGCACTGTCGCCTCACAGCAAGAAGGTCCGGGTTCGAGCCCCGTGGCCGGCGAGGGCCTTTCTGTGCGGAGTTTGCATGTTCTCCCCGTGTCCGCGTGGGTTTCCTCCGGGTGCTCCGGTTTTCCCCACAGTCCAAACACATGCAGGTTAGGTTAACTGGTGACTCTAAATTGACCGTAGGTGCGAGTGTGAATGGTTGTCTGTGTCTATGTGTCAGCCTTGTGATGACCTGGCGACTTGTCCAGGGTGTACCCCACCTTTCGCCCGTAGTCAGCTGGGATAGGCTCCAGCTTGCCTGCAACCCTGTAGAACAGGATAAAGCGGCTAGAGATAATGAGATGAGATGAGACATACCATCTAGCATCTCTCTCAAGATTCTTTTACCAGGGTTATAAAAGTTGATAATTTTAATCTTAGTTTTACCGACCCAAATCTCAACCAGAACTGCTTCAATGTCTTTATCTATATTTAAAGCTCTGTAATTAATCCCCTGCTGAATAAATGTGGCCACTCCACCTCCTGCAGTATCCCTGTCTTTACGCACTGCTAGGTATCCATATATTATTAAATCAAGTGATGGTTTTAACCAGGTTTCCTGGATACAGATAATGTTTGGTTTAACAACTTGTTCCTCAATAAAGTGTTTTAGTTCCTGACCATTAGCAATTAAGCTCCTGGCATTCCACTGTAGAATAGATAAAGTCATTATTAACTGCCACATGGTGCTTGAATATCAGATACCCCTAATACCATATTGTGAATGGAATCAACTGACAATTCATGAATCTCTAGATAATTTTCCACTGCTTTTTAAATTATTTTAATTCTATCAATTCTACTTGCTACTTGGGCTGAGCAATTAACCACTTCCACCATAAAAGTAATGAATTTTTTCTTCTCCACAATTAAAGTCTCTTCAGTTACTTTACAGCATTTCAGAGTCGTTTGAGTTTGACTCGGGGGTAAAACTACAGGAGTCATACTTCCTTTAACCCTTGATTTTGCTTGGTTTTCTTTGTCAACCTTTTTAATAGCTTCGGCATAAGTAACGCTCTCTTTCACCTTAACACTTTGCACTTGAATTGCTCTTTTATACATCTCGCACCCTTTATAGGCAGCACTGTGTTCACCTCCACAGTTACAGCACTTGATTTTTGTTCCTTCCTCACATTTACCATATTCATGTTTGCCTCCACATCTAGCACACCTAGGTTTTGACTTGCACACAGAAGAAATGTGTCCATATCGCTGACATTTAAAGCATCTAATTGGTGGTAATTCCATTTACCTGACTTATCTTCACCTTCCCTGTTATAGTACTCTCACTGTCATTCTCTTCTGAAAACTCCTCCAAATCATTAGTTTCACACTCATCTAGAACTCCTTTCAATCCATGATCGCACCCCAGTCCACCAAACACCAGTTGCAATGAATCTGGCGGCTCTTTCGCATTCCCGGAAGCACTCATCGCGTTTTTTCTCAGATCAGTCTGTCTGTGAATCCCATTGAAAGTCACAGCTGCCTTTTGAACAGTTTCACTCCAGAGAATATTGCTGAACTACCTTGATGTTTCTGTCACACAAATAACATTGAAATAACAATCAGTTGACATTTTCACAGAAAACTAAACTTATAATATCATAAGTGGTGCAAACATATGAAGATAGAAGTCACTTCATTTTGGGTGTCTTTTAATTTTAGTTAGTTCTAGAGGTGATATTTCTAGTTTTCATTGAAATGTTTTTATTGACTTTTTTTAGTTAGTTTGTTTTTTTTTTCTTTTTGGCTATAATTGTGTAGAAGATGATGAAATGTATTGAAAATGTTTTTTATTTGTTCTCAGAATGAGCTAAAGGAGGAGCAGATGAAATCCCAGCAGAGGATCCAGGAGAAGCAGAAGGAGGTGCAGGAGCTGAAACAGGCTGTGGACACTATTAAGGTGAGGAGTGAAGAGTAGCTGTGTTTCAATTAACCTGATTAAAGGAGATACGCAGAACCATGGCCTCATTTTATGTTCATAAATGCCTTGAGACCCCAAGAATGGCACAGGAATAGTTTTAAGCATTAACAATAAATCTAATATCGTAATATTTATGATTAAAATGATTCATATAGGTAGCGGCCTGAGTGAATGACCTTGACGTCTGTAACGTCACAGCAGGAAGGCTATCGGTCCCATCGCCATTTCCGCTATACTAAAACACAGAGGTAACTGCAAATTCCAGCTTCCGTTTTGAGCTAATTTATCGCCATGCCATGTAGATGTGTTGCTGGCCGGTGCAGCAACATGACAGAAGGTGGATTTATGTTGCATTCATGGCCCAAAAATGTTCAAACTGCAAAGATTTGGATGCATTTTGCGAGAAGTTCACAGGCACATTGGGCGCCTACGAAGTGGTCTCTCCTCTGCTCTGCACATTTTACTGAAGACTCGTACGAAACCTCTGATCTGTTGAGGAGCGTTGGCTATAAGCCAGTTTTGAAAGAGGGTGCAGTATCAACAATTAAATAAAACTATGAGAAAAGGAAAAATAATTTAAAAAAAAAAAAAAAGGAAAGCATGTTCAGTGGCACCAGCTCTCCCACAGTTTGAGCCGAGGGTTGTTGGTAAAACACAGGATGGAACGAGACGTGACATATTATCGCTCAGGCAGTGACCTCCCTGCGGTTGTTTCTAAAACCGGCAATGTCCCGTCCCAGGTTTTAGTAATTGCCTGAGCCGAGCAGTAATGGTGGAGTACTCAGTCTGGAGAAGATGGAGAATGAATGGAGCAGCCGTCTGATTTCTCAACTGGATATTGTTGCCATCTCACCCTTACGTGGAAGAAGCGAATGAACGGAGAACTGAATGAACAACTGAACGTCAGATTGTTTTGAAACAATCGGCCACAAGTTCGGCCATCAAGAAGCGAGAACGCAGACGGGTAAGCTCCGACTCTCATTTGGATACAAAACAACAAAAACAACACGTTTACCTGCATTTAGATTAATCCATGTAACTTGTATTGTGTATTTATGTTACCGGTCTAAGATTTATTTAATTTGCTTCAGAATGTGATTGTCTCAGTTCATCTGATTATTTAATGAGCCTTTTACGTTTTATCAGTGAAAATAGATGCATGTGGGTGGCACGGTGGTGTAGTGGTTAGCGCTGTCGCCTCACAGCAAGAAGGTCCTGGGTTCGAGCCCCGTGGCCGGCGAGGGCCTTTCTGTGCGGAGTTTGCATGTTCTCCCCGTGTCTGCGTGGGTTTCCTCCGGGTGCTCCGGTTTCCCCCACAGTCCAAAGACATGCAGGTTAGGTTAACTGGTGACTCTAAATTGAGCGTAGGTGTGAATGTGAGTGTGAATGGTTGTCTGTGTCTATGTGCCAGCCCTGTGATGACCTGGCGACTTGTCCAGGGTGTACCCCGCCTATCGCCCGTAGTCAGCTGGGATAGGCTCCAGCTCGCCTGCGACCCTGTAGAACAGGATAAAGCCGCTAGAGATAATGAGATGAGAATGAATAGATGCATGTACATGTATGTTGCATAAGTTATAACACCTATCCTGTTTTAATCAGAGTCAACCCACAATCAACGAAGTCAAATCAGTCTTAGTTGAGCAAATCGGTAACAGTATTTCTTACTTTCACCATAAATTTTTATTTATATGACTTTGGTCTATAGCTGTCAAAGGCCTCGGCCTTAAAACCGGTTCCCGCAGTGACGTCACGCGCTCAGGGCTGGCTGGCTCAGCGGGGCAGCTCCAATGCCAAATTTGCGGTCGAGTTTAACTCTCAAAAAATATTTTTTGATTCCTATTTATGCAGCATACAAGAGTCAAGGATGGAGATACTATCCACTCAGAAATGTATTTAAAAATAAAGGTTCTGCGTATCTCCTTAAAATAATGAAATAAAAAAACAAGGAATGAAAACCCGGGGTTTAACAAAAACAACTCAAATATCTCTTGAGAGAGAGTTTATTTTTACAGAGTATCCGATTAGACCTCCGTTGTGTGTGTGTGTGTGTGTGTCCTAACAGAAGCGTTCACAGGCAGCAGTAGATGACAGTGAGAGGATCTTTACTGAGATGATCAGCTCCATGGAGAAAAAGCGCTCGGAGATGACTGAGCTGATCAGAGCTCAGGAGAAAGCTGAACTGAGTCGAGCTGAACAACTCCTGAAGCAACTGGAGCAGGAGATTGCTGATCTTCAGAGGAGAGTCACTGAGCTGGAGCAGCTTTCACACACACACGATCACGTCCACTTCCTCCAGGTAACACTCACTGTCTGATCTACAGAGGGCGCTGTTCCTCACAAAGTTTCCTCCTAAAAGCTCATTACAGCAACAATAAATGTTCCTGTCTGAGATCCCAAGTGTGTCTTTGGTCTGATTCAGTCTGAGATTCATTCGTTCCTCTCCTACACTTTTCTCCTTCTCTATTCTGTGTTTCCTCTCTGTAGAGTTTCCCGTCTCTCTGTGTTTCTCCTGGATGTGACGACTCACCCAGCTTCACTGTCAATCAACATCTCTCATTTGATGGAGTGAGGAAATCTCTCTCAGATCTGAAAAAACGAGTCGAGGAAATCTGTGAGGAGGAATTCAATGTAATCCATCCACAGGGTAAACAAACAAATATTTGTTCTGTATCACAGTAAAGAGAGTCATAAAATTAATGTAATGGAAATAAAACATAAGCAGGAACAAAACCGCATCAAATCACAAAGCATTAGTATTAAGACCAATTTATGCTGACAACCCAGTCCTCGCAGATGGCGTCGCAGATGGCGTCTGCAAAGCCCCCCCCTTCGCAGACGCTCTGCGCGCACCTCCCAAAAATTGTGACCACTGCAGACAGCCTCGCAGACGAGGGCTCTGATTGGTCCACTCTACATCCGCTGTACACGCACTTCCGCTTCCCTACTTTCCCGGTTTGTTTTGTTTTCACGACCGCCATTTTTAAAAACACAAGCAAAGATGGAGCAGCACGAAGAGCGGTTGATCGAGGAAGTGAGGAAGTACGTACATCTATACGACTCCAGTTCTAGTCATTATCAGTAACCGGAGGATAAACACTCCACTAACCACACCCACCAACTACTCCGAGCGATTTTGCGACTTCGCGCCCCCTTGCGTTGTGGTGGTGAATAACATCACGCACGCCTATTGCTCCCCGCTCAACGATAAATTACAACTGTCTGCGAAAAGCTATCTGCGAAAGTCTTGTCGCAAGAGCATGCAGAGGCCCTTAGCCTCAGAAATTCATCTCATCTCATTATCTCTAGCCGCTTTATGCTGTTCTACAGGGTCGCAGGCAAGCTGGAGCCTATCCCAGCTGACTACGGGCGAAAGGCGGGGTACACCCTGGACAAGTCGCCAGGTCATCACAGGGCCGACACATAGACACAGACAACCATTCACACTCACATTCACACCTACGCTCAATTTAGAGTCACCAGTTAACCTAACCTGCATGTATTTGGACTGTGGGGGAAACCGGAGCACCCGGAGGAAACCCACGCAGACACGGGGAGAACATGCAAACTCCGCACAGAAAGGCCTTCGCCGGCCACTGGGCTCAAACCCGGACCTTCTCGCTGTGAGGCGACAGCGCTAACCACTACACCACCGTGCTGCCCGCCTCAGAAATTACATGTGCAAATTACAAATAAATTTCCCAGATAAACAGGACCTTAATCACAAATCCACAACCTAATCTTATTGAACTTTACACATAACAAATATGATGAACATTAGATCAGAACCGAGGCCTTAATTCCTCCATAAAATCCATCAGAAAGTAAAAACACACACATTGTCAGAGCTTCAGCTGGGAAAAGTTTTTTGCTTCTCATGATTCTTACATTCAAATGCTGCACAGTGTGATGACATTTTGGCCGATCTCTAAATCGTGTCTGACTGAGAGCAGTGAGGAATCTAATTTTTCATTTTCATGCTTTAAACTGTTTTCGTGTCATTTTTCAGTCTCCATTTTGTCTCTGTATCTCTACAGCTGCAGCAGTTCACATGATTTTACCCTCAAAACCAAAGAGCAGAGAAGATTTCCTGCAGTGTAGGTGTAACACACACACACACACACACACACACACACACACACACACACACACTCTTCAACTCAGAGGAGGACCGCCCACATGATGGTCTTTCTTTTGACCTACAACACACAGAATGTGTATCAATAATAGTTTATTTATATCACACACAGAAATCTAATACATACGAAGGATAAAATTCTGCCTAGAAATAACTAGTAATCTAATCTCACTCAGCAGAAAAAAATAATGGATTACTGTTATAAAGAAGAAAGCTAGTCGCACAGAGGCACAATGATAAAATACAATATTTCAACAAAAACAATAAAAAGAGGGAAAAAATGAAATGACAATGTGAGGAAAAGAGAAAGGAATGCTGATCTGAAGCGATAATCGTACTTTTGATAGAACGCTTGAAATTGCTGAAGCTAAGACTCTGGAAAGATTCATCAATACTGTTCCAGAGAGCAGCAGCTTTGAAGCAAATATTAAACTTGCCATCGTTAGTTCTGGCTGAAGGAACACAAAATGAAGATCTCGAAGCCAGTCAAGTTTTATACTTGTGCCTTGATGCTAAAAGTGTCAAAGTTATCAAAGGCAGGCACCAAATAAACTAGAATGAAATTTAAACATAAAAATCCTGTTTAAGTAATCTATAAAATCAGAGAATTTCATCATCTCCAGCTTTTTAAAAATAGGAGGTGTGTGTTCATTAAAAGAAGCTAAATTAATAATTCTGACAGCTTTCTTCTGGAGTCCAGTTATCGGTCAAAGGGTAGTCTCATAAGTCTCATCTCATTATCTCTAGCCGCTTTATCCTTCTACAGGGTCGCAGGCAAACTGGAGCCTATCCCAGCTGACTATGGGCGAAAGGCGGGGTACACCCTGGACAAGTCGCCAGGTCATCACAGGGCTGACACATAGACACAGACAACCATTCACACTCACATTCACACCTACGGTCAATTCAGAGTCACCAGTCAACCTAACCTGCATGTCTTTGGACTGTGGGGGAAACCGGAGCACCCGGAGGAAACCCACGCGGACATGGGGAGAACATGCAAACTCCGCACAGAAAGGCCCTCGCCGGCCCCGGGGCTCGAACCCAGGACCTTCTTGCTGTGAGGCGACAGCGCTAACCACTGCACCACCGTGCCCACCATATATTAAAAAAGAATAAATAAGAGAGTAGTACAGCTGAGTTAGAATACTTTGAGAATCATAGTGATGAAGCTCAGCAATAATTCCAAAGCCTCTGGAGATTTTCTTGCTCTACTGGTGGATGTGTTTCCTCCTGATGAGGTGAGAGTCGAAAACTACTCCAAGATACCTGATGTGGTTCTTCTGTTTAATCGGCTTATAATTAATTTTCAGGAAATGGTTCTGCTCAGTTTCTTTTGGGGTGGATTAAAAAAGAACAATTTTTGTCGACATTCAGAGAGAATTTATTTGCACAAAGCCACGCAATGATATCAGAATTACTTTATTAATCCCCGGAGGGAAATTCAAATTTGCAACCAAGCTCCCACATATTGACCAATTCAGAATTTACCCTGGCTTCTAGAGAATCTAAAGATGAATCTGCCAGGAATAAATTTGAGTCACCTGCAAAAAGATAAAAATCAAATATATTGGAGCAGTTCATAAAATCATTTATGTATAAGAGAAATAGAAGGGGGCCACGATGTGAACCCTGTGGTACTCCACATGAAATTGGTAAAGAGCTGGATGAAATATTAACGATTGAAACAAACTGATGTCTATTTGATAGATATGAGGCAAACCAATCATGGACAATCCCACGGATGCCATAAGAATATAATTTTTCTTACAAAATATCATGATCTATGGCATCAACGGCTTTACTCAGACAAAGAATGATACCACAGGAAAATTTGCCATCTTCAATTGCTCTTTGGATTTTACCAGTGATTTAGTAAAAGTGCATGTTCTGTAGATGTGTTGTCACGGAAACCAAACTGACCAGAATATATTAAATCAAACTTCTCTCGATATGTATTCAGCCTGTTTTACATGAATTTTTGTAATATTTTTGATAAAAATTGACAAAAGAGAAATTGGTCTATGATTAGAAGTTAACAGTTGAGCTCCTGCTTTAAACACGGGTCTGACACGAGCAAGTTTAAAAGAATCAGGAACAGTACCAGAAGTAAAGGAGAAGTGATGTAGGATCTCCACAGGCTTTGAGATTGAGTTTAATATCTTGAACAGGGCTACAGAAATACTAAAGGGGCCACAAACCTCTCTGGACTTGAGCCGGAGAAAAAAGCCTTGAATTTCTTGTGTCCATGTAGGACTAAGAAGAAAGCTGTCGCTTGTCAGAGAAGCAAGAAAATCTGAAAATATTTTGTTGACCTTTGGTATTGCTTGGCTGATACTTTTACCAATGTCTGCAAAATAAACATTGAACTCATTTGCTAGATCCTTTTACCTATAGGAGTCAAATGGTTTAGCTTATTTCTCTACACTTTGTACTGAGCATACAGGCACTGATTTCTCGTCTTGATCGATTTTTCTATACAATTTGATTTTATAATTCATTGTTCTAAGACTGAGGGGAAATCCAAGGTTCATATTTGAGTTTGATTTCCTTCCTTGACATGGTTTTTCAGAGGAACATGAGCGGTAATAATTTCCTCAGAGTTTTCAGGAAAGCTGGAGAATGTCATGAATATCAGGCTCACCATCGGACTGGCTAGAGCAGTCAATTTGTTGAAAACCATAAATAAATGCATCTTCATTGAACCATATGAAATCCATCCATTATCCATAACCTGTGCAGGGTCAGCTGGGATAGGCTCCAGGTTGCCTGTGACCCTGCACAGGATATTTAAGTGAATTAAAATATATATTGTCAATAAACATGGTTGAAAAGAATAGGAAGATAAAGTATTGATAAATTCACCTGTAGCTATCTGAGTGTCTGAATTCATCAGATTTAAGTTCAGGTTGCTCACAAAAATACAAAGCTTTGACTCCTCATGGATTTTATCAATTATTATGGAAAGCTTATCCAGAAATGGCTGAAAAGAACTGTTTCAGTGTCTGTATCTCACACCACAAGCTGTGTTCTTACTGCCTTCATTATGGAGCTCAACAGAAACTGATTTGTCTTGATCAGAAGTATTAAGGTCATCTCTTAGATTATAACTTCAGGAATTTATGAAGAGTCCAATTTAGAGTGTTGGGAAATGTAATTAAAGCCAGGTAAGTAAAAATTGACAAAACTATCTTTGAGTTGAATGGCAGGTTTCTGAAAGGCAAAGGATCTTCAATAGATGATCTAAAATACTGAGTATGTCTTGAAATTCATCAAATTTAGCTGAGAGGCTCCTGATAATATAGTGAAGGAAAGAGAACAACTTGTCAGATAAACAAGAAGATAGTCATCTATATCCCCCACACTATATACCAACTATATACCAAGTTTCAAAATATTGTCACGTTTTTCAAGTTCTGCTGCAGGAAACCAACCCTACCTCTTTACACTGACCTCAGCAGCCCATGACATAAACCCACCGGACGTTTGGTCCAGGTGAGCTAAAAATTAAAATTTCACATTTCTTAGTATCAAAAGGCACATACACATTACTTCATCAACACATATACCAACTTTCAAGACCAAACCACTCATAGTTTTCAAGTTCTACTCTGAAAACCAAACCTACCCTAGAGACCAAGTCTGAAATTGTTTCCATGGAAACATGAAAAATTAAAATTTCTCAAATTTCTTAGTATAAAAAGGCACATCTACATCACCTTGTTAACATGTATACCAAGTTTCAAATCCATATCATGAATAGTTTTGGATATATGCTCCAGAAACGAACATTGCTCAAAGTCAAAATCTATTACTATGTAAAAATTTGAAAAATACTTTTTTCCAAAAATCGAAAATAGCAAAAGGCACCAGTTCACATATTGGTTGATATGTATACAAAGGTTCATGAAGATATCTTCAGTAGTTTTAAAGATATGGCCCAGAAACGAAAACGTGACCGGATGGACGGATGGATCGACAGAACCTGTTTCTATATCCTTCTCCAACCTTCGTTTGGGTGGGGAATAATTATGAAGTTCTTGAGAAGAATGAAATTTGTGTGGGGAATAGTACCTAGAATTAATATGACGAGTATTCACATCAGGATTGAAATCATTTAGCTTTAGTGATAATTCTAATCATCATAATTAATCTCATAATAATTCTAAGCAGGAACAACGTCAGCTTGATTCACGCACAATTATACTGACAAAGCTAAGGTCAAAACAGAAAAAGACGCCACGATACAACACGAAAGATTGAAGTATTTTGTGTGTACAGAATGCTGAGGGGGGCGGCACGGTGGTGTAGTGGTTAGCGCTGTCGCCTCACAGCAAGAAGGTCCTGGGTTCGAGCCCCGGGGCCGGCGAGGGCCTTCCTGTGTGGAGTTTGCATGTTCTCCCCGTGTCCGCGTGGGTTTCCTCCGGGTGCTCCGGTTTCCCCCACAGTCCAAAGACATGCAGGTTAGGTTAACTGGTGACTCTAAATTGATCGTAGGTGTGAATGTGAGTGTGAATGGTTGTCTGTGTCTATGTGTCAGCCCTGTGATGACCTGGCAACTTGTCCAGGGTGTACCCCGCCTTTCGCCCGTAGTCAGCTGGGATAGGCTCCAGCTTGCCTGCGACCCTGTAGAAGGATAAAGCGGCTAGAGATAATGAGATGAGATGAGATGAGAATGCTGAGGGAAAAGGGAGGAAAAGAAAAAAATGGCTGAATGTGAAAGCTGTTTGGAGTGGTTCCATCAGGAATGTGAAGTGACCCCAGGGCCTGTTTTTCACGATGGGGGGCAGCAACTGCAGAATCTAAAGGGGATGAGGTGCAGTGGGTGAAGACGGACCACCAGAAGCAAGATTTTGTTCATTAACTTGGTTATTAATGCATAAACGTTTGAATTTTTTTCTTTCTTTCGCCTCGACTGTCGTGACATGCGTGGATTAAATGTACATTATCCTCTATGCGTCAAGTTGGAGCTTAATCTTATTTTTATGTACAACCCCAATTCCAAAAAAGTTGGGACAAAGTGCAAATTGTAAATAAAAACAGAATGCAATGATGTGGAAGTTTCAAAATTCCATATTTTATTCAGAATAGAACATAGAGGACATATCAAATGTTTAAACTGAGAAAATGTATCATTTAAAGAGAAAAATGAGGTGATTTTAAATTTCATGGCAACAACACATCTCAAAAAAGTTGGGACAAGGCCATGTTTCCCACTGTGAGACATCCCCTTTTCTATTTACAACAGTCTGTAAACATCTGGGGACTGAGGAGACAAGTTGCTCAAGTTTAGGGATAGGAATGTTAACCCATTCTTGTCTAATGTAGGATTCTAGTTGCTCAACTGTCTTAGGTCTTTTTTGTCGTATCTTCCGTTTTATGATGCGCCAAATGTTTTCTATGGGTGAAAGATCTGGACTGCAGGCTGGCCAGTTCAGTACCCAGACCCTTCTTCTACGCAGCCATGATGCTATAATTGATGCAGTATGTGGTTTGGCATTGTCATGTTGGAAAATGCAAGGTCTTCCCTGAAAGAGACGTCGTCTGGATGGGAGCATATGTTGCTCTAGAACCTGGATATACCTTTCAGCATTGATGGTGTCTTTCCAGATGTGTAAGCTGCCCATGCCACACGCACTAATGCAACCCCATACCATCAGAGATGCAGGCTTCTGAACTGAGCGCTGATAACAACTTGGGTCGTCCTTCTCCTCTTTAGTCCGAATGACACGGCGTCCCTGATTTCCATAAAGAACTTCAAATTTTGATTTGTCTGACCACAGAACAGTTTTCCACTTCGCCACAGTCCATTTTAAATGAGCCTTGGCCCAGAGAAGACGTCTGCGCTTCTGGATCATGTTTAGATATGGCTTCTTCTTTGAACTATAGAGTTTTAGCTGGCAACGGCGGATGGCACGGTGAATTGTGTTCACAGATAATGTTCTCTGGAAATATTCCTGAGCCCATTTTGTGATTTCCAATCCAGAAGCATGCCTGTATGTGATGCAGTGCCGTCTAAGGGCCCGAAGATCACGGGCACCCAGTATGGTTTTCCGGCCTTGACCCTTACACACAGAGATTCTTCCAGATTCTCTGAATCTTTTGATGATGATATGCACTGTAGATGATGACATGTTCAAACTCTTTGCAATTTTACACTGTCGAACTCCTTTCTGATATTGCTCCACTATTTGTCGGCGCAGAATTAGGGGGATTGGTGATCCTCTTCCCATCTTTACTTCCGAGAGCCGCTGCCACTCCAAGATGCTCTTTTTATACCCAGCCATGTTAATGACCTATTGCCAATTGACCTAATGAGTTGCAATTTGGTCCTCCAGCTGTTCCTTTTTTGTACCTTTAACTTTTCCAGCCTCTTATTGCCCCTGTCCCAACTTTTTTGAGATGTGTTGCTGTCATGAAATTTCAAATGAGCCAATATTTGGCATGAAATTTCAAAATGTCTCACTTTCGACAGTTGATATGTTGTCTTTGTTCTATTGTGAATACAATATCAGTTTTTGAGATTTGTAAATTATTGCATTCCATTTTTATTTACAATTTGTACTTTGTCCCAACTTTTTTGGAATCGGGGTTGTAATAAAAAAGGGCTTCATATTTAACAACAAATGCACTGGACTTGGAAAACTGATATACATTCCTCACCACAGTTTATTAACACATCAGCACCATCTTTTAAACTTGAATGGTCTTCAGAAGTCACAAATCTAAGCTTGAAGGTTGATTTTATAGACATGGTATCTGCATTTTAAGCTGGGATTTTATAAAGCTCATGAGCTGACATCGTTACTGCTGAGAATTATGGCGATGACACGATCAATCTCAGAATTCCAGACATGATAAACAAAAGTACAACACTTATTCAGAAGGTCATTAAAGGAACCGCCTCGATCCAAACACAGTGAGGAGAAATCCTGTTCCTCAATAAAAATCAATAAAGGTTCTCTGAAATGTTACTACGGCTACAGAAGGACTCTGAGTCCAACACACACACGTTATCCTCTTCATGTTTATCTAAACCTTCTCCTGTGCAGACACAATTATACTGAGCATAAATTCATACAGAGACTGTGTGTGTGTGTGTGTGTGTGTGTGTGTGAGAGAGAGAGAGAGAGAGAGAGAGAGAGAGAAAATAAGAGTACTGAATAACAAAGGTATATAAAAAACTAATGTTTATAAGTTATTTTAAAATGGAAAACTGTGTGAATAATAATGTAAAGTGTCAGAACACTGTTGTGATGTAGGAATTAAAACATGCTGTACATTTCTCTGAACAGTAGGTGTCGCTAGTGAACTCTGTTGAATGAGACTCCGAGTCATGAATCTTTTCGTGAATCACAACCACTGAGCTCTATATAAAACCTGGAGGGCTCCGAACCCATTCCCCTCTGTAGGGACGAGTGAAGCCATCTGGACGCCATATTACCACTCACATCGCGTGGATTTGGTTTGTGTGTTAAACCGTCGTCTCATCTCATCTCATTATCTCTAGCCGCTTTATCCTGTTCTACAGGGTTGCAGGCAAGCTGGAGCCTATCCCAGCTGACTACGGGCGAAAGGCGGGGTACACCCTGGACAAGTCGCCAGGTCATCACAGGGCTGACACATAGACACAGACAACCTTCACACTCACATTCACACCTACGCTCAATTTAGAGTCACCAGTTAACCTAACCTGCATGTCTTTGGACTGTGGGGGAAACCGGAGCACCCGGAGGAAACCCACGCGGACACGGGGAGAACATGCAAACTCCACACAGAAAGGCCTTTGCCGGCCACGGGGCTCAAACCCGGATCTTCTTGCTGTGAGGCGACAGCGCTAACCACTACACCACCGCGCCGCCATGAGAGATGATGATAATAATAGTAATAACACAAAAGGCTGTACAATACTTCCTTTCTATTTAGGACAGCTGTTGAAACAGGATTATTTTCTCATGTTATTTGCCATTTTCACTTCATTCTCACAGTCATGTCTTAACAGTATTTATTCATCACATAATTCACTGTCATTTTAGACACAAATGATTCAATTTTGATGCTTTTTCTTTTTAAGACGACACAGTATTTAGCAAATGGGGTAACTTTTAACGTGGCAAATGTAATAAGAAACACAGCGTCTGACAGTATGGATGCCGGATGCACCGTCTGGCCAAATGCTTCAGTGAGATGACGACTGGACTGAACCCACACTCCACAAGCAGTTAACAAAACTCATCTTGCATAGGCGTGAATTATTTTATTTCCCAATGCATACATCATTCATAATTCTGATTAAAGTTGTATTTGTTTACCACATTAAAAGTTACCCCATTTGCTGAACAGTGCGTGGGCTTAAAAAGAAAAAGCTTCATTCTCACATGTTTTAACAGTATTTATTGGTCACAATTTTGCTAATTGAATCTTTTTTTGTCTAAAATGTGACCAATAAATACTGTTAAAACAGAGGGGAATGGGTTCGGAGCCCTCCACATTTTATATCGAGCCGAGGCCTTTTTCGTCATCGGTCACATGGTTTTGTCTGCCACGCCCCCTTCTACTCCATTCGCGCTTCGGAGCCTCACGACAGACAGGTGTCTCACACACACTTCTTATAAATCCTGTGATTAACATCTAACCTGTGGATATTTTATTGTTTTAGATTTCTGTTATCTGACTCTGGATCCAAACACAGCACATCCTGAACTCATTCTGTCTGAGAAGAACAGAGCGGTGACACGCAGTGGGACAGAACAGAGATACTCTGATCATCCAGAGAGATTTGACTCCTGGCCTCAGGTGTTGTGTAAGGAGAGTGTGTGTGGACGCTGTTACTGGGAGGTGGAGTGGAGGGGTGCTGTGTACATATCAGTCTCATATAAAGAGATCAGCAGGAAAGGAGGGGGTAATGAGTGTGCGTTTGGATGCAACAGTCAGTCCTGGAGTCTGTGGTGTTTTTCTTCCTCTGTCTGTTTCTGGCACCACAACATTAAGACTGTTCTCCGAGGTCCATCACCCTCCAGAATAGGAGTGTATGTGGATCACAGTGCAGGAACTCTGTCCTTCTACAGCGTCTCTGACCCGATGAGGCTCCTCCACAGAGTCCACACCACATTCACTCAGCCTCTATACGCTGGGGTCAGGATGTGGGATTCTGACTCATCTGTGAGGTTTTGTGATCCGATGAAAAAATGAAATGTTGGTAAAAGTTGAAATGTTTAGTAAAATTATAACTGAGGTGTCAGATTGAATTTCTCCCTGAAATACAAAGACACTTTTGTGTGCAGAAACTGTGGCACTAATGAATTATTATTTTCAGAGTGCATCTGTTTTATAGATTAATAAGAAAATAAGTTACATAAATGTCTTAATGCAGAATATAAGATGTTTCTAGAAAAAAAATTCAGACTATTTTAAATGTCTGCACTATTATGAGATTTATTACACTGATATGAAAGTTTAGAATGTCTCATTCTGTTTTTTCTTTGGCAAAATCTGTTTCTTCAGAAATAAAACTTCCTCAAACTACTGCGTCTTTCTGTCCTGCTGCTGGTGGAAACACACCCTACTGTGTGTAAGAACACTTTTAACAATTTGGTGTCTTGAACCATTTTCTGTTCAAAAAAAAATATTTAAAATCTGGAATAAATACAGAGTTATTTTTTAGGTTTTGGAATCTATCCATATAAAGATTATTTACAAATCATTGTTTTCAGTTTTAATTTCAATTTCCACATACAATATCACCTTTTTCTGATTTGGGGCTGTTTTTCCTCTCAGATGCCTGATTTAATGTCAGTGATGTGTCTCTCCCCCCATGTTCTAAACTCATTTGTACTAGTTCATTGTACTTTAAAACTAATAGATGATGTAATCAATTAAAACAATAAAAGTGTTAATTTTAATTACCAGGGCATAAAAACTCCCTTTGTGTTTCTCTACTTTTCTATTTCCATTTAAAGGCCAAATGACGACTATTAATCAAACTCAGATTTATAAAAGATGCTTCATAAACTCAAGATCCAAACACTGTGTCGAAACAAAACTTTATTAAACAGAGATCAGTTTAAATCCCAGAGGGAGCGCTCGCGTCTCTCTCCATCACTACACACGGGGAACTGCACACACTTCAGGCCTCACACACCACACACTGGTTTCCTGTGAGGCCTTCACTAATGTGCAGCTCCACACGTGCGCTAGCGTACGGGGAAAAACCACAAACACCACCGATCCAGTATCGTCAGGATTCTCTGTTCAGGCACAAATATACAGTACAAAACAACAAAAAGCAAAATAAAACTACAGTTTCAGATGGAACAGCTGGAAAAGGGCTGATGATCAGGAGAAGGACGCCTGGGATCCAGTCCTGTTCTAAAGGAATGCCATAATTAGGTGTAAATCATGATACGATGATGAGACTTAAGATCGGCCCACGCCTAGTCGAAACCTGAAGAGGTGAATTAAACAACAAAGTGGAAAAGGATGAAGTGATTTCATTATGAACTTGGTTTGGATGACTAGAACATTAATTCTTCTTATAAGTCTTCTGTAACTGTTCCGGTATTTATAGATTTTATTTTTAGAATGTAGTTCACACACACACACACACACACACACACACACACACAATCTCTCTCTCTCTCTCCCTCCCTCTTCCCCTTCTGCTGTTTCATTTTATCCTTGGGCATTTTTCTGATCTTATTTTTTACTGCTTGACCATTTTGTAGTTTATTAGATTATTATGGTTTCAGAATGGGATCAGAAATTTAAACAATGTAAGTAAACTATGTGCAAACATTACAACAAATTCAATATAAAAGATGTTTTTAATTGTCCAGTCATATGTGACACAACAAATAAAATAAATGACAAAAGAAAAGTACACATGGGGGAAAAGTATAAAGGAATAGCAGTGTTTGGTCAGATCAATCCCACAGTCCAGAGACATGCAGGTTCGGTTAACTAGTGGCTCTAAATTGACTGGAGGTGTGAATGTGAGTGTGAACGGTTGTGTGTCTCTGTGTGTCGCCCTGTGATGATCTGGTGACTTGTCCAGGGTGAACCCCGCCTCTCACCCATAGTCAGCTGGGATAGGATCCAGCTTACCCACGACCCTGCACAGGATAAGCGGCTACAGAGAATGGATGGATGGATGGATGGTCAGATCAATTAAGTCACTTCAGAATGATGTTCCTAAGAGAGAGAGAGAGAGAGGGGCGTTCATTGCTCACTGAAAGGAATAGAAAATGTAAAGTAAATACATGCATGGGTTGGTAGCTTGTAATATTGAGAGCCTGTAAGAAAAGTTTCAGGCATGTTTGACCATTTATAAGAAAGTTGTGAGCGTTTTTGTATCGCTGCTCTAATGCCACCAGGAGGCCGCCATGTTGCCTGTTGGAAGGGCGATGTGTGACGTCATTTGGGCGCAAGGCTGAGTGCAGCTCTTCAGTACTGAAGGAGCAAAGCGAAAGGTCTGCTAAGGTGAGAATGTCGATTTTTTCACTATACATCTGAAATAGTGTATTAATGAGCTGCAACCCTGACTTTTGGACAAACCTGAGCTCTTTACCTGTAAAACGAGGCTGAAACTGCGTTATACTACTCGTTAGCACGCTTAGCATGCGCTCGACTCATTCATGAAAAACTTCATCAAGACGTCCCCAGGTTAGCCGACCGTAATTACCGTGGTAGACAGTCCAACTCCCGCAGCAACGCAGAAAGAGGGTAAACAAGCACTGCTTTACTATACAGGATTCATCTGAACATTACAACAGGATGCACTTGTACGAGAAAAGGCAGAAATATTGCCAGAAACCCCCGAGCTGCTGGTATGGGATGGATTTATCTGGTAAAATTCATACATGTAAAGGATACAGTATAAATAGCACTGAGGACAACACAAAGTATAAAATACACTTATTTCCAATGCGGTCCTCTTGATGACAGCAGGAAACAATAAAATATAACAGACAATAATAAATTGACAAAATTCTAGAAACAATGATGAAAGTCAAACAAAAATAAGCTAACTGTAATTATCAGAGTACAACTAGATTACAGAAATAGCACCAAAATGATTAGAAATTAGTTACACACACAAAACTGGGTTTGGAATTTACTCCATAAAATTTAAGAAACAGGTGAAACAGTTATCACGTGTTTGACGTCACTTACAATCCACGGCCGTATTCGATAAAATGGACCACAGCGCCAGCGACATTTCTTCACTGATTTCCTCGAGTATTTCGGACAATGACACGAATAACGATGAGGATCATGATAAACAAGCATTACCGTATCAATTAGTTACACACAAGTGAACGATATTTATAGAGTTGTTTTAGTCAGTCATTACTGAGGCTTTTCTGAGAACACTGAATCAAAGCAAGACACCCAACAAACATCGAGCTGCTTAGCTGCATCAGCGATTATTACGTTTATGCCCAAAGGAACTCAAAATGACATGACGCTTCATAAAAACTTAGGGAAGCCATAAAGTGTTTTCTTACCCTTTGAATTTCTCTTTTGCGGACTACTGACCGTGTTGTCTCGTTTGTAAGCTTCAAGTCTTACTCGCTATGCGGAGCTTCCGTGTCTTGCACCCAAATGACGTCAGAATTGCCGGAAACGATCGGGGGGAATTTTCTGATTGGTTAAAATATTTTCAATGGTGGTATCCATGAACTCATCCATTCTGCATAGAAACTGACTTTCGGAGATCGAGATCTTTGTTGTGTGAACTCCTAATTTTCAATTATTCACATGAATCGTTAGATTATGATATAAACTCATCTCATCATCTCTAGCCGCTTTATCCTGTTCTACAGGGTCGCAGGCAAGCTGGAGCCTATCCCAGCTGACTACAGGCGAAAGGCGGGGTACACCCTGGACAAGTCGCCAGGTCATCACAGGGTTGACACATAGACACAGACAACCATTCACACTCACATTCACACCTATGGTCAATTTAGAGTCATCAGTTAACCTAACCTGCATGTCTTTGGACTGTGGGGGAAACTGGAGCACCCGGAGGAAACCCACGCGGACACGGGGAGAACATGCAAACTTCACACAGAAAGGCCCTCGCCGGCCACGGGGTTCGAACCCAGGACCTTCTTGCTGTGAGACAACAGCACTAACCACTACACCACCGTGCCGCCATGATATAAACTATCTTCATAATTGTATTTTAAAAATTATTTTCTTTTCTTTTAAACTACCACTGGCAAGATTTTTCAAGTTTATATGCCCTGCAGGAAACACACACACACACAGTTTCAAATCTCTTTACACTGAATAGCAATTTGCTAACATAGCCAGGCCACGCCTTCTTCTTCTTCTGTGTTTTTTATTGGCAGCTTGCATACGACGTGCACTACCGCCATCTACAGGGCTGAGGTGTGATCCTTGAGGGAGTTATAATACTGCTTTATCAAACTGATATAAAAAAAATGGAGAGCAGTGAAAACTTCAGATTCTATTGGCTAATTCTGCTTCCATCAGGTACCTGACTATAGCTGCTGTCTGTTGGGTGCACTAAGCAAGGTACTCAGTGATATGGGTGTCTTAATTGCCCTTTGCATCTTCTCCCTCTCATTAGAGTACGCTGAACAGTGAACTAAAACATGTCCCACTCCCTCCCTTTCTCCACAATGCATACAGGCTCCTGTCTGGTGCTTTCCCACAATGTGTAGCCCACTATTCAGACCTGTATGTCCAATCCTCAGCCTTGTAATCCACACCTCCTCTCTACGTTTCAGTTCCCCACTCCATCTAATGCCAACCTTCTTCTGTAAGCTGTACAGATGTCTTCCCCTTTCCTCTTGGTCCCATCGATCCTGCCACAATTTGTTAATGTTTTCCTTAAGTATAATTTTCATTTCTGATCTACTTAAAGGAACTTCAAGTTCTACGTGCTCAGCCCCAGTTGCTTCTTTTGCCAACTTATCTGCTGCCTCATTACCCTGAATTCCTCTATGGGCAGGAACCCCAAAAAACTGCAGAAATGTTTTTTGCTGTGTTATCTTGTATATTATCTGATGTATTTCTTCCAAAAGATCCTGACGGCTTGAAGACCTTCCGCTAAGAATACTAGTTAATGAAGACATTGAGTCTGAACATACTACCGCTTTACTGGGTTTTGTCTCCTCTACCCATTGCAGGGCCAATATTATCGCTATCATTTCAGCTGAAAAAATTGAAAGAAAATCTGATGTCCTTTTTGTAATTTGAACATTAAATTGAGGGACGTGTACTGCCGCACCTGTTTTGCCATCTTGGTCCTTTGAAGCATCGGTATAAATTTGGACTGTGTCATCAAACATTATATCAATATAAATGTTGTACAGTCTGATAAACACCTCCAGGTTTAACAATCTCCTTTGCTTCCATGTTGACTTGGAGAAAACAAAAAAAACAAGGGGGAATGATAGGTCTGGCAGAAGTTTTACATACAGGGATACCACCTAACCCCACCTGATTTGCCTGCTGGTTTCCCTCCCACCCAAAGCTACATACAGAATGTCCATATTCCCAACAATCTATAAGTACTCTTTTGGTAGGGTGACTGTCGTTGTGTCCCTGAGATCCAGTGGCATCTCTCCTGATTCCACCTGAAGCGCTGGGATGGATGAGGTTCTGAAGGCACCACAGCATATGCGTAAGGCTTTAGCTTGCACTCTGTCCAGTTCTAGAAGAGAAGTCTTAGTTGCTGAATTATACACTATACACCCATAATCAAGGGTCAGTCTGATCAGTGCAGTGTATATTCTTTTTAGGGATGTACTTGTTGCCCCCCAGTCACCTCCTGCTAAACATTTCAATATGTTAATACTCTTCTTACATTTGTCTACTGTTTTCTGTAAATGTACTTTAAAAGAAAGTTTCACATCAAACCATACACCTAAGTACCTTATACTTTCTACCTGCTTAAGTAGCTGCCCATACAATCTAAGATCCAGCTTAGGAGTGACCCTTTTTTTGGAGAAACAAATGACCTGCGTCTTTTCTACAGACAAATGAAAACCCCACTCATGAGACCATTTTTCCACTTGACTTATAGCAGCTTGCATCCTACTCTTTAGGCTACAGATACTTTTACCCCTCATTCATAGGGCCCCATCGTCAGCATAGAGGGCCCTATCAATTCTAAGGTCTACATCATTAAACACATCATTAATCATAATATTGAACAAAATAGGGCTGCACACACTCCCTTGTGGAGTTCCATTTTCAATATTATATGTACCAGAAAAACTTGCTCCAACTCTCACTTCTATAGTCCTATTATTCAGAAAGTCCTTAATCCAGTTATACATTTTCCCACCAATTCCCATTTTGTTCAGTTTAATTAAAAGGCCCTCTTTCCATAACATATCGTAGGCTTTTTCTATGTCGAAAAAGGTTGCCAAAACCATTTCCTTGTTCACCTGGGCCTTCCTAATTTCGTTCTCTAAAATGACAATTGGATCCATGGTGGTGTGCCCAGTCCTAAAACCGCTCTGATGCGGAGAGAATAGACCTCTCCTTTCAATCTCATACACCAATCTCTTAGTCAACATTCTTTCCATTAATTTGCACAAGTTTGACGTTAGAGCTATTAGCCTATAGCTCCTGACCTCCGTTTTGTCCTTGCCTGGCTTTGGTATAGGGACAATTATAGAATGCTTCCAACAGGAATGTAGCCGTCCCTGTTCCCACACCTTATTATATAGTTTTAGTATTACACTCTTAGACATATCAGATAGCTGTTCAATTAGTTTATAACATACTCCATCTTTGCCTGGAGAAGTATTTTTTGCACCAATGAGAGCTCTCTTCAGCTCAAATAATGTAAAATCTTTATCAGGTGCGTTATCACTGACTTCCTTCCTGCCCAGTAGTTCTGCATTATCCTGTATCACCTGTTTCCTCCATACTAGTTCATCAGTAGACAGATTGTGGGAGCTATGAACTTTCACAAAGGCTGCTGCAAGCATTTCTGCTTTTTCAGTATTCGTTACTGCTTCAGAATCATTATCTTTAAGTACTGGCAAAGAAAAATCCCTCCTTATTCCTCCCATCTTCCTAATCATGCCCCACACATCCTCAATTTTAGTATCTGACCCAAGGGTGCCGCAAAATTCCCTCCAGTATTTCTTTTTAGTGTCTTTAATAATCCTTCGAGCTTTAGACTGAGCTTGTTTATATGCTATTAGATTATCAAAGGAGTGATTTAATTTCATCTTCTTAAATGCTTTGTTCCTAGCCTTAACAGCTGCTTTGCAATCATTTGTCCACCAAGGGACCATTTTCCTTTGCCTGACGCCAGTGGATTAACCTATGGTTTCCTCTGCAGTGTCACATATTATAGCCGTGATCACGGAGTTCAATTCCTCTACATCATCACCGACATGTGACAGAACCCCCATAAGTTTAACATCCGTGTTCATGCTATATAGTCCCCAATTGGCCTCTCTCATATTGAACCTAGGATGCAAATTGTCCTCCAAATGAACATAGTGCTCTCTTATCTTGACCAAAATAGGGAAGTGATCACTTCCTAAGGAGTTTTTAAGCGCTTCCCACTGAGTGGTTCCTGCTACCTGTTCTGATACTATAGTGAGATCTATGGCTGAGTCCACCCCACGCAACACATCAAATCTTGTCCCCCTTCCGTCATTCATGCACCCTAATTTACAATCATCCATAAACTCTTCGACTACCCGCCCATTGTAATCTGTTCTATTCCTTCCCCATAGTGTGTTGTGAGCATTAAAATCCCCACAAAAAATCAATTTGCTACTTACTTGCCCGCAGATTCTCTCAAGTAGCTCTCTTGTAATCTTTAGACATGGATTGTAAAAATTAACCACTTCAAACTTTGTATCCCCAGCCCACGCTTCAGTCCCAATAACTTCTCATCTCATCTCATTATCTCTAGCCGCTTTATCCTTCTACAGGGTCGCAGGCAAGCTGGAGCCTATCCCAGCTGACTATGGGCGAAAGGCGGGGTACACCCTGGACAAGTCGCCAGGTCATCACAGGGCTGACACATAGACACAGACAACCATTCACACTCAAGGTCAATTTAGAGTCACCAGTTAACCTAACCTAACCTGCATGTCTTTGGACTATGGGGGAAACCGGAGCACCCGGAGGAAACCCACGCGGACACGGGGAGAACATGCAAACTCTACACAGAAAGGCCCTCGCCGGCCCCGGGGCTCGAACCCAGGACCTTCTTGCTGTGAGGCGACAGCGCTAACCACTACACCACCGTGCCGCCCCAATAACTTCCGCTTCTATATTTAATTTTAAAGGCTTATAACTAAGACCCTGTTGGATGAACATAGCTACTCCTCCTCCTGGTCCTATACCTCCATCCTTCCGTATAGCTGTGTATCCAAATATTCTGAAGTCCAGTGATGGTTTCAACCAGGTTTCCTGTACGCATATGATGTTTGGTTTATCATGTTGCTTTTCAATAAAATACTTAAATTCTTGGCCATTTGCTATTAAGCTTCTGGCGTTCCACTGCAGTATGGACAGTACCGTCACAATCCGCCACCACATGACTGCTGACTTTCATTTACCTTTGCTGTTAGTATTTCATTAATTGCTTCAAAGGACAGATCTTCCATTCCAAGATACTTCTTAGCTGCTCGTATGATGATATAGGTTTTTAGTGTCCTACTTTCTACTGTTGCTGAACAATTAATACATTCCACCACAAATGCAACAAATTTCTGTTTGTCTACAATGAGGGTGTTGTCGTTGACATTGTGTCTCGGAGTTTGAACAAATGTTTGCGGTAGAGGCTGGGAGGCAGAAAGTACTCGGGCGATGGGCTTTGCTTTGCTATTCACTTTCTTAATAGCTTCAGCGTAAGACAATTTCTCCTTTACTCGCATATTCTGTACTTGCACTGCTTTTTTGTGTTCCTCGCACCCTTTATATGCTGCACTATGTTCGCCCCCACAATTACAGCAGTTTATTTTTGTACCTTCAGCGCATTTGCCATAATCATGTTCGCCCCCACATTTGGCGCAGCGGGGTTTAGCCCTGCATACCGCGGCAATGTGTCCGAATCTTTGGCATTTGTAACACCTCATTGGGGGCGGGGGGGGATATATGGTCTAACGCTGTAACTGACATACCCAATTTTAATCCTGTCTGGCAATTTATCCTCATCCATCACCAGCATAACAGACAGACTTGCACTTTTAATTCCATTTCTTGTGATAGGTAGACGTTTCACTTTAATAACTCGTGCACCCCTCACACTAGTTTTAATCTCTTCTTCAGACATGTCGGTCGATACTCCTGAAATCACCCCCAAAACTTTTCCTCTCTCTTCCCACACCTGTGGTTTAATCGCTTTCCCCAAGAACATCTTACACTTCATTAAACCTTGTTGCTGGTTTCTATCTCGACAAACAATCATTAGATTACCATCTCTCAAAGGCAAGACTGCAAGAACATTTCCGACCAGTTTGTGAACTTCTTCACTGGCCTTTATGGGATTGACAGTACACGGGGATTGAAATCGAAGTATTACTTTTAATTCAGTTGGTTTACCTTCCTCCCTACCGCTCTCGTCAGATTCAGATGATTGTCCCTTCCTTCTCTTGTTGTGATTGACCGTCTGAAATTCACCTGCTTCAGTGCGTCTTTCATTAGCCTGTATCGGGTCAATGCCTTGCTCCATACCATCTATTTCTTCTCCCTCATCCTCGCCTGCCATCCTGCTTCCTCCCGGATCACACCTCAACCCCCCTACAGCTGGTCAGAAAACATGCGACAAAAGAAGAAGGCGAAAAAATCCGGAAAACGCCGTGTTCGTTTTCCGAAAACGGCCTCTCCAGGCCACGCCTTAAAAAAAGCAGCTCTCTTTAAAGCCACGCCCACTCTCTCTGCCACACAGAACCAGGAAGTCCATTTCAGGAAATAGGAGGGAAGAGATCTGAAGGGGGCGGGGTCATGGCATGCGGCTGGATTGTGAATGGACAGAGGATGGCAGGAGGAAGTGACGGATCAGGAAGTGAGCTGGGAGGAATGGATGAGGGCGGCGGGAAAGACGAAGGTTGGTGGACTGCAACTTTTAAAAATAGTCGTAAACGAAGGAAGCGGAAGCAACGAGGGAAAAATGTGAGTGTTGAAGACACGGACAGTGATGAAAGCATGGGAGCTGCAGGGAAACAAGTTGAAGAGTATAAAGTGATAATTAAACTAACTCAAGAAGGAGCGGCATTCAGTGAGTGGAACCCGATTCAACTAACCAAAGCGATAAACAAACTGGTAGGTGATGTGAAGAGCCAAGATACTACGAAGTGGAGCACTTTTAGTTGTGTGCAGAGATAGTACTCAGCAAGGGAGGGCCATCAAACTGAACAAGAATTCCTCTTTATAATATTATCAATACAATCAGCATTTGTTACCGGATCAGAGATATTTTGAGCTAATCTTGGTCCAACATTAACAAAAAACATTATTAAAACTATTAGCAACTACATCCATGTTATAATTTTTTATATCTATGTCATTAAAGTATTTAGGGTAATGTATTTGTCCAGAGCCATATTTAATAATACTATTTAATATATTCCATCTTCATTTAATATTATTTTTGCTATTATATATTAATTCGCCATAATGATCCTTCCTACATCTCCTTATGATACTCGTTAACTTGTTTTTATATTTTTTATCTTTATTTTCTGCCTCTTTGGTTCTTAATTTAATGAATTCTCTATATAGAGTATTTTTCTTACAGGCATTTTGTAATCCCTTAGTAATCCAAGGTTGGTCATTATAGTTCTGTTTTGTATTATATTGCTTCAGTGGGCAATTCTTATCATATAATAATTTGAATATACTTAAAACGTTATCATATGCTCTATCAATGCTATTCTCTGTATAAACTGATTCCCAGTCTTGCAGTAATAAATCAGTATTTAATGCAAACATGGCTTCCTCTGTCCTTACTCTTCTGTACTTATGTTTATGGTCTGTCACATTTCTCTTGCAATTAGTCATAAATTGTAAAAACTGGTAGATGATCACTGATATAATTGATTAATATTCCACTTATAATGTTATCTATGTCACTGGTAAATATATTCTCTATTAAAGTAGCACTATGGTCAGTAATTCTGGTGGGTCTGGTAATTTTTGGGTGGAGACTCATACTGTACATGGTATTAATAAATTCCTCAGTCATACTGTGCTTATTATGGTTCAACAGATCAATATTAGTATCCCCACAAATGAAGATAACTTTTTTTATTATTATCTACTGTAAATGTCTTTTCTACCCAGTCCTTAAACGCCTCTATACTAGTTTCTGGTACTCTTTATATACAGCTAATTAATACATTTCTACTTTTTTCAATATCAACTTCAATTGTTAAAAATTCTAACAAATTATTAATCACCATTGTCATGCCATCTATTAACTTATAATTCAAATTACAGTCCACATACACCGCCACTCCTCCTCCACCTTTATTTTTCCTGTTTATAGAATTAAATTCATATCCAGCCAGTTCGAAATCCACTCCTTTCTCCAGGTCAATCCAGGTCTCCGATATGGCAATTATGTTGAATGGATGAGTAAACTGACTTCAGTATTTCTTGATGTGTTTGAAGTTAGTGTCCATGCTTCTGCTGTTGAAGTGTATTATTGATCATTTCCCCACAGCCTGAGTGGACTGATTGTACTGTTCCTCTGTGTAATGGTGGCAATTGTTATTAATGGTTGAGAAAAAGTTATTGTCCGGGTCGATGTCATTTTCTATATCCAATAGTTTATAGTCAGTGACTTCATGTGGTTTCAGTTCCAGGTTTTCATAATCAACAAGCATTTGCTTTAACCGAGTAGTGTTCCGAGTAATGGATGAAGAATTATTTCGGTGTGTGTCATGGTTGAGTTTGGTGTAATGTCACGTCGGTATCGATTACCTTACAGTCCTGATAGGCATCATTGGTATTTGTCCAAGACCTCGATATGACCAGAACTCTCGCCTCCTCCGGTGTACCGTTCAGCTTAATGAATACTTTGCAGTTGGTGATCCATGTAGATTTTTATTTTATTTCTTCATATGTCGTGCTTTTCTGGCGATGTCAGCATTGCGTTTTGTCAGGTGCTCGTTGATTGTAGACGTTTGTACCTTTTTCAGTTTCCTTTCTTGTTTCAGCAGTGCAGCTTTATGTTTCCGATTGATGAATCTCATGATGATGGCAGTGTTTTCCTTGTCTCTCCTGGGTAGAATGTGGCAGGCCTCAATGTTGCTGCAATTAGTGATGGGATGTTCGGCTCTTTTCAGAGAGCCGGCTCTTGTGGCATAGCTCCCAAAGAAGAGCCGGCTCTTTCGGCTCCCAAACGGCTCTTAATTTATCATCTGTAGCCTCATATTTTAGCCTAACTTGGCAAATATGAATGCTTTGTGTTAGGGGTTGACCGATAATCGGCCTGGCCGATATATCGGGCCGATATTCTGCATTTTTAGGGTTATCGGTATCGGTCATAATTTCCAACGATATGCCGATAACATGCCTTTTTGCAGCCATTTCGTTCCTAATGCGACTGTCACTGCACGTCCTTTCCTGCACTCGCCTCTCTGAGTTCAAGAACACGGTCCCGCCCACCACATCTGATTTGTTTGGCACAAGAGATATAGCCAATCGACACATGTAGCTAAACACTGAACTGTTTCAAGGCGGCCGTACGGGCACTCGAGCAGAAGCGGCACAAGGGATACAGCCAATCAACACGTGTAGCTAAACGCTGTGAACTGTTTCAAGGCGGCCGTATGGGCACTCAGGCAGAAGCAGATCCCACTTCAAGGTAAGGACACGCTGCTTTTGCCGCAATAAGTCACAAACGCACAAGTTGCAAAAGCACAACATTATTATATGTTTACATTCTTTATCTACTGCTCGTTAAAATTGTCCATTTGCATCTGTGTAGCCAGGCAAACTTAGCTTACGGAAGGAAGCACGTGAATTAGCCTACAACCAACTAGTCTCGCTGAAACTACATGTAATGTTGTCCATAGCAAGCAGTCCCCAGCATAACGTAGGCTGCAGTCATTTTTAAATCCCCGTCTGGAAACGTTGTGAATGTGTCAGTAGTTCTACTCGAACAGTAGAATGACAGCCATATAGAGAGGTGGTCAAGGGAAGATGAAATAAAACGTAGTGTTTGTGTTCTGTAGGCTAGCGCAAGCCTACTGGCTATTTGTTATGGTGATGAGTAAACTTCATGACGCGACTCGTGCTCAAAAAGCACATTGCACTTGTATATGTTAGGTACTGTAACTTTATAAAGTGCTATTTGAACATTCAAACAAGCCAGGTGTGATATGGTGCTAGTAGGCTATGTAATACTGTAGGGAGGGCATTAAAAGCATTAGAATGTAGATGGTTACTTGTTAAGTTGTTACATAATAGGGAGTGATAGCCTACTTTATGTTTGATTTTACTTTTTAAAAAATGCTGCAGGCAGCTCCCTACACTTGATTTGTTATTTAAAAACTACTTGAAGTTGGTAAGTCTTACTTAGTTCTTAGTGTAAAAGAATCCAGAGTGTATTTTCATTTATTTTCCACTGAAAATGGTGAGCTGTAATATAGTAGGGAGTGATTTATTTTTTTATTGGTGAATATTTTATTATTTTATGTCTCATTTTATTCTAACTGTTTGACTTTATTGTACAAATGCTGCTGGCATCTCCCTGCACAAAATTTCATGTTCAATTTTACAATTAAACATGCATTTCATGGATATGAAGGTCTGTGTCAGTGTGTGTTATGTTTAATTTCATGTGAATTATAATGTTTACATTTATCGGTTGCACATATCGGTTATCGGCATCCCAATTCCATAATAATCAGTATCGGTATCGGCCCTGAAAAAAACATATCGGTCGATTCCTACTTTGTGTGTTGATAAACCCTTTTGCATTTAGTGTTTTTATGAGAGGCCTCATTGCCTAATGTTGTGTATTTGTTCTGTTACAAAAGCAGGCATTCTTACTTTTGTTTAATATTTTAATCAAAATTTTAATTTAAATTTAACACACAAACAAATGAACAAAACACTGCAAACAGATCCACAGAACCAAACTCAGTAACCCAACAGTATGTCTTCAGTGCAGGTTGGCATTCAAAAAACTCAAATGCCTCAGCTTGGATGGGCTGATGCGGTTTCTCCTCTCAGTTAGTATCTGCCCTGTTTTTGAGAAGACTCTCTCTGAAGGAACAGATGTTGCCACAATGCACAGTCTCCCCTCCATCACCTTCACCAGGTGTGGGAAGACTGAGGCCTTGGCCTGCCACCAGCTCAGTGGGTCTTCTGCTTGTTGGATGAGGGGCTTCTCAAGATAACATCGCATCTCCGTTATAACATCAGCTGTAGTATTTCTCCTTGCAGCATCTCCTGTAGCTCTTACATCAAAGAGCCTCCACGCAGCAGAAGTTTGTGGCTCCTCCTCCACTTGGCCCTCCAATGGTGGAGCTGGCTGGCTGCTGGGGGTGCATTTTGCTGCTGCGGCAGTTATTCTCTGAAGTGCCTCGTCAACAGCTCTGTTGTCACTGAATGCAAGCTTTGTAAACCTAGGATCCAGTAATGTGGTTTCTGAGAGGACAGTGTTGAACTCCATACGCAGAAATTTTCGGTCCATGGCTGAACAAAGAGCCGCAACCAATTCCTTTACTTTCTGCACGGTTACGGTCAGTTGGTGTTGGGCTGTCACAGGCTGAAGACCTTTGCAAAGCAGGAGCATTTTGGAGGCTGTGACATAGCTGAAGGAGAGAAAACAGCAACTTTTAAAATTAGACTTTTTAAAAATTATGCAGCATATTGCTTTTTCCAATTTAGTTTTGTCAATCATATGTGTTGTTTCTGCAATGTATAATAGTGACTGAATAGTAGTAGAGAAAAAACAATTGTCCAAGGTGTCTGTCTGCACTTATCTCCACAGTCACCTCCTCAAATGGTTGCAGGACGGTGCAGACCTCTTTCACCAGCTCCCATTTCTCTTGACTGAACGTATCAACAGGTGCGTTGATGAGGGCCAGGGTGGAGGTCAAGTCAAGTCAAGCTTATTTGTATAGTGCTTTAAACAATAAACATTGTCACAAAGCAGCTTTACAGAATTTGAACGACTTCAAATATGAGCTAATTTTATCCCTAATCTATCCCCAATGAGCACGCCTGTAGCGACAGTGGCAAGGAAAAACTCCCTCAGACGACATGAGGAAGAAACCTCGAGAGGAACCAGACTCAAAAGGAAACCCATCCTCATTTGGGCAACAACAGACAACATGACCATAACATTAACAGTCCTAACATAAAGTCAGCTTCGTTGATGCTATAAACCCCCCACCGACGGAAATCCGAGCACAAAACCGTTCACGACAACCGCAGTCCCCAGCCACAAAAGCACCACTAAGAGTCCAGAGCGTCCTCCAGGCGCGACCCCCAACTGTCCACATGGGGCTGCCCTCCACAGGAGTGATGCAGTGAGACTCCAACCAGACACAGGGCACCAGGATGGATCAGGCAGGTCCGAGGAGTAGAATAGGTCAGCATCTCGATCCCAGGACCGACATGTAACTCAAAGGGACAGATTTTTTTTTTTTTTGGGGGGGGGGGGGGGGGGGGGGAACCTGGCATCTGCAGATGATGGTATCTTTTGTTTCAAGAATGCATTTCAACATATAAAATGTTGAGTTCCACCTGGTAGCACATCCTTGTTTGGGCCTCAGTTCGGGCAACTCCATCTGGCGCTGTGTGGACTTCAGCCTCTCTGCAGCTACTGTGCTTCTGTGGGAAAACTCCACAATAGCCTTTACCTTGTCCACGGTTGTTTTCACCACCTTCAGGGAATCTCTTATCAGGTTTAATGTATGCGCCAGACATAGGTGGTGGGTCCACTTCAGATTTTTTATGGCTTTGGTGATGTTTGCAGCGTTATCACTCACACAGCACACCACTTTGTCCTGTACTTGCCACTCATTTACCGCTCTTAATAGCTCCTCGACCAAGTTTTCTGCAGTGTGTCTGTTAGTGAACTCAAAGCAGTCCAGCAGGCAAGATGTCATCTTGTAATTTTCAATAAAGTGGCAAGTGATGGACATGAAAGAGCAGGTGGTTCTAGAGGTCCAGCAGTCAGTTGTCAGGCAAACTGATGGAGCTTTTTTCACCCTGTCTTGCCATAATGCACGTTCTGTGTCATATAGTTTTGGGATCATTGTTAGGGACAGTGTTTTTCTACTGGGTAGAGTGTACGTGGGATTTAAGGCTTTGACAAAACTTTTAAAACCTTTCTCCTTCACAATGGAAAAGGGCTGGAAATCAGTGGCAATCATTTTAGCCAACTCCTCATCAATACTGTGCTGTTTGGCTGGGGTCATCTGCTTTGGTATAAACTGACTTATTTTGCTTTGAGTTGCAGTAGGAGGGGTTATTATACTTGCACTACTAGTAGGGCCATTATAAAAAAATGTTCTGTTTCCGGTCCACCAGCCGGCTGAGAGCCGTTTGTGCGGTTGAATTTTTTTTTTTTAACGCCAGTTTTTCGACTTTTTTTCGGGTTCATAAATCTAAAATTGAACTTGACATTTACGCATTCCCAGGGCTTTCCACTAAGGCTCATACTAGCCAGCCATGACAAACAAGTAGCCAGCCCGGGGGGGGAGTAAACACAAAAAAGCTTTTAAACACGGGGAATTTGTGGTTATTATCGGTACAAACAGCACAAATCACAACTTAAATGAGTGCGGTTCAGTTTGACATTATTGTCAGTCCGTTAGATAAACATTTAATTTTATTAAAATCGAAAATTAATATTTGGAGCCTGTGGGCTACAAAAATAAGTCATTAAAGTAGCTGGCTGGACTTGTGTAGTCGGCTGTATGGCCGGCAGCCGGTGCTTGTGGAAAGCTCTGCATTCTGCGCAGAATATAGAATTGAATCAGCTCTGCGCATGTGCCGTGCGGCACAAAAAATGGCAGCCACCATGAAGGAAGGAGATCTGGAGTTTTCAAACATTTGCTTAAGTGTGAAATCGCAAAATGGTATTCTAACGAACAACAAAATAGTAAAGATTCAGAAAAACAAATCATTCAGTGATCATTTTAATAGTGTAATTTCATCCGAACTAGGCCTAACGGTCGATTTAGAACTACAAAAAGTCCGTGTGTTGGACATTTTAAGTGCCTTTGTAAAAGTTTTGCAAATGTTGCAGTCAGCATTTAAAATGCTAGCTTAAAGTTTTTGTACAAGTTTCAGTTGATTAAACTGTCATATTTTATTAAATGTCTGCTTTTGTAATAAAGTACTGAAAGAAAACGCAAACACAGCATTGCGATTTCTTATCCATCCATATATTAAAGAGAAAAAATCCCTCCCTCCCGACTGAATTTTTTTGCTCACCCGGTGGACAGGAAACGGATTTTTTTTTAAGGATGGCCTCAGCTGGGATAGGCTCCAGCTTGCCTGCGACCCTGTAGAACAGGATAAAGCGGCTAGAGATAATGAGATGAGATTCAGCTCTCCTTAGAATATAAACTAGTCCCTTGCACCTTCAGACCTTTAATTTAAACTTTCAAGTAGAATGGTCTACGCGGTTAAAAATTGTTCAAATCATGTACAATTCATTAATGCAGATACAGTGGGGGAAAATAAATTTAACAAAAGCTATTAATTATTCAGTATGCCTTAAAATATTAAAGTGCAGCACACTGTCACTCTACACATCTGTAAGAACACAGAAATGCTGGACTGCCATATACAATAAGCCATGAAGCAGCACATCCCTTCCTCAGGGGCTTACCTGTACCAGACTTGGCATTAGCAACGGTCATTATTTCTAGACCTTCGGTCGAGTCACAGCTTAAACAAAACTTGTGGGAGTCTTCAGAATGAGATCAGCACACTTAGAGGACTGGAAGGAAACAAAACCTCTACATGAGCAAAGGTTACAGAAGTGAACATTACTGTTACAGTAAGATAAAGCATAATTGTTTACTACAGGCCTACACTTGGCATCATAAGAAAACACTAAGAAATAAGCCTAAGAAATCATAATTACACTTTTATTACTTGTACAAGGAATTTGTCTTAGTGTTGGAGTCAACAACATCGAATTTGTTCATTCAATATACTATAATTTACAAAACACGCAGTCATTTACAGCAGTTTTTCTCAACCACTGGGCTGCAGCCCATTAGCGGTCTGCAAAGCGCTATCTAGTGGACCGCAAATTCCCCACCCCCCCCCGAGTTGAAGCTAATTTTTACAACCCCGATTCCAAAAAAGTTGGGACAAAGCACAAATTGTAAATAAAAACGTAATGCAATGATGTGGAAGTTTCAAAATTCCATATTTTATTCAGAATAGAACATAGAGGACATATCAAATGTTTAAACTGAGAAAATGTCTCATCTCATCTCATTATCTGTAGCCGCTTTATCCTGTTCTACAAGGTCGCAGGCAAGCTGGAGCCTATCCCAGCTGACTACGGGCGAAAGGTGGGGTAAACCCTGGACAAGTCGCCAGGTCATCACAGGGCTGACACAAATGGCCCTTTTCCACTACCCTTTTTCAGCTCACTTCAGCCCGACACGGCTCGCATTTCGACTACCAAAGAACAGCACGACTCAGCTCGCTTCAGCCCTGCTTAGCCCCTAAAACTCGCACCGTTTTGGAGTGGGGCTGAAGCGAGCCAAAGCGAGCCGAGTGAGGCTGGGGGCTTGAGCAGACACTCCCCTGTGCACTGATTGGTGAGGAGGAGTGTCCTCACATGCCCACACGCCCCGCGAGCACGCTGGGATCTGTAAACACCGTAAACCCGGAAGAAGAAGAATTACGAATTACGAGAATTTCTTAAGCCTTACGCGCCTCGCCTCATCTATACGCTCTTGCCAGTATCTGTTGGCGCTGTCGGTGACAACAAGCCACAGCACCAAGACCAGCAACACTAATGACCCCATGTTTATTGTTTACTATTCAGGTCGTGAGACTACCCCTTAAAAGATCACTGATGTCACTGTTTGCGCTGCTTAACGACATCATATGACGTCCACCCACTTTCGCTAACTCCACCCAATGTGTCCACCCACTTCCAGCCAGCACGGTTCAGCGCGGTTGTAGTCGAAATGCAACTCCAACAGCCCCGCTCAGCTCGACTCAGCCCAACTCAGCACGGCACGGCTCAGCCCGACTCAGCCGCGTTTGTAGTGGAAAAGCGGCAAAAGACACAGACAACCATTCACATTCACACCTACGGTCAATTTAGAGTCACCAGTTAACCTAACCTGCATGTCTTTGGACTGTGGGGGAAACCGGAGCACCCGGAGGAAACCCACGCGGACACGGGGAGAACATGCAAACTCCGCACAGAAAGGCCCTTGCCGGCCACGGGGCTCAAACCCGGACCTTCTTGCTGTGAGGCAACAGAACTAACCACTACACCACCGTGCCGCCCAAAATGTATCATTTAAAGAGAAAAATTAGGTGATTTTAAATTTCATGACAACACATCTCAAAAAAGTTGGGACAAGGCCATGTTTACCACTGTGAGACATCCCCTTTTCTCTTTACAACAGTCTGTAAATGTCTGGGGACTGAGGAGACAAGTTGCTCAAGTTTAGGGATAGGAATGTTAACCCATTCTTGTCTAATGTAGGATTCTAGTTGCTCAACTGTCTTAGGTCTTTTTTGTCATATCTTCCGTTTTATGATGCGCCAAATGTTTTCTATGGGTGAAAGATCTGGACTGCAGGCTGGCCAGTTCAGTACCCGGACCCTTCTTCTACGCAGCCATGCTGCTGTAATTGATGCAGTATGTGGTTTGGCATTGTCATGTTGGAAAATGCAAGGTCTTCCCTGAAAGAGACGTCGTCTGGATGGGAGCATATGTTGGTCTAGAACCTGGATATACAGTACCTTTCAGCATTGATGGTGTCTTTCCAGATGTGTAAGCTGCCCATGCCACACGCACTAATGCAACCCCATACCATCAGAGATGCAGGCTTCTGAACTGAGCGCTGATAACAACTTGGGTCGTCCTTCTCCTCTTTAGACCGAATGACACGGCGTCCCTGATTTCCATAAAGAACTTCACATTTTGATTTGTCTGACCACAGAACAGTTTTCCACTTTGCCACAGTCCATTTTAAATGAGCCGTGGCCCAGAGAAGACGTCTGCGCTTCTGGATCATGTTTAGATACGGCTTCTTCTTTGAACTATAGAGTTTTAGTTGGCAACGGCGGATGGCACGGTGAATTGTGTTCACAGATAATGTTCTCTGGAAATATTCCTGAGCCCATTTTGTGATTTTTTTTTTTTCCCCAGTACAGAAGCATGCCTGTATGTGATGCAGTGCCATCTAAGGGCCCGAAGATCACGGGCACCCAGTATGGTTTTCCGGCCTTGACCCTTACGCACAGAGATTCTTCCAGATTCTCTGAATCTTTTGATGATGATATGCACTGTAGATGATGATGATGATGATGATGATGATATGTTCAAACTCTTTGCAATTTTACACTGTCGAACTCCGTTCTGATATTGCTCCACTATTTGTCGGCACAGAATTAGGGGGATTGGTGATCCTCTTCCCATCTTTACTTCTGAGAGCCGCTGCCACTCCAAGATGCTCTTTTTATACCCAGTCATGTTAATGACCTATTGCCAATTGACCTAATGAGTTGCAATTTGGTCCTCCAGCTGTTCCTTTTTTGTACCTTTAACTTTTCCAGCCTCTTATTGCCCCTGTCCCAACTTTTCTGGAGATGTGTTGCTGTCATGAAATTTCAAATGAGCCAATATTTGGCATGAAATTTCAAAATGTCTCACTTTCGACATTTGATATGTTGTCTATGTTCTATTGTGAATACAATATCAGTTTTTGAGATTTGTAAATTATTGCATTCCGTTTTTATTTACAATTTGTACTTTGTCCCAACTTTTTTGGAATCGGGGTTGTAGACCAGACTCCACTTTTGGATCATTAATTCTTTTTGACGGAGAATGCCCTGCATGCACGGTTTGGCTTCTTGCACATCCATACAGTTTTAAATACAATATCTACAATTGAAAACAGTGTTTTTATTGCATTTATTTAATTCCTGGGCTCCCATCTGTAACAGGAAGTGATAACTTTACAATAAGTTATTAGATTCTAATGGAACAGATGAGCCAAAATAATTGGGGATCTTTGGGGCCCCGACTCGTTACAAGTATGAATAGGTGGACCTTAAAGCAGAAAATGTTAAGAACCACTGCACTAGACTAAGGCTACATTCACATTACTAGGCTGAAGTGACTCAAATCTGATTTTCTGCCTTAATGTGACTGGTCTGTGTGGACACAGAAATCCAATCTTTTCAAATCTGATTTGAGTCACTTTCATACGTGGTCCTAAATCGGATACATATCTGGTACCATGCCCATGGGAAATGAATGAGAACGGTCAAAGCGGAATTTGTAACTTTTTGCCTATATGCATGCGCTAAATGCTGTCTTCATCAGCCAGCACCGGCAAAACAGCAATGGAGGAGAGCTACAATAGCTGCAAAAAACCGCAGAAATTAGCTGCCTGGCTTTTTTTCCGTCTTCTCAACCTGAGCACGTACAGCTGATGAACTGTTTGTCACCCTCCAGAGCAAAATGTAATGCATACACGAGCCACTGGTGCATCCATTCAGTCAGTTTTAATACCATGAGTTCTCACACAAACATGTTGGTGATGCATATGACTCAAGGAAAAACGTATTAATGTGTGAATGCATGCTGTTCTGGAGGACTGATACATTCACATTATAATTAGATACAGGTCACTTGTAATTATGAATGTGAACCGTCAAGATAGGCAAATCCAATCTGAGCAGAAAAATGGAATTGAACAATGAGGCTTGTAATGTGAATGTAGCCTAAGAGTCTCGTGAAATGACATACAGCAGAGTCACGAATAATATTCTATTTTCCAATTTTATTTCAGTTCCCAAAGCAATACTGTGAGGTTGACTGGCTAAGCTAAATTACTCCTAGTTGTGACCCTGACCAGGATAAAGCAGATGCTGAAAATGAATAAGTAATAAATATTTCCATGTATTCTGTCCAAAACCAAATTACAAACACAAACATCTAAAACTAGGGCTGAGTGATATGAAATATGAAAATGGTGATACTTTTATAACACTGACTGACTCCACTGTTCCTGATTTAGCAGCCTGACTATCAGGACATGGCAGGACAAACTTCACATACCAAACGGTATAGGGACTCACTTTGATGGCGTCGTGCAACTAATATTATTTGATTGTTTTAAAAGACAGCATTTTTACATGAAACCCAGCATGTCTAATCTTCTAGCTTCCTACAAAGGTCACTGGTTAACTCTATTATTGACAACCGTGCAAACAGTCATTTTAGCAAACAAATCACGGCCTCACCCTATTCAAATAAAAGAGTATCCAAGCCAATCTCTGCTTGCTCACAGGCTTTCAGCAAATACTTTGTACGTAATGGTGTTTTGGGGTAAAAGCAATAAGAACATCAAAACATCCTGTGCATTTCCACTATTTCAGTCTTATTACATGCTAGAGCCCCTCCTAGAACTGCCACCTTATTGTGGTGGAGGGGTTTGTGTGCTTGAATGATCCTAGGAGCTATGTTGTCGGGGGCATTATGCCCCTGTTAGGGTTTCCCAAGGCAGACAGGTCCTAGGTGACAGGCCAGACCAAGAGCAGTTCACCAAAAAACCCCTATGGAGAAAAAATCCAGGACCGTGACGTCGCCCGGTAGGACGCAGCCGGGGCCCCACCCTGGAGCCAGGCCCGGGGTTGGGGCTCGTATGCGAGCGCTTGGTGGCCGGGCCTTTGCCCATGGGGCCCGGCCGGGCTCAGCCCGAAGAGGTGACGTGGGCCCGACCTCCTGTGGGTTCACCACCCACAGAGGTAGCAGTAGGGGTTTGGTGCAGTGTGGATTGGGTGGCAGTCGAAGGCAGGGGCCTCGACGACCTGATCCCCGGACACAGCGGCTGGCTGTTGGGACATGGAATGTCACTTCGCTGGGGGGGAAGGAGCCTGAGCTTGTGCGGAAGGTTGAGAGGTACCGGCTAGAGATAGTCGGGCTCACCTCCACGCACAGCTTGGGCTCTGGAACCCAGCTCCTCGAGAGGGGCTGGACTTTCCACTTCTCTGGAGTCGCCCGTGGTGAGCGGCGGCGGGCTGGTGTGGGCTTCCTTATAGCTCCCCAGCTCAGCGGCCATGTGTTGGAGTTTACCCCAGTGAACGAGAGGGTCGCCTCTCTGCGCCTTCGGATTGGGGAGAGGGCTCTTGCTGTTGTTTGTGCCTACGGGCCAAATAGCAGTATAGAGTATCCAGCCTTCTTGGAGTCCCTGGGAGAGGTACTGAGGGGTGCTCAGACTGGGGACTCCATTGTGCTACTGGGGGACTTCAATGCTCACGTGGGCGATGACAGTGACACCTGGAGGGGCGTGGTTGGGAGGAACGGCCTCCCCGATCTGAACCCAAGTGGTGTTTTGTTATTGGACTTCTGTGCTAGTCACAGTTTGTCCATAACGAACACCATGTTCGAGCATAGGGGTGTCCATAAGTGCACGTGGCACCAGGACACCTTAGGTCGGAGGTCGATGATCGACTTTGTAGTCGTGTCATCTGATCTCCGACCCTATGTCTTGGACGCTCGGGTGAAGAGAGGGGCTGAGTTGTCAACTGATCACCACCTGGTGGTGAGTTGGATCCGCTGGCGGAGGAGGAAGCTGGACAGACCTGGCAGGCCCAAACGTATGGTGAGGGTCTGCTGGGAACGTCTGGCCGAGCACTCTGTTGGGGAGGTCTTTAACTCCCACCTCCGGGAGAGCTTTTCCCAGCTTCCGAGGGAGGCGGGGGACATTGAGTCTGAGTGGACCATGTTCTCTACCTCCATTGTGGATGCAGCTGTTCGGAGCTGTGGCCGCAAGGTCTCCGGTGCCTGTCGTGGCGGCAATCCCCGAACCCGGTGGTGGACACCGGAAGTAAGGGATGCCGTCAAGCTGAAGAAGGAGTCCAATCGGGCCATGTTGACCTCCGGGACTCCTGAGGCAGCTGACGGGTATCGGCAGGCCAGGCGTGCTGCAGCTCGGGCAGTTGCGGAGGCAAAAACTCGGAACTGGGAGGAGTTCGGGGAGGCCATGGAGAAGGACTATCGGTCGGCCTCGAAGAAATTCTGGCAAACCGTCCGGCGCCTCAGGAGGGGGAAGCAGTACTCTGCCAACACTGTTTACAGTGCGGGTGGGGAGCTGTTGACCTCGACTGGGGACATTGTCGGGCGGTGGAAGGAATACTTTGAGGATCTCCTCAATCCCACCGTCATGTCTTCCACTGAGGAGACTGAGGCTGATGACTCAGAGGTGGACTCGTCCATTACCCAAGCCAAAGTCACTGAGGTGGTTTGCAAGCTCCTCGGTGGCAAGGCACCGGGGGTGGATGAGATCCGCCCTGAGTATCTCAAGTCTCTGGATGTTGTGGGGCTGTCTTGGTTGACACGCCTCTGCAACATCACGTGGCGGTCGGGGACAGTGCCTCTGGAGTGGCAGACTGGGGTGGTGGTCCCTCTTTTTAAGAAAGGGGACCGGAGAGTGTGCTCCAATTATAGGGGAATCACACTTCTCAGCCTCCCAGGGAAAGTTTACTCCAGGGTACTGGAGAGGAGAATTCGACCAATAGTCGAACCTCGGATCCAGGAGGAACAATGCGGTTTTCGTCCTGGTCGCGGAACACTGGACCAGCTCTATACCCTTCATAGGGTGCTCGAGGGTTCATGGGAGTTTGCCCAACCAGTCCACATGTGCTTTGTGGATCTGGAGAAGGCATTCAACCGTGTCCCCCGTGGTATTCTGTGGGGGGTGCTTCGGGAGTATGGGGTTCGGGGCTCTTTGCTAAGGGCTGTCCGGTCCCTGTACGAACGGAGCAGGAGTCTGGTTCGCATTGCCGGCAGTAAGTCAGACCTGTTCCCAGTGCATGTTGGACTCCGTCAGGGCTGCCCTTTGTCACCGGTTCTGTTCATAATTTTTATGGACAGAATTTCTAGGCGCAGCCAGGGGCCGGAAGGAATCCTGTTTGGGAACCACAGGATTTCATCTCTGCTTTTTGCGGATGATGTTGTCCTGTTGGCTTCTTCAAACCAGGACCTTCAGCATGCACTGGGGCGGTTTGCAGTCGAGTGTGAAGCGGCTGGGATGAGAATCAGCACCTCCAAGTCCGAGGCCATGGTTCTCGACCGGAAAAGGGTGGCTTGCCCTCTCCAGGTTGGTGGAGAAGTCCTGCCTCAAGTGGAGGAGTTTAAGTATCTCGGGATCTTGTTCACGAGTGAGGGAAGGATGGAGCGTGAGATCGACAGGCGGATCGGTGCAGCCTCCGCAGTGATGCGGTCGCTTTACCGGTCCGTCGTGGTGAAGAAGGAGCTGAGCCAAAAGGCGAAGCTCTCAATTTACCGGTCGATCTACGTTCCGACTCTCACCTATGGTCATGAGCTTTGGGTAATGACAGAAAGAACAAGATCGCGGATACAAGCGGCTGAAATGAGTTTCCTTCGCAGGGTGGCTGGACGCTCCCTTAGAGATAGGGTGAGAAGCACAGTCACTCGGGAGGAGCTCGGAGTAGAGCCGCTGCTCCTCCACATCGAGAGGAACCAGCTGAGGTGGCTCGGGCATCTTTTTCGGATGCCTCCTGGACGCCTCCCTGGGGAGGTGTTCCAGGCATGTCCCCCCGGGAGGAGGCCCCGGGGAAGACCCAGGACACGCTGGAGGGACTATGTCTCTCGGCTGGCCTGGGAACGCCTCGGTGTTCTTCCCGAGGAGCTGGCCGAGGTGTCTGGGGAAAGGGAAGTTTGGGCTTCCATGCTTAGACTGCTGCCTCCGCGACCCGGTCCTGGATAAGCGGAAGAAGATGAGATGAGATGAGATGAGATACATGCTAGAGGGAAAGTTCTTTAAAAGTAGCTGTGGTTCTAAAGGGCCAGAGTCCAGCACTGTTTACCAACGCCCCTGCTCAAACAAACCTGACTCTTTGTATTAATTAAGTGCCAGCTTTAATAGTGGAACTGGAAGTGACAGAAGAAATATCACCCTACCTTGTGTTCTCTATAAATATCAGATGGGCATTGTGGGTATTCTGTACATGCTCTAGATCAGGGGTTCTCAACCTTTTCTACTCTAAGGCCCACCTATTCATACTTGTAATGAGTCGGGGCCCATTAAAAAAGATCCCCAATTATTTTTGGCTCAGCTATTCTGTTAGACTCTAATCTACTGTAAAGCGTATGAATGCAGTGATCGAAATACTTTTTTCCAGTGTTCTGCAATATTGCAGAATGTCAATTTTGTTCTGCAATTTGGAAATATTTTCTGCAAATACACAAGCCTCCATACTACACTCTTCTCAACCTAATAATGCCTATATTTACATCATATCTAGCTTTACAACTCATAGCATTACTGTAATTCTTTATTCTCTCACTCTATTTTTAATTTCAGTCTTCACAGATCCTTCTCTGCAGTAAAGTTATCATTCCATGATACCTCCACAGGTCTTTCATCCCCCTCGCCCTGACACTATGGGCTACTACAACTTGAAGTATACCAACTAATTCATAAATGTACTAGTTATCACACCCACACATTATCCTTCCACACAACATACTAATAAAGGTATCATCACAATAAAAAATAGAACACAGCTGTTCTTCAAGAAACAAAACATTCATTTTCATGTTACACGTCATGTTACATTTTGTCAAAATTAAGTTTCTAGCTTGAACAATAGATTGTTACCCAGAATGTACTTCATTCAGTGTTTGCATCTGCAACCTGTAGTTTTAAATTGAAAGCAAGGTTTCAATTCTACACTCTGTTACATCTTACGATGATGCAAAGAATTGATGCCATTATGGAATAAAACCCAACTGGCAAATGGAAAGACGTTTGGGTTCATTGTGTTTGCCTGGCTTTTAAAGTGCAAGGTCATGAACTGAGAACTACTGCAGCGGCTTCACTGCTCTAAACTAACAACAGAGAACTGGGTACAAACTAATCATGGCAGAACTGAGAGCTACAGAAATACTGAGAGCTACAGAACTGAACCGATGAGCTTTGTCTTACAGGGAAACTGTTTTACTTTGTGCTAGTCTGCACCACAGGCAACACAGCACTAGTAAAAAAAAAATAGAACATGTATTAATGTAGCTTGGTATGAGAAAACAAAATATTCAAAAGTATCTATGAATAAAGGTAAAATACTGTTGCTGTCTTCAAAAGGGATATAATATCAGTATAATTTTGCATGATTCAACAATACAATATATACAAACCTATACAATTTACCAATATATATCCATCCAACTATAACAGCGACCGTCTTCATTTTTGTCACCCTTGCGGACGCACGATCCGTCGCTGTTGTTGTTGGAATCACGCTGGCTGCCGGTTTTGCCGAGATACGACAAAATCGTCCTTGTTTTCTTGGCGTTTTTGTCGGACTCTTGCCCCGAAGAAACAATCCTCTTCTCGGGAGCCATGTTTGTTGTGCTGCATTGAATTCTGGGAGATGCATGGCGGAAACTGCCGAACACTGCCGAGGTAGTTGTCTGGTCCTCCCGGCGGGTATTAAAAGTGACGAAATCTTACATCAGAAAATCAGACCCTCCAGGATTTCACGATGTTGCGATTTGCAACTTCAACACAAATTCAACCAATCCCCACGAATTCAGGGCAGTGTTGCAATTCTATCCAATCACCTCAACTTTCCCGCAAATTTGACCAATCGTTGGCGTCGTCTTGAGGTGACGTCGACAAACTACCTTCCGCCTTACTTCCAGTGTTGCCAGATTGGGCGGTTTCAAGTGTATTTTGGCGGGTTTTGAACATATTTTGGCCTGGAAAACGTCAGCAGTATCTGGCAACACTGCTTACTTCCGTGTTTCCGTTCAAGAGAAGCAGCATGTGCGAGTCAGTGTTTATGTAGGCTTAAATTCTGTTACTGAAAGTGTGTTATGTTTACAGCAGGGATGGGCAACTTGCATGATAAAGAGGGCCACAATTTTTCATCATCACCATCAGAGGGCCACATGACCGCACACTTCAACTAATCAGATATGAGAGAAGTTACAAAAGAATTTTAAATAAGAACAAAATATTTGTATATTCTTATGTCTGTCTGTTTATTGAACCAACATACATTTATTTAATATTTTCCACACTGAAATGCATTTTTAACATAATGCTTGTCTTGTTAAACGACAAACAAGTTTGTTTTAAAAGAAACAAAGTGCAAAGGGCTCACATTCAATGAGGCACAAAACTAAAAAAAAAAAAAAAACAGCAGCCCAACATTAAGTGCAACTTAATGGGATACTTGTGGTTTTGCCTGCTGGCGCACAATAGACTGGATATCAATGTCAATCTTTGTGCATCCAATCCGCATCAAATGAAAAAGAGTATCATCCGTGAATCTGTTCCTCTCTTTTGACTTAATGTGCTTCATTGTTGAAAAGCTGCTCTCACAAATGTAAGTGCTCCCAAACATGGTGGCCATCGACGGAGCAAAATCTCTGAGGAGTGGAAAACGTGCCTCTGGTAGCAGTCTCCAAAATGAAACTCCCCTCTCGTTGCGCTTTGCTTGAAAATATGGATCTGACTGCAACTCGCAGAGTTCGAGCTGCAGTTCTGATGGTTGCTCGCTGACAGCAGCAGAGACAGGGTCCGTGAATAGCGCAATTCGTGGTTTCATCACATGAAAATCTTGGAAACGATCGTTAAACTGCTCCTGCAATTTTTCGATGTCGGCCTGAAACTTCTGAAATAGTTTCTCGCACCTGGGGTTATCTTTTCGCATCTCCTCACAAGCGGGAAAGCGTGCCAAATTTGGATGATGGGAAGAAAATCCTTCTATGAACAGGTTGAGTTTACGCTGGAATGCGGTTGTGTGTGCATACAGATCGCAAACAGTTTGGTCTCTCCCCTGCAAGTGTGTGTTAAAGTGGTTGAGATGCGAGGTGATGTCTGTCAGAAAGGCCATGTTGCAAATAAACTGTGTGTCTGAGTTTTCTGCAGTAGGCGCTTGTATCACGACTAATACTGTTCTCCAAGAACACTGGTAGTTCAGAGCGCAGCGCAAAAAAACGCTCCAGACACTTCCCTCGACTCATCCATCTGATCTCAGCGTGCATTTGTAAATCCCCATACGCAGCGTCCACTTCATCCAAAAAGGCAATGAACCTCCTGTGACAAAGGGACCTGTTCCCCCCCGATGAGATTTGTTACTTTGGTCACTAAATCCATAATGTGGCTAAAGTTCAGTGTCTTCGCGCAGAGGGCTTCCTGGAGAGAGAAAATGCATGGCATGTTAAAAATATTTTTGTCCTGCCATGTCAAACTCAGGCCTACATCTCACAGTTAATATGAGGCTACTCACCTGATGTATGATACAGTGCAGTATAGGGCAGTTTACCCCGCTCTGTCGGAGGAGCCCTACGAAACCTCCGTGTCTTCCCTGCATCGCGGGTGCGCCATCCGTAACAACAGCTGACAGCTTGTCAAAGCCACCATATCCACTTGCAACACTGTCAACGGCGTTGAATATATCGGTGCCCTTAAGGCCTCTGCATGCTCTTGTGACAAGGCTTTCGCAGACAGCTTTTCGCAGACAGTTGTAATTTATTGTTGAGCGGGGAGTAATAGGCGTGCGCGATGTTATTCACCGGCACAACGCAAGGGGGCGCGAAGTCGCTAGGAGTAGTTGGTGGGTGTGGTTAGTGGAGTGTTTATCCTCCGGTTACTTATAATGACTAGAACTGGAGTCGTATAGATGTACGTACTTCCTCAATCAACCGCTCTTCGTGCTGCTCCATCTTCGCTCGTGTTTTTAAAAATGCCGGTCATGAAAACAAAACAAACAGGGAAAGTAGGGAAGCGGAAGTGCGTGTACAGCGGATGTAGAGTGGACCAATCAGAGCCCTCTTGTCTGCGAGGCTTCTGCGGTGGTCACAATTTTTGGGAGGTGTGCGCAGAGCGTCTGCGAAGGTGGGGGGGGCTACGCAGACGCTATCTGCAACACCGTCTGCGAGGACTGGGTTGTCAGCATAAATTGGCCGTTAGTCGTATCATGCAGAGAAACCAATTGTAATAGCTCCTCGTGCACTTCAAATGAACTGTCAATAGTTCCAGTAAAAATCAGTAGCTGGCTAACATCCATCACATCTGTACTCTCATCCAAAGCCAAAGAGAAGTACTTGCAGTCATGCATGACTTTTCTCAGCTTAATTTCAACATGATCGTGAATGTCAAAAATTCTGCCCGTCACTGTGCGTCGGGACAAAGAGACCGTTTCAAAGTGTTTAACCATCTTATCGTCACCAAAAGCTTTAGCCATTTCCACGGTGCACACCTTGACAATTTCCCCATCTGACAATGGCTTCTTTGCTTTGGCAAGCTCAAGCGAAACAGCATAAGAGGCTTTGAGTGCTGATTCCTGTGTAGTTGTGGCTCTGGTGAAAAGTTGCTGTTGTTGGTTTACTTTTGATTTGAGGTCGGCTACGACAGCGGCCCTTGCAGCTCCAGTGTACTTCTCATATTTAACTTTGTGCAAGGTGTTGTAGTGGCGACTTAAGTTGAAATATTTCATGACTGCTATGGTTTCTAAGCAAACCAGACACATGGGTTTGCCTTTGAATTCTATGAAGAGATAATCTTCATAGAATTCACAGGACTGTGTGCACTTTACATTATTTTTTTTACTGAATACAATAAATTAATGGATGCCAACATTTTTGCCAAAATGGTATTTTATTTTCCGTTGTTTACCCTGGTGAAAAATAAATGTGCTAAGTGTACTAAAATTTAGGATACTTTTGTGTACTTGAAGCCGCACTAATCATCAATATACTTCAAGTGTGTTTATGATTAGTTAACTTGAGGCATGCTATTTTGGAACAACTAATTTTGTACTAAATATATTTTAATTGTAATCAAATTGTAGAAAAGTGCAACTTGAAGTGTATTTAGTGTACTTTTATGTGCTAAAGTGGAACAACTTAAAGTATATTTTGTATACTTTAAGTATATGACTTTATATGTACTAATATATGCTTAATTAGTCAAATTAAAGTGTACTTTGTATTATAGTACACTTTAGAAATTAGTACACTAAGTACACTTTAGAAATTGCACATAACTTTCACTTAAAGTATATTTTAATATAATTTATTTCTATAAAGTATAATATAATATAATTATTTTAAAACATGTTAAAAGTGTTAGCGTGAAAGCGTGATGTTGTTATCTCATCTCATTATCTCTAGCCGCTTTATCCTGTTCTACAGGGTCGCAGGCGAGCTGGAGCCTATCCCAGCTGACTACGGGCGGAAGGCGGGGTTCACCCTGGACAAGCTGCTGCAGCAGTTGTTGGTTTGGGACCAGACACACCAGGGTCAGTAGACGTTGAGCCAGCTTGCCCTCTCTCCTCCAACTGCACTGTGGGATGGACAGTTCTGATGCGTCTGTGCAGGTTTGTGGTGGAACCTGCTCTTACTGTTATTTTCATTTTACAGTGAAGGCACTCTGCTCTGCTATTGAGGTATTTCACCTGACGTCACAGGGTCACGTGACGCCCCGGTGTCCGCCATTTTGAACGTCAAGCTACATACTAACGCTGCAGACAGACAGGGAGAACCAGCTTGAAAAAAAACGTGTTACAGACACCTAGAATAGATTAATTTGTCAGTAAGCACTCTATAAATAACCATGGTGTTTGCTTGTTGTGCTGTGGGCTGCCACAACAGACAGGGACAGCGTGCAGGACGCTCCTTTTACCGGTTTCTAGTGACGGGAATTTCGGCTTTTTTGGCTCTTCTTACTATAAGGAGCCGGCTCTTTCGGCTCCCAAACGGCTCCTGAGATTTTATTTTTGATTTAATTGCTGCAATTAACTAGTTAATTAATTACATTATTTATATTTTATCAATAGGATGTTTTCCATTTTATTTTTTATTTTTTGTAGCCATTGTAAAGCTTTGTAAAGTATAGCAGTATAACAATGTTCTAGCTATAGAAATAAAACTTACTTACCAATTAATAAATTATTTTCTCACAAACATAATGCAAAACTGTGTTATATTACCAATATAAAATACACAGCTGATTCTCCCCTCCTCAGGTGCCTCACAGACTCCTCTCCCCTGCGCGCCACAGCTTTAAGCATTACACCAATTTTCGTATTTTCGCAGCTGTGAATGACATCAACCTAAAAAAGTAGGCGTACACCATGCTACTTTTTTTCCTTTGAATGGTAATATGCTGCGTTCATGTGCTATGGGAAGATGATATTTTCCAGTTGGGAAGTGGTATTTACCAGTGTGTTGTGTTCACATGCTTTTGTTGTTGTTGACAAATTAAAGATGGTGGACCAGATTCAGAATCAGGCCTGTTATTTGGCTAAAACAATTATAGATTGCCTTGTTCATCAGCTGCAGCAGGAATATGAGTTATCAAAAGTCAAAAGGTAAATAATGCTGAATATTTCCTGATCATGACAAGTAGAGATTTTCTTAACACACTGAATGCCACGCAGTTTTTGGAAATTTGGCTGTAGCCACAATGAGAGTAGCCAGTATCTAGATGATTGTTGGCGTTCTTTGGACAGCCACAGAATATTTTGTATTAGGCTATAATATACATATTATAATAATATAATATACATAACATGACTCGTTTAAAAGGTGAGAGTCAGCTTTCCGTAGGTGAAAACCACTTCTTTCTTGGTTCATAAGCTAGTCTTGTACCGCTCGCCGCCATGTTGAAAAGGTTAAAGTTCATCTCATCTCGGCAACTCGTGTATCAAAATTTTCTACGAGTTGCCCAGTGGAAAATACCACAAGAGGAGGCGTTCATGTGTGCTTTCCATGTCGGTGTTTGGTATTTACCATAATTCCCATAGCACATGAACGCACCAATAGACAACACAAAGACGCAATCGGACAGCAACTTTTTTTGCGAAAGTCTCTCTCTGAGGCACCTAAGGACAAAAAACTAATTCGGCTCCCCAACTCGGCTCCCACCGAAGAGCCGGTTCCCATCATTCACTTCAAAGAGCCGGCTCTTTGAACCGGATCGTTCGCGACCGACACATCACTACCGGTTTCCTGCTGACCCAGACAAGAGGGCCAAATGGATTGCAGCTGTGAAGAGACAGGACTGGGAGCCAGAGTACTCCAGACTTTGCAGTGATCATTTCATTTCAGGTTAGTTTATCAGTTAACGCAATTTTGATAAAATATATAGCAAAAAGTAAATGGGTCAGTGTTTGTTAACCCATCTGAGCAGTGAAACAAGGCAGTGTTAATTTGTCTAGGGTTGCATGTAGCAGACATCAGACATAAAACGCAATAACAAAGGCTAGAAAGAAACGGGACACAGAAATAAATAAACAGGGCTCCATACCAAGGCTGGGTACAGTGTTTGTGATAAAAGACAGATCCAATTTAACCCGAATCACAGCTTGCTTACTTGTTAAAATGTGCAAAGGTCTCCACCATCTCATACCGCCTTGCACTGAAGGACCTAAGCGTGCCGTCCAAAATGGCTGCGTCACGTGACTTGGTCACGTGGGTGAAATACCTCAATTCCCAATATCTTTAAACTGCAGCCAGATGTTGCTTCGTTTACGGGTGTCGGTCATATTTACGTGTTTTTGCGCCGCACTCGCGCTGTCCTCCTCACCGCTGTCTACTGTCTCACTCACTGACGGGGACGGACAGACGCTCCACCTGACTGTCGCGTCTGTCCCCCTCTCTGTTTTCACATAATGGTATGATCCTATATCCTCACATGTGATTGGCCACAAGGCCGCCATGCTGCCAATCAAAACAGAGTTCTGCCGTGAGCAGAGCTGAGCCACTGAGAGTGAGAGCTGAGCAGCGAAAGGGGGGAAAAAAAGTGTTGAGTCGGCTCTCACTCGATGGGAGTCGGCTCTTCTGATTCACTACAAAGCTTTTGCGCATGACACATCACTAGCTGCAATCAATATCCATTCCCTTTGAGTGTAGGATTAAACCCGGGTCAGATGCAAAAGCAGTGACAAGGGAGGGAGAATCTGATGAACTGGGCAGCAACTCCGTGGAGCAACAAGTGTCGGCACTCCTACCTATGGAGGATGAATTGTGACACGGATAATTATTTAAATAAACCTTTAAATAAATAATGAAATGTTTCATTAATTTAATAAAAGTTGAATTAAATGTTTAAAATTGAAAATAAATACATAAATAATTTAATCCCGATTTATTTCATGTAAATATATATATTTATATCGGTATTTAATTAATTATTGCATTCTGTTTATTTAATTATTTCATTGCCTGTGTGTTCCGGCACATCATGAAATAATTAAATCTGTCAACCTCACCCATCAAAGTCAGTGGGCGGGACTAACGCCAATCTGGAGTAATCGATTGCTTTGGTCTGCACTCTGCATGTCTGACCACGTGCAGTTCTGTAAAGCGGCTGTGCCATGTGTCTGACAACCAACCCGTTTGCAGCAGACCGCATGATGATGATGATGATGTCCGAAAACATGGCGGGTACGGATGACTCAAATTAAATGTTTCAAAATTTGATAAATAGTATTTACAGCGGCGGCACGGTGGTGTAGTGGTTAGCGCTGTCGCCTCACAGCAAGAAGGTCCTGGGTTCGAGCCCCGGGGCCGGCGAGGGCCTTTCTGTGTGGAGTTTGCATGTTCTCCCCGTGTCCGCGTGGGTTTCCTCCGGGTGCTCCGGTTTCCCCCACAGTCCAAAGACATGCAGGTTAGGTTAACTGGTGACTCTAAATTGAGCGTAGGTGTGAATGTGAGTGTGAATGGTTGTCTGTGTCTATGTGTCAGCCCTGTGATGACCTGGCGACTTGTCCAGGGTGTACCCCGCCTTTCGCCCGTAGTCAGCTGGGATAGGCTCCAGCTTGCCTGCGACCCTGTAGAAGGATAAAGCGGCTAGAGATAATGAGATGAGATGAGAATGAGTATTTACAGCCTAGCAGATAGTGTGGAAGCAGGAACGATGGAGTCGGACAACGCAATAAATGAAATTGAAGAGTTGACCGAAGCTATTGGAGTTGTTTCCGCACTTTCCGACCGCGACTTTTGCAGGAGAGTGGCAGAAAATTTAGAAGAAGTACGCCATCGCTTAGCTCGCAGTACAACCAGGCCTCTACACCACCCAGAAGGATCGGGGAATTTCGTATTTGATATTCCAACTACAGTTCTTGAGCAGCAGGTTCTTAGTGGAATACCAGCAAGTGAAATTGCAACAATGTTTGGAGTTTCGACGAGGACCATTGCAGTTGATGTTTTGTTTGTGCAGAAAGCAAGACCTTTATTCAACTGTGGACGATGCTGAGTTGGACCGCATGGTTATTGAAATCCACAGAAGACACCCAAACACCGGGTACAAGCTCATGCGTGGTCATCTAAATGCAAGAGGTGTGCATGTTCCAAGTGAGCATATTAATATGACCAGAACAGGAGTTTTTAAGGAGGTTGCCAGTCGCTATACTGTCTGTGAAAATTGTCATTCATTCATGTCGTCCAAAGATTTTAGCCTATACTTTATCTCCGTCCAGGCTCAAGAGTACTAGAATCTCTACGCAGAGTCAATGCAGAAGGAGTTCACATGAGACGTTTAAGGCTGCGTGTGTCAAGGCGAAGGCAGTATTCTGTACCTGGCCCGAATTCCTTGTGGCATATAGATGGGAATCATAAGCTCATCAGGTCAGTCATATTAGTAGTAACAACATTAAGTGAAATGAGCCTCTTTTGTCGTAAAGTCTCAGGAGTGAATAACCATAAATTGAATTTGTTGTCAAAAGTCATTTATAATCTACCCTTCTGTGATTTTAAAGTCATATGTCTGCTCAAAATATAAAGGGAACATCGAAAAATCACAGTGCAATACAAAGTCAATCATACTTCTCAATCAACCTGTCCAGTTAGGAAGCAACACTGAGGCCCTGTCCACACGGCAACGGATTCAGGTGACTCCGATACAATTGCTTATCGTTTAGGCCTGGCGTCCACACGGCGCCGGCGTTTTGGGTGCCCAAAACGCAATCTTTTTGAGAACGGGTTCCAGAGTGGAAAGATCTGGCAACGTTGCTGTTGTGAAGTCGTCTGGATGAGTAAAACGGATTTGTTTACGATGACGTCACAACCACATGACTGTGAATGCTTCACGCCGGGTAGAAGTGTAACGAATATCACCAGGAAAAAGCCTTACAGAGCACTAGTGAGAGTGAAACACGAGCTTGGATATTATTATTATTATTATTATTATGTTCAGTGTTAGTTCACAGTAGTAATGCAAGAAGCAGAATAGTGACAGTAATAGTGAAGCAAAAACATGCAATTGTACAAACACTGCAGCTCTACAGCAAAATATTCATTTATAAAATGGTCTGATTCTTAACACCAGTAGTGCCAATGATCTCATTGCGATGCGATGCGAGTTGTCAAGAAATCCTATAACTTGGTTCATGAAACGCGCTTACAAAATATTTTCACTGTGAATATTTATTGTGTAATGCCTGGTGCAAAGTGAGAGAGAGAGAGAATAGCCCTTAGGGCAGAGTCAATCCCGCCAGCAAAAATAAGGGGAAAAAAGGAGCGATCTCACCTCTTCAGATGATGGTTTAAGTCCTACAATACATTCCTCAAAAAAGGGCGTAGAAAAGCAAATTAATCCATCAACGTGTATCATTCAATTTATTCCGGACAATTAAAGACACCGCCTTCCGCGTACGTCATCCTCGTCGCCATTTTGGAAAGGTCAAAGCGGAGAATAAAGATTAGCTGCGTTTAACTGTACCAACAGGTTTACCGTCCAAAGGAGATCACATGGGATTACTTTTCACAGATGAGAAACAGCAAATTAATCCATCAACGTGTAGTATTCAATTTATTCCGGACCATTAAAGACGCCGCCTTCCGCGTACGTCATCCTCGCCGCCATATTGGAAAGGTCAAAGCGGAGAATAAAGATTAGCTGCGTTTAACTGTACCAACAGGTTTACCGTCCAAACGAGATCACATGGGATTACCTTTCACAGGTGAGACTGGAAAAATACTTTTCATTGTATTTGGTCATTATAATGTAATTTTACGAACAGATTTTCCTGACTTTGTGGCTAATATGAAGTCTCGCGCATAATAGTTTATGCGCATGCGTCCTTACTTCTATTCCCATACGAAAAAGAACAGTAAAGAACTTATAAGAGTTTACCACTGTCTTAGTAGTAAATCCTTATAAATATAAGGATAAATCCTTATAAGGATTTATAAATAAATATATATGCCATGTATGATTTACTCCTGAAAGTGGCCCATTTTGCATTTTCCTCATACAAATTTTTTATGAAAATCTAGTATGTATGAAGTGAACATTGTGCATGGTTTTTACAGATAATGTGTATGATGAATTACACTGTCTTTGTATGCTTCATGTAATGTTTGTAGTTTTAAATTATATTTTACAGTTTAAAATGTATATGCCTTTTATATGTAAATCCACATATGTTTGTGTTGGATTTACATATAAAAGGCATGTACATTTTAAACTGTAAAATATAATTTAAAACTACAAACATTACATGAAGCATACAAAGACAGTGTAATTCATCATACACATTATCTGTAAAAACCATGCACAATGTTCACTTCATACATACTAGATTTTCATAAAAAATTTGTATGAGGAAAATGCAAAATGGGCCACTTTCAGGAGTAAATCATACATGGCATATATATTTATTTATATTTATAAGGATTTACTACTAAGACAGTGGTAAACTCTTATAAGTTCTTTACTGTTCTTTTTCGTATGGGTTGTTCTGGTGTGTCCGAAGGGACCGTCTTACAGCGCCCCTAGAGGTGTGGCATGTGTATTGCATCGTTTTCAGCAAGCGTTGCGTTGCCATATGGACCTGATTTCTACTGATCGTTGCCCATTTGGAGGCGATATTTTTTTTAAATAACATCACGTTGCCGTTGTCGTGTGGATGTGGCCTGATTGTGAATCCATTTTGCTGTTAGGGCGCGTTTTGGATATTGCCTCTCCTTTGTATTTGTTGCCTGTTGAATTTGCACAACAGTAGGCAAAATGGATTCACAATCAGTGTCACTTCCTAACTGGACAGGCTAAATTCAGATGTATGTATGAAGTATGATTGACATTGTGTTGCACTGTGTTGTTTCTGTGTTCCCTTAATTTTTTTGAGCAGTGTGTATTTATAAATGAACACATTTTAATCTCAGGTGAAAATGTATGCGATTAGTTAAAATGGGCCACCTGTTTATTTCAATATCAAGGGTAGAATTTCACAAGAAGAAAATGTCTGTGAAGATCCTCACTCCTTTGAACATGAAGAAAGTAGAAACTAATCAAATTATTTTAACATTGTCTTTTTTGTCATCTTATCAATCTAATCACCATTAGGGCCTATATAAGCCTTCAGTAGCTTGACCATTTTTGCTGATTGGAGTCAATGGCAGTTATGCCATAATGTTATCATTATAACTTTATTATTAACCAAAAACACTTTGATGGTGCAATGACTCTTAACAAGGGCTATTTGACTATACAAGAATTGCTTGTCTTAAAGCAACATAAACACTTCATTTACAGACATCTTTTTGCGTTTACAACTGCTTCACAGGTGGAGATTTGTTATCCATGGAGGGGTGGACGGATTCAGTCGTCTTGTGGTCTACCTCGCTGTGGCTGGCAATAATAGAGCCAGTACGGTCTTACGGAGCTTCATGACTGCTGTTGAGCAGTATGGACTGCCGTCAAGGGTACGGTCTGATAAAGGGGGAGAGAATGCAGATGTCACAGAATTTATGATCAGAAGTAGAGGTGCCGACAGGAATTCACACATCACTGGAAGAAGTGTCCACAATCAGCGGTAAATAAATAGTTTCAATAAATAAACACATACAGTACATACATACTACTGGTCAAACGTTAGTGAACCACACTTTTTCCTAGTGCTTTCATTGAAATTCCAGATTATTCAGTTCATTGAACTTTGCTTTTCAGTCTCCACAGCTCTGCCATTGATGAGTGAGAATATGTTTTCAAGGAGTAGAATCTAAGCTTTCCAGCAATATGACACTTGCCCGGACACTGAAACATGGGGGGAGAGGGTCGTGCTCTGCTTCACTATCTAACAATACATGTTGACATTCATGTTTCCTTCTGTGAACTTTACTTCCCAAGAAGACCACAGGAGATGGTTCCAGTAATCCATGTCCTCAGTCTGTTGGTCTTCAGCAAACTGTGAAAATTATCATTTCTTCAGTGCTGCCCCATGAAACATTATAGATCATCAGCAGAAATGTGAGGGGTGTACTCACTTTTGTGATACTGTAATGTGTTCTATAACTTTTGAGCGGTTGTGTAGTAAGGAGACTTTAAAATGTCTTAAAACATTGATTTTCTTATTTTACTGAACACAGGATTGAGAGGATGTGGAGGGATGTTTATGAACACACACTGGACCTCTTCTACCAGATCTTTACTTCACTGGAAGGTCAGGGAATACTGAATCCGGATAGCGAGGTCCATCTTTTTGCACTGCACCACACCTTCCTTCCTGTCATTCAGCACAGCCTCAACAGTTTCAGAGATGCCTGGAAGTTCCATGGTCTCAGAACCGAAAGGAATCAGTCACCTCAGCAACTCTGGATACGATACAGAGAGCAAGGCCCTATGGAGGATCCTACACAGGTTAAAGAAATCTACTTCAAATTGTTTCCTAAATAACTCATGATTAATTCAGTTTACCTGGTGCACAGTATGCATAACTTTTTTAACAAAAGGAGAATGATCCAACTTTCAATTTCTTCCCAACTTGGTGACCTAACATTTTAATTAACTTGTGCAATGCCATGTCAAATTATAGTTAGGTTTTTTTTTTCTTTATCAGACATCTAGTTTTTAGGTTTGTTTACCTGACATGTTTCGACGTACGACTGTCGTCTTCCTCAGAGCCATGTCAAATTAGTTGTAAAGTTCAATACTGATCATGCTTCTCCGATTTTCAGGTTTATGATGACTATGGAATCGACTGGAATGGACCACACCGTCTGGATGGAGGCATGGTGTCAGTCCCTGAGGTTCAGTTGGCACGTGAGCTCACAGAGGAAGAACTTGCCATTTTGCCACATGTAGGATTATCTGCATCTGATGCAATACAATGTTATGTTGAAACCGTTGAAGTTGTGTCAAGAATGATGACATAATGTTAAAGAAAATATAGTTAAATGCTTTGCATTATGTTCAGTCATTATCAGGACACATATCTGTGTCCTGTTTGTGAGGCTAGGTGCGCATGAGAGGAGAAAACATTCTGTCTGGGATCATGTCTGTGGCCTTGACTGTCTGTGACTCCTTACATATGTCACACTGTATCTTATTAATGAGTTGTTTTTGCCAACTTTTGTATAACCACATGATTTGCTACAATAAACCCCAAGGGAGGCTTCTCTCCCCTCAGAGTGGTAAAGAGATTGCACTGTGCTGTGTCTTTTCCTCTTTCCTCCGGTCGGAGTGGCCCTATGAAGATTGCATACTGTCAGTCTCGCTGTAGGTATATTGATAAATGAGTAATTTCTTGACACAAACTGACGGAAGAACTTCAGATTTATTCAGCATGTTACACCGGCACAAAATTCACATGCTGTAAAGACAAAAATACTAGTTTTACTGCTTTCATTTAATGTTTAAAAAACGCTTTGAAGACAGTCACACAAATGCACACACACTCCTGAACTACTGCATCTTTTCTTTAACAACTTCAGGGTTTCGGAAAAATGTAAACACAATTTAACACCTTTGAACTTAAGTGAGATGAGCTGACATGGATTACTGCATGCAATGACCGCTTTAAAACAGTACAAACAATTAAACTAGTCCAAATCCTGTGTCTGCAGTATTTATGGCAGAGGTAAGTGCTTTTTCAAAGTCACTGTATGTTGTGAAATGACGTGGCAGCTTGAGTGTTTCGAAGCAGGTGGCAGAGGTGGGAAGGGTCCCGCCTGAAATCTCCACCCTTAATTCAGCAGGAAGCCTCTCCCAACCAACCCAGACCCTCACCAATTGAGACAGGGTACCTGATGAAGCCAAAATTAATACATGGGATTAAACACATAGAATGGCTTGCATAAGTACTTATACCCCTTCAGATGCTGAATGTTCAGATGTTGCCACATCAACAGAAAGTTTATGCGAAGGACTAAATCATGAAGTGAAAGCAAATTTATATTTGTGCATGCAAAAGTATTCAGTCCCAGTTTCTCTCAGTAAATAGTTGTCTTTAGAAGTTAAATGGTAAAATTGGCTTAATGGTAAAAATTTTCACCTAATGGTCTTCTAAATGGACAGTCAGCCAAAGCATACCAGCACATTGGTTCAAATGGCTTCAGGGCAAAGTAAATGTGAGTGGCCACTACCTAACAGTAATTGAGATGTAATAAAAAAAAAAAAAAATCTTGCATCACCATGATCTAAAAAGCCTGCTGATCTTTAATGTGCAGTGCTGAAACAGCATATGTGTCCACCTTATTCCAAGATATTGTTTATCTTTAGTCAACCCCTCGTAAAATATGAAAATTTTTTTTCTCTGTGTTTGCAAAATGTGACAGTATAGCCATATTTAACATTGCAATGGAAGTCTATGGTGCCAAATAAAACATCAAATTTATTTATAAAGCACTTCAAAATGAATGTAAAATTCAGCAGCGTGCAAAAGTGATACTCAATTCCCTCAAGTGGACACTTGGCTTGATGCTAATGGAGCCATTTACTTCCAGTGATTGTGCCAAACTATGTTTATGGATGCGATTTGGGCAAAATGTTGACAAATTTAAAGGGGTATGAATACTTTTGCCACTGTATGTTCATATTCATCTATTAGAATATCCATGAGACGAACGAACAAAATGTAAAGTGTACAATACATTCGCCAAATAAAGCGTTCTATACCAGCTTCCACGAACGTTCTCAGGAACCCTGTGATTCGGCACGTGCTCTCCAGGTCAAAGTCCTCATCACTGTCCTCCTCCACAGGCCAAGTGATTTTCTGTAGGATTATCTAAAAGAACACAAACATTTCACAGCGACACAGTTTTTGTGGTACCTAAAAATCTACACGGTCATAAAAATGTCTTTTTCCCCTCCCCTCACCGTTCGAATGTTTTTCAACCCAGAGTACAGAGACTGTTCTCACGAATTTGCGTCTGTATAACACGCCAATCCATGTGCCGGTAAATCGTGTTGCCACAACGCGCTTTACCAAATTGATTTAGTTAATTAATGACCTACACAGGGACTCAACTGCTTACCTTTCTTCTATCAGCACTTGCGACTCGTTACGGAGAGGGTGGAGCTGTAATCATGGTGGCTGAAACACGGTGTGAAAAGGCGTTGACATTCACGACTTAACGTGTAGAGACAACACGAGATTGGACGGTCCGGATGGCGTGTATATTTACGCCTCGTCATGATGACATGTTGAAAAGATTTGTCTACTGTACCACATGAAGTCATACTTTGGGGCCGTCACTCAGCATGCACATACATGGAGCATAAATTAATCAAGTAAACAAAAAACTGACTCACCTGGGGTGTGAACTCAATTTCGGACATTCTGGGGAACATCAGTTGGACCACATCTGGCCTTGAGGAGAGAAGCGGCCAGAGCATTACGTCTTTAAGGCCCTTTCTCAGTTGTTTTATCTGCCGTGTAATCCTACCAATGACCTAAGAGACAGACATAACCCATATTACAGACCTAATTCACAACTCAACTATTAAGGATGTTGGCAACACTCAGTAGGTAACTTGTTTACAATCACACAATGAGCCACTATATAATAGTTAATAATGAACAGTTGACAAATAACTTTTTAAAGGTTTATCATAACGCTCATTCACAATATCAGATGTAGAGGTTTACATGAACATTCATACCCTTGAACTTAAAAATGCCATTTCATATTAAACTTGATCTACAAAAAAAGAGGACTGCATGCAAAAGTATTCAGCCTCCTTTTAAACAAGTTTAGCATGATTTTCACCACTTATTTACTGCACGCATGGTATGTGTCTGCCAGTGTTAACATAAGCCATAAGACTTCACAAACTTCACAACAGCAACTATATAATTCAACAGCTTATCAAGGAGGAACTCACTGCATGGAGGAGAAGTTTGTTTTGCAGCCATCTCCTGTTTGTTCTTGTGACTGCTGGGAGGTCCCAGGACATGCAGAGAGCTGAAATAGTGTCCTTCTCTTCAGGTGTAAGTTCTTCTTTATCAAGCTAGAATCCATGCTTAAACGTTATTTCCACAAAAAAAAAGCATGTCAATTTGTATGCTTACCAGTTTTATGATATTCCTGATGTGTAGATCAGGGCAGTCTTCAATAACAACCGTTGCCACTTCGGGGTCTCCATTGAAAAGCACATGAATCACAGCAGGACTTAACCCTGTGACAAGGGGGCCATCATGCAGAAAGCTGTGGGCCAACAGCCTACCTGCAACCCTGAAGAGGTTGCTTTCAATGAGTGCCTCTGATGCTGCTGGTACAAGATGGTCAGGTTCTCCCTCAAATAATAGTGTTCGGCCTATTCCTCCTGTCAAGTACCAGCAAAGCAGAAATCACAGCAATTATTAATTACTTAAATTAAACATAACACCATATTATCCAGCAAAACAGTAGGAAACTTACCAAGCCCTAGACTGAATCCAAACTGGAGTTTGGATATTATTGTTGTCATGAAGAACCTGATCACTCCCTCTCCAACAGCAGCATCACCTGAGAAAGTGAAATATACTCATAAAAGCACAGTGACTGAGACCCCATTTTCACTCATACACATTTTTAAATTTATTTGTAAATTTCCAAGCCATAGTTCATAGTTCCATAGTCCAAACTTGTGAATCGGCAGCATAAATTCTGGAAATAAACTACTTTAATTACACACTCTACTTTTAATGTATTTATGTTACAGACTATGTATTAGTTACTTAATTTGTCCTTTATTTTAGAACACAACCCTGACAAACTAATACCTACCAGCAAGAGTACAGTTGAGTGGACATGCCCACTTCTGCTGCTGCTTGTAGAATGACAGAAGCTGTTGTTCCCGCTCCTCTTCTGAGTCTCGAACATCCATCTTCATCTTAAGTGTTTCCCCATTGGCATGCTCCCTTAGAAGATTCTCTTTAAAAACTTTAGCTGCTCGAGCTGGCTCTTTAATAAGTTTCCCATCTAAAAAACAATCGAGAGAATTAAAAGGATATCTAATATTGATAGGCATGTTAAGACAGAGAGAAAGCAAGCAAAGCAGCATTCTGACCGGCTACATATTTTAAGCTGTAATATACATTGAGGGCCAAATAAAGCAAGATGTGATTTTTAAGGTTGTGTCCCAAATTGTAATGACTTTTTTCAGTAACTTTAAGTCTGAAATGCTAAGATGTATTGTATTTTACAAAGCCATTATGTGAGAAAAATAGCATTATGTTGTCAATCAATATTTCCTATTTACTTTTTTACATTTCCAATCTCCTAGCAGTCCATTGTTATGTCACTAACCATTGTCTGTTTCATTGTAATCACACTCCTCCAAGTCAATTACTACTGGTTTTACTGCATTCTCAACCGATGGTCCAGGCACTTCAACATCATCACTGACTGGGGTCTCTCCATTATCTTCTTTTGGGCCTCCCTCTTGATCTCTCTCTGAATCCTGCATTGGTGCCCTAAAAGTTAACAAAAATTAAATATAGAAGCGTCATACTACCTCATTTTTTGTTAAACAACAAGAGACATTTTCTTTAAGCAAATATGGTACGTTTCAGAAAATACATAGTCATTGCAGGTCAATCTGTGACACTTCATCTCAGAAAAAATAACCTTCTGACAAGTGATGCAAGGTATGGCAGGACCAGATGTATGACATGGCCTCTCCTGAACAACAAACGACTTTTGATCAATAATTTCAATAAATAAAATACACCACTGAGCTTGAAAGTCTCTGTAAATAAACTTACACAGTCTAAGGGTAGATCCTGTTGTAGTGGACATATGTAGAGTGTGGCCTGTCCAATCATCGTTGATGGATCCTTCAAAAAGGCTAAGGTGTATCCTGTGCTGGGACATGGCAGTAATGCAAGACTTCGGCTGCGAGTTGGTCCTGTAATTTTAAGAAGTTCAAAGCCTCCTCCTTCTTGCAGCTTTGGATAAACTTCCATCAGTTTATTCGTTATAACCATAGGATCACGGGGATTCCCTGTATTAGAAAAAAAGACTACATAGAAATGGATATCCAAAAACCAAGTTATTGTCTCATCCCCCAAAGCTAGGCAGTAGGAATGTTGAGTCATTTTGGAGATTACACTAAATGACCGGTTAACTGCAGCATACAGGAAAAAAAAAAACCTCTCGCAATTAGGCCTACTAACCTGAAAATGTCACTCTCTGCTCTCCCAGTCCTGCGGCGAGAAGGTCTGCTTTCATTCCTACGCTCGGGACTGTGTCGGTCCGGTGGTCAGCCACACAGCAGAACATGTGTGTGTAGCTGTAATTTCTTCTAGGAGTAGCTTGGACTCCTGGTCGTCTTGCCATGCTTGTTCTGGCGTAAGGCGCAAATAGTCTCGCTACTTCGGCTATAGACCCTTTTCACGTGACGTCACGACAAACGCGGCCGCCATTTTGGACATGTACTACCAGTAGTTTACCACAGCCAGCATTGAGGAACGGCAGCAAAGAAAGTTTTTACTTTCAGCAAGACTTCCATCATGCCACTATATTGTTGTGCACCTGGATGTAGTAACCATCAACAAACAAGGCAAGGGTTATCATTTTATCGGATCCCGACAGAGAAGATGGATAGCGGCCATTAACAGGAAAGATTGTCAGCCCTCGGCATACCAGCGCTTGTGTAGTGACCACTTTGTTGGAGGTAAGACGAATAAAATTAGCCAGAAAAGGCATTACATTGCTGTTAACATTCTGTGGTGGCGAGTGTATAACCAAATAGGTTAAAATAACCCATTGTAACCTCTTTGTTCTTCTGTAGTAGCTATTGTTGACGAGCTAATGTCAACAAGTAGCTGGTATGTTACTGTAGCAATGTTTACGTTCAGTCATTTGGATGACTGTTAAAACCTTTCAGTCTCAAGTTTTTCCTTTACTGTATTTACTAGTTTACTGTAATTATGATCCGGCAGCTATTTACACCGGATCCAGTATAAATAGCTGCCGGAACCAACGTCCGAGGTTCCGGAGAGTGCTCCGGCTTGCTCCCCTTCAAATTAAGCAGCGCGCGCCGGCTTGCTCCCCCTCAAATTAAGCAGCGCGCTCCGGCTTGCTCCCGGAGTGCTCCGGCCGAGGTTCCCCTCAAATTAAGCAGCGCGCGCCGGCTTGCTCCAGGAGTGCTCCGGCCGAGGTTCCCCTCAAATTAAGCCGGAGCGCGCTCCGTAACCTCGGCCGGAGCACTCCTGGAGCAAGCCGGCGCGCGCTGCTTAATTTGAGGGGAACCTCGGCCGGAGCACTCCGGGAGCAAGCCGGCGCGCGCTGCTTAATTTGAGGGGAACCTCGGCCGGAGCACTCCTGGAGCAAGCCAGAGCGCGCTCCGGAACCTCGGACGTTGGCGTGTATGTGTATGGCGATGGGTTTTTAACGACATAGGTATACAGATCATGTGGGCCGAAGTCAGTTAAAGACGAGGGCTTCGTGTACTTCCGTACGTCAGTGAATAATCCTGGTGGAAGCAGGTAAACGTCGTTCTCTAAGCCTGCTAACCTCAATTTTTGCAAATACCTCTCCCTCTGCTCGCCCTGTAAATGCCCTACGTCGCTGGATAGTGAAGGTGTTTTCTGCATCTCGCTCCTTTTTCTTTTATGTTTTTCGTTTGTCGCCTTCCTCGCATTCAAACTGATTTGAGCCGAAGTCCGCTACATGTCCAAAATGGCGGTCACGTTTACGAAGGTCACGTGACTGAAAAGGGTCTATAACACAGAGCAATATCAGCTTAGCAACCACCTCTCAAAAAATAAAATCGAATACCAACATTATGGGAGCAGTTTTTGAATACAAATTAACGTCAAGCCGTACGCCCACTGAGCTATAAGTGCGTACGCCTCTATCTTTAAACGTGGCCGCTGGCTAACGTATTTTTACAGATTAGCAAACTAGCTCCCATCTAAACCATTGGCCTACCAACAAATTGCCCATACCATTTACACATCGGCAACAACTATTACCCATAATGAGCCAGGCTAATTTATTTTTAAAGTCTTAATCCAAATTGACATGTGTCTTGAATCCTTAATGATTACTAGTGCACCTGTCTAACAGAACATTAATTAGCTTACCCTGAACGGGTGTTCGTGGCGCGGCAGCAGGTTCATGTGAGGATGTTCCGGACACAGCTGGAGGACATCGTAGGGCTTCTTCTATTAAACTGGCTGCTTCCCTCAGAAGCTCTGGGCAACTTTTGCGCATTTTCTTCCGTTTTCATATGCACAGTTTAACAGCACAGCACAGCATCCCACTGTCTGTTTTTGGTACCAACACGCGACGCTAGATTGTGTGTCCACGAGTGCTCTGGCGAAACGAACAGCGCCACCCAGTGTATTGCAATAGTTTTGTTTCCCAGTGTGTTCTGTACAGGCAGTGATCATCATCTCTACAATCGATCTGCCAAGACTTGATATGCAGGGCAACCAATCAGGTGTTAGGATACGCCCACAGACTTTGATGGGTGAGGTTGACAGATTTAATTATTTCATGATGTGGTGGAACACAGGGCAATGAAATAATTAAATAAACAGAATGCAATAATTAATTAAATAGCAAGAGAAATATATATATATATATATATATATATATATATATATATATATGATATAAATCGGGATTAAATTAATTATTTATGTATTTATTTTCAATACATTTAATTCAACTTTTAAGAAATTAATGAAACATTTTATTATTTATTTAAAGGTTTATTTAAATAATTATCCGTGTCACAATTCATCCTCCATAAAAGTGGCGCGGAAGGCTCCTTACATTTAAATGAAACATAGAGAGAGAATTGCTTTTTCTCGATTTGCATGTATTGATGAATGAGTCAGTGTTGTAATACTGTGAAGTGCTTGTTAGGGTTCATCCAGTTGGAACGGTCAACTTACTTCTCGGGACCCCCGCCCTCATGCCACCCAGACGTCTGGGACGGAACACCGCAAAAAAAACAGAGAACCAGAGATCGGTTTCACTGCTGTTTATTCACAGTTTTCTCGCCAAAGATGAAATATTACAAACACCTTTTATAACAAAATATAATCTCTCTAAACGGCTATTGTGTCTGTCGAATGTGTGTGTGTGTGTGTGTTTGTATGTGACCTCAGAGAGGGGTGTGTGTGTGTATCTATGTGAGGGTGTGAGTGAGTGACATCATTTTACACATATACATTACTACGGTAAAAATAGACCACAACTCATTTTATAGCTCAGAAATTCATACAAGACCAGCTACCATTGTAACATATTCTGTAAGAAACATATTCTATACCTCTCAGCTTTCGTTTTAAAAAACAAAATCGCAGATTTATAACTAAATTTTTATATGGCGTAGTGATTTTAAGTTATTACTTTTGCTGAGGTCATGACCTTGACCCTGAGGCTTTCCATTTAGATCAAAACACACGATCGTATTGGTTTTCAGTTTGCAGAAAATGGAGTTACAACGGCGATCAAATATTTTGCATGATGTTTTATTACGGTTATGATTATTCTGTGAGCGCACCAATCCTTAGGTGGATAAAGTTACAACTTAAAATACAATTAGTGATAACTGTAGACTTTGCTGTGGACTACAACCTTTTTAAGGGAATGTGATGTAGTCAACCATTTATCATGTCCCAGATCAAACTGCCATTTTTCCACAAATTTGCAGAATTTTTGCCAAATTCTGAAGAGTATTCACATCAAAGATTTAATTTTATCTGTATTATTTCTTTCATAATTTTATTTCAAATTAAAACCAACATCACCATTCAAAACCGGATAGTTTACTGAGTGTGAGTATACTTAGTGGGGTACCCCCACAGTACCCAGTTTCTGAGACGGACCCAAATATCAATGGGGATACCAAGGCAGAATTTCAAAGAAGTCAACTGGGACAAATTTCAAATATTAAATAAAATAAGATGTGAAGAACTGGTTAGAGAGTATATTACTGGTGTAGATGAGTTTAATAATAAGTTGGTGACAGCAATCATACAGACAGCAGAGGAAACAATTCCAAAGGCAGTAGGAGGCAGAGAGAATGGGATGAAAATTGTAGAAAAGCTGTCAAAAGAAGAAATGGAGCTTTGACAATGAAAGAAACATCATTCATTAGAAACATTAATTCAGTATAAAAGAGCACAAGCAATAGTTCAAAGAACTATTAGAATAACAAAATGTACATACTGGAGAAACTACTGTAATAGCATAGGCAGGGAAACGCAGCGGTCAGATGTCTGGGGAACGATCAGACAAATGAGTGGTATAAGAAGGTATGAAATACCAATGTTAAACCAAAATAATAAAATAGCAGTTACAAACAGACAAAGCAGAGCTATTGGCACAAACGTTTGTTAAAATTCATAGCTTAGAGAATCTGTCAAATACAGCTAGACAATCTAGGGATAATACACTGGCATTAAATCCAGGTGTTGAGGTGAGGAAAACTACATTAGGACGATGATGGTCTAGATTTACCCTTCAGTCTATTTGAGATAAATAGACCCATCATGAAGGTAAAGCAAACTTCCCCAGGGAAAGATGGTATTAGCTATAGCATGCTGGAACATCTGGATAATAATTCACGTGATGTAGTTTTGAGACTATTTAACATGGTTTGGGAAACAGGAATAATTCCAACAAGCTGGAAGCAGTCTACTGTATCATTTAGTGATGTGTCATGCGCAGTAGTGAATCAGAAGAGCCGACTCCCATCGAGTGAGAGCCGGCTCCCCACTTTTTTTTTTTTACTTTTGCTGCTCAGCTCTCACTCTCAGTGGCTCAGCTCTGCTCACAGCAGAACTTTGTTTTGATTGGCAGCATGGCGGCCTTGTGGCCAATCACATGTGAGGATATAGGATCATACCATTATGTGAAAACAGAGAGGGGGACAGACGCGACAGTCAGGTGGAGCGTCTGTCCGTCCCCGTCAGTGAGTGAGACAGTAGACAGCGGTGAGGAGGACAGCGCGAGTGCGTCGCAAAAACACGTAAATATGACTGACACCCGTAAACGAAGCAGCATCTGGCTGCAGTTTAAAGATATTGGGAATAGCAGAGCAGAGTGCCTTCACTGTAAAATGAAAATAACAGTAAGAGCAGGTTCCACCACAAACCTGCACAGACACATCAGAACTGTCCATCCCACAGTGCAGTTGGAGGAGAGAGGGCAAGCTGGCTCAACGTCTACTGACCCTGGTGTGTCTGGTCCCAAACCAACAACTGCTGCAGCAGCTATTAGTAGTGCAAGTATAATAACCCCTCCTACTGCAACTCAAAGCAAAATGTCAGTTTATACCAAAGCAGATGACCCCAGCCAAACAGCACAGTATTGATGAGGAGTTGGCTAAAATGATTGCCACTGATTTCCAGCCCTTTTCCATTGTGGAGGACAAAGGTTTTAAAAGTTTTGTCAAAGCCTTAAATCCCACGTACACTCTACCCAGTAGAAAAACAGTCCCTAACAATGATCCCAAAACTATATGACACAGAACGTGCATTATGGCAAGACAGGGTGAAAAAAGCTCCACCAGTTTGCCTGACAACTGACTGCTGGACCTCTAGAACCACCTGCTCTTTCATGTCCGTCACTTGCCACTTTATTGAAAATTATAAGATGACATCTTGCCTGCTGGACTGCTTTGAGTTCACCGACAGACACACTGCAGAAAACTTGGTAGAGGAGCTATTAAGAGTGGTAAATGAGTGGCAAGTACAGGACAAAGTGGTATGCTGTGTGAGTGATAACGCTGCAAACATCACCAAAGCCATAAAAAATCTGAAGTGGACCCACCACCCATGTATAGCGCATACATTAAACCTGATAAGAGATTCCCTGAAGGTGGTGAAAACAACTGTGGGCAAAGTAAAGGCTATTGTGGATTTTTTCCACAGAAGCACAGGAGATGCAGGGAGGCTGAAGTCCACACAGCGCCAGATGGAGTTGCCCGAACTGAGGCCCAAACAAGAGTGTGGTACCAGGTGGAACTCAACATTTTATATGTTGAAATGCATTCTTGAAACAAATGATGCGATCATCTCCAGATGCCAAGTCCCCCCCCCCCAAATCTGTCCCTCTGAGTTACATGTCGGTCCTGGGATCGAGATGCTGACCTCTTCTGCTCCTCGGACCTGCCTGATCCATCCTGGTGCCCTGTGTCTGGTTGGAGTCTCATCGCATCGCTCCTGTGGAGGGCGGCCCCATGTGGACAGTTGGGGGTCACGCCTGGAGGACGCTCTGGACTCTTGCAGTGGTGCTTTTGTGGCTGGGGACTGCAGTTGACTTGCTGACTTAAGACTGTGGTTGTTGTGAACGGTTTTGTGCTCGGGTTTCTGTTGGTGGGAGGTTTATAGCATCAACAAAGCTGACTTTATGTTAGGACTGTTAATGTTATAGTCATGTTGTCTGTTGTTGCCCAAATGAGGAACAGTTCCCTTTTAAGTCTGGTTCCTCTTGAGGTTTCTTCATGTCGTCTGAGGGAGTTTTTCCTTGCCACTGCAGCCACAGGCGTGCTCATTGGGGATAGATTAGGAATAAAATTAGCTCATATTTTAAGTCGTTAAAATTCTGTAAAGCTACTTTGCGACAATGTTTATTGTTAAAAGCGCTATACAAATAAACTTGACTTGATCTCCACCCTGGCCCTCATCAACGCACCTGTTGATACGTTCAGTGAAGAGGAATGGGAGCTGGTGAAAGAGGTCTGCACCGTCCTGCAACCATTTGAGGAGGTGACTGTGGAGATAAGTGCAGACAGGTACCTTGGACAATTGTTTTTTCTCTACTACTATTCAGTCACTATTATACATTGCAGAAACAACACATATGATTGACAAAACTAAATTGGAAAAAGCAATATGCTGCATAATTTTCAAAAAGGCTAATTTTAAAAGTTGCTGTTTTCTCTCCTTCAGCTATGTCACAGCCTCCAAAATGCTCCTGCTTTGCAAAGGTCTTCAGCCCGTGACAGCCCAACACCAACTGACAGTAACCGTACAGAAAGTAAAGGAATTGGTTGCGGCTCTTTGTTCAGCCATGGACCGAAAATTTCTGCGTATGGAGTTCAACACTGTCCTCTCAGAAACCACATTACTGGATCCTAGGTTTAAAAAGCTTGCATTCAGTGACAACAGAGCTGTTGACGAGGCACTTCAGAGAATAACTGCGGCAGCAGCTAAATGCACCCCCAGCAGCCAGCCAGCTCCACCATTAGAGGGCCAAGTGGAGGAGGAGCCACAAACTTCTGCTGTATGGAGGCTCTTTGATGAAAGAGCTACAGGAGATGCTGCAAGGAGAAATACTACAGCTGATGTTATAATGGAGATGCGATGTTATCTTAAGTCAGGAAATGAGATGAGAAATTTTTATTTTTTAATTTTTAACTTTGATCAAAAACACTTCCACTGTTGAGGTATTTATAGATTTATTTTTAGAATGTACTTACACACACACACTTCCCCTTCTGCTTTTTCATTTTATCCTTGGGCATTTTTTTAAAGATATTTTAGGGGCTTTTTTCACCTTGATTGGATAGGACAGTGTAGAGACAGGAAATGAGCGTTAGAGAGGGATCTGGAAACGACCTTAGGTTGGAATCGAACCCGGGTCCCCAGATTTATAGTATGGCGCCTTATCCACCTGAGTCACGACACCCCCATCCTTGGGCATTTTTTGATCATTTTATTTTTACTGCTTGACCATTTTGTAGTTTATTAGATTATTATGGTTTCAGAATGGGATCAGAAATTTAAACAGAATGTAAGTAAACTATGTGCAAATATTACAACAAATTCAATATAAAAGATGTTTTTAATTACAGTTACAGATAATGGATGGATGGTCAGATCAATTAATCACTTCAGAATCCTGTTCATGAGAGAGAGCAAGAGAGAGAGAGATGTGCTCATTGTTTATTTAAACTATCACTGGTTAGATTGTTCAAGTCTATACGCCCTGGAGGAAATACACACACACACTGTTTCAAATCTCTTCACACTGAATAGCAATTTGCTAACATAGCCAGGCCACGCCTTACACATTACAAAAAAGGAGCCCTCTCTTTAAAGCTATGCCCACTCTCTCTGCCTCACAGAACACACACAGAACCAGGAAGTTCATTTCAGAGAAAACGAAACTCAGCAGAAAGTTCAGAGTCTCTCTCTCAGTACAGGAAAATGGCAGAGGCTGGTATTTCAGTAGATCATTTTTCTGTGGATCAGTTCAGCTGTCCAGTGTGTTTGGATCTCCTGAAGGATCCTGTGACTATTCCCTGTGGACACAGTTACTGTAAGGTGTGTATTAATGGCTGCTGGGATCAGGAGGATGTGAAGGGCGTCTACAGCTGCCCCCAGTGCAGAGTGACTTTCACCCCAAGGCCTGTTCTGTGCAGGAACAACATGCTGGCTGAAGTGGTGGAGAAACTGAAGAAGACTGAACTCCAAGCTGCTTCTCCTGCTCACTGTTACGCTGGACCTGGAGATGTGGAGTGTGATTTCTGCACTGGGAGAAAACGCAAAGCCACTAATTCCTGTCTGGTGTGTCTGGCCTCCTATTGTGAAGCTCATCTTAAACCTCACTATCAGTCTCCTGCCTTTAAGAAGCACAAGTTAGTTGAAGCCTGTGCAGAGCTCCAAGACAAGATCTGCTCTGAACACGACAAACTGATCGAGATCTTCTGTCGTACTGACCAAAGCTTCATCTGTTATTTGTGTATGACGGATGAACATAAAGGTCATGATACAGTTTCAACTAAAGCAGAAAGAAATGAAAAACAGGTGAGAACTGGACATCATTCTTCTTTTCCAAGTCATTTTATACAAATTCTATTTCTAATCTAATTTGTATTCAGTGGATTTAATTGGTTCTCTGACTGTCATTCTCGGTGAAGTAAATTTTTATTTCCAGTCCAACAGTAATATGTAAAGAAATGTTAAAGAGATCAGACCAGTCAGTCTGCTTTAAACAGCCAACACCTTCCTTCCAGCATTTTACAGCTAAAGTGCTCACGTGACTGTGTTAAAGCTCTGTAACTGGATAACATATTTCATAACATTTAATGATCTACAGGTTAAAAAAAATCTTTATCTTTCTGAATGTGGAAATTGGGTGTGGTTCTCTTCCGGTGGAATTGGGTGTGGTTTTGAATGTACACACAGCACCTTCAAGAAGTAAACCTGACTATGACTCTGGATTTTACTGCTGAACAAATAAATAACTCCCATGAATCCAGATGTGCACTGTGCATGTCTCCCCCCTCTAAACACACTGAGAAATAAAAGGGAACAGTGATGACTCGCACTGCTCTCAGATCAGTTGTCTTCTGTCAGGTTTTATGGCAGTTTACAAGCAAAGTGTATTACTGCCATCGACTGGACTGAGGTGCAATCAAATGGATGTCATTTCAAAGAAAAATTGAATAAAAAGGAAAAACAACACAAAACAACAAACTAAATCCTATTTGGTAATTTTGTCTCGTCTCGTCTCGTCTTCTTCCGCTTATCCGGGACCGGGTCGCGGAGGCAGCAGTCTAAGCATGGAAGCCCAAACTTCCCTTTCCCCAGACACCTCGGCCAGCTCCTCGGGAAGAACACAGAGGCATTCCCAGGCCAGCCGAGAGACATAGTCCCTCCAGCGTGTCCTGGGTCTTCCCCGGGGCCTCCTCCTGGGGGGGCATGCCTGGAACACCTCCCCAGGGAGGCGTCCAGGAGGCATCTGAAAAAGATGCCCGAGCCACCTCAGCTGGTTCCTCTCGATGTGGAGGAGCAGCGGCTCTACTCCGAGCTCCTCCCGAGTGACTGTGCTTCTCACCCTATCTCTAAGGGAGCGCCCAGCCACCCTGCGAAGGAAACTCATTTCAGCCGCTTGTATCCGCGATCTTGGTCTTTCTGTCATTACCCAAAGCTCATGACCATAGGTGAGAGTCGGAACGTAGATCGACCGGTAAATTGAGAGCTTCGCCTTTTGGCTCAGCTCCTTCTTCACCACGATGGACCGGTAAAGCGACCGCATCACTGCGGAGGCTGCACCGATCTGCCTGTCGATCTCACGCTCCATCCTTCCCTCACTCGTGAACAAGATCCCGAGATACTTAAACTCCTCCACTTGAGGCAGGACTTCTCCACCAACCTGGAGAGGGCAAGCCACCCTTTTCCGGTCGAGAACCATGGCCTCGGACTTGGAGGTGCTGATTCTCATCCCAGCCGATTCACACTCGACTGCAAACCGCCCCAGTGCATGCTGAAGGTCCTGGTTTGAAGAAGCCAACAGGACAACATCATCCGCAAAAAGCAGAGATGAAATCCTGTGGTTCCCAAACAGGATTCCTTCCGGCCCCTGGCTGCACCTAGAAATTCTGTCCATAAAAATTATGAACAGAACCGGTGACAAAGGGCAGCCCTGCCGGAGTCCAACATGCACTGGGAACAGGTCTGACTTACTGCCGGCAATGCGAACCAGACTCCTGCTCTGTTCGTACAGGGACCGGACAGCCCTTAGCAAAGAGCCCCGAACCCCATACTCCCGAAGCACCCCCCACAGAATACCATGGGGGACACGGTCGAATGCCTTCTCCAGATCCACAAAGCACATGTGGACTGGTTGGGCAAACTCCCATGAACCCTCGAGCACCCTATGAAGGGTATAGAGCTGGTCCAGTGTTCCGCGACCAGGACGAAAACCGCATTGTTCCTCCTGGATCCGAGGTTCGACTATTGGTTGAATTCTCCTCTCCAGTACCCTGGAGTAAACTTTCCCTGGGAGGCTGAGAAGTGTGATTCCCCTATAATTGGACACAATCTCCGGTCCCCTTTCTTAAAAAGAGGGACCACCACCCCAGTCTGCCACTCCAGAGGCACTGTCCCCGACCGCCACGCGATGTTGCAGAGGCGTGTCAACCAAGACAGCCCCACAACATCCAGAGACTTGAGATACTCAGGGCAGATCTCATCCACCCCCGGTGCCTTGCCACCGAGGAGCTTGCAAACCACCTCAGTGACTTCGGCTTGGGTAATGGACGAGTCCACCTCTGAGTCATCAGCCTCAGTCTCCTCAGTGGAAGACATGACGGTGGGATTGAGGAGATCCTCAAAGTATTCTTTCCACCGCCCGACAATATCCCCAGTCGAGGTCAACAGCTCCCCACCCGCACTGTAAACAGTGTTGGCAGAGTACTGCTTCCCCCTCCTGAGGCGCCGGACGGTTTGCCAGAATTTCTTCGAGGCCGACCGATAGTCCTTCTCCATGGCCTCCCCGAACTCCTCCCAGTTCTGAGTTTTTGCCTCCGCAACTGCCCGAGCAGCAGCACGCCTGGCCTGCCGATACCCGTCGGCTGCCTCAGGAGTCCCGGAGGTCAACATGGCCCGATAGGACTCCATCTTCAGCTTGACGGCATCCCTTACTTCCGGTGTCCACCACCGGGTTCAGGGATTGCCGCCATGACAGGCACCGGAGACCTTGCGGCCACAGCTCCGAACAGCTGTGTCCACAATGGAGGTAGAGAACATGGTCCACTCAGACTCAATGTCCCCCGCCTCCCTCGGAAGCTGGGAAAAGCTTTCCCGGAGGTGGGAGTTAAAGACCTCCCCAACAGAGTGCTCGGCCAGATGTTCCCAGCAGACCCTCACCATATGTTTGGGCCTGCCAGGTCTGTCCAGCTTCCTCCTCTGCCAGCGGATCCAACTCACCACCAGGTGGTGATCTGTTGACAGCTCAGCCCCTCTCTTCACCCGAGTGTCCAAGACATAGGGCCGGAGATCAGATGAAACGACTACAAAGTCGATCATCGACCTCCGACCTAAGGTGTCCTGGTGCCACGTGCACTTATGGACACCCCTATGCTCGAACATGGTGTTCGTTATGGACAAACCGTGACTAGCACAGAAGTCATTCATTCATTCATTCATTCATTCATTCATTTCATTTATTATACAGGAATTTTTAAAAGTAACAGACAGTTACAGTTTAAAGGGCCTGGCTCAGCTTCAGCTGGTTTTCAGCAGGTTCCTGTTCTGCAGCACATAAAACAACAGGAGTACAAGACACCAACACCAGACTGACAAGTATAGACACCACAATACAGTACAATAACAGCACAAAAACGTGGGACAAGGATAAAAGTAAACAAAAGAAAACAATATTACACAGACATAAATCAGTTAAGGTTTTGAATAATGTCAGTGTGTGTAAGTATGTATGATGTGTTAGTGGTTGCAAGTATAACTATTCAACAAAAGAAATATATAAGCCTTTTTAAAATGAGTAATAGATGGTGTTATTCTGATGTGATGTGGAATATCATTCCATGTTTTAGTGTAAGTGTGAAAGAATGATCGCTGGCCATAGGTGTTTCTAAAGGCTGGCACTGTAAGAAGTGCCCTAGTTACTGATCTTGTTGTCCGCCCCTGTTGCATGTTAATTGTTGGAAGGAACACAGCAAGACTAGCTATGGGACAGTTTGACTGTAGCTGAAAGTAAAATGTCATAGCATGGGTGTTAATGTAGTTCTGAAAAGTAAGAGCATTTGAGTGGGTGAGTGCAGTACAGTGATGTGTCCAACTAGGAAGTTGATGGTGGATCTTAAATGCTCTGTTGTATAATCTAGCAATTGGTTCTGTGATTTCTTTTGTAGTGAGAGACCAAATAGGAAGACAATAAGATAATGTTGAAAGAATAATTGCGTGTAAATATGTGTGTGATACTGAGGGTGACAAATATGGTCTGATCTTACTATAAACATATAGCTTCTGATTAACTTTACTTGCTAACTTAATTGTGTGTTCTCTGTAAGTAAGATGTGAATCCAAAATCACACCAAGATATTTATAGGTTTTTGTGGTCACAAGGTTTTGATTTGAAAGGGTAATAGGGACAGAGATGGACAGGCTTTTCCTTTGGGAATAAAAATACATACATTCAGTCTTCTTGACGTTGATGGTTAAATGATTTGTTTCCAGCCAATCATGAAGATGCTGAAGGTCAGATGATAGTTTTAAATTAATAGTGTTAGGGTCAGAATCAGAAAAAAAAATAACAGTGTAATCGGCATACAACAAACAGTTTGAGAATTTACAAATGCAAGGAAGATCATTTATATACAGCAGGAAAAGTAACGGACCAAGTATACTACCTTGGGGAACACCCATATTACACTCTAAAGAGTCAGATCTTTCATGACCAATCTTAACAACTTGTGACCTATTAGTGAGATATGAAGACAGCATTGAGATCACAGAAAAAGATAACTGAAATGAGACAAGTTTGTCCAGGTGTCACTGTCGTCGCCCATGTGAGCATTGAAGTCCAATAACAAAACACCACTCGGGTTCAGATCGGGGAGGCCGTTCCTCCCAACCACGCTCCTCCAGGTGTCACTGTCGTCGCCCACGTGAGCATTGAAGTCCCCCAGTAGCACAATGGAGTCCCCAGTCTGAGCACCCCTCAGTACCTCTCCCAGGGACTCCAAGAAGGCCGGATACTCTATACTGCTATTTGGCCCGTAGGCACAAACAACAGCAAGAGCCCTCTCCCCAATCCGAAGGCGCAGAGAGGCGACCCTCTCGTTCACTGGGGTAAACTCCAACACATGGCGGCTGAGCTGGGGAGCTATAAGCAAGCCCACACCAGCCCGCCGCCGCTCACCACGGGCGACTCCAGAGAAGTGGAAAGTCCAGCCCCTCTCGAGGAGCTGGGTTCCAGAGCCCAAGCTGTGCATGGAGGTGAGCCCGACTATCTCTAGCCGGTACCTCTCAACCTCCCGCACAAGCTCAGGCTCTTTCCCCCCCAGCGAAGTGACATTCCATGTCCCAACAGCCAGCCGCTGTGTCCGGGGATCAGGTCGTCGAGGCCCCTGCCTTCGACTGCCACCCAATCCACACTGCACCAAACCCCTACTGCTACCTCTGTGGGTGGTGAACCCACAGGAGGTCAGGCCCACGTCACCTCTTCGGGCTGAGCCCAGCCGGGCCCCTTGGGCAAAGGCCCGGCCACCAAGTGCTCGCATACGAGCCCCAACCCCGGGCCTGGCTCCAGGGTGGGGCCCCGGCTGCGTCCTACCGGGCGACGTCACGGTCCTGGATTTTTTCTCCATAGGGGTTTTTGGTGAACTGCTCTTGGTCTGGCCTGTCACCTAGGACCTGTCTGCCTTGGGAAACCCTAACAGGGGCATAATGCCCCCGACCACATAGCTCCTAGGATCATTCAAGCACACAAACCCCTCCACCACAATAAGGTGGTAGTTCTAGGAGGGGTGGTAATTTTGTTTCTTTGATAAATGTTATCATAGCACAAGTGATGTTTTCTGATCACGGCTCACCTAATAAGGTGTCTAAAGAAAAGGCTTTCTTGACTGCGTTCACTTCCCTCTTCAGTTTTTCTCTTTGTCTGTAGAATTTTAAGCACCTTAAAAGAACATGATCTACATCCTCTCTCACGCCACAAAGTTCACATTTTTCCAGATGGATGTTTTGTTTGCAACGTATAAGCTGTTATTTAATCCAGTATGGCCTATTCTCAGTCTTGTAAACCAAACCTCCTCCTGTCTGTTTGGGTAACTCGGTTTGCTACTTGAGATCTTTTTGTATATTATACAAGTGTCTACCTTTCTTCTCCTTATCCCATTCAGCTTGCCATATGTTAACTTTATGTTTAATGAGGACCTTAAAGTGCATATCATGGGTAAATTCAGGAGCAAGATCAATGTAATTCTCCTATTTTATGTTAAACTTTGGTCAAATATCTGTAACATTCTGCATTTTTGTTTTGGTTTTTATTTTTTTACCTTGCAAAATACCAGAAAAATTCAGTTGAAATCAAGCCATTTGAGGCAAATTGGTCCGCCTCTGAAAAAACTTGGCATTTGAATTTCCCGGGAAACATTGATTTTCGTGACGTCATCTGCGGGACGCCTCCCTCTGAATCCTACATCAGTACTGGTTTGTTTCTGAGAAGACGACCTGGTGGTTTTCTGCAAATTTCTTCAACGTTATCGCGTAACTATTAAAATGGTTAACAGATGTATCGTAGGAGGGTGTAGCAACACCAATCTTGATGGGATTAGTACTCATCGTTTTCCAAAAGACCGGACAATGAGAGAGAAATGGGAGCGCTTGGTCTACACAGGCTGTGCACTGAAACCGTGCAAGCTCTCGCAGCCTGCCAGAGCTTCCGCAGGTGACGTCACGATTCTGGCTCCAGACTCCCTTGGGATTTTTCCAGACGCATTTGGTTATTTTATTTTTTTCTGCTGTAGACAGATGGCCTTGTGCAAAATTACCCTTCTGGGTGAGTGGGTAAAGGGACATACTTTCATATAAAAAAAACCCTAAATTGGTCCAGAATATGCACTTTAACTTCTGATCTACTGAGTGGAATACTTAACTGAACCTCCTCTTCTTTGGTTGCCTCTTTTGCCAGCTTGTCTGCTTCCTCATTGCCACCAACTCCTTTATGGGCTGGAACCCATACACACTGGATTGATATTCCCTGTTGACTGATTGCAAATAAGATATTGTAGGACTCCCTAAGTGTGGGTGGAGCACAGAGGACGGCAGGACAGAGATCAGGTTTACAATTTGGCTTTATTGCCACACTTTTCAGTTTAACAATAATCACTCGTATTTGGGACACACGCAACCGGCATCTGGTTCAGGGATGAGAGACACTTCCTCTCTCGCTCTCCCTCCTGATATAGGGTGCGGTCACTGGGAAGACACACAAACACAGGTTAATTGTTCTCAGGTGTCGTGATTCTGCCACTTACCTTCCCTGACTCCGCCCTCCTGTCACAGACCGGCGCTTGACCACGCCCCCGCTGCCACATACCCCCACCGCCCGACTCAGGCCGGGTGGCCGTCCGGCCTGCAGCCGACTCCCCCCCCCCCCTTGACGGGAGAGGAAGTCCGCCACAACCATCTGCGCCCCCGGCCTGTGGACCACCTTGAAATTAAAGGGTTGGAGCGCCAGATACCAATGGGTGATCCGCGCGTTGGCATCTTTCATGCGGTGGAGCCACGGGAGGGGCGCGTGGTCTGAACAGAGGGTGAAAGGGCGCCCCAGCAGGTAGTACTGGAGGGCGAGAACCGCCCACTTGATGGCCAGACACTCTTTCTCTATGGTGCTGTAGCACCCCTCACGCACTGACAGCTTCCTGCTGATATACAGGACAGGGCGTTCCTCCCCCTCCACCTCCTGGGACAAAACCGCCCCCAGCCCTCTGTCCGACGCATCGGTCTGCAACATAAAGGGGAGAGAAAAGTCAGGGGAGTGTAGAAGTGGCCCCCCACACAGTGCAGCCTTTACCTCTGAGAGAGCCCGTTGGCACTGCTCCGTCCACTGGACCGGATCTGGTGCCCCCTTTTTAGTGAGATCAGTCAGCGGGCTGGTGACGTCCGAATAATTAGGTATAAACCTACGATAATAGCCAGCCAGCCCCAGGAACTGTCTCACCCCCTTTTTGGTCTTGGGCCTCGGGCAGGCCGCAATTGCTGCCGTCTTATTAATTTGGGGACGCACCTGCCCATTGCCCAAGTGGAAGCCCAGATACCGTACTTCCACCCGCCCAATCGCACACTTCTTTGGGTTGGCTGTGAGCCCCGCTCGCCTCAGCGACCTAAGGACGGCCCTCAGGTGTTCGAGGTGCCGCTGCCAGTCATTGCTATAGATGATTATGTCATCTAAATATGCTGCCGCATACGTGGCGTGAGGGCAGAGGACTCTGTCCATCAGTTGCTGAAACGTCGCGGGCGCCCCAAACAGCCCAAACGGAAGGGTGACGAATTGGTGTAAACCAAACGGTGTGGAAAAGGCCGTTTTTTCTTGGGATAGTGGAGTCAAGGGGATCTGCCAATATCCCTTCGTCGAATCCAGTGTCGAATAAAAGCGAGCAGTGCCGAGTCGATCGAGCAACTCATCAATACGAGGCATTGGGTACGCGTCGAATTTAGACACCGCGTTGACTTTTCTATAGTCCACACAGAACCGGACCGACCCATCGGCCTTGGGTACCAAGACCACCGGGCTGCTCCAGTCACTGTGGGACTCCTCGACGATGCCCATTTCGAGCATGGTCTGAAGTTCTTCCCAAACCACCTTTTTTTTGTGTTCGGGTAGCCTGTAAGGGCGGCTACGCACTACCACCCCAGGGGGCGTCTCTATGTGGTGCTCTATGAGGTTAGTGCGACCAGGCAGGGGCGAGAACACATCCGAAAACTCGGTCTGCAACTGGGCGACCTCCTTGAGTTGGGTCGGGGAGAGGTGGTCTCCACAGGGGACCGGAGAGGTACGTGATGCCAATGTTCCTTTTTGAACCTCCGGCCCCAGCTCCGCCTTCTCCAGAACTACCGACACCAACGCCACGGGGACCCCCTCGCACTGAGAACAGCAAGGGTTCGAGCCACTTATCCCAATTATGTGCGTCCTCACTTACGAATTTCTTAATAATATTTTTGAGGGTGCGGTTGAATCATTCTACTAAACCGTCCGTTTGTGGGTGATACACGCTGGTGCGGATCGGCTTAATCCCTAATAACCCATACAGTTCGCGCAGTGTTCGTGACATAAACGTAGTGCCTTGATCAGTCAGAATCTCTTTCGGGATTCCAACTCGGGAGATGACGCGGAAGAGTGCCTCTGCAATACTGCATGCTGAGATATTGCGCAGAGGCACGGCTTCCGGGTATCGCGTTGCATAGTCCACCAGAACTAATATAAAGTGGTACCCTCGTGCTGACCGATCTAATGGCCCGACGAGATCCATCCCAATTCTCTCAAATGGGGTCTCGATTAACGGTAGAGGGCGCAAAGGCGCTTTTGGAATGGCCGCCGGGTTTACTAACTGGCATTCGCGGCATGCCGTACACCACCTACGGACATCACTGTGAATCCCCGGCCAATAGAATCGGGCCATTATTCGGGCTAGTGTTTTATCCTGCCCCAAGTGTCCAGCCATGGGATTAAAGTGAGCCACCTGGAATACCAATTCCCGGCGGCTTTTCGGAACTAAAAGCTGCGTGACTCGCTCTTTAGTTTGAGTGTCCTGCGTCACTTGGTATAATCTATCCTTCATAATCACGAAGTAGGGGAAGGACGGGGTGGCGTTCGGCTGGAGCGTTTGACCATCGATTACTCTCACTTGGTCAAACGCATGCCGCAGAGTCTCGTCTCGCGACTGCTCTAATGGGAAATTCGCAAGGGATTCCCCAATAGAGAGAGGAGGAGCCGGCGGCTCCTCACTCTGACACGGAGATGACGTAGACGGCTCTGTGACAGCTGCTCCCGCCAAAGCGACTCTGGGACCTCCCCCTGTCTAATGGCAGGACCCACTCTCGACTAGGCATGTCATTAAACCCCGAAATCCTGGCCAATCAGTCCCCAAAATTAACGAGTGGGTAAGGCGAGGATTAACCGCCGCCTTCACTATAAATTTTTCCCCTCTGAAAATAATGTGGACCGACACCAAAGGGTAGCGGTGAACATCCCCGTGCACACACAACACCTTCACCCCTTGTGCTCCCCCCATTGCCTCATTTTGAATGCGATACGCTCCGGCCCGATCGAGGGCGGCCTCTGGCGTGTCGGGGATCCGAACCACCGAGCCCACTTCCATTGCTGTGCACTGCTGTTGAAGGTGGCCCGGCTCCCCGCAGCGCCAGCAAACCGGCCCGGGCTTTCCCTCTGCACCGGTGATCTGGGGCTCACTCACCTGAGGTGGGGGAGAGACAGACACAGAAGGGAGAAATGGGAGGGCACCGCGGGTGCGGCGGGCCGGCTGGGGTGGTGCCGGCCCCCGCCTCCGCGGTGGGGGAATGGGGCGAGGACGGGACACAGGAGGAGAGGGAGAGAGAGAGAGGGAAGAGGAGAGAAGAGACGATGCCATCTGCTGTCCTGCCGCCGGGACAGCCATCAGATGATCCTCCGCCAGCTCGACTGCCTGATCCAGCGACGCCGGATGGTGGCACTGGACCCACTCCGTGGTTCCGGCTGGTAAGCGGGCGATGAACTGTTCCAGTACCACCTGGTCGACGATTCCCTCGGCGTCGCGATTGTTGGCCCTCAGCCACCACCAGCAGGCATCCCGGAGCTGCTGGCCGAACGTGAACAGCCGGCCGACTTCCTCCAGTCGCAGCGTGCGGAAGCGCTGGCGCTGTTGCTCCGGTGTGCGCCCCACGCGCTGGAGGACGGCCCGGCGGAGGTCCGCGTAGGCCAGCCGGCGATCGGCGGGGAGCTGTAGCGCGGCCAGCTGTGCCTCTCCCGTGAGCAGGGGGAGGAGGCGCGCCGCGCGCTGCTCCATCGGCCACCCCGAGGCTTCGGCGACCTGTTCAAACAACGTGATGAACGCCTCGGGGTCATCCTGCGGGCCCATCTTGGTGACAAAGAGGGGAGACGGGCCCGCGGCCGGAGCGCTGGTGGACCCGCCGACGCGAGGAGATGCTGGAACGCCTCGCGATCTTCCTGCTGTGCCAGCACCAGGGCTTCAAAGCACCGCTCCTGCCCCTTTCGGAGCGTGACGAGTGCCTGGTGCTGGCTTTGCTGAGCCGTGGCGAGGGCGTGGACCAGATCGGCGAACAGGGAGGATTCCATGGGGCTGCTGGTTTGGTGCTCCACTGTCCCGGGTTTCGGCACCACTGTAGGACTCCCTAAGTGTGGGTGGAGCACAGAGGACGGCAGGACAGAGATCAGGTTTACAATTTGGCTTTATTGCCACACTTTTCAGTTTAACAATAATCACTCGTATTTGGGACACACGCAACCGGCGTCTGGTTCAGGGATGAGAGACACTTCCTCTCTCGCTCTCCCTCCTGATATAGGGCGCGGTCACTGGGAAGACACACAAACACAGGTTAATTGTTCTCAGGTGTCGTGATTCTGCCACTTACCTTCCCTGACTCCGCCCTCCTGTCACAGACCGGCGCTTGACCACGCCCCCCTGCCACAGATATTAATTTCATTCAGTAAGTCCTGTCGACATGACTATTCTCCACTTTGAACGTATGTAAGAGATGACATAGAATCAGAACAAATAACTGGTTTAGGGGACCTAGTTTCTTCTATCCACTGTAATGCAATAATAATGGCTGTCATATCAGCTGCAAATATAGACAGATGATCTGATGTTCTCTTTTTAATAGAGATTTTGTAATCAGGGATATAAACTGCAATACCTGTTTTACCCTCTGAATCTTTAGATGCATCTGTATAAACCTGTGTTGTATTATAGTACCTACTTCCTAAATATTGCTCTACGTTCTGATCCACTCCTCCAGATTTAGCTATCTCTTTGGTTTCCATGAACACCATAGGGGAGCAAAACAACCAAGGTGGAGTTGTTACCAGGGGCACAGTCTTACTACAAATGATATCATCTATTCCCAATTGATTTGCTAATTTGTTACCATCCCATCCAAAGCTACAAATCTGGGATCTGCCATACTCCCAACACTCACTGAGAACTTTTTTTAGTTGGGTGTGATGCCTCATGTCCATTTAAATTAATCCAGTAAGCCATAATCAACTTAAGATGTCTGAAGCTTAAGGGCATTTCTCCTGATTCTACTTGCAACGCTGGTATGGAAGAAGTTCTAAATGCACCACAACATATCCTGAGACTTTCAGCCTGCATTCTATTGAGTTCATTAAGCAATGTCTTAGATGCTGAAAGATACACAATACAGCCATAATCTGAAACTGATCTCATCAGTGCAATATAAATTCTTTTAAGAATTTATATTGCAGGGATTTTAAGACATCCCTTAAGACTTTTAAGACATCCCTGAGGCTCCCCAGTTGTACCCTGATGGGCATTAATGTTTTGAAATGTTTTTTTTTTTTGCATTTCTCAATTATTTTCTGAATATGTTCCTTCAATGTTAACTTGACATCAAACGAAACTCCCAAGTACCTAACAATATTAACTTGCTCAAAGGACTGGTTATACAACTTAAGCTCTAGTGTGGGACTTACTCTTTTCTTTGAAAAACAAATAAATTGAGTCTTTTCTACAGACAAATGAAAACCCCACTCACGTGCCCATTTTTCTACCTTGTTGATAGCTAATTGCATTTTAGTTCTAATATCAATATTTCGTCCTTTTATCCACAAAGCTCCATCATCAGCCTATAATGCTCTATTGATTCTAATGTCATCTATTTTATTAAAAACATCATTAATCATAATGTTGAACAGTACTGGACTGCATACACTACGTTGAGATGTTCCATTTTCTATTGAATCGATGTTAGAGAAGTTAACCCCAACTCTTACTTCTATTGTTCTGTCCTTTAGGAAGTCTCTAATCCAATTAAACATCTTGCCACCAATACCCATCCTATTCAGCTTAATTAACAACCCCTCCTTCCATAGCATATCATACGCTTTCTCTCTATCAAAGAATGTTGCTAAAACTGATTCTTTATTGACTTGTGCTTTCCTTGTTTCATTTTCTAAACATACAATAGGGTCCATTGTAGTACGTCCACTATGGAAGCCGCTCTGGTGTGGGGTGACGACCTCTTTTTTTCAATTTCATACACTAGCCTTCTAGTGATCATTCTTTCCATAATCTTACATAAATTAGATGTTAATGCTATTGGCCTATAACTTTTAACTTCAGTTTTATCCTTCCCTGGTTTTCCAATCAGAACCACTACAGAATGTTTCCAACACAAAGGCAATCTACCTTGCTCCCAAATCTTATTAAAAAGGCTTAAAATTACAGATTCATTAATCATTTTATAACATATACCATCTTTCCTTGGTGAAGTGTTCCTAACCCCATTTAACGCTCTCCTAAGCTCAAATAATGTAAAATCCTTATCAAGTACACTCTCACTTATTACCTGCTTTTCCAGTTACCCTCTATTCTCATCTATTACTTTAACTCTCCAAGACAATTCATCATCAGTTAAGTTCTGTGAACTATGAACCTTAACAAAACTTTTTGCAAGCATCTCTGCTTTCTCTTGATTAGTTACTGCCTCCACATCATTGTTTTTAATCACAGGTAAGGAAAACTCCCTTCTAATGCCTCCCATCTTTTTAATCACGCTCCAAATATCATCCACTTTGACTTCTGCCCTATTTTAGAACAGAAATCACGCCAATATTTCCTTTTAGCTTCTCTTATAATTCTTTTAACCTTTTGAATGTGATTTATTTTTGTATTCCATTAAATTGGTATAGGAATGGTTTGATTTAACAATTTTGAAAGCTTTATTTCTAGCTTTAATTGCTTCCTTACAATCATCTGACCACCAAGGTACCATTCTCTTTTTCCTCATCCCAGAAGATTTGCCAAGAACCTCTTCTGCTGACTCATATTTGTAATGATTGAGTTTAACTCGGGGCGGCACGGTGGTGTAGTGGTTGGCGCTGTCAATTAACTGCCTTCTTGATATCAAACAGCTGTTTTGATAACTTTCAGTCAGGATTTTGTGCCAATTATAGCACTGAAACAGCGCTGATTAAAGTTATAAATGACATACGTCTTAATACTGATGCAGGCAAAACATCGGTCCTGGTATTACTGGACCTCCGTGCAGCTTTTGATACTGTTGATCACAACATACTGCTATATTGACTTGAACACTGGGTTGGGTTGACTGGTAAAGTTATCAATTGGTTAAAATCATACTTGGAAGCTTCTTTGTTACCATGGGAAATTGTTCCTCAACATCAATGTCCTTGACCTGTGGTGTCCCCCAGGGGTCGATTCTTGGACCATTACTATTCAACCTTTATATGCTCCCACTTGGGCAAATTATCAAGAACAATTCACTTTTGTATCACTGCTATGCAGATGACACCCAAATTTATTTTGCTCTATCACCTAATGATTATGCCCCCCTTGAATGTCACTACCAGTGTATCGATCAAATCAACAACTGGATGTCACAAAATTTTCTTCAGCTGAACACAAATAAAACAGAAGTAATTCTATTTGGAAAAAAAGATGAAAGACTCAAGATTACCACTATTCTTGACACAAAGGGGATTAAAACAAAAGAAATGGTTAAAAATCTTGGTGTTTTCATTGACAGCGAGCTAAACTTTGACAGTCACATGAAAGCAATCACTAAAACATCATTTTATCACCTAAAAAACATTTCCAAACTAAGAGGACTTGTGTCAAAAAATGATCTGGAAAAACTTATACATGCCTTCATCTCTAGTAGCGTTGATTACTGCAATGGCCTTTTCACAGGCCTGCCAAAAAAGACCATCAAACGACTTCAGCTGGTTTAAAATGCAGCGGCTAGGGTTCTCACACGAACAAAAAGAACAGAACACATTTACTCCAATTCTAAGGTCCCTTCACTGGCTTCCAGTAAGCTACAGAATTGACTTTAAAGCATTGCTGCTGGTGTACAAATTTCTAAATGGTACAGGGCCCAATTACCTCTCTGATATGTTGCAGCGGCCTAACCCAATCAGATCTACCAGATCGCAGCAGCAAAATTTACTGGTAAAACCTGTTGTTAAAACAAAGTGTGGTGAAGCAGCTTTTAGCTACTATGCAGTACAGCTATGGAACCAACTGCCAGAGGACATCAAAAATGCTCCTGCTGTTGGCAGCTTCAAATCTAGACTAAAGACCAAGCTGTTTTCAGATGCTTTCTGCTAAATTATTAATATTGTCATCTCTACATGTTTTAAACTCTTTTACAGTCTCTGCATGTTTTAAATTTTACTTAACTTTTATTCTATTTTATTCTGCTGCTTTTTTTAATTGAACTTTTATTTCATTTTATTATTTTATTTCTACTATTGTTTAATTCTTATTATTTTTCTTCCCCATTTATTTTATGTAATTTTATTTTCTATTGATTACTGTTTTGCTTTTACTTCTGTAAAGCACATTGAACTGCCACTGTGTATGAAATGTGCTATATAAATAAACTTGCCTTGCCTTGCTGTCGCCTCACAGCAAGAAGGTCCGGGTTTGAGCCCCGTGGCCGGTGAGGGCCTTGCTGTCTGGAGTTTGCATGTTCTCCCCGTGTCCGCGTGGGTTTCCTCCGGGTGCTCCGGTTTCCCCCACAGTCCAAAGACATGCAGGTTAGGTTAACTGGTGACTCTAAATTGACCATAGGTGTGAATGTGAGAGTGAATGGTTGTCCGTGTCTGTGTCAGCCTCGTGATGACCTGGCGACTTGTCCAGAGTGTACCCCGCCTTTCACCTGTAGTCAGCTGGGATAGGGTCCAGCTTGCCTGCGACCCTGTAGAACAGGATAAAACGACTAGAGATGATGAGATGAGATATACCATCTAGCATCTCTCTCAAGATTCTTTTACCAGGGTTATAAAAGTTGATCGTTTTAATCTTGGTTTTACCGACCCAAATCTCAACCAGAACTGCTTCAACCTCTTTATCTATATTTAAAGCTCTGTAATTAATCCCCTGCTGAATAAATGTGGCCACTCCACCTCCTGCAGTATCCCTGTCTTTACGCACTGCTAGGTATCCATATATTATTAAATCAAGTGATGGTTTTAACCAGGTTTCCTGTATACAGATAATGTTTGGTTTAACAACTTGTTCCTCAATAAAGTGTTTTAGTTCCTGACCATTAGCAATTAAGCTCCTGGCATTCCACTGTAGAATAGATAGTCATTATTAACTGCCATATGGTGCTTGACTATCAGATACCCCTAATACCATATTGTGAATGGAATCAACTGACAATTCATGAATCTCTAGATACTTTTCCGCTGCTTTTTAAATTGTTTTAATTCTATCAGTTCTACTTGGGCTGAGCAATTAACCACTTCCACCATAAAAGCAATTAAATTTTTCTTATCCACAATTAAAGTCTCTTCAGTTACTTTACAGTATTTCAGAGTCGTTTGAGTTTGACTTGGGGGTAAAACTACAGGAGTCATACTTCCTTTAACTCTTGATTTTGCTTGGTTGTCTTTGTCAACCTTTTTAATAGCTTCGGCATAAGTAACGCTCTCTTTCACCTTAACACTTTGCACTTGAATTGCTCTTTTATACATCTCGCACCCTTTATAGGCCTCACTGTGTTCACCTCCACAGTTACAGCACTTAATTTTTGTTCTTTCCTCACATTTACCATATTCATGTTCGCCTCCACATCTAGCACACCTAGGTTTTGACTTGCACACAGAAGAAATGTGTCCATATCGCTGACATTTAAAGCATCTAATTGGTGGGGGGATGTAAGGCCTCATCATATAACTTAAATATCCAATCATGATCCGCTCAGGCATCTTAACCTCATCCAACACGAACAAGACAGACAAACTTGGTCCTTTAGTTCCATTCCTAATTACTGGCAAACGCTTGACTTTGTTGATTTTAACTCCTTTAACATTGCTTTTAATATTGTCCTCTAACAAGTCAGTCGATACACCTGATATCACCGCCATTACTTTACCTCTTTCTTCCCAGTCTTGGGCTTTAACATGTTTCCCCAGTAAAGTTTTAAGCTTCATTAATCCCATTCTCTGATCTCTATCTTGACAAATGACTAACAGGTTACCATCTTTTAATGTTGTGACGGAGCGAACTTCACCTACTTGCCTATAAATGGCTTCACTGACTTTCAGTGGGTTTAGTATACAAGGGGTTTGAAATCGGATCACAACTTTAACATCAGTCCTCGATCTTTTCGCTTCATCTTGTTTAGCTTTCACCTTTCTTTTCTTCGATGCTCTTTGAACCAAATTCCATTTACCTGACTTATCTTCACCTTCACTTTTATAGTACTCTCACTGTCATTCTCTTCTGAAAACTCCTCCAAATCATTAGTTTCACACTCATCTAGAACTCCTTTCAATCCATGATCGCACCCCAGTCCACCAAACGCCAGTTGCAATGAATCTGGCGGCTCTTTCGCATTCCCGGAAGCACTCATCGCGTTTTTTCTCAGATCAGTCTGTCTGTGAATCCCATTGAAAGTCACAGCTGCCTTTTGAACAGTTTCACTCCAGAGAATATTGCTGAACTACCTTGATGTTTCTGTCACACAAATAACATTGAAATAACAATCAGTTGACATTTTCACAGAAAACTAAACTTATAATATCATAAGTGGTGCAAACATATGAAGATAGAAGTCACTTCATTTTGGGTGTCTTTTAATTTTAGTTAGTTCTAGAGGCGATATTTCTAGTTTTCACTAAAATGTTTTTATTGACTTTTTTTTTTTTAGTTTAGTTTTTTTTTCTTTTTGGTTATAATTGTGTAGATGATGATGAAATGTATTTAAATGTATTTTATTTGTTCTCAGAATCAGCTAAAGGAGGAGCACATGAAATCCCAGCAGAGGATCCAGGAGAAGCAGAAGGAGGTGCAGGAGCTGAAACAGACTGTGGACACTATTAAGGTGAGGAGTGAAGAGTAGCTGTGTTTCAATTAACCTGCTTAATGGAGATACGCAGAACCATGGCCTCATTTTTTGTTTATAAATGCCTTGAGACCAATGGCTGCTGGCCCATAGGGGGCGCTCGGGCGCCACTCTCCCAGATGTGGAGGGGGAAAAAAAATATATATCATATCATTTGTTTAAAATTTTTTTTTTATCAATGTCAATATTACTTAATAGTGTGTGCCTACATGCAATCTGAATTATTTAAACAACATTTCCACCAACTGACTCTCATTCAACAGTGAATTTCCACCGACAGACTCGTATCATTTCTCTTCTTGGGCGCTCATCAAAGCGCCCCAGAAGTGCAGCGAATTAGCCAGTTGTGTATGGTTGCTAGGGAAAAATAATAAATATTTGGCCAATCAGCATCACACTGAATTTAATGGTTTTGGGGCGCTGGAAATTTCGCCCCTGCTACAAAAATGTGGGAAGGTTTTGGTTGCTATGGTGATAAATTTGAGGTCTCAGGTCAGTCAGTCAGAGAGATGATGGCGATGATGACAGTTGAGGGGCAGCTTCCACCAAATTCGGTGAGCTCTTTGTTGAACTACCCTTTTGCGAGAAGGACGATGGTGGAAAAAATCCGTGGTAAGAAGCTGCGACCCAACAAGTCCGAAATAAACATCACCCAGCCAACCAAGGAGAAAGTTAAAGCCTACAACAGGACGTTTTGCAGGAGTTGGTTCCAGCGTAAGTCGTGGCTGACAGGCTGTGGAACAGCCAATGCACTTTTTTGTTTCCCCTGGATCCTTTTCAAACGTGACAGGTGTGATTTGACGTGGACACAGTCTGGACAAACTGACTTAAAGCAGCTCTCCGATCGCATCAAGAAGCAGGAAAGATCAAGAGTTCACATGGGAAACTGAGTAAAGCTAGCTGTGCTTGGAAGGATTAGCATAGCGGCGCAGCTAGACGATGGGCACCGCATTGCTGTAAGAAGGCACAATGAAGAGGTCGATAAAAACCGTCATATTTTATCTAAGATCATCGATTGTGTTAAATTTTGTGGTGCTTTTGAACTAGCAATGCGGGGACAGACAGACGAGCAAAGTTCTTGTACAAATAAGAACTCTCCACCCCATTCACTCACTCATTTCATCTACTCTCTCTCTCACACTTGCATACAGACATACAAATACCCACCTACTCAGACTCGCACTCACCCACTTAAAAATCACATCATACTCTCTCTCCTCACTCACTCACTCACTCACTCACTCACTCACTCACTCACTCACTCACTCACTCACTCACTCACTCACCAACTTCACAAACACACACTGACTCAAAGTAGGAACATCACTCTCTCCCTTTGGAGTTTGGGCAGAGGAGATGCAAGGACTAAATCTGCCGAGTGTAAACATAACGCCACTGTTGAATCAGAACTTGTCTTTATTATTATTGTTAGTTTTGGTTCGTGTTGTCTCTCAGTTCTGAACTGGACAGTAACTTCAAATCCTTCACTCTCTCACACAGAAATCTTACCGTCATCTCAGAAACACACACACACACACCTCCCTCTCTCTCTCTCTGGTTAGAGGTGATGTTCAAAACTAGACTTTTGGTTCATACTGGACAATAATCACACATCTTTCTTGTCATGGTTTGTATTCACAATAAGAGTGTCAACACTGTGTTTCACTCTCTCTCTCTCTCTCTCTCTCTCTCTCTCTCTCTCTCATTTCACAAACATACACCTAGCTCAGAACACACACACACACACACACACACACACACACACACCACCTCTCTCTCTTTCTTTCTTTTCATACAATCACTGTCTCACACTCACCTTAGAAACACTCACTCACTCACTCACTCACTCACTCACTCACTCATTCTCTCTCTCGATCTCTCTCTCTCTCTCACACACACACACACACACACACACACACTGTTGATTTATATAGATTCAGCTGAAATCATACCCTTGCTGTAAACTTCTCTCAAGAACTTGAGTATTGTATTGTATTTGATACCGTTCCTTTCCAAAGCATAAATGGAGCCTAATATAGCTGTAAATTGTTAATTTACTTTATCTGTGAAACTGCTGATTTTGAGAAGGAAATTAAATTATAATTGTGGAATTGTCATTTTCTGACTGTTCATTTGAATGCTTATACTGGACTAGGCAGGGAAATCTATTTATAATCTATAAATCTATAGGGCGGCACTGTGGTGTCGTGGTTAGCACGGTCGCCTCACAGCAAGAAGGTTCCAGGTTCGAACTCAGCGGCCTTAGAAACCTCCCCCCCCCCGAAGAAAGGCGAGTGCCTTTCTGTGTGGAGTTTGCATGTTCTCCCCATGTCTGCGTGGGTTTCCTCCGGGTGCTCCGGTTTCCCCCACAATCCAAAGACGTGCATTTAGATTGACGTGGGGCGGCCTTGGGCTGAGGTGCCCTTGAGCAAGGTACCGAACCCCTGACTGCTCCCTGGGCGCTCTGGGCTACCCACTGCTCTGAGTGTGTGTGCGTGTGTTCACTGCTTCAGATGGGTTAAATGCAGAGGATGAATTTCACTGTGCTTGAAGTGTGCATGTGACGAATAAATAAAGGTTTCTTCTATTGGCACACCAGCCCCACCAAGAATTTTTTTTCACCAGCCATCACTGCTTGAGACCCCAAGAATGGCACAGGAATAGTTTTAAGCATTAACAATAAATCTAATATCGTAATATTTATGACTAAATGATTTATATAGTGTGGCAGCGGGGGCGTGGTCAAGCGCCGGTCTGTGACAGGAGGGCGGAGTCAGGGAAGGTAAGTGGCAGAATCACTACACCTGAGAGCAATTAACATGTTTGTGTGTCTTCCCAGTGACTGCGCCCTATATGAGGAGGGAGAGCGAGAGCGGAAGGGAGACTCTCCCGCACCAGATGACTTGGGTGTGTGTGTATGCGTGTGGCTGGGAGAGTGTGTTTGTGACATAAACGTAGTGCCTTGATCAGTCAGAATCTCTTTCGGGATTCCTACTCGGGAGATAACGCGGAAGACTGCCTCTGCAATACTGCGTGCTGAGATATTGCGCAGAGGCACTGCTTCCGGGTATCGCGTTGCATAGTCCACCAGAACTAATATAAAGCGGTACCCTCGTGCTGACCGATCTAATGGCCCGACGAGATCCATCCCAATTCTCTCAAACGGGGTCTCGATTAACGGTAGAGGGCGCAAAGGCGCTTTTGGAATGGCTGCTGGGTTTACTAACTGGCATTCGCGGCATGCCGTACACCACCTACGGACATCTCCGCGAATCCCCGGCCAATAGAATCGGGCCATTATTCGGGCTAGTGTTTTATCCTGCCCCAAGTGTCCAGCCATGGCATTAAAGTGAGCCGCCTGGAATACCAATTCCCGGCGGCTCTTCAGAATTAAAAGCTGCGTGACTCGCTCCTTAGTTTGAGTGTCCTGCGTCACTCGGTATAATCTATCCTTCATAATCGCGAAGTAGGGGAAGGACGGGGTGGCATTCGGCTGGAGCGTTTGACCATCGATTACTCTCACTTGGTCAAACGCATGCCACAGAGCCTCGTCTCGCGACTGCTCTAATGCGAAATCTGCGAGGGATTCCCCAAGAGAGAGAGGAGGAGCCGGTGGCTCCTCACTCTGACGCGGAGATGACGTAGACGGCTCTGTGACAACTGCTCCCGCCAAAGCGACACCGGGACCTCCCCCTGTCAAATGGCAGGACCCACTCTCTACTAGGCACGTCATTAAACCCCGAAATCCCGGCTAATCAGTCCCCAAAATTAAAGAGTGGGTAAGGTGAGGATTAACCGCCGCCTTCACTATAAATTTTTTCCCCTCTGAAAATAATGTGGACCGACACCAAAGGGTAGCGGTGAACATCCCCGTGCACACACAACACCTTCACCCCTTGTGCTCCCCCCAATGCCTCGTTTTGAACTAGGCTTTGGTGAATTGAGGTCTGATTACAACCAGAATCCACCAACGCCTGATATGTAGACCCTTGGATACTCACCGGTATGCGATACGCTCCGGCCCAATTGAGGGCGGCCTCTGGCGCGTCGGGGATCCGAACCACCGCACCCACTTCCATTGCTGTGCACTGCTGTTGAAGGTGGCCTGGCTCCCCGCAGCACCAGCAAACCAGCCCGGGCTTTCCCTCTGCACCGGTGATCTGGGGCTCACTCACCTGAGGTGGGGGAGAGACAGACACAGAAGGGAGAAACGGGAGGGCACCGCGGGTGCGGCTGGCCGGCTGGGGTGGAGCCGGCCCCCGCCTCCGCGGTGGGGGAATGGGGCGAGGACGGGACACAGGAGGAGGGCGAGAGAGAGAAGAGGAGAGAAGAGATGATGCCATCTGCTGTCCTGCCGCCGGGACAGCTGCCAGATGATCCTCTGCCAGCTCAACTGCCTGATCCAGCGATGCCGGGCGGTGGCACTGGACCCACTCCGCGGTGCCTGCTGGTAAGCGGGCGATGAACTGTTCCAGTACCACCTGGTCGACGATTCCCTCGGCGTCGCGATCGTTGGCCCTCAACCACCGCCAGCAGGCGTCCCGGAGCTGCTGGCTGAACGGCCGGCCGACTTCCTCCAACTGCAGCGCGCGGAAGCGCTGGCGCTGTTGTTCCGGTGTGCGCCCCATGCGCTGGAGGACGGCCCGGCGGAGGTCCACGTAGGCCAGCCGGCGGTCGGCGGGGAGCTGTAGTGCGGCCAGCTGTGCCTCTCCCGTTAGCAGGGGGAGAAGGCACGCCGCTCCCTCGGCCACCCCGAGGTTTCGGCGACCTGTTCAAATAACGTGAGGAATGCCTCGGGGTCGTCCTGCGGGCCCATCTTGGTGACAGTGAGGGGAGACGGGCCCGCGGTAGGAGCGCTGGTGGACCCCGCCGATGCGAGGAGGTGCCAGAACGCCTGTCGATCTTCTTGTTGGGCCAACACCAGGGCCTTGAACTGCTCTTCTTGCTCCTTTCGGAGGGTGAGTAGCGCCTGGTGCTGGCTTTGCTGGGCCATGGCGAGGGCGTGGACCAGTTCAGCAAACGGGGAGGACTCCATGGGGCTGTGAGGCTGCTGTGCTCCAGATCCCGGGTTTCAGCACTACTGTCGCGGTTCACTATTGGTGGGTGGAGCACAGAGGACTGCAGGACAGAGATCAGGTTCACAATAGCGTTTATTGCTCGACTTTTCAGTTTCACAAACACACTCTCCCAGCCACACGCATACACACACACGCAAGTCATCTGGTGCAGGAGAGTCTCCCTTCCGCTCTCGCTCTCCCTCCTCATATAGGGCACAGTCACTGGGAAGACACACAAACACAGGTTAATTGCTCTCAGGTGTAGTGATTCTGCCACTTACCTTCCCTGACTCCGCCCTCCTGTCACAGACCGGCGCTTGACCACGCCCCCACTGCCACATATAGGTAGCGGCCTGAGTGAATGACCTTGACGTCCGTAACGTCACAGCAGGAAGGCTTTCGGTCTCATTGCCATTTCCGCTATACTAAAACACAGAGGTAACTGCAACTTCCAGCTTCCATTTTGAACTAATTTATCACCATGTCACGTAGATGTGTTGCTGGCTGGTGCAGCAATATGACAGAAGGTGGATTTATGTTGCATTCATGGACCAAGAAAGTTCAAACTGCAAAGATTTGGATGCATTTTGCGAGAAGTTCACAGGCACGTTGGGCGCCTACGAAGTGGTCTCTCCTCTGCTCTGCACATTTTACTGAAGACTCATATGAAACCTCTGATCTGTTGAGGAGCATTGGCTATAAGCCCGGTTTGAAAGAGGGTGCAGTATCAACAATTAAATAAAACTACAAGAAAAGGAAAAAATTATTTTATTTTTTTTAAAAGGAAAGTAAGTTCAGTGGCACCAGCTCTCCCACAGTTTGAGCCGAGGGTTGTTGGTAAAACCCAGGATGGAGCGGGACGTGACATATCGCTTAGGCAGTGACCTCCCTGCGGTTGTTGCTAAATCCGGCAATGTCCCGTCCTGGGTTTTAGTAATTGCCTGAGCCGAGCAGTAATGGTGGAGTACTCAGTATGGAGAAAATGGAGAATGAATGGAGCAGCCGTCTGATTTCTAAACTGGATATTGTTGCCATCTCGCCCTTGCGTGGAAAAAGCGAATGAATGGAGAACTGAATGAACAACTGAACGTCAGATTGTTTCAAAACAATCGGCCACAAGATCGGCCTTCAAGAAGTGAGAATGCAGACGGGTAAGCTCCGACTCTCATTTGGATACAAAACAACAAAAACAACACGTTGTTTACCTGCATTTAGATTAATGCATGTAACTTGTATTGTGTATTTAAGTTACCGGTCTAAGATTTATTTAATTTGCTTCAGAATGTGATTCTCAGTTCATCTGATTATTTAATGAGCCTTTTACGTTTTATCAGTGAAAATGCATGCATGTACATGTATGTTGCATAAGTTATAACACCTGTCCTGTTTTAATGAGAGTCAACCCACAATCAATGAAGTCAAATCAGTCTTAGTCAAAATCAGAATAAAATAATTTGGCACAAACAAAATTTTCTGTCTTTTTGACTTAATTTCTCAAAATTCAACAGGTAAGATATCACTGAGAATCATAATTGGCTGATTCATCATTCAGAATGATACTTGTTTCATGGTATGAAAATCTGGATGTGGATGGTGTTTGCTGTTGTCATGACGTGGACGGTGTGGCAGGTTGTTGCCATGACGTGGACGGGGTGGCAGGTTGTTGCCATGACGTGGACGAAGTTGATGGTTGCCATGACGTGGATGGAGTGGTAGGTTGTTGCCATGACATGGATGGAGTGGTAGGTTGTTGCCATGTCGTGGATGGAGTTGATGGTTGCCGTGATGTGGATGGAGCTGGAGGCTGCATACGATTCAAATGCCGCTTTTCCACTACAAACGCGGCTGAGCCGTGCCGTGCTGAGTCGAGCTGAGCGGGGCTGTTGGAGTTGCATTTCGACTACAACCGCGCTGAACCGTGCTGGCTGGAAGTGGGTGGACACATTGGGTGGAGTTAGCGAAAGTGGGTGGACGTCACGTGATGTCGTTAAGCAGCGCAAACAGTGACATCAGTGACAGTGGCGGAACAAGTCAGAGCCGGGCCGGGGGCGGGGCAAATGACCGGGCCCTTTATTAAAGCTTATCATAACATCATTTTAGGCTACAAAATGTCCGCAACTACGGTGTTTACCAATTTCAACACTACCGGGTGCAACTATGTTATTTAGTACATCAAGTCCTTCAAACGAACATGTAACTCAGAAACAAAAAACATTAGGATACTGTACATGGCTCATAATAAAACATCAATAGCCTATACTGCGCACATTATTTGAAGGGCATACGAATGAGCGCTCAGAGGTTGCAACGGTGACAGGAAGAGTCAGAAATAAAAGGAGGGTGGTGCAAACCTCACTGAATGCACTGTGTTTACCAATTTCAACACTACGGGGTGCAACTATGTTATTTTGTACATTAAGTCCTTCAAACGAACATGTAACTCAGAAACAAAAAAACATTAGGCGACATACTGTACATGGCTCATAATAAAACATCAATAGCCTACTGCGCGCATTATTTGAAGGGCATACGACGAGCCTTGCGCTCCGCGAACTCGTCCACGATGCTCTGTATGTCACTAATTCAGTGATCTTTTAAGCGGTAGTCTCACGACCCGAATAGTAAACAATAAACATGGAGGACATGGAGTTGTTAGTGTTGCTGGTCTTGGTGCTGTGGCTTGTTGTCACCGACAACGCCAACAGATACTGGCAAGAGCGTATAGATGAGGCGAGGCGCATAAGGCTTCAGAAATTCTCGTAATTTGTAATTATTCTTCTTCCGGGTTTGCGGTGTTTACAGATCCCAGCGCGCTCGCTGGGCGTGTGTGGGCATGTGAGGACACTCCTCCTCACCAATCAGTGCACAGGGGAGTGTCTGCTCACGCCCCCAGCCTCACTCGGCACGGTTTGGCTCGCTTCAGCCCCACTCCAAAACCGTGCGAGTTTTAGGGGCCAAGCAGGGCTGAAGCGAGCTGAGTTGTGCTGTTTTTTGGTAGTCGAAACGCGAGCCGTGTCGGGCTGAAGTGAGCTGAAGCGAGCTGAAGTGAGCTGAAAAAGGGTAGTGGAAAAGGGCCATTAGAGGAAGGTCCCTGCTGGTTACTTCTATCTTGGTAGGGGTTACATAAGTTGGTGAACATTTGCATTTGCATCATTTGCATGAGAAATGCCTGTTCAATTGCCCTATGTCTTTCCCTGGCCTCGAGCTCCATCTTCGTTTGTTTCTCATGCAAATCAATGAGAGCTTTTGTGCTCCTCTCCTCCATTTCTGAAAGCTGGTTCAGTATAATACTCATATCATTCTTCTTGTGCTCCCCTCTCACCAAGAATTACTTTTTACCTCTCTGTGTGTGTGTGTGTGTGTGTGTGTGTGTGTGTGTGTGTGTGTGTGTGTATATATATATATATATATATATATATATATATATATATACTGGATAGTACAGTGGTAATGCTCACTGACTACAACGCGGGAGATCGGGGTTCGAATCCCAGTCGGGGCAAAAATCCAGTAAGGGTCCTTAGGCAAGACCCCTCATGATGTATCAGCCTACCTCAGGAATGAGTGAAGACATAACTGATAGTCATACCGGCTCAGACGTCACCCGGGTCAACAAGGTCTGCGTCAGTTGGGCAAACTGATGAGAAAGTGGAACAAGACATCGATGGACGAGGACAGAAAATACAGATTTGCTAGAATGCTACTATTCTACAGGGGATACATGCAGCGAATGTGGGACCATTGGATACTTCGAAACCCACAATCAAGGCTAACAAAGAAACAGCTGTCCAGTGTTCCAACATCCATAATCAAAATCTACTATCACAACTAGAGATTAATGAAATACAACAACGATGCTACGGCAAGGGGGAGCCAGGAAGACAGGTCAGTGGGGAGATGTGAATGCTGCTCTGAAGACAATCTCCACAAGAACCATCACTGAGACCAACAAGCTGATACACAGTACAGCAACAGTAATCATGGAGATGCTTGGACACAAGGTGGGCTCGGGACATAACAAACAGTATCCACCATGGAAGAGACGATTAGAGGCCAAGATAAAGGCAGCACGGAGAGAAGTTAGCCAGCTAGCTGAACTACAGAAAGGGAACATGGTGAATAAAGGGGCACCCAGGAAGTACAACTCACTCTCCATACCAGAGGCACTCGAAACTGCCAAACGGCGACTAACAGCTCTGGCCACCCGGTTGAAGAGATACACCAAGGAGGGAGAGGCCAGGAGAATAAACAAGGTGTACTCTCAGTGGCAGGGGAACAACAACCGGTCAGACCCACCAAGAGTGGAAAAATACTGGAAAGACATATGGGAAAGAAAGGCATCACACAACACCGATGCCCAATGGTTAGTGGACCTAAGAGCTGACCACAGCAACCTCCCAGAACAAGAACCAGTAACCATCTCAATGGCAGACGTCCAAGAAAGAGTGTCAAAGATGAAGAGCTGGACAGCACCAGGCCCCGATATGATCCATACGTACTGGCTGAAGAAGCTAACTGCACTCCATGAACGCCTAGCAGTACAGATGAACCAGCTGCTGAAGGATGGGACCCACCCAGAATGGCTAACCCAAGGCAGGACAGTCCTAATCATGAAGGACCCCCAGAAGGGACCCATCCCATCCAACTACCGGCCAATTACCTGTCTCTGCACAACATGGAAGGCCCTGTCAGGCATAATTGCGGCAAAATTGAGTAATGTGGCTCAATACATGAGCGAGGCACAGAAAGGAATTGGCAGTAACACCAGAGGAGCCAAGCACCAGCTACTGGTCGATAGAACAGTCGCCCGAGACTGTAAGAAGAGACAGACCAACCTGTGCACTGCCTGGATTGACTACAAGAAAGCCTACGACTCAATGCCACACACATGGATACTGGAATGTCTGGAACTGTATAAGAGCAACAGGAACCTAAGGACCTTCATCCAGAACTCAATGGAAATGTGGAAGACAACCCTAGAGGCCAACTCAAAACCCATTGCCCAAGTCAACATCAAGTGCGGCATATACCAAGGAGATGCGCTATCACCACTGCTGTTCTGCATAGGCCTGAACCCCCTCAGTCAGATCATCATGAAGAGCGGCTACGGGTACCGATTCCGTAGTGGGGCAACAATCAGCCACCTGCTCTACATGGATGACATCAAGCTGTATGCCAGGAACGAGCGAGAAATAGACTCGCTGATCCACACCACCCGGATCTACAGCGATGACATAGGGATGTCATTCGGATTGGACAAGTGTGGCCGGATGGTCTCAAAGAGAGGCAAGATGATCCGGACTGAGGGGATTGACCTACCAGAGGGCAACATAGGTGATATCCAAGACCGCTACAAGTACCTTGGCATCCCACAGGCTAATGGAAACCATGAAGAGGCCACAAGGAAGTCAACCACAGCCAAATACCTCCAGAGAGTAAGGCAGGTCCTGAAAAGTCAGCTGAATGGTAAGAACAAGGTCCAAGCCATCAACATGTACGCACTACCAGTCATCAGATACCCCGCTGGTATCATAAACTGGCCAAAGGAGGAGATAGAAGCCACAGATATCAAGACTAGAAAGCTCAACACCATGCATGGAGGGTTCCACCCCAAGTCCAGCACCCTGAGACTATACACTAAGCGGAAAGAGGGAGGCCGAGGGCTAGTGAGCGTCAAGACCACGGTCCAGGATGAAACATTGAAAATCCGAGAATACATCAGAAAGATGGCCCCGAAGGATGAACTGCTAAGTGAATGTCTCAGGCAGCAGAACCCTGATGAGAGTGCAGAGGAGGAGGAGGAACAGACAACCTGGAGAGACAAACCCCTACATGGCTTGTACCACCGTCAGATAGAGGAAGTGGCTGATATCAAGAAATCCTACCAGTGGCTGGATAATGCAGGACTGACAGCACAGAGGCACTAATCATGGCAGCACAAGAACAGGCCATAAGCACAAGAGCCATAGAGGCCAGGATCTACCAGAGTAGATCAGACCCAAGATGCAGACTGTGCAAAGAAGCCCCTGAAACAGTCCAGCACATAGTAGCAGGGTGTAAGATGCTAGCTGGATCAGCGTACATGGAGAGGCACAACCAAGTGGCTGGGATAGTATACAGGAACATCTGCAACCAGTATGGAATAGAAGTACCCAAGTCCCAATGGGCCATACCACAGAAGGTGGCTGAGAACAACAGGGCCAAGGTTCTGTGGGACTTCAGCTTCCAGACTGACAAACAGATCCTGGCTAACCAACCGGACATAGTGGTGGTGGACAAAGAGCAGAAGAGGGTGGTGGTGATAGATGTGGCGATCCCAGCTGACGCCAACATCAGGAAAAAGGAACATGAGAAACTTGAAGTATCAAGGGTTGAAAGAGCAGCTGGAACGGATGTGGAAGGTCAAGGGTTGCGTGGTCCCTGTGGTAGTGGGGGTACTTGGGGCAGTAACCCCCAAACTGGGAGAGTGGCTCCAGCAAATCCCAGGAACAACATCTGAAGCCTCAGTCCAGAAGAGCGCAGTCCTAGGAACATCGAAGATACTGCGCAGAACCCTCAAACTCCCAGGCCTCTGGTAGAGGACCCGAGCTTGAGGATGACATGGATACCACCCCCCCGCCGGGGGTGAGAAGGATATATATATATATATATATATATATATATATATATATATATATATATGAGAGAGAGAGATGTTTTTAGAAAATGAATTGAATGAGTCCCAGGACTCACTCAGGCTAAAAGTAATGAGTCCCAGAGCAAATCAATGAGTCCTAAGATTTTGAAAAAAAAAAAAAAAATATATATATATATATATATATATATATATATATATATATATATATATATAGAGAGAGAGAGAGAGAGAGAGAGAGAGAGAGTATAGTTAAAACTATAAATATATAATGTAATGTTATGTATCCGCTTACATGTATCATTTGATGCAGCATCAACACCATCGTCCTCATCACCCTCCTCGGTCGGCTGACTCACAGCGGGAGCACTTCCCTCGTTCTGCGAACTGGCAGTGGAATCAGCCATATCGCTTGTATCTAGAGAGAATGCCGGTAATGTCAAGGGCCTATCTTGTAAAACCCGATCCATTATATCATCATATGGAAACTTACTACATCCAGCCCCAGACCGATTGTTGTGATTCTTTGCTTTGTGATAATCGCGTATCAAGACTTTTATTTTCGATCAGCACTGATCCGGAGTGCGACCGGCCGCATCTTCAACCATGAAGCGGCGGCGATCACTCGACAGTTGTCTGTACACATCGATATTTCGACGTGTACCCGTCAACTGTTCCTGGCATCGCTCGTCTCCCCAAAGCTCCAACAAACACATAACTTCATCTTTGCTCTATGTAGCTCCACGGTTGTTTTGAGCCATTTTACAGCTGGAAAGCACGTGCGTATTGTATGAATAACCCGGAAGAAGTAGGAATGGTTCATTGCGCATGCGCATTATATTTGTATTGATACAGAGCCACTTCATCTGTCCACACTACAGCGAAGCACTACAGTACTGATACTGTACCGGTACGAAACCCATACATTTGTGGGTTTCGTACCGATACAGTTATACCGCTACAGTACCGGTATAGTTGCTAGTGTGGACAGGTGTTGCGGTACGAAAGTAGTATCGTATTGGTACAAAATCCCTAGTATGGACAGGATATTTTAGGGAGTATCAGGTATTTATCCTCTCATGGATGAAAAGCTCATCTAAGGTGTCGTTGAGTCATCCTGTTGGTGTGGGTCACTGGGGGCTGGGTGTGGACGGCCTCGAGAGTCGTTAGGGTGATCAATGGATAGCCCGTTAGGGTGATCAGTGGATTGTTGCTTCTCTCTGTCCTCCTGTGAGTCACTGAAAACAGCTGGGTTTTGGTGTGCATTCAGTTGTCTGGGAAGTGTGCCAAGGACTGCATTGTTGGTGGCTGATAAATGATGTCTTAGACCCCCACCTCTGTTCAGTGATGGCCGTTCCAGGTTAACAAAAATGGCTTCTTTAACTCCTCGCTCATACCAACAATCCTCTCTGGCTAAAATGCGTACGTTGCAATCCTGAAACGAGTGTCCTTTGTTAAGATTAAGGTAGACAGCAGAGTCCTGGCCTGAGGAACTGCCTCTCCTGTGTTGAGCCATGCGCCTGTGAAGCGGTTGTTTTGTTCCCCCAATATATGAGTCCGTGCATTCCTCACTGCACTGAATTGCGTACACTACGTTGTCCTGTTTGTGTCTGGCTATTCTGTCCTTAGGGTGGACCAGTTTCTGCTTCAGGGTGTTACTGGGTCTGAAATGTACCGGAATGTTGTGTTTGTAGAAGATCCTCCTGAGTTTCTCAGATAGACCAGAAATGTAGGGAATGACAATGTTCTTGCGTTCGTTCCTGTTATCCTCCTTGTCTGTTATGTTCCTTTTTCTGCTCTTGAAGAAAGACCAGTTGGGATACCCGCAGTTCTGAAGTGCTTTCTTGATGGGATTCTGCTCCTTCTCTTTTTCCTCTACTGTTGTAGGGATGTTCTGAGCCCTGTGTTGCAAGGTCCTAATGACCCCCAATTTGTGTTCCAGTGGGTGGTGAGAGTCGAAGAGTAGGTACTGGTCTGGGTGTATGGGTTTCCGGTAGACCTTGATGCTAAGGCTTCTGTCTTGTCTAATGTGTACATCACAATCCAAGAAGGCTAGTTTATTCCCACTGACGTCCTCCCGAGTGAAATTGATGTTGATATCCACTGCATTGATCTGCTTAGAGAAGGCTTCCACCTCATGGGTTTTCATTTTAACCCAGGTGTCATCCACATATCTGAACCAGTGGCTGAGAGCAACTCCTGAAAAAGTGGTCAAACCTTTATGTTTCACTTCCTCCATGTAAAGATTGGCCACAATAGGGGACACCAGTGAGCCCATGGCGCATCCATGCTTCTGTCTGTAGAAACTTTCATTAAACTGGAAATAAGTGGTAGTCAGGCAGAGGTCAAGCAGGGTGCAAATCTGGTCCGTGGTGAGGTTCATTCTATCCAGTAAGGTGTTGTCTTGAAGGAGTCATTTCTGTGTACCTCCTTAAAATAGTGAACTAAAAAAAAACAAGGAATGAAAACCCGGGGTTTAACAAAAACAACTCAAATATCTCGAGAGAGTTTATTTTTAGAGTATCCCATTAGACCTCCATTTTGTGTGTGTGTGTGTGTGTGTGTGTGTGTGTGTGTTTGTACTAACAGATGCATTATCAGTCAGCAGTCAATGACAGTGAGAGGATCTTTACTGAGATGATCAGCTCCATGGAGAAAAGGCACTCGGAGGTGACGGAGCTGATCAGAGCTCAGGAGAAAGCTGAACTGAGTCAAGCTGAGCGACTCCTGAAGCAACTGGAGCAGGAGATTGCCGATCTTCAGAGGAGAGTCACTGAGCTGGAGCAGCTTTCACACACACACGATCACATCCACTTCCTCCAGGTAACACTCACTGTCTGATCTACAGAGGGCGCTGTTCCTCACAAAGTTTCCTCCTAAAAGCTCATTACAGCAACAATAAATGTTCCTGTCTGAGATCCCAAGTGTGTCTTTGGTCTGATTCAGTCTGAGATTCATTCGTTCCTCTCCTACACTTTTCTCCTTCTCTATTCTGTGTTTCCTCTCTGTAGAGTTTCCCGTCTCTCTGTGTTTCTCCTGGATGTGACGACTCACCCAGCTTCACTGTCAATCAACATCTCTCATTTGATGGAGTGAGGAAATCTCTCTCAGATCTGAAAAAACAAGTCGAGGAAATCTGTGAGAAGGAATTCAACAAAATCCATCCACAAGGTAAACAAACAAACATTTGTTCTGTATCACAGTAAAGAGAGCCATAAAATTCATATGACAGAAATGAAACGTAAGCAGGAACAAAACTGCATCAAATCACAAAGCATTAGTATTAGCCTCAGAAATTACAAATAAATTTCCCAGATAAACAGGACCTTAATCACAAATCCACAAACTAATCTTATTGAACTTTACACATAACAAATATGATGAACATTAGATCAGAACCGAGGCCTTAATTCCTCCATAAAATCCATCAGAAAGTAAAAACACACACATTGTCAGAGCTTCAGCTGGGAAAAGTTTTTTGCTTCTCATGATTCTTACATTCAAATGCTGCACAGTGTGATGACATTTTGGCCGATCTCTAAATCGTGTTTGACTGAGAGCAGTGAGGAATCTAATTTTTCATTTTCATGCTTTAAACTGTTTTCGTGTCATTTTTCAGTCTCCATTTTGTCTCTGTGTCTCTACAGCTGCAGTTCACATGATTTTACCCTCAAAACCAAAGAGCAGAGAAGATTTTCTGCAGTGTAGGTGTAACACTAACACACACACACTCTTCAACTCAGAGGAGGACCGCCCACATGATGGTCTTTCTTTGTTTCGACCTACAACACACACAATGTGTATCAATAATAGTTTATTTATATCACACACAGAAATCAAGTTACACACACAGAAATCTAATACATACGAAGGATAAAATGCTGCCTAGAAATAACTAGTAATCTAATCTCACTAGGCAGAAAAAAATAATGGATTACTGTTATAAAGAAGAAAGCTAGTCGCACAGAGGCACAATGATAAAATACAATATTTCAACAAATACAATAAAACAAAAGAGGGAAAGAATGAAATGACAGTGTGAGGAAAAGAGAAAGGAATGCTGATCTGAAGCGATAATCGTACTTTTGATAGAACGCTTGAAATTGCTGAAGCTAAGACTCTGGAAAGATTCATCAATACTGTTCCAGAGAGCAGCAGCTTTGAAGCGAATATTAAACTTGCCATCGTTAGTTCTGGCTGAAGGAACACAAAATGAAGATCTCTAAGCCAGTCAAGTTTTATACTTGTGCCTTGATGCTAAAAGTGTCAAAAAGTTATCAAAGGCAGGCAGCAAATAAACTAGAATGAAATTTAAATGTAAAAATACTGTTTACGTAATCTATAAAATCAGAGAATTTCATCATCTCCAGCTTTTTAAAAATAGGAGGTGTGTGTTCATTAAAAGAAGCTAAATTAATAATTCTGACAGCTTTCTTCTGGAGTCCAGTTATCGGTCGAAGGGTAGCCTCATAAGTATTACCCCAAACTGTAACACCATATATTAAATAATAAATAAGAGAGTAGTACAGCTGAGTTAGAATACTTTGAGAAACATAGTGATGGAGCTCAGCAATAATTCCAAAGCCTCTGGAGATTTTCTTGCTCTACTGGTGGATGTGTTTCCTCCTGATGAGTTGAGAGTCAAAAACTACTCCCAGACACCTGATGTGGTTCTTCTGTTTAACCGGCTTATAATTAATTTTCAGGAAATGGTTCTGCTCAATTTCTTTTGGGGTGGATTAAAAAAGAACAAAATTTGTTTTGTCGACATTCAGAGAGAATTTATTTGCACAAAGCCACGCGATGATATCAGAATTACTTTATTAATCCCTGGCGGCACAGTGGTGTAGTGGTTAGTGCTGTCGCCTCACAGCAAGAAGGTCCAGGTTCGAGCCCCGTGGCCGGCAAGGGCCTTTCTGCGCATAGTTTGCATGTTCTGTCCGTGTGGGTTTCCTCCGGGTGGTCCGGTTTCCCCCACAGTCCAAAGACATGCAGGTTAAGTTAACTGGTGACTCTAAATTGACCGTAGGTGTGAGTGTGAATGGTTGTCTGTGTCTATGTGTCAGCCCTGTGATGACCTGGCGACTTGTCCAGGGTGTACCCCGCCTTTCGCCCGTAGTCAGCTGGGATAGGCTCCAGCTTGCCTGCGACCCTGTAGAACAGGATAAAGTGGATAGAGATAATGAGATGAGACGAGATGGAACAGTTCATAAAATCATTTATGTATAAGAGAAATAGAAGGGGGCCACGAAGCGAATCCTGTGGTACTCCACATGAAATTGGTAAAGAGCTGGATGAAATATTACCGATTGAAACAAACTGAGGTCTGTTTGATAGATATGAGGCAAACCAATCATGTACAATCGCATGGATGCCATAAGAATATAATTTTTCTTACAAAATATCATGATCTATGGCATCAACGGCTTTCCTCGGACAAAGAATGATACCACAGGAAAATTTGCCATCTTCAATTGCTCCTTGGATTTTATCAGTGATTTGGTAAAAGTGCATGTTCTGTAGATCTGTTGTCATGGAAACCAAACTGACCAGAATATTTTAAATCAAACTTCTCTCGATTTGTATTCAGCCTATTTTACATGAGGTTTTGTAATATACTACTCACAATAAGTTAGGGATATTTGGAAAAGGAGCACCCAAAATTATTTTCTTCTATTTGCAAATATTTGAGACCTTGATATTTAAAAAAATATATATTATTTAAATAATATATTTTTTTTAAATATCAAGGTCTCAAATATTTGCAAATGGAAGAAAATAATTTTGGGTGCTCCTTTTCCAAATATCCCTAACTTATTGTGAGTAGTGTACTTTTGATAAAAATTGACAAAAGAGAAATTGGTCTATGATTAGAAGTTAACAGTTGAGCTCCTGCTTTAAACACGGGTCTGACACGAGCAAGTTTAAAAGAATCAGGAACAGTACCAGAAGTAAAGGAGAAGTGATATAGGATCTCCACAGGCTTTGAGATTGAATTTAATATCTTGAACAGGGCTACAGAAATACTAAAGGGGCCACAAGCCTTTCCAGACTTGAGCCGGGGAAAATGTCTTGAATTTTTTTTTTTTTTAATTGAGGTTTGCCACAATAAATACAAAAATAACAAAAGTGGCAGAAGAATATAGGGCAAAGCCCCAATTAACATTCAACCCCTTAACAAGATACAAAACATATTTAGACGATTAAAAACAAGAAAAACAATATATATAAAAAATAATTGTCAATTGACTAAGTAACAAAAATATCCAAGTTAAATAAATATACGTCATGGTGCCCGGTATGAGCGCAATCTTGAATTATAATGGCTACGAAGTAGAGTTTTGAGCTAAGGAACTGATGTAGACTGCTTTATATAACTGGGGAGACTGTTCCATAATTTTATAGTTCGAGGAAAATACGAGTTAGTGAAATAATCTTGCTTATGTGACGTAAGAGGACAGAAGTTGTTAAAATCATAGTTACAAGTTCTATAATGGCTGGTTGCAGGTGGCAAAAAGTTGTCAAAATTTGCTGTTGTAATCCCAACCTTGAATTTGAATAGGAGGACTAAGTCATATATCTCCCTACGGAATTCTAGAGGGAGTAAATTTAGCTTACACAGCCTGTCATTGTATGTTAACTCTGCGGCCGGATAGTTTAGAATAAACTTTGCAGTGCGATGCTGGATGTTTTCCAACAGCTTTCGATGTTTGACTGTATAAGGGGACCACAAAGGCGATGCAGATTCTAATATTGGCCTAACTAAAGTCATATACAGTAACTGCCTAGCTGATGGATCGTAAATATCACGCCCACAAACGCGCTTCACAAGACCTAACACTTTGTTTCCCTTAGCAAAAAGTTCCTTAATATGGGTAGCCCACGTGAGCTTATTAGAAACAAGCACCCTGAGATCGAAAGTTTCAGAGGCTGTTTCCAATGCCTTCCCAGCTAGTTGATAATTATTTGGAGTCCAATTTCTTGTGTCCATGTAGGACTAAGAAGAAAGCTGTGGCTTGTCTGAGAAACAAGCAAATCTGAAAATATTTTGTTGACCTTTGGTATTGCTTGGCTGATACTTTTACCAATGTTTGCAAAGTAAACATTGAACTCATTTGCTAGATCCTTTTACCTATAGGAGTCAAATGGTTTAGCTTATTTCTCTACACTTTGTACTGAGCATACAGGCACTGATTTCTTGTCTTGATTGATTTTTCTATACAATTTGATTTTATAATTCATTGTTCTAAGACTGAAGGGAAATCCAAGGTTCAGATTTGAGTTTGATTTCCTTCCTTGACATGGTTTTTCAGAGGAACATGACCGGTAATAATTTCATCAGAGTTTTCAAGAAAGCTGGAGAATGTTATGAATATCAGGCTCACCATCGGACTGGCTAGAGCAGTCAATTTGTTGAAAATCATAAATAAATGCATCTTCATTGAACCATATGAAATCCATCCATTATCCATAACTGCTTATCCTGTGCAGGGTCGCAGGCAAGCTGGAGCCTATCCCAGCTGACTATGGGCGAGAGGCAGGGTACACCCTGGACAAATCACCAGGTCATCGCAGGGCTGACACATAGAGACAAACAACCATTCACACTCACATTCACACCTACAGTCAATTTAGAACCAACAATTAGCTTAACCTGCGTGTCTTTGGATGGTGAAGGAAACCCACACAGACACAGGGAGAACATGCAAACTCCACACAGAAAGGCCCCCATTGGCCATTGGGCTTGAAACCAGAACCTTCTTGCTGTGAGGTGACAGTGCTAACCACTACACCACTGTGCCACCTGGCATAGGAACTCTCTTCTCTAAACTTGCTTATTCAATGGGGAGGGTGAATTGAGTCAATAGACAAAAAGTTGGGAAAATGGTTAGTTAGGTCATTATAAAATATTCCCATTATATGTAGCATATTCAAGTCATCCAACCATCCATTATCCTTAACCGCTTATCCTGTGCAGGGTCAGCTGGGATAGGCTCCAGCTTGCCTGTGACCCTGCACAGGATATTTAAGTGAATTAAAATATATATCGTCAATAAACATGGCTGAAACGAATAGGAAGATAAAGTATTGATAAATTCACCTGTAGGTATCCGAGTGTCTGAATTCATCAGATTTAAGTTTAGGTTGCCCACAAAAATACAAAGCTTTGACTCCTCATGGATTTTATCAATTATTACTGAAAGCTTATCCAGAAATGGCTGAAAAGAACTGTTTCGGTGTCTGTATCTCACACCACAAACTATGTTCTTACTGCCTTCATTATGGAGCTCAACACAAACTGATTCGTCTTGATCAGAAGTATTAAGGTCATCTCTTAGATTATAACTTCAGGAATTTATGAAGAGTCCAATTTAGAGTGTTGGGAAATGTAAGTAAAAATTGACAAAACTATCTTTGAGTTGAATGCCAGGTTTCTGAAAGTCAAAGGATCTTCAATAGATGATCTAAAATACTGAGTATGTCTTGAAATTCATCAAATTTAGCTGAGAGGCTCCTGATAATATAGTGAAGGAAAGAGAGCAACTTGTCAGATAAACAAGAAGATAGTCATCTGTATCCCCCGCACTATATACCAACTATATACCACGTTTCAAGATATTATTTGTCACGTTTTTCAAGTTCTGCTGCAGGAAACCAACCCTACCTCTTTACACTGACCTCAGCAGCCATTGGCATAAACCCACCGGACCTTTGGTCCAGGTGAGCTAAAAATTAAAATTTCACATTTCTTAGTACCAAAAGGCACATCTACCAGTACATTACTTCATTAACACATATACCAACTTTCAAGACCAAACCACTCATAGTTTTCAAGTTCTGCTCTGAAAACCAAACCTACCCTAGATACTAAGTCTGAAATTGTTTCCATGGAAACATAAATGAAAATTTCTCAAATTTCTTTGTATGAAAAGGCACATCTACATCACCTTGTTAACATGTATACCAAGTTTCAGATCTGTATCATGAATAGTTTTGGATATATGCTCCAGAAACAAACATTGCTCAAAGTCAAAATCTATTACTATGTAAAAATTTGAAAAATACTTTTTTTTTCCAAAAATCGAAAATAGGAAAAAGGCCCCAGTTCACATGTTGCTTGATATATATACACATTTTCATGAAGATATCTTCAGTAGTTTTAAAGATATGGCCTGGAAAGGAAAACGTGACCAGACGGACGGATAGATCGCCAGAACCTGTTTCTATATCCTTCTCTAACCTTCGTTTGGGTGGGGAATAATTACGAAGTTCTTGAGAAGAATGAAATTCGTGTGGGGAATAGTACCTAGAATTAATATGACGAGTATTAACGTCAGGATTGAAATCATTTAGGTTTGGTGATAATTCTAATCATCATAATTAATCTTGTAATAATTCTAAGCAGGAACAACATCAGCTTGATTCATGCACAATTATACTGACAAAGTTAAGGTCAAAACAGAAAAAGACACCATGATACAACACTAAAGATTGAAGTATTTTGTGTGTACAGAATGCTGAAGGAAAAGGGAGGAAAAGAAAAAAATGGCTGAATGTGAAAGCTGTTTGGAGTGGTTCCATCAGGAATGTGAAGCGACCCCAGGGCCTGTTTTTCACGATGGGGGGCAGCAACTGCAGAATCTAAAGGGGATGAGGTGCAGTGGGTGAAGTCGGACCACCAAAAGCAAGTTTTTGTTCATTAACTTGGTTATTAATGCATAAACATTTGATTTTTTTTTCTTTCTTTCACCTCGACTGTCGTGACATGCGTGGATTAAATGTACATTATCCTCGATGCGTCAAGTTGGAGCTTAATCTTATTTTTATGTAATAAAAAAGGGCTTCATATTTAACAACAAATGCACTGGACTTGGAAAACTGATCTACATTCCTCCCCACAGTTTATTAACACATCAGCACCATCTTTTAAACTTGAATGATCTTCAGAAGTCACAAATCTAAGCTTGAAGGTTGATTTTATAGACATGGTATCTACATTTTAAGCTGGGATTTTATAAAGCTCATGAGCTGACATCGTTACTGCTGAGAATTATGGCAATGACACGATCAATCTCAGAATTCCAGACATGATAAACAAAAGTACAGCACTTATTCAGAAGGTCATTAAAGGAACCGCCTCGATCCAAACACAGTGAGGAGAAATCCTGTTCCTCAATAAAAATCAATAAAGGTTCTCTGAAATGTTACTCCGGCTACAGAAGGACTCTGAGTCCAACACACACACACACGTTATCCTCTTCATGTTTATCTAAACCTTTTCCTGTGCAGACACAATTATACTGAGCATAAATTCATACAGAGACGGTGTGTGTGTGTGAGAGAGAGAGAGAGAATAAGAGTACTGAATAACAAAGGTGTATATAAAAAACTAATGTTTATAAGTTATTTTAAAATGGAAAACTGTGTGAATAATAATGTAAAGTGTCAGAACACTGTTGTGATGTAGGAATTAAAACATGCTGTACATTTCTCTGAACAGTAGGTGTCGCTAGTGAACTCTGTTGAATGAGACTCCGAGTCATGAATCTTTTCGTGAATCACAACCACTGAGCTCTATATAAAACCTGGAGGGCTCCGAACCCATTCCCCTCTGTAGAGACGAGTGAAGCCATCTGGATGCCATCTTACCACTCACATCGTGTGGATTTGGTTTGTGTGTTAAACCATCGTCTCATCTCATCTCATTATCTCTAGCCGCTTTATCCTGTTCTACAGGGTCGCAGGCGAGCTGCAGCCTATCCCAGCTGACTACGGGCGAAAGGCGGGGTACACCCTGGACAAGTTGCCAGGTTATCACAGGGCTGACACATAGACACAGACAACCATTCACACTCACATTCACACCTACGGTCAATTTAGAGTCACCAGTTAACCTAACCTGCATGTCTTTGGACTGTGGGGGAAACCAGAGCACCCGGAGGAAACCCACGCGGACACGGGGAGAACATGCAAACTCCGCACAGAAAGGCCCTCGCCAGCTACGGGGCTCGAACCCGGATCTTCTTACTGTGAGGCGACAGCGCTAATCACTACACCACCATGCCGCCCCATGAGAGATGATGATAATAATAATAATAATACAAAAGGCTGTACAATACTTCCTATCTATTTAGGACAGCTGTTGAAACAGGATTATTTTCTCATGTTATTTGCCATTTTCACTTCATTCTCACAGTCATGTCTTAACAGTATTTATTCATCACATAATTCACTGTCATTTTAGCCCGAATCCCATTTCACCCCTTGGACCAACCCCTTGGCCCTTCCCCTCTATTTTGCGCGTTCACGTGAAGGGGTAGGGGTATCCCAATCCCAGTTAACGCGGAGGGGTAGGGGAAGGGGTAGGGCTTCTGTACCCCTCCAAACGGAGATTTTCCTGGAGCTGACTCCAAACGAAGGGGTTTGAGTGATTTCCCACAATGCCATGCGGATTTCAGCGAGATTTCATGCGGATTTCAGAAAGATGGCGGTTCCCGCGGCGAAAGATTGTCATAAATGTATTTTCTCCATTATTTACGTGTTTTAAGTTGTAATCCAGAGGAAACACGCCGCTTGATTCGCTTTCGAGCTGAGAATGAGCAGCGATTTCTGAAATCCAAGTTGCTGCTAAAAAGCTTTGGGAGTGAGTATTGTTTTCGGTTGCTTTACTGCGTACGTTTTGTTCTGTTATTCTCGCTTTTATTGTTTACACGAGTGTTCTGACACCTCATTCTGTCGGATGTGGTGCACGAAGCGCCAAAGATATCCCATTCAGTGGTGTTAGTTAACAAATCACACCCTGCCAGCAGAGATTTCTGGTTCTGCCTCTGGCTCTGACTGTAGCGGCTGGTCGCAGCCAATGACGCATTTGGTCGCGTTTTGCTAACGTAAATGCTGACGGAGGTACGCGATGACGTATGCGATCGTTGAAGGGCTATCCCAATACGTAAGGGTTGAATTTCAAGCCCTATCCCTTGTAGCTCAGTTTCAAGGGGAAGGGCCAAGGGGAAGGCGGAGGGGGAGGGGTAGGGGTAGAAATTAGAATTGGGATTGGGCCTTAGACACAAACGATTCTATTTTGATGCTTTTTCTTTTTAAGACGACACAGTGTTTAGCAAATGGGGTAACTTTTAACGCGGTAAACAAATGTAATAAGAAACACAGCGTCTGACAGTATGGATGCCGGATGCACCATCTGGCCAAATGCTTCAGTGAGATGACGACTGGACTGAACCCACACTCCACAAGCAGTTAACAAAACTCATCTTGCATAGGCGTGAATTATTTTATTTTCCAATGCATACATCATTCATAATTCTGATTAAAGTTGCATTTGTTTACCACATTAAAAGTTACCCCATTTGCTGAACAGTGCATGGGCTTAAAAAGAAAAAGCTTCATTCTCACATGTTTTAACAGTATTTATTGGTCTCAATTTTGCTAATTGAATTTTTTGTGTCTAAAATGTGACCAGTAAATACTGTTAAAACAGAGGGGAATGGGTTCGGAGCCCTCCAGATTTTATATCGAGCCGAGGCTTCTTTCGTCATCGGTCACATGGTTTCATCTGCCACGCCCCCTTCTACTCCATTCGCGCTTCGGAGCCTCATGACAGACAGGTGTCTCACACACACTTCTCATAAATCCTGTGATTAACATCTAACCTGTGGATATTTTATTGTTTTAGATTTCTGTTATCTGACTCTGGATCCAAACACAGTAAATCCTGAACTCATTCTGTCTGAGAAGAACAGAGCAGTGACACACAGTGAGACAGAACAGAGATACTCTGATCATCCAGAGAGATTTGACTCCTGGCCTCAGGTGTTGTGTAAGGAGAGTGTGTGTGGACGCTGTTACTGGGAGGTGGAGTGGAGGGGTGTTGTGTACATATCAGTCTCATATAAAGAGATCAGCAGGAAAGGACGGGGTAATGAGTGTGCGTTTGGATACAACAGTCAGTCCTGGAGTCTGCAGTGTTTTCCTTCCTCTGTCTGTTTCCGACACAACAGCATTAAGACTGATCTCCGAGGTCCATCATCCTCCAGAATAGGAGTGTATGTGGATCACAGTGCAGGAACTCTGTCCTTCTACAGCGTCTCTGACCCGATGAGGCTCCTCCACAGAGTCCACACCACATTCACTCAGCCTCTATACGCTGGGGTCGAGATGTGGGGTTTTGTCTCATCTGTGAGGTTTTGTGATCCGATGAAAAAATGAAACGTTGGTAAAAGTTGAAATGTTTAGTAAAATTCTAACTGAGGTGTCAGATTGAATTTCTCCCTGAAATACAAAGACACTTTTGTGTGCAGAAACTGTGGCACTAATGAATTATTATTTTCAGAGTGCATCTGTTTTATAGATTAATAAGAAAATAAAGTTACATAAATGTCTTAATGCAGAATATAAGATGTTTCTAGAAAAAATTCAGACTATTTCAAATGTAGGCACGATTATGAGATTTATTACACTGATATGAAAGTTTAGAATGTCTCATTCTGTTTTTTCTTTGGCAAAATCTGTTTCTTCAGAAATAAAACTTCCTCAAACTACTGCGTCTTTCTGTCCTGCTGCTGGTGGAAACACCCTACTGTGTGTAAGAACACTTTTAACAATTTTGTGTCTTGAACCATTTTCTGTTCAAAAAAATGCACTCACTGTATTCAGATGCCTTCAAAAACATATTTAAAATATGGAATAAATACAGGGTTATTTTGCAGGTTTTGGAATCTATCCATATAAAGATTATTTACAAATCATTGTGTTCAGTTTTAATTTCAATTTCTACATACAATATCACCTTTTTCTGATTTGTGGCTGTTTTTCCTCTCAGATGCCTGATTTAATGTCAGTGATGTGTCTCTCCCCCCATGTTCTAAACTCATTTGTACTAGTTTATTGTACTTTAAAACTAATAGATGATGTAATCAATTAAAACAATAAAATAGTGTTAATTTTAATTACCAGGGCATAAAAACTCCCTTTGTGTTTCTACTTTTCTATTTCCATTTAAAAGCCAAATGACGACTATTAATCAAACTCAGGTTTATAAAAGATGCTTCATAAACTCAAGATCCAAACACTGTGTAAAAACAAAACTGTATTAAACAGAGATCAGTTTAAATCCTAGAGGGAGCGCTCGCGTCTCTCTCCATCACTACACACTGGGAACTGCACACACTTCAGGCCTCACACACCACACACTGGTTTCCTGTGAGGCCTTCACTAATGTGCAGCTCCACACGTGCGCTAGCGTACGGGGAAAAACCACAAACACCACCGATCCAGTATCGTCAGGATTCTCTGTTCAGACACAAATATACAGTACAAAACAACAAAAAGCAAAATAAAACTACAGTTTCAGATGGAACAGCTGGAAAAGGGCTGATGATCAGGAGAAGGACGCCTGGGATCCAGTCCTGTTCTAAAGGAATGCCATAATTAGGTGTAATCATGATACGATGATGAGACTTAAGATCGGCCCACGCCTAGTCGAAACCTGAAGAGGTGAATTAAACAACAAGGTGGAAAAGGATGAACTGATTTCATTATGAACTTTTGTTTGGATGACTAGAACATTAATTCTTCTTATAAGTCTTCTATAACTGGACACTGTAGAGTCAAAAAGTGTTAAGTGTGTTGGAAAGGTCTTCAGGAGCAGCATCAGGGCCATTTCTGACTTTAATTTTAGTAGAATGTGTTAAATTGGTTGTAGACTTCCCTAGGTGTGGGTGGAGCACAGAGGACGGCAGGACAGAGATCAGGTTCAACAAACAGTTTAATTGTTTCCACTTTTCAGGGGACACAAGAGGTTTTAACCAGACACACACACACACAGGTGTCTGGTTCGGGAGAGCTCTCCTCTGCTCTCGCTCTCCCTCCCTAAATAGGGCGCGGTCCCTGGGAAGACACACAAACACAGGTTAATTGCTCTCAGGTGAAGTGAATCTGCCACTTACCTTCCCCGACTCCGCCCTCCTGTCACAGACCGGTGCTTGACCACGCCCCCGCTGCCACATACCCCCACCGCCCGACTCAGGCCGGGCAGCCGTCCGGCCCGCAGCCGACTCCCCCCCCCCTTGACGGGAGAGGAAGTCCGCCACGACCATCTGCGCCCCCGGCCTGTGGACCACCTTGAAATTAAAGGGTTGGAGCGCCAGATACCAACGGGTGATCCGCGCGTTGGCATCTTTCATGCGGTGGAGCCACTGGAGGGGCGCGTGGTCCGAACAGAGGGTGAAAGAGCGCCCCAGCAGGTAGTACCGGAGGGCGAGGACCGCCCATTTGATCGCCAGGCACTCCTTCTCAATCGTGCTGTAGCGCCCCTCACGCACTGACAGCTTCCGGCTGATGTATAGGACCGGGCGATCCTCCCCCTCCACCTGCTGGGACAAAACGGCCCCCAGCCCTCTGTCCGACGCATCCGTCTGTAACATAAAAGGGAGAGAGAAGTCAGGGGAGTGTAAAAGTGGCCCCCCACACAGTGCAGCCTTTACCTCAGAGAAAGCCCGCTGGCACTGCTCCGTCCACTGGACCGGATCTGGCGCCCCCTTTTTAGTGAGGTCAGTCAGCGGGCTGGTGACGTCCGAATAATTAGGTATAAACCTACGATAGTAGCCAGCCAGCCCCAGGAACTGTCTCACCCCCTTTTTGGTCTTGGGCCTCGGGCAGGCCGCAATCGCTGCTGTCTTATTAATCTGGGGACGCACCTGCCCGTTGCCCAAGTGGAAGCCCAGATACCGTACTTCCACCCGCCCAATCGCACACTTCTTTGGGTTGGCCGTGAGTCCCGCCCGTCTCAGCGACCTAAGGACGGCCCTCAGGTGTTGCAGGTGCCGCTGCCAGTCGTTACTATAAACGATAATGTCGTCCAGGTAGGCGGCCGCATAGGTGGCGTGGGGCCGGAGGACCCGGTCCATCAGCCGCTGAAACGTAGCGGGCGCCCCAAACAGCCCAAACGGAAGTGTGACGAACTGGTGTAAGCCGAACGGTGTGGAAAAGGCCGTTTTCTCCCGGGATAATGGAGTCAAGGGGATCTGCCAATATCCCTTCGTTAAATCCAGTGTCGAGTAAAAGCGAGCCGTGCCTAGTCGATCGAGCAGCTCATCAATGCGAGGCATTGGGTACGCGTCGAATTTAGACACCGCGTTGACTTTTCTATAGTCCACACAGAACCGGACCGAGCCGTCGGCCTTGGGAACCAAGACCACCGGGCTGCTCCAGTCGCTGTGGGACTCCTCGACGATGCCCATTTCGAGCATGGCCTGAAGTTCTTCCCGAACCACCTTTTTTTTGTGTTCGGGTAGTCTATAAGGGCGGCTACGCACTACCACCCCCGGGGGTGTCTCTATGTGGTGTTCTATGAGGTTAGTGCGACCGGGCAGGGGCGAGAACACATCCGAAAACTCGGCTTGCAACTGGGCGACCTCCGTGAGTTGGGTCGGGGAGAGGTGGTCTCCACAGGGGACCGGAGAGGTACATGATGCCAAATTCCCTTTTTGAACCTCCGGCCCCAGCTCCGCCTTCTCCGGAACTACCGACACCAACGCCACGGGGACCTCCTCGTTCCAGAGTTTGAGCAGATTGAGGTGGTAAATCTGTAGCGCCCCACCCCTGTCTGTTCGCCTCACCTCATAGTCGACATCCCCGACTCGCCGTGTGACCTCAAAGGGTCCTTGCCACTTGGCGATTAATTTGGAGCTCGACGTGGGCAAGAGTACGAGTACTTTATCTCCCGGTGTGAACTCTCTAAGGCGCGTACCCTTGTTGTACAGGCGGGCTTGCCGTTCCTGGGCCTGCCGCAAATTCTCCTGAGTTAGGTGGGTGAGCGTGTGGAGTTTTGCGCGCAGGTCCATAACGTACTGAATTTCATTCTTACTCTGTGAAGGTCCCTCCTCCCAATTTTCCCGCAGCACGTCTAGGATGCCGCGCGGCTTACGCCCATATAATAATTCGAACGGGGAGAACCCCGTGGAGGCTTGAGGGACCTCTCGCACTGAGAACAGCAAGGGTTCGAGCCACTTATCCCAATTACGTGCGTCCTCACTTACGAATTTTTTAATGATATTTTTGAGGGTGCGGTTGAACCGTTCTACTAAACCGTCCGTTTGTGGGTGATATACACTGGTGCGGATCGGCTTAATCCCCAATAACCCATACAGTTCGCGTAGTGTTCGTGACATAAACGTAGTGCCTTGATCAGTCAGAATCTCTTTCGGGATTCCAACTCGGGAGATGACGCGGAAGAGTGCCTCTGCAATACTGCGTGCTGAGATATTGCGCAGAGGCACTGCTTCCGGGTATCGCGTTGCATAGTCCACTAGAACTAATATAAAGCGGTACCCTCGTGCTGACCGATCTAATGGCCCGACGAGATCCATCCCAATTCTTTCAAACGGGGTCTCGATTAACGGTAGAGGGCGCAACGGCGCTTTTGGAATGGCCGCTGGATTTACTAACTGGCATTCGCGGCATGCCGTACACCACCTACGGACATCGCCGCGAATCCCCGGCCAATAGAATCGGGCCATTATTCGGGCTAGTGTTTTATCCTGCCCTAAGTGTCCAGCCATGGGATTAAAGTGAGCCGCCTGGAATACTAATTCCCGGCGGCTCTTTGGAATCAAAAGCTGCGTGACTCGCTCTTTAGTTTGAGTGTCCTGCGTCACTCGGTATAATCTATCCTTCATAATCGCGAAGTAGGGGAAGGACGGGGTGGCGTTCGGCTGGAGCGTTTGACCATCGATTACTCTCACTTGGTCAAACGCATGCCGCAGAGTCTCGTCTCGCGACTGCTCCAATGGGAAATCCGCGAGGGATTCCCCAATAGAGAGAGGAGGAGCCGGTGGCTCCTCACCCTGACGCGGAGATGACGTAGACGGCTCCGCGACAGCTGCTCCCGCCAAAACGACACCGGGACCTCCCCCTGTCAACTGGCAGGACCCACTCTCTACTAGGCGCGTCATTAAACCCCGAAATCCCGGCCAATCAGTCCCCAAAATTAACGAGTGGGTAAGGCGAGGATTAACCGCCGCCTTCACTATAAATTTTTCCCCTCTGAAAATAATGTGGACCGACACCAAAGGGTAGCTGTGAACATCCCCGTGCACACACAAAACCTTCACCCCTTGTGCTCCCCCCAATGCCTCGTTTTGAACCAGGCTTTGGCGAATTGAGGTCTGATTACAACCAGAATCCACCAATGCCTGATATGTAGCCCCTTGGATACTCACCGGTATGCGATACGCTCCGGCCCGATCGAGGGCGGCCTCTGGCGCGTCGGGGATCCGAACCACCGCGCCCACTTCCATTGCTGTGCACTGCTGTTGAAGGTGGTCCGGTTCCCCGCAGCGCCAGCAAACCGGCCCGGGCTTCCCCTCTGCACCGGTGCTCTGGGGCTCACTCACCTGAGGTGGGGGAGAGACAGACACAGAAGGGAGACACGGGAGGGCACCGCGGGTGCGGCGGGCCGGCAGGGGTGGTGCCGGCCCCCGCCTCCGCGGTGGGGGAATGGGGCGAGGACGGGACACAGAAGGAGGGGAGAGAGAGAGAGAAAGAGAAGAGGAGAGAAGAGATGTCGACATCCGCTGTCCTGCCGCCGAGACAGCCGCCAGATGATCCTCCGCCAGCTCGACTGCCTGATCCAGCGACGCCGGGCGGTGGCACTGGACCCACTCCGCGGCTCCTGCTGGTAAGCGGGCGATGAACTGTTCCAGTACCACCTGATCGACGATTCCCTCGGCGTCGCGATCTTCGGCCCTCAGCCACCGCCAGCAGGCGTCCCGGAGCTGCTGGCCGAACGCGAACGGGCTGCCGACTTCCTCCATCCGCAGCGCGCGGAAGCGCTGGCGCTGCTGCTCCGGCGTGCGCCCCACGCGCTGAAGGACAGCCCGGCGAAGGTCGGCGTAGGCCAGCCGGCGATCGGCGGGGAGCTGTAGTGCAGCCAGCTGCGCCTCTCCCGTCAGGAGGGGGAGGAGGCGCGCCGCGCGCTGCTCCATCGGCCACCCCGAGGCTTCAGCGACCTGTTCGAATAACGTGAAGAAAGCCTCGGGGTCATCCTGCGGGCCCATCTTAGTTAAGGTGAGGGGAGACGGGCCCGCGGCCGGAGCGCTGGTGGGCCCCGCCGACGCGAGGAGACGCCGGAACGCCTTGCGATCTTCTTGCTGGGCCAGCACCAGGGCATCGAAGCGCCGCTCTTGTTCCTTTCGGAGTGTGATGAGCGCCTGGTGCTGGCTTTGCTGAGCCGTGGCGAGGGCGTGGACCAGGTCGGTGAACGGGGAGGATTCCATGGGGCTGCTGGGTTGGTGCTCCATTTCCCGGGTTTCGGCACCACTGTAGACTTCCCTAGGTGTGGGTGGAGCACAGAGGACGGCAGGACAGAGATCAGGTTCAACAAACAGTTTAATTGTTTCCACTTTTCAGGGGACACAAGAGGTTTTAACCAGACACACACACACACAGGTGTCTGGTTCGGGAGAGCTCTCCTCTGCTCTCGCTCTCCCTCCCTAAATAGGGCGCGGTCCCTGGGAAGACACACAAACACAGGTTAATTGCTCTCAGGTGAAGTGAATCTGCCACTTACCTTCCCCGACTCCGCCCTCCTGTCACAGACCGGTGCTTGACCACGCCCCCGCTGCCACATTGGTGTTAACAAGAAGTCAGCAAATGAGATGAGAAATTTTTTTTTTTTAACTTTGATCAAAACATTTCCACTGTTCAGGTATTTCATCTCATTATCTCTAGCCGCTTTATCCTGTTCTACAGGGTCGCAGGCAAGCTGGAGCCTATCCCAGCTGACGACGGGCGAAAGGCGGGGTTCACCCTGGACAAGTCGCCAGGTCATCACAGGGCTGACACATAGACACAGACAACCATTCACACTCACACCTACGGTCAATTTAGAGTCACCACTTAACCTAACCTGCATGTCTTTGGACTGTGGGGGAAACCGGAGCACCCGGAGGAAACCCACGCGGACACGGGGAGAACATGCAAACTCCACACAGAAAGGCCCTCACCGGCCACGGGGCTCGAACCCCTTGCTGTGAGGCGACAGCGCTAACCACTACACCACCGTGCCGCCCTGTTCAGGTATTTATAGATTTTATTTTTAGAATATAGTTCTCTCTCTCTCTTTCTCTCTCTCTCTCTCACACACACACACACACACACACTTTTCCCCTTCTACTGTTTCATTTTATCCTTGGGCATTTTTCTGATCTTTTTATTTTTTACTGCTTGACCATTTTGTAGTTTATTAGATTATTATGGTTTCAGAATGGGATCAGAAATTTAAACATAATGTAAGTAAACTATGTGCAAACATTACAACAAATTCAATATAAAAGATGTTTTTTAATTGTCCAGTCATATGTGACAACAAATAAAATAAATGACAAAAGAAAAGTACACATGGGGGAAAAGAGTAAAGGAATAGCAGTGTTCGGTCAGATCAATCCCACAGTCCAAAGACATGCAGGTTAGGTTAACTGGTGGCTCTAAATTGACTGGAGGTGTGAATGTGAGTGTGAACGGTTGTGTGTCTCTGTGTGTCGCCCTGTGATGATCTGGTGACTTGTCCAGGGTGAACCCCGCCTCTCACCCATAGTCAGCTGGGATAGGATCCAGCTTACCCACCACCCTGCACAGGATAAGCGGCTACAGAGAATGGATGGATGGATGGTCAGATCAATTAAATCACTTCAGAATCCTGTTCCAGAGAGAGAGAGAGAGATGTGCTCATTGCTCACTGAAAGGAATAGAAAATGTAAAGTAAATACATGCATGGGTTGGTAGCTTGTAATATTGAGAGCCTGTAAGAAAAGTTTCAGGCATGTTTGACCATTTATAAGAAAGTTGTGAGCGTTTTGTATCGCTGCTCTAATGCCACCAGGAGGCCGCCATGTTGCCTGTTGGAAGGGTGATGTGTGACGTCATTTGGGCGCAAAGCTGAGTGCAGCTCTTCAGTACTGAAGGAGCAAAGCAAAAGGTCTGCTAAGGTGAGAATGTCGATTTTTTCACTATACATCTGAAATAGTGTATTAATGAGCTGCAACCCTGACTTTTGGACAAACCTGAACTCTTTACCTGTAAAACAAGGCTGAAACTGCGTTATACTACTCGTTAGCACGCTTAGCATGCTCTCGACTCATTCATGAAAAACTTCATCAAGACGTCCCCAGGCTAGCCGACCGTAATTACCGTGGTAGACAGTCCAACTCCCGCAGCAACGCAGAAAGAGGGTAAACAAGCACTGCTTTACTATACAGGATTCATCTGAACATTACAGCAGGATGCACTTGTACGAGAAAAGGCAGAAATATTGCCAGAAACCCCCGAGCTGCTGGTATGGGATGGATTTATCTGGTAAAATTCATACATGTAAAGGATACAGTATAAATAGCACCGAGGACAACACAAAGTATAAAATACACTTATTTCCAATGTGGTCCTCTTGATGACAGCAGGAAACAATAAAATATACCAGATTATAATAAAATTGACAAAATTCTATCAACAATGATGAAAGTCAAATAAAAATATGCTAACTGTAATTATCACAGAGTACAACTAGATTACAGAAATAGCACCAAAATGATTAGAAATTAGTTACACACACAATACTGGGTTTGGAATTTACTCCATAAAATTTAAGAAACAGGTGAAACAGTTATCACGTGTTTGACGTCACTTACAATCCACGGCCATATTCGATAAAATGGACCACAGCGCCAGCGACATTTCTTCACTGATTTCCTCGAGTATTTCGGACAATGACACGAATAACGATGAGGATCATAATAAACAAGCATTACCGTATCAATTAGTTACACACAAGTGAACAATATTTATAGAGTTGTTTTAGTCAGTCATTACTGAGGCTTTTCTGAGAACACTGAATCAAAGCAAGACACCCAACAAACATCGAGCTGCTTAGCTGCATCAGCAATTATTACGTTTATGCCCAAAGGAACTCAAAATAACATCACGCTTAATAAAAACTTAGGGAAGCCAACAGCTCTGTTGTCACTGAATGCAAGCTTTTTAAGCCTAGGATCCAGTAATGTGGTTCCTGAGAAGACAGTGTTGAACTCCATACGCAGAAATTTTCGGTCCATGGCTGAACAAAGAGCTGCAACCAATTCCTTTACTTTCTGCACGGTTACTGTCAGTTGGTGTTGGGCTGTCACAGAAGACCTTTGCGAAGCAGGAGCATTTTGGAGGCTGTGACATAGCTGAAGGAGAGAAAACAGCAACTTTTAAAATTAGGCTTTTTAAAAATTATGCGGCATATTGCTTTTTTCAATTTAGTTTTGTCAATGATATGTGTTGTTTCTGCAATGTATAATAGTGACTGAATAGTAGTAGAGAAAAAACAATTGTCCAAGGTACCTGTCTGCACTTATCTCCACAGTCACCTCCTCAAATGGTTGCAGGACGGTGCAGACCTCTTTCACCAGCTCCCATTCCTCTTGACTGAACGTATCAACAGGTGCATTGATGAGGGCCAGGGTGGAGATCAAGTCAAGTCAAGTTTATTTGTATAGCGCTTTTAACAATAAACATTGTCGCAAAGTAGCTTTACAGAATTTGAATGACTTAAAATATGAGCTAATTTTATCCCTTATCTATCCCCAATGATGAAGCCTGTGGCGACTGTAACACCATATATTAAAAAAGAATAAATAAGAGAGTAGTATAGCTGAGTTAGAATACTTTGAGAAACATAGTGATGGAGCTCAGCAATAATTCCAAAGCCTCTGGAGATTTTCTTGCTCTACTGGTGGATGTGTTTCCTCCTGATGAGGTGAGAGTTGAAAACTACTCCAAGATACCCGATGCGGTTCTTCTGTTTAATCGGCTTATAATTAATTTTCAGGAAATAGTTCTGCTCAGTTTCTTTCCATAAATTAATGCATTTTCATTGAGCCTCATGAACTCTCTTCTCTAAACTTGCTTATTCAATGGGGAGGGTGAATTGAGTCAAGAGACAAAAAGTTGGAGAAATGGTTAGTTAGGTCATTTATAAAATATTACCACTATATGTAGCATATTTAAGTGAATCAAAAAAATATATTGCATGGTTTTCCCCAAAGCGTTTTAGCGTATCGGACCCGATACGCTTGCTCTGCCTGCCGATACGCTTAGATTTATACCGATACGTTAAATTTCCTACCCACAAATAACTAGATACATAGGAGAGCAAATAACAGATCCATTTACATACTGATTGATATTTGTGTTTAACAAGCGGTCTTTTTTTCCCCAGTGTTTGTGTTGATTCTGTCAAAGTAATATGTCCGCGTGGTATGATGTAAACAAACTGTAATCTGTTGGCTACGTCAAGATCACGTGTTCAAACCGTCCAATAAAAATATCGAAAGGAAACGTCAGACATCCCGGAAGTTTCCGATTCATTATAAGCGATCTCATTGGCTCCCGATGTTGTCCCGCACCAGACGGACAAAGCCGACTGACTTTAATAAGCAAGGAAAAGACTCGCTGGACAAATTAATCCACATCAGCATGGATGACAGCGAGATGGACTATGAGAGGGTCGCCCAACATTGGGCCAAAAGCCAAGGAGAATTAATCTGCTTTAAAGGAGTAGAAAACTTAATTCATTAGTTTGGGTTTGCAGAAAGATTATGTGCTTATAAACACTCACGAAGTCACACACATCACATCACATTATCTCTAGCCGCTTTATCCTTCTACAGGGTCGCAGGCAAGCTGGAGCCTATCCCAGCTGACTACGGGCGAAAGGCGGGGTACACCCTGGACAAGTCGCCAGGTCATCACAGGGCTGACACATAGACACAGACAACCATTCACACTCACATTCACACCTACGGTTAGAGCCACCAGTTAACCTAAACTGCATGTCTTTGGACTGTGGGAGAAACCGGAGCACCCGGAGGAAACCCATGCGGACACGGGGAGAACATGCAAACTCCACACAGAAAGGCTCTCGCCGGCCCCGGGGCTCGAACCCAGACCTTCTTGCTGTGAGGCGACAGCGCTAACCACTACACCACCGTGCCGCCCGCTTATCATTATTATTCGAAATTATGCTACATTTGACACTTAACAAATTCTCTTCATGAATGTTTTTATAAATACATAATCTTTCTGCAAACTTAAACGTATGAATTAAGTTTCCTTTTCCTTTAAATATGTTTTAATCTTAATCTAGTCCATTTAATAAAGTGCCAAAATTTAAACTTTACAAGATGCAGTTGCCTTACTTTTCTTTTCAGTGCATCTTAGTTATACATATATTACGGTAATTGCATCAGAAACATTCTAAATCATTACAGTTATAGTAATACAGCAACTTATTTTAAGGTGGCAGGTCTTAGGTTCAGATCCCTTTGTGGTCAACAGGAGGTCATGATGATTGATTCTCTTCATTGGATTGCATAAGATGGAGCAAACCACTGTTCATATTTTTCATGCACATTTTTGTTACAACACTACTTGATCATAGATAATTAAGTGCAAGGGATCCCTGTAGATTTTGAAATCTATCGTATACCTAAGTAATCTATAACAAAACAGTTTAACTTGCATGTTGAACTTTAAGGTGAAATTTCAAATGTGTATACATTAATATTATTTAGGTCAGAAATCATTGAAGCACTCTTAAAATCTATCCTATAATCATGTATCTAAAACCTCACAGAGCATCTATTTTCGGGGAGGCATGCCCCCGGACCCCCCTAGTTTCGCTTCGCGCCATTGGCGCTCAATTGTCTGGGTTTTACCATGCCAGAATTTAGGGCTTTAATATTTTTTCTGGGGAACACACTGTATTGTCAATAAATGTGGTTGAAAGGAATAGTCAAGTCAAGTTCATTGGTATAGCACTTTTAACAATAAACATTGTCGCAAAAGCAGCTTTACAGAATTTGAACGACTTAAAACATGAGAGAATTTTATCCCTAATCTATCCCCAATGAGCACGCCTGTGGCGACGGTGGCAAGGAAAAACTCCCTCAGACGACATGAGGGAGAAACCTCAAGAGGAACCAGACTGAAAAGGGAACCCATCATCATTTGGGCAACAACAGACAACATGACTATAACATTAACAGTCCTAACATAAAGTCAGCTTTGTTGATGCTATAAACCCCCACCGACGGAAACCCGAGCGCAAAACCGTTCACGACAACCACAGTCCCAAACTCAGCAAGTCAACTGCAGTCGCCAGCCACAAAAGCACCACTGCAAGAGTCCAGAGCGTCCTCCAGGCGCGACCCCCAACTGTCCAAATGGGGCCGCCCTCCACAGGAGTGATGCGATGAGACTCCAACCAGACACAGGGCACCAGGATGGATCAGGCAGGTCCAAGGAGTAGAAGAGGTCAGCATCTCAATCCCAGGACCGACATGTAACTCAGAGGGACAATTTTTTTTTTTTTTTTTGGGGGGGGGGAGAAAAAAAACCTGGCATCTGGAGATGATGGCATCTTTTGTTTCAAGAATGCGTTTCAACATATAAAATGTTGAGTTCCACCTGGTACCACACTCTTGTTTGGGCCTCAGTTTGGGCAACTCCATCTGGTGCTGTGTGGACTTCAGCCTCTCTGCAGCTACTGTGCTTCTGTGGAAAAACTCCACAATAGCCTTTACCTTGTCCACGGTTGTTTCACCACCTTCAGGGAATCTCTTATCATCAGGTTTAATGTATGCGCCAGACATGGGTGGTGGGTCCACTTCAGATGTTTTATGGCTTTGGTGATGTTTGCAGCGTTATCACTCACACAGCACACCACTTTGTCCTGTACTTGCCACTCATTTACCACTCTTAATAGCTCCTCTACCAAGTTTTCTGCAGTGTGTCTGTCGGTGAACTCAAAGCAGTCCAGCAAGCAAGATGTCATCTTGTAATTTTCAATAAAGTGGCAAGTGACGGAGATGAAAGAGCAGGTGGTTCTAGAGGTCCAGCAGTCAGTTGTCAGGCAAACTGGTGGAGCTTTTTTCACCCTGTCTTGCCATAATGCACGTTCTGTGTCATATAGTTTTGGGATCATTGTTAGGGACAGTGTTTTTATACTGGGTAGAGTGTACGTGGGATTTAAGGCTTTGACAAAACTTTTAAAACCTTTGTCCTCCACAATGGAAAAGGGCTGGAAGTCAGTGGCAATCATTTTAGCCAACTCCTCATCAATACTGTGCTGTTTGGCTGGGGTCATCTGCTTTGGTATAAACTGACTTATTTTGCTTTGAGTTGCAGTAGGAGGGGTTATTATACTTGTACTACTAGTAGCTGCTGCAGCAGTTGTTGGTTTGGGACCAGACACACCAGGGTCAGTAGACGTTGAGCCAGCTTGCCCTCTCTCCTCCAACTGCACTGTGGGATGGACAGTTCTGATGCGTCTGTGCAGGTTTGTGGTGGAACCTGCTCTTACTGTTATTTTCATTTTACAGTGAAGGCGCTCTGCTCTGCTATTCCCAATATCTTTAAACTGCAGCCAGATGCTGCTTCGTTTACGGGTGTCGGTCATATTTACGTGTTTTTGCGCCGCACTCGCGCTGTCCTCCTCACCACTGTCTACTGTCTCACTCACTGACGGGGACGGACAGACACTCCACCTGACTGTCGCGTCTGTCCCCCTCTCTGTTTTCACATAATGGTATGATCCTATATCCTCACATGTGATTGGCCACAAGGCCGCCATGTTGCCAATCAAAACAGAGTTCTGCCGTGAGCAGAGCTGAGCCACTGAGAGTGAGAGCTGAGCAGCGAAAGGGGAAAAAAAAGTGGGGAGCCGGCTCTCACTTGATGGGAGTCAGCTCTTCTGATTCACTACAAAGCTTTTGCGCATGACACATCACTAGCTGCAATCAATATCCATTCCCTTTGAGTGTAGGAATGCCGACACTTGTTGCTCCATGGAGTTGCTGCCCAGTTCATCAGATTCTCCCTCCCTTGTCACCAGGGCTTTGAACCAGAATTTTTTTCCTATTGGTTCGTTCTGAACAGAAACGGAATTTTAACGTTTCCGGTTTTGGGTTCCACCATTAAATAGACATTCCCGAACCGGTTAGAACAAAAAAATTTTGTTCCCAGAATGGTTAATTACGTTCCCTGTCAGCTGTTTAACAAATGGCTATAAAATTATGTCTCTGTCTCATCCAGCTTAAGCCAAATGTAGGCTAATTCTATTACAACCTTCATTAAATAAGACAAGAAATAATTCAAAACAATTATTATTTCAAATGTTAGCAATTTGGATTCTCAGTATGTCTTCCCATCTACACAAACAGAAAAAGTGCCAAAAATGAAAGATAATTCGTTTAGTGTGTTACCAAAGGCGAGTCAGGCCCTATCGAGGGCTACCGCATGACGTCACCGCGCTGCGAGATTTTGTTAGGCGCCATATTGGAAGACCAAGGACACATCTATGCAAGTACATACATACATAAAACAAACTACACCTGAAATGTAGCCAGGGCCGGTTCTGCCCTAATCTGGACCCAGGTGCAACATCGCTCAACACCCCCCCCCCCCCCCCCCCAAAAAAAAAAAACACCAGTCTAAATCAGGACAACCATCACATAACTATAACTATAAACATTTTAGATCAACTATTTTAACTAAATGGGCTATAATAAATAAGCCTGCAGGCAGCCACGGCGGGCTGCCTCAGAAAAGTAACCATTCAATGACACAACTGAAAGCCTGCAGCCACGGCGGGCTGCCTCAGAAAAGTAACCATTTGTCCCACCTTAAAACTCGTTTTGCATTTTCTGCCTCCTTTTTTTGTATTTTCGACCCTCCGTTTATTTTCTTTCCTTTTCTGAAAACCCAATTTGTGTCCAGACATTTTGTTCTGCTACCAACGAACTAACTCGTCAGGTCTCGTCTCTCGAGCCCGCGATGATTCCCGTGGGAAGGGCAACAATTGATACATTTTTACAAACAGCCAATAGGGAGATTGCAACATTCAGGCTCTCCTTTGCTCAGACACTCAGTAATGCACTTACTCACTTATTATCACATGGAGACGTGATAGTAGTCCACCTTCCCGCTCTCTCCATTCAGTCAGCGAATGTCACACGGGAAGTGAACCCCAGCGGGTCATAGAAACTTGCGCAGGAGAAGAATGACTTTTTTTATTTGTAGGCTACGGAAACTTTGAGGAACAAAATAAAAACCGGTATTAACCGGTTACCATTATTTTTAATAAGCGTTTCTGTTCCGGAACATAAAAAAAAATAAAGTTTCTGGTTTCGTTTCTGTTCCATGTGAAATAGAAAAAGTTCCCGGTTTTCGTTTTCGTTCCTTGAACCGGTTCAAAGCCCTGCTTGTCACTGCTTTTGCATATGACCTGGGTTTAATCTGAATCCCAGTGACGATGACGTCCTTCATCCTGGTGTCCTGTTCCAGTTCAGCAACTCTGCTTTCCAGGTGGGCGAAATGCCGCCGGTCCTTCTCGGCGTTCTGCAGCCTGAGCGACTTCCCTTCCATCACCAGGTCCATGATGGCTTTCTGTTGTTTAATAACAGAAACTTCCTCCGCCAGAAAGTCGAGTGACTGTTTAATGTCCTCGCCTTCCTCAGCTGTAAAGTTCTTTTTTTGGAGGCATAATTCACCAATAAAGCCATCCAATTCATTAAAATGTTTGGAGAGTCGTTTCCTCGCCTCGCTGCCTTTCTGAAGTTTCCCGCCAGAGGAATTTTACTTGGCAACAGAATGTATCTGAATTCTGATTGGTTGTTGTATCTGAATTCTGATTGGTTGTTATATTATTGCCCTTTTGTCCTCTTCTGGAGAGGAGAGGAGGAGGGGGGAGTGAGTGAATGACAGGGTTCTACAGAGAGAAGTTTTTAGCCACTGCTTTCAAATGAACCCCCTCGAAAACCAATCAGTTCAGCGGGTGTGTCGACTCGGTATGTAACATTTTCAAAAGAGAGGCGGAGTAACCAAAAATTTCTGATCAAGAAGGCCGAGGCTGTTATGTTTATTACATGAAAATGTTTTATTTGATTGTTTGTGGCCCAGACACCTTTTAATGTCCACATCACCATCGGGTTGTTGTTTTATATAAGTTTATTTACATGAACTCGGTCAGGGCTCTGCAGGTCTTAACTGAAGCACTTCAAATTCAGGGTTAGCGGGCTGCTAAAGTTTGCAGGTGTTTCACAAGCAAGACTCGGTGCAATATTAGCCAACATTAGCAGAATTTGATATGATGTAATAATGTCTTTGTGGCCTTAATGAATACCGGTTGTTGTCAGTATCAAGTCGGATTGTTATTTACATGCCACACAAACTTAGAAAAAGTCATATTCATATGTTGTCGTTTTTACACACTGAATACAAACTGTTATGTGATTCATTTTACAAGCTAATCTAACATTACATTCCTCAAGGACTGCTTGCTAGCTAGCAGCCAGTCACTGCACTGCAACCGCACTTGCTAATTGACATGGTAGCTAAACCTGCTTGCTGTTTTGTGACCACGCCCCCAGAGTGAATATTCATGAGCGAGTTTGTGTGGTGTTTCTGCCAGTGGAAACCTACAGGAACCATTTGTGTACCGCGCACAGAGCGGGATTTTTTTTTCTTCAATCAGAAATATTTGTAGGGACATGCCCATACCCAATTCTACGCCTGTGGTCTGTATAATGGAGCAACATGTTGTTGTCTTTTCCCCATTCAGTGGATCCCCTGGCTGGATAACTGTTGCATGCTGGGAGGCCCCGCCTCTGACAGAGAGCTGCGTGAGACGACAGAAAACAGCGCAGTGTTTTATTCAGTCAGTGGGTCAAGCTAATACTCTGGCGACTTCCCTGTGTACTGTAGATGTACAGTGCGTAAATGCTAAAATCACAGTAAAAAAAAATTACCAAGTTCATTTTCATTTACCGTACGATAAGTCGGTATATCGAATATCGCGACCGGCCTACTCTCACCTAGTGAGGGGGAAAAGGTATTGCTTGGTGATGGTTGATATATTCTCCAAGTGGATAGAAGTTTTCCCTACAGCAAAAAAGGACTCAGACGCGGTGGCCAAGGCCTATGGGATATAATTCCCTGATGGGGCATTCCAAGGAAGATTTCCAGTGATAATGGCATGCCATTTATAAGCCAGGCGTTAAAACAATTGGGTAATTATCTGGGAATAGACTTAAGACAACATTGTGCATACCACCCTGCTAATGGAGGAATGGTAGAATGGGACATTGAAGAATAAACTGAGCAAATGCTGTGCTGAAACAGGACTAGGGTGGACAAAGGTCCTACCCATAGTATTAATGCAGATGAGAATGAGAGAAAGACCAAAGCATGGTTTGAGCCCCTTTGAGATATTATTTGGAAGACCCCCAAACACAGGGATAGGTCCCATTACACCAGGATGCCCTGACCTTTCCTTATGTGATATTGAATTACTGTGTAACCCTCTCTTCTGCTCTGAATAATATTCACAAACGGGTGAGATCAGCCTTACCAGTCCCGGTGCTGGGACCATTGCATGACCTGAAACCTGGTGATGGAGTGGTGATAAAGGACTTCAGAGGGACGAAGTGGAACAAGCCCAGGTGGACGGGACCATCCCAAGTGCTGCTCACCACACAGTCAGCTGTAAAAGTGGACAACAGAGCCACATGGGTACACGCCAGCCACTGCAGAAAAGTACCTGAACCAACAGACAAGCAGCACAATGAGGCCCTGGTACAGGAAGGAGATTAAGACTGCATTCAAGAAGCCCTCAGGGGGCCTCATCGCACCGTGAGTGGACACTCTGCTATCAAGAGCCCCTTAGGGGGACCAACGAACACGAGCAACGACACATCGACACACACAGCCACATGACAGACTGTGCATTCCAACGCATTCTTCATTCTGTACCTAATTGTGAACCTCATACATGGTATAAGTAGTATTTGCTAGTTTGTCCAGTGACGGAGATTAATGCACTTATTACAGGAGCAGTGTCTGACACCACAGGTACTCCAGGGGGCAGACTTCTCAGCTGGAAAAATAAGATATAGAAAGAGATCAAACTGTTAACTGGGTTCATGACATATTAACTGATCATTCCAATCACATGGTGATAGCTGAAAGAATACATTCTGACTACACATACTCTAGCATATGATACCTAGCTGATTTAGGGGACAGGACTAAGTGCCTTAGGTGGAGAGACTTGTATAGAAAACACCCAATACCACGTAGTTCATTAACTGACTACTGCCACAGACTGGACAGTAACCAGTAGGTGAACCCTGTATCACAGTATCTCATTATCTCATCTCATCTCATTATCTCTAGCCGCTTTATCCTGTTCTACAGCGTCGCAGGCAAGCTGGAGCCTATCCCAGCTGACTACGGGCGAAAGGCGGGGTACACCCTGGACAAGTCGCCAGGTCATCACAGGGCTGACACATAGACACAGACAACCATTCACACTCACATTCACACCTACGGTCAATTTAGAGTTACCAGTTAACCTAACCTGCATGTCTTTGGACTGTGGGGGAAACCGGAGCACCCGGAGGAAACCCACGTGGACACGGGGAGAACATGCAAACTCCACACAGAAAGGCCCTCGCCGGCCCCGGGGCTCGAACCCGGACCATCTTGTTGTGAGGCGACAGCACTAACCACTACACCACCGTGCTGCCCCTGTATCACAGTATTATAGATTTAATGTTCTCATTTACATGATAAAAGGGGGAATTGTAGAGTAAATTTTAGTGTCACAGTCAGTGCATTTACATGCACATAGAGAAAATCTAATTTCTGCCGTTGCTCAACTGAAATCGAAGTTCTAAATGCCATGGAAATACCTTAGCTCGGCTGAAATTGAACCGAACTTGATTTCTCGTAATCGAGCTACACGACCTAGATTATACGATTTTAGCCGAGCTACTTAGTGCATGTATACCCTATCAAGCTACGTGGTCGAGCTACTTACTTCAGCACTGCCCCTTCCGGAAGTGACGAGTGACGAGACCACAAGCGGGAAACACAACAGCCTCGGTCGGCATGACACTTCACCTTAGCTGCCACTTTATTAGGAACACTTGTGCACCCATTTCCAATTAGTTGGTAAGTTATTAGCATGTTAGCAGGCTAACAGTTAATATGTTCATTACAGCTCAACTTCAACTTAGTGGCCATTTTATTAGGAACACTTCTGTTCGTACATACACTCTTCTTGAGAACACGGAACTGATAACTTTGTTTATACTCTTGAATAGCTCTTCTTCATGACGACAACCGGAAGTGTACCAACACGATGGGCGTGTAGTGCCACCTGTGGCTCGTTTGCACAATGTACCTCACCAGGGGCGGTCCTGGGGGCGGTCCGACCAGGCAGCCGCCTGGGCCGGCATCGCGGGGGGGGCGGCACGAGCGCGGGCGCGAAAAAAAAAAAAACGGTCCCAAAAAAAAAAGGTCCCCCAAAAAACCCCCCCGAAATAAAAAAAAAACAAGACGGGCGGGGGGTTTGAACATTTTGGATGGGCAAGCCCAATACCAAAGTTGCGCAGGTGACGTCATCAGTGTGTGTGTGTGTGTGCCTAACTTGTCGTAGCCCCATAATATGCACAATCCCACCAGCGGAACATTGTACTAGTCATCAAAAAGACTTTACTACCATAGTACTACACTACTATGACATTACACAGAGTCTTAAGTAATACATTACGACTTGATCATTGCCATTCTGGTAACAGCAAGTTTATAACGGGCCGTGTCCGCGACGTACAACACACGACGAGAAATGTTTAAACGACCTTGTAAAGCTGTTAACATTCTGTTGGCTAATACAGAGCCCAACGCGGGGGGGCCGCACGAGCGCGGGCGCGAAAAAAAAAATGGTCCAAAAAAAAAAAAGGTCCCCAAAAAAACCCCGAAAAAAAAAACAAGACGGGCGGGGGGGTGGGGGTGTGTGCCAGCAGGGGGTTTCGCCCGGGGAGTAAATCACTCTAGGATCACCACTGCTGGTGTTGGTGTTTGTCATTTTTCAACGACGTGTTGGAAAGATCTTCAGGAGCAGCATCAGGGTCATTTCTGAATTTAATTTTAGTATCATGTGTTAAATGGATGTGAACAAGAAATCAGGAAATGAGATGAGAGGAGAATTTTTTAATTTTTTTATTTTGATCAAAAACACTTCCACTGTTGAGGTATTTATAGATTTATTTTTAGAATGTACAACCCTGATTCCAAAAAAGTTGGGACAAAGTACAAATTGTAAATAAAAACGGAATGCAATGATGTGGAAGTTTCAAAATGCCATATTTTATTCAGAATAGAACATAGATGACATATCAAATGTTTAAACTGAGAAAATGCATCATTTAAAGAGAAAAATTAGGTGATTTTAAATTTCATGACAACAACACATCTCAAAAAAGCTGGGACAAGGCCATGTTTCCCACTGTGAGACATCCCCTTTTCTCTTTACAACAGTCTGTAAACATCTGGGGACTGAGGAGACAAGTTGCTCAAGTTTAGGGATAGGAATGTTAACCCATTCTTGTCTAATGCAGGATTCTAGTTGCTCAACTGTCTTAGGTCTTTTTTGTCGTATCTTCCGTTTTATGATGCACCAAATGTTTTCTATGGGTGAAAGATCTGGACTGCAGGCTGGCCAGTTCAGTACCCGGACCCTTCTTCTACGCAGCCATGATGCTGTAATTGATGGAGTATGTGGTTTGGCATTGTCATGTTGGAAAATGCAAGGTCTTCCCTGAAAGAGACGTCGTCTGGATGGGAGCATATGTTGCTCTAGAACCTGGATATACCTTTCAGCATTGATGGTGTCTTTCCAGATGTGTAAGCTGCCCATGCCACACGCACTAATGCAACCCCATACCATCAGAGATGCAGGCTTCTGAACTGAGCTCTGATAACAACAAGGGTCGTCCTTCTCCTCTTTAGTCTGAATGACACGACGTCCCTGATTTCCATAAAGAACTTCACATTTTGATTCGTCTGACCACAGAACAGTTTTCCACTTTGCCACAGTCCATTTTAAATGAGCCTTGGCCCAGAGAAGACGTCTGCGCTTCTGGATCATGTTTAGATACGGCTTCTTCTTTGAACTACTGTAAATCCTCTAATATAGGCCGGGGCCTTTATTTCACTCAAGTGCATCTTGGTCCAGGCCATTATTGGAAGGAGGCCAGAATTAGAGGCAGGCTTCTATTTCTATTTGAGCAAAACAGACTACCAGTGGAATGAATAAAAACAAGATTTTGTGTCTATTTGAACCTATAAAATAGGTTCATTTATTAGCCTTCCATGAACACAGGCTGATATTTGAACAACATATGTGAACTACCGTAAATCCTCTAATATAGGCCGGGGACACACGACAATAAACAATAAACTCTTTATAGCCTCGATTAGAATCTAGTGAACTTGCTCAGCACTACCGCACGCACGACTCTGACACACACTGTAGCGCAACGTGGGGTACATAGACTCGTTGAAAAACTCCTCGGGTATTTTTCTGAGTTTACCGAAAATCAGAGTAGAAGGAGCCACCCACCCTCTGTCTGGTTTGAAGCGGTTCTGTAAGACATTGAGCTTTACAGAGTCCGGTGCACATTTTAAGGCATCTGGTTGAAGTTTACCCATGTCTGATAAATCTGATGTCAGTGATAGCGGGCTGACTCGTGGCTCATTAGTAAAGCTATCTGATGGCTCATTTGTCAGCAAGGTGGAGTGACCATCTACTTCTGATCGTAAGGGACATGGGGAGATGTAGGTGTTCTTATATGAAATTCACTGGATGTATGGCTAGTTTCAAACTCAGAGGTAGATGAAGGCAATTCCCTCAAAGGAACTGAGCTAGCATCCAGCTGCAGCGTACTGCTGCTAGGTTGCGGAGGAGTGGAAGCTGCCGGTGCCGTGTTACTAGCTGATACTGGAGAGGACTAGCAAGCAGATGACACCCCTGGATCACTGCTTTTGGACTTTTTCGTAAAAGTCTGAAACAAGCTCGTTTGTTTCAGGGTTCATTTACTCATTTTTGACTTGCTTCTCAATAAATTCTCGCACAAGCTCTGACTACTGACGATTGTCTGTCTCCGTTTCTCAAAACTGGAGAGAATCTCAGTGGTGCAAGAAAAGTATATCTGCATTGACCAATGAGCTTTCTTGGTCACGCACACCCCGCCCACTCCTGAAGCACACAAATGCGCCGGCACACACACGTCTCTCTCTCTCTCTCTCTTTCTCAAATTATGTTGCATTGCCAAAGCATTCAGGTAACAATTATAATTAAAAAAAATATATCTCTCTCCCCAAGGTACGCCTAGTGCATACGGCCATACGCCTGGCGGCGCCACTGATCACAATTGTCTTTCAGATCGGAACGATTGTGTAAGGCCACTATGATCTCAGAAACATCGTTGGTTATAGCCCCAGCCTGTATTAGAGTCCGGCCATTATTTACCTCCTCCGACAGCGAGACCGGCCAATATTAGAGTCCCGGCCAGTAATGGAATACAGGCCAGTATTAGAGGATTTACTGTATAGAGTTTTAGCTGGCAACGGCTGATGGCACGGTGAATTGTGTTCACAGATAATGTTCTCTGGAAATGTTCCTGAGCCCATTTTGTGATTTCCAATACAGAAGCATGCCTGTATGTGATGCAGTGCCGTCTAAGGGCCCGAAGATCACGGGCACCCAGTATGGTTTTCCAGCCTTGACCCTTATGCACAGAGATTCTTCCAGATTCTCTGAATCTTTTGATGATATTATGCACTGTAGATGATGATATGTTCAAACTCTTTGCAATTTTACACTGTCAAACTCCTTTCTGATATTGCTCCACTATTGGTCGGCGCAGAATTAGGGGGATTGGTGATCCTTTTCCCATCTTTACTTCTGAGAGCCGCTGCCACTCCAAGATGCTCTTTTTATACCCAGCCATGTTAATGACCTATTGCCAATTGACCTAATGAGTTGCAATTTGGTCCTCCAGCTGTTCCTTTTTTGTACCTTTAACTTTTCCAGCCTCTTATTGCCCCTGCCCCAACTTTTTTGGAGATGTGTTGCTGTCATGAAATTTCAAATGAGCCAATATTTGGCATGAAATTTCAAAATGTCTCACTTTCAACATTTGATATGTTGTCTATGTTCTATTGTGAATACAATATCAGTTTTTGAGATTTGTAAATTATTGCATTCCATTTTTATTTACAATTTGTACTTTGTCCCAACTTTTTTGGAATCGGGGTTGTACTTACACTTTTCCCCTTCTGCTTTTTCATCTTATCTCATCTCATTATCTGTAGCCACTTTATCCTGTTCTACAGGGTCGCAGGCAAGCTGGATCCTATCCCAGCTGACTACGGGCGAAAGGCGGGGTACACCCTGGACAAGTCGCCAGGTCATCACAGGGCTGACACATAGACACACACAACCATTCACACTCACATTCACACCTACGGTCAATTTAGAGTCACCAGTTAACCTAACCTGCATGTCTTTGGACTGTGGGGGAAACCGGAGCACCCGGAGGAAACCCACGCTGTTTCATCTTATCCTTGGGCATTTTTTGATCATTTAATTTTTACTGCTTGACCATTTTGTAGATTATTATGGTTTCAGAATGGGATCAGAAATTTAAACAATGTAAGTAAACTATGTGCAAACATTACAACAAATTCAATATAAAAGATGTTTTTAAATTACAGTTACAGATAATGGATGGATGTTCAGAGCAATTATCACTTCAGAATCCTGTTCATGAGAGAGAGAGAGAGAGAGATGTGTTCATTGTTCACTTAAACTATTACTGGTAAGATTGTTCAAGTCTATACGCCCTGTAGGAAATACACACAAACACACACTGTTTCAAATCTCTTCACACTGAATGGCAATTTGCTAACATAGCCAGGCCCCGACTGACACATTACAAAAAAGCGGCTCTCTCTTTAAAGCCACGCCCACTCTCTCTGCCTCACAGAACACAAACAGAAACAGGAAGTTCATTTCAGAGAAAACGAAACTCAGCAGAAAGTTCAGAGTCTTTCTCTCTCAGTACAGGAAAATGGCAGAGGCTGGTATTTCAGTAGATCATTTTTCTGTGGATCAGTTCAGCTGTCCAGTGTGTCTGGATCTCCTGAAGGATCCTGTGACTATTCACTGTGGACACAGTTTCTGTAAGGTGTGTATTAATGGCTGCTGGGATCAGGAGGATGTGAAGGGCGTCTACAGCTGCCCCCAGTGCAGAGTGACTTTCACCCCAAGGCCTGTTCTGTGCAGGAACAACATGCTGGCTGAAGTGGTGGAGAAACTGAAGAAGACTGAACTCCAAGCTGCTTCTCCTGCTCACTGTTACGCTGGACCTGGAGATGTGGAGTGTGATTCCTGCACTGGGAGAAAATACAAAGCCATCAAGTCCTGTCTGGTGTGTCAGGCCTCTTTTTGTGAAGCTCATCTTAAACCTCACTATCAGTCTCCTGCCTTTAAGAAGCACAAGTTAGTTGAAGCCTGTGCAGAGCTCCAAGAGAAGATCTGCTCTGAACACGACAAACTGATCGAGATCTTCTGTCGTACTGACCAAAGCTTCATCTGTTATTTGTGTATGACGGATGAACATAAAGGTCATGATACAGTTTCAACTAAAGCAGAAAGAAATGAAAAACAGGTGAGAACTGGACATCATTCTTCTTTTCCAAGTCATTTTATACAAATTCTATTTCTAATCTAATTTGTATTCAGTGGATTTAATTGGTTCTCTGTCATTCTCGGTGAAGTAAATTTTTATTTCCAGTCAAACAGTAATATGTAAAGAAATGTTAGAGATCAGACCAGTCAGTCTGCTTTAAACAGCCAACAACCTTCTTCCAGCATTTTACAGCTAAAGTGCTCACGTGACTGTGTTAAAGCTCTGTAACTGGAGATCATATTTCATAACATTTAATGATCTACAGGTTAAAAAAAAATCTTTATCTTTCTGAATGTGGAAATTGGGTGTGGTTGTCTTCCGGTGGAATTGGGTGTGGTTTTGAATGTACACACAGCACCTTCAAGAAGTAAACCTGACTATGACTCTGGATTTTACTGCTGAACAAATAAATAACTCCCATGAATCCAGATGTGCACTGTGCATGTCTCCCCCCTCTAAACTCACTGAGAAATAAAAGGGAACAGTGATGACGCGCACTGCTCTCAGATCAGTCTTCTTCTTCTGTCAGGTTTTATGGCAGTTTACAAGCAAAGTGTATTACCGCCATCGACTGGACTGAGGTGCAATCAAATGGATGTCATTTCAAAGAAAAATTGAATAAAAAGGAAAAACAATGCAAAACAATAAACTAAATCCTATTTGCTAATTTTGTTTCTTTGATAAATGTTATCATAGCACAAGTGATGTTTTCTGATCTCGGCTCACCTAATAAGGTGTCTAAAGAAAAGGCTTTCTTGACTGCGTTCACTTCCCTCTTCAGTTTTTCTCTGTCTGTAGAATTTTAAGCACCTTAAAAGAACATGATCTACATCCTCTCTCACTCCATAAAGTTCACATTTTCCAGATGGATGTTTGTTTGCTTGCAACGTATAAGCTGTTATTTAATCCAGTATGGCCTATTCTCAGTCTTGTAAACCAAACCTCCTCCTGTCTGTTTGGGTTACTCGGTTTGCTACTTGAGATCTTTTTGTATATTATATAAGTGTCTACCTTTCTTCTCCTTATCCCATTCAGCTTGCCATATGTTAACTTTGTTTAATGAGTACCTTAAAGTTCATATCACGGGTAAATTCAGGAGCAAGATCAATGTAATTCTCCTATTTTATATTAAACTTTGGTCAAATATCTGTAACTTTCTTCCTTTTTTTTTTTTTTTTTACCTTGCGCAATACCAAAAAAATTCAGCTGAAATCAAGCCATTTGAGGTGAATTGGTCCGCCTCTGAAAAAAACTGGGCATTTGAATTTCCCGGCAAACATTGATTTTCGTGACGTCATCTGCGGGACGCCTCCCTCTGAATCCTACATCAGCGCTGGTTTGTTTTCTGAGAAAATGACCTGGTGGTTTTCTGCAAATTTCTTCAACGTTATCACAATTATTAAAATGGTTCATAGATGTATCGTAGGAGGGTGTAGCAACACCAATCTTGATGGGATTAGTACTCATTGTTTTCCAAAAGACTGGACAGTGAGGGAGAAATGGGAGTGCTTGGTCTACACAGGCTGTGCACTGAAACTGCACAAGCTCTCACATCCTGCCGGCGCTTCCGCAGGTGACGTCACAATTCTGGCTCCAGACCCCCTTGGGATTTTTCCAGACGTGTTTTTTTTTTTTTTTCTCCCCTGCTGTAGACAGATGGCCGTGTGTAAAGGAACATACTTTCATATTAAAAAACCTAAATTGGTTCAGAATATGCACTTTAACTTCTGATCTACTGAGTGGAATACTTAACTGAACCTCCTCTTCTTTGGTTGCCTCTTTTGCCAGCTTGTCTGCTTCCTCATTGCCACCAACTCCTTTATGGGCTGGAACCCATACAAACTGGATTGATATTCCCTGTTGACTGATTTGCAACTGAGATATTATTAATTTCATTCATTAAGTCCTGTCGGCATGACGATTCTCCACTTTGAACGGATGTGAGAGATGACACAGAATCGGAACAAATAACTGCTTTAGGGGACCTAGTTTCTTCTATCCACTGTAATGCAATAATAATGGCTGTCATTTCAGCTGCAAATACAGACAGATGATCTGATGTTCTCTTTTTAATAGAGATTTTGTAATCAGGGATATAAACTGCAATACCTGTTTTACCCTCTGAATCTTTAGATGCATCTGTATAAACCTGTGTTGTATTATAGTACCTACTTCCTAAATATTGCTCTACGTTCTGATCCACTCCTCCAGATTTAGCTATCTCTTTGGTTTCCATGATCACCGTAGGGGAGCAAAACAACCAAGGTGGAGTTGTTACCAGGGGCACAGTCTTACTACAAATATCATCATCTATTCCCAATTGATTTGCTAATTTGTTACCATCCCATCCAAAGCTACAAATCTGGGATCTGCCATACTCCCAACACTCACTGAGAACTTTTTTTTAGTAGGGTGTGATGCCTCATGTCCATTTAAATTAATCCAGTAAACCATACTCAATTTAAGATGTCTGAAGCTTAAGGGCATTTCTCCTGATTCTACTTGCAATGCTGGTATGGAAGAAGTTCTAAATGCACCACAACATGTCCTGAGACTTTCAGCCTGCATTCTATTGAGTTCATTAAGCAATGTCTTAGATGCTGAAAGATGCACAATACAGCCATAATCTGAAACTGATTTTTATCAGTGCAATATAAAATTCTTTTAAGGGACATCCCTGAGGCTCCCCAGTTGTACCCTGATAAACATTTCAAAACATTAATGCCCTTTTTGCATTTCTCAATTATTTTCTGAATATGTTCCTCAAATGTTAACTTGACATCAAACCAAACTCCCAAGTACCTAACAATATTAACTTGCTCTAAGGACTGGTTATACAACTTAAGCTCTAGTGTGGGACTTACTCTTTTCTTTGAAAAACAAATAAATTGAGTCTTTTCTACAGACAAATGAAAACCCCACTCACATGCCCATTTTTCTACCTTGTTGATAACTAATTGCATTTTAGTTCTAATATCAATATTTTGTCCTTTTATCCACAAAGCTCCATCATCAGCATATAATTAGTTTTTTTTTTTTTTCTTTTTTATCAGACATCTAGTTTTTGGGTTTGTTTACCTGACATGTTTCGACGTACGACTGTCGTCTTCCTCAGAGTGTCACCGGATGTTAATTGGTGATGCATCTTTTATCAGCTGATGTTTCTGAAGGCGTGGCCTTCCTGTCTGGATTGACAGGTCGGTCACGCCTTCTACTGTCTGTTCGTCCCCTGCAAGATGGCACTCCAGGTGTGGGAGAGCATGTATGCTCCCTCATCCCGGTTGATGGTCCTCGGGCTTCGCTTACGGATCTCCATGGCCTCCCTGATCCAACGCTGATGTTTGTTATCTTCTGTGCGGATGACTCTGGCATTCCCCCAGTCCATAATATGATTTTCCCTTTTGCAGTGATCTGTTATAGCTGACTTATAATTTTCCTGTTGTGCCTTTTCTTTTATTGTTCGGGTTTGTCTTGTAGCTGTCTCCTTTTCGCACTCTCTTATGTTCATTTTTTCTTGTGTTGAAACTCCTTCCTGTCTCCCCATTGTACGTTTTATTGCATAATTGACATGGAATCTCATATATGGTGTTGCATCTGTTGTCCGGATGTATTCTGTCTTTGGGATGAACCAGGATCTGACAGAGTGTTGTGTATGGTTTGACAGGTGTGTTAATGTTGTGTTTCCTCATTTTATTGCAACATATACAACACGCACTGAAGGCATGTCAATATCCACAATGGGCAATATCAAAAGGGGCGGAACAGGTTAAGAACAACAAAACACAGAAGAAAGAGAAAAGACAAACCAACAAACAAGAACACAGGGGAGTAGTTACATTACCATACATTAGGGGAATAACTGAACACATTCAAAGAGCAATGAGGAAACACAACATTAACACACCTGTCAAACCATACACAACACTCTGTCAGATCCTGGTTCATCCCAAAGACAGAATACATCCGGACAACAGATGCAACACCATATATGAGATTCCATGTCAATTATGCAATAAAACTTACATTGGGGAGACAGGAAGGAGTTTCAACACAAGAAAAAAATGAACATAAGAGTGCGAAAAGGAGACAGCTACAAGACAAACCCGAACAATAAAAGAAAAGGCACAACAGGAAAATTATAAGTCAGCTATAACAGATCACTGCAAAAGGGAAAATCATATTATGGACTGGGGGAATGCCAGAGTCATCCGCACAGAAGATAAACATCAGCACTGGATCAGGGAGGCCATGGAGATCCGTCAGCGAAGCCCGAGGACCATCAACCGGGATGAGGGAGTATACATGCTCTCCCACACCTGGAGTGCCATCTTGCATGGGATGAACAGACAGTAGAAGGCGTGACCGACCTGTCAATCCAGACAGGAAGGCCACGCCTTCAGAAACATCAGCTGATAAAAGATGCGTCACCAATTAACATCCGGTGACACTCTGAGGAAGACGACAGTCGTACGTCGAAACATGTCAGGTAAACAAACCCAAAAACTAGATGTCTGATAAAAAAGAAAAAAAAAACCTAACTATTTTTAATATAAGACATAATGAACGTAATCGAAATATCAGCATATAATGCTCTATTGATTCTAATGTCATCTATTTTATTAAAAACATCATTAATGATAATGTTGAACAGTACTGGACTGCATACACTACCTTGAGATGTTCCATTTTCTATTGAATAGATGTTAGAGAAGTTAACCCCAACTCTTACTTCTATTGTTCTGTCCTTTTGGAAGTATCTAATCCAGTTAAACATCTTACCACCAATACCCATCCTATTCAGCTTAACAACCCCTCCTTCCATAGCATATCATACGCTTTCTCTCTATCAAAGAATGTTGCTAAAACTGATTCTTTATTGACTTGTGCTTTCCTTATTTCATTTTCTAAACATACAATAGTGTCCATTGTAGTACGTCCACTACGGAAGCCGCTCTGGTGTGGGGAGACAAGACCTCTTTTTTTTTTTCAGTTTCATACACTAGCCTTCTAGTGATCATTCTTTCCATAATCTTACATAAATTAGATGTTAATGCTATTGGCCTATAACTTTTAACTTCAGTTTTATCCTTCCCTGGTTTTCCAATCGGAACCACTACAGAATGTTTCCAACACAAAGGCAATCTACCTTGCTCCCAAATCTTATTAAAAAGACTTAAAATTACATATTTAGCCACGTCATTGACTTCATTAATCATTTTATAACATATACCATCTTTCCCTGGTGAAGTGTTCCTAACCTCATCTAACGCTCTCCTAAGCTCAAATAATGTAAAATCCTTATCAAGTACACTCTCACTTATTACCTGCTTTTCCAGTAATCCTTTATTCTCATCTATTACTTTAACTCTCCAAGACAATTCTTCATCAGTTAAGTTCTGTGAACTATGAACCTTAAAACTTTTCGCAAGCATCTCTGCTTTCTCTTGATTAGTTACTGCCTCCACAGCATTGTTTTTAATCACAGGTAAGGAAAACTCCCTTCTAATGCCCCCCATCTTTTTAATCACGCTCCAAATATCATCCCCTTTGACTTCTGCCCTATTTTAGAACCAGTGGCGACTGGTGGTCATAAAAATAGGGGAGGACAGTGAGTGAATAGATAGGTGGATGGTTGAGAGAGAGAGGTTGGAAGTTGTGTGGGTGTTTACAACTGTTAGGGGATTTGTGTATTTTTAAAGATAAGCTCTGTTAAAAATGGGTTTTTTTGTTACTGCAAGAAATAAAAGTAAAATGTTTTTGAGGACACATCAGCATGGGAAATACCATGTAGTGTAATGCTTGTTGAATGAGCTATGTGAGGTGTGAATGGGTCAAACTTAAAACAGTAATTCATTTAAGAAAGTAGTCAAGTCTCCTGGATGTCTGGGTGGCAAGTTTGTCAATGACTTGCTCATACCACTGGGGATCTTGTTGAGTGTAGCAACCCTTGGATCCCAAAGAGAGTCTCGACTGATGCTCAAGGTGTATTTTATTTTACTTGCAGCAAAGTCAGTCCAACATCACCCATAGCACCGTGAAAACTATATCATGGTATACAAAACAGCAAACAAACAGCAAATCACCATACCGTTCTACAGGTACAACATTTCTTAATTGAGACATCAATATTAAAACAAAGGCATTCACATTCGGTTCCAACACTTAATGCAAAGTTACAAAAACTTCAAACAAAACATACCTCACTGCGCTCACCAAGGATGCAACATATAATCATTTCTCTTCTGTTGTAAAACAGGCGTCAAAATATCCTTTTCTTTTGCAGTGAAGCTTGAGTGGTGAAGCATGGACATCAAGCCTTCTTAGCTCAAGCTCAAACAAAGTAGCTTCTTCATTGATCACACCTGGTTGCTACCTTTACAAATCTCCCTCTTGTGGAGCTACGGTGTCACTTAAAGGACAAACAGCACCCCAAGTCCATACAAATCCACACACATACAATACTCACTCAACCTCATAGCCCAACCATTCTAAAGCACAAACAGAAATTTGATTAAATCTTATATTCGTAAATAACAAAATACAAATGAAAACACATTTATGTAAGTTTTACTCAAGAGAATAACAAAACACTTACAAGGACTAGTGTGGTCCTTTACATTCATTTAAGCATCCTCCTTTCAATTGACATGACTGCTAAACTTTTCAACCTCTCTTGTCCCATTGTGTTTCTGGTGAAGCTTTTTATGCGCTTCAGACATGAGAAGCTCCTCTCAACTCCTGCTGAGGTGGCACCAATGGTGGCAATCAGACACATGAGTCTATACACCTGAGACATTGCCTCATCAAGCCCGTTTGACTTCATGAAGCTGATAGCCTCACACAGTTTTCAGGAAGAGTGGATCTCTGCATCACTGTAGAAATGCTGCAGTTCCACCTTCAGTTTGGCCTCATCAAAGAAATTCCCATATGTCTCTGACAAGTTGGACAATGCACGAGAAGGGAATTCTGCTTTAAATGATTCAAATTTGTCAAAGTCTAACAGCTCCATGAAATGCAAACGGCCAAGCTGCTGGAAGCACTGTGTGAGTTGGGCCTTGATACTGTCATGCACTGAGTCATAGAGAGTTTTATAGACCTGGCGATGGTCTTGCTCACCCTGCCTTCTCTTTCTCCTGTGACCAAATTCGGGGTCTTCTGTGAGACTGGCAGCTTTGCTGTATGTTTTCTCAAAAGCCCTGTCTAACTTCAGCTCATTAAGCAACTGCATAAAGTTTTCTATGCGCTGTTTGCAGAAGGCAACATCCATGACTTTCTGTTGCAGTATGTTAAATAAAACGTCGGTCTGTGCAAACAGCTCCTCAAAAGTAAAAAGCAAGAACATGAACTCAAAGTCTTCCAATTTTGCCTTCAGGCCATCCGCCAATCGAGTTGTTTCATCATCCATAGAAGGATGTTCTAGAACGCGGGTAAACGTGTTAAGCAATTTTTCATGGTTACCTGCGACGGTATTCACGACCCTGGATGAGAAATTCCAACGTGTTGGAGCGGTCTTTGGCATCCTTGCACAATCAGATTCCTCAAGTAGTGCCACCCTCTTACTTGATTTGGAAAAGAATGACGTGAACCCACCCAGGTTTGCAAAAAAGACTCGCGCTTTGGGTATGGCCTTGACACCTTGACTAAGGATGAGATTCAGGCGGTGGGCGTGACAGTGAACAAAAGTAGCGGCTGGAGCAACCTCTCTCACTTTAGCCTGCAGTCCATTGAGAGCCGAGGCCATCACCGCAGCACCATCGTAAGTTTGTGCAACCAACTTCTCAGCGAAGTTGTAAGGGGACATCTCGGACTGCACAAACTGAAACAATGACTGCGCATCCCTCCCACTAGACACGTCGAAAAAGCCCAGAAAACGTTCCTGAATAATGCCCTGACTGTCCACGAACCTTGCGATAATTGAGAGCTGGGAATGACAGCTTATATCAGTGGTTTCGTCAATCTGCCATGAAAAAAATGGAGTCACGTTTAATTCTTTCGATATTTCGTGGCTGATTGACGTGCCAATTGCACAGATCAAGTCGTTCTGGATGCCACAGGACATGCCACTAAAAACACCAGAAGACTGCAACTGCTCTGCCAGCAAATTGTCATACCGTGCAATCAGTTCCGTCACCTCCCTATAGTTTCCCTTGTTGTCTGTCTGAATTTGGCCCTTCATCCCGCCCCTAAATGCCAGCTCCTGCATGCCCAAATACGCCACAGCATCAATCAGACGCCTCAGTGTATCTCTGTTGCTATGCACTTTAGCATTGTGCTGTGCCACTTGTATCCGCACACCCTCGTCCACTAGCTGGTCAACTGGCACACTGCCTAGCAATTTCAGGCGAATAGCTGCACCAACGTGTTCCTTGGTCTGGTCGTGGCGCTTGGTGGCCCTGTCCAAATTTTTAATGTCATTAAATCCCTGCACAGACCATGTTTGGGATTTGCTACCCATCAACAGGAAAGGCCAGCAATACAGCCGTTTGGTTGTGACACTGCCTGTTAGCCATGGGTATCTCCGATACCACGAGGTGTTGGTGTTAAACACACTTAGCTTACCATTCGGTTTCTGAATGTTAAGTTGGGGAACTGGTCTCCCTTCGGTTTTGATTCTAACCTTCTCCTCATAACCCAGTGTTTGAAATGGCGTGTTTAACATTGTGTACACAATGTCACGTTCCTCCATCGCGTTTTATTAAGTTGATAAACTACAACAAAGCAATAGCCAACAATTAGTCAAATTCTCCGCTGTCCGCACTACTCAAAACGACACTACTCTAGCTCAGCAGTGACACTGACAGTAAGTATGCTATGATTTCAACCCGCCAACTCATCCCTTCATTCTGATTGGCCGCACTGACGAATGCAGCTCTGCTGATTGGCTGCTTGATGACAGGCAAATAGACCCGCCCAAATGGAGGAATCGCCTCCCTTTCGCCCATTCACTCCCATGTTAAAAGAGGAGCCCGCGAATCGCCCATGTTCTGAGCGCATACAATGGACGTCAATGAGAAGGTTAGGGAGGACAATATTTTGGCGAGTTTTTCTTCCATTTTTAATTGATAAAATATAGTTATTTCAACTGTTTTGACAGGTTTTAAACGTTTGTCTATTAATTATATGCGTTTTTTTAAACTAATGTGTCCTGGAAATTCTTTCTTTAAAATTTTAAGGGAGGATCTTCCTCCCTTTCCTCAATGGAGGAGTCGCCATTGTTTAGAACAGAAATCACGCCAATATTTCCTTTTAGCTTCTCTTATAATTCTTTTAACCTTTTGAATGTGTTTTTTTTTTGTATTCCATTAAATTGGTATAGGAATAGTTTGACTGAACAATTTTGAAAGCTTTATTTCTAGCTTTAATTACTTCCTTACAATCATCTGACCACCAAGGTACCATTCTCTTTTTCCTCATCCCAGAAGATTTGCCAAGAACCTCTTCTACTGACTCATATTTGTAATGATTGCGTTTAACTCAGGGCGGCACGGTGGTGCAACGGTTAGCGCTGTCACCTCACAGCAAGAAGGTCCGGGTTCGAGCCCCGTGGCCGGCGAGGGCCTTTCTGTGCGGAGTTTGCATGTTCTCCCCGTGTCCGCGTGGGTTTCCTCCGGGTGCTCCGGTTTTCCCCACAGTCCAAACACATGCAGGTTAGGTTAACTGGTGACTCTAAATTGACCGTAGGTGCGAGTGTGAATGGTTGTCTGTGTCTATGTGTCAGCCTTGTGATGACCTGGCGACTTGTCCAGGGTGTACCCCACCTTTCACCCGTAGTCAGCTGGGATAGGCTCCAGCTTGCCTGCGACCCTGTAGAATAGGATAAAGCGGCTAGAGATAATGAGATGAGATGAGACATACCATCTAGCATCTCTCTCAAGATTCTTTTACCAGGGTTATAAAAGTTGATAATTTTAATCTTAGTTTTACCGACCCAAATCTCAACCAGAACTGCTTCAACGTCTTTATCTATATTTAAAGCTCTGTAATTAATCCCCTGCTGAATAAATGTGGCCACTCCACCTCCTGCAGTATCCCTGACTTTACGCACTGCTAGGTATCCATATATTATTAAATCAAGTGATGGTTTTAACCAGGTTTCCTGGATACAGATAATGTTTGGTTTAACAACTTGTTCCTCAATAAAGTGTTTCAGTTCCTGACCATTAGCAATTAAGCTCCTGGCATTCCACTGTAGAATAGATAAAGTCATTATTAACTGCCACATGGTGCTTGAATATCAGATACCCCTAATACCATATTGTGAATGGAATCAACTGACAATTCATGAATCTCTAGATAATTTTCCACTGCTTTTTAAATTATTTTAATTCTATCAATTCTACTTGCTACTTGGGCTGAGCAATTAACCACTTCCACCATAAAAGCAATGAATTTTTTCTTCTCCACAATTAAAGTCTCTTCAGTTACTTTACAGCATTTCAGAGTCATTTGAGTTTGACTCGGGGGTAAAACTACAGGAGTCATACTTCCTTTAACCCTTGATTTTGCTTGGTTTTCTTTGTCAACCTTTTTAATAGCTTCGGCATAAGTAACGCTCTCTTTCACCTTAACACTTTGCACTTGAATTGCTCTTTTATACATCTCACACCCTTTATAGGCCGCACTGTGTTCACCTCCACAGTTACAGCACTTGATTTTTGTTCCTTCCTCACATTTACCATATTCATGTTCGCCTCCACATCTAGCACACCTAGGTTTTGACTTGCACACAGAAGAAATGTGTCCATATCGCTGACATTTAAAGCATCTAATTGGTGGTAATTCCATTTACCTGACTTATCTTCACCTTCCCTGTTATAGTACTCTCACTGTCATTCTCTTCTGAAAACTCCTCCAAATCATTAGTTTCACACTCATCTAGAACTCCTTTCAATCCATGATCGCACCCCAGTCCACCAAACGCCAGTTGCAATGAATCTGGCGGCTCTTTCACATTCCCGGAAGCACTCATCGCGTTTTTTCTCAGATCAGTCTGTCTGTGAATCCCATTGAAAGTCACAGCTGCCTTTTGAACAGTTTCACTCCAGAGAATATTGCTGAACTACCTTGATGTTTCTGTCACACAAATAACATTGAAATAACAATCAGTTGACATTTTCACAGAAAACTAAACTTATAATATCATAAGTGGTGCAAACATATGAAGATAGAAGTCACTTCATTTTGGGTGTCTTTTAATTTTAGTTAGTTCTAGAGGCGATATTTCTAGTTTTCATTGAAATGTTTTTATTGACTTTTTTTAGTTAGTTTTTTTTTTTTTTTTCTTTTTGGATATAATTGTGTAGATGATGATGAAATGTATTGAAAATGTTTTTTATTTGTTCTCAGAATGAGCTAAAGGAGGAGCAGATGAAATCCCAGCAGAGGATCCAGGAGAAGCAGAAGGAGGTGCAGGAGCTGAAACAGGCTGTGGACACTATTAAGGTGAGGAGTGAAGAGTAGCTGTGTTTCAGTTAACCTGATTAAAGGAGATACGCAGAACCATGGCCTCATTTTTTGTTCATAAATGCCTTGAGACCCCAAGAATGGCACAGGAATAGTTTTAAGCATTAACAATAAATCTAATATCGTAATATTTATGATTAAAATGATTCATATAGGTAGCGGCCTGAGTGAATGACCTTGACGTCTGTAACGTCACAGCAGGAAGGCTATCGGTCCCATCGCCATTTCCGCTATACTAAAACACAGAGGTAACTGCAACTTCCAGCTTCCGTTTTGAGCTAATTTATCGCCATGCCATGTAGATGTGTTGCTGGCCGGTGCAGCAGCATGACAGAAGGTGGATTTATGTTGCATTCATGGCCCAAAAATGTTCAAACTGCAAAGATTTGGATGCATTTTGCGAGAAGTTCACAGGCACATTGGGCGCCTACGAAGTGGTCTCTCCTCTGCTCTGCACATTTTACTGAAGACTCGTACGAAACCTCTGATCTGTTGAGGAGCGTTGGCTGTAAGCCAGTTTTGAAAGAGGGTGCAGTATCAACAATTAAATAAAACTATGAGAAAAGGAAAAATAATTTTTTTTTAAAAAAAAAAAGGAAAGCATGTTCAGTGGCACCAGCTCTCCCACAGTTTGAGCCGAGGGTTGTTGGTAAAACACAGGATGGAACGAGACGTGACATATTATCGCTCAGGCAGTGACCTCCCTGCGGTTGTTTCTAAAACCGGCGATGTCCCGTCCCGGGTTTTAGTAATTGCCTGAGCCGAGCAGTAATGGTGGAGTACTCAGTCTGGAGAAAATGGAGAATGAATGGAGCAGCCCTCTGATTTCTCAACTGGATATTGTTGCCATCTCCCCCTTACGTGGAAGAAGCGAATGAACGGAGAACTGAATGAACAAATGAACGTCAGATTGTTTTGAAACAATCGGCCACAAGTTCGGCCATCAAGAAGCGAGAACGCAGACGGGTAAGCTCCGACTCTCATTTGGATACAAAACAACAAAAACAACACGTTTACCTGCATTTAGATTAATCCATGTAACTTGTATTGTGTATTTATGTTACCGGTCTAAGATTTATTTAATTTGCTTCAGAATGTGATTGTCTCAGTTCATCTGATTATTTAATGAGCCTTTTACGTTTTATCAGTGAAAATAGATGCATATGGGCGGCACGGTGGTGTAGTGGTTAGCGCTGTTGCCTCACAGCAAGAAGGTCCTGGGTTTCAGCCCCGTGGCCGGCGAGGGCCTTTCTGTGCGGAGTTTGCATGTTCTCCCCGTGTCTGCGTGGGTTTCCTCCGGGTGCTCCGGTTTCCCCCACAGTCCAAAGACATGCAGGTTAGGTTAACTGGTGACTCTAAATTGAGCGTAGGTGTGAATGTGAGTGTGAATGGTTGTCTGTGTCTATGTGTCAGCCCTGTGATGACCTGGCGACTTGTCCAGGGTGTACCCCGCCTATCGCCCGTAGTCAGCTGGGATAGGCTCCAGCTCGCCTGCGACCCTGTAGAACAGGATAAAGCCGCTAGAGATAATGAGATGAGAATGAATAGATGCATGTACATGTATGTTGCATAAGTTATAACACCTATCCTGTTTTAATGAGAGTCAACCCACAATCAACGAAGTCAAATCAGTCTTAGTTGAGCAAGTCAGTAACGGTATTTCTTACTTTCACCATGAATTTTTATTTATATGACTTTGGTCTATAGCTGTCAAAGGCCTCGGCCTTAAAACCGGTTCCCGCAGTGACGTCACGCGCTCAGGGCTGGCTGGCTCAGCGGGGCAGCTCCAATGCCAAATTTGCGGTCGAGTTTAACTCTCAAAAAATATTTTTTGATTCCTATTTATGCAGCATACAAGAGTCAAGGATGGAGATACTATCCACTCAGAAATGTATTTAAAAATAAAGGTTCTGCGTATCTCCTTAAAATAGTGAACTAAAAAAACAAGGAATGAAAACCCGGGGTTTAACAAAAACAACTCAAATATCTCGAGAGAGAGTTTATTTTTACAGAGTATCCGATTAGACCTCCGTTGTGTGTGTGTGTGTGTGTCCTAACAGAAGCGTTCACAGGCAGCAGTAGATGACAGTGAGAGGATCTTTACTGAGATGATCAGCTCCATGGAGAAAAAGCGCTCGGAGATGACGGAGCTGATCAGAGCTCAGGAGAAAGCTGAACTGAGTCGAGCTGAACGACTCCTGAAGCAACTGGAGCAGGAGATTGCTGATCTTCAGAGGAGAGTCACTGAGCTGGAGCAGCTTTCACACACACACGATCACATCCACTTCCTCCAGGTAACACTCACTGTCTGATCTACAGAGGGCGCTGTTCCTCACAAAGTTTCCTCCTAAAAGCTCATTACAGCAACAATAAATGTTCCTGTCTGAGATCCCAAGTGTGTCTTTGGTCTGATTCAGTCTGAGATTCATTCGTTCCTCTCCTACACTTTTCTCCTTCTCTATTCTGTGTTTCCTCTCTGTAGAGTTTCCCGTCTCTCTGTGTTTCTCCTGGATGTGACGACTCACCCAGCTTCACTGTCAATCAACATCTCTCATTTGATGGAGTGAGGAAATCTCTCTCAGATCTGAAAAAACGAGTCGAGGAAATCTGTGAGGAGGAATTCAACGTAATCCATCCACAAGGTAAACAAACAAACATTTGTTCTGTATCACAGTAAAGAGAGCCATAAAATTAATGTAACGGAAATAAAACATAAGCAGGAACAAAACCGCATCAAATCACAAAGCATTAGTATTAAGGCCAATTTATGCTGACAACCCAGTCCTCGCAGATGGCGTCGCAGATGGCGTCTGCAAAGCCCCCCCCCTTCGCAGACGCTCTGCGCGCACCTCCCAAAAATTGTGACCACTGCAGACAGCCTCGCAGACGAGGGCTCTGATTGGTCCACTCTACATCCGCTGTACACGCACTTCCGCTTCCCTACTTTCCCGGTTTGTTTTGTTTTCACGACCGCCATTTTTAAAAACACAAGCAAAGATGGAGCAGCACGAAGAGCGGTTGATCGAGGAAGTGAGGAAGTACGTACATCTATACGACTCCAGTTCTAGTCATTATCAGTAACCGGAGGATAAACACTCCACTAACCACACCCACCAACTACTCCAAGCGATTTTGCGACTTCGCACCCCCTTGCGTTGTGGTGGTGAATAACATCGCGCACGCCTATTGCTCCCCGCTCAACGATAAATTACAACTGTCTGCGAAAAGCTATCTGCGAAAGTCTTGTCGCAAGAGCATGCAGAGGCCCTTAGCCTCAGAAATTCATCTCATCTCATTATCTCTAGCCGCTTTATCCTGTTCTACAGGGTCGCAGGCAAGCTGGAGCCTATCCCAGCTGACTACGGGCGAGAGGCTGGGTACACCCTGGACAAGTCGCCAGGTCATCACAGGGCCGACACATAAACACAGACAACCATTCACACTCACATTCACACCTACGGTCAATTTAGAGTCACCAGTTAACCTAACCTGCATGTCTTTGGACTGTGGGGGAAACCGGAGCACCCGGAGGAAACCCACGCGGACACGGGGAGAACATGCAAACTCCACACAGAAAGGCCCTCGCCGGCCACTGGGCTCAAACCCGGACCTTCTCGCTGTGAGGTGACAGTGCTAACCACTACACCACCGTGCTGCCCGCCTCAGAAATGACATGTGCAAATTACAAATAAATTTCCCAGATAAACAGGACCTTAATCACAAATCCACAAACTAATCTTATTGAACTTTACACACAACAAATATGATGAACATTAGATCAGAACCGAGGCCTTAATTCCTCCATAAAATCCATCAGAAAGTAAAAACACACATTGTCAGAGCTTCAGCTGGGGAAAGTTTTTTGCTTCTCATGATTCTTACATTCAAATGCTGCACAGTGTGATGACATTTTGGCCGATCTCTAAATCGTGTCTGACTGAGAGCAGTGAGGAATCTAATTTTTCATTTTCATGCTTTAAACTGTTTTCGTGTCATTTTTCAGTCTCCATTTTGTCTCTGTGTCTCTACAGCTGCAGCAGTTCACATGATTTTACCCTCAAAACCAAAGAGCAGAGAAGATTTCCTGCAGTGTAGGTGTAACTAACACACACACACACACACACACACACACACACACACACACACACACACACACACTCTCTCCAACTCAGAGGAGGACCGCCCACATGATGGTCTTTCTTTTGACCTACAACACACAGAATGTGTATCAATAATAGTTTATTTATATCACACACACAAATCTAATACATACGAAGGATAAAATTCTGCCTAGAAATAACTAGTAATCTAATCTCACTCGGCAGAAAAAAATAATGGATTACTGTTATAAAGATGAAAGCTAGTCGCACAGAGGCACAATGATAAAATACAATATTTCAACAAAAACAATAAAAAGAGGGAAAAAATGAAATGACAGTGTGAGGAAAAGAGAAAGGAATGCTGATCTGAAGCGATAATCGTACTTTTGATAGAACGCTTGAAATTGCTGAAGCTAAGACTCTGGAAAGATTCATCAATACTGTTCCAGAGAGAAGCAGCTTTGAAGCGAATATTAAACTTGCCATCGTTAGTTCTGGCTGAAGGAACACAAAATGAAGATCTCGAAGCCAGTCAAGTTTTATACTTGTGCCTTGATGCTAAAAGTGTCAAAGTTATCAAAGGCAGGCACCAAATAAACTAGAATGAAATTTAAATATAAAAATCCTGTTTAAGTAATCTATAAAATCAGAGAATTTCATCATCTACAGCTTTTTAAAAATAGGAGGTGTGTGTTCATTAAAAGAAGCTAAATTAATAATTCTGACAGCTTTCTTCTGGAGTCCAGTTATCGGTCAAAGGGTAGTCTCATAAGTATTACCCCAAACTGTAACACCATATATTAAAAAAGAATAAATAAGAGAGTAGTACAGCTGAGTTAGAATACTTTGAGAATCATAGTGATGAAGCTCAGCAATAATTCCAAAGCCTCTGGAGATTTTCTTGCTCTACTGGTGGATGTGTTTCCTCCTGATGAGGTGAGAGTCGAAAACTACTCCAAGATACCTGATGTGGTTCTTCTGTTTAATCGGCTTATAATTAATTTTCAGGAAATGGTTCTGCTCAGTTTATTTGGGGTGGATTAAAAAAGAACAATTTTGTCGACATTCAGAGAGAATTTATTTGCACAAAGCCACGCAATGATATCAGAATTACTTTATTAATCCCCGGAGGGAAATTCAAATTTGCAACCAAGTTCCCACATATTGACCAATTCAGAATTTACCCTGGCTTCTAGAGAATCTAAAGATGAATCTGCCCGGAATAAATTTGAGTCACCTGCAAAAAGATGAAAATCAAATATATTGGAGCAGTTCATAAAATCATTTATGTATAAGAGAAATAGAAGGGGGCCACGATGTGAACCCTGTGGTACTCCACATGAAATTGGTAAAGAGCTGGATGAAATATTAACGATTGAAACAAACTGATGTCTATTTGATAGATATGAGGCAAACCAATCATGGACAATCCCACGGATGCCATAAGAATATAATTTTTCTTACAAAATATCATGATCTATGGCATGAACGGTTTTACTCAGACAAAGAATGATACCACAGGAAAATTTGCCATCTTCAATTGCTCTTTGGATTTTATCAGTGATTTAGTAAAAGTGCATGTTCTGTAGATGTGTTGTCACGGAAACCAAACTGACCAGAATATATTAAATGAAACTTCTCTCGATATGTATTCAGCCTGTTTTACATGAGTTTTTCTTACATTTTTGATAAAAATTGACAAAAGAGAAATTGGTGTATGATTAGAAGTTAACAGTTGAGCTCCTGCTTTAAACACGGGTCTGACACGAGCAAGTTTAAAAGAATCAGGAACAGTACCAGAAGTAAAGGAGAAGTGATGTAGGATCTCCACAGGCTTTGAGATTGAGTTTAATATCTTGAACAGGGCTACAGAAATACTAAAGGGGCCACAAGCCTCTCTGGACTTGAGCCGGAGAAAAAAGCCTTGAATTTCTTGTGTCCATGTAGGACTAAGAAGAAAGCTGTCGCTTGTCAGAGAAGCAAGAAAATCTGAAAATATTTTGTTGACCTTTGGTATTGCTTGGCTGATACTTTTACCAATGTCTGCAAAATAAACATTGAACTCATTTGCTAGATCCTTTTACCTATAGGAGTCAAATGGTTTAGCTTATTTCTCTACACTTTGTACTGAGCATACAGGCACTGATTTCTCATCTTGATCGATTTTTCTATACAATTTGATTTAATAAGTCATTGTTCTAAGACTGAAGGGAAATCCAAGGTTCATATTTGAGTTTGATTTCCTTCCTTGACATGGTTTTTCAGAGGAACATGAGCGGTAATAATTTCATCAGAGTTTTCAGGAAAGCTGGAGAATGTCATGAATATCAGGCTCACCATCGGACTGGCTAGAGCAGTCAATTTGTTGAAAACCATAAATAAATGCATCTTCATTGAACCATATGAAATCCATCCATTATCCTTAACTGCTTAACCTGTGCAGGGTCAGCTGGGATAGGCTCCAGCTTGCCTGTGACCCTGCACAGGATATTTAAGTGAATTAAAATATATATTGTCAATAAACATGGTTGAAAAGAATAGGAAGATAAAGTATTGATAAATTCACCTGTAGCTATCCGAGTGTCTGAATTCATCAGATTTAAGTTTAGGTTGCTCACAAAAATACAAAGCTTTGACTCCTCATGGATTTTATCAATTATTATGGAAAGCTTATTCAGAAATGGCTGAAAAGAACTGTTTCGGTGTCTGTATCTCACACCACAAGCTGTGTTCTTACTGCCTTCATTATGGAGCTCAACAGAAACTGATTTGTCTTGATCAGAAGTATTAAGGTCATCTCTTGGATTATAACTTCAGGAATTTATGAAGAGTCCAATTTAGAGTGTTGGGAAATGTAATTAAAGCCAGGTAAGTAAAAATTGACAAAACTATCTTTGAGTTGAATGCCAGGTTTCTGAAAGGCAAAGGATCTTCAATAGATGATCTAAAATACTATGTCTTGAAATTCATCAAATTTAGCTGAGAGGCTCCTGATAATATAGTGAAGGAAAGAGAACAACTTGTCAGATAAACAAGAAGATAGTCATCTATATCCCCCGCCCTACATACCAACTATATACCAAGTTTCAAAATATTGTCACGTTTTTCAAGTTCTGCTGCAGGAAACCAACCCTACCTCTTTACACTGACCTCAGCAGCCCATGACATAAACCCACCGGACGTTTGGTCCAGGTGAGCTAAAAATTAAAATTTCACATTTCTTAGTATCAAAAGGCACATACACATTACTTTATCAACACATATACCAACTTTCAAGACCAAACCACTCATAGTTTTCAAGTTCTACTCTGAAAACCAAACCTACCCTAGAGACCAAGTCTGAAATTGTTTCCATGGAAACATGAAAAATTAAAATTTCTCAAATTTCTTAGTATAAAAAGGCACATCTACATCACCTTGTTAACATGTATACCAAGTTTCAAATCCGTATCATGAATAGTTTTGGATATATGCTCCGGAAACGAACATTGCTCAAAGTCAAAATCTATTACTATGTAAAAATTTGAAAAATACTTTTTTCCAAAAATCGAAAATAGCAAAAGGCACCAGTTCACATATTGGTTGATATGTATACAAAGGTTCATGAAGATATCTTCAGTAGTTTTAAAGATATGGCCCAGAAACGAAAACGTGACCGGATGGACGGATGGATCGACAGAACCTGTTTCTATATCCTTCTCCAACCTTCGTTTGGGTGGGGAATAATTATGAAGTTCTTGAGAAGAATGAAATTCGTGTGGGGAATAGTACCTAGAATTAATATGACGAGTATTCACGTCAGGATTGAAATCATTTAGCTTTAGTGATAATTCTAATCATCATAATTAATCTCATAATAATTCTAAGCAGGAACAACGTCAGCTTGATTCACGCACAATTATACTGACAAAGTTAAGGTCAAAACAGAAAACGACGCCACGATACAACACGAAAGACTGAAGTATTTTGTGTGTACAGAATGCTGAGGGGGGCGGCACGGTGGTGTAGTGGTTAGCGCTGTCGCCTCACAGCAAGAAAGTCCTGGGTTCGAGCCCCGGGGCCGGCGAGGGCCTTTCTGTGCGGAGTTTGCATGTTCTCCCCGTGTCCGCGTGGGTTTCCTCCGGGTGCTCCGGTTTCCCCCACAGTCCAAAGACATGCAGGTTAGGTTAACCGGTGACTCTAAATTGACCGTAGGTGTGAATGTGAGTGTGAATGGTTGTCTGTGTCTGTGTCAGCCCTGTGATGACCTGGCAACTTGTCCAGGGTGTACCCCGCCTTTCGCCCGTAGTCAGCTGGGATAGGCTCCAGCTTGCCTGCGACACTGTAGAAGGATAAAGCGGCTAGAGATAATGAGATGAGATGAGAATGCTGAGGGAAAAGGGAGGAAAAGAAAAAAATGGCTGAATGTGAAAGCTGTTTGGAGTGGTTCCATCAGGAATGTGAAGCGACCCCAGGGCCTGTTTTTCACGATGGGGGGCAGCAACTGCAGAATCTAAAGGGGATGAGGTCTACCTAGAAGACCCACATAGGGGCCATTTGGCCCGACCGCTTTTCCCCAATACACTAATCACTCATTTTGTTATGGTAATGAGGCTGTTAGTGGCAGTGTGTGGGGTGAGGAGGTCACATTTCACACACTTCAGTGGTGAAGTCATGTTGGCTACTTCTGTGTGAATGTGAGAATGAGGAATAAAAACACATTCTATTCTAAAATGTGAACATGTGAATGTCCCATGTGACCATAACGACTCATGTGACTGCAACCAGACAATTGTTTGATGGATAAATAACTCAGTGCACATGGACTATCGCTTCAGTTCCCTCAAGAATTTTGTGGTGAAAGAAGCTCCTCTCCAAGGAACGAAGATGCAGAGATTCAACATTCAACAGGCATTGTAAGATTTCATTTCTAAGCTGTAAGGTAACTAACAGCCACATTTCCATAACAAAATGAATGTCTACAGGGAGGACTTGGGGCCAATTGGCCCTCTTGTGGGTTTTCTAGGTAAAAAGGCCAAATGGCCCCTGTCTGGGACTTCTAAATCATTCAAAATTACAATTATTTCATATCTGACTTATGATACTTAAATTATTTAAAAGTATAAAACAATACATTGATTCGGAGCATTGCATGAAAAGAGTTTATTCAAAGACTTACTGTAACAAGAACTTATTTTCTGAATGACATATTCAGAAATAATTCTGAATGAATATAATTCTGATTCTATAATTCTGAAGGAATTCTGAATGAATTCTGAATGTTTTACATAAAACATGTAAAACAGTAAAATGACTGTGACTGAGATTGTAAAATATGAATACTAAACAGTAAATTGATAATGTCAGTGAACCACTATAAAACGGACCTGGTATGTAAATACACTAAGTAAAACTGCATATAATCATGGGAAAAGGTCAGTATTGACCTACATTGTTACAGCTTTCTCAGTTCTTGCACATTTCACAAATCACCTGAGTGAATTTGTGTTCTTTGCACACAGGCCGTGCACATCGGGAGCATGAGTGAGACACTTTTTTTGTCTCGCGCATAGGGACACAGGCTGCACCTCTTTCTCTTACTCTGCAAGACACGGTTTGGCTCCTGTGGCTGGATGAACTGCCTCTGTAAGCCACACATCTCCATTGCCTGAATGACATGCTTCTGCAGATGGAGACTGGTCTCCAGTCGCCTCCTCATGTGAGGCATGATTAGCTCTTGAGCCAATTCCTTGATGAAGAGGCGCCGGGCATTTGGCACACCACCCATATAATCAGGGTGATGTGCTGTAAAAACAGTGAATGCATTCAGAGCAGCAACATCGACCACATTTTGCCAGAGCACCATAGGCCACCTCCTTGTTCGCCGCTTTGATGTGTATGTTTGGACCATTTGGTCCATGAGATCCACGCCTCCTTTGGTTTTATTGTAGTACTGTATGACCTCTGGCATGTCATTTTGGAGTTTTGAAGTTCTGATTCTTCACAATCAACAGGTCAACAGTGATCAACAGTGGTCCGCAGTATTTGTGTTCCTGACTGGAAACAGTTGCAAATATATTTTAGTTCCTAATGTGAGTCACTTTAGATCCATGTCTGCAATAATAGATCAATTATTTGTCTGTGCTTGTTTATAATATATAAAATAAATAATAGTGTTGTACATAGAAAACTACCTAATTTATGACATTTTAATCCATTTCCTATTTAAAATATAATAATTGTGGAAGTTGTAACTGGAAAAAAACAACAACAACTTACATTTCCATTATAAATGAATGCGGGTCTTTTTAGACCCATGTCTAGAAATTAGTGTAGTAATTCCAAATCCATGTAGAAAAATAAAAAATCACTTTCCTTACATTAAGGAGTACCTAAATAATTACTTTTATAAGTATAATGGGATTAATTGTATTGGTTTTAGAAGTTGTGAGAGTGAATATAACATTAATGCTTGGAATTACATTGGAAATGAATGCGGGTCTATTTAGACCCATGTTATGCATTAGTGGGAGTTCGATAGCTTATGCATCAAAGAGTTAAAGGAACCGCCTCGATCCAAACACAGTGAGGAGAAATCCTCATCTCATCTCATTATCTCTAGCCGCTTTATCCTTCTACAGGGTCGCAGGCAAGCTGGAGCCTATCCCAGCTGACTACGGGCGAAAGGCGGGGTACACCCTGGACAAGTCGCCAGGTCATCACAGGGCTGACACATAGACACAGACAACCATTCACATTCACACCTACGGTCAATTTAGAGTCACCAGTTAACCTAACCTGCATGTCTTTGGACTGTGGGGGAAACCGGAGCACCCGGAGGAAACCCACGCGGACACGGGGAGAACATGCAAACTCCACAGAGAAAGGCCCTTGCCGGCCCCGGGGCTCGAACCCAGGACCTTCTTGCTGTGAGGCGACAGCGCTAACCACTACACCACCGTGCCGCCCAGGAGAAATCCTGTTCCTCAATAAAAATCAATAAAGGTTCTCTGAAATGTTACTACGGCTACAGAAGGACTCTGAATCCAACACACACACGTTATCCTCTTCATGTTTATCTAAACCTTTTCCTGTGCAGACACAATTATACTGAGCATAAATTCATACAGAGACTCTGTGTGTGTGTGAGAGAGAAAATAAGAGTACTGAATAACAAAGGTATATAAAAAACTAATGTTTATAAGTTATTTTAAAATGGAAAACTGTGTGAATAATAATGTAGTGTCAGAACACTGTTGTGATGTAGGAATTAAAACATGCTGTACATTTCTCTGAACAGTAGGTGTCGCTAGTGAACTCTGTTGAATGAGACTCCGAGTAATGAATCTTTTCGTGAATCACAACCACTGAGCTCTATATAAAACCTGGAGGGCTCCGAACCCATTCCCCTCTGTAGTGACGAGTGAAGCCATCTGGACGCCATCTTACCACTCACATCGCGTGGATTTGGTTTGTGTGTTAAACTGTCATGTCATCTCATTATCTGTAGCCGCTTTATCCTGTTCTACAGGGTCTTGGGCAAGCTGGAGCCTATCCCAGCTGACTACGGGCGAAAGGCGGGGTACACCCTGGACAAGTCGCCAGGTCATCACAGGGCTGACACATAGACACAGACAACCATTCACATTCACACCTACGCTCAATTTAGAGTCACCAGTTAACCTAACCTGCATGTCTTTGGACTGTGGGGGAAACCGGAGCACCCGGAGGAAACCCACGCGGACACGGGGAGAACATGCAAACTCCGCACAGAAAGGCCCTCGCCGGCCACGGGGCTCGAACCCAGACCTTCTTGCTGTGAGGCAACAGCGCTAACCACTACACCACCGCGCCGCCATGAGAGGTGATGATAATAATAGTAATAACACAAAAGGCTGTATAATACTTCCTTTCTATTTAGGACAGCTGTTGAAACAGGATTATTTTCTCATGTTATTTGCCATTTTCACTTCATTCTCACAGTCATGTCTTAACAGTATTTATTCATCACATAATTCACTGTCATTTTAGACACAAATGATTCAGTTTTGATGCTTTTTCTTTTTAAGACGACACAGTGTTTAGCAAATGGGGTAACTTTTAACGTGGTAAACAAATGTAATAAGAAATACAGCGTCTGACAGTATGGATGCCGGATGCACCGTCTGGCCAAATGCTTCAGTGAGATGACGACTGGACTGAACCCACACTCCACAAGCAGTTAACAAAACTCATCTTGCATAGGCGTGAATTAATTTATTTCCAATGCATACATCATTCATAATTCTGATTAAAGTTGCATTTGTTTACCACATTAAAAGTTACCCCATTTGCTGAACAGTGCGTGGGCTTAAAAAGAAAAAGCTTCATTCTCACATGTTTTAACAGTATTTATTGGTCTCAATTTTGCTAATTGAATCTTTTTGTGTCTAAAATGTGACCAATAAATACTGTTAAAACAGAGGGGAATGGGTTCGGAGCCCTCCAGATTTTATATCGAGCCGAGGCTTCTTTCGTCATCGGTCACATGGTTTTGTCTGCCACGCCCCCTTCTACTCCATTCGCGCTTCGGAGCCTCACGACAGACAGGTGTCTCACACACACTGCTTATAAATCCTGTGATTAACATCTAACCTGTGGATATTTTATTGTTTTAGATTTCTGTTATCTGACTCTGGATCCAAACACAGTAAATCCTGAACTCATTCTGTCTGAGAAGAACAGAGCGGTGACACGCAGTGAGACAGAACAGAGATACTCTGATCATCCAGAGAGATTTGACTCCTGGCGGCAGGTGTTGTGTAAGGAGAGTGTGTGTGGACGCTGTTACTGGGAGGTGGAGTGGAGGGGTGCTGTGGACATATCAGTCTCATATAAAGAGATCAGCAGGAAAGGACGGGGTAATGAGTGTGGGTTTGGCCGCAGCAGTCAGTCCTGGAGTCTGCAGTGTTTTCCTTCCTCTGTCTGTTTCTGGCACAACAACATTCAGACTGATCTCCGAGGTCCATCACCCTCCAGAATAGGAGTGTATGTGGATCACAGTGCAGGAACTCTGTCCTTCTACAGCGTCTCTGACCCGATGAGGCTCCTCCACAGAGTCCACACCACATTCACTCAGCCTCTATACGCTGGGGTCTGGGTGTGGCGTTCTGACTCATCTGTGAGGTTTTGTGATCCGATGAAAAAATGAAATGTTGGTAAAAGTTGAAATGTTTAGTAAAATTATAACTGAGGTGTCAGATTGAATTTCTCCCTGAAATACAAAGACACTTTTGTGTGCAGAAACTGTGGCACTAATGAATTATTTTCAGAGTGCATCTGTTTTATAGATTAATAAGAAAAGTTACATAAATGTCTTAATGCAGAATATAAGATGTTTCTAGAAAAAAATTCAGACAATTTTAAATGTCTGCACTATTATGAGATTTATTACACTGATATGAAAGTTTAGAATGTCTCAAATTCTGTTTTTTCTTTGGCAAAATCTGTTTCTTCAGAAATAAAACTTCCTCAAACTACTGCGTCTTTCTGTCCTGCTGCTGGTGGAAACACACCCTACTGTGTGTAAGAACACTTAACAATTTTGTGTCTTGAACCATTTTCTGTTCAAAAAATGCACTCACTGTATTCAGACCCCTTCAAAAAATATTTAAAATATGGAATAAATACAGAGTTATTTTGCAGGTTTTGGAATCTATCCATATAAAGATTATTTACAAATCATTGTTTTCAGTTTTAATTTCAATTTCCACATACAATATCACCTTTTTCTGATTTGGGGCTGTTTTTCCTCTCAGATGCCTGATTTAATGTCAGTGATGTGTCTCTCTCCCCATGTTCTAAACTCATTTGTACTAGTTTATTGTACTTTAAAACTAACAGATGATGTAATCAATTAAAACAATAAAATAGTGTTCATTTTAATTACCAGGGCATTAAAACTCCCTTTGTGTTTCTACTTTTCTATTTCCATTTAAAGGCCAAATGACGACTATTAATCAAACTCAGGTTTATAAAAGATGCTTCATAAACTCAAGATCCAAACACTGTGTCGAAACAAAACTTTATTAAACAGAGGTCAGTTTAAATCCCAGAGGGAGCGCTCACGTCTCTCTCCATCACTACACACTGGGAACTGCACACACTTCAGGCCTCACACACCACACACTGGTTTCCTGTGAGGCCTTCACTAATGTGCAGCTCCACACGTGCGCTAGCGTATGGGGAAAAACCACAAACACCACCGATCCGGTATCGTCAGGATTCTCTGTTCAGACACAAATATACAGTACAAAACAAAAAGCAAAATAAAACTACAGTTTCAGATGGAACAGCTGGAAAAGGGCTGATGATCAGGAGAAGGACGCCTGGGATCCAGTCCTGTTCTAAAGGAATGCCATAATTAGGTGTAAATCACGATACGATGATGAGACTTAAGATCGGCCCACGCCTAGTCGAAACCTGAAGAGGTGAATTAAACAACAAGGTGGAAAAGGATGAAGTGATTTCATTATGAACTTTGTTTGGATGACTAGAACATTAATTCTTCTTATAAGTCTTCTGTAACTGTTCAAGTATTTATTGATTTTATTTTTAGAATGTAGTTCACACACACACACACACACACACACACACACACTTTTCCCCTTCTGCTGTTTCATTTTATCCTTGGGCATTTTTCTGATCTTTTTATTTTTTACTGCTTGACTGTTTTGTAGTTTATAAGATTATGTTTTCAGAATGGGATCAGAAATTTAAACATAATGTAAGTAAACTATGTGCAAACATTACAACAAATTCAATATATAAAAAGATATTTTTTTAATTGTCCAGTCATATGTGACACAACAAATAAAATAAATGACAAAAGAAAAGTACACATGGGGGAAAAGTGTAAAGGAATAGCAGTGTTTGGTCAGATCAATCCCACAGTCCAAAGACATGCAGGTTAGGTTAACTGGTGGCTCTAAATTGACTGGAGGTGTGAATGTGAGTGTGAACGGTTGTGTGTCTCTGTGTGTCGCCCTGTGATGATCTGGTGACTTGTCCAGGGTGAACCGCGCCTCTCACCCATAGTCAGCTGGGATAGGATCCAGCTTACCCACGACCCTGCACAGGATAAGCGGCTACAGAGAATGGATAGATGGATGGTCAGATCAGTTAATCACTTCAGAATCCTGTTCCTAAGAGAGAGAGAGAGAGAGAGAGAGAGAGAGATATGTGTTCATTGCTCACTGAAAGGAATAGAAAATGTAAAGTAAATACATGCATGGGTTGGTAGTTTGTAATATTGAGAGCCTGTAAGAAAAATTTCAGGCATGTTTGACCATTTATAAGAAAGTTGTGAGCGTTTTTGTATCGCTGCTCTAATGCCACCAGGAGGCCACCATGTTGCCTGTTGGAAGGGCGATGCGTGACGTCATTTGGGTGCAAGGCTGAGTGCAGCTCTTCAGTACTGAAGGAGCAAAGCGAAAGGTCTGCTAAGGTGAGAATGTCGATTTTTTCACTATGCATCTGAAATAGTGTATTAATGAGCTGCAACCCTGACTTTTGGACAAACCTGAACTCTTTACCTGTAAAACGAGGCTGAAACTGCGTTATACTACTCGTTAGTATGATTAGCATGCTCTCGACTCATTCATGAAAAACTTCAAGACGTCCCCAGGCTAGCCGACCGTAATTACCGTGGTAGACAGTCCAACTCCCGCAGCAACGCAGAAAGAGGGTAAACAAGCACTGCTTTACTATACAGGATTCATCTGAACATTACAGCAGGATGCACTTGTACGAGAAAAGGCAGAAATATTGCCAGAAACCCCCGAGCTGCTGGTATGGGATGGATTTATCTGGTAAAATTCATACATGTAAAGGATACAGTATAAATAGCACAGAGGACAACACAAAGTATAAAACACACTTATTTCTAAAGTGGTCCTCTTGATGACAGCAGGAAACAATAAAATATACCAGAAAATAATAAACATTCTAGACAAAATTCAATCAACAATGATGAAAGTCAAAAACAAAAATATGCTAACTGTAATTATCACAGAGTACAACTAGATTACAGAAATAGCACCAAAATGATTAGAAATTAGTTACACACACAAAACTGGGTTTGGAATTTACTCCATAAAATTTAAGAAACAGGTGAAACAGTTATCACGTGTTTGACGTCACTTACAAGCCACGGCCGTATTCGATAAAAATGGACCACAGTGCCAGCGACATTTCTTCACTGATTTCCTCGAGTATTTCGGACAATGACACGAATAACGATGAGGATCATGATAAACAAGCATTACCGTATCAATTAGTTACACACAAGTGAACAATATTTATAGAGTTGTTTTAGTCAGTCCTTACTGAGGCTTTTCTGAGAACACTGAATCAAAGCAAGACACCCAACAAACATCGAGCTGCTTAGCTGCATCAGCAATTATTACGTTTATGCCCAAAGGAACTCAAAATAACATCTCATCTCATTATCTCTAGCCGCTTTATCCTTTTACAGGGTCGCAGGCAAGCTGGAGCCTATCCCAGCTGACTATGGGCGAAAGGCGGGGTACACCCTGGACAAGTCGCCAGGTCATCACAGGGCTGACACATAGACACAGACAACCATTCACACTCACGTTCACACCTACGGTCAATTTAGAGTCACCAGTTAACCTAACCTGCATGTCTTTGGACTGTGGGGGAAACCGGAGCACCCGGAGGAAACCCACGCGGACACGGGGAGAACATGCAAACTCCGCACAGAAAGGCCCTCGCCGGCCCCGCGGCTCGAACCCAGGACCTTCTTGCTGTGAGGCGACAGCGCTAACCACTACACCACCGCGCCGCCCCAAAATAACATCACGCTTAATAAAAACTTAGGGAAGCCATAAAGTGTTTTCTTACCCTTTGAATTTCTCTTTTGCGGACTACTGACCGTGTTGTCTCGTTTGTAAGCTTCAAGTCTTACTCGCTATGCGGAGCTTCCGTGTCTTGCACCCAAATGACGTCAGAATTGCCGGAAACGATCGGGGGGAATTTTCTGATTGGTTAAAATATTTTCAATGGTGGTATCCATGAATTCATCCATTCTGCATAGAAACTGACTTTCGGAGATGGAGATCTTTGTTGTGTGAGCTCCTAATTTTCAATTATTCACATGAATCGTTAGATTATGATATAAACTATCTTCATAATTGTATTTTAAAAATGGATTTTCTTTTCTTTTAAACTACCACTGGCAAGATTGTTCAAGTTTATATGCCCTGCAGGAAATACACACACACACTGTTTCAAATCTCTTCACACTGAACAGCAATTTGCTAACATAGCCAGGCCACGCCTTCTTCTTCTGTGTTTTTTATTGGCAGCTTGCATACGACGTGCACTACCGCCATCTACAGGGCTGAGGTGTGATCCTTGAGGGAGTTATACTACTGCTTTATCAAACTGATATAAAAAAAAAAAAAAAAAAAAAAAAAAAGGAGAGCAGTGAAAACTTCAGATTCTATTGGCTAATCCTGTTTCCATCAGGTACCTGACTATAGCTGCTGTCTGTCTGTTGGGTGCACTAAGCAAGGTACTCAGTGATATGGGTGTCTTAATTGCCCTTTGCATCTTCTCCCTCTCATTAGAGTACGCTGAACAGTGAACTAAAACATGCCCCACTCCCTCCCTTTCTCCACAATGCATACAGGCTCCTGTCTGGTGCTTTCCCACAATGTGTAACCCACTATTCAGACCTGTATGTCCAATCCTCAGCCTTGTAATCCACACCTCCTCTCTACGTTTCAGTTCCCCACTCCATCTAATGCCAACCTTCTTCTGTAAGCTGTACAGATGTCTTCCCCTTTCCTCTTGGTCCCATCAATCCTGCCACAATTTGTTAATGTTTTCCTTAAGTATAATTTTCATTTCTGATCTACTTAAAGGAACTTCAAGTTCTACGTGCTCAGCCCCAGTTGCTTCTTTTGCTAACTTATCTGCTGCCTCATTAACCTGAATTCCTCTATGGGCAGGAACCAAAAAAAAAAACTGCACAAATGTTTTTTGCTGTGTTATCTTGTATATTATCTGATGTATTTCTTCCAAAAGATCCTGACGGCTTGAAGACCTTCCGCTAAGAATACTAGTTAATGAAGACATTGAGTCTGAACATACTACCGCTTTACTGGGTTTTGTCTCCTCTACCCATTGCAGGGCCAATATTATCGCTATCATTTCAGCTGAAAAAACTGAAAGAAAATCTGATGTCCTTTTTGTAATTTGAACATTAAATTGAGGGACGTGTACTGCCGCACCTGTTTTGCCATCTTGGTCCTTTGAAGCATCGGCATAAATTTGGACTGTGTCATCAAACATTATATCAATATAATGTTGTACAGTCTGATAAACACCTCCAGGTTTAACAATCTCCTTTGCTTCCATGTTGACTTGGGGAAAACAAAAAAAACAAGGGGGAATGATAGGTCTGGCAGAAGTTTTACATACAAGGATACCACCTAACCCCACCTGATTTGCCTGCTGGTTTCCCTCCCACCCAAAGCTACGTACAGAATGTCCATATTCCCAACAATCTATAAGTACTCTTTTGGTAGGGTGACTCGTTGTGTCCCTGAAGGGTTAACCAGTACATACTTGATAACTGAAGCCTTCTGAGATCCAGTGGCATCTCCCCTGATTCCACCTGAAGCGCTGGGATGGATGAGGTCCTGAAGGCACCACAGCATATGCGTAAGGCTTTAGCTTGCACTCTGTCCAGTTCTAGAAGAGAAGTCTTAGTTGCTGAATTATACACTATACACCCATAATCAAGGGCCGGTCTGATCAGTGCAGTGTACATTCTTTTTAGGGATGTACTTTTTGCCCCCCAGTCACTTCCTGCTAAACATTTCAATATGTTAATACTCTTCTTACATTTGTCTACTGTTTTCTGTAAATGTACTTTAAAAGAAAGTTTCACATCAAACCATACACCCAAGTACCTTATACTTTCTACCTGCTTAAGTAGCTGCCCATACAATCTAAGATCCATCTTAGGATTGACCCTTTTTTTGGAGAAACAAATGACCTGCGTCTTTTCTACAGACAAATGAAAACCCCACTCATGAGACCATTTCTCCACTTGACTTATAGCAGCTTGCATCCTACTCTTTAGGCTACAGATACTTTTACCCCTCATCCATAGGGCCCCATCGTCAGCATAGAGGGCCCTATCAATTCTAAGGTCTACATCATTAAACACATCATTAATCATAATATTGAACAAAATAGGGCTGCACACACTCCCTTGTGGAGTTCCATTTTCAATATTATATGTACCAGAAAAACTCGCTCCAACTCACTTCTATAGTCCTATTATTCAGAAAGTCCTTAATCCAGTTATACATTTTCCCACCAATTCCCATTTTGTTCAGTTTAATTAAAAGGCCCTCTTTCCATAACATATCGTAGGCTTTTTCTATGTCGAAAAAGATTGCCAAAACCATTTCCTTGTTCACCTGGGCCTTCCTAATTTCATTCTCTAAAATGACAATTGGATCCATGGTGGTGTGCCCAGTCCTAAAACCACTCTGATGCGGAGAGAATAGACCTCTCCTTTCAATCTCATACACCAATCTCTTAGTCAACATTCTTTCCATTAATTTGCACAAGTTTGACGTTAGAGGTATTGGCCTATAGCTCCTGACCTCCGTTTTGTCCTTACCTGGCTTTGGTATAGGGACAATTATAGAATGCTTCCAACAGGAAGGTAGCCATCCCTGTTCCCACACCTTATTATATAGTTTTAGTATTACACTCTTAGACATATCAGATAGCTGTTCAATTAGTTTATAACATACTCCATCTTTGCCTGGAGAAGTATTTTTTGCACCAATGAGAGCTCTCTTCAGCTCAAATAATGTAAAATCTTTATCAGGTGCGTTATCACTGACTTCCTTCCTGCCCAGTAGTTCTGCATTATCCTGTATCACCCGTTTCCTCCATACTAGTTCATCAGTAGACAGATTGTGGGAGCTATGAACTTTCACAAAGGCTGCTGCAAGCATCGCTGCTTTTTCAGTATTCGTTACTGCTTCAGAATCATTATCTTTAAGTACTGGCAAAGAAAAATCCCTCCTTATTCCTCCCATCTTCCTAATCATGCCCCACACATCCTCAATTTTAGTATCTGACCCAAGGGTGCCGCAAAATTCCCTCCAGTATTTCTTTTTAGTGTCTTCAATAATCCTTCGAGCTTTAGACTGAGCTTGTTTATATGCTATTAGATTATCAAAGGAGTGATTTAATTTCATCTTCTTAAATGCTTTGTTCCTAGCCTTAACAGCTGCTTTGCAATCATTTGTCCACCAAGGGACCATTTTCCTTTGCCTGACGCCAGTGGATTAACCTATGGTTTCCTCTGCAGTGTCACATATTATAGCCGTGATCACTGAGTTCAATTGCTCTACATCACCGACATGTGACAGAACCCCCATAAGTTTAACATCCGCGTTCATGCTATATAGTCCCCAATTGGCCTCTCTCATATTCCACCTAGGATGCAAATTGTCCTCCAAATGAACATAGTGCTCCCTTATCTTGACCAAAATAGAGAAGTGATCACTTCCTAAGGAGTTTTTAAGCACTTCCCACTGAGTGGTTCCTGCTACCTGTTCTGATACTATTGAGGTATTTCACCTGACGTCACAGGGTCACGTGACGCCCCGGTGTCCGCCATTTTGGACGGCAAGCTAGCTAATGTCAACAACAGTAGCTGGTATGTTACTGTAGCAATGTTTACGTTCAGTCATTTGGATGACTGTTAAAACGTTTCAGTCTCAAGTTTTTCCTTTACTGGATTTACTAGTTTACTGAGCCAGCCGGCCCCGGAGCGCTCGCCCGCTGGCCAGCCGGCCCCGGAGCGCTCGCCCGCTGGCCAGCCGGCCCCGGAGCGCTCGCCCGCTGGCCAGCCGGCCCCGGAGCGCTCGCCCGCTGGCCAGCCGGCCCCGGAGCGCTCGCCCGCTGGCCAGCCGGCCCCGGAGCGCTCGCCCGCTGGCCAGCCGGCCCCGGAGCGCTCGCCCGCTGGCCAGCCGGCCCCGGAGCGCTCGCCCGCTGGCCAGCCGGCCCCGGAGCGCTCGCCCGCTGGCCAGCCGGCCCCGGAGCGCTCGCCCGCTGGCCAGCCGGCCCCGGAGCGCTCGCCCGCTGGCCAGCCGGCCCCGGAGCGCTCGCCCGCTGGCCAGCCGGCCCCGGAGCGCTCGCCCGCTGGCCAGCCGGCCCCGGAGCGCTCGCCCGCTGGCCAGCCGGCCCCGGAGCGCTCGCCCGCTGGCCAGCCGGCCCCGGAGCGCTCGCCCGCTGGCCAGCCGGCCCCGGAGCGCTCGCCCGCTGGCCAGCCGGCCCCGGAGCGCTCGCCCGCTGGCCAGCCGGCCCCGGAGCGCTCGCCCGCTGGCCAGCCGGCCCCGGAGCGCTCGCCCGCTGGCCAGCCGGCCCCGGAGCGCTCGCCCGCTGGCCAGCCGGCCCCGGAGCGCTCGCCCGCTGGCCAGCCGGCCCCGGAGCGCTCGCCAGCTGGCCAGCCGGCCCCGGAGCGCTCGCCAGCTGGCCAGCCGGCCCCGGAGCGCTCGCCAGCTGGCCAGCCGGCCCCGGAGCGCTCGCCAGCTGGCCAGCCGGCCCCGGAGCGCTCGCCAGCTGGCCAGCCGGCCCCGGAGCGCTCGCCAGCTGGCCAGCCGGCCCCGGAGCGCTCGCCAGCTGGCCAGCCGGCCCCGGAGCGCTCGCTAGCTAGCCAGCCGGCCCCGGAGCGCGCTCAGTAAACTAGTAAATACAGTAAAGGAAAAACTTATAACGGGCCATGTCTCAACAGACTAAGAAGTTATTTCAATGACATTTAATAACATTTTGTTTATCCTGAGGACCGAATGAAAATATGTGAACAAACCTTAGCTGTCAGTGAACAATCCTGGTGGAAGCAGGTAAACGTTGTTCTCTAAGCCTGCTAAACTCAATTTTTGCAAATACCTCTCCCTCTGCTTGCCCTGTAAATGCCCTACGTCGCTGGATAGTGAAGGTGTTTTCTGCATCTCGCTCCTTTTTCTTTTATGTTTTTCGTTTGTCACCTTCCTCGCATTCAAACTGATTCGAGCCGTGACGTCCAAAATGGCAGCGTCACATGACTTGGTCACGTGAGTGAAATACCTCAATAGTGAGATCTATGGCTGAGTCCACCCCACGCAACACATCAAATCATGTCCCCCTTCCGTCATTCAAGCACCCTAATTTACAATCATCCATAAACTCTTCGACTACCCGCCCATTGTCATCTGTTCTATTACTTCCCCATAGTGTGTTGTGAGCATTAAAATCCCCACAAAAAATCAATTTGCTACTTACTTGCCCACAGATTCTCTCAAGTAGCTCTCTTGTAATCTTTAGACATGGATTGTAAAAATTAACCACTTCAAACTTTGTATCCCCAGCCCACGCTTCAGTCCCAATAACTTCCGCTTCTATATTTAATTTTAAAGGCTTATAACTAAGACCCTGTTGGATGAACATAGCTACTCCTCCTCCTGGTCCTATACCTCTATCCTTCCGTATAGCTGTGTATCCAAATATTCCGAAGTCCAGTGATGGTTTCAACCAGGTTTCCTGTACGCATATGATGTTTGGTTTATCATGTTGCTTTTCAATAAAATATTTAAATTCTTGGCCATTTGCTATTAAGCTTCTGGCGTTCCACTGCAGTATGGACAGTACCATCACAATCCGCCACCACATGACTGCTGACTTTCATTTACCTTTGCTGTTAGTATTTCATTAATTGCTTCAAAGGACAGATCTTCCATTCCAAGATACTTCTTAGCTGCTCGTATGATGATATAGGTTTTTTGTGTCCTACTTTCTACTGTTGCTGAACAATTAATACATTCCACCACAAATGCAACAAATTTCCGTTTGTCTACAATGAGGGTGTTGTCGTTGACATTGTGTCTCGGAGTTTGAACAAATGTTTGCGGTAGAGGCTGGGAGGCAGAAAGTACTCGGGCGATGGGCTTTGCTTTGCTATTCACTTTCTTAATAGCTTCAGCGTAAGACAATTTCTCCTTTACTCGCACATTCTGTACTTGCACTGCTTTTTTGTGTTCCTCGCACCCTTTATATGCCGCACTATGTTCGCCCCCACAATTACAGCACTTTATTTTTGTACCTTCAGCGCATTTGCCATAATCATGTTCGCCCCCACATTTGGTGCAGCGGGGTTTAGCCCTGCATACCGCGGCAATGTGTCCGAATCTTTGGCATTTGTAACACCTCATGGGGGGGGGGGGGGGGGATATATGGTCTAACGCTGTAAGTGACATACCCAATTTTAATCCTGTCTGGCAATTTATCCTCATCCATCACCAGCATAACAGACAGACTTGCACTTTTAATTCCATTTCTTGTGATAGGTAGACGTTTCACTTTAATAACTCGTGCACCCCTCACACTAGTTTTAATCTCTTCTTCAGACATGTCGGTCGATACTCCTGAAATCACCCCAAAAACTTTTCCTCTCTCTTCCCACACCTGTGGTTTAATCGCTTTCCCCAAGAACATCTTACACTTCATTAAACCTTGTTGCTGGTTTCTATCTCGACAAACAATCATTAGATTACCATCTCTCAAAGGCAAGACTGCAAGAACATTTCCGACCAGTTTGTGAACTTCTTCACTGGCCTTTATGGGATTGACAGTACACGGGGATTGAAATCGAAGTATTACTTTTAATTCAGTTGGTTTACCTTCCTCCCTACCGCTCTCGTCAGATTCAGATGATTGTCCCTTCCTTCTCTTGTTGTGATTGACCGTCTGAAATTCACCTGCTTCAGTGCGTCTTTCATTAGCCTGTATCGGGTCAATGCCTTGCTCCATACCATCTATTTATTCTCCCTCATCCTCGCCTGCCATCCTGCTTCCTCCCGGATCACACCTCAACCCCCCTACAGCTGGTCAGAAAACATGCGACAGGGGGGCGTCGTGGCTCAGGTGGTTAAGGCGCCATACCATGAATGCGGGCGACCCGGGTTCGATTCCGGCCCGAGGTCATTTCCCGATCCCTTCCCGTCTCTCTCTCTCCCGCTCATTTCCTGTCTCTACACTGTCCTATCCAATAAAGGTGCAAAAAGCCCAAAAAAATATCTTTAAAAAAAAAAAACATGCGACAAAAGAAGAAGGCGAAAAAATCCGGAAAACGCCGTGTTCGTTTTCCGAAAACGGCCTCTCCAGGCCACGCCTTAAAAAAAAAAAGCAGCTCTCTTTAAAGCCACGCCCACTCTCTCTGCCACACAGAACCAGGAAGTCCATTTCAGGAAAGAGGAGGGAAGAGATCTGAAGGGGGCGGGGTCATGGCATGCGGCTGGATTGTGAATGGACAGAGGATGGCAGGAGGAAGTGACGGATCAGGAAGTGAGCTGGGAGGAATGGATGAGCGCGGCGGGAAAGACGAAGGTTGGTGGACTGCAACTTTTAAAAATAGTCGTAAACGAAGGAAGCGGAAGCAACGAGGGAAAAATGTGAGTGTTGAAGACACGGACAGTGATGAAAGCATGGGAGCTGCAGGGAAACAAGTTGAAGAGTATAAAGTGATAATTAAACTAACTCAAGAAGGAGCGGCATTCAGTGAGTGGAACCCGATTCAACTAACCAAAGCGATAAACAAACTGGTAGGTGATGTGAAGAGCCAAGATACTACGAAGTGGAGCACTTTTAGTTGTGTGCAGAGATAGTACTCAGCAAGGGAGGGCCATCAAACTGAACAAGAATTCCTCTTTATAATATTATCAATACAATCAGCATTTGTTACCGGATCAGAGATATTTTGAGCTAATCTTGGTCCAACATTAACAAAAAACATTATTAAAACTATTAGCAACTACACCCATGTTATAATTTTTGATATCTTTGTCATTAAAGTATTTAGGGTAATATATTTGTCCAGAGCCATCTTTAATAATACTATTTAATATATTCCATCTTCATTTAATATTATTTTTGCTATTATCTATTAATTCGCCATAATGATCCTTCCTACATCTCCTTATGATACTCATTAACTTTTTATATATTTTTTATATTTATTTTCTGCCTCTTTGGTTCTTAATTTAATAAATTCTCTATATAGAGTATTTTTCTTCTCACAGGCATTTTGTAATCCAAGGTTGGTCATTATAGTTTTGTTTTGTATTATATTGCTTCATTGGGCAGTTCTTATCATATAATAATTTGAATATGCTTAAAACGTTATCATATGCTCTATCAATGCTATTCTCTGTATAAACTGATTCCCAGTCTTGCAGTAATAAATCATTATTTAATGCAAACATGGCTTCCTCTGTCCTAACTCTTCTGTACTTACGTTTATGGTCTGTCACATTTCTCTTGCAATTACAGTCATAAATTGTAAAAACTGGTAGATAATCACTGATATCATTGATTAATATTCCACTTATAATGTTATCTATGTCACTGGTAAATATATTCTCTATTAAAGTAGCACTATGGTCAGTAATTCTGGTGGGTCTGGTAATTTTTGGGTGGAGACTCATACTGTACATGGTATTAATAAATTCCTCAGTCATACTGTGCTTATTATGGTTCAACAGATCAATATTAGTATCCCCACAAATGAAGATAACTTTTTTTATTATTATCTACTGTAAATGTCTTTTCTACCCAGTCCTTAAACGCCTCTATACTAGTTTCTGGCACTCTATATATACAGCTAATTAATACATTTCTACTTTTTTCAATATTAACTTCAATTGTTAAAAATTCTAACAAATTATTAATCGCCATTGTCATGCCATCTATTAACTTATAATTCAAATTACAGTCCACATACACCGCCACTCCTCCTCCACCTTTATTTTTCCTGTTTATAGAATTAAATTCATATCCAGCCAGTTCGAAATCCACTCCTTTCTCCAGGTCAATCCAGGTCTCCGATATGGCAATGATGTTGAATGGATGAGTAAACTGACTTCAGTATTTCTTGATGTGTTTGAAGTTAGTGTCCATGCTTCTGCTGTTGAAGTGTATTATTGATCATTTCCCCACAGCCTGAGTGGACTGATTGTACTGTTCCTCTGTGTAATGGTGGCAATTGTTATTAATGGTTGAGAAAAAGTTATTGTCCGGGTCGATGTCATTTTCTATATCCAATAGTTTATAGTCAGTGACTTCATGTGGTTTCAGTTCCAGGTTTTCATAATCAACAAGCATTTGCTTTAGCCGAGTAGTGTTCCGAGTAATGGATGAAGAATTATTTCGGTGTGTGTCATGGTTGAGTTTGGTGTAGTGTCACGTTGGTATCGATTACCTTACAGTCCTGATAGGCATCACTGGTATTTGTCCAAGACCTCGATATGACCAGAACTCTCGCCTCCTCCGGTGTACCGTTCAGCTTAATGAATACTTTGCAGTTGGTGATCCATGTAGATTTTTATTTTCTTTCTTCATATGTCGTGCTTTTCTGGCGATGTCAGCATTGCGTTTTGTCAGGTGCTCGTTGATTGTAGACGTTTGTACCTTTTTCAGTTTCCTTTCTTGTTTCAGCAGTGCAGCTTTATGTTTCCGATTGATGAATCTCATGATGATGGCAGTGTTTTCCTTGTCTCTCCTGGGTAGAATGTGGCAGGCCTCAATGTTGCTGCAATTAGTGATGGGATGTTCGGCTCTTTTCAGAGAGCCGGCTCTTGTGGCACAGCTCCCAAAGAAGAGCCGGCTCTTTCGGCTCCCAAACGGCTCTTAATTTATCATCTGTAGCCTCATATTTTAGCCTAACTTGGCAAATATGAATGCTTTGTGTTAGGGGTTGACCGATAATCGGCCTGGCCGATATATCGGGCCGATATTCTGCATTTTTAGGGGTATCGGTCATAATTTCCAACGATATGCCGATAACATGCCTTTTTGCAGCCATTTCGTTCCTAATGCGACTGTCACTGCACGTCCTTTCCTGCACTCGCCTCTCTGAGTTCAAGAACACGGTCCCGCCCACCACATCTGATTTGTTTGGCACAAGAGATATAGCCAATCGACACATGTAGCTAAACACTGAACTGTTTCAAGGCGGCCGTACGGGCACTCGAGCAGAAGCGGCACAAGGGATACAGCCAATCAACACGTGTAGCTAAATGCTGTGAACTGTTTCAAGGCGGCCGTATGGGCACTCAGGCAGAAGCAGATCCCACTTCAAGGTAAGGACACGCTGCTTTTGCCGCAATAAGTCACAAACGCACAAGTTGCAAAAGCACAACATTATTATATGTTTACATTCTTTATCTACTGCTCGTTAAAATTGTCCATTTGCATCTGTGTAGCCAGGCAAACTTAGCTTACGGAAGGAAGCACGTGAATTAGCCTACAACCAACTAGTCTCGCTGAAACTACATGTAATGTTGTCCATAGTAAGCCGTCCCCAGCATAACGTAGGCTGCAGTCATTTTTAAATCCCCGTCTGGAAACGTTGTGAATGTGTCAGTAGTTCTACTCGAACAGTAGAATGACAGCCATATAGAGAGGTGGTCAAGGGAAGATGAAATAAAACGTAGTGTTTGTGTTCTGTAGGCTAGCGCAAGCCTACTGGCTATTTGTTATGGTGAGGAGTAAACTTCATGACGCGACTCGTGCTCAAAAAGCACATTGCACTTGTATATGTTAGGTACTGTAACTTTATAAAGTGCTATTTGAACATTTAAACAAGCCAGGTGTGATATGGTGCTAGTAGGCTATGTAATACTGTAGGGAGGGCATTAAAAGCATTAGAATGTAGATGGTTACTTGTTAAGTTGTTACATAATAGGGAGTGATAGCCTACTTTATGTTTGATTTTACTTTTTAAAAAATGCTGCAGGCAGCTCCCTACACTTGATTTGTTATTTAAAAACTACTTGAAGTTGGTAAGTCTTACTTAGTTCTTAGTGTAAAAGAATCCAGAGTGTATTTTCATTTATTTTCCACTGAAAATGGTGAGCTGTAATATAGTAGGGAGTGATTTATTTTTTAATTGGTGAATATTTTATTATTTTATCTCATTTTATTCTAACTGTTTGACTTTATTGTACAAATGCTGCTGGCATCTCCCTGCACAAAATTTCATGTTCAATTTTACAATTAAACATGCATTTCATGGATATGAAGGTCTGTGTCAGTGTGTGTTATGTTTAATTTCATGTGAATTATAATGTTTACATTTATCGGTTGCACATATCGGTTATCGGCATCCCAATTCCATAATAATCAGTATCGGTATCGGCCCTGAAAAAAACATATCGGTCGATCCCTACTTTGTGTGTTGATAAACCCTTTTGCATTTAGTGTTTTTATGAGAGGCCTTATAATTGCCTAATTTTGTGTATTTGTTCTGTTACAAAAGCAGGCATTCTTACTTTTGTTTAATATTTTAATCAAAATTTTAATTTAAATTTAACACACAAACAAATGAACAAAACACTGCAAACAGATCCACAGAACCAAACTCAGTAACCCAACAGTATGTCTTCAGTGCAGGTTGACCATTCAAAAAACTCAAATGCCTCAGCTTGGATGGGCTGATGCGGTTTCTCCTCTCACTTATGCCGTTTTTCCACTACAAACGCGGCTGTGCCGTGCCGAGTCGAGCTGAGTCAGGCTGAGCGGGGCTGTTGGAGTTGCATTTCGACTACAACCGCGCTGAACCGTGCTGGCTGGAAGTGGGTGGACACATTGGGTGGAGTTAGCGAAAGTGGGTGGACGTCACGTGATGTCGTTAAGCAGCGCAAACAGTGACATCAGTGACAGTGGCGGAACAAGTCAGAGCCGGGCCGGGGGCGGGGCAAATGACCGGGCCCTTTATTAAAGCTTATCATAACATAATTTTAGGCTACAAAATGTCCGCAACTGCGGTGTTTACCAATTTCAACACTACCGGGTGCAACTATGTTATTTAGTACATCAAGTCCTTCAAACGAACATGTAACTCAGAAACAAAAAACATTAGGATACTGTACATGGCTCATAATAAAACATCAATAGCCTATACTGCGCACATTATTTGAAGGGCATACGAATGAGCGCTCAGAGTGGTGACAGGAAGAGTCAGAAATAAAAGGAGGGCGGTGCAAACCTCACTGAATGCACTGTGTTTACCAATTTCAACACTACGGATTAAGTCCTTCAAACGAACATGTAACTCAGAAACAAAAAAACATTAGGCGACATACTGTACATGGCTCATAATAAAACATCAATAGCCTACTGCGCGCATTATTTGAAGGGCATACGACGAGCCTTGCGCTCCGCGAACTCGTGCACGATGCTCTGTATGTCACTGATTCAGTGAGCTTTTAAGCGGTAGTCTCACGACCCGAATAGTAAACAATAAACATGGAGGACATGGAGTCGTTAGTGTTGCTGGTCTTGGTGCTGTGGCTTGTTGTCACCGACAACGCGGACAGATACTGGCAAGAGCGTATAGATGAGGCGAGGCGCATAAGGCTTCAGAAATTCTCGTAATTCATAATTCTTCTTCTTCCGGGTTTGCGGTGTTTACAGATCCCAGCGCGCTCGCGGGGCGTGTGTGGGCATGTGAGGACACTCCTCCTCACCAATCAGTGCACAGGGGAGTGTCTGCTCACGCCCCCAACCTCAGTCGGCACGGTTTGGCTCGCTTCAGCCCCACTCCAAAACGGTGCGAGTTTTGGGGGCTAAGCAGGGCTGAAACGAGCTGAGTCGTGCTGGTTTTTGGTAGTCGAAACGCGAGCCGTGTCGGGCTGAAGTGAGCTGAAGCGAGCTGAAGCGAGCTGAAAAAGGGTAGTGGAAAAGGGCCATTAGTATCTGCCCTGTTTTTGAGAAGACTCTCTCTGAAGGAACAGATGTTGCCACAATGCACAGTCTCCCCTCCATCACCTTCACCAGGTGTGGGAAGACTGAGGCCTTGGCCTGCCACCAGCTCAGTGGGTCTTCTGCTTGTTGGATGAGGGGCTCCTCAAGATAACATCGCATCTCCGTTATAATATCAGCTGTAGTATTTCTCCTTGCAGCATCTCCTGTAGCTCTTACATCAAAGAGCCTCCACGCAGCAGAAGTTTGTGGCTCCTCCTCCACTTGGCCCTCCAATGGTGGAGCTGGCTGGCTGCTGGGGGTGCATTTTGCTGCTGCAGCAGTTATTCTCTGAAGTGCCTCGTCAACCGCTCTGTTGTCACTGAATGCAAGCTTTTTAAGCCTAGGATCCAGTAATGTGGTTTCTGAGAGGACAGTGTTGAACTCCATACGCAGAAATTTTCGGTCCATGGCTGAACAAAGAGCCGCAACCAATTCCTTTACTTTCTGCACGGTTACTGTCAGTTGGTGTTGGGCTGTCACGGGCTGAAGACCTTTGCAAAGGAGGAGCATTTTGGAGGCTGTGACATAGCTGAAGGAAAGAAAACAGCAACTTTTAAAATTAGGCTTTTTAAAAATTATGCAGCATATTGCTTTTTTCAATTTAGTTTTGTCAATCATATGTGTTGTTTCTGCAATGTATAATAGTGACTGAATAGTAGTAGAGAAAAAACAATTGTCCAAGGTACCTGTCTGCACTTATCTCCACAGTCACCTCCTCAAATGGTTGCAGGACGGTGCAGACCTCTTTCACCAGCTCCCATTCCTCTTGACTGAACGTATCAACAGGTGCGTTGATGAGGGCCAGGGTGGAGATCAAGTCAAGTTTATTTGTATAGCGCTTTTAACAATAAACATTCTTGTAAAGCAGCTTTACAGAATTTGAACGACTTAAAACATGAGCTAATTTTATCCCTTATCTATCCCCAATGATGAAGCCTGTGGCGACTGTAACACCATATATTAAAAAAGAATAAATAAGAGAGTAGTACAGCTGAGTTAGAATACTTTGAGAAACATAGTGATGAAGCTCAGCAATAATTCCAAAGCCTCTGGAGATTTTCTTGCTCTACTGGTGGATGTGTTTCCTCCTGATGAGGTGAGAGTCGAAAACCCGATGTGGTTCTTCTGTTTAATCAGCTTATAATTAATTTTCAGGAAATGGTTCTGCACAGTTTCTTTCCATAAATTAATGCATTTTCATTGAGCCTCATGAACTCTCTTCTCTAAACTTGCTTGTTCAATGGGGAGGGTGAATTGAGCCAAGAGACAAAAAGTTGAGGAAATGGTTAGTTAGGTCATTTATAAAATATTACCATTATATGTAGCATATTTAAGTGAATCAAAAAATATATTGTCAATAAATGTGGTTGAAAAGAATAGTCAAGTTCATTTGTATAGCACTTTTAACAATAAACATTGTCGCAAAGCAGCTTTACAGAATTTGAGCGACTTAAAACATGAGCTAATTTTATCCCTAATCTATCCCCAATGAGCACGCCTGTGGCGACGGTGGCAAGGAAAAACTCCCTCAGACGACATGAGGAAGAAACCTCGAGAGGAACCAGACTCAAAAGGGAACCCATCCTCATTTGGGCAACAACAGACATGACTATAACATTAACAGTCCTAACATAAAGCCAGCTTTGTTGATGCTATAAACCCCCCACCGACGGAAACCCGAGCGCAAAACCGTTCACCACAACCACAGTCCCAAATTCAGCAAGTCAACTGCAGTTGCCAGCCACAAAAGCACCACTGCAATAGTCCAGAGCGTCCTCCAGGCGCGACCCCCAACTGTCCATATGGGGCTGCCCTCCACAGGAGCGATGCGATGAGACTCCAACCAGACACAGGGCACCACGATGGATCAGGCAGGTCCAAGGAGTCGAAGAGGTCAGCATCTCGATCCCAGTACCAACATGTAACTTGGAGGGACAGATTTTTGGGGAGGGGGAGAAAAAAAAACCCCTGGCATCTGGAGATGATGGCATCTTTTGTTTCAAGAATGTGTTTCAACATATAAAATGTTGAGTTCCACCTGGTAGCACACTCTTGTTTGGGCCTCAGTTCGGGCAACTCCATCTGGCGCTGTGTGGACTTCAGCCTCTCTGCAGCTACTGTGCTTCTGTGGAAAAACTCCACAATAGCCTTTACCTTGTCCACGGTTGTTTTCACCACCTTCAGGGAATCTCTTATCAGGTTTAATGTATGCGCCAGACATGGGTGGTGGGTCCACTTCAGATTTTTTATGGCTTTGGTGATGTTTGCAGCATTATCACTCACACAGCACACCACTTTGTCCTGTACTTGCCACTCATTTACCACTCTTAATAGCTCCTCTACCAAGCTTTCTGCAGTGTGTCTGTCAGTGAACTCAAAGCAGTCTAGCAGGCAAGATGTCATCTTGTAATTTTCAATAAAGTGGCAAGCGACGGACATGAAAGAGCAGGTGGTTCTAGAGGTCCAGCAGTCAGTTGTCAGGCAAACTGGTGGAGCTTTTTTCACCCTGTCTTGCCATAATGCACGTTCTGTGTCATATAGTTTTGGGATCATTGTTAGGGACAGTGTTTTTCTACTGGGTAGAGTGTACGTGGGATTTAAGGCTTTGACAAAACTTTTAAAACCTTTGTTCTCCACAATGGAAAAGGGCTGGAAATCAGTGGCAATCATTTTAGCCAACTCCTCATCAATACTGTGCTGTTTGGCTGGGGTCATCTGCTGGGCTCACGCTAGCCGCTCGCACGTCCGCAAATTGCGAAGTTTCATTCCAATTTGCGAAAAGAAAATCATCTGTATTTGCATTTTATGCGAAAGTCATTTAAAGTTTAAGCAAAAGCCATCAAACAATTGCAATTTCTCAAGATGAACAGTACCTTTCGTGTCCATCTTCAATGTTTTGATTTATAACCAACGCTCCCAAGTTTCGAAGCTTCTTATTGGTTGACCGTAAATTACGTCTTCCAATAGCAGCATAGACATATAAACATATTCTATGCAGAAGGTGGCGTCTCATACGTCATCCTCGCCGCCATATTGGATGTGGTAAAGTGGAGATTCTTCACCCGTCTCTGGTATAGTGTCTAGACAGTAGCCGAGAATAAAGATGCCTCATTCATGTGCTGCGTTTAACTGTACCAATAGGTTTACCGTCCAAACGAGATCACATGGGATTACCTTTCACAGGTGAAACTGGAAAAATACTTTTCAGTACTGTTCCTTCAGTCTTCAGTCTCCCAGCTCATCTCCACCGGGGAGGTGTAGAGTTATAAGCAGTGAGAATTAGATAATACAGTGCCACACTATGATGAACGTTTTTGAACGTATGATGAATGTTTTTAACCTTTCTGAATGTGAAGGAATCAGTGATGTATTTTGTTTTGGTATGACGTTAGAACCTGGCCGAACTCAGTTTGGTGGTCATTCAGAATATTGACGGGTATTTCGCACACTATTTATAACCATCACGTTAAAAGTTATGTGTTGTTTTTATGCCTGTTTGTTTCCCAAATATATACGTGTGTGTCTTAATGGGTGAATAAAAGGCATCGAGTTAAATATTATTGTAGAAAGGGGCTTTATGAAGTTCAGTACATTTTACTTGCATTGGTTTACGGGGAAGATTTGCCACATCCAATATGGCGGACACTCTGACGTATCCCAGCAACGGGCCAGCAGCTCAATGCGGCGTCTGTTTATATGTCTATGTAGCAGCGGACCTTACATATAAAATGATCAATTTCCGAGTTGCGCTGATAATGTCGGCAATTCTCGCTCATTAGTGAACAAGATTATATCGAGATTTGTTTAAAATAAATTACCTGACTTTACGTATGACAAACTTATCTAAAAAGTGAGATAACATTGGAATGTTCTGTTAGCTTTCTCAGTTAGGGATAAAAACACGATATAACCATTCTAAAGACGTATTTTCTACATAATATCAACCCTGACAGAACTTTGGAAGAACTCGCAGATGAACCAGGATATATCGACCAAGTGTACCTTGTTTTCAGAGCGTTTTGACGCACATGGTTCAAAGTTTTGACTGCAAGTGTTTCATTTGAGAAATTAATGGTGAATATCATTATATTTGGGTTATGAGATTAATTTATAAGAAACAACCATTGATTTTAACTCCCTGAGCTCCCTTCATCCTACCCATAAAGACACTCCCCTCCCCCTAAACACGCACACGGATCCCAATTATACACACACACATACACATATCTCAATAATGAAAACACACACACGCGAGGCAATACCAGTGGTTGAGATGTTAAAATAGAATTTTGAAAAAAATAAAATTAATTTAGCAAGGACAGCCACTGATATTGGTCAAATCAGACACTGATGTTGGCCAGGCCAACTTGGCCAGTTCAAATTTATACATGACCCATAGGTGTGATAAATCCCTGATAGAGTTGGAAGCCACTCACCATGCAGTTGTTACACAGCCAGACAGCATACTACAGAGGGTGACTAAGGGCTAAAAGGTGCATAGATAGCAAACAATGCAAAGCACATCACACCAGATGTTAGATATAATTATAATGAAAAATATGGACTCCGTAAACCAGATTAAGCGGGTTAAATTAGACACACAATTTCATTACATATATACAGTTGATGAAATGATCAAATTAAGAGGATTTCAAGAATAAATAAGCATGCTATGAACATAAATCAAGAACATGGAAAGACAAAGGCAGGAAACAAGCTTGCAAGCACTATTGAAACACCAACAAACTACAATAACAATTCATTTTTCAATATGTCAGTGCAAGAAATATTTAGAAGTATAACACATCTTGCTAAAAAATTACTTTGCTAAAAAGAAAATTGTTGTTTTAGCATTTCTTGCTAAGCAAAATTGCAAATTGCTAAAGAAAAATTTGAGTCTTTAGCACTTTTCGCTAAAACAATTTGGGTCCTAGAGTGAGCACAGATCTGCTTTGGTATAAACTGACTTATTTTGCTTTGAGTTGCAGTAGGAGGGGTTATTATACTTGCACTACTAGTAGCTGCTGCAGCAGTTGTTGGTTTGGGACCAGACACACCAGGGTCAGTAGACGTTGAGCCAGCTTGCCCTCTCTCCTCCAACTGCACTGTGGGATGGACAGTTCTGATGCGTCTGTGCAGGTTTGTGGTGGAACCTGCTCTTACTGTTATTTTCATTTTACAGTGAAGGCGCTCTGCTCTGCTCTTCCCAATATCTTTAAACTGCAGCCAGATGCTGCTTCGTTTATGGGTGTCGGTCATATTTACGTGTTTTTGTACCGCACTTGCGCTGTCCTCCTCACCGCTGTCTACTGTCTCACTCACTGACGGAAATGGACAGACGCTCCACCTGACTGTCGCGTCTGTCCCCCTCTCTGTTTTCACATAATGGTATGATCCCATATCCTCATATGTGATTGGCCACAAGGCCGCCATGTTGCCAATCATAAAGTTCTGCCATGAGCAGAGCTGAGCCACTGAGAGTGAGAGCTGAGAATCGAAAGGGGGGAAAAAAGTGGGGAGCCGGCTCTTCTCATTCACTACAAAGCTTTTGCGCATGACACATCACTAGCTGCAATCAATATCGATTCCCTTTGAGTGTAGGAATGCCGACACTTGTTGCTCCACGGAGTTGCTGCCCAGGGGCCTCATGTACAAAGCTTGCATACGCACAAAAAAGCTACGTACGTCACTTTCTGCACAAACATTCGTATGTACAAAGATTGACTTGGCGTGGAAAAGTGCGGTACTCTACGCAAACCTCATGGCTGGCGTACGCACACTTCTGGTGCAACTTGGTACTTGGCAACACTTAGAGGCAGAGCAACGCAACTACATTTAGGCCTACTCAGTCAAGAGTCATGACATGGCGATAAGAGGCATCCAAAAATGCATCGGAACATCAGGATGCGTGAATTGAAATGTATGTCAGTCATACGACATTGTCGAGACACATAATGCGAGACTGTTGGGTAAATGCCAACAGATCCATCAACCATCCCTTCCATATTGTAATTACGGGAAATGAGAAACCCCAGCAATATCATTTCGATATTATTCCCATTGACTATTGGTTAATTAATTAAATTAAAGAATGCACATGCAGGACCATGCATTCCAGCTAGCTTAATAGATCTTCCTCGCGCATTTGCCGCGAGGTGTCAGACTGAACTATTATTATTAGTTGATGTTGCGTGGGGTAGCCTTATCACATAATTACCAAGATCAATATATGAAACGATTTCCAAGTGCGTACAAATCAGACACAACCGCGGTGTGTGGGGACCAATCACTAGCATGCATCAAATTAAATGAGGATATAAAAGCATGCGCAACATGTGGCGATAACCGATAGGATGACAATGGTGTGGTTGGCCTTATTGGAAGATGCTGCAAGTGGTCGGATTAGGAGAGAATGGGTGTTCCGTGATTACACCGATTTCCTGGCTCACGATGATGACTGGCTTATCAGCCGATTCAGACTTCCAAGAGCCATTCTTTTGGAGCTCTGTGCTGAGTTGGGCCCGGGGTTGGAGAGGGAGACGGCGAGGAGTCACGCCTTACCCGTTCCTATCCAAGTCCTGACCACGCTTGGGTTCCTAGCAACAGGCTCATTCCAGAGGTAACTGGCCGACCGGTCGGAAATGAGCCAGACAGCTCTCAGCTGCGCTATTCCGTCTGTGTTAAATGGGATCATCCGACTGTCGGCCAGGTACATACAGTTTCCCTATGATGTGGCAGACCAAGCACAGATAAAAGCGCAATTTGCAGCGATAGCCGGTTTTCCAAATGTAATCGGAGTGATCGACTGCACGCATATTGCTATAAAGGCACCATCTGAGGGTGAATATGCGTACGTGAATAGGAAACATTTCCACTCTATAAATGTACAGATTATATATGATGCCCAAATGTGCCTGATAAATATCGTGGCAAGGTGGCCTGGGGCGACCCACGATGCATTCGTCCTGGCGAACAGCTCTGTGGGAAACAGGGTGGATGCCGGCAGAGTGCGTGATGGGTGGTTACTTGGTAAGCAATCTAAAACACCTTGAAGTGAATTCACTTGAAATATACACATGTTGGATAGCTTATGCTGGACCTATCCCAATTGCTCATAGGAGACAGCGGCTACCCACTCCGAAAATGGTTACTGACCCCCCTAGCCAACCTATGGACTGATCAGGAGCAGCGCTACAACAACCTCCACGCACGGACGCGGTCAGTGGTGGAGCGCACCATTGGCCACCTGAAAAGCCGGTGGCGCTGCCTTGACCGGAGTGTGGGGGGGTGCTGCTCTATCAGCCTGAAAAGGCGTGCCGTATTGCGCTGGCATGTGGCGTGTTACACAATGTGGTGCAGCGGTACGGCGTGCCAATAATGGAGCGAGACCTGCCGGAGGACCCAGATCCTGGGCCTCACAACGAGGTGCCACAGCGACATGGCATACAAACCCGGCAGCGCTTAATAGCCACAATGTGAAAAGGTAAGGGCAGACGGGACACCATTCATTTTTTAAGATATTCTTTTAATGTGTTATTCAGTTCCTTCAATTCCTCGCGGATTCCCTCGAGGTTGTCGTTAATCGCCTCTATCCCCTTTAAAATTTCCCCCTGGGACTCAAGGACCGCGTGCGTCAGCACCCGGCCTGTGGACCCGGCGACAGGGGCAGGCGGTGGAGAAGGGGTGCAGGTGACAGTGACGCTGGATCCGCTCGGCTGGGGGTCCTCTTCCTGCTCGGTTGGGATGGACTGGGGGCCTCCTGTTGTTCCCTGGCACCCTGCTAGAATACATTTGTCATTAAAATCCTATTGTGGAAAATGTGCACGTTTTATTTCTGGTTACATGTGGCTAGGAATATTGGGCCTACTAAGAGAGGAAGACATTTCCTCAAATACAGGGTGTCCCTGAAAAAATGTACACATTAGAGCACTAAAGGTGTTTTTTTGTTTTCAAAACCCATGTAACTCAGACACTCATTGTGGCGCAGGCACTGCGGACGATGCGAATCATACCGTTATCTTGGTATAGGCTACATTCAGTGGCATACAATCAGTGACCGTTGCATGTCTCATAGCATACACTTTGAACATCACTTTAATTGGAGGTGACAGAACAACTAAGTGATGTATGTGAATTCTATTACACTGTGCTAAAGGCAGGGATTAACGCGAATAAATGTTCATGTTAAATGTTAATAATAAATGTTAAATGTTAATTTGATTAACGCGAGATTTCTAACATTTAATTAACATTAATGCGTTAGTAAAAGTTGCCATGTCTTTTACCTAACACGGGCCTTACTGCAGGTCTATTTATACTCATCTCATCTCATTATCTCTAGCCGCTTTATCCTCTACAGGGTCGCAGGCAAGCTGGAGCCTATCCCAGCTGACTACGGGCGAAAGGCGGGGTACACCCTGGACAAGTCGCCAGGTCATCGCAGGGCTGACACATAGACAGACAACCATTCACACTCACATTCACACCTACAGTCAATTTAGAGTCACCAGTTAACCTAACCTGCATGTCTTTGGACTGTGGGGGAAACCGGAGCACCCGGAGGAAACCCATGCGGACACGGGGAGAACATGCAAACTCCACACAGAAAGGCCCTCGCCGGCCCCGGGGCTCGAACCCAGGACCTTCTTGCTGTGAGGCGACAGCGCTAACCACTACACCACCGTGCCGCCGTCTATTTATACTAATTAACATATTCAGTGTGGAATAATTGAGGGAGGAGACGGAGCGGGGAACGAGGCTCGTGCATGTGCGCCGAATTCCACGTTGATTGGGATGTACAACAGGAGAGTGCGTGGAAACCTTCATACGCACTGATTGATACATCCGGATTTTTTTGGTCGTACACAAATTTCCCGATTTTGACGTGCGCACATATTTAGTGGGAAATCCACGCAGGTCTTTGTACATGAGGCCCCAGTTCATCAGATTCTCCCTCCCTTGTCACTGCTTTTGCATCTGACCTGGGTTTAATCTGAATCCCAGTGACGATGACGTCCTTCATCCTGGTGTCCTGTTCCAGTTCAGCAACTCTGCTTTCCAGGTGGGCGAAACGCCGCCGGTCCTTCTCGGCATTCTGCAGCCTGAGCGACTTCACTTCCGTCACCAGGTCCATGATGGCTTTCTGTTGTTTAATAACAGAAACTTCCTCCGCCAGAAAGTCGAGTGACTGTTTAATGTCCTCGCCTTCCTCGGCTGTAAAGTTCTTTTTTTGTAGGCATAATTCACCAATAAAGCCATCCAATTCATTAAAATGTTTGGAGAGTCGTTTCCTCGCCTCACTGCCTTTCTGAAGTTTCCCGCCAGAGAAATTTTACTTGGCAACAGAATGTATCTGAATTCTGATTGGTGGTTGTTATATTATTGCCTTTTTGTTGTCTTCTGGAGAAGAGAGGAGGAGGGGGGAGTGAGTGAGTGACAGGGTTCTACAGAGAGAAGTTTTTAGCCACTGCTTTCAAATGAACCCCCTCGAAAACCAATCAGTTCAGCGGATGTGTGGACTCGGTATGTGACATTTTCAAAAGAGAGGCGGAGTAACCAAAAATTTCTGATCAAGAAGGCGGAGGCTGTAATGTTTATTACATGAAAATGTTTTATTTGATTGTTCGTGGCCCAGACACCTTTTATTGTCCACATCACCATCGGGTGGTTTTTATATAAGTTTGTTTACATGAACTCGGTCAGGGCTCTGCAGTTCTTAACTGAAGCACTTCAAATTCAGGGTTAGCGGGCTGCTAAAGTTTGCAGGTGCTTCACAAGCAAGACTCGGTGCAATATTAGCCAACATTAGCACAATTTGACATTATGTAATAATGTCTTTGTGACCGTAATGAACACTGGTTGTTGTCGGATTGTTATTTACATGCCACACAAACTTAGTCATATTCGTATGTTGTCGTTTTTACACACTGAATACAAACTGTTGTGATTCATTTTACAAGCTAATCTAACATTACAATCCTCAAGGACAGTTTGCTAGCTAGCAGCCGGTCACTGCACTGCAACCGCACTTGCTAATTGACACGGTAGCTACACCTGCATGCTGTTTTCGTGACCACGCCCCTAGAGTGGATATTCATGAGCGAAGTTGTGTGGTGTTTCTCCCAGTGGAAACCTACAGGAACCATTTGTGTACCGCGCACAGAGCGGGATTTTTTATTTTTTTTTAAATTCAATCAGAAATATTGGTAGGGACATGCCCATACCCAATTCTACATCTGTGGTCTGTACAAAGGAGCAACGTGTTGTCTTTTCCCCATTCAGTGGATCCCCTGGCTGGATAACTGTTGCATGCTGGGAGGCCCCGCCTCTGACAGAGAGCCGCGTGAGATGACAGAAAAAAGCGCAGTATTTTATTCAGTCAGTGGGTCAAGCTAATACTCTGGTGACTTCCCTGTGTAGATGTACAGCACGTAAATGCCAAAATCGCAGTATAAAAAATTACCGAGTTCATTTTCATTTACCGTACGATAAGTCGGTATATCGAATATCATGACAGGCCTACTCTTACCTAGTGAGGGGAAAAGGTATTGCTTGGTGATTGATATATTCTCCAAGTGGATAGAAGTTTTCCGTACAGCAAAAAAGGACTCAGACGCAGTGGCCAAGGCCTATGGGATATAATTCCCCGATTGGGCATTCCAAGGAAGATTTCCAGTGATAATGGCACACCATTTATAAGCCAGGCGTTGGTAATTATCTGGGAATAGACTTAAGACAGCATTGTGCATCCCACCCTGTTAATGGAGGAACGGTAGAATGGGACAGTGAAAAATAAACTGAGCAAATGCTGTGCTGAAACAGGACTAGGGTGGACAAAGGTCCTACCCATAGTATTAATGCAGATGAGAATGAGAGAAAGACCAAAGCATGGTTTGAGCCCCTTTGAGATACTGTTTGGAAGACCCCCAAACACAGGGATGGGTCCTATTACACCAGGATGCCCTGATCTTTCCTTATGTGATGTTGAATTACTGTGGAACCCTCTCTTCTGCTCTGAATAATATTCACAAATGGGTGAGATCAGCCTTACCAGTCCCGGTGCTGGGACCACTGCATGACCTGAAACCTGGTGAGGGAGTGGTGATAAAGCACTTCATAGGGACGAAGTGGAACAAGCCCAGGTGGACGGGACCATCCCAAGTGCTGCTCACCACACAGTCAGCTGTAAAAGTGGACAACAGAGCCACGTGGGTACACGCCAGCCACTGCAGAAGAGTACCTGAACCAACAGACAAGCAGCACAAGGAGGCCCTGGTACAGGAAGGGGATTAAGATAGCATTCAAAAAGCCCTCAGGGGGCCTCGTCACACCATAAGTGGACACTCTGCTATCAAGAGCCCCTTAGGGGGACCGACGAACAACGACACATCGACACACACAGCCACATGAGACTGTGCATTCCAAAGCATTCTTCATTCTGTACCTAATTGTGAACCTCATACATGGTATAAGTAGTATTTGCTAGTTTGTCCAGTGATGGCGATTAATGCACGTATTACAGGAGCAGTGACTGACACCACAGGTACTCCAGGGGGCAGACTTCTCAGCTGGAAAAATAAGATAAAGAGATCAAACTGTTAACTGGGTTCATGACATATTAACTGATCATACCAATCACATGGTGATAGCTGAAAGAGTACATTCTGACTACACATACTCTAGCGTATGATACCTAGCTGATTTAGGGAACAGGACTAAGTGCCTTAGGTGTAGAGACTAATATAGAAAACACCCAATACCACATAGTTTATTAACTGACTACTGCCACAGACTGGACAGTAACCAGTAGGTGAACCCTGTATCACAGTATTATAGATTTAATGTTATTTACATGATAAAAGGGGGAATTGTAGAGTAAATTTTAGTGTCACACTGTCTTGTAATTTTCCTTTTCACTGAGCGTTTCCTCTTCAAGGACTAACGACTCAGAACATTCAGCACCGCAACATGTTCATCTTATCATGCTCTTTATGTGCGTAGCAGATGTGCATACAAACCAGCGATTAGAGAAGATCCAATCAGCTTTAGAGCTGGTCACACTCCGGCATGTAATTGCAATAGATGTAATGCAATAGATGTCTCCTTTTTATCTAGTAAAGAGTATATATAGATTTGAGAACAAAGGGACGGTATGAGTGGTGTGATGAACCCTTCTCACCATGTGTCTGTTTCTGCAATAAACCTTCTTTAACTTACAAAAGGACGAGACTGGTGTTGGTGTTTGTCATTTTTCAACGACGTGTTGGAAAGATCTTCAGGAGCAGCATCAGGGCCATTTCTGACTTTAATTTTAGTATAATGTGTTAAATGGATGTGAACAAGAAGTCAGGAAATGAGAGGAGAGGAGACATTTTTTAATTTTGATCAAAAACACTTCCACTGATGAGGTATTTATAGATTTATTTTTAGAATGTACTTACACATTTTTCCCCTTCTGCTTTTCATTATCCTTGGGCATGTTTTGATCATTTTATTTTTACTGCTTGACCATTTTGTACTTTATTAGATTATTATGGTTTCAGAATGGGATCAGAAATTTAAACATAATGTAAGTAAACTATGTGCAAACATTACAACAAATTCAATATAAAATGTTTTTAAATTACAATTACAGAGAATGGATGGATGGATGGTCAGATCAATTAATCACTTCAGAATTCTGTTTGAGAGAGAGAGACAGAGAGATGTGTTCGTTGTTCATTTAAACTATCACTGGTAAGATTGTTCAAGTCTATACGCCCTGTAGGAAACACACACACACACACACTGTTTCAAATCTCTTCACACTGAATAGCAATTTGCTAACATAGCCAGGCCCCTACTGACACATTACAAAAAAGGAGCTCTCTCTTTAAAGCCACGCCCACTCTCTCTGCCACACAGAACACACACAGAAACAGGAAGTTCATTTCAGAGAAAACGAAATTCAGCAGAAAGTTCAGTCTCTCTCTCTCTCAGTTCAGGAAAATGGCAGAGGCTGGTATTTCAGTAGATCAGTTATCAGTGGATCAGTTCAGCTGTCCAGTGTGTCTGGATCTCCTGAAGGATCCTGTGACTATTCACTGTGGACACAGTTTCTGTAAGGTGTGTATTAATGGCTGCTGGAATCAGGAGGATGTGAAGGGCGTCTACAGCTGCCCCCAGTGCAGAGTGACTTTCACTCCAAGGCCTGTTCTGTGCAGGAACAACATGCTGGCTGAAGTGGTGGAGAAACTGAAGAAGACTGAACTCCAAGCTGCTTCTCCTGCTCACTGTTATGCTGGACCTGGTGATGTGGAGTGTGATTCCTGCACTGGGAGAAAATACAAAGCCGTCAAGTCCTGTCTGGTGTGTCTGGCCTCCTTTTGTGAAGATCATCTTAAACCTCACTATCAGTCTCCTGCCTTTAAGAAGCACAAGTTAGTTGAAGCCTGTGCAGAGCTCCAAGAGAAGATCTGCTCTGAACACGACAAACTGATCGAGATCTTCTGTCGTACTGACCAAAGCTTCATATGTTATTTGTGTACAATGGATCAGCACAGAGGCCATGATACCATTGCAGCTAAAGCAGAAAGAAATGAAAAACTGGTGAGAACTGGACATCATTCTTCTTTTCCAAGTCATTTTATACAAATTCTATTTCTAATCTAATTTCTGTTCAGTGGATTTAATTGGTTCTCTGACTGTCATTCTCTGTGAAGTAAATTTTTATTTCCAGTCAAACAGTAATATGTAAAGAAATGTGAGATTTCAGACCAGTCAGTCTGCTTTAAACAGCCAACACCCTCCTTCCAGCATTTTACAGCTAAAGTGCTCACGTGACTGTGTTAAAGCTCTGTAACTGGAGATCATATTTCATAACATTTAATGATCTACAGGTTAAAAAAAAAATCTCTATCTTTCTGAATGTGAGTGGATTTGTGGTCCATTTCTGAGAACTTCTTTGGGATGAATGATCCCAATTCTGGAAAGTTCAAATCTCTGCAGAGATTTTGGTCAAAACTCGGCGTTAATGTGAACATTCACTAGATTGATGAAGTTCAATCCCAATGTTCACTGATGGTTCCTTTAATCCGGTGGAATTGGGTGTGGTTTTGAATGTACACACAGCACCTTAAAGAAGTAAACCTGAACAAATAAATAACTCCCATGAATCCAGATGTGCACTGTGCATGTCTCCCCCCTCTAAACTTACTGAGAAATAAAAGGGAACAGTGATGACGCGCACTGCTCTCAGATCAGTCTTCTTCTTCTGTCAGGTTTTATGGCAGTTTACAAGCAAAGTGTATTACTGCCATTGACTGGACTGAGATGCAATCAAATGGATGTCATTTCAAAGAAAAAATTGAATAAAAAGGAAAAACAACAAACTAAATCCTATTTGCTAATTTTGTTTCTTTGATAAATGTTATCATAGCACAAGTGATGTTTTCTGATCTCAGCTCACCTAATAAGGTGTCTAAAGAAAAGGCTTTCTTGACTGCGTTCACTTCCCTCTTCAGTTTTTCTCTTTGTCTGTAGAATTTTAAGCATCTTAAAAGAACATGATCTACATCCTCTCTCACTCCACAAAGTTCACATTTTCCAGATGGATGTTTGTTTGCAACGTATAAGCTGTTATTTAATCCAGTATGGCCTATTCTCAGTCTTGTAAACCAAACCTCCTCCTGTCTGTTTGGGTAACTCGGTTTGCTACTTGAGATCTTTTTGTATATTATACAAGTGTCTACCTTTCTTCTCCTTATCCCATTCAGCTTGCCATATGTTAACTTTGTTTAATGAGTACCTTAAAGTTCATATCATGGGTAAATTCAGGAGCGAGATCAATGTAATTCTCCTATTTGATATTAAACTTTGGTCAAATATCTGTAACTTTCTGCTTTTTTTTTTTTTTTTTTTTTTTTTACCTTGCGCAATACCAAAAAAATTCAGTTGAAATCAAGCCATTTGAGGTGAATTGGTCCACCTCTGAAAAAAACTTGGCATTTGAATTTCCCGGCAAACATTGATTTTCGTGACGTCATCTGCGGGACGCCTCCCTCTGAATCCTACATCAGCGCTGGTTTGTTTCTGAGAAGACGACCTGGTGGTTTTCTGCAAATTTCTTCAACGTTATCACGTAATTATTAAAATGGTTCGTAGATGTATCGTAGGAGGGTGTAGCAACACCAATCTTGATGGGATTAGTACTCATTGTTTTCCAAAAGACCGGACAATGAGAGAGAAATGGGAGCGCTTGGTCTACACAGGCTGTGCACTGAAACTGCACAAGCTCTCACAGCCTGCCGGCGCTTCCGCAGGTGACGTCACAATTCTGTCTCCAGACTCCCTTGGGATTTTTCCAGACGTGTTTTGTTTTGTCTCATCTCATCTCATTATCTCTAGCCGCTTTATCCTTCTACAGGGTCGCAGGCAAGCTGGAGCCTATCCCAGCTGACTACGGGCAAAAGGCGGGGTACACCCTGGACAAGTCGCCAGGTCATCACAGGGCTGACACATAGACACAGACAACCATTCACACTCACATTCACACCTACGGTCAATTTAGAGTCACCAGTTAACCTAACCTGCATGTCTTTGGACTGTGGGGGAAACCGGAGCACCCGGAGGAAACCCACGCGGACACGGGGAGAACATGCAAACTCCACACAGAAAGGCCCTCGCCGGCCCCGGGGCTCGAACCCAGGACCTTCTTGCTGTGAGGCGACAGCGCTAACCACTACACCACCGTGCCGCCCTGTTTTGTTTTGTTTTTTTTTTATTTTTTTCTGCTGTAGACAGATGGCCTTGTGCAAAATTACCCTTCTGGATGAGTGTGTAAAGGGACATACTTTCATATTAAAAAAAGTAAATTGGTCCAGAATATGCACTTTAACTTCTGATCTACTGAGTGGAATACTTAACTGAACCTTCTCTTCTTTGGTTGCCTCTTTTGCCAGCTTGTCTGCTTCCTCATTGCCACCAACTCCTTTATGGGCTGGAATCCATACAAACTGGATTGATATTCTCTGTTGACTGATTGCAACTAAGATATTATTAATTTCATTCATTAAGTCCTGTCGGCATGACGATTCTCCACTTTGAACGGATGTGAGAGATGACAGAATCAGAACAAATAACTGCTTTAGGGGGCCTAGTTTCTTCTATCCACTGTAATACAATAATAATGGCTGTCATTTCAGCTGCAAATATAGACAGATGATCTGATGTTCTCTCTTTAATAGAGATTTTGTAATCAGGGATATAAACTGCAATACCTGTTTTACCCTCTGAATCTTTAGATGCATTTATATAAACCTGTGTTATATTATAGTACCTACTTCCTAAATATTGCTCTGCGTTCTGATCCACTCCTCCAGACTTAGCTATCTCTTTGGTTTCCTTGATCACCGTAGGGGAGCAAAACAACCAAGGTGGAGTTGTTACCAGGGGCACAGTCTTACTACAAATGATATCATCTATTCCCAATTGATTGGCTAATTTGTTACCATCCCATCCAAAGCTACAAATCTGGGATCTACCATACTCCCAACACTCATTGAGAACTTTTTTAGTAGGGTGTGATGACTCATGTCCATTTAAATTAATCCAGTAAGCCATACTCAACTTAAGATGTCTGAGGCTTAAGGGCATTTCTCCTGATTCTACTTGCAACGCTGGTATGGAAGAAGTTCTAAATGCACCACAACATGTCCCGAGACTTTCAGCCTGCATTCTATTGAGTTCATTAAGCAATGTCTTAGATGCTGAAAGATACACAATACAGCCATAATCTGAAATTGATCTTATCAGTGCAATATAAATTCTTTTAAGGGACATCCCTGAGGCTCCCCAGTTGTACCCTGATAAACATTTCAAAACATTAATGCCCTTTTTGCATTTCTCAATTATTTTCCGAATATGTTCCTCAAATGTTAACTTGACATCAAACCAATCTCCCAAGTACCTAACAATATTAACTTGCTCTAAGGACTGGTTATACAACTTAAGCTCTAGGGTGGGACTTACTCTTTTCTTTGAAAAACAAATAAATTGAGTCTTTTCTACAGACAAATGAAAACCCCACTCACATGCCCATTTTTATACCTTGTTGATAACTAATTGCATTTTAGTTCTAATATCAGTATTTCATCCTTTTATCCACAAAGCTCCATCATCAGCATATAATGCTCTATTGATTCTAATGTCATCTATTTTATTAAAAACATCATTAATCAGAATGTTGAACAGTACTGGACTGCATACACTACCTTGAGATGTTCCATTTTCTATTGAATCGATGTTAGAGAAGTTAACCCCAACTCTTCTATTGTTCTGTCCTTTAGGAAGTCTCTAATCCAGTTAAACATCTTACCACCAATACCCATCCTATTCAGCTTAATTAACAACCCCTCCTTCCATAGCATATCATGCACTTTCTCTCTATCAAAGAATGTTGCTAAAACTGATTCGTTATTGACTTGTGCTTTCCTTATTTCATTTTCTAAACATACAATAGGGTCCATTGTAGTACGTCCACTACGGAACCCGCTCTGGTGTGGGGAGACAAGACCTCTTTTTTTGAGTTTCATACACTAGCCTTCTAGTGATCATTCTTTCCATAATCTTACATAAATTAGATGTTAATGCTATTGGCCTATAAATTTGAACTTCAGTTTTTTCCTTCCCTGGTTTTCCAATCGGAACCACTACAGAATGTTTCCAACACAAAGGCAATCTACCTTGCTCCCAAATCTTATTAAAAAGACTTAAAATTACATATTTAGCCACATCATTGACTTCATTAATCATTTTATAACATATACCATCTTTCCCTGGTGAAGTGTTCCTAACCCCTTTTAACGCTCTCCTAAGCTCAAATAATGTAAAATCCTTATCAAGTACACTCTCACTTATTACCTGCTTTTCCATTCATCCTCTATTCTCATCTATTACTTTAACTCTCCAAGACAATTCATCATCAGTTAAGTTCTGTGAACTATGAACCTTAACTTTTCACAAGCATCTCTGCTTTCGCTTGATTAGTTGCTGCCTCCACATTGTTTTTAATCACAGGTAAGGAAAACTCCCTTCTAATGCCTCCCATCTTTTTAATCATGCTCCAAACATCATCCACTTTGACTTCCGCCCTATTTTAGAACAGAAATCACGCCAATATTTCCTTTTAGCTTCTCTTATAATTCTTTTAACCTTTTGAATGTCTTTTTTTTTTTTTGTATTCCATTAAATTGGTATAGGAATGGTTTGATTGAACAATTTTGAAAGCTTTATTTCTAGCTTTAATTGCTTCCTTACAATCATCTGACCACCAAGGTACCATTCTCTTTTTCCTCATCCCAGAAGATTTGCCAAGAACCTCTTCTGCTGACTCATATTTGTAATGATTGAGTTTAACTCAGGGCGGCACGGTGGTGTAGTGGTTGGCGCTGTCAATTAACTGCCTTCTTGATATCAAACAGCTGTTTTGATAACTTTCAGTCAGGATTTCGTGCCAATCATAGCACTGAAACAGCGCTGATTAAAGTTATAAATGACATACGTCTTAATACTGATGCAGGCAAAACATCGGTCCTGGTATTACTGGACCTCAGTGCAGCTTTTGATACTGTTGATCACAACATACTGCTATATCGACATGAACACTGGGTTGGGTTGACTGGTAAAGTTATCAATTGGTTAAAATCATACTTAGAAGCTTCTTTGTTACCATGGGAAATTGTTCCTCAACATCAATGTCCTTGACCTGTGGTGTCCCCCAGGGGTCGATTCTTGGACCATTACTATTCAACCTTTATATGCTCCCACTTGGGCAAATTATCAAGAACAATTCACTTTTGTATCACTGCTATGCAGATGACACCCAAATTTATTTTGCTCTATCACCTAATGATTATGCCCCCCTTGAATTTCTCTACCAGTGTATCGATCAAATCAACAACTGGATGTCAGAATTTTCTTCAGCTGAACACAGATAAAACAGAAGTAATTCTATTTGGAAAAAAAAAGATGAAAGACTCAGGATTACCACTATTCTTGACACAAAGGGGATTAAAACAAAAGAAATGGTTAAAAATCTTGGTGTTTTCATTGACAGCGAGCTAAACTTTGACAGTCACATGAAGGCAATCACTAAAACAGCATTTTATCACCTAAAAAACATTTCCAAACTAAGAGGACTTATGTCAAAAAATGATCTGGAAAAACTAATACATGCCTTCATCTCTAGTAGGGTTGATTACTGCAATGGCCTTTCCACAGGCCTGCCAAAAAAGACTATCAAATGACTTCAGCTGGTTCAAAATGCAGCGGCTAGGGTTCTCACACAAACAAAAAGAACAGAACACATTACTCCAATTCTAAGGTCTCTTCACTGGCTTCCAGTAAGCTACAGAATTGGCTTTAAAGTATTGCTGCTGGTATACAAATCTCTAAATGGTACAGGGCCCAATTACCTCTCTATGTTGCAGCGGCCTAACCCAATCAGATCTACCAGATTGCAGCAGAAAAATTTACTGGTAAAACCTGTTGTTAAAACAAAGTGTGGTGAAGCAGCTTTTAGCTACTATGCAGTACAGCTATGTAACTCCCAGAGGACATCAAAAATGCTCCTGCTGTTGGCAGCTTCAAATCTAGGTTAAAGACCAAGCTGTTCTCAGATGCTTTCTGCTAAATTATTAATATTGTCATCTCTACATGTTTTAAACTCTTTTTACTTTTACAGTCTCTGCATGTTTTAAATTTTACTTAACTTTTATTCTGCTGTTTTTTTAATTGAACTTTTATTTCATTTTATTTTATTTCTACTATTGTTTAATTCTTATTTTTCTTCCCCATTTATTTTATGTAATTTTATTTTCTATTGCTTACTGTTTTGCTTTTACTTCTGTAAAGCACATTGAACTGCCACTGTGTATGAAATGTGCTATATAAATAAACTTGCCTTGCCTTGGAGTCGCCTCACAGCAAGAAGGTCCTGGGTTCGAGCCCCGTGGCCGGCGAGGGCCTTGCTGTGTGGAGTTTGCATGTTCTCCCCGTGTCCGCGTGGGTTTCCTCCGGGTGCTCCGGTTTCCCCCACAGTCCAAAGACATGCAGGTTAGGTTAACTGGTGACTCTAAATTGACCGTAGGTGTGAATGTGAGTGTGAATGGTTGTCTGTGTCTGTGTCAGCCTTGTGATGACCTGGCGACTTGTCCACAGTGTACCCCGCCTTTCACCTGTAGTCAGCTGGGATAGGCTCCAGCTTGCCTGCGACCCTGTAGAACAGGATAAAGCGGCTAGAGATGATATGAGATATACCATCTAGCATCTCTCTCAAGATTCTTTTACCAGGGTTATAAAAGTTGATAATTTTAATCTTAGTTTTACCGACCCAAATCTCAACCAGAACTGCTTCAACGGCTTTATCTATATTTAAAGCTCTGTAATTAATCCCCTGCTGAATAAATGTGGCCACTCCACCTCCTGCAGTATCCCTGTCCTTACACACTGCTAGGTATCCATATATTATTAAATCAAGTGATGGTTTTAACCAGGTTTCCTGTATACAGATAATGTTTGGTTTAACAACTTGTTCCTCAATAAAGTGTTTTAGTTCCTGACCATTAGCAATTCAGCTCCTGGCATTCCACTGTAGAATAGATAAAGTCATTATTAACTGCCACATGGTGCTTGACTATCAGATACTAATACCATATTGTGAATGGAATCAACTGACAATTCATGAATCTCTAGATACTTTTCCGCTGCTTTTTAAATTATTTTAATTCAATCAGTTCTACTTGGGCTGAGCAATTAACCACTTCCACCATAAAAGCAATGAAATTTTTCTTATCCACAATTAAAGTCTCTTCAGTTACTTTACAGCATTTCAGAGTCGTTTGAGTTTGACTCGGGGGGTAAAACTACAGGAGTCATACTTCCTTTAACCCTTGATTTTACTTGGTTTTCTTTGTCAACCTTTTTAATAGCTTCGGCATAAGTAACGCTTTCTTTCACCTTAACACTTTGCACTTGAATTGCTCTTTTATACATCTCACACCCTTTATAGGCCGCACTGTGTTCACCTCCACAGTTACAGCACTTGATTTTTGTTCCTTCCTCACATTTACCATATTCATGTTCGCCTCCACATCTAGCACACCTAGGTTTTGACTTGCACACAGAAGAAATGTGTCCATATCGCTGACATGTAAAGCATCTAATTGGTGGGGGGATGTAAGGCCTCGCCATATAACTTAAATATTCAATCATGATCCGCTCAGGCATCTTAACCTCATCCAACACTAACAAGACAGACAAACTTGGTCCTTTAGTTCCATTCCTAATTACTGGCAAACGCTTGACTTTGTTGATTTTAACTGCTTTAACATGGCTTTTAATATCGTCCTCTAACAAGTCAGTCGATACACCTGATATCACCGCCATTACTTTACCTCTTTCTTCCCAGTCTTGGGCTTTAACATGTTTCCCCAGTAAAGTTTTAAGCTTCATTAATCCCATTCTCTGATCTCTATCTTGACAAACAACTAACAGGTTACCATCTTTTAACGTTGTGACGGCGCGAACTTCACCTACTTGCCTATAAATGGCTTCACTGACTTTCAATGGGTTTAGTATACAAGGGGTTTGAAATCGGATCACAACTTTAACATCAGTCCTCGATCTTTTCGCTTCATCTTGTTTAGCTTTCACCTTTCTTTTCTTCGATGCTCTTTGAACCAAATTCCATTTACCTGACTTATCTTCACCTTCACTTTTATAGTACTCTCACTGTCATTCTCTTCTGAAAACTCCTCCAAATCATTAGTTTCACACTCATCTAGAACTCCTTTCAATCCATGGTCGCACCCCAGTCCACCAAACACCAGTTGCAATGAATCTGGCAGCTCTTTCGCATTCCTGGAAGCACTCATTGCATTTTTTCTCAGATCAGTCTGTCTGTGAATCCCATTGAAAGGCACAGCTGCCTTTTGAACAGTTTCACTCCAGAGAATATTGCTGAACTACCTTGATGTTTCTGTCACACAAATAACATTGTTATTTCAATCAGTTGACATTTGCACAGAAAACTAAACTTATAATTTTATAAGTGGTGCAAACATATGAAGATAGAAGTTACTTCATTTTGGGTGTCTTTTAATTTTAGTTAGTTCTAGAGGCGATATTTCTAGTTTTTATTGACTTTTGGTTTTTTCTTTTTCTTTTTGGCTATAATTGTGTATAAGATGATTAAATGTATTTAAATGTATTTTATTTGTTCTCAGAATGAGCTAAAGGAGGAGCAGATGAAATCCCAGCAGAGGATCCAGGAGAAGCAGAAGGAGGTGCAGGAGCTGAAACAGGCTGTGGACACTATTAAGGTGAGGAGTGAAGAGTAGCTGTGTTTCAATTAACCTGCTTAAAGGAGATGCGCAGAACCATGGCCTCATTTTTTGTTCATAAATGCCTTGAGACCCCAAGAATGGCACAGGAATAGTTTTAAGCGTTAACAATAAATCTAATATCGTAATATTTATGATTTAAAATGATTCATATAGGTAGCGGCCTGAGTGAATGACCTTGACATCTGTAATGTCACAGCAGGAAGGCTATCGGTCTCATCGCCATTTCCGCTATACTAAAACACAGAGCTAACTGCAACTTCCAGCTTCCGTTTTGAGCTAATTTATTGCCATGCCATGTAGATGTGTTGCTGGCCGGTGCAGCAACATGACAGAAGGTGGATTTATGTTGCATTCATGGCCCAAGAATGTTCAAACTGCAAAGATTTGGACACATTTTGCGAGAAGTTCACAGGCACATTGGGCGCCGACGAAGTGGTCTCTCCTCTGCTCTGTACATTTTACTGAAGACTCATACGAAACCTCTGATCTGTTGAGGAGCGTTGGCTATAAGCCAGTTTTGAAAGAGGGTGCAGTATCAACAATTAAATAAAACTATGAGAAAAGGAAAAATAAAATTTTTTTTTTTTTAAAAAAGGAAAGTAAGTTCAGTGGCACCAGCTCTCCCACAGTTTGAGCCGAGGATTGTTGGTAAAAACCCAGGATGGAACGGGACGTGACATATTATCGCTCAGGCAGTGACCTCCCTGTGGTTGTTGCTAAAACCGGCGATGTCCCGTCCCGGGTTTTAGTAATTGCCTGAGCTGAGAAGTAATGCTGGAGTACTCAGTATGGAGAAAATGGAGAATGAGTGGAGCAGCTGTCTGATTTCTAAACTGGATATTGTTGCCATCTCGCCCTTACGTGGAAGAAGCGAATGAACGGAGAACTGAATGAACAACTGAACGTCAGATTGTTTCAAAACAATCGGCCACAAGTTCGGCCTTCAAGAAGCGAGAACGCAGACGGGTAAGCTCCGACTCTCATTTGGATACAAAACAACAAAAACAACACGTTTACCTGCATTTAGATTAATACATGTAACTTGTATTGTGTATTTAATTTACCGGTTTAAGACTTATTTAATTTGCTTCAGAATGTGATTGTCTCAGTTCATCTGATTATTTAATGAGCCTTTTACGTTTTATCAGTGAAAATAGATGCATGTGGGCGGCAAGGTGGTGTAGTGGTTAGCGCTGTCGCCTCACAGCAAGAAGGTCCTGGGTTTGAGCCCCATGGCCGGTGAGGGCCTTTCTGTGTGGAGTTTGCATGTTCTCCCCGTGTCCGCGTGGGTTTCCTCTGGGTGCTCCGGTTTCCCCCACAGTCCAAAGACATGCAGGTTAGGTTAACTGGTGACTCTAAATTGACCGTAGGTGTGAATGTGAGTGTGAATGGTTGTCTGTGTCTATGTGTCAGCCCTGTGATGACCTGGCGCCTTGTCCAGGGTGTACCCCGCCTTTCGCCCATAGTCAGCTGGGATAGGCTCCAGCTCGCCTGCGACCCTGTAGAACAGGATAAAGCCGCTAGAGATAATGAGATGAGAATGAATAGATGCATGTACATGTATGTTGCATAAGTTATAACACCTATCCTGTTTTAATGAGAGTCAACCCACAATCAATGAAGTCAAATCAGTCTTAGTTGAGCAAGTTGGTCATGGTATTTCTTACTTTCACCATCTCATCTCATTATCTCTAGCCGCTTTATCCTTCTACAGGATCGCAGGCAAGCTGGAGCCTATCCCAGCTGACTACGGGCGAAAGGCGGGGTACACCCTGGACAAGTCGCCAGGTCATCACAGGGCCATAAATTTTTATTTATATGACTTTGGTCTATAGCTGTCAAAGGCCTCGGCCTTAAAACCGGTTCCCGCAGTGACATCACGCGCTCAGGGCTGGCTGGCTCAGCGGGGCAGCTCCAATGCCAAATTTGTGGTCGAGTTTAACTCTCACAAAATATTTTTTGATTCCTATTTATGCAGCATACAAGAGTCAAGGATGGAGATACTATCCACTCAGAAATGTATTTAAAAATAAAGATTCTGCATATCTCCTTAAAATAGTGAACTAAAAAAAAAACAAGGAATGAAAACCCGGGGTTTAACAAAAACAACTCCAATATCTCTTGAGAGAGTTTATTTTTACAGAGTATCCGATTAGACCTCCAGTGTGTGTGTGTGTGTGTGTGTGTGTGTACTAACAGAAGCGTTCACAGGCAGCAGTAGATGACAGTGAGAGGATCTTTACTGAGATGATCAGCTCCATGGAGAAAAAGCGCTTGGAGGTGACGGAGCTGATCAGAGCTCGGGAGAAAGCTGAACTGAATCAAGCTGAGCGACTCCTGAAGCAACTGGAGCAGGAGATTGCTGATCTTCAGAGGAGATTCACTGAGCTGGAGCAGCTTTCACACACACACGATCACATCCACTTCCTCCAGGTAACACTCACTGTCTGATCTACAGAGGGCGCTGTTCCTCACAAAGTTTCCTCCTAAAAGCTCATTACAGCAACAATAAATGTTCCTGTCTGAGATCCCAAGTGTGTCTTTGGTCTGATTCAGTCTGAGATTCATTCGTTCCTCTCCTACACTTTTCTCCTTCTCTATTCTGTGTTTCCTCTCTGTAGAGTTTCCCGTCTCTCTGTGTTTCTCCTGGATGTGACAACTCACCCAGCTTCACTGTCAGTCAACATCTCTCATTTGATGGAGTGAGGAAATCTCTCTCAGATCTGAAAAAACGAGTCGAGGAAATCTGTGAGGAGGAATTCAATGTAATCCATCCACAAGGTAAACAAACAAACATTTGTTCTGTATCACAGTAAAGAGAGCCATAAAATTAATGTAACGGAAATAAAACGTAAGCAGGAACAAAACTGCATCAAATCACAAAGCATTAGTATTAAGACCAATTTATGCTGACAACCCAGTCCTCGCAGACGGCATCGCAGATGGCGTCTGTGAAGCCCCCCCCCCCCCCCCTTCGCAGACGCTCTGCGCGCACCTCCCAAAAATTGTGACCACCACAGACAGCCTTGCAGACAAGAGGGCTCTGATTGGTCCACTCTACATCAGCTGTACACGAACTTCCGCTTCCCTACTTTCCCGGTTTGGTTTGTTTTCACGACCGCCATTTTTAAAAACATGAGCGAAGATGGAGCAGCACGAAGAGCGGTTGATCGAGGAAGTGAGGAAGTACGTACATCTATACGACTCCAGTTCTAGTCATTATCAGTAACCGGAGGATAAACACTCCACTTACCACACCCACCAACTACTCCTTGCGATTTCGCGACTTCGCGCCCCCTTGCGTTGTGGTGGTGAATAACATCACGCACGCCTATTGCTCCCCACTCAACGATAAATTACAACTGTCTGCGAAAAGCTGTCTGCAAAAGCCTTGTCGCAAGAGCATGCAGAGGCCCTTAGCCTCAGAAATTCATCTCATCTCATTATCTCTAGCCGCTTTATCCTGTTCTACAGGGTCGCAGGCAAGCTGGAGCCTATCCCAGCTGACTACGGGCGAGAGGCGGGGTACACCTTGGACAAGTCGCCAGGTCATCACAGGGCTGACACATAGACACAGACAACCATTCACACTCACATTCACACCTACGGTCAATTTAGAGTCACCAGTTAACCTAACCTGCATGTCTTTGGACTGTGGGGGAAACCGAAGCACCCGGAGGAAACCCACGCGGACACGGGGAGAACATGCAAACTCCACACAGAAAGGCCTTCGCCGGCCATGGGGCTCGAACCCGGACCTTCTTGCTGTGAGGCGACAGCGCTAACCACTACACCACCGTGCTGCCCGCCTCAGAAATTACATGTGCAAATTACAAATAAATTTCCCAGATAAACAGGACCTTAATCACAAATCCACAAACTAATCTTATTGAACTTTACACGTAACAAATATGATGAACATTAGATCAGAACCGAGGCCTTAATTCCTCCATAAAATCCATCAGAAAGTAAAAACACACACATTGTCAGAGCTTCAGCTGGGAAAAGTTTTTTGCTTCTCATGATTCTTACATTCAAATGCTGCACAGTGTGATGCCATTTTGGCCGATCTCTAAATCGTGTCTGACTGAGAGCAGTGAGGAATCTAATTTTTCATTTTCATGCTTTAAACTGTTTTCGTGTCATTTTTCAGTCTCCATTTTGTCTCTATGTCTCTACAGCTGCAGCAGTTCACATGATTTTACCCTCAAAACCAAAGAGCAGAGAAGATTTCCTGCAGTGTAGGTGTAACACACACACACACACACACACACACACACACACACACTCTTCAACTCAGAGGAGGACCGCCCACATGATGGTCTTTCTTTTGACCTACAACACACAGAATGTGTATCAATAATAGTTTATTTATATCACACACAAATCTAATACATACGAAGGATAAAATTCTGCCTAGAAATAACTAGTAATCTAATCTCACTCAGCAGAAAAAAATAATGGATTACTGTTATAAAGAAGAAAGCTAGTCGCACAGAGACACAATGATAAAATACAATATTTCAACAAATACAATAAAACAATAAAAAGAGGGAAAGAATGAAATGACAGTGTGAGGAAAAGAGAAAGGAATGCTGATCTGAAGCGATAATCGTACTTTTGATACAACGCTTGAAATTGCTGAAGCTAAGACTCTGGAAAGATTCATCAATACTGTTCCAGAAAGCAGCAGCTTTGAAGCGAATATTAAACTTGCCATCGTTAGTTCTGGCTGAAGGAACGCAAAATGAAGATCTCGAAGCCAGTCAAGTTTTATACTTGTGCCTTGATGCTAAAAGTGTCAAAAAGTTATCAGAGGCAGGCAGCAAATAAACTAGAATGAAATTTAAACATAAAAATCCTGTTTAAGTAATCTATAAAATCAGAGAATTTCATCATCTCCAGCTTTTTAAAAATAGGAGGTGTGTGTTCATTAAAAAAAGCTAAATTAATCATTCTGACAGCTTTCTTGTGGAGTCCAGTTATCGGTCGAAGGGTAGTCTCATAAGTATTACCCCAAACTGTAACACCATATATTAAAAAAGAATAAATAAGAGAGTAGTACAGCTGAGTTAGAATACTTTGAGAAACATAGTGATGAAGCTCAGCAATAATTCCAAAGCCTCTGGAGATTTTCTTGCTCTACTGGTGGATGTGTTTCCTCCTGATGAGGTGAGAGTCGAAAACTACTCCAAGATACCTGATGTGGTTCTTCTGTTTAATCGGCTTATAATTAATTTTCAGGAAATGGTTCTGCTCAATTTCTTTTGGGGTGGATTAAAAAAGAACAAAATTTGTTTTGTCGACATTCAGAGAGAATTTATTTGCACAAAGCCACGCGATGATATCAGAATTACTTTATTAATCCCCGGAGGGAAATTCAAATTTGCAACCAAGCTCCCAAATATTGACCAATTCAGAATTTACCCTGGCTTCTAGAGAATCTAAAGATGAATCTGCCAGGAATAAATTTGAGTCACCTGCAAAAAGATGAAAATCAAATATATTGGAGCAGCTCATAAAACCATTTATGTATAAGAGAAATAGAAGGGGGCCATGATGTGAACCCTGTGGTACTCCACATGAAATTGGTAAAGAGCTGGATGAAATATTAACAATTGAAACAAACTGATGTCTATTTGATAGATATGAGGCAAACCAATCATGGACAATCTCACGGATGCCATAAGAATATAATTTTTCTTACAAAATATCATGATCTATGCCATCAGCGGCTTTACTCAGACAAAGAATGATACCACAGGAAAATTTGCCATCTTCAATTGCTCTTTGGATTTTATCAGTGATTTAGTAAAAGTGCATGTTCTGTAGATCTGTTGTCACGGAAACCAAACTGACCAGAATATATTAAATCAAACTTCTCTCGATATGTATTCAGCCTATTTTACATGAGTTTTTTCTAATATTTTTGATAGACCAATTTCTCTTTTGTCAATTTGTATGATTAGAAGTTAACAGTTGAGCTCCTGCTTTAAACACGGGTCTGACACGAGCAAGTTTAAAAGAATCAGGAACAGTACCAGAAGTAAAGGAGAAGTGATGTAGGATCTCCACAGGCTTTGAGATTGAGTTTAATATCTTGAACAGGGCTACAGAAATACTAAAGGGGCCACAAGCCTCTCCAGACTTGAGCCGGAGAAAAAAGCCTTGAATTTCTTGTGTCCATGTAGGACTAAGAAGAAAGCTGTCGCTTGTCAGAGAAGCAAGAAAATCTGAAAATATTTTGTTGACCTTTGGTATTGCTTGGCTGATACTTTTACCAACGTCTGCAAAATAAACATTGAACTCATTTGCTAGATCCTTTTACCTATAGGAGTCAAATGGTTTAGCTTATTTCTCTACACTTTGTATTGAGCATACAGGCACTGATTTCTCGTCTTGATCGATTTTTCTATACAATTTGATTTAATAATTCATTGTTCTAAGACTGAGGGGAAATCCAAGGTTCAGCTTTGAGTTTGATTTCCTTCCTTGACATGGTTTTTCAGAGGAACATGAGCGGTAATAATTTCATCAGAGTTTTCAAGAAAGCTGGAGAATGTCATGAATATCAGGCTCACCATCGGACTGGCTAGAGCAGTCAATTTGTTGAAAACCATAAATAAATGCATCTTCATTGAACCATATGAAATCCATCCATTATCCATAACCGCTTATCCTGTGCAGGGTCACAGGCAAGCTGGAGCCTATCCCAGCTGACTATGGGTGAGAGGCGGGGTACACCCTGGACAAATCACCAGGTCATCGCAGGGCTGACACATAGAGCCAAACAACCATTCACACTCACATTCACACCTACAGTCAATTTAGAACCCACAATTAGCCTAACCTGCAGGCCTTTGGATGGTGAAGGAAACTCACACAGACACAGGGAGAACATGCAAACTCCAGACAGAAAGGCCCCCATTGGCCACTTGGCTTGAACCCAGAACCTTCTTGCTGTGAAGTGATGGTGCTAACCACTACACCACTGTGCCACCTGCCGTAGGAACCCTCTTCTCTAAACTTGCTTATTCAATGGGGAGGGTGAATTGAGTCAATAGACAAAAAGTTGGGAAAATGGTTCGTTAGGTCATGATAAAATATTCCCACTATATGTAGCATATTTAAGTCATCCGACCATCCATTATCCTTAAGCACTTATCCTGTGCAGGGTCAGCCGGGATAGGCTCCAGCTTGCCTGTGACCCTGCACAGGATATTTAAGTGAATTAAAAAATATATTGTCAATAAACATGGCTGAAATGAATAGGAAGATAAAGTATTGATAAATTCACCTGTAGGTATCCAAGTGTCTGAATTCATCATATTTAAGTTTAGGTTGCTCACAAAAATACAAATCTTTGACTCCTCATGGATTTTATCAATTATTATTGAAAGCTTATCCAGAAATGGCTGAAAAGAACTGTTTCGGTGACTGTATCTCACACCACAAACTATGTTCTTACTGCTTTCATTATGGAGCTCAACAGAAACTGATTTGTCTTGATCAGAAGTATTAAGGTCATCTCTGAGATTATAACTTCAGGAATTTATGAAGAGTCCAATTTGGAGTGTGGGGAAATGTAATTAAAGCCAGGTAAGTAAAAATTGACAAAACTATCTTTGAGTTGAATGCCAGGTTTCTGAAAGGCAAAGGATCTTCAATAGATGATCTAAAATACTGAGTATGTCTTGAAATTCATCAAATTTAGCTGAGAGGCTCCTGATAATATAGTGAAGGAAAGAGAACAACTTGTCAGATAAACAAGAAGATAGTCATCTATATCCCCCGCCCTACATACCAACTATATACCAAGTTTCAAGATATTGTCATGTTTTTCAAGTTCTGCTGCAGGAAACCAACCGTACCTCTTTACACTGACCTCAGCAGCCCATGACATAAACCCACTGGACTTTTGGTCCAGGTGAGCTCAAAATTAAAATTTCACATTTCTTAGTATCAAAAGGCACATACACTTTACTTCATCAACACATATACCAACTTTCAAGACCAAACCACTCATAGTTTTCAGGTTCTGCTCTGAAAACCAAACCTACCCTAGAGACTAATCTGAAATTGTTTCCATGGAAACATGAAAAATGAAAATTTCTCAAATTTCTTCGTAAGAAAAGGCACATCTACATCACCTTGTTAACATGTATACCAAGTTTCAAATCCATATCATGAATAGTTTTGGATATATGCTCCAGAAACGAACATTGCTCAAAGTCAAAATCTATTACTATGTAAAAATTTGAAAAATACTTTTTTCCAAAAATCGAAAATAGCAAAAGGCACCAGTTCACATGTTGGTTGATATGTATACAAAGGTTCATGAAGATATCTTCAGTAGTTTTAAAGATATGGCCCAGAAACGAAAACATGACCAGATGGACGGATGGATCGACAGAACCTGTTTCTATATCCTTCTCCAACCTTCGTTTGGGCGTGGGATAATTATGAAGTTCTTGGGAAGAATGAAATTCGTGTGGGGAATAGTACCTAGAATTAATATGACGAGTATTCACGTCAGGATTGAAATAATTTAAGTTTGGTGATAATTCTAATCATCATAATTAATCTCATAATAATTCTAAGCAGGAACAACGTCAGCTTGATTCACGCACAATTATACTGACAAAGTTTAGGTCAAAACAGAAAAAGACACCACGATACAACACTAAAGATTGAAGTATTTTGTGTGTACAGAATGCTGAGGGAAAAGGGAGGAAAAGAAAAAAATGGCTGAATGTGAAAGCTGTTTGGAGTGGTTCCATCAGGAATGTGAAGCGACCCCAGGGCCTGTTTTGCACGATGGGGGGCAGCAACTGCAGAATCTAAAGGGGATGAGGTGCAGTGGGTGAAGACGGACCACCAAAAGCAAGATTTTGTTCATTAACTTGGTTATTAATGCAGAAACAACATTTGATTTTTTTTCTTTCTTTCGCCTCGACTGTCGTGACATGTGTGGATTAAATGTACATTATCCTCAATGTGTCAAGTTGGAGCTTAATCTTATTTTTATGTAATAAAAAAGGGCTTCATATTTAACAACAAATGCACTGGACTTGGAAAACTGATCTACATTCCTCACCACAGTTTATTAACACATCAGCACCATCTTTTAAACTTGAATGGTCTTCAGAAGTCACAAATCTAAGCTTGAAGGTTGATTGTATAGACATGGTATCTACATTTTAAGCTGGGATTTTATAAAGCTCATGAGCTGACATCGTTACTGCTGAGAATTATGGCGATGACATGATCAATCTCAGAATTCCAGACATGATAAACAAAAGTACAACACTTATTCAGAAGGTCATTTGAGCGTTTCATCCTGAGTGTGAGAAAAGGAACCGCCTCGATCCAAACACAGTGGGGAAAAATCTGTTCCTCAATAAAAATCAATAAAGGTTCTCTGAAATGTTACTACGGCTACAGAAGGACTCAGAGTCCAACACACACACTCACACACGTTATCCTCTTCATGTTTATCTAAACTTTTTTGCTGTGCAGACACAATTATACTGAGCATAAATTCATACAAAGAGACTGTGTGTGTGTGTGTGTGTGTGTGTGAGAGAGAGAGAAAATAAGAGTACTGAATAACAAAGGTATATAAAAAACTAATGTTTTAAGTTATTTTAAAATGGAAAACTGTGTGAATAATAATGTAAAGTGTCAGAACACTGTTGTGATGTAGGAATTAAAACATGCTGTACATTTCTCTGAACAGTAGGTGTCGCTAGTGAACTCTGTTGAATGAGACTCCGAGTCATGAATCTATTTGTGAGTCACAACCACTGAGCTCTATATAAAACCTGGAGGGCTCCGAACCCATTCCCCTCTGTAGGGACGAGTGAAGCCATCTGGACGCCATCTTACCACTCACATCGCGTGGATTTGGTTTGTGTGTTAAACCGTCGTCTCATCTCATCTCATTATCTCTAGCCGCTTTATCCTGTTCTACAGGGTTGCAGACAAGCTGGAGCCTATCCCAGCTGACTACGGGCGAAAGGCGGGGTACACCCTGGACAAGTCGCCAGGTCATCACAGGGCTGACACATAGACACAGACAACCATTCACACTCACATTCACACCTACGGTCAATTTAGAGTCACCAGTTAACCTAACCTGCATGTCTTTGGACTGTGGGGGAAACCGGAGCACGCGGAGGAAACCCACGCAGACACGGGGAGAACATGCAAACTCCGCACAGAAAGGCCCTCGCCGGCCACGGGGCTCGAACCCGGACCTTCTTGCTGTGAGGCAACAGCGCTAACCACTGCACCACCGTGCTGCCCCCAATGCATACATCATCCATAATTCTGATTAAAGTTGCCTTTGTTTACCACATTAAAAGTTACCCCATTTGCTGAACAGTGCGTGGGCTTAAAAAGAAAAAGCTTCATTCTCACATGTTTTAACAGTATTTATTGGTCACAATTTTGATAATTGAATCTTTTTGTGTCTAAAATGTGACCAATAAATACTGTTAAAACAGAGGGGAATGGGTTCGGAGCCCTCCAGATTTTATATCGAGCCGAGGCTTCTTTCGTCATCGGTCACATGGTTTTGTCTGCCACGCCCCCTTCTACTCCATACGCGCTTCGGAGCCTCACGACAGACAGGTGTCTCACACACACTTCTTATAAATCCTGTGATCAACATCTAACCTGTGGATATTTTATTGTTTTAGATTTCTGTTATCTGACTCTGGATCCAAACACAGTAAATCCTAACCTCATTCTGTCTGAGAAGAACAGAGCGGTGACAGGCAGTGAGACAGAACAGGAATACTCTGATCATCCAGAGAGATTTGACTACAGGTCTCAGGTGTTGTGTAAGGAGAGTGTGTGTGGACGCTGTTACTGGGAGGTGGAGTGGTGGGGTGATGTGGACATATCAGTCTCATATAAAGAGATCAGCAGGAAAGGACGGGGTGGTGAGTGTGTGTTTGGATGGAACAGTCAGTCCTGGAGTCTGTATTGTTCTTCTTCCTCCATCTCTTTCTGGCACAACAACATTGAGACTGATCTCCAAGATCCATCATCCTCCAGAATAGGAGTGTATGTGGATCACAGTGCAGGAACTCTGTCCTTCTACAGCGTCTCTGACCCGATGAGGCTCCTCCACAGAGTCCACACCACATTCACTCAGCCTCTATACGCTGGGGTCAGGATGTGGGATTCTGACTCATCTGTGAGGTTTTGTGATCCGATGAAAAAATGAAATGTTGGTAAAAGTTGAAATGTTGAGTAGAATTATAACTGAGGTGTCAGATTGAATTTCTCCCTGAAATACAAAGACACTTTTGTGTGCAGAAACTGTGGCACTAATGAATTATTTTCAGAGTGCATCTGTTTTATAGATTAATAAGAAAATAAGTTACATAAATGTCTTAATGCAGAATATAAGATGTTTCTAGAAAAAAATTCAGACTGTTTCAAATGTCTGCACTATTATGAGATTTATTACACTAACATGAGAGTTTAGAATGTCTCAAATTCTGTTTTTTCTTTGGCAAAATCTGTTTCTTCAGAAATAAAACTTCCTCAAACTACTGCGTCTTTCTGTCCTGCTGCTGGTGGAAACGCACCCTACTGTGTGTAAGAACACTTAACAATTTTGTGTCTTGAACCATTTTCTGTTAAAAAAAATAATTACACTCACTGTATTCAGATGCCTTCAAAAAAATATTTAAAATATGGAATAAATAGTTATTTTGCAGGTTTTGGAATCTATCCATATAAAGATTATTTACAAATCATTGTTTTCAGTTTTAATTTCAATTTCCACATACAATATCACCTTTTTCTGATTTGGGGCTGTTTTTCCTCTCAGATGCCTGATTTAATGTCAGTGATGTGTCTTCTCCCCATGTTCTAAACTCATTTGTACTAGTTTATTGTACTTTAAAACTAATAGATGATGTAATCAATTAAAACAATAAAATAGTGTTAATTTTAATTACCAGGGCATAAAAACTCCCTTTGTGTTTCTACTTTTCTATTTCCATTTAAAGGCCAAATGACGACTATTAATCAAACTCAGGTTTATAAAAGATGCTTCATAAACTCAAGATCCAAACACTATGTCGAAACAAAACTTTATTAAACAGACATCAGTTTAAATCCCAGAGGGAGCGCTCGTGTCTCTCTCCATCACTACACACTGGGAACTGCACACACTTCAGGCCTCACACACCACACACTGGTTTCCTGTGAGGCCTTCACTAATGTGCAGCTCCACACGTGCGCTAGCGTACGGGGAAAAACCACAAACGCCACCGATCCAGTATCGTCAGGATTCTCTGTTCAGACACAAATATACAGTACAAAACAACAAAAAGCAAAATAAAACTACAGTTTCAGATGGAACAGCTGGAAAAGGGCTGATGATCAGGAGAAGGACGCCTGGGATCCAGTCCTGTTCTAAAGGAATGCCATAATTAGGTGTAAATCATGATACGATGATGAGACTTAAGATCGGCCCACGCCTAGTCGAAACCTGAAGAGGTGAATTAAACAACAAGGTGGAAAAGGATGAAGTGATTTCATTATGAACTTTGTTTGGATGACGAGAACATTAATTCTTCTTATAAGTCTTCTGTAACTGTTCCGGTATTTATAGATTTTATTTTTAGAATGTAGTTCACACACACACACACTCTCTCTCTCTCTCTCCCTCCCCCTCTGCTGTTTCATTTTATCCTTGGGCATTTTTCTGATCTTTTTTATTTTTTACTGCTTGACCATTTTGTAGTTTATTAGATTATTATGGTTTCAGAATGGGATCAGAAATTTAAACATAATGTAAGTAAACTATGTGCAAACATTACAACAAATTCAATATAAAAGATATTTTTAATTGTCCAGTCATATGTGACACAACAAATAAAATAAATGACAAAAGAAAAGTACACATGGGGGAAAAGTGTAAAGGAATAGCAGTGTTTGGTCAGATCAATCCCACAGTCCAAAGACATGCAGGTTCGGTTAACTGGTGACTCTAAATTGACTGGAGGTGTGAATGCGAGTGTGAACGGTTGTGTGTCTCTGTGTGTCGCCCTGTGATGATCTGGTGACTTGTCCAGGGTGAACCCCGCCTCTCACCCATAGTCAGATGGGATAGGATCCAGCTTACCCACGACCCTGCACAGGATAAGTGGCTACAGAGAATGGATGGATGGATGGATGGTCAGATCAATTAAATCACTTCAGAATGCTTTTCCTAAGAGAGAGAGAGAGAGAGAGATGCGTTCATTGCTCACTGAAAGGAATAGAAAATGTAAAGTAAATTCATGCATGGGTTGGTAGCTTGTAATATTGAGAGCCTGTAAGAAAAGTTTCAGGCATGTTTGACCATTTCTAAGAAAGTTGTGAGCGTTTTTGTATCGCTGCTCTAATGCCACCAGGAGGCCACCATGTTGCCTGTTGGAAGGGCGATGCGTGACGTCATTTGGGCGCAAGGCTGAGTGTAGCTCTTCAGTACTGAAGGAGCAAAGCGAAAGGTCTGCTAAGGTGAGAATGTCGATTTTTTCACTATACATCTGAAATAGTGTATTAATGAGCTGCAACCCTGACTTTTGGACAAACCTGTAAAATGAGGCTGAAACTGTGTTATACTACTCGTTAGTACGCTTAGCATGCTCTCGACTCATTCATGAAAGACTTCATCAAGACGTCCCCAGGCTAGCCGACCGTAATTACCGTGGTAGACAGTCCAACTCCCGCAGCAACGCAGAAAGAGGGTAAACAAGCACTGCTTTACTATACAGGATTCATCTGAACATTACAGCAGGATGCACTTGTACGAGAAAAGGCAGAAATATTGCCAGAAACCCCCGAGCTGCTGGTATGGGATGGATTTATCTGGTAAAATTCATACATGTAAAGGATACAGTATAAATAGCACCGAGGACAACACAAAGTATAAAATACACTTATTTCCAATGTGGTCCTCTTGATGACAGCAGGAAACAATAAAATATCTCTCATCTCATTATCTCTCGCCGCTTTATCCTTCTACAGGGTCGCAGGCAAGCTGGAGCCTATCCCAGCTGACTACGGGCGAAAGGCGGGGTACACCCTGGACAAGTCGCCAGGTCATCACAGGGCTGACACATAGACACAGACAACCATTCACACTCACACCTACGGTCAATTTAGAGTCACCAGTTAACCTAACCTGCATGTCTTTGGACTGTGGGGGAAACCGGAGCACCCGGAGGAAACCCACGCGGACACGGGGAGAACATGCAAACTCCACACAGAAAGGCCCTCGCCGGCCCCGGGGCTCGAACCCAGGACCTTCTTGCTGTGAGGCGACAGCGCTAACCACTACACCACCGTGCTGCCCACAATAAAATATAACAGACAATAATAAATTGACAAAATTCTATCAACAATGATGAAAGTCAAAAACAAAAATATGCTAACTGTAATTATCACAGAGTACAACTAGATTACAGAAATAGCACCAAAATGATTAGAAATTAGTTACACACACAAAACTGGGTTTGGAATTTACTCCATAACATTTAAGAAACAGGTGAAACAGTTATCACGTGTTTGACGTCACTTACAATCCACGGCCGTATTCGATAAAATGGACCACAGCGCCAGCGACATTTCTTCACTGATTTCCTCGAGTACTTCAGACAATGACACGAATAACGATGAGGATCATGATAAAGAAGCATTACCGTATCAATTAGTTACACACAAGTGAACAATATTTATAGAGTTGTTTTAGTCAGTCATTACTGAGGCTTTTCTGAGAACACTGAATCAAAGCAAGACACCCAACAAACATCGAGCTGCTTAGCTGCATCAGCAATTATTACGTTTATGCCCAAAGGAACTCAAAATAACATCACGCTTAATAAAAACTTAGGGAAGCCATAAAGTGTTTTCTTAGCCTTTGAATTTCTCTTTTGCGGACTACTGACCGTGTTGTCTCGTTTGTAAGCTTCAAGTCTTACTCGCTATGCGGAGCTTCCGTGTCTTGCACCCAAATGATGTCAGAATTGCCGGAAACGATCGGGGGGAATTTTCTGATTGACTAAAATATTTTCAATGGCGGTATCCATGAATTCATCCATTCTGCATAGAAACTGACTTTCGGAGATGGAGATCTTTGTTGTGTGAGCTCCTAATTTTCAATTATTCACATGAATCGTTAGATTATGATATAAACTATCTTCATAATTGTATTTTAAAAATGGATTTTTTCTTTTAAACTATCACTGGCAAGATTGTTCAAGTTTATATGCCCTGCAGGAAACACACACACTGTTTCAAATCTCTTCACACTGAATAGCAATTTGGTAACATAGCCAGGCCACGCCTTTTTCTTCTTCTGTGTTTTTTATTGGCAGCTTGCATACGACGTGCACTACCGCCATCTACAGGGCTGAGGTGTGATCCTTGAGGGAGTTATAATACTGCTTTATCAAACTGATATAAAAAAAAAATGGAGAGCAGTGAAAACTTCAGATTCTATTGGCTAATCCTGTTTCCAACAGGTACCTGACTATAGCTGCTGTCTGTCTGTTGGGTGCACTAAGCAAGGTACTCAGTGATATGGGTGTTGTAATTGCCCTTTGCATCTTCTCCCTCTCATTAGAGTACGCTGAACAGTGAACTAAAACATGTCCCACTCCCTCCCTTTCTCCACAATGCATACAGGCTCCTGTCTGGTGCTTTCCCACAATGTGTAATAGAATAGAATAGAATAGAATGCCTTTATTGTCATTACACAGAGTATAACGAGATTCAGAGCTGCTCCATAAAGTGCACACACACATAGAATAAAAAGAAAAGGTATGTACAATATACAAAATACAAAAACTACTATTGAACTACTAGCTACTATATACAGACACATTTGTATAGGTCCTGCATGGAGAATACACCCAAGACAAAGCACAGTAGATAAAACCTTAAGGGCAAGTAAAGTGGCTGATAGTAGCAGCATCCAGTGGTGTGGATTATAATTATAATTATACTATATATAATTATAATAATTATAATTACAGTTCAAGTATATTGGCATTATAATTACAGTATATATATATATATATATATATATATATATATATATATATATATATATATATATACACACACACACATATATATATATATATATATATATATATATATATATATATATATATATATATATATACACATACACATACATACAGTTCAAGTATATTGGCATCAATACTCCAGTAGTATAAGTAAAGTGGCTAGTGATAGCAGCATTCAGTGATAAGGTGACATTTGTATTGACAGTGCAAAAAGACATGATGCAATACACACACAAGCATACACAAAGTTACATTTTGAACAGTTCACAGGTAGGCCAGTTCTCAAAGCACCAGTTCCTCAGTGCAGACTGGAGTTGAGTATGGTGACTGCTTTAGGAAAGAAGCTGTCCCTGAGTCTGTTTGTTCTGGCCGGTATGGACCTGTATTGCCTGCCAGAGGGTAGCAGGTTGAACAGATGGAAGTCAGGGTGGGTGATGTCCCTTATGATGTTTTTTGCTCTGTTCAGACATGTAGAGTTGTAGATGTCAGTTAAGGAAGGCAGAGGGCTGCCAATGATCCTTTGTGCAGTGTTGGTCACCCTCTGCAGCCTCTTCCTGTCAGCCACTGTGCAGCTAGAGTGCCACACTGACACTGTGTAGGTCAGCAGACTCTCTATGGTGGAGCGGTAGAAGGTCACCAGCAGGCTTGTGCTCAGTTGCTCCCTTTTGAGCACTCTGAGGTAGTGTAGCCGCTGCTGGGCCTTCTTGACCAGGGCTGACGTGTTGGTTGACCAGGAGAGGTCAGCAGAGATGTGGACACCCAGGAATTTGAAGGTCTGCACTCGCTCAACACACTCACCGTTGATATACAGGGGGGCAGGGGTAGCGCTGTTCCTCTGGAAGTCCAGGATGAGTTCCTTTGTCTTAGAGATGTTCAGTGCTAAGTTGTTGGTTGCACACCACCTCTCCAGGTTCAGGACCTCATCTCTGTAGGCCTCCTCGTTCCCCCCTGTTATCATCCCCACCACTGTTGTGTCATCAGCGAATTTGACGATGATGTTCTCTGGGTGGGTTGCGCTGCAGTCGTATGTGTAGAGTGAGTACAGGAGTGGGCTCAGCACGCAGCCCTGCGGTGAGCCAGTGCTGAGGGTGCGGGCAGATGAAAGGTGGCGGCCCATTTTCACCTGTTGGGGTCGGTTGATTAGAAAGTCTTTGATCCAGGAGCAGGTGGATGATGGGAGCCCCAGGCTGGTTAGCTTGGGGATCAGGATGTCCGGTATTATGGTGTTGAAAGCTGAGCTGTAGTCGATGAAGAGCATTCTGACATAGCTCCCTTGTCTCTCCAGATGGCTCAGCACAGAGTGGAGAGCAGTGGCTATTGCATCCTCAGTCGATCTGTTAGGCCTGTATGCAAACTGGTGGGGGTCCAGGGTGGGGGGGAGACAGGTTTTTATGTGGTGCAAAACCAGTTTCTCAAAGCACTTCGTTATGACGGGGGTGAGTGCTACGGGGCGGTAGTCGTTGAGGCTGGCTGTGGGTGACTTTTTGGGGACCGGGATGATGGTGGCAGACTTCAAACAGGTCGGGATGATGGCTTGTTGCTTGTTCCAGTGACCTATTGAAGATGTCCGTGAAGACCTGTGCAAGTTGGTCAGCACAGGCCTTGAGCACCGTCCCTGGTACGCCATCCGGGCCAGTTGCCTTCCTGGGGTTTACGGCCCGGATCACCCGTCTCACATCCTCAGGCTCGACCTTCAGAGTGAGCGGGGGAGTGCAAGTGATTGCTGTCGGTTGAAGTGGGGGTTGGGGTGGAGTGCTGGGGGGAGGTGGGAGCTGTAGTGGGAGCTGGGGAGATGGTCCGGGGGGTGGTTTGGCTGTGTGCTGCGCCTGAGCTTCAAAGCGGGCGAAGAAGCTGTTCAACTCCTCCGCAAGTGCCGCATCTGAGTCCCCGGCTGACACAGCACAGCCCCTGTAGTTTGTTATTGCCTGAATGCCCTGCCACAGCTGCCTGGGGCTTGTCAGCTGCTCCTCAATCCTTCTTCTGTGGTCCGCTTTGGCTGTGCTGATGCCTTTCTTCAGGTCGGCCCGAGTCCTACTGTATAGCGCTCAGTCGCCGGATCTGAAGGCTGCATCCCGGGCACATAGGAGTGCACGGACCTGGCCGGTCATCCATGGTTTCTCATTCGGGAACACCCGAATGGTCTTTACCACGGTGACCATGTCAATGCAGTGCTTGATGTAAGCTAGCACTGCATCCGTGTATGTGGCCAGGTCCTCGTGATGGAAAACTTCCCACTGTGTTCGTTCAAAGCAGTCCTGGAGTCGGGGGAGGGCGTCGTCAGGCCAGGTGGTAATTGTCCATCGTTGTGGCTTTGATTGCCGGCTGAGGGGGGTGTATGCGGGGGGTAGGAACAGGGAGAGATGGTCAGACTGTCCGAGGTGGGGGAGGGGAATAGCTCTGTAGGCATGTTTAAGGTTGGAATAAACATGGTCCAGAGTATTTATTCCCCTCGTTGCACACTTCACATGTTGGTAAAATTTAGGCAACACCGTTTTAAGGTTTGCCTTATTGAAGTCTCCTGCAATGATGTGCGCGCCATTTGGGTAGGCTCGCTGGTGGTTGTTAATGTTGTTTGCGAGCAGAGAGAGAGCGGTTTTGACGTTTGCGTCCGGTGGTATGTAGACTGCAGTGATGATAACAGCTGCTAGCTCCCTCGGCAGAAAGAAGGGTCTGCATCTTCCGGACATGAACTCTAGGTCAGGAGAACAATGCTTGTCTAAGACTGTACTGTTGTTGCACCAACCTTCATTCACGTAAACGCAGAGCCCCCCTCCTCTGTTTTTCCCAGAGTCGCTATTCCTGTCCCATCTGTGTAGCATGCGGCCTGCTAGCTGCACCGAAGCGTCGGGGATTAGTGGTTGTAGCCATGTCTCCGTTAAAATGATTGCACAGCATTCACGAATGTAGCGGTTACCAGCAAGCTGTAATTCCAAGTCGTCCGTTTTGTGTACCAGGGATCTAGCATTGGAAAGATAGAGGCTTGGTAGCGGAGGTTTGAGTGGCTGTTTCCTGAGCTTGTTCAGCAGGCCTGCTCTGCAGCCCCGTTTTTGCTTCCTCTCGCGTCTCCGCCTCCTTCGTCTGCCAGACCCGATAACAATCCACGGAGACCCCGGTGCCCTCGCTATCTCCTCCGGAATGTTGTAAGCGCGATGAAAGTCATTTGAAATGATCATTTCTTGCCGAATGCCGATGTCTATCAGATCCATATGGGTGTATCTTGTGTTGAAGTCCGTAGGTGACGCGAAACAAACAGTTATAACACACAAAAAATACAAAAACGTGCACTTGAAAGGAGAGCTGTAAGCCGCTGCGTCCTGACGCGTCGCCATCTTCAAGGTAACCCACTATTCAGACCTGTATGTTCAATCCTCAGCCTTGTAATCCACACCTCCTCTCTACGTTTCAGTTCCCCACTCCATCTAATGCCAACTTTCTTCTGTAAGCTGTACAGATGTCTTCCCCTTTCCTCTTGGTCCCATCGATCCTGCCACAATTTGTTAATGTTTTCCTTAAGTATAATTTTCATTTCTGATCTACTTAAAGGAACTTCAAGTTCTACGTGCTCAGCCCCAGTTGCTTCTTTTGCCAACTTATCTGCTGCTTCATTACCCTGAATTCCTCTATGGGCAGGAACCCAAAAAAAACTGCAGAAATGTTTTTTGCTGTGTTATCTTGTATATTATCTGATGTATTTCTTCCAAATGATCCTGATGGCTTGAAGACCTTCCGCTAAGAATACTAGTTAATGAAGACATTGAGTCTGAACATACTACCGCTTTACTGGGTTTTGTCTCCTCTACCCATTGCAGGGCCAATATTATCGCTATCATTTCAGCTGAAAAAATTGAAAGAAAATCTGATGTCCTTTTTGTAATTTGAACATTAAATTGAGGGACGTGTACTGCCGCACCTGTTTTGCCATCTTGGTCCTTTGAAGCATCGGTATAAATTTGACTGTGTCATCAAACATTATATCAATATAATGTTGTACAGTCTGATAAACACCTCCAGGTTTAACAATCTCCTTTGCTTCCATGTTGACTTGTGGAAAACAAAAAAAACAAGGGGGAATGATAGGTCTGGCAGAAGTTTTACATACAGGGATACCACCTAACCCCACCTGATTTGCCTGCTGGTTTCCCTCCCACCCAAAGCTACGTACAGAATGTCCATATTCCCAACAATCTATAAGTACTCTTTTGGTAGGGTGACTGTCGTTGTGTCCCTGAAGGGTTAACCAGTACATACTTGATAACTGAAGCCTTCTGAGATCCAGTGGCATCTCCCCTGATTCCACCTGAAGCGCTGGGATGGATGAGGTCCTGAAGGCACCACAGCATACGCATAAGGCTTTAGCTTGCACTCTGTCCAGTTCTAGAAGAGAAATCTTAGTTGCTGAATTATACACTATACACCCATAATCAATGGCCGGTCTGATCAGTGCAGTGTATATTCTTTTTAGGGATGTACTTGTTGCCCCCCAGTCACTTCCTGCTAAACATTTCAATACGTTAATACTCTTCTTACACTTGTCTACTGTTTTCTGTAAATGTACTTTAAAAGAAAGTTTCACATCAAACCATACACCTAAGTACCTTATACTTTCTACCTGCTTAAGTAGCTGCCCATACAATCTAAGATCCATCTTAGGATTGACCCTTTTTTTGGAGAAACAAATGACCTGCGTCTTTTCTACAGACAAATGAAAACCCCACTCATGAGACCATTTCTCCACTTGACTTATAGCAGCTTGCATCCTACTCTTTAGGCTACAGATACTTTTACCCCTCATCCATAGGGCCCCATCGTCAGCATAGAGGGCCCTATCAATTCTAAGGTCTACATCATTAAACACATCATTAATCATAATATTGAACAAAATAGGGCTGCACACACTCCCTTGTGGAGTTCCATTTTCAATATTATATGTACCAGAAAAACTTGCTCCAACTCTCACTTCTATAGTCCTATTATTCAGAAAGTCCTTAATCCAGTTATACATTTTCCCACCAATTCCCATTTTGTTCAGTTTAATTAAAAGGCCCTCTTTCCATAACATATCATAGGCTTTTTCTATTTTGAAAAAGGTTGCCAAAACCATTTCCTTGTTCACCTGGGCCTTCCTAATTTCGTTCTCTAAAATGACAATTGGATCCAGGTGGTGTGCCCAGTCCTAAAACCACTCTGATGCGGACAGAATAGACCTCTCCTTTCAATCTCATACACCAATCTCTTAGTCAACATTCTTTCCATTAATTTGCACAAGTTTGACGTTAGAGCTATTGGCCTATAGCTCCTGACCTCCATTTTGTCCTTGCCTGGCTTTGGTATAGGGACAATTATAGAATGCTTCCAACAGGAAGGTAGCCGTCCCTTTTCCCACACCTTATTATATAGTTTTAGTATTACACTCTTAGACATATCAGATAGCTGTTCAATTAGTTTATAACATACTCCATCTTTGCCTGGAGAAGTATTTTTTGCACCAACAAGAGCTCTCTTCAGCTCAAATAATGTAAAATCTTTATCAGGTGCGTTATCACTGACTTCCTTCCTGCCCAGTAGTTCTACATTATCCTGTATCACCTGTTTCCTCCATACTAGTTCATCAGTAGACAGATTGTGGGAGCTATGAACTTTCACAAAGGCTGCTGCAAGCATCTCTGCTTTTTCAGTATTCGTTACTGCTTCAGAATCATTAAGTACTGGCAAAGAAAAGTCCCTCCTTATTCCTCCCATCTTCCTAATCATGCCCCACACATCCTCAATTTTAGTATCTGACCCAAGGGTGCCGCAAAATTCCCTCCAGTATTTCTTTTTAGTGTCTTTAATAATCCTTCGAGCTTTAGACTGAGCTTGTTTATATGCTATTAGATTATCAAAGGAGTGATTTAATTTCATCTTCTTAAATGCTTTGTTCCTAGCCTTAACAGCTGCTTTGCAATCATTTGTCCACCAAGGGACCATTTTCCTTTGCCTGACGCCAGTGGATTAACCTATGGTTTCCTCTGCAGTGTCACATATTATAGCCGTGATCACCGAGTTCAATTCCTCTACATCACCGACATGTGACAGAACCCCCATAAGTTTAACATCCGCGTTCATGCTATATAGTCCCCAATTGGCCTCTCTCATATTCCACCTAGGATGCAAATTGTCCTCCAAATGAACATAGTGCTCTCTTATCTTGACCAAAATAGGGAAGTGATCACTTCCTAAGGAGTTTTTAAGCACTTCCCACTGAGTGGTTCCTGCTACCTGTTCTGATACTATAGTGAGATCTATGGCTGAGTCCACCCCACGCAATACATCATATCTTGTCCCCCTTCCATCATTCATGCACACTAACTTACAGTACAATCATCCATAAACTCTTTGACTACCCGCCCATTGTCATCTGTTCTATTACTTCCCCATAGTGTGTTGTGAGCATTAAAATCCCCACAAAAAAATCAATTTGCTACCACAGATTCTCTCAAGTAGCTCTCTTGTAATCTTTAGACATGGATTGTAAAAATTAACCACTTCAAACTTTGTATCCCCAGCCCACGCTTCAGTCCCAATAACTTCCGCTTCTATATTTAATTTTAAAGGCTTATAACTAAGACCCTGTTGGATGAACATAGCTATTCCTCCTCCTGGTCCTATACCTCTATCCTTCCGTATAGCTGTGTATCCAAATATTCTGAAATCCAGTGATGGTTTCAACCAGGTTTCCTGTACGCATATGATGTTTGGTTTATCATGTTGCTTTTCAATAAAATACTTAAATTCTTGGCCATTTGCTATTAAGCTTCTGGCGTTCCACTGCAGTATGGACAGTACCATCACAATCCGCCACCACATGACTGCTGACTTTCATTTACCTTTGCTGTTAGTATTTCATTAATTGCTTCAAAGGACAGATCTTCCATTCCAAGATACTTCTTAGCTGCTCGTATGATGATATAGATTTTTTGTGTCCTACTTTCTACTGTTGCTGAACAATTAATACATTCCACCACAAATGCAACAAATTTCCGTTTGTCTACAATAAGGGTGTTGTCGTTGACATTGTGTCTCGGAGTTTGAACAAATGTTTGCGGTAGAGGCTGGGAGGCAGAAAGTACTCGGGCGATGGGCTTTGCTTTGCTATTCACTTTCTTAATAGCTTCAGCGAAAGACAATTTCTCCTTTACTCGCACATTCTGTACTTGCACTGCTTTTTTGTGTTCCTCGCACCCTTTATATGCCGCACTATGTTCGCCCCCACAATTACAGCACTTTATTTTTGTACCTTCAGCGCATTTGCCATAATCATGTTCGCCCCCACATTTGGCGCAGCGGGGTTTAGCCCTGCATACCGCGGCAATGTGTCCGAATCTTTGGCATTTGTAACACCTCATGGGGGGGATATATGGTCTAACGCTGTAACTGACATACCCAATTTTAATCCTGTCTGGCAATTTATCCTCATCCATCACCAGCATAACAGACAGACTTGCACTTTTAATTCCATTTCTTGTGATAGGTAGACGTTTCACTTTAATAACTCGTGCACCTCTCACACTAGTTTTAATCTCTTCTTCAGACATGTTGGTCAATACTCCTGAAATCACCCCCAAAACTTTTCCTCTCTCTTCCCACACCTGTGGTTTAATCGCTTTCCCCAAGAACATCTTACACTTCATTAAATCTTGTTGCCATAGGCGGTTTTAAACGGGGGCCGGGGGGGGCCAGTGCCCCTGTAAAATTGCTCCTGGCCCCTGTTGTGGCCTCTGTGCTGAACAGATAATAAGCTTTATTAATTTCGACGTGCGCTGGCTCGAAGATCGGAACTGACATGACTGAGTGTTCTACACAGACTCCCTAAAGCGCTGCACGCACACTGTTACCTGCAGCAGAAAGACCAGCAGCAGCGCGAATTGCAAACTTCGGACGTGAGAGATAACAGCTGCAGCCCTGCAAGGACTAGGCTACTGCAAAGAGGCGAAGGTAAGGAAAATTATTCAATTTCGTAACGTCAGTGTTTGCACATATCCGTGTTTTACTGTTGTTGTTCACTACAATAATAAATCCGTTTTATTGCGCTTTCTTAAAAGTGCGTTGCACAGCAATAAGTAGCCTAACTTAATATTTTTGGGAAATGGGTAAAATACCTGACAGTGTTTAACCTTCTTGTAAAACTTGAATGGCCTTGTGATATGTAGAGGCTACATTCCTCTCCGTTTACTTTTTAGTATAGGCCTACTGTAGGCTATCATCATGAAAAGGAGCAAGAAGGACATTATGTCCTTTTTTGCCCCTGTTGGCAAAAAGCAACATAGAGAGAGTAAGGAAGATGAAGATTATGAAAGAGGAGAGAGAGCCAGAGGTGGAGAGAGAGCCAGAGGTGGTGGTTGGAGAGGTGGAAAATGAGGCATCTGAAAGGCAATCTGAGAGTGAGGATGAAGACATTCAGGATCAGATTGAGGGACAGAATGAGGGACAACCCAACAAGTCATTGGGACAACCAGATTCACCATGCATATCAAGTACAGCACAATCAGGTTTGTGATGTTGAACAAATGTGTGTGTGTGAGCAGTGTCGGCCTACAATTCATATAGCCTACCCTGAAAGTGTGAAGTCTGAATAATAATAAATAAATATAAAATAAAAATAGATATAATAATAAATTAATAAATGAATAATGATAAATAAATGAATAATGATATAAATAAATGAATAATGATAAATAAATGTTGTTCTCAGTCGCACTCTCATATTTACTGTATTCATCTTTCTCCAGATATCAGCAAGTGCTTGGACGACACTCCAGTACAGCCACATCTGAAGAAAAGGTTCATTGTGTGCAAAAATAGAAATCTTATTTTACAAAAAAGAGAAGCATGGTTTTAAGATTTATTGAGCACAATTTATTTTATGTTTAGGCTATTGAGACAGAATGTTTATCTCATTGTATTTATGCTCAATGTATTTTGTTTTGGTTTTAAATAAACTAAACAAAAATGTTGAACACTTAAATATTGCCATGTTTTGTCCATATGTGCCCCCCTGAAAAAACACTGGCCCCACCTTGGCCCCCCTAGTAATTTTGGTCTAGAACCGCCACTGCTTGTTGCTGGTTTCTATCTTGACAAACAATCATTAGATTACCATCTCTCAAAGGCAAGACTGCAAGAACATTTCCGACCAGTTTGTGAACTTCTTCACTGGCCTTTATGGGATTGACAGTACACGGGGATTGAAATCGAAGTATTACTTTTAATTCAGTTGGTTTACTTTCCTCCCTACCGCTCTTGTCAGATTCAGATGATTGTCCCTTCCTTCTCTTGTTGTGATTGACCATCTGAAATTCACCTGCTTCAGTGCGTCTTTCATTAGCCTGTATCGGGTCAATGCCTTGCTCCATACCATCTATTTCTTCTCCCTCATCCTCGCCTGCCATCCTGCTTCTTCCCGGATCACACCTCAACCCCCCTACAGCTGGTCAAAAAAAACATGCGACAAAAGAAGAAGGCGAAAAAATCCGGAAAACGCCGTGTTCGTTTCCGAAAAAGGCCTTCTTCTTCTTCTTAGGGTTTTATGGCGGTTGGCAACCAGCTTTGTTGGTGCATTACCGCCACCTCTGGACTGGAGTGTGGAACAAGAATATCTACCACCCACAATTTTTAACAAAAAAGAAAAGAAGAAAAAAAAAGTATAAAAGGAAGAGAAATCACTCAGATTTCCAGCTACATTTTGTTAATTAGGGCGGCACGGTGGTGTAGTGGTTAGCGCTGTCGCCTCACAGCAAGAAGGTCCTGGGTTCGACCCCCATGGCCGGCGAGGGCCTTTCTGTGCGGAGTTTGCATGTTCTCCCCGTGTCCGCGTGGGTTTCCTCAGGGTGCTCCGGTTTCCCCCACAGTCCAAAGACATGCAGGTTAGGTTAACTGGTGACTCTAAATTGAGCGTAGGTGTGAATGTGAGTGTGAATGGTTGTCTGTGTCTATGTGTCAGCCCTGTGATGACCTGGCGACTTGTCCAGGGTGTACCCCGCCTTTCGCCCATAGTCAGCTGGGATAGGCTCCAGCTTGCCTGCGACCCTATAGAAGGATAAAGCAGCTAGAGATAATGAGATGAGATGAGATTTTGTTAATTAGGCCTGTGTTTTTTAAAAACCTACATTGGTGGTTGAAACACACCTCTCCTGTGCTTAACTGCAGCATGTTCTGGACATTAAACACCACTTTTTCCCTCTGTAGGTGCCTTATAAGCACCTCCCTGTCAGCACTGTATTTTGGACAGTATACAAGAACATGTTCTACGGTCTCCTGACTGTCACTGCACTCACAGGTTCCATCATCATGTTTCTTAATCCTGTATAGTGTGCTGTTAAGTACTGTGTGTCCAAAACGCATTCTGGACAACACATCCTCCACCTTTTTCTCCCTGCTTGTGCTCCTGGCTCTTCCCACTTGGCTTTGAATGGCATAGTACTGCCTTCCAGTGTCCCCAGCATAGACGTCGCCAGACCCATTTTAGGGTAGCTCCAGCCACCCTATCTTATGGCAAAGCCACCCTATATTTTTTGCCCTTTTTAAAATTATTTATATTTTTATTTTTTTCCCCCCAAAAAAACAAAGGCAGTAAAGCACTGAACATGAGCTATTAAGAACGCAAGTTAATCCGAACAACAGTTTCTGCTTGCTTATTTATTGTTTAATGCAACATTATTAATATCGTTATGATTCCTCCTCATTGGCTCTGTGTCAAGCGTCACGTCGAGTGGTAGGCTAGTAGGACTTAAAAAACTACGCGGGCATTCTGCAGCAGGCGCGGTGCGGGCTTCCATTGAGTTGGGTTTGCAGAGAGTCAGAATTCTATGCTTTCATTTGCAGACACACACGGTGAGATTGTAATTTGATGTCAGTGGTTTGCATTTGCTTAACTTTACCTAGGCTATATTGAGTCTTCTGTAGAATGTTTACATGATGATTTGTGAAGCACTTGCCCTCTTCAGTTTGCGCAGGAATGCATGACACCTACCATTGTTTTTTTCACATTTTTGTAGTTTAGCTGGTGAAGTTGCTTCAGCAAGCAATTAAATGATGAAAGCAATTTTAAAATAGAATAGAAATGGTGGGAAGTGTGTCCCCAAGGTGTGATGCTCTTGAAATAATGAATTGATTGACAGCCTTAGTAGGTGCTCTGAAAAATGTTCGGCGTGCGCTGCGCGCACAATACCTTTTCTCCTCTGGGTGCTAAGCTACCCCTGTCTCTCAAACCTAGTGACGTCCCTGGTCCCCAGCATTCCACATGCTCTGCCACTTACTTCTTGTCCTGGCCTTGACAATACTTTTAACCTCAGCCTTACTATATAGCACTTCAATGTCAGTTTCTTCCTTTTTTAAGGCCTCCTTGGCAAGTGTGTCAGCCAACTCATTTCCTTTGACACCTATGTGTGCTGGTACCCATAGAAATGTGATTTCAACCCCAGCCTTCCTCAAGTTATTTCCCATATGTGCAATTTCAAAAATGATGTCTTGCCTTGACTCAGACTGTACATTTTTTAAGCTCATGAGTGCTGAGCTTGAGTCAGACGCAATCACAGCCCTCTGTGGCCTGTTATCCTCCACCCACTGTAGCGCCAACCATATTGCCATCAATTCAGCTGTATACACTGCCAAGCTGTTACTGATTCTTTTTGCCACATCCACTTTTTCCCTTGGGATGGCACAGGCCACCCCCACCTTTTCATCCTTCTTTGATGCAACAGTGTAGATTTGTAGTGACTCTGTGTATGTTTCCCTCATGTACCACATAACTATGCTGCTATCTATTTCATCCTCTTGTCTCTTCTCAAGCAACCATAGGTCTACCTTAAGGTCATCATACATCCATGGTGGTACCGCCCGAAAAAGGCCTCTCCAGGCCACGCCTTAAAAAAAAAAGCAGCTCTCTTTAAAGCCACGCCCACTCTCTCTGCCACACAGAACCAGGAAGTCCATTTCAGGAAATAGGAGGGAAGAGATCTGAAGGGGGCGGGGTCATGGCATGCGGCTGGATTGTGAATGGACAGAGGATGGCAGGAGGAAGTGACGGATCAGGAAGTGAGCTGGGAGGAATGGATGAGGGCGGCGGGAAAGACAAAGGTTGGTGGACTGCAACTTTTAAAAATAGTCGTAAACGAAGGAAGCGGAAGCAACGAGGGAAAAATGTGAGTGTTGAAGACACGGACAGTGATGAAAGCATGGGAGCTGCAGGGAAACAAGTTGAAGAGTATAAAGTGATAATTAAACTAACTCAAGAAGGAGCGGCATTCAGTGAGTGGAACCCGATTCAACTAACCAAAGCGATAAACAAACTGGTAGGTGATGTGAAGAGCCAAGATACTACGAAGTGGAGCACTTTTAGTTGTGTGCAGAGATAGTACTCAGCAAGGGAGGGCCATCAAACTGAACAAGAATTCCTCTTTATAATATTATCAATACAATCAGCATTTGTTACCGGATCAGAGATATTTTGAGCTAATCTTGGTCCAACATTCACAAAAAACATTATTAAAACTATTAGCAACTACATCCATGTTATAATTTTCGATATCTTTGTCATTAAAGTATTTAGGGTAATGTATTTGTCCAGAGCCATCTTTAATAATACTATTTAATATATTCCATATTCCTTTAATATTATTTTTGCTATTATCTATTAATTTGCCATAATGATCCTTCCTACATCTCCTTATGATACTCGTTAACTTTTTATATTTTTTTATATTTATTTTCTGCCTCTTTGGTTCTTAATTTAATAAATTCTCTATATAGAGTGTTTTCTTCTCACAGGCATTTTGTAATCCCTTAGTAATCCAAGGTTGGTCATTATAGTTTTGTTTTGTATTCTATTGCTTCAGTGGGCAATTCTTATCATATAATAATTTGAATATACTTAAAATGTTATCATATGCTCTATCAATGCTATTCTCTGTATAAACTGATTCCCAGTCTTGCAGTAATAAATCATTATTTAATGCAAACATGGCTTCCTCTGTCCTAACTCTTCTGTACTTACGTTTATGGTCTGTCACATTTCTCTTGCAATTACAGTCATAAATTGTAAAAACTGGTAGATGATCACTGATATCATTGATTAATATTCCACTTATAATGTTATCTATGTCATTGGTAAATATATTCTCTATTAAAGTAGCACTATGGTCAGTAATTCTGGTGGGTCTGGTAATTTTTGGGTGAAGACTCATACTGTACATGGTATTAATAAATTCCTCAGTCATACTGTGCTTATTAGGGTTCAACAGATCAATATTAGTATCCCCACAAATGAAGATAACTTTTTTTTATTATTATCTACTGTAAATGTCTTTTCTACCCAGTCCTTAAACGCCTCTATACTAGTTTCTGGCGCTCTATATATACAGCTAATTAATACATTTTTACTTTTTTCAATATTAACTTCAATTGTTAAAAATTCTAATAAGTTAATCACTGTTGTCATGCCATCTATTAACTTATAATTCAAATTACAGTCCACATACACCGCCACTCCTCCTCCACCTTTATTTTTCCTGTTTATAGAATTAAATTCATATCCAGCCAGTTCGAAATCCACTCCTTTCTCCAGGTCAATCCAGGTCTCCAATATGGCAATTATGTTGAATGGATGAGTAAACTGACTTCAGTATTTCTTGATGTGTTTGAAGTTAGTGTCCATGCTTCTGCTGTTGAAGTGTATTATTGATCATTTCCCCACAGCCTGAGTGGATTGATTGTACTGTTCCTCTGTGTAATGGTGGCAATTGTTATTAATGGTTGAGAAAAAGTTATTGTCTGGGTTGATGTCATTTTCTATATCCAATAGTTTATGGTCAGTGAATTCATGTGGTTTCAGTTCCAGGTTTTCATAATCAACAAGCGTTTGCTTTAGCCGAGTAGTGTTCCAAGTAATGGATGAAAGAGTTATTTCGGTGTGTGTCATGGTTGAGTTTGGTATAGCGTCACATCGGTATTGGTTACCGTACAGTCCTGATAGCTATCACTGGTATTTGTCCAAGTCCTCGATATGACCAGAACTCTCGCCTCCTCCGGTGTACCGTTCAGCTTAATGAATACTTTGCAGTTGGTGATCCATGTAAATTTTTATTTTCTTTCTTCAGATGTCGTGCTTTTCTGGCGATGTCAGCATTGCGTTTTGCCAGGTGCTCGTTGATTGTAGACGTTTGTACCTTTTCACTTTCCTTCCTTGTTTCAGCAATGCAGCTTTGTTTGCGATTGATGAATCTCATGATGATGGCAGTGCTTTCCTTGTCTCTCCTGGGTAGAATGTGGTAGGCCTCAAAGTTGCTGCAATTAGTGATGGGATGTTTGGCTCTTTTCAGAAAGCCGGCTCTTGTGGCACGGCTCCCAAAGAAGAGCCGGCTCTTTCGGCTCCCAAACGGCTCTTAATTTATTTTCATCTGTAGCCTCATATTTTAGCCTAACTTGGCAAATATGAATGCTTTGTGTGTTGATAAACCCTGGTGCATTTATTGTTTTTTTGAGAAGCCTTATAATTGCCTAATTTTGTGTATTTGTTCTGTTACAAAAGCAGGCATTCTTACTTTTGTTTAATATCTTAGTCAAACTTTTAATTTTAATTTAACAGAAAAACAAATGCCCCTCCTTGAACTGCCACCTTATTGTGGTGGAGGGGTTTGTGTGCTTGAATGATCCTAGGAGCTATGTTGTCGGGGGCATTATGCCCCTGTCAGGGTTTCCCAAGGCAGACAGGTCCTAGGTGACAGGCCAGACTAAGAGCAGTTCACCAAAACCTCTATGGAGAGAAATCCAAGGACCGTGACGTCGCCCGGGATGACGCAGCCGGGGCCCCACCCTGGAGCCAGGCCCGGGGTTGGGGCTCGTATGCGAGCGCTTGGTGGCCGGGCCTTTGCCCATGGGGCCCGGCCGGGCTCAGCCCGAAGAGGTGACGTGGGCCCGACCTCCTGTGGGTTCACCACCCACAGAGGTAGCAGTAGGGGACTGGTGCAATGTGGATTGGGTGGCAGTCGAAGGCAGGGGCCTCGACGACCTGATCCCCGGACACAGCGGCTGGCTGTTGGGACATGGAATGTCACTTCGCTGGGGGGGAAAGAGCCTGAGCTTGTGCGGGAGGTTGAGAGGTACCGGCTAGAGATAGTCGGGCTCACCTCCACGCACAGCTTGGGCTCTGGAACCCAGCTCCTCGAGAGGGGCTGGACTCTCCACTTCTCTGGAGTCGCCCGTGGTGAGCGGCGGCGGGCTGGTGTGGGCTTGCTTATAGCTCCCCAGCTCAGCCGCCATGTGTTGGAGTTTACCCCAGTGAACGAGAGGGTCGCCTCGCTGCGCCTTCGGATTGGGGAGAGGGCTCTTGCTGTTGTTTGTGCCTATGGCCCAAATAGCAGTATAGAGTATCCGGCCTTCTTGGAGTCCCTGGGAGAGGTACTGAGGAGTGCTCAGACTGGGGACTCCATTGTGTTACTGGGGGACTTCAATGCTCACGTGGGAGATGACAGTGACACCTGGAGGGGCGTGGTTGGGAGGAACGGCCTCCCCGATCTGAACCCGAGTGGTGTTTTGTTATTGGACTTCTGTGCTAGTCACGGTTTGTCCATAACGAACACCATGTTCGAGCATAGGGGTGTCCATAAGTGCACGTGGCACCAGGACACCTTAGGTCGGAGGTCAATGATAGACTTTGTAGTCGTTTCATCTGATCTCCGGCCCTATGTCTTGGACACTCGGGTGAAGAGAGGGGCTGAGCTGTCAACTGATCACCACCTGGTGGTGAGTTGGATCCGCTGGCGGAGGAGGAAGCTGGACAGACCTGGCAGGCCCAAACGTATGGTGAGGGTCTGCTGGGAACGTCTGGCCGAGCACTCTGTCGGGGAGGTCTTTAACTCCCACCTCCGGGAGAGCTTTTCCCAGCTTCCGAGGGAGGCGGGGGACATTGAGTCTGAGTGGACCATGTTCTCTACCTCCATTGTGGATGCAGCTGTTCGGAGCTGTGGCCGCAAGGTCTCCGGTGCCTGTCGTGGCGGCAATCCCCGAACCCGGTGGTGGACACCAGAAGTAAGGGATGCCGTCAAGCTGAAGAAGGAGTCCTATCGGGCCATGTTAACCTCCAGGACTCCCGAGGCAGCTGACGGGTATCGGCAGGCCAGGCGTGCTGCAGCTCGGGCAGTTGCGGAAGCAAAAACTCGGAACTGGGAGGAGTTCGGGGAGGCCATGGAGAAGGACTATCGGTCGGCCTCGAAGAAATTCTGGCAAACCGTCCGGCGCCTCAGGAGGGGGAACCAGTACTCTGCCAACACTGTTTACAGTGCGGGTGGGGAGCTGTTGACCTCGACTGGGGACATTGTCGGGCGGTGGAAGGAATACTTTGAGGATCTCCTCAATCCCACCGTCATGTCTTCCACTGAGGAGACTGAGGCTGATGACTCAGAGGTGGACTCGTCCATTACCCAAGCCGAAGTCACTGAGGTGGTTTGCAAGCTCCTCGGTGGCAAGGCACCGGGGGTGGATGAGATCCGCCCTGAGTATCTCAAGTCTCTGGATGTTGTGGGGCTGTCTTGGTTGACACGCCTCTGCAACATCGCGTGGCGGTCAGGGACAGTGCCTCTGGAGTGGCAGACTGGGGTGGTGGTCCCTCTTTTTAAGAAAGGGGACCGGAGAGTGTGCCCCAATTATAGGGGAATCACACTTCTCAGCCTCCCAGGGAAGGTTTACTCCAGGGTACTGGAGAGGAGAATTCGACCAATAGTCGAACCTCGGATCCAGGAGGAACAATGCGGTTTTCGTCCTGGTCGCGGAACACTGGACCAGCTCTATACCCTTCATAGGGTGCTCGAGGGTTCATGGGAGTTTGCCCAACCAGTCCACATGTGCTTTGTGGATCTGGAGAAGGCATTCGACCGTGTCCCCCGTAGTATTCTGTGGGGGGTGCTTCGGGAGTATGGGGTTCGGGGCTCTTTGCTAAGGGCTGTCCGGTCCCTGTACGAACGGAGCAGGAGTCTGGTTCGCATTGCCGGCAGTAAGTCAGACCTGTTCCCAGTGCATGTTGGACTCCGGCAGGGCTGCCCTTTGTCACCGGTTCTGTTCATAATTTTTATGGACAGAATTTCTAGGCGCAGCCAGGGGCCGGAAGGAATCCTGTTTGGGAACCACAGGATTTCATCTCTGCTTTTTGCGGATGATGTTGTCCTGTTGGCTTCTTCAAACCAGGACCTTCAGCATGCACTGGGGCGGTTTGCAGTCGAGTGTGAAGCGGCTGGGATGAGAATCAGCACCTCCAAGTCCGAGGCCATGGTTCTCGACCGGAAAAGGGTGGCTTGCCCTCTCCAGGTTGGTGGAGAAGTTCTGCCTCAAGTGGAGGAGTTTAAGTATCTCGGGATCTTGTTCACGAGTGAGGGAAGGATGGAGCGTGAGATCGACAGGCGGATCGGTGCAGCCTCCGCAGTGATGCGGTCGCTTTACCGGTCCGTTGTGGTGAAGAAGGAGCTGAGCCAAAAGGCGAAGCTCTCAATTTACCGGTCGATCTACGTTCCGACTCTCACCTATGGTCATGAGCTTTGGGTAATGACCGAAAGGACAAGATCGCGGATACAAGCGGCCGAAATGAGTTTCCTTCGCAGGGTGGCTGGGCGCTCCCTTAGAGATAGGGTGAGAAGCACAGTCACTCGGGAGGAGCTCGGAGTAGAGCCGCTGCTGCTCCACATCGAGAGGAATCAGCTGAGGTGGCTCGGGCATCTTTTTCGGATGCCTCCTGGACGCCTCCCTGGGGAGGTGTTCCAGGCATGTCCCCCCGGGAGGAGGCCCCGGGGAAGACCCAGGACACGCTGGAGGGGCTATGTCTCTCGGCTGGCCTGGGAACGCCTCGGTGTTCTTCCCGAGGAGCTGGCTGAGGTGTCTGGGGAAAGGGAAGTTTGGGCTTCCCTGCTTAGACTGCTGCCTCCGCGACCCGGTCCCGGATAAAGCGGAAGAAGACGAGACGAGACGAGACGAGAAAAACAAATGAACAAAACACTGCAAACAAATCCACAGAACCAGAACAGAAACAGAACCAAACTCAGTAACCCAACAGTATGTCCTCAGTGCAGGTTGGCATTCAAAAAACTCAAATGCCTCAGCTTGGATGGGCTGATGCGGTTTCTCCTCTCAGTTAGTATCTGCCCTGTTTTTGAGAAGACTCTCTCTGAAGGAACAGATGTTGCCACAATGCACAGTCTCCCCTCCATCACCTTCACCAGGTGTGGGAAGACTGAGGCCTTGGCCTGCCACCAGCTCAGTGGGTCTTCTGCTTGTTGGATGAGGGGCTCCTCAAGATAACATCGCATCTCCATTATAACATCAGCTGTAGTATTTCTCCTTGCAGCATCTCCTGTAGCTCTTTCATCAAAGAGCCTCCACGCAGCAGAAGTTTGTGGCTCCTCCTCCACTTGGCCCTCTAATGGTGGAGCTGGCTGGCTGCTGGGGGTGCATTTTGCTGCTACGGCAGTTATTCTCTGAAGTGCCTCGTCAACAGCTCTGTTGTCACTGAATGCAAGTTTTTTTAAACCTAGGATCCAGTAATGTGGTTTCTGAAGGCCTCTGCATGCTCTTGCGACAAGGCTTTCGCAGATAGCTTTTCGCAGACAGTTGTAATTTATCATTGAGCGGGGAGTATAGGCATGCGCGATGTTATTCACCGCCACAAGGCAAGGGGGCGCGAAGTTGCGAAATCGCTAGGAGTAGTTGGTGGGTGTGGTTAGTGGAGTGTTTATCCTCTGGTTACTGAGCAACAGGTCATTCAACACCAACAACAATGGCGAATGTCCTTATAATGACTAGAACTGGAGTTGTATAGATGTACGTACTTCCTCACTCCCTCGATCAACCGCTCTTCGTGCTGCTCCATCTTCGCTCGTGTTTTTAAAAATGGCGGTCGTGAAAACAAACCGAAGCGTAAGTGCGTGTACAGCGGATGTAGAGTCTGCAACGCTGTCTGCGAGGCTGTCTGCGGTGGTCACAATTTTTGGGAGGTGCGCGCAGAGCGTCTGCGAAGGGGGGGGGCTTCGCAGACGCTATCTGCGACGCCATCTGCGAGGACTGGGTTGTCGGCATAAATTGGCCCTGAGAGGACAGTGTTGAACTCCATATGCAGAAATTTTCGGTCCATGGCTGAACAAAGAGCCACAACCAATTCCTTTACTTTCTGCACAGTTACTGTCAGTTGGTGTTGGGCTGTCACCCACTGAAGACCTTTGCAAAGCAGGAGCATTTTGGAGGCTGTGACATAGCTGAAGGAGAGAAAACAGCAACTTTTAAAATTACGCTTTTTAAAAATTGTGGCATATTGCTTTTTCAATTTAGTTTTGTCAATCATATGTGTTGTTTCTGCAATGTATAATAGTGATTGAATAATAGTAGAGAAAAAAAACAATTGTCCAAGGTACCTGTCTGCACTTATCTCCACATCCACTGAATACAAACTGTTGTGATTCATTTTACAAGCTAATCTAACATTACATTCCTCAAGGACAGTTTGCTAGCTAGCAGCCGGTCACTGCACTCTAACCGCACTTGCTAATTGACGTGGTAGCTAAACCTGCTTGCTGTTTTTGTGACCACACCCCCAGAGCGAATATTCATGAGCGAGTTTGTGTGGTGTTTCTCCCAGTGGAAACCTACAGGAACCATTTGTGTGCCGCACACAGAGCGGGATTTTTTTTTTCTTCAATCAGAAATATTGGTAGGGACATGCCCATACCTAATTCTACGCCTGTGGTCTGTACAACAGAGCAACGTGTTATTGTCTTTCCCATTTAGTGGATCCCCTGGCTGGATAACTGTTGCATGCTGGGAGGCCCCGCCTCTGACAGAGAGCCGTGTGAGATGACAGAAAACAGCGCAGTGTTTTATTCAGTCAGTGGGTCAAGCTAATACTCTGGCGACTTCCCTGTGTTGATTAACAGTGCGTAAATGGCAAAATCGCAGTAAAAAAAAATTACCGAGTTCATGTTGATTTACCGTATGATAAGTCGGTATATCGAATATCGCGACCGGCCTACTCTCACCTAGTGAGGGGGAAAGGTATTGCTTGGTGATGGTTGATATATTCTCCAAGAGGATAGAAGTTTTCCGTACAGCAAAAAAGGACTCAGACGTGGTGGCCAAGGCCGATGGGATATAATTCCCCAATGGGGCATTCCAAGGAAGATTTCCAGTGATAATGGCATGCCATTTATAAGCCAGGCGTTAAAACAATGGGGTAATTATCTGGGAATAGACTTGAGACAACGTTGTGCATACCACCCTGCTAATGGAGGAACGGTAGAATGGGACATTGAAAAATAAACTGAGCAAATGCTGTGCTGAAACAGGACTAGGGTGGACAAAGGTCCTACCCATAGTATTAATGCAGATGAGAATGAGAGAAAGACCAAAGCATGGTTTGAGCCCCTTTGAGATATTGTTTGGAAGACCCCCAAACACAGGGATGGGTCCCATTATACCAGGATGCCCTGACCTTTCCTTATGTGATGCTGAATTACTGTGCAACCCTGTCTTCTGCTCTGAATAATATTCACAAACAGGTGAGATCAGCCTTACCAGTCCCGGCGCTGGGACCACTGCATGACCTGAAACCTGGTGATGGAGTGGTGATAAAGGACTTCAGAGGGACAAAGTGGAACAAGCCCAGGTGGACGGGACCATCCCAAATGCTGCTCACCACACAGTCAGCTGTAAAAGTGGACAACAGAGCCACGTGGGTACACGCCAGCCACTGCAGAAGAGTACCTGAACCAACAGACAAGCAGCACAAGGAGGCCCTGGTACAGGAAGGAGATTAAGACAGCATTCAAGAAGCCCTCAGGGGGCCTCATCGCACCGTGAGTGGACACTCTGCTATCAAGAGCCCCTTAGGGGGACCAACGAACACGAACAACGACACATTGACACACACAGCCACATGACAGACTGTGCATTCCAATGCATTCTTCATTCTGTACCTAATTGTGAACCTCATACATGGTATAAGTAGTATTTGCTAGTTTGTCCAGTGACGGAGATTAATGCACATATTACAGGAGCAGTGTCTGACACCACAGGTACTCCAGGGGGCAGACTTCTCAGCTGGAAAAATAAGATAAAGAGATCAAACTGTTAACTGGGTTCATGACATATTAAATGATCATTCCAATCACATGGAATGGACAGTAACCAGTAGGTGAACCCTGTATGACAGTATTATAGATTTAATGTTATTTACATGATAAAAGGGGGAATTGTAGAGTAAATTTTAGTGTCACACTGTTTTGTAATTTTCCTTTTCACTGAGCGTTTCCTCTTCAAGGACTAACGACTCAGAACATTCAGCACCGCAACATGTTAATCTTATCATGCTCGTTATGTGCGTAGCAGATGTGCGTACAAACCAGCGATTAGAGAAGATCCAATCAGCTTTAGAGCTGATTACGCTCCGGCATGTAATTGCAATAGATGTAATTGCAATAGATGTCTCCTTTTTATCTAGTAAAGAGTATATATAGATTTGAGAACAAAGGGACGGTATGAGTAGTGTGCTGAACTCCTTATCACCATGTGTCTATTTCTGCAATAAACCTTCTTTAACTTACAAAAGGACGAGACTGGTGGTGTTTGTCATTTTTCAACGACGTGTTGGAAAGAGCTTCAGGAGCAGCATCAGGGTCATTTCTGACTTTAATTTTAGTATAATGTGTTAAATGGATGTGAACAAGAAGTCAGGAAATGAGATGAGAGGAGAAATTTTTATTTTTTAATTTTGATCAAAAACACTTCCACTTTTGAGGTATTTATAGATTTATTTTTAGAATGTACTTACACACACACACACACACACACACACACACTTTTCCCCTTCTGCTTTTTCATCTTATCTTTGGGCATTTTTTGATCATTTTATTTTTACTGCTTGACCATTCTGTAGTTTATTAGATTATTATGGTTTCAGAATGGGATCAGAAATTTAAACATAAAGTAAGTAAACTATGTGCAAATATTACAACAAATTCAATATAAAATGTTTTTAAATTACAGTTACAGATAATGGATGGATGGTCAGATCAATTAATCACGTCAGAATCCTGTTCATGAGAGAGAGAGAGAGATGTGTTCATTGTTCATTTAAACTATCACTGGTAAGATTGTTCAAGTCTATACGCCCTGTAGGAAATACATTCACACGCACACACTGTTTCAAATCTCTTCACACTGAATAGCAATTTGCTAACATAGCCAGGCCACGCCTTACACATTACAAAAAAGGATCTCTCTCTCTCTGCCACACAGAACACAAACAGGAAGTTCATTTCAGAGAAAACGAAACTCAGCAGAAAGTTCAGAGTCTCTCTCAGTACAGGAAAATGGCAGAGGCTGGTGTTTCAGTGGATCAGTTCAGCTGTCCAGTGTGTCTGGATCTCCTGAAGGATCCTGTGACTATTCCCTGTGGACACAGTTTCTGTAAGGTGTGTATTAATGGCTTCTGGGATCAGGAGGATGTGAAGGGCGTCTACAGCTGCCCCCAGTGCAGAGTGACTTTCACTCCAAGGCCTGTTCTGTGCAGGAACAACATGCTGGCTGAAGTGGTGGAGAAACTGAAGAAGACTGAACTCCAAGCTGCTTCTCCTGCTCACTGTTACGCTGGACCTGGAGATGTGGAGTGTGATTCCTGCACTGGGAGAAAACGTAAAGCCACTAATTCCTGTCTGGTGTGTCAGGCCTCCTATTGTGAAGATCATCTTAAACCTCACTATCAGTCTCCTGCCTTTAAGAAGCACAAGTTAGTTGAAGCCTGTGCAGAGCTCCAAGAGAAAATCTGCTATGAACACGACAAACTGATCGAGATCTTCTGTCGTACTGACCAAAGCTTCATCTGTTATTTGTGTACAATGGATCAGCACAGAGGCCATGATACCATTGCAGCTAAAGCAGAAAGAAATGAAAAACAGGTGAGAACTGGACATCATTCTTCTTTTCCAAGTCATTTTATACAAATTCTATTTCTAATCTAATTTCTATTCAGTGGATTTAATTGGTTCTCTGACTGTCATTCTCTGTGAAGTAAATTTTTATTTCCAGTCAAACAGTAATATGTAAAGAAATGTTAAAGAGGTCAGACCAGTCAATGTGCTTTAAACACCCAACAACCTTTTTCCAGCATTTTACAGCTAAAGTGCTCACGTGACTGTGTTAAAGCTCTGTAACTGGATATCATATTTCATAACATTTAATGATCTACAGGTTAAAAAAAATCTTTATCTTTCTGAATGTGAGTGGATTTGTGGTCCATTTCTGAAAACTACTTTGGGATGAATGATCCCAATTCTGGAAAGTTCAAATCTCTGCAGAGATTTTGGTCAAAACTCGGCGTTAATGTCAACATTCACTAGATTGATGAAGTTCAATCACAATGTTCACTGATGGTTCCTTTAATCCAGTGGCAAAAAAAAAGCAAAGGGGAGTCCCATATACGTTTTCGTACATTGGGGGAGTGCCTGTTAGAGAGCGTACTTGTCCTGGGCCATCGGCATAGTGAGGTAGGGTGGCCAGTTCCTTTCCTCGCTGCCTTTAACTTCCCCAGTGTTTCCACCAGGTCCCCATTCACTGCTGGGTGGACAGGGAGCGAGCCCCAGATCCCCGTCGAGCTGAGGCTCGAACCAGGGACCGTTCGCTTAGCAGTCAAGCGCTCTAACCACTTGGCCACCTGCGCTCCTAATCCGGTGGAATTGGGTGTGGTTTTGAATGTACACACAGCACCTTAAAGAAGTAAACCTGAACAAATAAATAACTCCCATGAATCCAGATGTGCACTGTGCATGTCTCCCCCCTCTAAACTCACTGAGAAATAAAAGGGAACAGTGATGACGCGCACTGCTCTCAGATCAGTCTTCTTCTGTCAGGTTTTATGGCAGTTTACAAGCAAAGTGTATTACTGCCATCTACTGGACTGAGGTGCAATCAAATGGATGTCATTTCAAAGAAAAAATTGAATAAAAAAGAAAAACAACAAACTAAATCCTATTTGCTAATTTTGTTTCTTTGATAAATGTTATCATAGCACAAGTGATGTTTTCTGATCTCGGCTCACCTAATAAGGTGTCTAAAGAAAAGGCTTTCTTGACTGCGTTCACTTCCCTCTTCAGTTTTTCTCTTTGTCTGTAGAATTTTAAGCACCTTAAAAGAAGATGATCTACATCCTCTCTCATTCCACAAAGTTCACATTTTCCAGATGGATGTTTGTTCACAACGTATAAGCTGTTATTTAATCCAGTATGGCCTATTCTCAGTCTTGTAAACCAAACCTCCTCCTGTCTGTTTGGGTAACTCGGTTTGCTACTTGAGATATCTTTTTGTATATTATACAAGTGTCTACCTTTCTTCTCCTTATCCCATTCAGCTTGCCATATGTTAACTCTGTTTAATGAGTACCTTAAAGTGCATATCACGGGTAAATTCAGGAGCAAGATCAATGTAATTCTCCTATTTTATATTAAACTTTGGTCAAATATCTGTAACATTCTGCATTTTTTTTTTTTTTTTTACCTTGCACAATACCAGAAAAATTCAGTTGAAATCAAGCCATTTGAGGCGAATTGGTCCGCCTCTGAAAAAACTTGGCATTTGAATTTCCCGGGAAACATTGATTTTCGTGACGTCATCCGCGGGACACCTCCCTCTGAATCCTACATCAGCACTGGTTTGTTTCTGAGAAGACGACCTGGTGGTTTTCTGCAAATTTCTTCAACGTTATCGCGTAACTATTAAAATGGTTCATAGATGTATCATAGGAGGGTGTAGCAACACCAATCTTGATGGGATTAGTACTCATCGTTTTCCAAAAGACAGGACAGTGAGAGAGAAATGGGAGCGCTTGGTCTACACAGGCTGTGCACTGAAACCGTGCAAGCTCTCACATCCTGCCGGCGCTTCCGCAGGTGACGTCACGATTCTGGCTCCAGACTCCCTTGGGATTTTTCCAGATGCGTTTGGTTATTTTATTTTTTTCTGCTGTAGACAGATGGCCTTGTGCAAAATTACCCTTCTGGATGAGTGTGTAAAGGGACATACTTTCATATAAAAAAACCTAAATTGGTCCAGAATATGCACTTTAACTTCTGATCTACTGAGTGGAATACTTAACTGAACCTCCTCTTCTTTGGTTGCCTCTTTTGCCAGCTTGTCTGCTTCCTCATTGCCACCAACTCCTTTATGGGCTGGAACCCATACAAACTGGATTGATATTCCCTGTTGACTGATTGCAAATAAGATATTAATTTCATTCAATAAGTCCTGTCGACATGACGATTCTCCACTTTGAACAGATGTGAGAGATGACACAGAATCAGAACAAATAACTGCTTTAGGGGGCCTAGTTTCTTCTATCCACTGTAATGCAATAATAATGGCTGTCATTTCAGCTGCAAATATAGACAGATGATCTGATGTTCTCTTTTTAATAGAGATTTTGTAATCAGGGATATTAACTGCAATACCTCTTTTACCCTCTGAATCTTTAGATGCATTTATATAAACTTGTGTTGTATTATAGTACCTACTTCCTAAATGTTGCTCTACGTTCTGATCCACTCCTCCAGATTTAGCTATCTCTTTGGTTTCCTTGATCACCGTAGGGGAGCAAAACAACCAAGGTGGAGTTGTTACCAGGGGCACAGTCTTACTAAAATGATATCATCTATTCCCAATTGACTTGCTAATTTGTTACCATCCCATCCAAAGCTACAAATCTGGGATCTGCCATACTCCCAACACTCACTGAGAACTTTTTTTAGTAGGGTGTGATGCCTCATGTCCATTTAAATTAATCCAGTAAGCCATACTCAACTTAAGATGTCTGAGGCTTAAGGGCATTTCTCCTGATTCTACTTGCAACGCTGGTATGGAAGAAGTTCTAAATGCACCACAACATGTCCTGAGACTTTTAGCCTGCATTCTATTGAGTTCATTAAGCAATGTCTTAGATGCTGAAAGATACACAATACAGCCATAATCTGAAACTGATCTCATCAGTGCAATATAAATTCTTTTAAGGGACATCCCTGAGGCTCCCCAGTTGTACCCTGATAAACATTTCAAAACATTAATGCCCTTTTTGCATTTCTCAGTTATTTTCTGAATATGTTCCTTCAATGTTAACTTGACATCAAACCAAACTCCCAAGTACCTAACAATATTAACTTGCTCTAAGGACTGGTTATACAACTTAAGCTCTAGTGTGGGACTTACTCTTTTCTTTGAAAAACAAATAAATTGAGTCTTTTCTACAGACAAATGAAAACCCCACTCACGTGCCCATTTTTATACCTTGTTGTTAGCTCTAATATTGCATCTTGCATTTTAGTTCTAATATCAATATTTTGTCCTTTTATCCACAAAGCTCCATCATCAGCATATAATGCTCTATTGATTCTAATGTCATCTATTTTATTAAAAACATCATTAATGATAATGTTGAACAGTACTGGACTGCATACACTACCTTGAGATGTTCCATTTTCTATTGAATCGATGTTAGGGAAGTTAACCCCAACTCTTACTTCTACTGTTCTGTCCTTTAGAAAGTCTCTAATCCAGTTAAACATCTTACCACCAATACCCATCCTATTCAGCTTAATTAACAACCCCTCCTTCCATAGCATATCATATGCTTTCTCTATATCAAAGAATGTTGCTAAAACTGATTCGTTATTGACTTGTGCTTTCCTTATTGCATTTTCTAAACATACAATAGGGTCCACTGTAGTACGTCCACTACGGAACCCACTCTGGTGTGGGGAGACAAGACCTCTTTTTTTCAATTTCATACACTAGCCTTCTAGTGATCATTCTTTCCATAATCTTACATAAATTAGATGTTAATGCTATTGGCCTATAACTTTTAACTTCAGTTTTATCCTTCCCTGGTTTTCCAATCGGAACCACTACAGAATGTTTCCAACACAAAGGCAATCTACCTTGCTCCCAAATCTTATTAAAAAGGCTTAAAATTACATATTTAGCCACGTCATTGAATTCATTAATCATTTTATAACATATACCATCTTTCCCTGGTAAAGTGTTCCTAACCTCATTTAATGCTCTCCTAAGCTCAAATAATGTAAAATCCTTATCAAGTACACTCTCACTTATTACCTGCTTTTCCAGTAATCCTCTATTCTCATCTATTACTTTAACTCTCCAAGACAATTCATCATCAGTTAAGTTCTGTGAACTATGAACCTTAACAAAACCTTTCGCAAGCATCTCTGCTTTCTCTTGATGAGTTACTGCCTCCACATCATTGTTTTTAATCACAGGTAAGGAAAACTCCCTTCTAAGGGCCAATTTATGCTGACAACCCAGTCCTCGCAGATGGCGTCTGCGAAGCCCCCCCACTTCGCAGACGTTCTGCGCGCACCTCCCAAAATTTGTGACCACTGCAGACAGCCTCGCAGACAGCATCGCAGACAAGAGGGCTCTGATTGGTCCACTCTACATCCGCTGTACACGCACTTCCGCTTCCCTACTTCCCCGGTTTGGTTTGTTTTCACGACCGCCATTTTTAAAAACACGAGCAAAGATGGAGCAGCACGAAGAGCGGTTGATCGAGGAAGTACGTACATCTATACGACTCCAGTTCTAGTCATTATAAGGACAGCGGTGTTGAATGACCTGTTGCTCAGTAACGGGAAGATAAACACTCCACTAACCACACCCACCAACTACTCCTAGAGATTTCGCGACTTCGCGCCCCCTTGCGTTGTGGCGGTGAATCACATCGCGCACGCCTATTACTCCCCACTCAACGATAAATTACAACTGTCAGCGAAAAGCGATCTGTGAAAGCCTTGTCGCAAGAGCATGCAGAGGCCTTAATGCCTCCCATCTTTTTAATCACGCTCCAAATATCATCCACTTTGACTTCCGCCCCTATTTTAGAACAGAAATCATGCCAATATTTCCTTTTATCTTCTCTTATAATTCTTTTAACCTTTTGAATGTTTTTTTTTTTTTGTATTCCATTAAATTGGTATAGGAATAGTTTGATTTAACAATTTTGAAAGCTTTATTTCTAGCTTTAATTGCTTCCTTACAATCATCTGACCACCAAGGTACCATTCTCTTTTTCCTCATCCCAGAAGATTTGCCAAGAACCTCTTCTGCTGACTCATAATATATTTGTAATGATTGAGTTTAACTCAGAGCGGCACGGTGGTGTAGTGGTTAGCGCTGTCGCCTCACAGCAAGAAGGTCCGGGTTCGAGCCCTGTGGCCGGTGAGGGCCTTTCTGTGCGGAGTTTGCATGTTCTCCCCGTGTCTGCGTGGGTTTCCTCCGGGTGCTCCGGTTTCCCCCACAGTCCAAAGACATGCAGGTTAGGTTAACTGGTGACTCTAAATTGAGCGTAGGTGTGAATGTGAGTGTGAATGGTTGTCTGTGTCTATGTGTCAGCCCTGTGATGACCTGGCGACTTGTCCAGGGTGAACCCCACCTTTCGCCCGTAGTCAGCTGGGATAGGCTCCAGCTTGCCTGCGACCCTGTAGAAGGATAAAGCGGCTAGAGATAATGAGATGAGACATACCATCTAGCATCTCTCTCAAGATTCTTTTACCAGGGTTATAAAAGTTCATAATTTTAATCTTAGTTTTACCGACCCAAATCTCAACCAGAACTGCTTCAACCTCTTTATCTATATTTAAAGCTCTGTAATTAAACCCCTGCTGAATAAATGTGGCCACTCCACCTCCTGCAGTATCCCTGTCTTTACGCACTGCTAGGTATCCATATATTATTAAATCAAGTGATGGTTTTAACCAGGTTTCCTGTATACAGATAATGTTTGGTTTAACAACTTGTTCCTCAATAAAGTGTTTTAGTTCCTGACCATTAGCAATTAAGCTCCTGGCATTCCACTGTAGAATAGATAAAGTCATTATTAACTGCCACGTGGTGCTTGACTATCAGATACCCCTAATACCATATTGTGAATGGAATCAACTGACAATTCATGAATCTCTAGATAATTTTCCACTGCTTTTTAAATTATTTTAATTCTATCAATTCTACTTGCTACTTGGGCTGAGCAATTAACCACTTCCACCATAAAAGCAATTAATTTTTTCTTCTCCACAATTAAAGTCTCTTCAGTTACTTTACAGCTTTTCAGAGTCATTTGAGTTTGACTCGGGGGTAAAACTACAGGAGTCATACTTCCTTTAACCCTTGATTTTACTTGGTTTTCTTTGTCAACCTTTTTAATAGCTTCAGCATAAGTAACGGTGTCTTTCACCTTTACACTTTGCACTTGAATTGCTCTTTTATACATCTCGCACCCTTTATAGGCCGCACTGTGTTCACCTTCACAGTTACAGCACTTGATTTTTGTTCCTTCCTCACATTTGCCATATTCATGTTTGCCTCCACATCTAGCACACCTAGGTTTTGACTTGCACACAGAAGAAATGTGTCCATATCGCTGACATTTAAAGCATCTAATTGGTGGTAATTCCATTTACCTGACTTATCTTCACCTTCACTTTTATAGTACTCTCACTGTCATTCTCTTCTGAAAACTCCTCCAAATCATTAGTTTCACACTCATCTAGAACTCCTTTCAATCCATGATCGCACCCCAGTCCACCAAACGCCAGTTGCAATGAATCTGGCGGCTCTTTCACATTCCCGGAAGCACTCATCGCGTTTTTTCTTAGATCAGTCTGTCTGTGAATCCCATTGAAAGTCACAGCTGCCTTTTGAACAGTTTCACTCCAGAGAATATTGCTGAACTACCTTGATGTTTCTGTCACACAAATAACATTGAAATAACAATCAGTTGACATTTTCACAGAAAACTAAACTTATAATATCATAAGTGGTGTAAACATATGAAGATAGAAGTCACTTCATTTTGGGTGTCTTTTAATTTTAGTTAGTTCTAGAGGCGATATTTCTAGTTTTCATTGAAATGTTTTTATTGACTTTTTTTTTTTTTTCTTTTTGGTTATAATTGTGTTGAAGATGATGAAATGTATTTAAAATGGTTTTTTATTTGTTCTCAGAATGAGCTAAAGGAGGAGCAGATGAAATCCCAGCAGAGGATCCAGGAGAAGCAGAAGGAGGTGCAGGAGCTGAAACAGACTGTGGACACTATTAAGGTGAGGAGTGAAAAGTCGCTGTGTTTCAATTAACCTGCTTAAAGGAGATGCGCAGAACCATGGCCTCATTTTTTTGTTCATAAATGCCTTGAGACCCCAAGAATGGCACAGGAATAGTTTTAAGCGGTAACAATAAATCTAATATCGTAATATTTATGATTAAAATGATTCATATAGGTAGCAGCCTGAGTGAATGACCTTGACGTCTGTAACGTCACAGCAGGAAGGCTATCGGTCTCATCGCCATTTCCGCTATACTAAAACACAGAGCTAACTGCAACTTCCAGCTTCCGTTTTGAGCTAATTTATCACCATGCCATGTAGATTTGTTGCTGGCCGGTGCAGCAACATGACAGAAGGTGGATTTATGTTGCATTCATGGCCCAAAAATGTTCAAACTGCAAAGATTTGGATGCATTTTGCGAGAAGTTCACAGGCACATTCGGCGTCTATGAAGTGGTCTCTCCTCTGCTCTGCACATTTTACTGAAGACTCGTACGGAACCTCTGATCTGTTGAGGAGCGTTGGCTATAAGCCAGTTTTGAAAGAGGGTGCAGTATCAACAATTAAATAAAACTATGAGAAAAGGAAAAATTTTTAAAAAAAAAGGAAAGTAAGTTCAGTGGCACGAGCTCTCCCACAGTTTGAGCTGAGGGTTGTTGGTAAAACCCAGGATGGAACGGGACGTGACATATTATCGCTCAGGCAGTGACCTCCCCGTGGTTGTTTCTAATACCGGCGATGTCCCGTCCTGGGTTTTAGTAATTGCCTGAGCTGAGCAGTAATGGTGGAGTACTCAGTATGGAGAAAATGGAGAATGAATGGAGCAGCCGTCTGATTTCTAAACTGGATATTGTTGCCATCTCGCCCTTGCGTGGAAGAAGCGAATGAATGGAGAACTGAATGAACAACTGAACGTCAGATTGTTTCAAAACAATCGGCCACAAGTTCAGCCTTCAAGAAGCGAGAACACAGACGGGCAAGCTCCGACTGTCATTTGGATACAAAACAACAAAAACAACACGTTTACCTGCATTTAGATTAATACATGTAACTTGTATTGTGTATTTAAGTTACCGGTCTAAGATTTATTTAATTTGCTTCAGAATGTGATTGTCTCAGTTCATCTGATTATTTAATGAGCCTTTTACGTTTTATCAGTGAAAAATAGATGCATGTGGGCGGCACGGTGGTGTAGTGGTTAGCGCTGTCGCCTCACGGCAAGAAGGTCCGGGTTCGAGCCCCATGGCCAGCGAGGGCCTTTCTGTGCAGAGTTTGCATGTTCTTCCCGTGTCCGCGTGGGTTTCCTCCGGGTGCTCCGGTTTCCCCCACAGTCCAAAGACATGCAGGTTAGGTTAACTGGTGACTCTAAATTGACCGTAGGTGTGAATGTGAGTGTGAATGGTTGTCTGTGTCTATGTGTCGTCCCTGTGATGACCTGGCGACTTGTCCAGGGTGTACCCCGCCTTTTGCCCGTAGTCAGCTGGGATAGGCTCCAGCTTGCCCGCGACCCTGTAGAACGGGATAAAGCTGCTAGAGATAATGAGATGAGAATGAATAGATGCATGTACATGTATGTTGCATAAGTTATAACACCTATCCTGTTTTAATGAGTCAACCCACAATCAATGAAGTCAAATCAGTCTTATTTGAGCAAGTCGGTAATGGTATTTCTTACTTTCACCATACATTTTTATTTATATGACTTTGGTCTATAGCTGTCAAAGGCCTCGGCCTTAAAACCGGTTCCCGCAGTGACCTCACGCGCTCAGGGCTGGCTGGCTCAGCGGGGCAGCTCCAATGCCAAATTTGCGGTCGAGTTTAACTCTCAAAAAAATATGTGATTCCCATTTATGCAGCATACAAGAGTCAAGGATGGAGATACTATCCACTCAGAAATGTATTTAAAAATAAAGGTTCTGCGTATCTCCTTAAAATAGTGAACTAAAAAAACGAGGAATGAAAACCCGGGGTTTAACAAAAACAACTCAAATATCTCGAGAGAGAGTTTATTTTTACAGAGTATCCCATTAGACCTCCATTTTGTGTGTGTGTGTGTGTGTGTACTAACAGAAGCGTTCACAGGCAGCAGTAGATGACAGTGAGAGGATCTTTACTGAGATGATCAGCTCCATGGAGAAAAAGCGCTCGGAGATGATGGAGCTGATCAGAGCTCAGGAGAAAGCTGAACTGAGTCGAGCTGAACGACTCCTGAAGCAACTGGAGCAGGAGATTGCTGATCTTCAGAGGAGAGTCACTGAGCTGGAGCAGCTTTCACACACACATGATCACGTCCACTTCCTCCAGGTAACACTCACTGTCTGATCTACAGAGGGCGCTGTTCCTCACAAAGTTTCCTCCTAAAAGCTCATTACAGCAACAATAAATGTTCCTGTCTGAGATCCCAAGTGTGTCTTTGGTCTGATTCAGTCTGAGATTCATTCGTTCCTCTCCTACACTTTTCTCCTTCTCTATTCTGTGTTTCCTCTCTGTAGAGTTTCCCGTCTCTCTGTGTTTCTCCTGGATGTGACGACTCACCCAGCTTCACTGTCAATCAACATCTCTCATTTGATGGAGTGAGGAAATCTCTCTCAGATCTGAAAAAACGAGTCGAGGAAATCTGTGAGGAGGAATTCAATGTAATCCATCCACAAGGTAAACAAACAAACATTTGTTCTGTATCACAGTAAAGAGAGCCATAAAATTAATGTAACGGAAATAAAACGTAAGCAGGAACAAAACTGCATCAAATCACAAAGCATTAGTATTAAGGCCAATTTATGCTGACAACCCAGTCCTCGCAGATGGCATCGCAGATGGCGTCTGCGAAGCCCCCCCCCTTCGCAGACGCTCTGCACGCACCTCCCAAAAATTGTGACCACCGCAGACAGCCTCGCAGACGAGGGCTCTGATTGGTCCACTCTACATCCGCTGTACACGCACTTCCGCTTCCCTACTTTCCCGGTTTGTTTTGTTTTCACGACCACCATTTTTAAAAACACAAGCGAAGATGGAGCAGCACGAAGAGCGGTTGATCGAGGAAGTGAGGAAGTACGTACATCTATACGACTCCAGTTCTAGTCATTATCAGTAACTGGAGGATAAACACTCCACTAACCACACCCACCAACTACTCCTAGCGATTTCGCGACTTCACGCCCCCTTGCGTTGTGGTGGTGAATAACATCGCGCACGCCTATTGCTTCCCGCTCGACGATAAATTACAACTGTCTGCGAAAAGCTATCTGCGAAAGCCTTGTCGCAAGAGCATGCAGAGGCCCTTAGCCTCAGAAATTCATCTCATCTCATTATCTCAAGCCGCTTTATCCTGTTTTACAGGGTCTTGGGCAAGCTGGAGCCTATCCCAGCTGACTACGGGCGAAAGGCGGGGTACACCCTGGACAAGTCGCCAGGTCATCACAGGGACGACACATAGACACAGACAACCATTCACACTCACATTCACACCTACGGTCAATTTAGAGTCACCAGTTAACCTAACCTGCATGTCTTTGGACTGTGGGGGAAACCGGAGCACCCGGAGGAAACCCACGCGGACACGGGGAGAACATGCAAACTCCACACAGAAAGGCCCTCGCCGGCCACGGGGCTCGAACCCGGACCTTCTTGCTGTGAGGCGACAGCGCTAACCACTACACCACCGTGCTGCCCGCCTCAGAAATTACATGTGCAAATTACAAATAAATTTCCCAGATAAACAGGACCTTAATCACAAATCCACAAACTAATCTTATTGAACTTTACACATAACAAATATGATGAACATTAGATCAGAACCGAGGCCTTAATTCCTCCATAAAATCCATCAGAAAGTAAAAACACACACATTGTCAGAGCTTCAGCTGGGAAAAGTTTTTTGCTTCTCATGATTCTTACATTCAAATGCTGCACAGTGTGATGACATTTTGGCCGATCTCTAAATCGTGTCTGACTGAGAGCAGTGAGGAATCTAATTTTTCATTTTCATGCTTTAAACTGTTTTCGTGTCATTTTTCAGTCTCCATTTTGTCTCTGTGTCTCTACAGCTGCAGCAGTTCACATGATTTTACCCTCAAAACCAAAGAGCAGAGAAGATTTCCTGCAGTGTAGGTGTAACACACACACACACACACACACACACACACACACTCTCTTCAACTCAGAGGAGGACCGCCCACATGATGGTCTTTCTTTTGACCTACAACACACAGAATGTGTATCAATAATAGTTTATTTATATCACACACACAAATCTAATACATACGAAGGATAAAATTCTGCCTAGAAATAACTAGTAATCTAATCTCACTCGGCAGAAAAAAAATAATGGATTACTGTTATAAAGAAGAAAGCTAGTTGCACAGAGGCACAATGATAAAATACAATATTTCAACAAATAAAAAAACAAATAAAAAAGAGGGAAAGAATGAAATGACAGTGTGAGGAAAAGAGAAAGGAATGCTGATCTGAAGCAGTAATCGTACTTTTGATAGAACGCTTGAAATTGCTGAAGCTAAGACTCTGGAAAGATTCATCAATACTGTTCCAGAGAGCAGCAGCTTTGAAGCGAATATTAAACTTGCCATCGTTAGTTCTGGCTGAAGGAACACAAAATGAAGATCTCGAAGCCAGTCAAGTTTTATACTTGTGCCTTGATGCTAAAAGTGTCAAAAAGTTATCAAAGGCAGGCACCAAATAAACTAGAATGAAATTTAAACATAAAAATCCTGTTTAAGTAATCTATAAAATCAGAGAATTTCATCATCTCCAGCTTTTTAAAAATAGGAGGTGTGTGTTCATTAAAAGAAGCTAAATTAATAATTCTGACAGCTTTCTTCTGGAGTCCGGTTATCGGTCGAAGGGTAGCCTCATAAGTATTACCCCAAACTGTAACACCATATATTAAAAAAGAATAAATAAGAGAGTAGTACAGCTGAGTTAGAATACTTTGAGAAACATAGTGATGAAGCTCAGCAATAATTCCAAAGTCTCTGGAGATTTTCTTGCTCTACTGGTGGATGTGTTTCCTCCTGATGAGGTGAGAGTCGAAAACTACTCCAAGATACCTGATGTGGTTCTTCTGTTTAATCGGCTTATAATTAATTTTCAGGAAATGGTTCTGCTCAATTTCTTTTGGGGTGGATTAAAAAAGAACAAAATTTGTTTTGTCAACATTCAGAGAGAATTTATTTGCACAAAGCCACGCGATGATATCAGAATTACTTTATTAATCCCCGGAGGGAAATTCAAATTTGCAACCAAGCTCCCGAATATTGACCAATTCAGAATTTACCCTGGCTTCTAGAGAATCTAAAGATGAATCTGCCAGGAATAAATTTGAGTCACCTGCAAAAAGTTGAAAATCAAATATATTGGAGCAGTTCATGAAATCATTTATGTATAAGAGAAATAGAAGGGGGCCATGAAGGGAACCCTGTGGTACTCCACATGAAATTAGTAAAGAGCTGGATGAAATATTACCAATTGAAACAAACTGATGTCTATTTGATAGATATGAGGCAAACCAATCATGGACAATCCCACGGATGCCATAAGAATATAACTTTGTTTACAAAATATCATGATCTATGCCATCAACGGCTTTACTCAGACAAAGAATGATACCACAGGAAAATTTGCCATCTTCAATTGCTCTTTGGATTTTATCAGTGATTTAGTAAAAGTGCATGTTCTATAGATCTGTTGTCATGGAAACCAAACTGACCAGAATATATTAAATCAAACTTCTCTCGATATGTATTCAGCCTATTTTACATGAGTTTTTCTAATATTTTTGATAAAAATTGACAAAAGAGAAATTGGTCTATGATTAGAAGTTAACAGTTGAGCTCCTGCTTTAAACACGGGTCTGACACGAGCAAGTTTAAAAGAATCAGGAACAGTACCAGAAGTAAAGGAGAAGTGATGTAGGATCTCCACAGGCTTTGAGATTGAGTTTAATATCTTGAACAGGGCTACAGAAATACTAAAGGGGCCACAAGCCTCTCCGGACTTGAGCCGGAGAAAAAAGCCTTGAATTTCTTGTCCATGTAGGACTAAGAAGAAAGCTGTCGCTTGTCAGAGAAGCAAGAAAATCTGAAAATATTTTGTTGACCTTTGGTATTGTTTGGCTGATACTTTTACCAATGTCTGCAAAATAAACATTGAACTCATTTGCTAGATCCTTTTACCTATAGGAGTCAAATGGTTTAGCTTATTTCTCTACACTTTGTACTGAGCATACAGGCACTGATTTCTCATTTTGATCGATTTTTCTATACAATTTGATTTTATAACTCATTGTTCTAAGACTGAAGGGAAATCCAAGGTTCAGATTTTAGTTTGATTTCCTTCCTTGACATGGTTTTTCAGATGAACATGAGCGGTAATAATTTCATCAGAGTTTTCAGGAAAGCTGGAGAATGTCATGAATATCAGGCTCACCATCGGACTGGCTAGAGCAGTCAATTTGTTGAAAACCATAAATAAATGCATCTTCACTGAACCATATGAAATCCATCCATTATCCATAACCGCTTAACCTGTGCAGGGTCAGCTGGGATAGGCTCCAGCTTGCCTGTGACCCTGCACAGGATATTTAAGTGAATTAAAATATATATTGTCAATAAACATGGCTGAAACGAATAGGAAGATAAAGTATTGATAAATTCACCTGTAGGTATCCGAGTGTCTGAATTCATCAGATTTAAGTTTAGGTTGCTCACAAAAATACAAAGCTTTGACTCCTCATGGATTTTATCAATTATTATTGAAAGCTTATCCAGAAATGGCTGAAAAGAACTGTTTTGGTGTCTGTATCTCACACCACAAACTATGTTCTTACTGCCTTCATTATGGAGCTCAACAGAAACTGATCCGTCTTGATCAGAAGTATTAAGGTCATCTCTTAGATTATAACTTCAGGAATTTATGAAGAGTCCAATTTAGAGTGTTGGGAAATGTAATTAAAGCCAGGTAAGTAAAAATTGACAAAACTATCTTTGAGTTGAATGCCAGGTTTCTGAAAGGCAAAGGATCTTCAATAGATGATCTAAAATACTATGTCTTGAAATTCATCAAATTTAGCTGAGAGGCTCCTGATAATATAGTGAAGGAAAGAGAACAACTTGTCAGATAAACAAGAAGATAGTCATCTATATCCCCCGCCCTACATACCAACTATATACCAAGTTTCAAGATATTGTCACGTTTTTCAAGTTCTGCTGCAGGAAACCAACCCTACCTCTTTACACTGACCTCAGCAGCCCATGACATAAACCCACCGGACCTTTGGTCCAGGTGAGCTAAAAATTAAAATTTCACATTTCTTTGTATCAAAAGGCACATACACTTTACTTCATCAACACATATACCAACTTTCAAGACCAAACCACTCATAGTTTTCAAGTTCTGCTCTGAAAACCAAACCTACCCTAGAGACCAAGTCTGAAATTGTTTCCATGGAAACATGAAAAATTAAAATTTCTCAAATTTCTTAGTATGAAAAGGCACATCTACATCACCTTGTTAACATGTATACCAAGTTTCAAATCATGAATAGTTTTGGATGTATGCTCCAGAAACAAACATTGCTCAAAGTCAAAATCTATTACTATGTAAAAATTTGAAAAATACTTTTTTTCAAAAATAGCAAAAGGCACCGTTTCACATGTTGCTTGATATGTATACAAAGGTTCATGAAGATATCTCCAGTAGTTTTAAAGATATGGCCCAGAAACGAAAAGGTGACCAGATGGACGGATGGATGGACGGAACCTGTTTCTATATCCTTCTCCAACCTTCGTTTGGGTGGGGAATAATTACGAAGTTCTTGAGAAGAATGAAATTCGTGTGGGGAATAGTACCTAGAATTAATATGACGAGTATTCACGTCAGGATTGAAATCATTTAGGTTTGGTGATAATTCTAATCATCATAATTAATCTAATAATAATTCTAAGCAGGAACAACGTCAGCTTGATTCACGCACAATTATACTGACAAAGTTGAGGTCAAAACAGAAAAAGACGCCACGATACAACACTAAAGATTGAAGTAGTTTGTGTGTACAGAATGCTGAGGGAAAAGGGAGGAAAAGAAAAAAAAATGGCTGAATGTGAAAGCTGTTTGGAGTGGTTCCATCAGGAATGTGAAGCGACCCCAGGGCCTGTTTTTCACGATGGGGGGCAGCAACTGCAGAATCTAAAGGGGATGAGGTGCAGTGGGTGAAGACGGACCACCAAAAGCAAGATTTTGTTCATTAACTTGGTTATTAATGCATAAACAACATTTGATTTTTTTTTCTTTCTTTCGCCTCGACTGTCGTGACATGCGTGGATTAAATGTACATTATCCTCGATGCGTCAAGTTGGAGCTTAATCTTATTTTTATGTAATAAAAAAGGGCTTCATATTTAACAACAAATGCACTGGACTTGGAAAACTGATCTACATTCCTCGCCACAGTTTATTAACACATCAGCACCATCTTTTAAACTTGAATGGTCTTCAGAAGTCACAAATCTAAGCTTGAAGGTTGATTTTATAGACATGGTATCTACATTTTAAGCTGGGATTTTATAAAGCTCATGAGCTGACATCGTTACTGCTGAGAATTATGGTGATGACACGATCAATCTCAGAATTCCAGACATGATAAACAAAAGTACAACACTTATTCAGAAGGTCATTAAAGGAACCGCCTCGATCCAAACACAGTGAGGAGAAATCCTGTTCCTCAATAAAAATCAATAAAGGTTCTCTGAAATGTTACTACGGCTACAGAAGGACTCTGAATCCAACACACACACGTTATCCTCTTCATGTTTATCTAATCCTTTTCCTGTGCAGACACAATTATACTGAGCATAAATTCATACAGAGACTCTGTGTGTGTGAGAGAGAAAATAAGAGTACTGAATAACAAAGGTATATAAAAAACTAATGTTTATAAGTTATTTTAAAATGGAAAACTGTGTGAATAATAATGTAAAGTGTCAGAACACTTGTGATGTAGGAATTAAAACATGCTGTACATTTCTCTGAACAGTAGGTGTCGCTAGTGAACTCTGTTGAATGAGACTTCGAGTCATGAATCTTTTCGTGAATCACAACCACTGAGCTCTATATAAAACCTGGAGGGCTCCGAACCCATTCCCCTCTGTAGGGACGAGTGACGCCATCTGGACGCCATCTTACCACTCACATCGCGTGGATTTGGTTTGTGTGTTAAACCGTCGTCTCATCTCATTATCTGTAGCCGCTTTATCCTGTTCTACAGGGTCGCAGGCAAGCTGGAGCCTATCCCAGCTGACTACAGGCGAAAGGCGGGATTCACCCTGGACAAGTCGCCAGGTCATCACAGGGCTGACACATAGACACAGACAACCATTCACACTCACATTCACACCTACAGTCAATTTAGAGTCACCAGTTAACCTAACCTGCATGTCTTTGGACTGTGGGGGAAACCAGAGCACCCGGAGGAAACCCACGCGGACACGGGGAGAACATGCAAACTCCGCACAGAAAGGCCCTCGCCGGCCACGGGGCTCAAACCCGGATCTTCTTGCTGTGAGGCGACAGCGCTAACCACTACACCACTGTGCCGCCATGAGAGATGACGATGACGATGATAATAATAATAATAATACAAAAGGCTGTACAATACTTCCTTTCTATTTTGGACAGCTGTTGAAACAGGATTATTTTCTCATGTTATTTGCCATTTTCACTTCATTCTCACAGTCATGTCTTAACAGTATTTATTCATCACATAATTCACTGTCATTTTAGACACAAACGATTCAATTTTGATGCTTTTTCTTTTTAAGACGACACAGTGTTTAGCAAATGGGGTAACTTTTAACGTGGTAAACAAATGTAATAAGAAATACAGCGTCTGACAGTATGGATGTCGGATGCACCATCTGGCCAAATGCTCAGTGAGATGACGACTGGACTGAACCCACACTCCACAAGCAGTTAACAAAACTCATCTTGCATAGGCGTGAATTATTTTATTTTCCAATGCATACATCATTCATAATTCTGATTAAAGTTGCATTTGTTTACCACATTAAAAGTTGCCCCATTTGCTGAACAGTGCATGGACTTAAAAAGAAAAAGCTTCATTCTCACATGTTTTAACAGTATTTATTGGTCACAATTTTGCTAATTGAATCTTTTTGTGTCTAAAATGTGACCAATAAATACTGTTAAAACAGAGGGGAATGGGTTCGGAGCCCTCCAGATTTTATATAGAGCCGAGGCCTCTTTCATCATCGGTCACATGGTTCGTCTGCCACGCCCCCTTCTTCTCCGGAGCCTCACGACAGACAGGTGTCTCACACACACTTCTTATAAATCCTGTGATTAACATCTAACCTGTGGATATTTTATTGTTTTAGATTTCTGTTATCTGACTCTGGATCCAAACACAGTAAATCCTGAACTCATTCTGTCTGAGAAGAACAGAGCGGTGACACGCAGTGGGACAGAACAGAGATACTCTGATCATCCAGAGAGATTTGACTCCTGGCGGCAGGTGTTGTGTAAGGAGAGTGTGTGTGGACGCTGTTACTGGGAGGTGGAGCGGAGGGGTGCTGTGGACATATCAGTCTCATATAAAGAGATCAGCAGGAAAGGACGGGGTAATGAGTGTGTGTTTGGACGCAGCAGTCAGTCCTGGAGTCTGGAGTGCTCTTCTTCCTCTGTCTGTTTCCGACACAACAACATTCAGACTGATCTCCGAGGTGCATCATCCTCCAGAATAGGAGTGTATGTGGATCACAGTGCAGGAACTCTGTCCTTCTACAGCGTCTCTGACACGATGAGGCTCCTCCACAGAGTCCACACCACATTCACTCAGCCTCTATACGCTGGGGTCTGGATGTGGCTTTCTGACTCCTCTGTGAGGTTTTGTGATCCGATGAAAAAATGAAATGTTGGTAAAAGTTGAAATGTTGAGTAAAATTATAACTGAGGTGTCAGATTGAATTTCTCCCTGAAATACAAAGACACTTTTGTGTGCAGAAACTGTGGCACTAATGAATTATTATTTTCAGAGTGCATCTGTTTTTCAGATTAATAAAAAAAATAAGTTACATAAATGTCTTAATGCAGAATATAAGATGTTTCTAGAAAAAAATTCAGACTATTTCAAATGTCTGCACTATTATGAGATTTATTACACTGATATGAAAGTTTAGAATGTCTCAAATTCTGTTTTTTCTTTGGCAAAATCTGTTTTTCAGAAATAAAACTTCCTCAAACTACTGCGTCTTTCTGTCCTGCTGCTGGTGGAAACACACCCTACTGTGTGTAAGAACACTTTTAACAGTTTTGTGTCTTGAACCATTTTCTGTTAAAAAAAAAAGAACAATTACACTCACTGTATTCAGATGCCTTCAAAAAAAATAGAGTCAAAATTTGTTAATGGGTAATAATGGTGAGACACGTATAAAAAATCATCTTCATCCACTATTTTAAACATAAATTGGATATTTTTTGGTTTAAATAAAAAAATATTCCTCTAAGAAATAATGTTGACAGCTTCAGATATCACAAGCTATATTTTCCCAATAAAATCATGAATTAATTTTTTGAAGTTGGTGAATTTTAGACACCCGACCGTAACAGTTCTGACTAACCAACTTCGACAAGGTTTGATTGCTATACAACTTATTGTCGGAATTAAATCAACTACACTCCATAAAACAGGTTTACTGAAGTGTTTAAAAAACCACATACAATGGGCCTGCACATTTTCTAAACACGAAAAAATCATTTAAAAAAAGACCCTTATGCACGTTACTGTGTCCGTCAGAAGTCAACATCAACTTGTGAATCAGAATATTCCAACTAAAAACATTAGAACAATATATGTAATCAATCACTTTAATATAAAAGCACCAATTGATTTATAATTAATTCTCGCCTTGGAATCTGCCTGTTTTCAAAATACATCGATGGTAAAATCAAAGGATCGCTGTCTGTCAGAAAATAACGTACACAAGACTGTATCGTATATCTCCGACCGGCAGAGCACCGCATGATACACAAACCTCCAGGAAATCCACACTACCACAAGTTTTGATGACATCATCGCTTTCCGAGAAGATGGAGAAACTGGCCGCCTGAGCAGCGTGTGTTTGCAGTCTGTCAGGAAAGCTAACGTGCATAATACGTAACGCACGTAAGTATAGATTTGTTCTTCACTCACTAAAAATGAACCGTAGCGATCGAGGAACTGGCTGAAATACTTCATAATGGATGTGAACAAAAATTGACGCCAGTGCAACTGAAAGAATTTGCCGGGAGGGTGAAGGATCGTGTGGAATGCGTTGGTCCCTGACGGAAGCAGGAAGTCGCACGTTACAATCTGACGGACATTTCTTATGCACGTTATATTTTGACGTCCCCCAATTGAAGATAAATAAAATTTGTTTTGGGTGTACTTGTCACCATGTCAGACAGGTCAGACAGGTCTCCTTCTGGAGTCAGAGAGCTTTAAGTGGACTTGTTGGAAAAAGGAAGAGATTGATGGCCCAGAAATATGTTTCCATGGCTGTAATCCAAATTTTAAGTCTCATTTATTACTTTATGGTGCATGCATATTACTATCAGACAGTTCCGGCTGTGTGCAATACTCATGTTGTAGTCTTCATTTTTGAATTTTACTATATAATTTTAGTCTTAGATTTCTCCTGTTACTTAAATATTCATATTCCCCTGTCCCTAGTCAGATCTTATAGTGCAATTAGAGTACATTTCAATGAATTCATCTTTGGTAATTTATGTCCGTCAAAAGTAACATGCATAAGTATACTAACCCACATGTGTTTAATATTGTATTGTTCCACAGAGTCCTGTTTCCAATCCTTAATGTTAATAGTAAGTTACTACTGTTATGTTATGAGGATTTCTTCACAATGAATTCTTGTGTTATGTCGGTTCATAAGTGATAACAGAAAAGTTATCACCTTGGATCTTGGTCGTGAATCTTTTCACCTGTTTCTTGAATAATTATATTCTCATTTCTGGAAAGATCTTTGATATTTTCCATTAAGTATTGTAAAAACCTGATTATTTCATTCTTATATGCATGGAGTTTTGTAAAATAAGGAGAAAAAAACTAAAAATACTTCATTTTTTTCCGTCAAAAAATAACATGCATAAGCGTAGATTTGATAACTTCGCAGATGATTTTTTTGAAAATCCAGTGTGATTACTATCTTTTCAATTGTTAATATGTTTAATAAAATAATAAAAGTTTAATATGATGTAGTTTAATTTTTCAATAAAAGAATATGAATTTTGACATGATTTGTGACATATTATTACCCATTAGCAGATTTTCATCCTAATATTTAAAATATGGAATAAATACAGACTCATTTTGCAGGTTTTGGAATCTATCCATATAAAGATTATTGACAAATCATTGTTTTCAGTTTTAATTTCAATTTCCACATACAATATCACCTTTTTCTGATTTGGGGCTGTTTTTCCTCTCAGATGCCTGATTTAATGTCAGTGATGTGTCTCTCCCCCCCATGTTCTAAACTCATTTGTACTAGTTTATTGTACTTTAAAACTAATAGATGATGTAATCAATTAAAACAATAAAAGTGTTAATTTTAATTACCAGGGCATAAAAACTCCCTTTGTGTTTCGACTTTTCTATTTCCATTTAAAGGCCAAATGACGACTATTAATCAAACTCAGGTTTATAAAAGATGCTTCATAAACTCAAGATCCAAACACTGTGTCAAAACAAAACTTTATTAAATGGAACAGCTGGAAAAGGGCTGATGATCAGGAGAAGGACGCCTGGGATCCAGTCCTGTTCTAAAGGAATGCCATAATTAGGTGTAAATCATGATACGATGATGAGACTTAAGATCGGCCCACGCCTAGTTGAAACCTGAAGAGGTGAATTAAACAACAAGGTGGAAAAGGATGAAGTGATTTCATTATGAACTTTGTTTGGATGACTAGAACATTAATTCTTCTTATCAGTCTTCTATAACTGGACACTGTAGAGTCAAAGTGTTAAGTGTGTTGGAAAGGTCTTCAGGAGCAGCATCAGGGCCATTTCTGACTTGAATTTTAGTATAATGTGTTAAATTGGTGTGAACAAGAAGTCAGGAAATCTCATCTCATTATCTCTAGCCGCTTTATCCTTCTACAGGGTCGCAGGCAAGCTGGAGCCTATCCCAGCTGACTACGGGCGAAAGGCGGGGTACACCCTGGACAAGTCACCAGGTCATCACAGGGCTGACACATAGACACAGACAACCATTCACACTCACATTCACACCTACGGTCAATTTAGAGTCACCAGTTAACCTAACCTGCATGTCTTTGGACTGTGGGGGAAACCGGAGCACCCGGAGGAAACCCACGCGGACACGGGGAGAACATGCAAACTCCACACAGAAAGGCCCTCGCCGGCCACGGGGCTCGAACCCGGACCTTCTTGCTGTGAGGCGACAGCGCTAACCACTACACCACCGTGCCGCCCTGTTCAGGTATTTATAGATTTTATTTTTAGAATATAGTTCTCTCTCTCTCTCTCTCTCTCACACACACACACTTACTTTTCCCCTTCTACTGTTTCATTTTGTCCTTGGGCATTTTTCTGATCTTTTTATTTTTTACTGCTTGACCATTTTGTAGTTTATTAGATTATTATGGTTTCAGAATGGGATCAGAAATTTAAACATAATGTAAGTAAACTATGTGCAAACATTACAACAAATTCAATATAAAAGATGTTTTTAATTGTCCAGTCATATGTGACACAACAAATAAAATAAATGACAAAAGAAAAGTACACATGGGGTAAAGTGTAAAGGAATAGCAGTGTTTGGTCAGATCAATCCCACAGTCCAAAGACATGCAGGTTAGGTTAACTGGTGGCTCTAAATTGACTGGAGGTGTGAATGTGAGTGTGAACGGTTGTGTGTCTCTGTGTGTCGCCCTGTGATGATCTGGTGACTTGTCCAGGGTGAACCCCGCCTCTCACCCATAGTCAGCTGGGATAGGATCCAGCTTACCCACAACCCTGCACAGGATAAGCAGCTACAGAGAATGGATGGATGGATGGATGGATGGATGGTCAGATCAATTAAATCACTTCAGAATCCTGTTCCAGAGAGAGAGAAAGAGAGAGAGAGAGAGAGATGTGTTCATTGCTCACTGAAAGGAATAGAAAATGTAAAGTAAATACATGCATGGGTTGGTAGCTTGTAATATTGAGAGCCTGTAAGAAAAGTTTCAGGCATGTTTGACCATTTATAAGAAAGTTGTGAGCATTTTTGTATCGCTGCTCTAATGCCACCAGGAGGCCGCCATGTTGCCTGTTGGAAGGGCGATGCGTGATGTCATTTGGGCGCAAGGCTGAGTGCAGCTCTTCAGGACTGAAGGAGCAAAGCGAAAGGTCTGCTAAGGTGAGAATGTCGATTTTTTCACTATACATCTGAAATAGTGTATTAATGAGCTGCAACCCTGACTTTTGGACAAACCTGAACTCTTTACCTGTAAAACGAGGCTGAAACTGCATTATACTACTCGTTAGAACGCTTAGCATGCTCTCGACTCATTCATGAAAAACTTCATCAAGACGTCCCCAGGCTAGCCGACCGTAATTACCGTGGTAGACAGTCCAACTCCCGCAGCAATGCAGAAAGAGGGTAAACAAGCACTGCTTTACTATACAGGATTCATCTGAACATTACAGCAGGATGCACTTGTACGAGAAAAGGCAGAAATATTGCCAGAAACCCCCGAGCTGCTGGTATGGAATGGATTTATCTGGTAAAATTCATACATGTAAAGGATACAGTATAAATAGCACCGAGGACAACACAAAGTATAAAATACACTTATTTCCAATGTGGTCCTCTTGATGACAGCAGGAAACAATAAAATATAACAGACAATAATAAATTGACAAAATTCTATCAACAATAATGAAAGTCAAACAAAAATATGCTAACTGTAATTATCACAGAGTACAACTAGATTACAGAAATAGCACCAAAATGATTAGAAATTAGTTACACACACAAAACGGGGTTTGGAATTTACTCCATAAAATTTAAGAAACAGGTGAAACAGTTATCACGTGTTTGACGTCACTTACAATCCACGGCCGTATTTGATAAAATGGACCACAGCGCCAGCGACATTTCTTCACTGATTTCCTCGAGTATTTCGGACAATGACACGAATAACGATGAGGATCATGATAAACAAGCATTACCGTATCAATTAGTTACACACAAGTGAACAATATTTATAGAGTTCTTTTAGTCAGTCATTACTGAGGCTTTTCTGAGAACACTGAATCAAAGCAAGACACCCAACAAACATCGAGCTGCTTAGCTGCATCAGCAATTATTACGTTTATGCCCAAAGGAACTCAAAATAACATCACGCTTAATAAAAACTTAGGGAAGCCAACAGCTCTGTTGTCACTGAATGCAAGCTTTTTAAACCTAGGATCCAGTAATGTGGTTTCTGAGAGGACAGTGTTGAACTCCATACGCAGAAATTTTTGGTCCATGGCTGAACAAAGAGCTGCAACCAATTCCTTTACTTTCTGCACGGTTACTGTCAGTTGGTGTTGAGCTTTCACAGAAGACCTTTGCAAAGCAGGAGCATTTTGGAGGCTGTGACATAGCTGAAGGAGAGAAAACAGCAACTTTTAAAATTAGGCTTTTTAAAAATTATGCGGCATATTGCTTTTTTCAATTTAGTTTTGTCAATCATATGTGTTATTTCTGCAATGTATAATAGTGACTGAATAGTAGTAGAGAAAAAACAATTGTCCAAGGTACCTGTCTGCACTTATCTCCACAGTCACCTCCTCAAATGGTTGCAGGATGGTGCAGACCTCTTTCACCAGCTCCCATTCCTCTTGACTGAACGTATCAACAGGTGCGTTGATGAGGGCCAGGGTGGAGATCAAGTCAAGTCAAGTTTATTTGTATAGCGCTTTTAACAATAAACATTGTTGCAAAGCAGCTTTACAGAATTTGAACGACTTCAAATATGAGCTAATTTTATTCTAATCTATCCCCAGTGATGAAGCCTGTGGCAACTGTAGCACCATATATTAAAAAAGAATAAATAAGAGAGTAGTACAGCTGAGTTAGAATACTTTGAGAAACATAGTGATGAAGCTCAGCAATAATTCCAAAGCCTCTGGAGATTTTCTTGCTCTACTGGTGGATGTGTTTCCTTCTGATGAGGTGAGAGTCGAAAACTACTCCAAGATACCTGATGTGGTTCTTCTGTTTAATCGGCTTATAATTAATTTTCAGGAAATGGTTCTGCTCAGTTTCTTTCCATAAATTAATGCATTTTCATTGAGCCTCATGAACTCTCTTCTCTAAACTTGCTTATTCAATGGGGAGGGTGAATTGAGTCAAGAGACAAAAAGTTGGAGAAATGGTTAGTTAGGTCATTTATAAAATATTACCACTATATGTAGCATATTTAAGTGAATCAAAAAATTATATTGCATGGTTTTCCCCAAAGCGTTTTAGCGTATCGGGCCTGATACGCTTGCTCTGCCTGCCGATTTAGTCGCTTTAGTTAAAATCCGATACGCTTAGATTTATACCGATACGTTAAATTTCCTACCCACAAATAACTAGATACATCTCATCTCATCTCATCTCATCATCTCTAGCCGCTTTATCCTTCTACAGGGTCGCAGGCAAGCTGGAGCCTATCCCAGCTGACTACGGGCGAAAGGCGGGGTACACCCTGGACAAGTCGCCAGGTCATCACAGGGCTGACACATAGACACAGACAACCATTCACACTCACATTCACACCTATGGTCAATTTAGAGTCACCAGTTAACCTAACCTGCATGTCTTTGGACTGTGGGGGAAACCGGAGCACCCGGAGGAAACCCACGCGGACACGGGGAGAACATGCAAACTCCACACAGAAAGGCCCTCGCCGGCCCCGGGGCTCGAACCCAGGACCTTCTTGCTGTGAGGCGACAGCGCTAACCACTACACCACCGTGCCGCCTAACTAGATACATAGGAGAGCAAATAACAGATCCATTTACATACTGATTGATATTTGTGTTTAACAAGCGGTCTTTTTCCCCAATGTTTGTGTTGATTCTGTCAAAGTAATATGTCCGCGTGGTATGATGTAAACAAACTGTAATCTGTTGGCTACGTCAAGATCACGTGTTCAAACCGTCCAATAAAAATATCGAAAGGAAACGTCAGACATCCCGGAAGTTTCCGATTCTTTATAAGCGATCTCATTGGCTGCCGATGTTGTCCCGCACCAGACGGACAAAGCCGACTGACTTTAATAAGCGAGGAGACTCGCTGGACAAATTAATCCACATCAGCATGGATGACAGCGAGATGGACTATGAGAGAGTCGCCCAACATTGGGCCAAAAGCCAAGGAGAATTAATCTGCTTTAAAGGAGTAGAAAACTTAATTCATTTGTTTGGGTTTGCAGAAAGATTATGTGCTTATAAACACTCATGAAGTGAAGTTGTCCAAATGTGTCAAATACAGCATAATTTAAATAATAATCATAAGCATTTTTGGCAGTGTGATGTCACTGGCAGGGGCGCAGATAGGATTTTTGAACTGGGGGGGACTGAGCTGTCAGCAAATTATATATATATATATATATATATATATATATATATATATATATATATATATACACACACTCTACCGTTCAAAAGTTTGGGGTCACTTTGAAATTTCCTTATTTTTGAAAGAAAAGCACCGTTCTTTTCAATGAAGATTCAATTCAATTCAATTCAATCAACCTTTATTTGTCCCCCAGTGGGGCAATTCGTTTCACTTTAAACTTTAAACTAATCAGAAATCCACTCTATACATTGCTAATGTGGTAAATGGCTATTCTAGCTGCAAATGTCTGGTTTTTGGTGCAATATCTCCATAGGTGTATAGAGGCCCATTTCCAGCAACTCTCACTCCAGTGTTCTAATGGTACAATGTGTTTGCTCATTGCCTCAGAAGGCTAATGGATGATTAGAAAACCCTTGTACAATCATGTTAGCACAGCTGAAAACAGTTGAGCTCTTTAGAGAAGCTATAAAACTGACCTTCCTTTGAGCAGATTGAGTTTCTGGAGCATCACATTTGTGGGGTCGATTAAATGCTCAAAATGGCCAGAAAAATGTCTTGACTATATTTTCTATTCATTTTACAACTTATGGTGGTAAATAAAAGTGTGACTTTTCATGGAAAACACAAAATTGTCTGGGTGACCCTAAACTTTTGAACGGTAGTGTGTATACATGTTATTTCACCTCCCTCACTGCCATCACCAGGAACTACCTGCACGCCAGGACAATGATAACATTTTAACATAGCCTATGGAAATCCAAAGTTTACACATTATCATCACGCACAGAAACTGCAAAACTAGTTTTAAAACCGCTAAGTTCCAACTGTTAAACATAGCGAGAGGCTGGGCTACGTGTGTGTGTGTAAAGTGTAAACCAGTGTGCACCTCAATAAACCGAATGGTAATTAGTCTTTTGATTTTTCTGTGAGGTTTGCCTTATGCAAAGAAAGACAGCATAGACGTTTTTTCCTCCCTATAAGTGGGGGGGACCGAACGAGGTGAATTTAAATCTGGGTGGGACGAATCCCCCCCATCCCCCCCTCTATCTGCACCCGTGGTCACTGGGATCCATTTAACAAAAGGCAGCTCCAGATTATTCTTTTGTTAAAGGCTCACAGTGACATCACACTGCCAAATACGCTTATCATTATCTCATCTCATTATCTCTAGCCACTTTATCCTGTTCTACAGGGTCGCAGGCAAGCTGGAGCCTATCCCAGCTGACTACGGGCGAAAGGCGGGGTACACCCTGGACAAGTCGCAAGGTCATCACAGGGCTGACACAGACACAGACAACCATTCACACTCACATTCACACCTACGGTCAATTTCGAGCCACCAGTTAACCTAAACTGCATGTCTTTGGACTGTGGGGGAAACCGGAGCACCCGGAGGAAACCCACGCGGACACGGGGAGAACATGCAAACTCCGCACAGAAAGGCCCTTGCCGGCCACGGGGCTCGAACCCGGACCTTCTTGCTGTGAGGCGACAGCGCTAACCACTACACCACCGTGCCGCCCGCTTATCATTATTATTCGAAATTATGCTACATTTGACACTTAACAAATTCTCTTCATGAATGTTTTTCATCTCATTCATCTCATTATCTCTAGCCGCTTTATCCTGTTCTACAGGGTCGCAGGCAAGCTGGAGCCTATCCCAGCTGACTACGGGCGAAAGGCGGGGTACACCCTGGACAAGTCGCCAGGTCATTGCAGGGCTGACACATAGACACAGACAACCATTCACACTCACATTCACACCTACGGTCAATTTAGAGTCACCAGTTAACCTAACCTGCATGTCTTTGGACTGTGGGGGAAACCGGAGCACCCGGAGGAAACCCACGCGGACACGGAGAGAACATGCAAACTCCGCACAGAAAGGCCCTCGCCGGCCACGGGGCTCGAACCCGGACCTTCTTGCTGTGAGGCGACAGCGCTAACCACTACACCACCGTGCCGCCCGCTTATCATTATTATTCGAAATTATGCTACATTTGACACTTAACAAATTCTCTTCATGAATGTTTTTATAAATACATAATATTTCTGCAAACTTAAATGTATGAATTAAGTTTCCTTTTCCTTTAAATATGTTTTAATCTTAATCTAGTCCATTTAATAAAGTGCCAAAATTTAAACTTTACAAGATGCAGTTGCCATACTTTTCTTTTCAGTGCATCTTAGTTATACATATATTATGGTAATTGCATCAGAAACATTCTAAATCATTACAGTTATAGTTATACAGCAACTTATTTTAAGGTGGCAGGTCTTAGGTTCAGATCCCTTTGTGATCAACAGGAGGTCATGATGATTGATTCTCTTCATTGGATTGCATAAGATGGAGCAAACCACTGTTCCTATTTTTCATGCACATTTTTGTTCCAACACTACTTGATCATAGATAATTAAGTGCAAGGTATCCCCGTAGATTTTTAAATCTATCGTATACCTCAGTAATCTATAACAAAACAGTTTAACTTGCATGTTGAACTTTAAGGTGAAATTTCAAATGTGTATACATTAATACTATTTAGGTCAGAAATCATTGAAGCACTGTTAAAATGTATCCTATAATCATGTATCTAAAACCTCACAGAGCATCTATTTTCAAAAAAATTTTCCAGGGGGCATGCCCCCGGACCCCCCTAGTTTCGCTTCGCGCCGTTGGCGCTCAATTGTCTGGGTTTTACCATGCCAGAATTTAGGGCTTTAATATTTTTTCTGGGGAAAACACTGTATTGTCAATAAATGTGGTTGAAAAGGTGAATTAAACATCAGAGATGCTTTTGCTACAAGCAGGAACTGCTTGGGCTACTAGAATGATGTTGCTGAGGGATAACAAGAACTCTATACTGGTGTTCCCTAACGAGGTTGGTCTGCGTTCCCAACATGTTGAGAACCCTTCTGCATCGTCAGCGGGTATCTCAGGTTCACTAGCGTTTCACCCCTTAACCTATACACTTCGCCTGAGTGGGGCAGCAAAGGGTGGTTAGCCTTCACCTGCAGAAGGGTTCCAACTGTGGGCTCTCCTTAACCACAGCCATCTTGAGCTGGTCTCAGCTACCTGTCCTATTTCCCTAATGGCCTTCTTCAAGTGCTTTGGTTCCAGACCTAGCTTCTGTAAGAAGTAATGCACCGATGTTGCTGGGAAACCTCTGCATCCTACTTCCATGGGAAAAATGCTGGCGTGACATCCTTTGAGGACTACCTCATCGATCAAGTCCAGGTATTTTGCTGCTTTCTGTTGGTGTGAGATGGCAAGCCTATCTTCCCAAGGTACAGTGAGTTCCGCTACTAATATGGTCCTGGTGCTCCTAGACATCAGTACCACATCAGGGCGGAGCAAGGTCACTGCTACCTCTTGTGGGAAGATTAACTTCCTTTTCAGATCGGCTCGCAACTCCCAGTCTGAGGCATGCTGCAGGATGGAACGAGGATGCTTGATGGCTGTCTTTGGCCTGGGAGCCTGCTCGCCTTGGAGGTGGAAATGAGTGACCACAGGGGTAGGTGCCTGGTTCTCATTGGCCCTAACTCTCTGGAACTCCACCCATTTGACAATTTCCGTTAGCACCTTGTCGTGCCTCCACCTGTATCGGCCCTCTCCCAGTGCCTTTGGACAGCCTGAGAGGATGTGGTTTAGTGTGCAATGTTCTGCCCCACACTGAGCACATGATGAGTTTTCTTCCTTCCCCCAGATCTTTAAATTACTTGGGGTTGGCAAGAGATCAGCTATGGCACAAAGTAAAAAGGTCAGCTTGCCTTGGTCGGTACTCCACATCTCCTTCCAGGACAGCGATCGATCCAGCGCTTGGTCCCAATGCATCCACTGGCCCTGGGAGGCAAGCCCCACCGTTTTCACTCGTCGGTCTTCCTCTGCTGCCTCTCGCACTCTCTGCACCAGAAGCTTCCTTCTACCTTCCGCGCTGGCCTTGCTCCACTGCTTCGTGCTGTAATTTCCCAGGCCCAAGCGACCCTGGCATACAATGCCTACAATCTCCTGGTACTTCCAGTAGGCTTCTGCTTCGACCACAGCATCTTGTGGCTTCCACTTCCTGCCACATCTGATTGATTAAAGAATAATGAAAGAATAGTCAAGTCAAGTTCATTTGTATAGCACTTTTAACAATAAACATTGTCGCAAAAGCAGCTTTACAGAATTTGAACGACTTAAAACATGAGATAATTTTATCCATAATCTATCCCCAATGAGCACGCCTGTGGCGACGGTGGCAAGGAAAAACTCCCTCAGACGACATAAGGAAGAAACCTCAAGAGGAACCAGACTGAAAAGGGAACCCATCCTCATTTGGGCAACAACAGACAACATGACTATAACATTAACAGTCCTAACATAAAGTCAGCTTTGTTGATGCTATAAACCCCCACCGACGGAAACCCAAGCACAAAACCGTTCACGACAACCACAGTCCCAAACTCAGCAAGTCAATTGCAGTTGCCAGCCACAAAAGCACCACTGCAAGAGTCCAGAGCGTCCTCCAGGCGCGACCCCCAACTGTCCAAATGGGGCCGCCCTCCACAGGAGCGATGCGATGAGACTCCAACCAGACACAGGGCACCAGGATGGATCAGGCAGGTCCAAGGAGTAGAAGAGGTCAGCATCTCGATCCCAGGACCGACATGTAACTCAGAGGGACAATTTTTGTTTTTTTTGGGGGGGGAACCTGGCATCTGGAGATGGTGGCATCTTTTGTTTCAAGAATGCGTTTCAACATATAAAATGTTGAGTTCCACCTGGTACCACACTCTTGTTTGGGCCTCAGTTTGGGCAACTCCATCTGGCGCTGTGTGGACTTCAGCCTCTCTGCAGCTACAGTACTGTGCTTCTGTGGAAAAACTCCACAATAGCCTTTACCTTGTCCACGGTTGTTTTCACCACCTTCAGGGAATCTCTTATCATCAGGTTTAATGTATGCGCCAGACATGGGTGGTGGGTCCACTTCAGATTTTTTATGGCTTTGGTGATGTTTGCAGCGTTATCACTCACACAGCACACCACTTTGTCCTGTACTTGCCACTCATTTACCACTCTTAATAGCTCCTTGACCAAGTTTTCTGCAGTGTGTCTGTCGGTGAACTCAAAGCAGTCCAGCAGGCAAGATGTCATCTTGTAATTTTCAATAAAGTGGCAAGTGACGGACATGAAAGAGCAGGTGGTTCTAGAGGTCCAGCAGTCAGTTGTCAGGCAAACTGGTGGAGCTTTTTTCACCCTGTCTTGCCATAATGCATGTTCTGTGTCATATAGTTTTGGGATCATCGTTAGGGACAGTGTTTTTCTACTGGGTAGAGTGTACGTGGGATTTAAGGCTTTGACAAAACTTTTAAAACCTTTGTCCTCCACAATGGAAAACGGCAGGAAGTCAGTGGCAATCATTTTAGCCAACTCCTCATCAATACTGTGCTGTTTGGCTGGGGTCATCTGCTTTGGTATAAACTGACTTATTTTGCTTTGAGTTGCAGTAGGAGGGGTTATTATACTTGTACTACTAGTAGCTGCTGGAGCAGTTGTTGGTTTGGGACCAGACACACCAGGGTCAGTAGACGTTGAGCCAGCTTGCCCTCTCTCCTCCAACTGCACTGTGGGATGGACAGTTCTGATGTGTCTGTGCAGGTTTGTGGTGGAACCTGCTCTTACTGTTATTTTCATTTTACAGTGAAGGCACTCTGCTCTGCTATTCCCAATATCTTTAAACTGCAGCCAGATGCTGCTTCGTTTATGGGTGTCAGTCATATTTACGTGTTTTTGTGATGCACTCGCGCTGTCCTCCTCACCGCTGTCTACTGTCTCCCTCACTGACGGGAACGGACAGACGATCCACCTGACTGTCGCGTCTGTCCCCCTCTCTGTTTTCACATAATGGTATGATCCTATATCCTCACATGTGATTGGCCACAAGGCCGCCATGTTGCCAATCAAAACAAAGTTCTGCCGTGAGCAGAGCTGAGCCACTGAGAGTGAGAGCTGAGCAGCAAAAGGAAAAAAAAAGTGGGGAGCCGGCTCTCACTTGATGGGAGTTGGCTCTTCTGATTCACTACAAAGCTTTTGCGCATGACACATCACTTGCTACAATCAATATCGATTCCCTTTGAGTGTAGGAATGCCGACACTTGTTGCTCCATGGAGTTGCTGCCCAGTTCATCAGATTCTCCCTCCCTTGTCACTGCTTTTGCATATGACCTGGGTTTAATCTGAATCCTAGTGACGATGACGTCCTTCATCCTGGTGTCCTGTTCCAGTTCAGCAACTCTGCTTTCCAGGTGGGCGAAACGCCACCGGTCCTTCTCAGCATTCTGCAGCCTGAGCGACTTCACTTCCGTCACCAGGTCCATGATGGCTTTCTGTTGTTTAATAACAGAAACTTCCTCCGCCAGAAAGTTGAGTGACTTTTTAATGTCCTCGCCTTCCTCAGCTGTAAAGTTCTTTTTTTGGAGGCATAATTCACCAATAAAGCCATCCAATTCGTTAAAATGTTTGGAGAGTCATTTCCTCACCTCACTGCCTTTCTGAAGTTTCCCGCCAGAGGAGTTTTACTTGGCAACAGAATGTATCTGAATTCTGATTGGTTGTTGTATCTGAATTCTGATTGGTTGTTATATTATTGCCCTTTTGTCCTCTTCTGGAGAGGAGAGGAGGAGGGGGGAGTGAGTGAGTGACAGGGTTCTACAGAGAGAAGTTTTTAGCCACTGCTTTCAAATGAACCCCCTCAAAAACCAATCAGTTCAGCGGATGTGTCGACTCGGTATGTAACATTTCAAAAGAGAGGCGGAGTAACCAAAAATTTCTGATCAAGAAGGCGGAGGCTGTTATGTTTATTACATGAAAATGTTTTATTTGATTGTTTGTGGCCCAGACACCTTTTAATGTCCACATCACCATCGGGTTGTTGTTTTATATAAGTTTATTTACATGAACTCGGTCAGGGCTCTGCAGGTCTTAACTGAAGCACTTCAAATTAAGGGTTAGCGGGCTGCTAAAGTTTGCAGGTGCTTCACAAGCAAGACTCGATGCAATATTAGCCAACATTAGCAGAATTTGATATGATGTAATAATGTCTTTGTGGCCTTCATGAACACCAGTTGTTGTCAGTATCAAGTCGGATTGTTATTTACATGCCACACAAACTTAGAAAAACTCATATTCGTATGTTGTCGTTTTTACACACTGAATACAAACTGTTATGTGATTCATTTTACAAGCTAATCTAACATTACATTCCTCAAGGACCGCTTGCTAGCTAGCAGCCGGTCACTGCACTGCAACCGCACTTGCTAATTGACACGGTAGCTAAACCTGCTTGCTGTTTTGTGACCACACCCCCAGAGTGAATATTCATGAGCGAGTTTGTGTGGTGTTTCTCCCAGTGGAAACCTACAGGAACCATTTGTGAACCGCGCACAGAGCGGGATTTTTTTTTCTTCAATCAGAAATATTTGTAGGGACATGCCCATACCCAATTCTATGCCTGTGGTCTGTATAATGGAGCAATGTGTTGTTGTCTTTTCCCCATTCAGTGGATCCCCTGGCTGGATAACTGTTGCATGCTGGGAGGCCCCGCCTCTGACAGAGAGCTGTGTGAGACGACAGAAAACAGCGCAGTGTTTTATTCAGTCAGTGGGTGAAGCTAATACTCTGGCGACTTCCCTGTGTAGATGTACAGTGCGTAAATGCCAAAATCGCAGTAAAAAAAAATTACCAAGTTCATTTTCATTTACCGTACGATAAGTCGGTATATCGAATATCGCGACCGGCCTACTCTCACCTAGTGAGGGGGAAAAGGTATTGCTTGGTGTTGGTTGATATATTCTCCAAGTGGATAGAAGTTTTCCCTACAGCAAAAAAGGACTCAGACGCGGTGGCCAAGGCCTATGGGGTATAATTCCCCGATGGAGCATTCCAAGGAAGATTTCCAGTGATAATGGCACGCCATTTATAAGCCAGGTGTTAAAACAATTGGGTAATTATCTGGGGATAGACTTAAGAAAACATTGTGCATACCACCCTGCTAATGGAGGAATGGTAGAATGGGACATTGAAGAATAAACTGAGCAAATGCTGTGCTGAAACAGGACTAGGGTGGACAAAGGTCCTACCCATAGTATTAATGCAGATGAGAATGAGAGAAAGACCAAAGCATGGTTTGAGCCCCTTTGAGATATTTTTTGGAAGACCCCCAAACACAGGGATAGGTCCCATTACACCAGGATGCCCTGACCTTTCCTTATGTGATGTTGAATTACTGTGGAACACTCTCTTCTGCTCTGAATAATATTCACAAATGGGTGAGATCAGCCTTACCAGTCCCGGTGCTGGGACCATTGCATGACCTGAAACCTGGTGATGGAGTGGTGATAAAGGACTTCAGAGGGACGAAGTGGAACAAGCCCAGGTGGACGGGACCATCCCAAGTGCTGCTCACCACACAGTCAGCTGTAAAAGTGGACAACAGAGCCACATGGGTACACGCCAGCCACTGCAGAAGAGTACCTGAACCAACAGACAAGCAGCACAAGGAGGCCCTGGTACAGGAAGGAGATTAAGATAGCATTCAAGAAGCCCTCAGGGGGCCTCGTTGCACTGTGAGTGGACACTCTGCTATCAAGAGCTGCTTAGGGGGACCAACGAACACGAGCAACGACACATCAACACACACAGCCACATGACAGACTGTGCATTCCAACGCATTCTTCATTCTGTACCTAATTGTGAACCTCATACATGGTATAAGTAGTATTTGCTAGTTTGTCCAGTGACGGAGATTAATGCACATATTACAGGAGCAGTGTCTCACACCACAGGTACTCCAGGGGGCAGACTTCTCAGCTGGAAAAATATGGGTTCATGACATATTAACTGATCATTCCAATCACATGGTGATAGCTGAAAGAATACATTCTGACTACACATACTCTAGCATATGATACCTAGCTGATTTAGGGGACAGGACTAAGTGCCTTAGGTGGAGAGACTTGTATAGAAAACACCCAATACCACGTAGTTCATTAACTGACTACTGCCACAGACTGGACAGTAACCAGTAGGTGAACCCTGTATCACAGTATCTCATTATCTCTAGCCATTTTATCCTGTTCTACAGGGTTGCAGGCAAGCTGGAGCCTATCCCAGTTGACTACGGGCGAAAGGCGGGGTACACCCTCGACAAGTTGCCAGGTCATCACAGGGCTGACACATAGACACAGACAACCATTCACACTCACATTCACACCTACGGTTGATTTAGAGTCACCAGTTAACCTAACCTGCATGTCTTTGGACTGTGGGGGAAACCGGATCACCCGGAGGAAACCCACGTGGTTTCATCTTATCCTTGGGCATTTTTCTGATCTTTTTATTTTTACTGCTTGACCATTTTGTAGTTTATTAGATTATTTTGGTTTCAGAATGGGATCAGAAATTTAAACATAATGTAAGTAAACTATGTGCAAATATTACAACAAATTCAATACTAGACCGGACAATTCCCCGGGGGAAATTGTGAGAGGATGCAGTGCGCGAAGCAATTCGGTCACGCATGTTCGCTGGCCGTGAATGTGTGACCTGCAATGATGTTTCAATGCAATGATTATGTGTGTGCTTGAGACAGCAGCCATCATGAAGAAGAGCTATTCAAGAGTATAAACAAAAAGTGACTACAGGTGGAAATTAGCATGTACTGCTATAACCTGGGACAGACATCTGTCCTTACCACAAGGATAATGTTTAATTTGTGCACTGTCCCTTTTAAAAATAAAATAAACTCTAAACTCTAAGAAGAGTGTTTGTAGTTTGTATGTACGAACAGAAGTGTTCCTAATAAAGTGGGCGGCTAAGGTGAAGTGTCATGCAGACCGAGGCTGTTTTTCTGTCATGTTTATAATGGGTGTCAATGAGGCCATTCGGCTGCCCTCTTCTCAGTTTGAGGCTTCTCATTCAAAAACTGTAAATCCTATCATTTAGGTAGACACATTGTGTGAATCAAGACAAGTTTTCCTACTACTTTTGAGAAAATCATGTCTGTAGAGTGAAATTTGTGGCTGAAAACACAGTTTAAGCGAGAAAGTTTGAGCTTTTTTTCCAAGCCGTCTCCACTCTGACTTAACAAGCTTCACTGGTGTGTAACGCAATAGACACCCATTCAAAAGCCGGATTTTCTCCCGGAACCCACATGGCGTTTGAGCCGGGACTGATCCGAAAGTGTAGAACCTAGCAGAAAAGTTGAATGCCAGATCCACAGAGGAGAAGTTTTCCTACGTTTTAGAGTTTGAATCACGTCTCTAGGTGAAAGCATGCCAGAGCAGCGGATGTTTGAAAAAGTGCTTTTTTTTTCAATTAATTCCATAGAAATGAATGGGGGTTTTTTGGGACAAGTGTGACTACTACTTTTGAGAAAATTATGTCTGTAGTGTGAAATTTGTGGCTGAAAACACAGTTTAAGTTTGAAATTTTGAGCATGATTTATGTGTGTGCTTGAGACAGCAACCCCCCCCCCCCCCCACCTGCCCTGTCATTGGCCCCAGTCGGCATGGCGACGGGCCTCAGGAGAGCTAAGACACACAAGGTATTGAGTTTTCTGCTGTTTTTTTGCTCAGGACCAGGCCTCGAACAACGACAAATAACTCGATCACGAAAGCAGCTATTCACAAAATTCTTTCACAGTGAGCGCTAGAAGGGTCTCCTGAATAAAATGATGTATTTTTTTTCTCTGTCGTGTTAAAAATAAGGACACTAGAGCAATTTAAAAATGACTGACTTTTCTGTCACATTTATAATGGGTGTCAATGAGCTAAGACACACAAGGTCTTGAATTTTGTGCTGTGTTTTACTACGGAACAGGCCTCGAACAATGACAAATAACTCGACAACGGAAGCAGCTATTCACAAAATTCTTTCACAGTGAGTGCTAGAAGGGTCTCCTGAATAAAATGATGTATTTTTTTGTCTGTCGTGTTAAAAATAACGACACTAGAGCGGTTTAAAAACGAGTGACTTTTCTCTCACGTTTATAATGGGTGTCAATGAGGGCTGTCAGCTGCCCTGTCCTCAGTTTGACGCTTGTCATTCAAAAACTGTAAATCCTATCATTTAGGTAGACACATTGTGTGAATCAGGACAAGTTTTCCTACTACTTTTGAGAAAATCATTTCTGCAGAGTGAAATTTGTGGCTGAAAACACAGTTAAAGCGAGAAAGTTTGAGCTTTATTTTCAACCTCTCTCCACTCCAAGTTAACGAGCTTCACTGGTGTGTAACGCAATAGACACCCATTCAAAAGCCGGATTTTCTCCCAGAACCCACATGGCGGTTGAGCCGGGACTGAACCGAAAGTGTAGAACCTAGCAGAAAAGTTGAATGCCAGATCCACAGAGGAGAAGTTTTCCTACGTTTTAGAGTTTGAATCACGTCTCTAGGTGAAAGCATGCCAGAGCAGCGGACGTTTGAAAAACGTTGAAAAAGAGCTTTTTTTTTCAATTAATTCCATAGAAATGAATGGGGTTTTTTGGGGCAATTTTTTCGCGACTACATCGCGAAAAAATCGTATTCTGTAGAGAAAAGTAATAGCGTAGCGAGTCCGATCGAGCCGCACGTTTTGATATATTGTTTGTCTGTGTGCGACGTACGGTTATCGAGTTATTCGAAATCGAAATTTGCGTAGGAGGAAGAAGAAGAAGAGGAAGAAATATGTAGAAGAACAATAGTTGCAGTGCTTTGCACTGCATCCTAATAAAAGATGTTTTTAAATTACAGTTACAGAGAATGGATGGATGGTCAGATCAATTAATCACTTCAGAATCCTGTTCATGAGAGAGGGAGAGAGATGCATTCATTGTTCGTTTAAACTATCACTGGTAAGACTGTTCAAGTCTATACGCCCTGTAGGAAACACACACACACACTGTTTCAAATCTCTTCACACTGAATAGCTATTTGCTAACATAGCCAGGCCACGCCTTACACATTACAAAAAAGCGGTTCTCTCTTTAAAGCCACGCCCACTCTCTCTGCCACACAGAAACAGGAAGTTCATTTCAGAGAAAACGAAATTCCTCAGCAGAAAGTTCAGAGTCTTTCTCTCTCAGTACAGGAAAATGGCAGAGGCTAGTGTTTCAGTAGATCAGTTCAGCTGTCCAGTGTGTCTGGATCCCCTGAAGGATCCTGTGACTATTCCCTGTGGACACAGTTACTGTAAGGTGTGTATTAATGGATTCTGGGATCAGGAGGATGTGAAGGGCGTCTACAGCTGCCCCCAGTGCAGAGTGACTTTCACCCCAAGGCCTGTTCTATACAGGAACAACATGCTGGCTGAAGTGGTGGAGAAACTGAAGAAGACTGAACTCCAAGCTGCTTCTCCTGCTCACTGTTACGCTGGACCTGGAGATGTGGAGTGTGATTCCTGCACTGGGAGGAAATACAAAGCTGTCAAGTCCTGTCTGGTGTGTCAGGCCTCCTATTGTGAAGCTCATCTTAAACCTCACTATCAGTCTCCTGCCTTTAAGAAGCACAAGTTAGTTGAAGCCTGTGCAGAGCTCCAAGAGAAGATCTGCTCTGAACACGACAAACTGATCGAGATCTTCTGTCGTACTGACCAAAGCTTCATCTGTTATTTGTGTACAATGGATGAACATAAAGGTCATGATACAGTTTCAACTAAAGCAGAAAGAAATGAAAAACAGGTGAGAACTGGACATCATTCTTCTTTTCCAAGTCATTTTATACAAATTCTATTTCTAATCTAATTTCTATTCAGTGGATTTAATTGGTTCTCTGACTGTCATTCTCAGTGAAGTAAATTTTTATTTCCAGTCAAACAGACATATGTAAAGAAATGTTAGAGGTCAGACCAGTCAGTCTGCTTTAAACAGCCAACACCCAACAACCTTCTTCCAGCATTTTACAGCTAAAGTGCTCATGTGACTGTGTTAAAGCTCTGTAACTGGAGATCATATTTCATAACATTTAATGATCTACAGGTTAAAAAAAAAATCTATCTTTCTGAATGTGGAAATTGGGTGTGGTTCTCTTCCAGTGGAATTGGGTGTGGTTTTGAATGTACACACAGCACCTTAAAGAAGTAAACCTGACTATGACTCTGGATTTTACTGCTGAACAAATAAATAACTCCCATGAATCCAGATGTGCACTATGCATGTCTCCCCCCCTCTAAACTCACTGAGAAATAAAAGGGAACAGTGATGACGCGCACTGCTCTCAGATCAGTCTTCTTCTTCTGTCAGGTTTTATGGCAGTTTACAAGCAAAGTGTATTACCGCCATCTACTGGACTGAGGTGCAATCAAAGCACAAGTGATGTTTTCTGATCTCGGCTCACCTAATAAGGTGTCTAAAGAAAAGGCTTTCTTGACTGCATTCACTTCCCTCTTCAGTTTTTCTCTTTGTCTGTAGAATTTTAAGCACCTTAAAAGAACATGATCTACATCCTCTCTCACTCCACAAAGTTCACATTTTCCAGATGGATGTTTGTTCACAACGTATAAACTTATTTAATCCAGTATGGCCTATTCTCAGTCTTGTAAACCAAACCTCCTCCTGTCTGTTTGGGTAACTCGGTTTGCTACTTGAGATCTTTTTGTATATTATATAAGTGTCTACCTTTCTTCTCCTTATCCCATTCAGCTTGCCATATGTTAACTTTATATTTAATGAGTACCTTAAAGTGCATATCACAGGTAAGTTCAGGAGCAAGATCGATGTAATTCTCCTATTTTATATTAAACTTTGGTCAAATATCTGGAACATTCTGCATTCTCTGCTTTTTGTTTTTTTAACCTTGCACAATACCAGAAATTTTCAGTTGAAATCAAGCCATGTGAGGCAAATTGGTCCGCCGCTGAAAAAAACTTGGCATTTGAATTTCCCGGCAAACATTGATTTTCGTGATGTCATCTGCGGGACGCCTCCCTCTGAATCCTGCATCAGCGCTGGTTTGTTTCTGAGAAAATTACCTGGTGATTTTCTGCAAATTTCTTCGTTATCGTGTAACTATTAAAATGGTAAACAGATGTATTGTAGGAGGGTGTAGTAACACCAATCATGATGGGATTAGTACTCATCGTTTTCCAAAAGACAGGACAATGAGAGAGAAATGGGAGCGCTTGGTCTACACAGGCTGTGCACTGAAACCGCACAAGCTCTCGCAGCCTGCCGGCGCTTCTGCAGGTGACGTCACGATTCTGGCTCCAGACTCCCTTGGGATTTTTCCAGACGCGTTTTGTTATTTTATTTTTTTCTGCTGTAGACAGATGGCCTTGTGCAAAATTACCCTTCTGGGTGAGTGGGTAAAGGGACATACTTTCATATAAAAAAACTAAATTGGTGCAGAATATGCATTTTAACTTCTGATCTACTGAGTGGAATACTTAACTGAACCTCCTCTTCTTTGGTTGCCTCTTTTGCCAGCTTGTCTGCTTCCTCATTGCCACCAACTCCTTTATGGGCTGGAACCCATACAAACTGGATTGATATTCCCTGTTGACTGATTGCAAATAAGATATTATTAATTTGATTCAATAAGTCCTGTCGGCATGACGATTCTCCACTTTGAACGGATGTGAGAGATGACACAGAATCGGAACAAATAACTGCTTTAGGGGGCCTAGTTTCTTCTATCCACTGTAATGCAATAATAATGGCTGTCATTTCAGCTGCAAATATAGACAGATGATCTGATGTTCTCTTTTTAATAGAGATTTTGTAATCAGGGATATAAACTGCAATACCTGTTTTACCCTCTGAATCTTTAGATGCATCTGTATAAACCTGTGTTGTATTATAGTACCTACTTCCTAAATATTGCTCTACGTTCTGATCCACTCCTCCAGATTTAGCTATCTCTTTGGTTTCCATGATCACCGTAGGGGAGCAAAACAACCAAGGTGGAGTTGTTACCAGGGGCACAGTCTTACTACAAATGATATCATCTATTCCCAATTGATTTGCTAATTTGTTACCATTCCATCCAAAGCTACTAATCTGGGATCTACCATACTCCCAACACTTATTGAGAACTTTTTCAGTAGGGTGTGATGCCTCATGTCCATTTAAATTAATCCAGTAAGCCACACTCAACTTAAGATGTCTGAGGCTTAAGGGCATTTCTCCTGATTCTACTTGCAACGCTGGTATGGAAGGAGTTCTAAATGCACCACAACATATCCTGAGACTTTTAGCCTGCATTCTATTGAGTTCATTAAGCAATGTCTTCAATGCTGAAAGATACACAATACAGCCATAATCTGAAACTGATCTTATCAGTGCAATATACATTCTTTTAAGGGACATCCCTGAGGCTCCCCAGTTGTACCCTGATAAACATTTCAAAACATTAATGCCCTTTTTGCATTTCTCAGTTATTTTCTGAATATGTTCCTTAAATGTTAACTTGACATCAAACCAAACTCACAAGTACCTAACAATATTAACTTGCTCTAAGGACTGGTTATACAACTTAAGCTCTAGTGTGGGACTCACTCTTTTCTTTGAAAAACAAATAAATTGAGTCTTTTCTACAGACAAATGAAAACCCCACTCACATGCCCATTTTTATACCTTGTTGATAACTAATTGCATTTTAGTTCTAATATCAATATTTTATCCTTTTATCCACAAAGCTCCATCATCAGCATATAATGCTCTATTGATTCGAATGTCATCTATTTTATTAAAAACATCATTAATGATAATGTTGAACAGTACTGGACTGCATACACTACCTTGAGATGTTCCATTTTCTATTGAATCGATGTTAGAGAAATTAACCCCAACTCTTACTTCTATTGTTCTGTCCTTTAGGAAGTCTCTAATCCAGTTAAACATCTTACCACCAATACCCATCCTATTCAGCTTAATTAACAACCCTTCCTTCCATAGCATATCATGCGCTTTCTCTCTATCAAATAATGTTGCTAAAACTGATTCGTGATTGACTTGTGCTTTCCTTATTTCATTTTCTAAACATACAATAGGGTCCATTGTAGTACGTCCACTACGGAAGCCGCTCTGGTGTGGGGAGACTAGACCTCTTTTTTTCAGTTTCATACACTAGCCTTCTAGTGATCATTCTTTCCATAATCTTACATAAATTAGATGTTAATGCTATTGGCCTATAACTTTTAACTTCAGTTTTATCCTTCCCTGGTTTTCCAATCGGAACCACTACAGAATGTTTCCAACACAAAGGCAATCTACCTTGCTCCCAAATCTTATTAAAAAGACTTAAAATTACATATTTAGCCACGTCATTGACTTCATTAATCATTTTATAACATATACCATCTTTCCCTGGTGAAGTGTTCCTAACCCCATCTAACGCTCTCCTCAGCTCAAATAATGTAAAATCCTTATCAAGTACACTCTCACTTATTACCTGCTTTTCCAGTCATCCTCTATTCTCATCTATTACTTTAACTCTCCAAGACAATTCTTCATCAGTTAAGTTCTGTGAACTATGAACCTTAACAAAACTTTTCGCAAGCATCTCTGCTTTCTCTTGATTAGTTACTGCCTCCACATCATTGTTTTTAATCACAGGTAAGGAAAACTCCCTTCTAATGCCTCCCATCTTTTTAATTATGCTCCAAACATCATCCCCTTTGACTTCTGCCCTATTTTAGAACAGAAATCACGCCAATATTTCCTTTTAGCTTCTCTTATAATTCTTTTAACCTTTTGAATGTGATTTTTTTTTTTTGTATCCCATTAAATTGGTATAGGAATGGTTTGATTGAACAATTTTGAAAGCTTTATTTCTAGCTTTAATTGCTTCCTTACAATCATCTGACCACCAAGGTACCATTCTCTTTTTCCCCATCCCAGAAGATTTGCCAAGAACCTCTTCTGCTGACTCATAATATATTTGTAATGATTGAGTTTAACTCAGGGCGGCACGGTGGTGTAGTGGTTAGCGCTGTCGCCTCACAGCAAGAAGGTCTGGGTTCGAGCCCCGGGGCCGGCGAGGGCCTTTCTGTGCGGAGTTTGCATGTTCTCCCTGTGTCCGCGTGGGTTTCCTCCGGGTGCTCCGGTTTTCCCCACAGTCCAAAGAGATGCAGGTTAGGTTAACTGGTGACTCTAAATTGACCGTAGGTGTGAATGTGAGTGTGAATGGTTGTCTGTGTCTATGTGTCAGCCCTATGATGACCTGGCGACTTGTCCAGAGTGTACCCCGCCTTTCACCCGTAGTCAGCTGGGATAGGATCCAGCTCGCCTGCGACCCTGTAGAACAGGATAAAGTGGCTAGAGATAATGAGATGAGACATACCATCTAGCATCTCTCTCAAGATTCTTTTACCAGGGTTATAAAAGTTGATAATTTTAACCTTAGTTTTACTGACCCAAATCTCAACCAGAACTGCTTCAACCTCTTTATCTATATTTAAAGCTCTGTAATTAATCCACTGCTGAATAAATGTGGCCACTCCATCTCCTGCAGTATCCCTGTCTTTATGCACTGCTAGGTATCCATATATTATTAAATCAAGTGATGGTTTTAACCTGATTTCCTGTATAAAGATAATGTTTGGTTTAACAACTTGTTCCTCAATAAAGTGTTTTAGTTCCTGACCATTAGCAATTAAGCTCCTGGCATTCCACTGTAGAATAGATAAAGTCATTATTAACTGCCACGTGGTGCTTGACTATCAGATACCCCTAATAGCATATTGTGAATGGAATCAACTGACAATTCATGAATCTCTAGATAATTTTCCACTGCTTTTTAAATTATTTTAATTCTATCAATTCTACTTGCTACTTGGGCTGAGCAATTAACCACTTCCACCATAAAAGCAATGAATTTTTTTCTTCTCCACAATTAAAGTCTCTTCAGTTACTTTACAGCATTTCAGAGTCATTTGAGTTTGACTCGGGGGTAAAACTACAGGAGTCATACTTCCTTTAACCCTTGATTTTACTTTGTTTTCTTTGTCAACCTTTTTAATAGCTTCGGCATAAGTAATGCTCTCTTTCACCTTAACACTTTGCACGTGAATTGCACTTTTATACATCTCACACCCTTTATAGGCCGCACTGTGTTCACCTCCACAGTTACAGCACTTGATTTTTGTTCCTTCCTCACATTTACCATATTCATGTTCGCCTCCACATCTAGCACACCTAGGTTTTGACTTGCACACAGAAGAAATGTGTCCATATCGCTGACATTTAAAGCATCTAATTGGTGGTAATTCCATTTACCTGACTTCACTTTCACTTTTATAGTACTCTCACTGTCATTCTCTTCTGAAAACTCCTCCAAATCATTAGTTTCACACTCATCTAGAACTCCTTTCAATCCCTGATCGCACCCCAGTCCACCAAACGCCAGTTGCAATGAATCTGGCAGCTCTTTCGCATTCCCGGAAGCACTCATCACGTTTTTTCTCAGATCAGTCTGTCCGTGAATCCCATTGAAAGTCACAGCTGCCTTTTGAACAGTTTCACTCCAGAGGATATTGCTGAACTACCTTGATGTTTCTGTCACACAAATAACATTGAAATAACAATCAGTTGACATTTTCACAGAAAACTAAACTTATATCATAAGTGGTGCAAACATATGAAGATAGAAGTCACTTCAATTTTGGGTGTCTTTTAATTTTAGTTAGTTCTAGAGGTGATATTTCTAGTTTTCATTGAAATGTTTTTATTGACTTTTTTTAGTTTGTTTTTTTTTTCTTTTTGGCTATAATTGTGTAGAAGATGATGAAATGTATTTAAAATGTTTTTTATTTGTTCTCAGAATGAGCTAAAGGAGGAGCAGATGAAATCCCAGCAAAGGATCCAGGAGAAGCAGAAGGAGGTGCAGGAGCTGAAACAGGCTGTGGACACTATTAAGGTGAGGAGTGAAGAGTAGCTGTGTTTCAATTAACCTGCTTAAAGGAGATACGCAGAACCATGGCCTCATTTTTTGTTCATAAATGCCTTGAGACCCCAAGAATGGCACAGGAATAGTTTTAAGCGTTAACAATAAATCTAATATCGTAATATTTATGATTAAAATGATTCATATAGGTAGCGGCCTGAGTGAATGACCTTGACGTCTGTAACGTCACAGCAGGAAGGCTATCGGTCCCATCGCCATTTCCGCTATACTAAAACACAGAAGTAACTGCAACTTCCAGTGTACGTTTTGAGCTAATTTATCGCCATGCCACGTAGATGTGTTGCTGGCCGGTGCAGCAACATGACAGAAGGTGGATTTATGTTGCATTCATGGCCCAAAAATGTTCAAACTGCAAAGATTTGGATGCATTTTGCGAGAAGTTCACAGGCACATTGGGCGCCTACGAAGTGGTCTCTCCTCTGCTCTGCACATTTTACTGAAGACTTGTACGAAACCTCTGATCTGTTGAGGAGCGTTGGCTATAAGCCAGTTTTGAAAGAGGGTGCAGTATCAACAATTAAATAAAACTATGAGAAAAGGAAAAATAAAAAAATAAATTTTTTTAAAAAAGGAAAGTAAGTTCAGTGGCACCAGCTCTCCCACAGTTTGAGCCGAGGGTTGTTGGTAAAACCCAGGATGTAACGGGACGTGACATATTATTGCTCAGGCAGCGACCTCCCTGCGGTTGTTGCGAAAACCGGCGATGTCCCGTCCCAGGTTTTAGTAATTGCCTGAGCCGAGCAGTAATGGAGGAGTACTCAGTATGGAGAAAATGAAGAATGAATGGAGCAGCCATCTGATTTCTAAACTGGATATTGTTGCCATCTCACCCTTACGTGGAAGAAGCGAATGAATGGAGAACTGAATGAACAACTGAACGTTAGATTGTTTCAAAACAATCGGCCACAAGATCGGCCTTCAAGAAGCGAGAACACAGACGGGCAAGCTCCGACTCTCATTTGGATACAAAACAACAAAAACAACACGTTTACCTGCATTTAGATTAATACATGTAACTTGTATTGTGTATTTAAGTTACCGGTCTAAGATTTATTTAATTTGCTTCAGAATGTGATTCTCAGTTCATCTGATTATTTAATGAGCCTTTTACGTTTTATCAGTGAAAATAGATGCATGTGGGCGGCACGGTGGTGTAGTGGTTAGCGCTGTCGCCTCACAGCAAGAAGGTCCGGGTTCGAGCCCCATGGCCGGCGAGGGCCTTTCTGTGTGGAGTTTGCATGTTCTCCCCGTGTCCGCGTGGGTTTCCTCCGGGTGCTCCGGTTTCCCCCACAGTCCAAAGACATGCAGGTTAGGTTAACTGGTGACTCTAAATTGACTGTAGGTGTGAATGTGAGTGTGAATGGTTGTCTGTGTCTATCTGTAAGCCCTGTGATGACCTGGCAACTTGTCCAGGGTGTACCCCGCCTTTTGCCCGTAGTCAGCTGGGATAGGCTCCAGCTTGCCTGCGACCCTGGAGAACAGGATAAAGCCGCTAGAGATAATGAGATGAGAATGAATAGATGCATGTACATGTATGTTGCATAAGTTATAACACCCATCCTGTTTTCATGAGAGTTAACCCACAATCAATGAAGTCAAATCAGTCTTAGTTGAGCAAGTCGGTAACGGTATTTCTTACTTTCACCATAAATTTTTATTTATATGACTTTGGTCTATAGCTGTCAAAGGCCGCGGCCTTAAAACCGGTTCCCGCAGTGACCTCACGCGCTCAGGGCTGGCTGGCTCAGCGGGGCAGCTCCAATGCCAAATTTGCGGTCGAGTTTAACTCTCAAAAAAATATTTTTTTGATTCCTATTTATGCAGCATACAAGAGTCAAGGATGGAGATACTATCCACTCAGAAATGTATTTAAAAATAAAGGTTCTGCGTATCTCCTTAAAATAGTGAACTAAAAAAACAAGGAATGAAAACCCGGGGTTTAACAAAAACAACTCAAATATCTCGAGAGAGAGTTTATTTTTAGAGTATTCGATTAGACCTCCATTTTGTGTGTGTACTAACAGAAGCGTTCACAGGCAGCAGTAGATGACAGTGAGAGGATCTTTACTGAGATGATCAGCTCCATGGAGAAAAAGCGCTCGGAGATGACGGAGCTGATCAGAGCTCAGGAGAAAGCTGAACTGAATCAAGCTGAGCGACTCCTGAAGCAACTGGAGCAGGAGATTGCTGATCTTCAGAGGAGAGTCACTGAGCTGGAGCAGCTTTCACACACACACAATCACATCCACTTCCTCCAGGTAACACTCACTGTCTGATCTACAGAGGGCGCTGTTCCTCACAAAGTTTCCTCCTAAAAGCTCATTACAGCAACAATAAATGTTCCTGTCTGAGATCCCAAGTGTGTCTTTGGTCTGATTCAGTCTGAGATTCATTCGTTCCTCTCCTACACTTTTCTCCTTCTCTATTCTGTGTTTCCTCTCTGTAGAGTTTCCCGTCTCTCTGTGTTTCTCCTGGATGTGACGACTCACCCAGCTTCACTGTCAATCAACTTCTCTCATTTGATGGAGTGAGGAAATCTCTCTCAGATCTGAAAAAACGAGTCGAGGAAATCTGTGAGGAGGAATTCAATGTAATCCATCCACAAGGTAAACAAACAAACATTTGTTCTGTATCACAGTAAAGAGAGCCATAAAATTAATGTAATGGAAATAAAACGTAAGCAGGAACAAAACCGCATCAAATCACAAAGCGTTAGTATTAAGGCCAATTTATGCTGACAACCCAGTCCTCGCAGATGGCGTCGCAGATGGCGTCGCAGATGGCATCGGCGAACCCCCCCCCCTTCACAGACGCTCTGCGCGCACCTCCCAAAAATTGTGACCACCGCAGACAGCCTCGCAGATGAGGGCTCTGATTGGTCCACTCTACATCCGCTGTACACGCACTTCCGCTTCCCTACTTTCCCGGTTTGGTTTGTTTTCACGACCGCCATTTTTAAAAACACAAGCGAAGATGGAGCAGCACGAAGAGCGGTTGATCAAGGAAGTGAGGAAGTACGTACATCTATACGACTCCAGTTCTAGTCATTACCGGAGGATAAACACTCCACTAACCACACCCACCAACTACTCCTAGCGATTTCGCGACTTCGCGCCCCCTTGCGTTGTGGTGGTGAATAACATTGCGCACGCCTATTGCTCCCCGCTCAACGATAAATTACAACTGTCTGAGAAAAGCTATCTGCGAAAGCCTTGTCGCAAGAGCATGCAGAGGCCTTTAGCCTCAGAAATTCATCTCATCTCATTCTCTCTAGCCGCTTTATCCTGTTCTACAGGGTCGCAGGCAAGCTGGAGCCTATCCCAGCTGACTACGGGCGAGAGGCGGGGTTCACCCTGGACAAGTCGCCAGGTCATCACAGGGCTGACGCATAGACACAGACAACCATTCACACTCACATTCACACCTACGGTCAATTTAGAGTCACCAGTTAACCTAACCTGCATGTCTTTGGACTGTGGGGGAAACCGGAGCACCTGGAGGAAACCCACGCGGACACGGGGAGAACATGCAAACTCCGCACAGAAAGGCCCTCGCAGGCCACTGGGCTCAAACCCGGACCTTCTCGCTGTGAGGCGACAGCGCTAACCACTACACCACCATGCCGCCCGCCTCAGAAATTACATGTGCAAATTACAAATAAATTTCCCAGATAAACAGGACCTTAATCACAATTCCACAAACTAATCTTATTGAACTTTACACATAACAAATATGATGAACATTAGATCAGAACCGAGGCCTTAATTCCTCCATAAAATCCATCAGAAAGTAAAAAAACACACACATTGTCAGAGCGTCAGCTGGGAAAAGTTTTTTGCTTCTCATGATTCTTACATTCAAATGCTGCACAGTGTGATGACATTTTGGCCGATCTCTAACTCGTGTCTGACTGAGAGCAGTGAGGAATCTAATTTTTCATTTTCATGCTTTAAACTGTTTTCGTGTCATTTTTCAGTCTCCATTTTGTCTCTGTGTCTCTACAGCTGCAGCAGTTCACATGATTTTACCCTCAAAACCAAAGAGCAGAGAAGATTTCCTGCAGTGTAGGTGTAACTAACACACACACACACACACACACACTCTTCAACTCAGAGGAGGACCTCCCACATGATGGTCTTTATTTTGACCTACATCACACAGAATGTGTATCAATAATAGTTTATTTATATCACACACAGAAATTGAGTTACACACACACACAAATCTAATACATACGAAGGATAAAATTCTGCCTAGTAATCTAGTAAACTAGTAATCTAATCTCACTCGGCAGAAAAAAATAATGGATTACTGTTATAAAGAAGAAAGCTAGTCGCACAGAGGCACAATGATAAAATACAATATTTCAACAAATACAGAAAACAATAAAAAGAGGGAAAGAATGAAATGACAGTGTGAGGAAAAGAGAAAGGAATGCTGATCTGAAGTGATAATCGTACTTTTGATAGAACGCTTGAAATTGCTGAAGCTAAGACTCTGGAAAGATTCATCAATACTGTTCCAGAGAGCAGCAGCTTTGAAGCGAATATTAAACTTGCCATCGTTAGTTCTGGCTGAAGGAACACAAAATGAAGATCTCGAAGCCAGTCAAGTTTTATACTTGTGCCTTGATGCTAAAATTGTCAAAGTTATCAAAGGCAGGCACCAAATAAACTAGAATGAAATTTAAACATAAAAATACTGTTTAAGTAATCTATAACATCAGAGAATTTCATCATCTCCAGCTTTTTAAAAATAGGAGGTGTGTGTTCATTAAAAGAAGCTAAATTAATAATTCTGACAGCTTTCTTCTGGAGTCCAGTTATCGGTCAAAGGGTAGCCTCATAAGTATTACCCCAAACTGTAACACCATATATTAAAAAAGAATAAATAAGAGAGTAGTACAGCTGAGTTAGAATACTTTGAGAAACATAGTGATGAAGCTCAGCAATAATTCCAAAGCCTCTGGAGATTTTCTTGCTCTACTGGTGGATGTGTTTCCTCCTGATGAGGTGAGAGTCGAAAACTACTCCAAGATACCTGATGTGGTTCTTCTGTTTAATCGGCTTATAATTAATTTTCAGGAAATGGTTCTGCTCAGTTTCTTTTGGGGTGGATTAAAAAAGAACAAAATTTGTTTTGTCAACATTCAGAGAGAATTTATTTGCACAAAGCCACGCGATGATATCAGAATTACTTTATTAATCCCCGGAGGGAAATTCAAATTTGCAACCAAGCTCCCACATATTGACCAATTCAGAATTTACCCTGGCTTCTAGAGAATCTAAAGATGAATCTGCCAGGAATAAATTTGAGTCACCTGCAAAAAGATGAAAATCAAATGTATTGGAGCAGCTCATAAAATCATTTATGTATAAGCGAAATCGAAGGGGGCCATGATGTGAACCCTGTGGTACTCCACATGAAATTGGTAAAGAGCTGGATGAAATATTACCAATTGAAACAAACTGATGTCTATTTGATAGATATGAGGCAAACCAATCATGGACAATCCCACGGATGCCATAAGAATATAACTTTGCTTACAAAATATCATGATCTATGCCATCAACGGCTTTACTCAGACAAAGAATGATACCACAGGAAAATTTGCCATCTTCAATTGCTCTTTGGATTTTATCAGTGATTTAGTAAAAGTGCATGTTCTGTAGATCTGTTGTCACGGAAACCGAACTGACCAGAATATATTAAATCAAACTTCTCTCGATATGTATTCAGCCTATTTTACATGAGTTTTTTCTAATATTTTTGATAGACTAATTTCTCTTTTGTCAATTTTTATGATTAGAAGTTAACAGTTGAGCTCCTGCTTTAAACACGGGTCTGACACGAGCAAGTTTAAAAGAATCAGGAACAGTACCAGAAGTAAAGGAGAAGTGATGTAGGATCTCCACAGGCTTTGAGATTGAGTTTAATATCTTGAACAGGGCTACAGAAATACTAAAGGGGCCACAAGCCTCTCTGGACTTGAGCCGGAGAAAAATGTCTTGAATTTCTTGTGTCCATGTAGGACTAAGAAGAAAGCTGTCGCTTGTCAGAGAAGCAAGAAAATCTGAAAATATTTTGTTGACCTTTGGTATTGCTTGGCTGATACTTTTACCAATGTCTGCAAAATAAACATTGAACTCATTTGCTAGATCCTTTTACCTATAGGAGTCAAATGGTTTAGCTTATTTCTCTACACTTTGTACTGAGCATACAGGCACTGATTTCTCGTCTTGATCAATTTTTCTATACAATTTGATTTTATAATTCATTGTTCTAAGACTGAAGGGAAATCCAAGGTTCAGATTTGAGTTTGATTTCCTTCCTTGACATGGTTTTTCAGAGGAACATGAGCAGTAATAATTTCATCAGAGTTTTCAAGAAAGCTGGAGAATGTCATGAATATCAGGCTCACCATCGGACTGGCTAGAGCAGTCAATTTGTTGAAAACCATAAATAAATGCATCTTCATTGAACCATATGAAATCCATCCATTATCCATAACCGCTTATCCTATGCAGGGTCACAGGCAAGCTGGAGCCTATCCCAGCTGACTATGGGTGAGAGGTGGGGTACACCCTGGACAAATCACCAGGTCATCACAGGGCTGGCACATAGAGACAAACAACCATTCACATTCTCACTTACGGTCAATTTAGAACCAACAATTAGCCTAACCTGCAGGTCTTTGGACGGTGAAGGGAACTCACACAGACACAGGGAGATCATGCAAACTCCACACAGAAAGGCCCCCATTTACCACTGGGCTTGAACCCAGAACCTTCTTGCTGTGAGGTGATGGTGCTAACCACTGCACCACTGTGCCACCTACCATAGGAACTCTCTTCTCTAAACTTGTTTATTCAATGGGGAGGGTGAATTGAGTCAATAGACAAAAAGTTGGAAAAATGGTTAGTTAGGTCATTATAAAATATTCCCATTATATGTAGCATATTTAAGTCATCCGACCATCCATTATCCTTAACCGCTTATCCTGTGCAGGGTCAGCTGGGATAGGCTCCAGCTTGCCTGTGACCCTGCACAGGATATTTAAGTGAATTAAAAAAATATATTGTCAATAAACATGGCTGAAACGAATAGGAAGATAAAGTATTGATAAATTCACCTGTAGGTATCTGAGTGTCTGACTTCATCATATTTTAGGTTGCTCACAAAAATATAAAGCTTTGACTCCTCATGGATTTTATCAATTATTATTGAAAGCTTATCCAGAAATGACTGAATAGAACTGTTTCGGTGTCTGTATCTCACACCACAAACTTACTGCCTTCATTATGGAGCTCAACAGAAACTGATTCGTCTTGATCAGAAGTATTAAGGTCATCTCTTAGATTATAACTTCAGGAATTTATGAAGAGTCCAATTTGGAGTGTGGGGAAATGTAATTAAAGTCAGGTAAGTAAAAATTGACAAAACTATCTTTGAGTTGAATGCCAGGTTTCTGAATGGCAAAGGATCTTCAATAGATGATCTAAAATACTATGTCTTGAAATGCATCAAATTTAGCTGAGAGGCTCCTGATAATATAGTGAAGGAAAGAGAACAACTTGTCAGATAAACAAGAAGATAGTCATCTATATCCCCCGCCCTACATACCAACTATATACCAAGTTTCAAGATTTTGTCATGTTTTTGAAGTTCTGCTGCAGGAAACCAACCGTACCTCTTTACACTGACCTCAGCAGCCCATGACATAAACCCACCAGACCTTTGGTCCAGGTGAGCTAAAAATTAAAATTTCACATTTCTTAGTATCAAAAGGCACATACACATTACTTCATCAACACATATACCAACTTTCAAGACCAAACCACTCATAGTTTTCAGGTTCTGCTCTGAAAACCAAACCTACCCTAGAGACTAAGTCTGAAATTGTTTCCATGGAAACATGAAAAATTAAAATTTCTCAAATTTCTTCGTATGAAAAGGCACATCTACAGTGGTGCTTGAAAGTTTGTGAACCCTTTAGAATTTTCTATATTTCTGCATAAATATGACCTAAATCATCATCAGATTTTCACACAAGTCCTAAAAGTAGATAAAGAGAACCCAGTTAAACAAATGAGACAAAAATATTATACTTGGTCATTTATTTATTGAGGAAAATGATCCAATATTACATATCTGTGAGTGGCAAAAGTATGTGAACCTCTAGGATTAGCAGTTAATTTGAAGGTGAAATTAGAGTCAGGTGTTTTCAATCAATGGGATGACAATCAGGTGTGAGTTGGCACCATGTTTTATTTAAAGAACAGGGATCTATCAAAGTCTGATCTTCACAACACGTGTTTGTGGAAGTGTATCATGACACGAACAAAGGAGATTTCTGAGGACCTCAGAAAAAGCGTTGTTGATGCTCATCAGGCTGGAAAAGGTTACAAAACCATCTCTAAAGAGTTTGGAGTCCACCAATCCACAGTCAGACAAATTGTGTACAAATGGAGGAAATTTAAGACCATTGTTACCCTCACCAGGAGTGGTCGACCAACAAAGATCACTCCAAGAGCAAGGCATGTAATAGTTGGCGAGGTCATAAAGGACCCCAGGGTAACTTCTAAGCAACTGAAGGCCTCTCTCACACTGGCTAATGTTAATGTTCATGAGTCCACCATCAGGAGAACACTGAACAACAATGGTGTGCATGGCAGGGTTGCAAGGAGAAAGCCACTGCTCTCCAAAAAGAACATTGCTGCTCATCTGCAGTTTGCTAAAGATCATGTGGACAAGCCAGAAGGCTATTGGAAAAATGTTCTGTGGACAGATGAGACCAAAATAGAACTTTTTGGTTTAAATGAGAAGCGTTATGTTTGGAGAAAGGAAAACACTGCATTCCAGCATAAGACCCTTATCCCATCTGTGAAACATGGTGGTGGTAGTATCATGGTTTGGGCCTGTTTTGCTGCATCTGGGCCAGGACAGCTTGCCATCACTGATGGAACAACGAATTCTGAATTATACCAGCAAATTCTAAAGGAAAATGTCAGGACATCTGTCCATGAACTGAATCTCAAGAGAAGGTGGGTCATGCAGCAAGACAACGACCCTAAGCACACAAGTCGTTCTACCAAAGAATGGTTAAAGAAGAATAAAGTTAATGTTTTGGAATGGCCAAGTCAAAGTCCTGACCTTAATCCAATGGAAATGTTGTGGAAGGACCTGAAGCGAGCAGTTCATGTGAGGAAACCCACCAACATCCCAGAGTTGAAGCTGTTCTGTACGGACGAACGGGCTAAAATTCCTCCAAGCCAGTGTGCAGCACTGATCAACAGTTACCGGAAACGTTTAGTTGCAGTTATTGCTGCACAAAGGGGGTCACACCAGATACTGAAAGCAAAGGTTCACATACTTTTGCCACTCACAGATATGTAATATTGGATCATTTTCCTCAATAAATAAATGACCAAGTATAATATTTTTGTCTCATTTGTTTAACTGGGTTCTCTTTATCTACTTTTAGGACTTGTGTGAAAATCTGATGATGTTTTAGGTCATATTTACAACCTTAATATGGCGGCAGCTCTGGGTGGTTTGGAAGGCTCCACTCATGAGCAGGAACATTTTAACATCGCCGTTTTTAATCTCTCATACTTATTTTTAAATATCTCTCTTTGGTTGTTTAGGAAGTTAATGTTATTGCATAGGTCCATCAAACGGTGTCGTCAAAACAAAGACAACCTTGAACAAACCAATGCTGGCCTCTACTTGCTCACCTGCGGTCTTTTATTAGGCCTACTAACGCCAACGTTCTCTATCTGCAACAAATCAAAGCCTCTTGTGAGTACGCATCATGCTCATAATAATACCGCTGATCCTCTGGGCATTCTGACAGAGAAAACACAACTGAACTTTCTTGGATTAGGATATCACACCGTTTTTACACGATTTTCGAAGAATGGTCGGGTCTTTACGCAAAGCAGCAAAATCAACACCGGGAAGAAGGCCAACCAGTCATCAGCCAAAATGCTGCTACTAATGCTGCTGTTAATATCAGGAGATGTCCATCTAAATCCAGGCCCTCTTTGCCATCCAGAGCCTGACCCAACAGCGCATAACATCACCCCGTCCCGGTCAGAACCATCGGTAGCGACTACACCTGCTCCAGATACTACACACACGCAACTCACCCTGGCTCCGGTGTTGGAGAACGTCTATCATGGGGGAAGAGTGGCGTGTGGGCCTGCGGCGCCTGGAGGTCATCTGACCGAGTGGAATGCCGGTTGGCGGGGCTCTCTTGCCGAGTCCAGGGCGGAGAGGCTGGTGAATTCGCCAGCTGGCATCGGAAACGGCGAGCCAATGTTGGATTCGGTGACCCGTATGGACTTAACATTACGTGACATCTCCCCAGCCATGGAATATCATCCTCGGGAGAAACCGACTGCAACAGCGGACGAATGTCATCTAAGACGGCAACAAGTGAGTGCCCAAAAACATTTTATTAATCGCGCCGTGCGGAAACAAGGACAGTCCAGACTTTTCCAAACTGGGAATCATGTCCAAATGAATGCGGATGAACCGAGTGAAACGAATGAATGTCAAATAGACTTACGGCATGCTGTGAGTGCCAAAAAACATCTCACAAATAGTGCAGCCTTGAAACAGAGACAGTCGAGACTTTTACAAACTGTGAATCATGCCCAAATCATTTGGAATCCAGATAAAAAACCGAACGGAATTATGGGAGGGCATATAAACATAAGAAGCCTTTTACCAAAAATAGATCAGATACAAAATTTACTTATAGAGTCAAATTTGGATTTTTTGTGCATATCTGAGACTTGGTTATCCAGTAACATTTCTACTGACCTGGTCAATGTACCAGGATATACATGTTACAGGAGAGATAGGCACAAGGGAAGGGGAGGGGGTGTTTTGATCTACATAAGAGAACAGTTTAAGGTCCTACAGTTTGACCTGAATGTGAATTTGGAGTGCCTGGGACTAAATGTAATACTTTCACCAAACATGAAATTCAACATAATTGCACTGTATAATCCTCCATCCTGCGGTGTATATTTTTACAATGATCTGAAAAATCTTTTAAATGTTGTTGATACCTCTTGTGAATGTATGTTGTTTGGAGATTTTAATATTAATTGGATAGACAAAAAGGGGAAAACAAAACTCAAATCAACGATGGACAAATTTAAATACAAACAGCTGATTGATAGACCTACACGGATTACTAGAAAGAGTGAAACACTTATTGACCTGATTTTTACAAATAGACCAGAGAGAATAATAAAGCTGTATAATCTCATTACTGGTCTTTCAGATCACAACATGACACTGATTATAAGGAAATTAACCAAAAAGCGTTTAGTCCATCACAACAAAATACAAAATCGAATTTCAACAACTGGAATCCCCAAGTCAAAAATGGCTGATTTTGAACATGATCTGAAAGAAGTCAACTGGGAGATGACAATGAAAGAGTCAAATATAGATCATAGTGCGGACATTTTTGCATCTACCCTTAACGACATAATAACCAGGCATACAAAATCCTGGAAAAGTAAACCGAAGAAAAACTCTCTCCCATGGTTTAACAGTGATATTTTAAAGCTCACCAAAGAGCGCGACCGTGCTCTTAAAAGGTCATTGATTACTAAAACTAACACTGACCACCTTACTTACACCAGTTTAAGAAACAAAGTAGTGTCTGAGCTGCGCAAAGCAAAGACCAATTATTTCCACAAACTTATTGAAGAGGCCAATGGAAACAGCTCTAAATTGTGGCAACAGATAAATAGATTAACTAACACAAGTAAGCACAAACATTTAAACATGAACAAAATATTCAATAAACCTACTGATAGCAATGAATCAATTGCAAATGATTTTAATATTTTTTTTATTGAATCTGTAAGAGAATTAGCAAAACATTTCAAATCTACTGGTCCGCCTCCTGTCCAGTTTGACTACGACGACACAGACTCCTTTCGCATAAAAGAAATATCTCAGGACAAAGTTAAAAAGGTGATTGCAAACCTGAGAAACTCTATGGCAAAGGACAACCAGAATTTAAATACTGCTTTTATAAAGAAATATCACAGTTGTCTGGTGGAACCAATTACTTATTTAGTGAATCTGTCAATTCAAACTTACACTTTCCCTGAGAGCTGGAAAATGGCAACAATCACTCCAGTCTACAAATCAGGAGAAAAGGACTTAGTAAGCAACTACAGGCCTATTGCCATTCTTCCTGTAGTATCTAAAGTTCTAGAAAAAATTGTAGCTGAACAATTAATGGAGCATCTGGAGTCTAACCAACTGCTTTATTTACAGCAGTTTGGATTTAGACAGAAACATTCTACAGAATCAGCAAATGCTTATCTAATTGAGAAGATCAAAACTTCACTTGACAAAGGAAATGTTGTAGGGGCAGTGTTCCTGGATTTAAAAAAAGCTTTTGACACTGTGAATCACAAAGTTCTACTGAACAAATTAAATCAGTTCAAAATGTCAGTTGACGCCATGAAGTGGTTTAAATCATATCTGGAGGGAAGACAGCAGTGTGTTAGGATTAATGGGGTAAAGTCTGATGTACATGGAAGCAGCATGGGTGTACCACAGGGATCAGTGCTGGGCCCATTGCTGTTTTCCATGTATATCAATGACCTACCAAGCTGCTGCCCAGGTGTTAGCTGCCAGATGTATGCTGATGACACAATTATCCATGTGTCTGCCAAAACACCCAGTCTGGCTAGCGAACGCCTGACGCAGGCTTTGGTTCATATATCTGAGTGGCTTGAGCTATCTCATTTAACCCTTAATGTTAAAAAAACTGTGACCATATGTTTTTCCATCCATAATAACCCCTTTAACCATGATGCATTTAAGGTCATGATCAAGGGAGAAATCATTGATGCTGTAAATGAGGTGAGGTATCTAGGTATTATCCTGGACAAATATTTAAAATTTGATAGTCAGGTTAAACACATTTGTGATAAGGTCAAACCAAATCTGAACTGCTTCCGCCTTATTAGAAGAAACCTGTCAATGAAAGCTGCAAAGCTATACATGCATGCAAGGATTTTCTCTCATTTATCATACTGTATTACCTCATGGTCACAGGCGTCCTCTACCACTATGAAACCCATAGTCTCAATATTTAAGCAAACAATTAAAATCATGGACCAGAAACAAGTGAAATGGCATCATTGCCACATATTAAAGAAACATAAGCTTTTTACCTTTGATAATTTTATTAATTTTAATATTCTTACATTCTTCTTCAAATGCTTAAATAATCATATGCCAAGACTGTTCTCTGAATTGGCCATTAGGTGCCAGAGTTCTCACAGAGTTACGAGAGCTGTCACTAGTGGTGATTGTTTAGTTCCAAGATGCAGGACTTCTTTCTGTCAGTCTGCCCTCTCTGTAAAGGGGGCAAAACTCTGGAATTCTCTACCCACAGAGTTGAAGCTGGAAACAAATAGAAATGTTTTTTACAAAGGACTAAAACAATGGCTAAAATGTACACAACAGTGTACACATTAAGTCTTGTAGTTGGCTGACTGGTTTTGTTCAAAATGTCTTTGCTTAGAAATTTGTCTCTCTTTTTCTCTTTTATCTCTTTCCTGGTTGTTTCTTCTTTATTTTCACATTTGAATGTTTTTATTTTTATAAAAGCCTCCTGTGGACTGGTGTTGTAAATTAGCACTTGTGCTAAAACACTCAAACAATGCATCTGGTTTGTCCAATGTTATTGCTATGTCCATATCAAATAAACATTTAATAATAAAATTTATGCAGAAATATAGAAAATTCTAAAGGGTTCACAAACTTTCAAGCACCACTGTACATCACCTTGTTAACATGTAACAAGTTTCAAATCCGTATCATGAATAGTTTTGGATATATGCTCCAGAAACAAACATTGCTCAAAGTCAAAATCTATTACTATGTAAAAATTTGAAAAATACTTTTTTTCCAAAAATCGAAAATAGCAAAAGGCACCAGTTCACATGTTGGTTGAAATGTATACAAAGGTTCATGAAGATATCTTCAGTAGTTTTAAAGATATGGCCCAGAAACGAAAACGTGACCAGATGGACGGATGGATCGACAGAACCTGTTTCTATATCCTTCTCCAACCTTCGTTTGGGTGGGGAATAATTACGAAGTTCTTGAGAAGAATGAAATTCGTGTGGGGAATAGTACCTAGAATTAATATGATGCGTATTCACATCAGGATTGAAGTCATTTAGGTTTGGTGATAATTCTAATCATCGTAATTAATCTCATAATAATTCTAAGCAGGAACAACGTCAGCTTGATTCACACACAATTATACTGACAAAGTTAAGGTCAAAACAGAAAAAGACACCACAATACAACACTAAAGATTGAAGTAGTTTGTGTGTACAGAATGCTGAGGGAAAAGGGAGGAAAAGAAAAAAATGGCTGAATGTGAAAGCTGTTTGGAGTGGTTCCATCAGGAATGTGAAGCGACCCCAGGGCCTGTTTTTCACGATGGGGGGCAGCAACTGCAGAATCTAAAGGGGATGAGCTGCAGTGGGTGAAGACGGACCACCAAAAGCAAGATTTTGTTCATTAACTTGGTTATTAATGCATAAACAACATTTGATTTTTTTTCTTTCTTTCGCCTCGACTGTCGTGACATGCGTGGATTAAATGTACATTATCCTCGATGTGTCAAGTTGGAGCTTAATCTTATTTTTATGTAATAAAAAAGGGCTTCATATTTAACAACAAATGCACTGGACTTGGAAAACTGATCTACATTCCTCACCACAGTTTATTAACAAATCAGCACCATCTTTTAAATCTGAATGGTCTTCAGAAGTAGGGTTGCCACCTGTGTCTGACAAAAATCCTGGACATTTCGACCATCCAATCGACCTTTTTGCTTGTAAGCAATGGCGCCCTTCGCACATCTAACCCAAGACAAAAATCGCCCTTCTACGCTGAAAGTGTATTGCTCTAATTAGTAAAAATGATGCTTTTGCTAGTTATTTGTTTAGTTAATTGCTTTACATAATATAGCAGGTCTTCATTAGCCTGGCAAGCCAGACTAAATGTGAATATTTAGTCTGGCCTCGATCCGTAGACATTTCTGACGGGGGTGGGATGAACAAACCGCTGTCTTTCAAACTGTCTCTGTGCATATAGGCCAACGCTCTGACCAATCAGCGCAACAGTGACTGTGACGTAGCCAGAGTGACAGAAAGCAGTGGGGGAGACCTTGAAATAAATAATTTTTCAAAATGCATATTAATTAATAAACAGGTTCTAGACATTAAGAAGTTTGGAGATAATGACCACAAGTTTGGAGTCTGTAACACATACTTAACATACACTCATTTTTTTCCCCAAGTGTTTTTCAAGGGTTTGCTTAAACTGTTTTTGAGAGTTTTTATTTAGTGGTGTTTGGTGAAATAATTTCCCTTAAATTTAAAATAGCAGGAAAATAAGAAACAATCAAAAAGTAATGTTTCAAAGCTGTTTATTAATTCTTCGTACTGCACAAACTAGCCCCATCCTTTTGGCTACGAGCGGAGCCAGCTGGTAGATCAGACTTTTGCCATAGCCGGTCGGCAAAACAGCGAAAACGTCCTTCTTGAAAAGGAATGAGCGGAGAGCCTCTTCCTGCTCATGTTTCAACGAAAACTCCAAGTCTAATTCTTCTAAAACTGATTCCAAAGCAGAGTCAAACGCGCGCTGTTCACTAGCCGTAGCCATCTTTCCTGTTGTGCTTTCTCCAGCGTCGCACAGCCTTGTCGTCACTCCTGCAAAAGCCCGCCCAAAGAATCCAAACAAAAACCTTGCGTTGTGATTGGCGGGCACGATTTGATGCCCGGGGTGTTTTTGTTTATATGGTGCAAGGCTAGACCCACTCGCTAGGCAAAAATATTTTTGGCCGCTAGGCGGGTGGGTCTAGTTTACTAGGCTAGGTCTTCATTATTTTGGTTTATTTCCAACAGTTTTTGGTTGTGGACACCTGGGGGCAGTAGTGGGCACAGGTAAAAGGGGAATACATAAGTTCTGTTTGTTTGCTTATGTGGAATAAAAATCTCATCTCATCTCATTATCTCTAGCCGCTTTATCCTTCTACAGGGTCGCAGGCAAGCTGGAGCCTATCCCAGCTGACTACGGGCGAAAGGCGGGGTACACCCTGGACAAGTCGCCAGGTCATCACAGGGCTGACACATAGACACAGACAACCATTCACACTCACATTCACACCTACGGTCAATTTAGAGTTACCAGTTAACCTAACCTGCATGTCTTTGGACTGTGGGGGAAACCGGAGCACCCGGAGGAAACCCACGCGGACACGGGGAGAACATGCAAATTCCGCACAGAAAGGCCCTCGCCGGCCCCGGGGCTTGAACCCAGGACCTTCTTGCTGTGAGGCGACAGCGCTAACCACTACACCACCGTGCCGCCTGGAATAAAAATAAATAATCTAATTTTTCATTGTATCTAAGAATACCTGAATGTAACAATGTAAGGTGTAGTGTCAAACAGCTTACCTGATTGCTTAGAGTGTGGTGTGTGCTTTGCTTGTGCTTGCCTGTGCCTCTGCTGCTCTTGACTAAACAAATACATAGGAGGACATGTAACTGATATAACTGAGTACATACAGGAGTATGTACTACACTACACTATTTCATTTAATTCACCAAAACCTTACCTAATCTTCCATTTATATTTGGTGTTTTTCTTTGCTGCTGCTATGAGTCCTGGCTGATTTTCAATGAATGTCTTGAACTCAGTACAGGACAACTGAAAGTTTAGCCTGACTTGAAGCTCAGCCTTCACCATTGCAACAGAGAGTCTGTTTCTTTTATCAGTCCAAGCCGGTTCCAGGCTAACACCAACTCTCTGCTGGGCCAGAGGAAAGAACCGCTTACGTCAGCGGGGGGGGGGGGGCGGAGTTGTTAACACCAACAACAATAACAAGACCGCGAAAGATCGCCATTTTTAAGCGCCGAGAAGCCGCAGCTGTACAAACGCGAAGTCATCTATTATTATTATTATTATTGTTGTTGTTGTTGCTGCTTCTTCCGTGTTTTTGCTTTGATATTCGCGCCAAGGTTTATGTAAACGTAGCGCCGTAAGTGACGTATACAGCGACGTAATGACGTATTCAGTGACGTGATGACGTGGCTCCGCTTAGCGGTGCTTAGCACGGGCGAGCTATGGAAAAGCAAACTGGTTCTCAGCTGGCTCGCAAGTTGAAATACACATTTTGCCCATCATGTACAAAAAACCGGGACATTCAGTGTCCCGGATTTTTTTTTTTTTTTCCGGGACAGACCATGAAAATCCGGGACAATCAGGAAAAACCGGGACAGGTGGCAACACTATTCAGAAGTCACAAATCTAAGCTTGAAGGTTGATTTTATAGACATGGTATCTACATTTTAAGCTGGGATTTTATAAAGCTCATGAGCTGACATCGTTACTGCTGAGAATTATGGCGATGACACGATCAATCTCAGAATTCCAGACATGATAAACAAAAGTACAACACTTATTCAGAAGGTCATTAAAGGAACCGCCTCGATCCAAACACAGTGAGGAGAAATCCTGTTCCTCAATAAAAATCAATAAAGGTTCTCTGAAATGTTACTACGGCTACAGAAGGACTCTGAGTTCAACACACACACATTATCCTCTTCATGTTTATCTAAACCTTTTCCTGTGCAGACACAATTATACTGAGCATAAATTCATACAGAGACTGTGTGTGTGTGTGTGTGTGTGAGAGAGAGAGAGAGAGAGAGAGAGAGAGAGAGAGAGAAAATAAGAGTACTGAATAACAAAGGTATATAAAAAACTAATGTTTATAAGTTATTTTAAAATGGAAAACTGTGTGAATAATAATGTAAAGTGTCAGAACACTGTTGTGATGTCGGAATTAAAACATGCTGTACATTTCTCTGAACAGTAGGTGTCGCTAGTGAACTCTGTTGAATGAGACTCCGAGTCATGAATCTTTTCGTGAATCACAACCACTGAGCTCTATATAAAACCTGGAGGGCTCCGAACCCATTCCCCTCTGTAGGGACGAGTGAAGCCATCTGGACGCCATCTTACCACTCACATTGTGTGGATTTAGTTTGTGTGTTAAACTCTCATCTCATCTCATCTCATTATCTGTAGCCGCTTTCTACCGGGTCGCAGGCAAGCTGGAGCCTATCCCAGCTGACTACGGGCGAAAGGCGGGGTACACAAGTCGCCAGGTCATCACAGGGCTGACACATAGACACAGACAACCATTCACACTCACATTCACACCTACGGTCAATTTAGAGTCACCAGTTAACCTAACCTGCATGTCTTTGGACTGTGGGGGAAACCGGAGCACCCGGAGGAAACCCACGCGGACACGGGGAGAACATGCAAACTCCGCACAGAAAGGCCTTTGCTGGCCACGGGGCTCAAACCCGGATCTTCTTGCTGTGAGGCGACAGCGCTAACCACTACACCACTGTGCCGCCATGAGAGATGATGATGATGATAATAATAATAATAATAATAACACAAAAGGCTGTACAATACTTCCTTTCTATTTAGGACAGCTGTTGAAAGAGGATTATTTTCTCATGTTATTTGCCATTTTCACTTCATTCTCACAGTCATGTCTTAACAGTATTTATTCATCACATAATTCACTGTCATTTTAGACACAAACGATTCAATTTTGATGCTTTTTCTTTTTAAGACAACACAGTGTTTTAGCAAATTGGGTAACTTTTAACGTGGCAAATGTAATAAGAAATACAGCGTCTGACAGTATGGATGCCGGACAGGGGCGTGTCTCAGATTTTTTTCTTGGGGGGGCCCAAATAGGGTCACAATCTGTAGAGGGGTGGCATATTGTATTGTAGGGGTGTAACGATACACAAAAATCACGATTACCTCAGTTTTGGGGTCACGATTCGTTTTGGTACAGTATAGGAATAACATGTTAAACCATTTGCTTGCTCAGCACGTTGTTTATTAAACCAAAACTCTGTCACACATGATCACAGTAGCACAAATCACGGACAAGTTTCCTCATGAATATTTAAAATCCTTCCCTAACCACCCCAATCATGAATGAGTACCCTCTTGAATATTAAAGAGCCACTGCACATGTAGTGGCAGCATGCAGTCATGGCCTATGTAAACTGACTGTAGGCTCCCGTTCGATACAGCACTGTATTGAACCTAACGTTCGATTTCGAGCGGTTCGGTAAATGTACTTGTACCTTTACACCCCTATTGTATTGACATAAAATGGTTTAAAGTGTCCTATGACAGCCTCTGATTTTAGGTGATGACAATAATAACCAGTAGACTACATTATAAGTAATATGACTTTATTGATGATTAATTAGTGAGATAATTATTACTGAGTTTATTAACACATTTAAGCACAATTTTACAAAAAAAAATAGAGTAAGTACTATTGGCCCAGAGCAATAAAAAGATTAAACTAGCCAATAATATATAAAATAGCAAAAGTAGCTCAACCATCTAGGCCTACAGCAGCAAAAAGAAACATAGGCCTAGCCTTCTTATTAATCCAAAATATAAGAGTAAACAATCACAGACAATTTCCTAGACAATGAATGCTTCATTTCTACATTTTGTAGTACACCAATGTGGACTTATTTTAGCCCGTTTCCGTGACTGTGAGCAAAGCGTCCAACAAAGTCATCTAGGTTCAACAACCTTGCCCTTCTCCTCTCAATACTGAGCACTCCAAGGTTACTAAGCCTGTCATCAGTCATTGTTGTTAGCAAATGATTTTTAATAAGCTTTAGTGCTGAGAAGCTGCGCTCACAACTAGCACTGCTCACTGGCAAGGCCAGAGCTATTCGGCACAAGTGAAAAAGCTGATGAAACACCTCTTTGTATGGTTCAAGGAAAGTTGTAAAATCCAAAATATTGGTCATTTCAGTCCCACGCTGTGCTTTTCTTTGAACAACCTTCTTTGCCTGATACAGCTCATCAACATCACAGTCATACAGACAGCCAAAACGTAAAACTGTTGCTTCCTCTAGCAACACAACGCAGAGGATGCAAAGATGGAGATATGACGACATGAGATGGTAAACTACATGGTGCATACAACAATTTAGACAAAGACATTCAACCTCAACATGATGGGGTGATATTTTTTGATGAGGCTACTGTCTGCATGTGGGGCTGAGTGTTTTTTTTTTTTCCCTCGAGGGACATAGCCTAGTTCAGGCGGCTGCTCAGGACACCGACCTGACTCAAGTCAAATCTATCAGGCTGTGTTAGAGGTGTGCCAAAGGGAAGTTTGTTTATGCGCGAAAAACTTACTGTACTTAGAGCCTCTTTGCACGAATTCATTCCTGGAGAAAAATGTGAATGAATGGGCTGAATTCGGTACTCGCACATGTGCGACCTTTCTATTTTCCTGCTCGAACCGTCTTTTTTGGGACCCATACGCGAGTACATAACTGCACAGCTAAATGCTGATAACATACTGTCGAGCTAATGTTGCTAACGTTAGCTCCTTAACTTCAGCTACACAAACGTTACCTAATCACCTGCGAAATTCCCAATACATTAAACACTAACATTCACACTTTTTTCACACTTTGGACATTCTCACTTACCTTAATTAATCTTTGTGTTTAACCACCGCAGTGGTGGTGTTCTCAGGAACCATACCAGCTTGATGAACATGAAAGAGGTCCAACTTCTTCTGTTGTGATTGGATGAAATTGACGTTCTTCCTGTGCGGCCAATAACCTATTCGCAAAAGCAGTTATACTGTTGCGTACAAAATAATTAAAAATAATATTGCCCAACATCAAAACACTTTTAAATTGTACTTTTATATATATGCGTGGAAAAATAAATTTTGCAATTAATTAAACCCTCCTTTTTTCTCCCTTACTGAGGTGGAGAGGGGGGGCCACTTAGGGTGGCCAACCAAATTTCAGGGGTAGCCAATGCCACCCCGGTATCAATTATATTTTTACTTCTTATATTAAGAAAAAAAAACCTATATGAATTGCACATGATTTTACAAATCTCAAACTTTTTATCAGAGCATTTTAATACATGTACAGTCATGTGAAAAGATAAACACATCCCATGGATATTAAAGACTTTTTCTCAATCCTTTTATTTTATTTTTTTAAGCTTTTTTTTTTCACCTTTATTGGATAGGACAGTGAAGAGACAGGACAGGAAATGAGCGGGAGAGAGAGACGGGGAGGGATCGGGAAATGACCTCAGGTCGGAATCGAACCCGGGTCCCCGGATTTCTGGATTATCACACCAGTGACCTGGGTTTGAATCCCAGCAAAACCCAAACATGGTTTGACTTGCCACCACCGCCACGGTGACCTGCTCAGAGCGAGACGTAGACGGCCGGTCGTGTTTTTTCAGGGGCCACGCCCCTGATGCCGGATGCACCATCTGGCCAAATGCTTCAGTGAGATGACAACTGGACTGAACCCACACTCCACAAGCAGTTAACAAAACTCATCTTGCATAGGCGTGAATTATTTTATTTTCCAATGCATACATCATTCATAATTCTGATTAAAGTTGTATTTGTTTACCACATTAAAAGTTACCCCATTTGCTAAACAGTGCGTGGGCTTAAAAAGAAAAAGCTTCATTCTCACATGTTTTAACAGTATTTATTGGTCACAATTTTGCTAATTGAATCTTTGTCTAAAATGTGACCAGTAAATACTGTTAAAACAGAGGGGAATGGGTTCGGAGCCCTCCAGATTTTATATCGAGCCGAGGCCTCTTTCGTCATCGGTCACATGGTTTTGTCTGCCACGCCCCCTTCTACTCCATTCGCGCTTCGGAGCCTCACGACAGACAGGTGTCTCACACACACTTCTTATAAATCCTGTGATTAACATCTAACCTGTGGATATTTTATTGTTTTAGATTTCTGTTATCTGACTCTGGATCCAAACACAGTAAATCCTGACCTCATTCTGTCTGAGAAGAACAGAGCGGTGACACGCAGTGGGACAGAACAGAGATACTCTGATCATCCAGAGAGATTTGACTCCTGGGAGCAGGTGTTGTGTAAGGAGAGTGCGTATGGACGCTGTTACTGGGAGGTGGAGCGGAGGGGTGCTGTGGACATATCAGTCTCATATAAAGAGATCGGCAGGAAAGGATGGGGTAATGAGTGTGGGTTTGGATTCAACAGTCAGTCCTGGAGTCTGCGGTGTTTTTATTCCTCTGTCTGTTTCCGACACAACAACATTGAGATTGATCTCCAAGGTGCTTCACCCTCCAGAATAGGAGTGTATGTGGATCACAGTGCAGGAACTCTGTCCTTCTACAGCGTCTCTGACACGATGAGGCTCCTCCACAGAGTCCACACCACATTCACTCAGCCTCTATACGCTGGGGTCGAGATGTGGCGTTCTGACTCATCTGTGAGGTTTTGTGATCCGATGAAAAAATGAAATGTTGGTAAAAGTTGAAATGTTTAGTAAAATTATAACTGAGGTATCAGATTGAATTTCTCCCTGAAATACAAAGACACTTGTGTGCAGAAACTGTGGCACTAATGAATTATTATTTTCAGAGTGCATCTGTTTTATAGATTAATAAGAAAATAAGTTACATAAATGTCTTGATGCAGAATATAAGATGTTTCTAGAAAAAAATTCAGACTATTTAAAATGTCTGCACTATTATGAGATTTATTACACTGATATGAAAGTTTAGAATGTCTCAAATTCTGTTTTTTCTTTGGCAAAATCTGTTTTTCAGAAATAAAACTTCCTCAAACTACTGCGTCTTTCTGTCCTGCTGCTGGTGGAAACGCACCCTACTGTGTGTAAGAACACTTAACAATTTGGCGTCTTGAACCATTTTCTGTTCAAAAAATAACAATTACACTCACTGTATTCAGATGCCTTCAAAAAATAATATTTAAAATATGGAATAAATACAGAGTTATTTTGCAGGTTTTGGGATCTATCCATATAAAGATTATTTACAAATCATTGTTTTCAGTTTTAATTTCAATTTCCACATACAATATCACCTTTTTCTGATTTGGGGCTGTTTTTCCTCTCAGATGCCTGATTTAATGTCAGTGATGTGTCTCTCCCCATGTTCTAAACTCATTTGTACTAGTTTATTGTACTTTAAAACTAATAGATGATGTAATCAATTAAAACAATAAAATAGTGTTAATTTTAATTACCAGGGCATAAAAACTCCCTTTGTGTTTCTACTTTTCTATTTCCATTTAAAGGCCAAATGACGACTATTAATCAAACTCAGGTTTATAAAAGATGCTTCATAAACTCAAGATCCAAACACTATGTCGAAACAAAACTTTATTAAACAGAGATCAGTTTAAATCCCAGAGGGAGCGCTCGTGTCTCTCTCCATCACTACACACTGGGAACTGCACACACTTCAGGCCTCACACACCACACACTGGTTTCCTGTGAGGCCTTCACTAATGTGCAGCTCCACACGTGCGCTAGCGTACGGGGGAAAACCACAAACACCACCGATCCAGTATCATCAGGATTCTCTGTTCAGACACAAATATACAGTACAAAACAACAAAAAGCAAAATAAAACTACAGTTTCAGATGGAACAGCTGGAAAAGGGCTGATGATCAGGAGAAGGACGCCTGGGATCCAGTCCTGTTCTAAAGGAATGCCATAATTAGGTGTAAATCATGATACGATGATGAGACTTAAGATCGGCCCACGCCTAGTCGAAACCTGAAGAGGTGAATTAAACAACAAAGTGGAAAAGGATGAAGTGATTTCATTATGAACTTTTGTTTGGATGACTAGAACATTAATTCTTCTTACAAGTCTTCTATAACTGGACACTGTAGAGTCAAAGTGTTAAGTGGGATGGAAAGGTCTTCAGGAGCAGCATCAGGGCCATTTCTGACTTGAATTTTAGTATAATGTGTTAAATTGGTGTTAACAAGAAGTCAGGAAATGAGATGAGAAATTTTTATTTTTTAACTTTGATCAAAACATTTCCACTGTTCAGGTATTTATAGATTTTATTTTTAGAATATAGTTCTCTCTCACACACACACCACACACACTTCCCCTTCTGCTTTTTCATTTTATCCTTGGGCATTTTTCTGATCTTTTTATTTTTACTGCTTGACCATTTTGTAGTTTATTAGATTATTATGGTTTCAGAATGGGATCAGAAATTTAAACAATGTAAGTAAACTATGTGCAAACATTACAACAAATTCAATATAAAAGATGTTTTTAATTGTCCAGTCATATGTGACACAACAAATAAAACTAGACAATTCCCCTGCGGGAAATCGCGAGAGTGATGGAGTGCGTGAAGCCACGCCTCTAGGTGAAAGGACCATCCAAAAGGCAGCATGAGATATGAGGCAAGGTGAAAGGACCACCCAAAAGGCAGCATGAGATAAGAGGCAAAATTCATTGTCCCTAGGTATAGCGCCCCCTAGTGGCCAGTTTGTCCCAATTTTTTGTGGGCCTTTGTGGAGGGGCATAAGGCCACGAAGGTTCGTGAAGGTACGCCAAAGGGCGGCCAAGATATGAGCAAACTTCCTGTTTCGCATCTGCGCGGCCAACCTTGACTGGCTGCCACGGCCAAACGCTCATGAAACCCTAAACACCGGGCAAGTGTCTTGTGCAGTTGAGTCCCATGAAGCCATGGACCAAGATTGGGATAAAGTGTTGAAAAATTGAGGGAGGAGAAGCAGTACGAGTGATTTTCACAAAATTCAAAATGGCGGGAAAACTTTCAGGGTTGAAAATGACATCAAAGGTAACAATGGACTCGGCAAGGGCCAAGGATTCCAGGGATACCAAGTGTTTGAAAATCGGACCAACGGTTCAAAAGTTACAAACAGAAATGAACCAGCGACTTAGAGCTGCGGGCGCAATTTTAATGGGCCGCCACAGCCCCACGCTGACGAAAGTCTGAACACCGGACAAGTGTCTTGTGCAGCTGAGTCGAATGGTGCCATCTACCAAGTTTGGGAGAAATGGGTCAAAAATTGAGGGAGGAGAAGCAGTTTAAGTGATTTTCACAAAATGCAAAATTGCGGGAAAACTTTCCCGTGTTGAAAATTTTGTCAGAGGGTGCGCTGGACTCGTCTTGGCCCAAGGAGTCCAGGGATACCAAGTTTTCGAAAATCAGACCAACAGGTCAAAAGTTACAAGCAGAAACGGGCTGGCGACCTGCACCCGCGAGTTTGAGCTGTTGGTGGCACTACAGAGTTGAAGGCGGTGACCTGAAACTTTCTGAGACGAACCTTGAGTATGTGAAGAAACAGTGTGCAAAATTTCACGACGTTAAGGGGTTGCAATGGAGACGCAGAGGGGGGATGAATGTAGTTTTCCAAAAACTCCATAGAAATGAATGGGAAATTTACCTGAGACTTTGAGCCGTTGGTGGCGCTAGAGAGTTTCACAGAGTAACGTACAAAGCTACAGCACACCGAGTCCTTTCGAGCCGCACGTTTTGATATATGGCTTGCCCGTGTGCGACGAACGGTCACCGAGTAACACGCAATCGAAATTTGCATGGAAAGATGAACAAGAATAAAATCAAAATGGCGGGAAAAGTAGGCGGGCAGAAGATGACATCATAGGATGTGCTGGATTCGTCTAGGGCCAAGGATTCTAGGGATACCAAGTTTTCAAAAATCGGACCAACGGTTGAAAAGTTACAAGCAGAAATGCTCCCTAGGGGAGCCCATAGGTTGCTGTGCTGCAGCACTCTAACTAGACCGGACAATTCCCCGGGGGAAATTGTGAGAGGATGCAGTGCGCGAAGCAATTCGGTCACGCATGTTTGCTGGCCGTGAATGTGTGACCTGCAATGATGTTTCAATGCAATGATTATGTGTGTGCTTGAGACAGCAGCCGTCATGAAGAAGAGCTATTCAACAGTATAACCAAAGTGACTACAGGCGGAAATTAGCATGTACTGCTATAACCTGGGACAGACATCTGTCCTTACCACAAGGATAATGTTTAATTTGTGCACTGTCCCTTTTAAAAATAAAATAAACTATAAACTCTAAGAAGAGTGTTTGTAGTTTGTATGTACGAACAGAAGTGTTCCTAATAAAGTGGGCGGCTAAGGTGAAGTGTCATGCCGACCGAGGCTGTTTTTTTTTTTTTCACAAAAAAACGAAATTCACAAAAATCTTTCACAGTGAGCGCTAGAAGGGTCTCCTGAATAGACTGATGTAATTTTTTGTCTGTAGTGTTAAAACTTAGAGACTTTTCTGTCACTTTTATAATGGGTGTCAATGAGCTAAGACACACAAGGTCTTGAATTTTGTGCTGTGTTTTACTACGGAACAGGCCTCGAACAATGACAAATAACTCGACAACGGAAGCAGCTATTCACAAAATTCTTTCACAGTGAGCGCTAGAAGGGTCTCCTGAATAAAATGATGTATTTTTTTGTCTGTAGTGTTAAAAATAATGATACTAGAGCGATTTAAAAATGACTGACTTTTCTCTCACGTTTATAATGCGTGTCAATGAGGCCTGTCAGCTGCCCTATCCTCAGTTTGACGCTTGTCAATCAAAAACTGTAAATCCTATTGTTGAGGTAGACACATTGTGTGAATCAGGACAAGTTTTACTACTACTTTTGTGAAAATCATGTCTGTAGAGTGAAATTTGTGGCTGAAAACACAGTTTAAGCGAGAAAGTTTGAGCTTTATTTTCAACCTCTCTCCACTCTAAGTTAACGAGCTTCACTGGTGTGTAACGCAATAGACACCCATTCAAAAGCTGGATTTTCTCCCAGAACCCACATGGCGTTTGAGCCGGGACTGATCTGAAAGTGTAGAACCTAGCAGAAAAGTTGAATGCCAGATCCACAGAGGAGAAGTTTTCCTACGTTTTAGAGTTTGAATCACGTCTCTAGTTTAAAGCATGCCAGAGCAGCGGACGTTTGAAAAACATTGAAAAAGTGCTTTTTTTTCAATTAATTCCATAGAAATGAATGGGGTTTTTTTCGACGATTTTTTCGCGACTATGTCGCGAAAAAATCGTATTCTGTAGAGAAAAGTAATAGCATAGCGAGTCCAATCGAGCCGCACGTTTTGATGTATTGTTTGTCTGTGTGCGACGTACGGTTATTGAGTTATTCGAAATCAAAATTTGCGTAGGAATAATAAATATATGAAGAAGAAGAAACACGTAGAAGAACAATAGTTGCAGTGCTTTGCACTGCAACCTATGGGCTCCCCTAGGGGAGCCCATAGGTTGCTGTGCTGCAGCACTGCATCCTAATAACCACCACAAGGTCAGACTTCAAGACACATTTTACTGTAAAATCAATCTGAGTTGACATACAGATACAAAGTCACAACCAGGCCCGGAATTTCGTCATTTTAGGGGCAAGGCCACTTCGCCTTTTGTGCTGTCAATTTTTTGAGGGCACGAAGGCCAAAAGCCAGGGCACCGAGGCCATAAAATAAGACAATGATTATGAGTTCATGTCTATAATGAATTTAATAAGGACTAACGACTCTTCTGAGGAAGATTGGAGTCCCAGTCGAAACTATCAAGCAGGTAAAGAAACATCTACTGTCTGAAGATAAGAAAATATTGAACACATCTAAAAACTTATCAATCCATCACTCACTTCAAAAATTGTAAACTTATTAAACCTATATGCTCCCATAATTTTTGTTCAATTGACACCAAATGTGCAAGAGCATCTTCAGACTGTACTACTATGCAGATTTTTGATTAATCAAAATTGAGCCTGGAGTACATCAAAATGTTTGACTGTAAATGGAACATATACTAGCATGCAGGCTACTGATTAACTCATAAGAGCCCAGACCGATTTCTCAATCAAGGAAAATTATTGAGGAAATAAAATGAACTAAATAGACGACAAAGAAAAAACATTTCTGACCTTTTATTTTTTTAAATAGCACTTTCATGTCTCAAGATCTGAAATACAGCAGGGCAGCACTGTGGCCTGAGGTAAAACATGATAGCTTAAGTTTGTTTAAATTACAAAAATGAGTACACCCAATGACTGTTAACCCCAAAGTTCATTCTATGCAAACAGTTTGAGTAAATACCACTTTTAAAGATTAGTTTTATTCCATTACTTAAAGGATATGGGACATGGATTTTTACCTGGGCATAATTATGTATAAAGGACATAAGAAATGCCATCGAAATCACTGCAGGGCGTCAAAAATGTGAAAATCATCACATTATTCAAGTTTTTTTTATACATCAGCGTAAAACAAGGATTCGTTAATGAGCTAGGTGGTCACGTGACCCGTGACATCACAAAAACTTTCCAAGGAGCCAGCGCTTGGGAATCTAATGTAAACAGGTTACCGAAATGGACACCATCGACAGTGACATTCTCGATGTTTCACAGAGATGTGAAGTTAGACCCTATCAATTCGAACCGATAGCTGGAAATTCACATGAACATGGATCTTGTCTTTACTCTGACGGGTCAGATGATTCTGAGAGTGAGCATTCATTCAGTCCCCATGAAACTGAAAGCGGTCGGCTGGATAACACTTCCTGGTAAGTTAAAAACAATTCTTCTCAAAGGCTAATGATCTGTTGAAAGAAGTATTATTTTTGTATCATACACTGAAAGTTCATCATAGATCTAGCTAAAGTCCGTTGCAAGCTCGTTTTTTTTTTGCTGATATTTTTTGAGATTGATTGAGATACAATGCTTCCAGAGTCTGAGATGAAAACATTCAAAATGGCGAAACGAGTCAGAATTATGATAATCAATAATTGATACACCCAAAATTATAATACTAATCCTTACCTCGGCTTTCAGTCGCTTAGCGCAGAGGTCTTCAACAGGGGGGTCGCGAAATTGCGAAATTGATCACTCATATCAACAAAAATATTCCTGCCCTGTCCCCTGGCCTCCGTGCAGGGATGCAAACAGCGCGCCTTTCGGCGGATGCCGCCTTTTTCACGGCTGAATCGCGCAGATCCGATTTAAAAAAAAAAAAATAGCGATGTTGGTTCATGGAGCATGAGGCATGAAGTGTAAGGATGAGAGAGCGGCGGTTTGGGTCGGGAAGCTGCGTGCATTTGTGCAGCCTGGCGCAGGTGTGCACGGCTTCCCGATTTGAACTGTTTTTTTTTTCTCATCCTTATGCTTCCTGTTTCATGTATTAATATCGCTCAGTACCTGAGTATTAATGTTGAAAGAATCCTCAGTGAAATGGTCCGAATACAGTTTGTGGGAAACAGTAGGTGCAAAGTTTTTTCAACAGGTGTTCTGTAAAGTTGTCCTACCAAGCCTACTGCGCATGCGCAGGTGAGCCCACACTTTCCTCAGCTTCGGGTCCTTGGGGAATGCAAAAAAACTTACTCCAGGGCATTTCCCATTGGAATTATTGCAACCATAAGCAGCACAATACACCATGATGTCCAATGTACTTTAAAGACTATAAAAACAATTTTCTTGTCATCCACTTCTCCATTCATCTACCCGCTTGTGCTGTGCCCGAAAGTTTTTGTGACGTATGATCACGTGACAGCGGCTCTTCCGGTTGCAAAAAAATGCATATCGGAAGTCGAGCAGAAATGCTATATCATCACGAATATAACGATTTTGCTGAATTTAATAGATGATTTTGTATTTGTTGATGCAATTAATTCATATTTTTAATGGAAAGAAACTGATATAGCGTGCTTTTATGTTTCATGTCCCATATCCTTTAAACAGTAGGAGTATATGAGACAGTCATTGGATTACTCATTTTTGTAATTTAAACAAACTTAAACTATCATGTTTTACCTCAGGCCACAGTGCTGCCCTGCTGTGATTGGCTCAAAACTCAAGACAAGTTGATTTGACGGCTACAGAGGAAGTTGCGCCATTTTCTAATTTACACAGAGCAATTTAAGGTCTTTGCACTTTTGACAGCAAACTAATTAGCATGTTAGCGGCTACAGTCGGTGCTCGGCACGTTAAAAGTGGGTCAACGTTGTAACGACATAACGTTACTGTATAAGCAATGCTTATTTAACGGGAACAAACTTAAGCCCTATATGTTGAAATTCCTCTCTTATTCTCTCGTTAATTTATCACACAGTCTTACCTCAGTCAGCTTCTTCCCTCCTGTGAAAATTCAGACGCGGACACAAGTGGGCGGGGGATGCGTTTGATTAAGTCTTCTGATTGGCTGGTGATAGATTGGCGTCATTATAGCGCGTCGGAGCGGTTCATGCCAGGCTCTATGGGGAATGATCAGAAAGATGGGAGGAATAAGAAGGGATTTCTCTTTACCAGTAATTAAAGATAGTAATGGTGAAGCAGTAAATAATGATGAAAAAGCAGAGCTACTTGCTAGGGCCTTTGTTAAAGTGCATAGCTCAAAAACTTAACAAATGAAGAGTTATTATGGAGAACAAAAATGATTGAAGATAATGAAAACGTTTTAGGAAAGAAAGATATAAGTGAGGGCGCACTTGATGATAATTTTACATTATTTGAACTGAAAAACGCATTAGTGGGTGTTAAAAATACGTCTCCAGGTAAAGATAGAATTTGTTACAAAATGATTGAACAATTATCTGATGTGGCTAAAAGTGTGATTTTAAAGTTATATAATAAAATTTGGGAGCAAGGTAAGCTGCCCTCTAGCTGGAAACATTCAGTAGTGGTACCTATAGCTAAACCAGGTAAGGATAAAGCAGAGGTCAAAAGCTATAGGCCTATAGCACTAACATCTAATCTTTGTAAAAAATTGAGATTGAAAATTGAAATTGAGGTTGAAAATTGAGATTTTTCAACGAGATTGAAAAAAAAGAAGTCTTTTCTCTCCACATCAAAGTGGGTTTAGAAATGGCCGTACTACTATGGATCCAATAATCTGCCTAGAAAATGAAATTAGGAAAGCTCAAGCAAATAAGGAGTCAGTCTTGGCAACATTCTTTGATATTGAAAAAGCATATGATATGCTCTGGAAAGAGGGTCTTTTACTTAAATTGAATAAAATGGGAATAGAAGGCAAAATGTTCAATTGGATTAGAGATTTTTTAAGGAATAGAACCATAGAGGTAAGAGTTGGAGCAAGCCATTCAAAAATCTACGCTATAGAAAATGGTACCCCACAGGGTAGCGTCTGCAGCCCAATTCTCATCTCATCTCATTATCTCTAGCCGCTTTATCCTGTTCTACAGGGTCGCAGGCAAGCTGGAGCCTATCCCAGCTGACTACGGGCGAAAGGCGGGGTACACCCTGGACAAGTCGCCAGGTCATCACAGGGCTGACACATAGACACAGACAACCATTCACACTCACATTCACACCTACGGTCAATTTAGAGTCACCAGGCAACCTAACCTGCATGTCTTTGGACTGTGGGGGAAACCGGAGCACCCGGAGGAAACCCACGCGGACACGGGGAGAACATGCAAACTCCACACAGAAAGGCCCTCGCCGGCCATGGGGCTCGAAACCGGACCTTCTTGCTGTGAGGCGACAGCGCTAACCACTACACCACCGTGCCGCCCGCAGCCCAATTCTATTTAATATAATGATTAATGATGTTTTTAACAATATTGATTCCAGAATCAGTAGAGCACTTTATGCAGATGATGGAGCACTGTGGGTGAGAGGCCGAAATTCTGATAATCTAAGGAACAGAATGCAAATAGCTATAAACGAGGTTGAAAGATGGTCACATGAGTGGGGGTTTCATTTATCTGTTGAAAAGACACAAGTTATATGTTTCTCAAAAAAAAGGGTTAACCCTACAGTGGACCTCTGGTTGTATGGGCAGCCACTCAAGCAAATGGATAATTTAAGATACCTTGGTGTATGGTTCGATAACAAACTTTATTTTAAAAATCATATTCAAAAGGTTATAGATAAATGTACAAAGGGAATTAATATTCTGAAATGCTTAGCAGGGAATGACTGGGGGGCATCAAGCACATCCTTGAAAAGAATTTATAGTGCCCTAATCTGACCAGTGTTGGATTATGGATGTATAGCATATAATTCAGCAGCTAAGACTTCCTTGTTAGAGCTAAACAAGATACAAGCCAAAGCCCTCCGTATATGCTGTGGTGCCTTCAGGACCTCTCCAGTCCCAGCACTTCAGGTGGAAGTAGGGGAGATGACACTGGACCTCAGGCGACTGAAATTATCAGTATCATATTGGCTAAACCTACAGGGTCATGAAGACAATCACCCAACCAAACAGGTACTAAGGGAATGTTGGGAGTATGGTCGACCCGTACGCAGTTTTGGGTGGGATGGTAATCAGCAGGCAGATCAATTGGGGATCAGTGACATTCCTCTTTGCAAAACAATTACAAGGTCAATCATTCCCCCTTGGTTATTTTATTTCCCTATTGTAAATTTGAAAACTAAGGAGATTGCAAACCAGAATGTACAGCAGTATTTAGAAGTAATGTATGATGACACAACACAGATATATACAGATGCTTCTAAAGACGAAACTGGTAAGACAGGAGCAGTGGTATTCATCCCCAGCTACAATATAAGTATTGGGAAAAGGACGTCAGATCACTTGTCAGTTTTTTCAGCAGAAATGATGGCTATTATACTGGCCCTGCAGTGGGTGGAGGAGGTGAAGCCTAGTAAAGCAGTTATTTGCTCAGATTCTATGTCTTCCTTAAATAGTATCCAGAGTGGAAAATCTACATGCCGACAAGATCTCTTAGATGAAATTAACCATCTCGTATTTAAGATAAATCAACATAAAACTTTTATTCAGTTCACATGGGTTCCAGCTCATAAGGGGGTTGAGGGTAATGAGAAAGTGGATAAAATGGCCAAAGAGGCCATCAAGGCAAATGAGGTTGAGTTAGAAGTCCCATTAAGCAAGGCAGAAATTAAAGTAATAATTAAAGACAACATCAACAAAATCTGGCAGGAGAGATGGAATACAGAGTGGAAAGGAAGGCATCTATATAATTTACAAAAGGAGGTGGTGTTTAGAAGGGGTGGTGAACTGAAACGACAGGAGGAGGTTTGGTTGACGAGGCTGAGGATAGGACACACAAGTCTAAATAGTGGGTTGTATACAATAGGGAAACATCATTCTGGGGCCTGTGCACACTGTGGAGAAGTAGAAAAGGTTGAGCATGTTCTTATACACTGTACACAGTATTCCAGTGAAAGAGAGAAGATGGGGAGAACATTAAGAAAATCTGTAACTATAGACAACTTATTAAGTCAGCCATTCACACAATCAGCAGTAACAGCTCTAACACAGTATTTAAAGGACACTCAACTAGCAAATAGAATTTAGTTTTTTTTATAATCAGTCTGCAATGACTTGTTTATTTGTTTATCCTCGTGAAGGGTTTCACGGGAAGATCCTCATATCCTCGTAATTGGTTTACGGGAAGATTTTTTGTTTGGTTATCCTCGTAATTGGTTTATGGGAAGATTTTTGTTTGGTTATCCTCGTAATTGGTTTATGGGAAGATTTTGTTTGGTTATCCTCAAAATTGGTTTACGGGAAGATTTTGTTTGGTTATCCTCGTAATTGGTTTACGGGAAGATTTTTGTTTGGTTATCCTCGTAATTGGTTTACGGGAAGATTTTTGTTTGGTTATCCTCGTAATTGGTTTACGGGAAGATTTTTGTTTGGTTATCCTCGTAATTGGTTTATGGGAAGATTTTTTTTTGGTTATCCTCGTAATTGGTTTACGGGAAGATTTTTTGTTTGGTTATCCTCGTAATTGGTTTACGGGAAGACTTTTGTTTGGTTATCCTCGTAATTGGTTTACGGGAAGATTTTGTTTGATTATCATCGTAATTGGTTTACGGGAAGATTTTTGTTTGGTTATCCTCGTAATTGGTTTACGGGAAGATTTTGTTTGGTTCATGGGACAATTTGGCTGAAGTTTCTCTAAGCTCCGGTGAGGTGGGACGAGGGCTGATAGGGCATGCCCGCCCTCTGAGCACCAATACACGTCAAGAAGAGCAAGGATTAACTCAAGCATACATCTCTTAATATTGTTAATATTCTACTCCATTCTATTTTACTATTTCAGCTAGAAGGCTAGAATTCTTCTGTGACCTTGTGTCTCACTGTGTACTGTACTGTTGTGATGACACATTGCTCGAGACATAATATTGATATCTTTTTGAACATTCTATCAGGACGTGACCTGCTCAAGGTCTGACTATAGGCTCAGTTTTGATTTATTCTCATGCAAGCATTTGCAATGATTAATATCCCTTGAGATCACACCTCAGCCCGGTAGATGGCGGTAATACACATCGATTGTTAACTGCCAATAAATCGACAGAAGAAGAAGAACATGCCAGGCTCGAGTCCGAGCCACCACTAATGAGTTGCCCAATAAGTATCCAGAATGTCATCAGAAGATGTATTTTTTCTCAATAGACGCAGGTGATGTTAAAGGCTATTGGCAGTCACGAGGCAGACTACAAAACCGCAGGGCATCAAGGCCACTTTCAAGAAGGAGCAAAATCACTCCTTTTTCTTTAAAACTTTATGAACATCCTCTTGAGCAAGTCAAAGCTATCCGATTTCTTGGAGTATGGTTTGACGAAAAGTTAACATGGAAAGTGCACATGAGTAAGGTAGAAAACAAGTGTAAAAAAGGTTATTAACATCCTTCGCTGTTTATCAGGACAGTCCTGGGGAGCCAGCAGAGCAGCTTTGCTTAATGTATACCTGGCACTTATGAGGTCTGTCTTTGATTATGGCTGCAGAGCATATACATCTTCAGCTGAATCTAACATAAATGTCTTAGATGTACTGCAAGCTCAGGCTTTGAGGATCTGTAGTGGATCCTTTAAAACATCCCCTGTACCTGCAGTGCAGGTGGAAATGGGTGAGATGCCACTAAGGATTAGAAGAATACAACATATGTTAACATACTGGGTTAACCTTAGAGGGCAATATGCTGATCATCCAGCCAAAAATATTTTAAATGACTGTTGGGAGCATAACAAGTCCAACTTTAGAAGCTTTGGGTGGATAGGTGATGCTAAAGCAGAGAGTTTAGGGCTGCATCAGTTGCAGTACAGTCCTGTTGTACCTTTATCCTCTATTCAGCCATGGTTTTTCCCATTACCTTCTGTAGGCCTGGGTATTCATTTAGAAATTAAAAAGAAACCAAAAGAGGTGACAGTAGAAACCATAGTGCAGAATTATTTAGAGTTACATTTTTTCATGCCATACATTCATATTCACAGATGGATCAAAAGATCCAGAAAGAGAGTGTGCTGGTTCAGCAGTACACATTCCAGCAAATGATTTAAGCATTTTGAAAAGAATAGATGGCAACTTATCTGTTTACACTACAGAGTTAGTAGCGATCTGGTTGGCCCTGGAATGGATAAAAGAAAACAAAATTCACAATACTGTCATCATCTCAGATAGTTATTCAGCTCTACAAAGCATACAGTCAGGTATCATAGATCATTCAGGGGCGACCTCATCAATGAAGTATACAGTACATTATTCCATCTAGAAGCAGTAGGAATAGTAACTAATTTTCTTTGGGTACCGGCACATGCTGGTGTTGAGGGTAATGAGCAGGTGGACAAGTTAGCCAAATAAACACTCAAACATAAAGAGGTAGATTTACTAATCCCTGTGAGTAAGGTGGAGGCTAAGGTCCTTATAAAGAATCATGCCAAATCAATCTGGCAGGAATACTGGGATGATAATGAAAAGGGCAGACATCTGTACAACATCCAAAAACAGGTGGACAAAGGAAGAATGAAGGGAGAAGTAGGAAAGATGAGAGCATGATAACCCGTCAAAGAATTGGTCACACAGGGCTTAACGGTACACTAAAAATAATAGGTAAACATCACACAGGAAACTGTGATTACTGTAGCCAGCTGGAAACAGTAGAGCATGTTTTATTTCACTGCAAACGGTATGAGGAAGAAAGAAGAAACCTTTGTCAGTCATTAAGCACAGTGAAACACAGCAGTTCTAGTCTACCTGGCATTTTGGGTAAGGCATCAACCATATCATTTTGTTCTCAGATTTCTCAAAGAAACTGGGCTAGCCCAGAGGATATAAGTTTTCTCGTCTCATCTCATCTTCTTCCACTTATCCGGGGATGGGTTGCGGAGGCAGCAGTCTGAGCATGGAAGTCCAAACTTCTCTTTCCCCAGACACCTCGGCCAGCTCCTCAGGAAGAACACCGAGGCGTTCCCAGGCCAGCCAAGAGACATAGTCCCTCCAGTGTGTCCTGGGTCTTCCCCGGGGCCTCCTCCTGGAGGGACATGCCTGGAACACCTCCCCAGGGAGGCATCCAGGAGGCATCCAAAAGAGATGCCCGAGCCACCTCAGCTGATTCCTCTCAATGTGGAGGAGCAGCGGCTCTACTCTGAGCTCCTCCTGAGTGACTGTGCTTCTCACCCTATCTGTAAGGGAGCGCCCAGCCACCCTGCGAAGGAAACTCATTTCGGCCGCTTGTATCCGCAATCTTGTTCTTTCGGTCATTACCCAAAGCTCATGACCATAGGTGAGAGTCGGAACGTAGATCAACCGGTAAATCGAGAGCTTCGCCTTTTGGCTCAGCTCCTTCTTCACCACGACGGACCGGTAAAGCGACCGCATCACTGCGGAGGCCGCACCAATCCGCCTGTTGATCTCACGCTCTATCCTTCCCTCACTTGTAAACAAGATCCCGAGATACTTAAACTCCTCCACTTGAGGCAGGACTTCTCCACCAACCTGGAGAGGGCAAGCCACCCTTTTCTGGTCGAGAACCATGGCCTCTGACTTGGAGGTGCTGATTCTCATCCCAGCCGGTTCACACCCAACTGCAAACCGCCCCAGTGCATGCTGATGGTCCTGGTTTGAAGAAGCCAACAGGACAACATCATCTGCGAAAAGCAGAGATGAAATCCTGTGGTTCCCAAACAGGATTCCTTCCGGCCCCTTGCTGCGCCTAGAAATTCTGTCCATAAAGATTATGAACAGAACCAGTGACAAAGGGCAGCCCTGCCGGAGTCCAACATGCACTAGGAACAGGTCTGCCTTACTGCCAGCAATGCGAACCAGACTCCTGCTCCGTTCGTACAGGGACCAGATAGCCCTTAGCAAAGAGCCCCGAACCCCATACTCCCGAAGCACCCTCCACAGAATACCATGAGGGACACGGTCGAATGCCTTCTCCAAATCCACAAAGCACATGTGGACTGGTTGGGAAAACTCCCATGAACCCTCGAGCACCCTTGAGCACCTTTTTGCTCCGCCTACTCAAGCGAGTAGGACGCTTCTTTGCTTTGCTCCTGCTTGATCTTTCTTTTACTTTCTCATTTAATTTCCACTATTTTTTCATTTTATTTTTCATTTTATTTTTCATCTTTATAAGTTAGCTTTTAAAACAAAATGCCAGGGGGCAAAAAATCCAGGAGATCTTGCAGAAAATGCACGGAACTAGAACAGAGGATTTCTATCCTGGAATCAAAGATTGATGCCCTACCAAAGACGGACGAATTAAGAGCGATATCTCACAAAAGGAGTACAGAAACAGTGGCTGAGAATGCAGAGATTGCACCCCGACAGGCTGATGGCATTGCAGATCGAGTGGATGAATTCATCGATCTAACAGTGCAAAATGTGAGTACAGAAAACTGGCACATGATGGGTGGCAGGCCCAAAAATAAAAACAGAAGAGTAATTACCTCAACACCAGTTTGTTCTGATACTATGCAACCCATGCTCCACAGCCATGCTATTAGAAATAGAGCCAGGTCTACAAACTGCAATAGAATTTACAATCCTATGGAAAATCCACAGCCTATAAGGCTTCAGAACAAATGCCTCAGGGATGTGGAAGTGGAATTTTCAGGTGGACAAACGCATCATAGAAAGAGATCACACCACAACCGAAGAGCTGTGGGAAGAGGCAAAAAGCAGCTCATAACACCACCTGATCCCACAACCCTTGTTCTTGGTGATTCCACTGTAAGACATTTAAAGGGACATGGAATGATTATTTGCTGCCTTCCAAATGCATCCATCTCTGACACCAAAGACAGCATTTTGAAACTCATGTCTGAGCATAAAACTATCAAACGTATTGTTGTGCATGTGGGAGCAAATGATGTTTTCAGAGAACAGCTGTTTGTCCAAGATGATTTCAGAAAACTTTTTTCTGATCTCTATAAGACTGGAATACAATCTTTTATCAGTGGCTCACTCCCTACAAGGGGAAGCTTTGCATTTACTCGACTCTTCAGTCTTAACACCTGGCTTGGAAAAACTTGTTTTTTATTTGGTATGAACTTCATAGACAATTTTAACCTTTTCTGGAATCGCAGAGAATTTTTCAAGCCAAACAGCACTGAACTCAGCCGGATTGGGACCAAAGTTTTAGCGGATCACTATAACCTCGCTTTACAACATGCAATTTTCTCTCAGCCTACATTCAGGAAAACAGTTGATAAGATATCGCAGACTGACTTTGCAAAGCCAAAACAATCATCCATGCAAGTCTTCACCAAGGACACACAGCCATCTGGGGCAGACTGCCAAGAACCATCTGGGGCAGACTGCCAAGGACCATCTGGGGCAAACTGCCAAGGACATCAACAATCACATGAAGAATGTGAGCATGTGATTCCATCATGCGATTCCATCCAGATTCCATCATCCACATCTCGACCCCATGCAAGTATCACAGAGACTGTCAGGGAGACAGTCACCACAGAGACAGTCATGAAGACACTTACAAAGACCTCACCAAAGTTCCAATCTCAGTCTCGCTCTTCTGACTTTATTGTACCATCTCCATCTCCCCCCTGCATGGATTTCCCTAAAAGTATGCAGAGATTGCTGCCAATGGCAGCACTCTCTTTTTCCAGCCCAAATTATTCGCGACAAGCAGTGTACCCAGTTCATCAAAAATCAACCAACAGACTGAATTGTGTTCGCCCAGGACTTTCAGCTGGCTACCAATCTTTTTTCACCATCTAAAAAATACATGACCTCTCCAAGTCTTCCCCCTTCAAATCTTATGGAACATACAGAGAGTCTTGTATGATGTGCTGTGGGTCCCTGCATTGGGTGTAGTTTTGAAAACAAGCTGGGACCCAGTATGCCTATGCCATTCTCTATTCCTGTGTTGATAAGAAATAGAAAACATAGAGCATATTTAACCCAGGGGGTAAACCAGTCTAGTCTCCTTCCTGTTTCAAAACAACATCAGAGTGCCCAAGTGGATATTACTTCTAGACTTTCTGTAAAGCTAGCTCTTCTGAACATTAGATCACTTTCAAGCAAGTCATTTTTAATTAATGATCTTATCTGCAAACACAATCTTGATTTTTTGCTTCTAACTGAAACTTGGCTGGATCAAGCAAATAGTGCTACCACCCTTATTGAAGCAGCCCCCCCAAATTTTAATTTCATGAATGCTACCTGACAGGGGAAAGGTGGAGGGATTGCAAATATATTCAAAGCCTCTTTTCAATGTAAACAGTCCTCACTTGGTGATTTTACGTCCTTTGAACACTTATGTGCACTTGTTACATGCTCTCCTAACATATGTGACCCCTCACCGAATCCAGGGACACATGTCGGCCGAAACGAATCCGAGATAATCGCAAAAGAAGCATTTTTTTTCGAAATTTGTGATTTTTGTTTTTTTCCATCATGTGCAAGTTGAGATCTTGAAGAATGCAATCAGTATTTCAGATAATAGATTGTTTTGTTGGAAAAGCATACATTTTTTGTTGCAAATTGTCTCGTTCTTGTCAGGACTGTAGCCTGCTGGGGGGTCTGGGTAAATTACCATATGGGCCATTCACATGATGGTCTTTTTTGCTTTTTTTTTCCGCGAATCAGCTGTATGATCCGGGCTGAGCGCATGGCTACTTAACTGCATACAGGCGTGTGGTTTCACTGATTTCATGAGTTACTAAACAGAGCGCAGAGGAGCTGACACACATCGGAGATAACCATTTCTAGCAAAAAAAAACCGCAACCTCGTTTTCCAGATTGAATGGAATACTTGAATGATCGGATGATACACGGATCGTTCTAGGACTACTTTCCATCGGAGGCATTGGTGTGTGCAAGGCGCCATTTCTCTTTCTGATGGGGTAAGTTTATTAATCTAAGGCTGTGTGCTTATTTTTGCATGTAACGGAGAGTGTTGTGGTTTGGTTAAGCCTCGGTCACAACCGGACGTACGATTTTTTGGCCGTGTGATTTTTGGCGTTTCCCAAATCGCTGCAGTTTTTTTTTTTGTTCACGGAGAAAGACGCGCGTTGGCCGTAAGTTTGTCTTGCAACCTGAAAAAAACGTAAGCGCCCGTAGAGTTTGTTTGACATGACAAAGAACCTCTGCGGCTGGTCTGTGGCCAGTCTGCGGCTCCAAAATCAGCACATCACATGCGCGCTCTCGTGCTTTTCACATGCGCGCTCTCCGTGCGTTTCTTGCGTTTTTTGCATGTAGACCGGCTGTAGGAGCACATACGGCAGGTTGTGACCGAGGCTTTACATGAAACTAGTGTTATGTTAGTTGTGTCATCATCGTGCTATCTTTCTTTCTTACGGTGTGAGTAATTTTTCAACCACAAAAGGTTAAAGTATACTTTAGGACTTATTTTTGTACTTCATAATTGTGTTGGGCATACTTTGCATGGAATGAAAATTGACGTGGTGATCTTTGTTTACATGAAAGTAGTATCGTGCTAGCTAGTAGGGGGTAGGGCTTTCCTTAATGTCATGCAAATGAGCCCCATTATGTGCCCGCCCTACACCCAGAGTAGCTGAGATGGAAAACTTTGAGGGCGATTTTCTCCCTTTTCTGTTTTAAGAAGTATACACTTTCAAAAGGCCACACATTCTTCAAATATTGTCAGATCTCCACATGTAAGGCATCATTGGAAAGCTTAGAAACTGTACTTTCTGAATCTGTCAATAACTCAAAATGCCCCCGGGCCGACATGTGTCCCTGGATTCTGTGATCTGCCACATATTGTTATTAACTACTTACATGCCTCCGAGACATTCAGCCAAAGTTTTTTTAGAAGAGTTTGGTGAACTGTTGTCAGTCATTTGCTTAGAGTTTGACTGTCTTATTATATCTGGGGATTTTAACTTGCATGTAGATAATCCTGAAAACACTTGTGCCAGAGAACTACTTACACTTATTGACAACTTCAACCTAGTACAACATGTACAGGGGCCAACCCACTCTCGTGGTCATATCCTTGACCTCGTCATCACAAAGGGTCTTACTGTTTCTACTACTGTTGTTGACCTGGCCTTATCTGATCATTTCTGTGTTTTCTCTGATGTTTCTATGTCCCCTCACATTCAGAACAGCTCAACGACTATGGGCAGGAGAGTCATAAACGGCAACACGTGTTCTCTTTGAGCAAGCTCTCTCTCGGATCTCAACTAAAATGTCAGACTCTATAGATGATTTACTGGAAATTTTTAATTTAAATATGACCCAAATTATGGATGATATTGCTCCATTCAAAATCAAAAGAAATAATGACAAGCAGAAAGCACCATGGAAGCAATACCCAGCTGTTAAATTGCTTAAGAGAGAATGTAGAAAGACTGAAAGAAAATGGCGTAAATCTAAACTTCACATCCATTATCAAATCCATAAAGAGATGCTTTGTAAAATATAATTATGAAATTCGTAAAGCAAGACAGTCTTTCTTCTCCAACATCAACAGGAATATGAACAATGCCCGTGTGCTATTTTCAGCAGTAGAGAAGCTAACTAATCCCCCACCACAATTAGCACCTGAACTTCTCTCAGTTAATAAATGCAATGAGTTTGCATCCTTCTTCAAAGGTAAAATTGATAAAATATGGCAGAATATTGCTCATAATATATCTCCGTTGTGTTACGGCCCCATATTTTTCTTGTTTGATTTGTTTTGTGTTTTACTCTTGCAGATCCCGTGGGTGGCTGATGGGCCCAAATTACCACCACCTGGAGTCTGGTGAGAGCAGCACAGGATTGGCTGGTATTTGGTGCTCAGCCTTCAAAAGCCACCGGCGGTGATGTCACCCGGGGGGGAGAGAGAGCTTTAGCTTGTTTGTGTTTTGGGGGGGGGGGGTTTGTATTCATTTCCTTATTTTCTTTTATGTAAATAAACCTCCCCTTAAATGTTCTGTGAGAAGTCTGTCGCTTATTTTTACCACTTTTGTCTATGTCCTCATTTTTTTTCCCCTAGACAATTTGGGGACATAACAACTGGGGGCTCGTCTAATTTTTTTTTTTTTTTGGCTGTAGTTTTATTCTTGCCTTGCGCATTTTTTCTTAGATACCCACATTTGTTTGGGGCACACTGTTGGACAGCGTCTCTGGTGAGTTTAGCGTTTTGATTGTTTTGTTGATTTGGGGAAGTGGGTTTATTGAAGCAACTCCGGGGGGAGGTACGCTGCAGGAAGTTTGACTACTGACAGGTCAACTTCTTTGCGTTCAGCGTTTAAAGGGGCCTTCAATTGGTACTCTTCGAAGATATTTGAGGTTTATTTAGTTTTTGTGAATTTAACTAGGGACCAGAGTCGTGATGTGGCAGCGTTGCTTCCGCGTTGTGGAAGTTAGCACTTTGTTTTTGTTTTATAATTAATTTTTTTTTATTTGAGTTGACAGACTTCCGTATATATATATATATATATATATATATATATATATATATATATATATATATATATATATGTAGCCCATCCTATTACCATTCAAATAAATAAGAGGACCAAAGTGGGTTCGCGCTAAGTTATAGCAAGTATTGGTACCTGTCAGTGTAATTATCCTAAAGCGAGTGGAGTCTGACAAGTACTATACGGAATTTTCAAAAGGAAAAATATTTATTCAGAACACCAGGTGCACACTCAATAGCAACATAAATTGTTGTCTGTGACCAATGTTCAAAAGGGTAAATAAAAAAAAAGGAAAAATCCCAACCAATACAATACAAACAACACTTATGTCACCCCTGTGTAAACCAGCAGAAATAAAATAACCAAGGATGTTACACACTAGTTGCGTTCATAAATTTCCCCGTAACAAATAGTAAGTGCCCCTTTAACCAAACAAAAGGCTTCCCCTTTACAAGTAAATCCGTCACACGGTCGCCCCACTATCACTGTAAACTAAACAAATGTTTCCCCAAGCACTCAGAGAAACCGCGACGCTTACTTCACACTTTTAGTTACAATCACACAAATGCACCGGTGCACCAAAAGAAAAAACAAAAGAAAAAGCCGGCTATGAAAATAACAAACGTTGCAGGCCTGTTGCGTCTCACTAGTTTTGCTTCCTTCCAAAAGTCTGTTATTACTCACGACACCCAGCGAGCTGTAGCGGGATGATTTTTATGTTGTCGCATATCGCCCATGCAACCATCCGACACGAAGCGCGAGCCTCCCTCGTTGCCCGGATGAACCACTGACTTTACCCGGGTCGTCAGTGGCGCTATCCGGGGTGCGTTGATCCCTCGATGGTTACCTGGTGGAACCTCAGACGTGCCTGGTAGTCTGAGGCGCTAACCAAGCAACGTTCGCTGTCTTCTTTGTCTAACTATAGCCAACAACGGCTGCGTGGCTATGCACTTAACTAGCTGCTGGCACAACTCATGTGCGTTGCCTTAACTCGGTGTCCACCTCGCAATGTTTACAACTAGTTGCTGCCCGGTATTAAAATCAAGCCTCCCCAAACTCGGATGGCTTGGTTCATCAACAATAAACTGTTACAAATTATCAGTAACTGAGTAAATAATGAAATATTTCTCAAACTTTAGCCTTCTCCAAGCAGCTTGCCCGGAGCTCCCCTTTTATTCCTCCTTTTTTTTTCATTTCCCTCCTTCCTCCCTCCCCCTCAAGTCCCGCGATAACTTCATGAACTCACGTATACAGTATTTCCCCTTTTACTCTCTGATGGAACATCTCTCATTAAATCTTATCTAGGTGCTTTCACAATGTTTTAACAGAAATAAAAAACAAAAATACAAATATTCTGCTCATCATAAATTTTACCACCATTTATTACTGACAATAAATTGACATGCTAAGATGCAGTCACGTGACTCGGAGATGGCATCCGGGTTACACCCTCCCCCTTCAAATGGTCTGTATGTCCCCATCAGACTGTTGAAACAATACGAATCATCAAACATGCAGCCTTGGGGCTGTGCCCCTCTTTGTTGATCAATACCCGTAGACCCTTATGCTGAATAACTAAAGGGCGAGTTGAAGGTTCCCCCAACTCATCATAGGTAAACCGCAGCACAGGCTTTGTGTGTCGCCTCTCTCTCAGGGCAGGCTGTTTTACACCTTGACTGTCAACAGATACAATGACACTGTCTGTATCATCGGTAGCACCTTCTAGCGGCTCTAAGTGAGCTTGTTGCCCATCCACATCATCACTGTCCAATACCACCCCAGTATCTGCTTCTCTGATAGGGGAACTCTCATCTCCGCTATTATCAAACTCTCTACTCTCTGTAGCAGGTTGTGTTGGCGGAGGGGAGGGTACTTCCAACACATCTTGGTCTCTACTTTCTATGCTCACAGATCCTTCAAGAGGTGGGGTGAGGTAAGGCTCTAAACTCACACTCGCTCCAGGGGCATAATAATCATCACTATCAGAGGAACTGGACTCATGGTCAGTGTGTTGTGGGCGGTGACTATTTTGTGTTGCCCTGTGTTTGTGCCGTGTAGACACCCCCTTGTCGGCTGGCCCCGGTGCCTCATTGCCATTAGTCTGTGGATAGGGCAATCGTACTAACTCGCCAATGGGTAATAAATGATCTCTATGTAGAGTTTTCACTGCCCCTGTTCCCATTTCTGGTCGCACCCGATAAACTGGTAAGTTTGGCAACTTATCAAGGACTACATAGGGCAGTGAAGCCCATTTGTCTTTCAGCTTCTGCCTCCCAGTTCCCCCTAATGCACGTATAAGTACTCTGTCCCCCTTTTCCAGAGCCTGATGTCGTAAAGTTAGGTCATAAGCCCTTTTGTTCTTTTGATGGTTCTTTGTGGAGGCTTCCATGGCCAACTGGTATGCAGTTTTGAGGTCACGCCTCAGGTTGTCAACATACTTCGGGTGAGTGACCGCCTCCTCACTGTCTAGCACTGCCTGAAAACACACATCTATGGGCAGGCGGGCCTCTCTCCCGAACATTAGAAAATAAGGGGAGTAACCTGTGGCATCATTTTGGGTGCAGTTGTATGCGTGCACAAGCATGGCTATTTGTTGGCTCCATCTTTGTTTCTTTCCAGGATCTAGAGTACCCAACATGGACAGCAGAGTACGGTTAAACCTCTCAGGTTGAGGGTCCCCCTGAGGATGGTAAGGAGTCGTTCTAGACTTTCGGATCCCCAACACTCTGAGCATCTCTTTGATCAATCGGCTCTCAAAATCCCTCCCTTGATCGGAATGGATCCGAGCGGGCAAACCATAATTGACAAAGAACTTCTCAACCAATACTCGTGCGACCGTAGGTGCCTTCTGATCCCGAGTTGCATAGGCTTGTGCATATCTTGTAAAGTGGTCTGTCACTACTAAAACATTTGCGATTCCGCGGGAATCTGGCTCGATCGATAAAAAATCAATGCACACCAGCTCGAGTGGTCCACTACTGGTAAGCTGATTTAAGGGAGCCACACGTCCAGGGAGAGTCTTCCTAGCTACACATCTGCCGCAGTTTTTTATGTAGTTGGCGATGTCATTTGCCATCTTAGGCCAGAAAAATCTTTCCCTCATCAATTCAACGACACGTTCAATGCCCAAATGGCCTCCATCATCATGTAGTGACTTAAGGGCAGGGACTCTCAACTGCTTGGGTAGCACGAACTGGGAGATCTTCTTCCCTAATTTCCTGACAGTGTTTCGATATAGCACCCCATTCTTGATAACGAGACGTGGCCACTCTCTTCGTAAGGCACCAAGTTCTGGCGAGTCATGTGGGGAGGCACTTTTACGTCCTGCTAGCAGGGCTTGTTTCATTTTAGTGATAGTGTCATCTCCATCCTGTGCCCCACGCAACTCTGCTAAACTAAAGGGCTCTAAATTCCGTTCGTTGACCTGGACTGTGTGAACATACGCCTTCGGAACGCACTGGGGTGGTGCACCCAACTGATCAATGCATCGTGTTGCGGGGTCACGGAGCAAGGGGGCATGAATGGGCTTACAAATGGCTTTCACCCCAGCAGGGGAGATACACTCAACCTCACCGGCTATATTTCGGGATAAAAGGTCAGCATCAACATTTTCACGGCCTGGTCTGTATTGTATGCTGAAATCATATACAGACAAGGCCGCCAACCACCTATGGCCACAGGCATTCAATTTGGCACTAGTCAGGACGTAAGTTAGTGGATTATTGTCGGTGCGTACAGTAAAACGAAGGCCATAAAGGTAGTCGTGAAATTTATCGACTACCGCCCACTTCAGCGCTAGAAATTCGAGTTGATGGACTGGGTAGTTGTGTTCTGATCCACTGAGCTTTCTGCTTGCAAATGCTACTGGTCGCAACCCTTCTGGGTATTCTTGGTTGAGCACAGCTCCCAGGCCATCAAAACTGGCGTCCACGTGCAGTATGTAAGGGCGTGTTGGGTCAGCGAATGCTAAAACTGGGGCCTGAAGCAAGCAAGTCTTAATTTTTTGGAATGCCTCTGTACAAGCAGGAGTCCATCGGTCTCCAAACGGCTCGGTCTTGCTCAAGTAAAGTTTTCCCTGTTCATTTTGTTTTGGTCGCCCCCTTCGGGGGGGTTCATAACCTCTCGTCAAATCAGTCAGGGGGCGTACAATTGCCGAGTAGTTAGCGATAAACCGTCTGTAATAACCACAGAACCCTAAAAATGACTGCAACGTCTTTAAGTTTGTGGGCTGTGGCCACTGGGACACCGCAGTAATCTTGTCTGGGTCTGTTGAGACCCCATCTTCAGACACAATGTGTCCAACATACTTAACGCAGGTACGAAAGAACTGACACTTATCAATGGACACTTTCAGACCAAATTCTTCCAGGCGGTCCAAAACTTTAAGCAATCGCTCTTCGTGCTCTTCAAGGGTGCGGCTGAACACGATTACATCGTCCAGATATACCAGGCACTGTAACAGATGCATATCTCCCACTGCTTTCTCCATCAAACGTTGGAACGTTGCAGGAGCACCCATGATGCCCTGCGGCATTCGTTCAAATTGATAGAAACCCAGTGGGCAGATAAAAGCTGTCTTCTCCTTGTCCTCTTCAGACATAGGAATCTGGTAATAACCGCTTCTCAAATCTAAAACGGAAAACCACTTGCTCCCGGATAGGCAGTCGAGTGCATCGTCTATCCTGGGCACGGTGTACTGATCAGGAATAGTGCGGGTGTTTAGGGTTCTGTAATCAATACACATGCGAACTTTGCCACTCTTTTTCCTCGCCACGACGATGGGCGATGCGTATGGGCTACGTGATTCCCTAATTATTCCGGCCGCCAACAACTCCTGTAAATGGCGCCGTACATCATCAATATCCCCTGGAGCAATGCGTCGGGACCGTTCTCTAAAAGGTCTGCAGTCTGTCAGCCTAATGCGGTGCTCCACATCTTTTGCCAACCCCACATCCCATTCCTCCACGGAGAACACTTTGGTCCTTTCAGCTAACTTCTGAGCCAGTCTGTCTTGCCATATCTGGGGTAACGGGGAGTTGCCAAAATCAAACAGAGCTGGATCAATGGCATCCTGAGTTGATGGAGCCTGGGCAAGACCAGTTACCACGTCTGCTTTATGGATCTGAGCGATGACTGTCCCTTTGGGAATGGATTTTGTTTTTAGTGAGACATTCTGTAGGAGAACTTTACAATGGTCTTTATCCAGGTCAGTTGGTAACAACACACAAGGAGGTAAGGCCACTCCCTGTGGCAATGCATTCGAGCTATCTACAACCAGTATGCCCGGAGTTCCTGCACCGTCGATCGTGGCCTTGCCAACAGCTAGACAGGATTCCCCAGGTGTCAAGGTAAGTGGCCCTGGGCCTACCCACTTCACCTGTCCCACATGATCAGCCGTAAGACTTTTCATGGGTTCGTAGCTCGGTGTTGGGAGACCAGTAGTCACTCTCCAGGTTGTCGCGGGGTGACGGCCACTTGATCTGATACATGCCACACGTTCATGGCGGAATGCCCTCGCATTGGTACCTATGATCACGGGTACTTGGTCTGGCCCTTGAGGGTCAGGACAAACCAATGCTAAGACTGTCTGGGTAAGGCAATTGCCCTCATCATCTTCAATCTGCAGAGAGACTGCCACATAACCCAGGTATGGGTAGCTGCTGTCACTTAAACCCCAGATACACAAACTAGAAATGGGCTGAATGGTAAGATGAGACAAATGTTCATGGTACCACTTCTCAAAAATAATAGTAACCGTAGACCCGCTATCCATTAGAGCCATGCATGCCTGTCCCTCTATCTTCACAGGGCTCAGAGATGGTTTTCCCACCAACCCATCAGGAAGGAGGGAGGTGACTGGGGTCTCCACGTGACTTTTCTTTGCAGGGCAATGTGTATCTGCAGAGGCGGGTTGATTCTGGGAAAAGTCGTGGTCTTCACCCTTTTGCTTACGCAAATTGCGAATAAGTCGAGTGATGACTTTAGCGGAGTCTTCTTCAGCATTGCACCGAGTGGCTATATGTCCATCCTGCCCGCAGCGATAGCAAAAATACTCTCCTAACCCACTAGGAGGCTGCGCCCTCCTACTGCTAGCAGGCACTGGTTTGCTATAAGAGCTACCCGCACCCTGGGGCTTCCATTCTGGGGTTGTACTGAAGGGCATACTTCGGTGGTTCACAGCCATAATCTGTAATTGTTGCTGTAGGTCAGATACCTGTCTTTGTAATGCCCGCACCTCACTGTCGTTGCCCATTTGATTACTGGGTGGAGCTACGGTAGTCTCTGTCTCCCTGCTGGGAGCTGAGTGTCTTGCTTCGTTAGCTGTCAGCTTCGCAACCACCACTCTGAGCTTATCCAGTTCGGCTCGGAGCTTAGCTGCATCTGTGGAACTCAGCGGCTCATCATCATTTGTTCTAACCTGCCGTATTGTGGCTTTGGGGTTCGGGGGCGGTGACCTCTGTCTCACTGACTGCTGATCTTCCTCTTCCCGGATTTCAGTTAGCAGCTGTAAAAATGAAGGGGGTGAGTCCTTGCGCTCACGGAGGCGTAGTTGTACCAGCATAAGGTCTGACTCGATTGCCCCTCGTAGAAGTTGTTCAATACGCACCCGATCTCTCTGGCTAGCTGCTACACCACCCCTAAAAACAACCTTAGTTAATGCATGTTCAACGCGGCGCAGAAAGTCTGACAATCGCTCTCCTTGATTTTGGCGAAGTGATCTAAATGTATAATACAGGTCCTCTCCGGATACAGAAGAGCCAAAGGCCCGCTCCAAGGCCTCTAGATAGTCTTTGGGTGTTGCTTGAGGGTCACTAGACCTAACCGCTTGAGCTATCTCTAATGCAGGGCCTTTTAAGCTCTCAATGATGCGTTTGCGTTTTTCGCCAACAGAGCACTCACATTCATCCACCATCAAATGGGCCTGCATCAGCCAAGTGTCGAGGGTTTCTTCCCCAGCTGGGGTTGGGGCGTTTCCGGAGAAAGCTCGTAACCTCCGAAAAGCAGTGTTCTCAGGTACTACCGGTCGTTGTGTTTTCTCTAAAATATCCCCTATGGACTTTAGGAACTGCTGCTCGGTTGTGAGTGGTGGTGACGCAGTCTGCTGTACAGGCTTTGGGGTCACACTTTCTTCTTCTTCTGAACCGGGCACACTGAGTGTCCAAGGCTCCCCTCCCGTGCTAGGTACCACATCTAGTGGAATTGCTTTTATATTCACCACCTCACTACAAGCACACAGTACCACTAATCCATTAGTTTGGGGATCGAACATTTTTCCCTTCACTTTAACCCGACCAAGGCGTTTAATTGAATTGAGAGTTTCTTCCAATGTGTCATTGCTGACATCAGCTAAGACACGACGGACTACCAAGGCATGTTTGGGGTCTAGCCCCTCCCCCTTACACCAATTGACCAAAAAAGACATTGCTACTGGTAAGTTATTATATTAAACTAAACTACTCCACTCACTTATTACGTTAGCCACCAGCTTAAATACTATACCCACTGCTAGATAAATCCCATCCTCGTCGCCATTTTATGTAGCCCATCCTATTACCATTCAAATAAATAAGAGGACCAAAGTGGGTTCGCGCTAAGTTATAGCAAGTATTGGTACCTGTCAGTGTAATTATCCTAAAGCGAGTGGAGTCTGACAAGTACTATACGGAATTTTCAAAAGGAAAAATATTTATTCAGAACACCAGGTGCACACTCAATAGCAACATAAATTGTTGTCTGTGACCAATGTTCAAAAGGGTAAATAAAAAAAAAGGAAAAATCCCAACCAATACAATACAAACAACACTTATGTCACCCCTGTGTAAACCAGCAGAAATAAAATAACCAAGGATGTTACACACTAGTTGCGTTCATAAATTTCCCCGTAACAAATAGTAAGTGCCCCTTTAACCAAACAAAAGGCTTCCCCTTTACAAGTAAATCCGTCACACGGTCGCCCCACTATCACTGTAAACTAAACAAATGTTTCCCCAAGCACTCAGAGAAACCGCGACGCTTACTTCACACTTTTAGTTACAATCACACAAATGCACCGGTGCACCAAAAGAAAAAACAAAAGAAAAAGCCGGCTATGAAAATAACAAACGTTGCAGGCCTGTTGCGTCTCACTAGTTTTGCTTCCTTCCAAAAGTCTGTTATTACTCACGACACCCAGCGAGCTGTAGCGGGATGATTTTTATGTTGTCGCATATCGCCCATGCAACCATCCGACACGAAGCGCGAGCCTCCCTCGTTGCCCGGATGAACCACTGACTTTACCCGGGTCGTCAGTGGCGCTATCCGGGGTGCGTTGATCCCTCGATGGTTACCTGGTGGAACCTCAGACGTGCCTGGTAGTCTGAGGCGCTAACCAAGCAACGTTCGCTGTCTTCTTTGTCTAACTATAGCCAACAACGGCTGCGTGGCTATGCACTTAACTAGCTGCTGGCACAACTCATGTGCGTTGCCTTAACTCGGTGTCCACCTCGCAATGTTTACAACTAGTTGCTGCCCGGTATTAAAATCAAGCCTCCCCAAACTCGGATGGCTTGGTTCATCAACAATAAACTGTTACAAATTATCAGTAACTGAGTAAATAATGAAATATTTCTCAAACTTTAGCCTTCTCCAAGCAGCTTGCCCGGAGCTCCCCTTTTATTCCTCCTTTTTTTTTCATTTCCCTCCTTCCTCCCTCCCCCTCAAGTCCCGCGATAACTTCATGAACTCACGTATACAGTATTTCCCCTTTTACTCTCTGATGGAACATCTCTCATTAAATCTTATCTAGGTGCTTTCACAATGTTTTAACAGAAATAAAAAACAAAAATACAAATATTCTGCTCATCATAAATTTTACCACCATTTATTACTGACAATAAATTGACATGCTAAGATGCAGTCACGTGACTCGGAGATGGCATCCGGGTTACATATATATATATATATATATATATATATATATATATATATATATATATATATATTTTTTTTTTTTTTTTTTTTTGTTAGAAGTGTTTTTTCTCCTGCTGCACATCTTTTTTACCTGTGCGCACCTGTTGCGCTTGACTCAGGTTTTTTCTTGGGTGACCTAACTTGTCCATGGAATTTTTCTGGTGTTTTTTCTTCCTCCCATCTTTTCTATTTTTGTGCTGTGCTACGGAGCAGCATTTTCGGGGTGGAGGGGAAAGGTTTAGCGTATTATGGATTGCCTGACCGAGGTTATGAATTAGTTTGTGAGGTAAGTCACATTCACTTTGTTTCGGAAGAGCACTTTAGTTAATCATGTCGCTGGTAGAAGAATTTGTGAAGAATCCTTCAGAAATTATTTTGGTTCGCTGTACTAAGGACCAATTAATTGATATAGCAGAGCATTATTCACTTAGTGTTTCAACTGAGGAAAAGAAACTTAAAAGTTCTTTGTTTAAAGTTGTTCGAGCAGGCTTAGTTGAAAGAGATCATCTCTATTGGTGAAGGTCTAGTATCTCCGACGTCAGTGTCATTGGGTGAGAGCAATATTTTCGATCAGGAATTTAAAAGCAAGCAATTTTCTGAGAGAGCGGAGCACACTGTGAGTCGCGTAGTCAAAGAAGGCAAGGTTGATAAAGAACTCGAGTTGAAAAAGTTGGAATTACAGCATGAGTTGGAGTTAAAAAAAATTGGAGTTTGCAGCTCGTGAGAAAGACTGTGAATATCAATGAGAAAGAGAGCAGCATGAGTTTGAACTGAGAAGACTTGAGCTTGAGTTAGCAGTAAAGAAATTCACTATATCCCAGTCGGATGTTGCCGCGGTTCCTGCCTTCAGTTCACAGCCTACCTCTCCTGTTCGGCTCTCTGCTGGTATTTCCAGCGATAAACATACTTCGCCTGTTTGGTATTCTGAGACCGTAAATGTTGTAGATTCTGATTCAGTTCCTCTGATGAGTGGACATAATATTGTGTCCTCACATGCCATCCCATTAGTAAGTGTAGACTCTGGCTCGTATGTCCCAGTCATGACTCCGTTGCCGGTTCCCAACTGCACTAATGTAAATGCTCCCATTTTGATGGCGCACTCACTGCTTGACCCACCATTGGAGATTAGTCGTTATGTCCATATGGTTCCCCCTTTCAATGAACGAGAAGTTGCTAAATATTTTGCTCATTTTGAGAGGGTAGCATTAACGCTTAAGTGGCCGGTAGACATTTGGACATTATTATTGCAACCTGTATTGAGTGGTAAGGTGCAATCTGTGTATTCTGCATTAACTGTGCAGCAGGGCTCTGATTACCAGATTGTGAAAAATGCAATACTAACCGTCTATGAGTTGGTCCCGGAGGCCTAAAGGCAAAAGTTCCGTGGTCTTCGTAAAAATGATAGAACAACATTTGTAGAGTTTGCACGAGAGAAGGAGAATGCGTTCGATAGGTGGTGCACATCAGAACACGCACACACCCGGGCCCAACTAAGAGAGTTGATGTTACTCGAAGAGTTCAAAAATTGTGTGTCCACCGACGTGGCGATGTATTTAAATGACCAAAAAGTTGCCACTTTTGCGAATGCTGCTGTTTGTGCTGACTGATATGTCCTTACGCATAAACGTTCTTTTCGTTTATCCTCCTCTCACTATGACACTGCGCAACTTCCCAACTCTTATTCAAGCTTTCGAAATCAAAAGTCTGACCAGTCTTCGTCAAATGATTCACGTGAATGTTTCTGTTGTCACGAAGCTGGTCATTTCATTGCATCATGTCCTGTGTATAAACGAAAATATGGAAGCTTCCCCAAGCCAGGTTCCCCCAAGCGAGGCTCATTCAAGCAGGGCTCCCCCAAGTCAGGCTCTCCGAAACGAAAGTCACCGAAAAGTTCTGGTTTTGTTCAGCATGGTAATTGTCATGATGAAGTTGACTCTGTTTATGATCCGTTTGTTTTTGAAGGGAAAGTATCATTTACAGGGCGTGAGGCAGACAGCGTATCTGTTAGAATATTACGTGATACAGGCTCTGTTCAGAGTTTTGTTTTGTCTTCTGTTTTACCATTTTCTGACAGTAGTTATTGTGGAACGGATGTGTTGGTGCAAGGGATTGAGATGGGATATTTAAAAGTCCCTTTGCATACTATTTATGTTAAAAGTAATTTAGTATCTGGGACTGTTAAAGTGGCTGTTTGTTCCCAGTTACCGATCAGAGGTATTCAGTTTCTCGTGGGGAATGACTTATGTGGGGGAAAAAGTGTTTTCTCTCCCTGAAGTATCTTCGATTCCATCAGAGAACAGTGAGGTAAGCCTAGAGTTATTTGATGTATTTCCAGAGAGTGTTGTAACGAGAGCTCAAGCATGCCAATCTCACCCTACTGATCTCTGTGATACATTCATGTCACTTGAGAATCCAGTTGTGCTGTGTCTCGACTCTCAAAGTAGCTCAGCGCATCGGTCGTTGTCCACGGCCAGTAGTGCTGATGCCCTGAAGTCGGTGACCGTGTCCGCAGAAAATGTTCATGTGTTGTCGCTACCTGTTGATTGTGAGTTACTTAAGAGTGAGCAAAGAAAAGATCCATCACTGGGTAAGTGTCATGCTATAGCTAATGGGAAGGGGAAAACGGCAAGTAAAACGGTGGCTTATTATTGGGAAAGTGGCATGTTGATGAGAAAGTGGACACCATTAAATCAAGATTCACAGTGGAACACTGTTTACCAGGTGGTTGTTCCTGCCAAATTTTGACCACATGTTTTGACTTTGGGCCATGATCATGACTTTGCTGGTCATTTAGGCATTAAGAAGAGTTATAATCGTATTCTTCGTTATTTTTTTTGGCCCGGTTTAAAGTCTGACATTGTGAGATATTGCCGTTCGTGCCATCGCTGTCAGATGGCAGGAAAACCAAATCAAGTTGTTCCGCTTGCTCCTCTTCGCCCTATTCCAGTAATTGGTGAGCCATTTGAGCGCATAATTTTGGATTGTGTTGGCCCCTTGCCCAAAACTAGATCTGGCCATAAGTTTCTCTTGACAATCATGTGTGCAGCTACTCGCTACCCTGAGGCTATTCCACTGTGTTCGCTAAAAGCAAAGCCCATAATTAAAGCACTTATTCTTTTTTTTTTCAATCTTCAGGCTACCAAAAGTGGTGCAAACTGATCAGGGATCAAATTTCCTGTCGCGTTTGTTCACACAGGTGTTACAGCAGTTGTCCATTATGCACATTACATCTAGTGCATATCATCCAGAGTCGCAAGGAGCTCTGGAAAGATTCCATCAGACACTGAAGTCCATGTTTCGCACTTACTGTCATGACTCTGCAAAGGAGTGGGATGAAGATCTCCCACTGCTTTTGTTTGCTGTGCGTGAAACAACCCAAGAGTCACTAGGTTTCAGTCCTGCTGACCTGGTGTTCGGCCACACTGTGAGAGGTCCATTGAAGCTGCTTAGAGAGCAGTTGGGGTGTGAGACCACAGCTCCTCAGCAGAAGAACGTTTTGGATTATGTTTGTTCATTTCGTGAGTGTTTGCACAATGCTTGTGCTTGTGCTCAGAAAGCCCTGTCTTCTGCTCAGTCAAAAATGAAGATTCGTTTTGACCGCAAGTCAGTTCTGCGCTCCTTTCAGGTGGGGGATAAAGTTTTAGTGTTGCTGCCAATGGTGGGATCCGCATTACAGGCCAAATTTTCTGGGCCCTATGAAATTGTTTAAATTGAGTGAGACAGACTATGTGATCCATACACCTGAAAGGAGGCGTAAGACTCGCATCTGTCATGTGAATATGTTAAAGCAATATGTGTCTCGTGATGGTGAGGTGGTGGGGAGTGAAGTATGAGTCTGCGTCTCCTGTATCTGTTGCTTCGTGTGCTCCTGTGCTCTCCTCTTATTCCCCAGAGGAGGATGGGCTGAGTTTTCGTGATGTTCCAGTGTCTTTTCCACGTCTTAAGAATTTTGAGTTGCTGACTAATCTCACCAATTTTCTTTCAGATTTGCCAGATGATTGTGCTAAGGATATCCAGCAACTGATTGAGTTTTACTCTGATTTATTTTCAGATGTCCCTTCGCAGACTCGCGTCCTTAGTCATGATATTGATGTGAATAATCATCCTCCAATCAAACAGCACGCATATCGTGTTAATCCGGTAAAGAGGGTGGCGATGATTTCTGAGGTTGACTATTTGGTTGATCATGGGTTAGCTGAGCCTAGCTCTAGTCCATGGAGCTCCCCATGTATCTTGGTTCCGAAATCTGACGGAACATTTAGATTTTGTACCGACTTCAGAAAAGTCAACGCGGTTACAAAGCCTGACTCGTTTCCACTCCCCCGGATGGAGGATTGTGTGGATTGAGTTGGCTCTGCCAAGTTTGTTACCAAGCTCGACCTTCTTAAAGGTTATTGGCAGGTCCTGCTTACATCTCGCGCTGCTGAGATTTCCGCTTTTGTTACTCCAGATTGTTTCATGCAATATCGAGTCATGCCATTCGGGCTGAGGAATGCTCCCGCCACATTCCAACGCTTGATGTGCCGAGTTTTAGCTGGCATCTTGAATTGTGAGGCATATTTGGATGACATCGTATTATATTCGTCCTTGTGGTCTAGTCATCTTCAGTTAATTGATACAGTCTTCGATCGTTTGCGTAAAGCTTCATTGACCTTGAACCTCGCCAAATGCAAGTTTGGCAAAGCAACCGTTACCTATTTAGGTAAGCAGGTAGGTCAAGGTCAGGTTCGTCCTGTTGAGGCCAAGGTTCGGGCAATTGCCGAGTTTCCCACTCCCAGGACCAAACGTGCGGTCCGTCGGTTCTTGGGAATGGCCGGTTATTACTGTAATTTTTGCCGCAACTTTTCGGATGTTGTTTTGCCATTGACGAACCTCCTCCACGATCGTGTTGATTTTGTGTGGTCTAACGACTGAGTCTGCTTTTCAGAACACCAAGGCTTTGCTGTGCAGCTCACCAGTGCTCAGTGCGCCTAATTTTGAGACTCCCTTTAAAGGAACAGTCCACCGTATTTCCGTAATGAAATATGCTCTTATCTGAATTGAGACGAGCTGCTCTGTACCTATCCGAGCTTTGCGCGACCTCCCAGTCAGTCAGACGCAGTCAGACGCGCTGTCACACCTGTTAGCAATGTAGCTAGGCTCAGTATGGCCAACGGTATTTTTTGGGGCTGTAGTTAGATGCGACCAAATGCTTCCGCGTTTTTCCTGTTTACATAGGTTTATATGACCAGTGATATGAAACAAGTTCAGTTACACAAATTGAAACGTAGCGATTTTCTATGCTATGGAAAGTCCGCACTATAATGACAGGCGTACTAACACCTTCTGCGCGCTTCGGCAGCGCATTGATATCTGAGCTCCGTATCAATGCGCTGCCTAAGCGCACAGAAGGTGTTAGTATGCCTGTCATTATAGTGTGGACTTTCCATAGCATAGAAAATCACTACGTTTCAATTTGTGTAACTGAACTTGTTTCATATCACTGGTCATATAAACCTATGTAAACAGGAAAAACGTGGAAGAGTTTGGTTGCATCTAACTACAGCCCCAAAAAATACCGTTGGCCATACTGAGCCTAGCTACATTGCTAACAGGAGTGACAGCGTGTCTGACTGGGAGGTCGCATAAAGCTTGGATAGGTACGGAGCAGCTCGTCTCAATTCAGATAAGAGCATATTTCATTATGGAAATATGGTGGACTGTTCCTTTAAACTCGAGGTGGATGCTAGCGCAACAGGTGCTGGTGCGGTGCTCCTTCAGGAGGGAGCGGATGGATTTGATCACCCCGTCTGTTACTTCTCCAGATGAAGAATGCCAACCAGCACCTTATGCGCTGGTCACTCTATCTGCAAGGCTTCAACCTAGAGATTAAGTACAAGAGGGGTAGTGAAAATATTTTGGCAGACACTTTGTCGCGAGCTTTTTGTGAATGAGCTGTGTTATTTTTGTAATCAACATAGATGTTGATTTTTGGTGGTGGGGGTGTTATGACCCCATATTTTTCTTGTTTGTTTTGTGTTTTATTCTTGCAGATCCCGTGGGTGGCTGATGGGCCCAAATTACCACCACCTGGAGTCTGGTGAGAGCAGCACAGGATTGGCGGGTATTTGGTGCTCAGCCTTCAAAAGCCACCGGCGGTGATGTCACCCGGGGGGAGAGAGAGCTTTAGCTTGTTTGTTTGTGTTTTGGTTTTTTTTTATTCATTTCCTTATTTTCTTTTATGTAAATAAACCTCCCCTTAAATGTTCTGTGAGAAGTCTGTCGCTTATTTTTACCACTTTTGTCTGTGTCCTCATTTTTTTCCCCCTAGACAATTTGGGGACATAACAGTTGCAAAAAATTGAAAAGCTGCAATCACCAGTGACACAGACAGACAACTTCAACACAATGTCAGAATTTTGTTTAATTGATTACGAGACTCTTGAGAAAACTGTACAAAATCTCAGTTCCTCAACATCTGAATTGGACATCCTGCCCACCAACTTTAAGTCTGTTCTTCACCTTATAATTACAGATGTGCTTCAGATCATACATACATCCCTAGAGACTGGCATTGTTCCTGTGTCCCTGAAAAAAGCCGTTGTAAAGCCCCTACTTAAAAAGAATAATCTGGATGCTTCAGTATTAAACAACTACAGGCCAATATCAAATCTACCATTCATCGGGAAAATCCTTGAAAAAATTGTCTTCAATCAATTAACTGCCTTTTTGATATCAAACAGCTGTTTTGATAACTTTCAGTCAGGATTTCGTGCCAATCATAGCACTGAAACAGCGCTGATTAAAGTTATAAATGACATACGTCTTAATATTGATGCAGGCAAAACATCAGTCCTCGTGTTACTGGACCTCAGTGCAGCTTTTGATACTGTTGATCACAACATACTGCTATATCGACTTGAACACTGGGTTGGGTTGACTGGTAAAGTTATCGATTGGTTAAAATCATACTTAAAATATAGAAGCTTCTTTGTTACCATGGGAAATTGTACCTCAACATCAATGTCCTTGACCTGTGGTGTCCCCCAGGGGTCGATTCTTGGACCATTACTATTCAACCTTTATATGCTCCCACTTGGACAAATTATCAAGAACAACTCAATTTTGTATCACTGCTATGCAGATGACACCCAAATTTATTTTGCTCCATCACCTAATGATTATGCCCCCCTTGAATGTCTCTACCAGTGTATCGACCAAATCAACAACTGGATGTCACAAAATTTTCTTCAGCTGAACATAGATAAAACAGAAGTAATTCTATTTGGGAAAAAAGATGAAAGACTCAGGATTACCACTATTCTTGACACAAAAGGGGATTAAAACAAAAGATATGGTTAAAAATCTTGGTGTTTTCATGGACAGCGAGCTAAACTTTGACAGTCACATGAAAGCAATTACTAAAACGTCATTTTATCACCTAAAAAACATTTCCAAACTAAGAGGACTTATGTCAAAAAATGATCTGGAAAAACTTGTACATGCCTTCATCTCTAGTAGGGTTGACTACTGCAATGGCCTTTTCACAGGCCTGCCAAAAAAGACCATCAAACGACTTCAGCTGGTTCAAAATGCAGCGGCTAGGGTTCTCACACGAACAAAAAGAAGAGAGCACATTACTCCAATTCTAAGGTCCCTTCACTGGCTTCCAGTAAGCTACAGAATTGACTTTAAAGTATTGCTGCTGGTGTACAAATCTCTAAATGGTACAGGGCCCAATTACCTCTCTGATATGTTGCAGCGACCTAACCCAATCAGATCTACCAGATCGCATCAGCAAAATTTACTGGTAAAACCTGTTGTTAAAACAAAGTGTGGTGAAGCAGCTTTTAGCTACTATGCAGTACAGCTATGGAACCAACTTCCAGAGGGCATCAAAAATGCTCCTGCTGTTGGCAGCTTCAAATCTAGATTAAAGACCAAGCTGTTTTCAGATGCTTTCTGCTAACTGATTAATAGTGTCATCTTTACATGTTTTAAACTTTCTTAACTTTTACAGTCTCTGCATGTTTTAAACTTTACTTAAATTTTATTCTATTTTATTCTGCTGTTTTTTTTACTGAACTTTTACTTCATTTTATTTTATTTCTAATATTGTTTAATTCTTATTATTTTTCTTCCCCATTTATTTTATGTAATTTTATTTTCTATTGTTTACTGTTTTGCTTTTACTTCTGTAAAGCACATTGAACTGCCACTGTGTATGAAATGTGCTATATAAATAAACTTGCCTTGCCTTGCCCTATGAAGGGTATAGACCTGGTCCAGTGTTCCGCGACCAGGACAAAAACCGCATTGCTCCTCCTGGATCTGAGGTTTGACTATTGGCCAAATTCTCCTCTCCAGTACCCTGGAGTAAACCTTCCCTGGGAGGCTGAGAAGTGTGATTCCCCTATAATTGGAGCACACTCTCCGGTCCCTTTTCTTAAAAAGAGGGACCACCACCCCAGTCTGCTACTCCAGAGGCACTGTCCCCGACCACTACGCGATGTTGCAGAGGCGTGTCAGCCAAGACAGCCCCACAACATCCAGAGACTTGAGATACTCGGGGTTGATCTCATCCAATCTCAGTGCCTTGCCACCAAGGAGCTTGCTAACCACCTCAGTGACTTTTTGGCTTGGGTAATGGACGAGTCCACCTCTGAGTCATCAGCCTCCACTTCCTCAATGGAAGACGTGACAGTGGGATTGAGGAGATCCTTGAAGTATTCCTTCCACCGCCCGACAATATCCCCAGTCGAGGTCAACAGCTCCCCACCCGCACTGTAAACAGTGTTGGCAGAGTACTGCTTCCCCCTCCTGAGGCACCGGATGGTTTGCCAGAATTTCTTCGAGGCTGACCGATAGTCCTCCTCCATGGCCTCACCGAACTCCTCCCAGTTCTGAGTTTTTGCCTCCGGAACTGCCCGATCTGCGGCACGCCTGGCCTGCCGATACCCATCAGCTGCCTCAGGAGTCCCGGAGGCCAACATGGCCTGATAGGACTCCTTCTTCAGCTTGATGGCATCCCTTACTTCCACCACTGGGTTCGGGGATTGCCGCCACGACAGGCACCGGAGACCTTGCGGCCACAGCTCTGAACAGCCGTGTCGACAATGGAGGCAGAGAACATGGTCCACTCAGACTCAATGTCCTCTGCCTCCCTCGGAAGCTGGGAGAAGCTCTCCCGGAGGTGGGAGTTAAAGATCTCCCTGACAGAGTGCTCAGCCAGACGTTCCCAGCAGACCCTCACCATATGTTTGGGCCTGCCAGGTCTGTCCGGCTTCCTCCTCCGCCAGCGGATCCAACTCACCACCAGGTGGTGATCAGTTGACAGCTCAGCCCCTCTCTTCACCCAAGTGTCCAAGACATAGGGCCGGAGATGAATGAATGAATGAACCCTTTATTATCACTGTTACCAGTGAAATTGACCATCAACCTGTCCCTACAGAGGGGGAACAGGACAGGAAGACAGGGATAAAAGAAAAAGAAACACAGTAGTTACACGAGGCAAGATGAGGAAAAAAAAGAACACCCCCCACTATGCTCCTATCAGGAGTACAGTGTGGGAGCATTTAAAAACCTCCACACAAGCACACAATAACACAAGTACACACTGGCGCCATCTGCGGGGGGCACGGACCTTTTTGACCCCCCAAAGATAAAGTTGGGGGGGCAAAAACACCCCAATAATGAAAAAAGTAGTAAACAGTACAGATGAACTCATGTTAACTGACGATTGAAACCACCTAAACAAATAATAGCCTAGCTTTGAATGCAAAATAAGTAATCTATAGAAACGTCACCTAAAATGTTATGATCGGACATGACCCGCCCCCTTTTCCGCTTGCAATATTCCAATGGTTGGCAGTGAGTGATTGACAGGTTGCACTACGCAAAATTTACACGTCCTTTAGTGCTTTGCGCAGACTTAAGACCTACCTGCGGAGCACCATGACTGCTCCGAGACTGAATTACTTGGCTGTTCTTGACACACACAAGGAACATACAGACCACATTGATTTGAAAAAAATTACCAATGAGTTCAGCGCTTGTGACAGAAGGAGTGATGTTTTTGAGAAGTTTTAGGGCTGATGGGCTATTAGGGTGAATATGATTTTCTCATGTTCATGAATATGATTTTCTCACTGCCTACTTGTTAATTTCCGTGGCCATGAAAGAGATGTGTTGTTAAAGTTTGTAAGTAAGATTAAAATTAACTTTGTCATATCCATTAACTCTTAACAGAAACTACATTCATGTACAGTTGTCTGCCGAATTCATCTCAAAGAAAATTGCATGAAACTAAATTTGTTTATTGAATAAATTGTGTTTCATACAATGTTTAAAGTCGTGAGATTTTTTTAATGCATCATAATAAGTTATCGTTAAAATGGGCGCTTCCCACTTGCAATGGTGAATAATAATGAATGAAAATGACTTACAAGTCTTTGATATTTAACTACATACACTGCCGATGTCATGACGTCACGGTGCAAGAACATAATTCTGACCCCCCAATGTTGACATGAAGTTGGCGCCTATGCAAGTACACTTTAAAACATGGGACTTGAGGGGGGGAAAGGGTAAGGGGGTAGGAGGGGAGGGGAGGAGGTAGCGGTAACCCAGCGCAAGCAAGCAGCCGTCCGCTCCTGCAGCCATGCAAGCGGCGCTGGTCATGCACCCGCTTGTCACACTGGGGATGAAAAACGGTGACCGCAGAAAATTGGGGAAGGAATGTCGAAGAATGCGAAAGTGTCTCCCAGCAGTGACCTTCTGGGGGAAATGGTGCCCCAGCAACGGCCTTGATTGAGGCCGGTGCTGTTCAGGGAGCCGAATGTCGATAAGATAGAGGTTGTTTGGTCTTTCGAACAGATGCAGTCTTTACACGTCCACACCACTCGTCCATATCTGTCCATTTTGTCCATATCTGTCCATTTCTGTTCAATTCCATTTAGTCTCCGAAATACTTATTCCTTGAAAAGCCGAAAGCGTCTCCAAGATAACAACCCTGTTGTGGTTCAAGTTCTGCCACAGTCTGAGTGCCGACAGCTTTGCCCACCGCTCCAATCATATCGGGCAGCTTTGTGGGGCTTTGAACAGCTGTCACCATTGTCTGATTTCCACGATATACCAGGGCAATGCCTAATCCAATCAGCAAAAGTCTGGTAATCATGGTTCCGAATAGGTAGATATCTTCAATGTCCTCCACAGACGTTCTGGCAGGACAACAAAGTCAATCATTAACCTCTGACCTAAAGTGTCCTGGTGCCACTTGCACTTTTGGACACCCCTATGCTTGAACATGGTGTTCTTTATGGACAATCCGTGACTAGCACAGAAGTCCCATAACAAAACACCACTTGGGTTCAGATTGGGGAAGCCGTTCCTCCCAATCATGCCCCTCCAGGTGTCATTGTTGTCGCCCATGTGAGCGTTGAAGTCCCCCAGTAGAACAATGGAGTCCCCAGTCTGAGCACCTCTCAGTACCTCTCCCAGGGACTCCAAGAAGGCCGGATACTCTATATTGCTATTTGGCCTGTAGGCACAAACAATAGCAAGAGCCCTCTCCCCGATCCTAAGGCGCAGAGAGGCGACCCTCTCGTTCACTGGGGTAAACTCCAACACATGGCGGCTGAGCTGGGGAGCTATAAGTGAGCCCACACCAGCCTGCCGCCATTCACCATAGGCAACTCCAGAGAAGTGGAGAGTCCAGCCCCTCTCGAGGAGCTGGGTTCCGGAGCCCAAGCTGTGCATGGAGGTGAGCCCGACTATCTCTAGCCAGTACCTCTCAACCTCCCGCACAAGCTCAGGCTCTTTCCCCCCCAGCGAAGTGACATTCCATGTCCCAACAGCTAGCCACTGCGTTCGGGGATCAGGTCATCAAGGCCCCTGCCTTCGACTGCCACCCAATCCACACTGCACCAGCCCCCTACAGCTACCTCTGTGGGTGGTGAACCCACAGGAGGTCGGGCCCACGTCACCGCTTCGGGCTGAGCCCGGCCAGGACCCGTGGGCAAAGGCCCGGCCACCAAGCGCTCGCATACGAGCCCCAACCCCGGGCCTGGCTCCAGGGTGGGGCCCCAGCTGTGCCATACTGGATATAAGGTTTTTTTGTTTTGTTTTGTTTATTTAAAACAATATCTACCTGTTCCACACTCCAGCCCAGTTGGTGGCGGTAATGCTCCTTTAAGTTGGTTGTCAACCGCCATAAAACCCTAAGAAAGAAAGAAAGCGTCAAGGCCGCTGTGGCCTGACGGCAGATATTTTTTCCCAAGGGCACAAGGCCAAATTCCTGCCCTGTTCAGATGTAATTCAAATTGTAATTCTGAATATTTTCGTAAGTAACTGTAATTGAATTACACATTTTTCTCCAGTAGCTGTAATGTATTACTGTTACATTTATTTTGTAATTAAATTACGTAACGCCGTTACATGTATCTCGTTACTCCCCAACACTGGCACCGAATAATAAAAAGGTATGTAAAAAAAAAAAAGACATTATTTTAAAAAAGAAAATTGTGTGAATAATAATGTAAAATGTCAGAACACTGTTGTGATGTAGGAACTAAAATATGCTGTACATTTCTCTGAACAGTAGGTGTAGGAATAGAGCCGTTCAAAAAGAAAAATGATCAGAGACTGGATTGGAAAAGGAAAAAAATAAACCAGTAGCAGTGAAGGGAAGCACTATAAAGATATGTAAGGAATGGGGGGTAAAGTTGAGAAAATAAGAGGAGGGAATGAAAGGAAAAAACTCAGGAGATACTTTTCTTGGGGCAAATTTGATCAGATACGACGGTTTAACGCACAAACTAAATACACGTGATGTGAATGGTAAGATGGCGTCCAGATGGCTTCACTCGTCTCTACAGAGGGGAATGGGTCCTGAACCCTCCAGATGTTATATAGAGCCGAGGCCTCATTTGTCATCGGTCACGTGGTTTCCTCTGCCACGCCCCCTTCTACTCCGTACGCGCTTCAGAGCCTCACGACAGACAGGTGTCTCACACACACTTCTAATAAATCCTGTGATTAACATCTAACCTGTGGATATTTTATTGTTTTAGATTTCTGTTATCAAAGTCATTTCTGTTATCTGACTCTGGATCCAAACACAGTAAATCCTGAAATCATTCTGTCTGAGAAGAACAGAGCGATGACACGCAGTGAGACAGAACAGAGATACTCTGATCATCCAGAGAGATTTGACTCCAAGTCTCAGGTGTTGTGTAAGGAGAGTGTGTGTGGACGCTGTTACTGGGAGGTGGAGTGGAGGGGTGATGGTGTGGAAATATCAGTCTCATATAAAGAGATCAGCAGGAAAGGATGGGGTGATACGTGTATGTTTGGATTCAACAGTCAGTCCTGAAGTCTGGAGTGTTTTCCTTCCTCTGTCTGTTTCCAACACAACAACATTAAGACTGATCTCTGAGGTCCATCATCCTCCAGAATAGGAGTGTATGTGGATCTCAGTGCAGGAACTCTGTCCTTCTACAGTGTCTCTGACACGATGAGGCTCCTCCACAGAGTCCATGTCACATTCACTCAGCCTCTATACGCTGGGTTCTGGATTGGTTCTGACTCAACTTTGAGGTTTTGTGAGCCAATGAAAAAATAAAATGCTGGTTAAAGTTGAAATTTTAGTAAAATTATAACTGACATGTCAGATTGAATTTCTCCCTGAAATACAAAGACACTTTTGTGTGCAGAAACTGTGGCACTAATGAATTATTTTCAAAGTGCATCTGTTTTATAGATTAAAAATAAATAAATTCCACAAATAAGTGTCTTAAGGCAGAATGTAGGATGTTTCTAGAAAAAAAAAGAAATGCTATTAGACTGTTTTAAATGTATGTACTATTACATGCTGGTGAAAGTTAAATGAGATTTATTACACTGATATGAAAATTAATTACACTGATATGAAAGTTAGAATGTCTCAAGTTCTGTTTATTCTTTGGCAAAATCTGTTTCTTCAGAAATAAAACTTCCTCAAACTACTGCGTCTTTCTGTCCTGCTGCTGGTGGAAACACACCCTACTGTGTGTAAGAACCTTTTTAAAAATTTTGTGTCTTGAACCATTTTCTGTTAAAAAAATGCACTCAACGTAGTCAGACCCGTTAAAAAAAAACATTTAAAATATAAAATAGGGAATAAATACAGACTCATTTTGCAGGTTTTGTAATCTATCCATATAGTCCTATGCATACACCTTGTGGTGCAACCTGGACACATCGCTAGTGATGAACCCGGGGTCATCGGATGTTTCGGGTCTTATCATCATACACCCTCTCCTGGGCGACTCAGCCGGGGGTGATCAGACCACGACTTGTGTCCAGGTAGCTGAGTTTGCCACATTTCACCCCTCTTAGTCCAGAGCCATCATGAAGCCTTCTCTGTGGCTTCCAAGATGTTTTTGATGGCTCTCTGTTGCTGCTGTCTGCCAATTCCCAAGAGTCCCAGGACCCTGTGCAGAGACCGCCTTGCGAAGCCCCTGCAGTCCACTTTGATAGGCTCGCATCTGGCCTTCCACCCCTGTCTTCAGCTTTCTGCCACTAGGGATGTGTACTTAGCTCTTTTCCTCTCCTGGGCCTCCTCCATTCTGTCTTCCCAGGGGACTGTGAGTGCCAGCATCACCACTTGCTTAGTAGTCTCTGACACCAGGACCATGCCAGGCCTGAGAGTGGTGGCTGTGATCATGTCTGGGAACTTCAGCTGCCTTCCTAGGTTGACCTGAATGTTTCAGTCCCTCGCTGTTGAGAGCAGCCCACCCTGGGACTTTGGTCAGGGTTGTGGCTTCTCTCCAGCCCGCACAAAAGAGATGGGGCGCTTGGTTGGGTGCTGCCACTTGATGGAGCTGATGCTGGTATAAATGGCATCTGCTATTGCCCACAGGACCTGGTTGTGGTGCCACCTGTACTGCCCTTCTCCCAAGGCCTTCAAACAGCAGCTGAGTATGTGCTCTGGTGACCCCCTCTTCTGGCACAACTGGCAAGCAGGTGAGTCTGCCAAGCTCCAGGTGAACAGATTTGTTGGACTTGGGAGGACGTCATACACTGACTGGACTAGGTACCTAAATTGTTGAGGCTCTGCTCTCCACAGTTCAGTCCATGTGATTTTCCGGCCCGCAGTATGCTCCCACTTTGTCCACGCCCCCTGCTTGCCCATGCCCACCATTCTGTTGAGGCAAACTTCCTCCACTTCTGCCCGCACCGCTTCCTGGATAAGCTTCCACCTCTCCTTTCCCTTAGCTTTGGTGTAGCAGGGTGATGGGATGTACCCAAACCCAGCACACCTGGTCGCCACAGCACCCAACAGGATGTTGTACCGTAGTCTTGCCTCAGCTCGGTTAACTGCCTCCTTGGCGCTCCACTTCCTTCTGGTCCTGACCTTTACATCTGCAGATGCGACCTTGGTGTCAGCAGAGTCTCGGTAGAGCAGGACTTCTCTGGCTCTGGAGACCTGGAACTCCTCCACCACACTGCTGAATGGGAGCTGCAGCTTGGTGTCACGCCCATAAAGGGCTATGCTGCTGAGACTCCGTGGCAGGCCCAGCCACCTGTGCAAGAAGTGGTTTATCTTCCTTTCGAAGCTCTCAATGGTGGTAATAGGGACTTCATAGATTAGCAGTGACCAGAAGAGTCAAGGCAGGATTCCATGTTGGTATATCCAGGCCTTGAATTTACCTTGGAGTCCTGACCTGTCCACAGTGGAAAGCCACGAGCTGAGGTCATCGCTGGCTGCCTGGCATGTTGCTTTGTCCTTCAGCTTGCTGGTAAAGAGCTTACCTAAGCTATTAACTGGCTTCTCTGACACAGATGGAATTCTGGTGTCTCCCAGACAGAAGCGAAACTGGTCAGTTATCTTGCCTTTCCTAAGGACCAGCGACCTGGATCAAAGATTATTTACAAATCATTGTTTTCAGTTTTAATTTCAACATACAATGTCACATTTTTCTGATTTGGGGCTGTATTTCCTCTTAGATGCCTGATTTAATGTCAGTGATGTGTCTCTCCCCCCATGTTCTAAACTCATTTGTAGTAGTTTATTGTACTTTAAAACTAACAGATGATGTAAATCAATGAAAACAATAAAATAGTGTTAATTTTAATTACCAGGGCATAAAAACTCCCTTTGTGTTTCTACTTTTCTCTTTCTGTTTCCATTTAAAGGCCAAATGATGACTATTAATCAAATTCAGATTTATAAAAGATGCTTCATAAACTCAAGATCCAAACACTGTGTTAAAACAAAGCTTTATTAAACAGAGATCAGTTTAAATCCCAGATGGAGCGCTCATGTCTCTCTCCATCACTACACACTGAGAACTGCACACACTTCAGGCCTCACACACCACACACTGGTTTCCTGTGAGGCCTTCACTAATGTGCAGCTCCACACGTACGCTAGCGTACGGGGAAAAACCACAAACACCACCGATCCAGTATCATCAAGATTCTCTGTTCAGACACATATACAGTACAAAAAAACAAAAAGTAAAATAAAACTACAGTTTCAGATGGAACAACTGGAAAAGGGCTGATGATCAGGAGACTGACGTCTGGGATCCAGTCCTGTTCTAAAGAAATGCCATAATTACGGTAGGTGTAAATTATGATACGATTATGAGAATTAAGATCAGCCCACACCTAGTCGAAACCTGAAGAGCTGAATTAAACAACAAGGTGGAAAAGGATGAAGTGATTTCATTATGAATTTTGTTTGGATGACTAGAACATTAATTCTTCTTATAAGTCTTCTATAACTGGATACTATAGAGTCAAAAAGTGCTAAGTGTGTTGGAAAGGTCTTCAGGAGCAGCATCAGGGCCATTTCTGACTTTAATTTTAGTATAATGTGTTAAAAAGGGTGTTAACAAGAAGTCAGGAAATGACATGAGAAATTTTTAATTTTTAACTTTGATCAAAACACTTCCACTGTTCAGGTATTTATAGATTTTATTTTTAGAATATAGTTATCTCTCACTCTCTCACACACACACTTTTCCCCTTCTACTGTTTCATTTTATCCTTGGGCATTTTTCTGATCTTTTTATTTTTACTGGTGACCATTTTGTAGTATATTAGATTATTATGGTTTCAGAATGGAATCAGAAATTTAAACATAATGTAAGTAAACTATGTGCCAACATTATAACATATTCAATATAAAAGATGTTTTTAATTGTCCAGTCATATGTGACAACAAATAAAGTAAATGACAAAAGAAAAGTACACATGGGGGAAAAGTGTAAAGGAATAGCAGTGTTTGGTCAGATCAATCCCACAGTCCAAAGACATGCAGGTTAGGTTAACTGGTGGCTCTAAATTGACTGGAGGTGTGAATGTGAGTGTGAACGGTTGTGTGTCTCTGTGTGTCAGCCCTGTGATGATCTGGTGACTTGTCCAGGGTGAACCCCGCCTCTCACCCATAGTCAGATGGGATAGGATCCAGCTTACCCACGACCCTGCACAGGATAAGCGGCTACAGAGAATGGATGGATGGATGGTCAGATCAATTAATCACTTCAGAATCCTGTTCCTAAGAGAGAGAGAGAGAGAGAGAGAGATGCGTTCATTGCTCACTGAAAGGAATAGAAAATGTAAATACATGCATGGGTTGGTAACTTGTAATATTGAGAGCCTGTAAGAAAGGTTTCAGTCATGTTTGACCATTACTAAGAAATTTATGAGCGTTTTTGTATCGCTGCTCTAATGCCACCAGGAGGCTGCCATGTTGCCTGTTGGAAGGGCGATGCATGACGTCATTTGGGCGCAAGGCTGAGTGTAGCTCTTCAGTACTGAAGGAGTAAAGCGAAAGGTCTGCTAAGGTGAAAATGTTGATTTTTTTACTATACATCTGAAATAGTGTATTAATGAGCTGCAACCCTGACTTTTGGACAAATCTGAACTCTTTACCTGTAAAACGAGGCTGAAACTGCATTATACTACTCATTAGCACGCTTAGCATGCGCTCGACTCATTCATGAAAAACTCCATCAAGATGTCCCCAGGCTGGCCGACCGTAATTACCGTGGTAGACAGTCCAACTCCTGCAGCAACGCAGAAAGAGGGTAAACAAACTGCTTTACTATACAGGATTCATCTGAACATTACAGCAGGATGCACTTGTACGAGAAAAGGCAGAAATATTGCCAGAAACCCCCGAGCTGCTGGTATGGGATGGATTTATCTGGTAAAATTCATACATGTAAAGGATACAGTATAAATAGCACCGAGGACAACACAAAGTATAAAATACACTTATTTCCAATGTGGTCCTCTTGATGACAGCAGGAAACGATAAAATATACCAGACAATAATAAATTGACAAAATTCTATAAACAATGATGAAAAAATCATAAACAAAAATATGCTAACTGTAATTATTAGAGTACAACTAGATTACAGAAGTACCACCAAAATGATTAAAAACACACACACAAAAAAACAAACAAACAAACTGGGTTTGGAATTTACTCCATAAAAACTGTTTCACCTCTTTCTTAAAATTATCATGTGTTTGACATCACTTCCAATACACAGTCGTATTCAACGAAATGGACCACAGTGCTAGCAACATTTCTTCACTGATTTCCTCGAGTATTTCGGACAATGACACGAATAATGATGAGGATCATGATAAACAAGCATTACCGTATCAATTAGTTACAGACAAGTGAATAATATTTATAGAGTCGTTTGAGTCAGTCATTACTGAGGCTTTTCTGAGAACACTGAATCAAAGCAAGACACCCAACAAACATCGAGCTGCTTAGCTGCATCAGCAATTATTATGTTTATGCCCAAAGGAACTCAAAATAGCATCACACTTAATACAAACTTAGGGAAGCCATAAAGTGTTTTCTTACCCTTTGAATTTCTCTTTTGCGGACTACTGACTGTGTTGTCTCGTTTGTAAGCTTCAAGTCTTACTCGCTATGCGGAGCTTCCATGTCTTGCACCCAAACGATGTCAGAATTGCCGGAAACGATCGGGGGGAATTTTCTGATTGGTTAAAACATTGTCAATGGCGGTATCCATGAAATCATCCATTCTGCATAGAAACTAACTTTCGGAGATGGAAATCTTTGTTGTGTGAGCTCCTAATTTTCAATTATTCACATGAATCATTAGTTTATATCATAATCTATCTTCATAAATGGATTTTCTTTTCTTTTAAACTACCACTGGCAAGATTCTTCAAGTTTATATGCCCTGCAAGAAATACATTCACACACACTGTTTCAAATCTCTTCATGCTGAATAGCAATTTGCTAACATAGCCAGGCCACGACTTACACATCACAAAAAAGGAGCTCTGTCTTTAAAGCCATGCCCACTCTCTCTGCCACACAGAACCAGGAAGTTAATTTCAGGAAAGAGGAGAGGGAAGAGATCTGAAGGGGGCAGAGTCATGGCATGCGGCTGGATTGTGAATGGACAGAGGATGGCAGAAGGTAGTGATGGATCAGGAAGTGAGCTAGGAGGAATGGATGAGGGTGGCGGGAAAGACGAAGGTTGGTGGACTGCAACTTTTAAAAATAGTCGTAAACGAAGGAAGCGTAAGCAATGAGCGAAAAATTCGAGTGTTGAAGACACGGACAGTGATCAAAGCATGGTAGCTGCAGGGAAACAAGTTGAAGAGTATAAAGTGATAATTAAACTAACTCAAGAAGGAGCGTCATTCAGTGAGTGGAACCCGATTCAACTAACCAAAGCGATAAACAAACTGTTAGGTGATGTGAAGAGTGCCAAGATACTACGAAGTGGAGCACTTTTAGTTGTGTGCAGAGATAGTACTCAGCAAGGGAGGGCCATCAAACTGAATAAAATTGAAGACAAAAGAGTGCAATGAACATTGGTCAAGGATAAGAAGTTTGTACAAGGAGTCATTTCAGGGGGACCCACAGATGCATCAGTGGACCAGATTAAAGAGAATATAGTAGGGACAAAAGTGATTGAGGCAAAACGACTGAGAACGACAAGAAACAGGGAGAAGTGTGATAGTTTAGTGATAATGATAAAAACTGATGAGGAAAAGCTGCCAGCTAAAGTCTATTTAGGTTCTATGTGCTATGATGTTAAGCCTTATGTTCCCCCGCCATCGAGGTGCTTCAAATGCCAGAAATAAGGACACGTAGCAGCCATATGCAAAGGAAAACAGAGATGTAGAAGATGGGCAGGAGAGCATGAATACGGAAAGTGTGAAAGTGGAGCCAAGTTAAAGTGCTGTAACTGTGGAAGGGAATAGACCTCAGCCTCTCGCAGATGTGAGGCCAGTAAGAGAGCAGCAGAGGTGCAAAAAGTGAAAATCTCACAAGGGATAACACATGCAGAAGCAGTAAGGAGGGTGTCTGGTTAGACAGAGAAGCCAAAACAAAGTAACACAGAAAGCTACAAAACAAACCCATGTGAAAGCTGTGATAAAATAAAGGAGGAGACGCTGATTGTAAGGAGAAATGATTTTGTGTTATTCATGGTGGAGGAGATAAACTGCTCAGCACAAACAGACAAGAAAACTGAGAAAATCAAAATAATAGTGAAGTCAGCAGAAAAATATCTTGGGGTTAATGGTTTGTGTTGGGAAGCGGTTGAGGAAGTGCTAAGTGGGGAAGGGCCCCCCTAGTACACAGGCCCCGAGGCTTGGTGATTCATGGCACTGATCATTCTGCAGTGGAATGCAAGAAGTCTCCTTGCTAATGATCAGCAGTTTAAACATTTCTTAGTAAATTTACAAGATAAACCAAACATAATCTGCATACAGGAAACCTGGCTGAAACCAAAATGGGATTTTATTCTACATGAATACACTGCTATTAGAAATGACAGGAAATATGGTAAAGGTGGAGGGGTGCTAATATTTGTGCAGAATGGAATGAGGTACAATGTAGTCAGTAAAGGGAAAGAAGATGAACCAATAACGGTTAAGATCTAGACAGGACAAGAGGAGATTTCAATCAATTATTATAACCCTTATAAAAGGTTGACTAAAGACACATTAAATATTATTGGTGGAAGGCTGCAGGGTAAAGTAATACGGTGTGGGGACTTTAATGCTCATAGTACACTGTGGGGTGGTAGGGATACAGATGCTAATGGTTCAAGTATCGATGATTTTATTGATGAGAAATGATTAGTGTGTGTTAACAATGATAAAGGCACAAAATATAGCACAAAGTTCAATCAACCTCACACTACCATCGCAGGAAATAACAGGTATCACAACATGGGAAGTAATTAATAAAACACCTGTCAGTAGTGATCATTATCCTATAGTGATCAAAGTTGGTACAGAAGTATGTCAGGAAATATCAATGGGGATGCCAAGATGGAATTTCAAAGAAGCCAACTGGGACAAATTTCAAATCTCATCTCATTATCTGCAGCCGCTTTATCCTGTTCTACAGGGTCGCAGGCAAGCTGGAGCCTATCCCAGCTGACTATGGGTGAAAGGCGGGGTACACCCTGGACAAGTCGCCAGGTCATCACAGGGCTGACACATAGACACAGACAACCATTCACACTCACATTCACACCTACGGTCAATTTAGAGTCACCAGTTAACCTAACCTGCATGTCTTTGGACTGTGGGGGAAACCGGAGCACCCGGAGGAAACCCACGCGGACACGTGGAGAACATGCAAACTCCACACAGAAAGGCCCTTGTCGGCCACGGGGCTCGAACCCGGACCTTCTTGCTGTGAACCGACAGCGCTAACCACTACACCACCGTGCCGACCAAATTTCAAATATTAAATAAAATAAGATGTGAAGAACTGGTTAGGGAGGATATTACTGGTGTAGAGGAGTTTAACAATAAGTTGGTGACAGCAATCATACAGACAGCAGAGGAAACAATTCCAAAGGCAGTAGGAGGCAGAGAGAAAAAGATGGTTCCCTGGTGGGATGAAAATTCTCATCTCATCTCATTATCTCTAGCCGCTTTATCCTTCTACAGGGTCGCAGGCAAGCTGGAGCCTATCCCAGCTGACTACGGGCGAAAGGCGGGGTACACCCTGGACAAGTCGCCAGGTCATCACAGGGCTGACACATAGACACAGACAACCATTCACACCTACGGTCAATTTAGAGTCACCAGTTAACCTAACCTGCATGTCTTTGGACTGTGGGGGAAACCAGAGCACCCGGAGGAAACCCACGCAGACACGGGGAGAACATGCAAACTCCGCACAGAAAGGCCCTCGCCGGCCACGGGGCTCGAACCCAGGACCTTCTTGCTGTGAGGCGACAGCGCTAACCACTACACCACCGTGCCGCCCCGGGATGAAAATTGAGGAAAGGATATCAAAAGAAGAAATGGAGCTTTCAGACAATTAAAGAAACATCATTCATTAGAAACATTAATTCAGTATAAAAGAGCACAAGCAATAGTTCGAAGAATTATTAGAATAACAAAATGTACATATTGGAGACACTACTGCCGTAGCATAGGCAGGGAAATGCAGCTGTCAGATGTCTGGGGAACGATCAGACAAATGAGTGGTATAAGAAGGTATGAAATACCAATATTAAACAAAAATAATAAAATAGCAGTTACAAACAGACAAAGCAGAGCTATTGGCACAAACATTTGTTAAAATTCATAGCTTAGAGAATCTGTCAAATACAGCTAGACAATCTAGGGATAATACACTGGCATTAAATCCAGGTGTTGAGGTGAGGAAAACTACATTAGGTGATAGTCTAGATTTACCCTTCAGTCTATTTGAGTTAAATAGAGCAATCATGAAGGTAAAGCAAACTTCCCCAGGGAAAGATGGTATTAGCTATAGCATGCTGGAACATCTGGATAATCGGTCTATTTAACATGGTTTGGGAAACAGGAATAATTCCAACAACCTGGAAGCAGTCTACTGTATCATTGTGCCAATTTTAAAGCCTGGAAAAGACCCTTCTGACCCTTCAAACTAATAGCATGAACATCACAGTTTGGTAAAACAATGGAGCAGATGACAGCTGAGAGGCTTAATTATTTCATGGAAAATAAACACCTGTTCCCACCTTATCAAAGCAGATTCCGTAAAGGAAGAAACACATTGGACTCTGTCTTATGCTTGGAATCAGAAATCAGGAAAGACCAGACTAATAAAGAAATAGTTGTCGCGGTCCTGTTTGATGTAGAAAGAGCATATGATATGTTGTGGAAAGAAAGACTTCTTATTAAATTGAATAAATTAGGTATAGGCAGTAAGTTATATAACTAGGTGTTAGACTTTCTATTTGGCAGAACAATAGAAGTAAGAGTAGGTGTGGAGTATTCGAACACGTATTTAGTAGAAAATGGAACTCCACAAGGCAGTGTGTGTAGTCCGGTGTTATTGAACATAATGATCGATGACATTTTCGAGCAGGTGGAATATGGTTTTGGGAAAGCACTGTATGCAGATGATGGGGCCCTCGGGATTAGGGGCAGAAATTTAGGATACATTCAGAAGAAAATGCAGACAGCAATAAAAAAAAGTAGAGGAATGGTCAAAGAAATGGGGGTTTAAGCTATCAAAGTCCCAGCTAATATGTTTTTCTAAGCAGCAAAAATCACTTTTGCTGAAACTATATGGTCAAACACTTGAGCAAGTCAGAGTGGTTCGGTTTCTTGAGGTTATTTTTGATGAGAAACTCACGTGGAGACAGCATATCGAACAAACGAAAGGAAAATGTAAGAAAATCAATCTTCTGCGTTGCTTGTCAGGACGGGACTGGGGGTCAGTAAGGTCGTCATTACTAAACATTTACTGGGCACTCATGAGAGCAACATTAGATTATGGCTGTGTAGCCTGTGTGTCAGCGTCAAATAGCAACCTTAAAAAATTAGATGTAGAGCAAACACAGGCCCAAAGAACATGCTGCGGGGCATTCAAAACCTCTCCAGTAGCTGCCATGCAGGTAGAAATGGGAGAAATGCCATTACATATTAGGAGAGTTACTGTAAGCTTATGTTGGCATACTGGGTTAACTTACAGGGGCACAATGAATTGCACCCAACAAAGGCCATCCTGCAAGTTGCTGGGAACACAACAAATCAAACTTACAGTTTTGGATGGATTGGTGATGTCAAGACAGGTGAAGCAGGTCTACACAGTCACCAGTACAGCAGAACAGTTCCAATTTCAGTGATCCCTCCCTGGCTGTTTGTGATGCCATCTGTCGATCTGAATTTACAGAAAGAAATGAAAGACAAGTCCAAGCTAGTGCCTGCTTGTTACATTGTCCAAAGCTACATACAACAACACTTTGCAGATAAGACAGTGGTATTTACAGATTGTTCAAAAACCCTGAATCTGAACATACTGGTGCTGCAGTATATATCCCACAGTATGGCACAGCTATAAAAAAGGAGAACATCATACCATCTTTCAGTATACACAGTAGAGCTTGTGGCCATAATGCTAGGATTACTATGGGTAGAGAAAAAACACCAAAACAATACACTAATAGCAACAGACAGTTTATCAATACTCATGAGCATCAGGTCAGAGAAATCATGCAGGGAATATATCATAAATGAAATATCATATATGCAGAATACACAGAGTGGGTTTAAGTGGATGTTTCATTTGGGTTCCTGCTCATGTAGGGGTAGAAGGAAACGAGGATGTAAACATATTGGCAAAACAATCAGTGAAATCACAAACAATTCATCTGCAAGTTTCATTATGTAAAGCTGAGGCTAGAACCATCATTAAGAGTCAAACAGAAAAAGTAGGTCAGGAGAACTAGGACACCAGTGATACAGGAAGACATCTCTACAATATACAAAAGCATGTGGGTGTTAGGAGAAACAGAAGAGAGGAAACCATCATCACCCATCTAAGAATAGGCCATACAACACTCAACAAGATCTCATCTCATCTCATTATCTCTAGCCGCTTTATCCTTCTACAGGGTCGCAGGCAAGCTGGAGCCTATCCCAGCTGACTACGGGCGAAAGGCGGGGTACACCCTGGACAAGTCGCCAGGTCATCACAGGGCTGACACATAGACACAGACAACCATTCACACTCACATTCACACCTACGGTCAATTTAGAGTCACCAGTTAACCTAACCTGCATGTCTTTGGACTGTGGGGGAAACCGGAGCACCCGGAGGAAACCCACGCAGACACGGGGAGAACATGCAAACTCCGCACAGAAAGGCCCTCGCCGGCCACGGGGCTCAAACCCGGACCGTCTTGCTGTGAGGCGACAGTGCTAACCACTACACCACCGTGCCGCCGCAGAATAACAAATAAATTAAAATTTTAAAAATGGGCCCTTTAAAAATAATGAATTGTTTGCCAGGAGTCAGAGTCTGTATATTTGTCCTGTCAATCCACAGTAAGTTTCTTAATGTTTGTAACTGCTCATGTGGCAGTTTCTTGTGATAAAAGTGCACTCTTAAAGGATGTGTGTAGCTGTTCTGGAAACTGGCTGTCAGGAGAAACAGACGAGGACCCAAGAGCGCAAGTTAAATGTTTGAGTTTTATTGACAACAGGGGAAAGGGAGTTGGGAGGATGTGTGAAGTTCAGTGGCAGGAGGACTGAGAGGCAGGGATGTCTGTGGTCTCCCATCCAAGCACTGACCAGGCTCAGCCCTGCTTAGCTTCAAAGATCAGATGGGATCAGGTGCTGTCAGAGCAGTAAGCTGATAGCACTAGATGTTCAGGCTGTCTCCCAGTGAGCAGTCCCTCAGCAGAAAGACAAGACAGCACAACAGGCAGGAGTAGGGAACAGGCTGGAACACAGAGTCACAGATCAGGTAGCAAGATAAGGGACAGAAATGCAGGGTCAGGTTAAAAGGACGGAAGAGTTGATGGAGTCGACGTCTAGAAGACGATCTGACACTGAAGCTATGGAGGACAGCAGCTTAAATACACACAGAGGAGGAGCAGGTGATGGGCAACAGCCAATGACAGCCACTGAGAGTTAATAAGAGGAAGTGTATGCGGGCGTGGCCGGTAATGTTGAGTGGAGAGGAGTGGAGATGTTACCTGACAAGAGGAAACCCACAGGTAGGACCATGACAGAACCCCCCCCCCCCTTCAAGGGATGGTTCCAGAAGTTCCTAGCCACAGATCCACCAAGATGGGCGGGAGGAGGGGGAATACTGGTGGAGGGTCAGAATTCCTCTGACCGGTCAGTGTCCATAGCCTCCGCACCATCTTCACTGTCGGAAGACTCATCATCCAAGGGCCCCCGCCCAGGATTCGGTTCAGTGTCAGGCTCGGGCACTGGAGCAGGGGCAGGGTCCGGAAGTGGATCCGCATGGTGAGAACCCCTACGTCGACCCCGTCGGATGGAGGGCTGGTCAGGGTGTCGCCGATGGAAGTCGGCGATGAGGGCCGGATCCAGAATCCTTCCAGCAGGGACCCATGCCCTCTCCTCAGGACCATAACCCTCCCAGTCTACCAAGTATTGGATGCCCCTACGTCACAAGCGGAGCAGTCGCCGGACCGTGTAGACTGGTCCACCATCAATGAAGCGTGGAGGAGGAGGCGGCGGTGTTGCCGGGACCAGGGGGCTCTCGTGCACCGGTTTGAGTTTGGAGACTTGGAAGGTGGGATGTATCCTCATGGTCTTGGGCAGTAGCAGCCGAACTGCCATGGGACTGATGACCTTCTGTACGGGAAAGGGTCCGATGTAGCGAGATGCCAATTTGCGTGACTCCGCCCGTAGTGGTAGATCTCGAGCCGACAACCATACCTTCTGGCCGACATGGTAAACGGGTGCCGGGGTCCTCTGCCGGTTAGCCCCAATAGCATAGCTGGTACTGGACTTCAGGAGTGCGGTGCGGGCCTGGGCCCATGTGTGGCGGCAGCAGCAGGAGTAGGCGAGAGCAGACGGGCAGGTGGCTTCTCCCTCCTGGCTGGTAAACAGAGGTGGTTGATACCCATACACACACTGGAAGGGGGAGAGTCCGGTGGCAGAGCTGGTGAGGGAGTTGTGGGCATATTCCACCCAGAGCAGATGTTGAGCCCAGGCGTGGGGGTTGCGCGAAGCCACACACCTAAGTGCCTTCTCCAGTTCCTGATTCATGAGCTCCGTTTGGCCATTAGACTGTGGGTGAAACCCGGACGACAGACTGGCAGTGGCCCCGAGGAGGTGGCAGAATTCCCTCCAGAAACTGGCGGAGAACTGTGGGCCCCGGTCGGAAACGATATCCTTGGGCAGGCTGTGGACCCGAAAGACGTGTTCTAAGATGACCCGGGCAGTCTCCTTAGCAGTTGGCAGTTTAGGGAGAGGCACAAAGTGGGTCATCTTACTGAAGCAGTCCACGATGGTGAGGATGACCGTATTACCTTCCAATGGAGGAAGACCAGTAATAAAGTCCAGGGAGACATGGGACCAGGGATGCATGGGTACTGGCAGGGGCTGGAGTAACCCGGCTGGGGGCTGACTGGGGGACTTGTGCTGGTTGCAAGTGGGGCAGGCTCTCACAAAATCCTGGATGTCCCTTCTCATCGACGGCCACCAGAATCACTGAGACAGCAGATGGAGAGAGCGTGTGACCCCGGGGTGACAGGCCAGGCGGGAGTCGTGTCCCCATTGAATCACCTGAGACCTCAGGTCAGCTGGGACGTAGAGACGGTTGGAGGGGCAAGTGCTGGGGCCTGGCCTCTCGAACCTGCTCCTCAATGTCCCAGGTCAGAGCAGCAACAACACAGGGGCTTGGGAGGATGGGTGTTAACTCCTCCTTGGAAGCCTCATCCCTCTGAAACATCCAGGAGAGTGCATCTGGTTTGATGTTGCGGGAGCCAGGACGGTAGGAAAGGACAAAGTTGAAGCAGGTGAAGAATAGTGACCACTGGCGCTGGCGGGAGTTTAGCCTCCTGGCTGTCCGGATATATTCCAGGTTTATGTGGTCTGTCCAGACCACAAATGGAACCTGAGACCCCTCCAACCAGTGGCGCCACTCCTCAAGGGCGAGCTTGACCGCCAGTAGCTCGCGATTGCCGATGTCGCAATTGCTCTCTGTTGGGGTCAGTCTTCGAGAGTAGAAGGCGCAGGGGTGCATCTTTCCATCCTCAGCTGCCCGCTGGGAAAGCACAGCCTCGACTCCCACATCCGAAGCATCGACCTCCACCACAAACTGCCGCTCGGCGTCAGGCATCCGGAGGATGGGAGCTGAGGTGAAACGGGCCTTGAGGGTTTTGAAGGCTTTGTCAGCTGCTGCCATCCATTGGAGAGGCTGTTTGATGCTGGTCAGTGCAGTGAGTGGGGCTGCCACGGTGCTGTAGCCCCGGATGAACCTCCTATAGAAGTTGGTGAACCCCAGGAACTGCTGCAGCTTCTTATGGCTCTCTGGAACCGGCCACGACATCACTGCCGACACCTTCGCAGGGTCCATTTGTATGCTGCCCTCAGTAACCACATATCCCAGGAACGAGACAGATTGAGCGTGGAACTCGCACTTCTCTGCTTTCACAAACAATGAATTCTCAAGCAGGTGGTGCAGGACCAACTGGACATGGTGGGTGTGTTCAGACAGGGTTTTAGAGAAGATCAAAATGTCGTCCAAGTAAACGAAAACGAACTTGTTGAGCATGTCTCAGAGGATGTCATTTACCAGCGCCTGGAACACTGCTGGGGCATTGGTGAGACTGAATGGCATGACCAGATATTCATAGTGTCCCGTCAGGGTGTTGAACGCAGTCTTCCACTCGTCGCCTTCTCTCACTCGCACCAGATGGTAAGCGTTCCGGAGATCTAGCTTGGTGAACACTGTGGCCCCTTGCAGTAGTTCAAAGGCGGAGGAAAGTAGTGGCAGAGGGTAGCAGTTCTTAACCGTAATGTCGTTCAAGCCCCGGTAATCTATGCATGGGCGAAGAGAACCATCCTTCTTCCCCACGAAGAAAAATCCAGCTCCGGCAGGAGAGGACAATGGACGGATTAGGCCGGCAGCCAGAGAGTCGTTTATGTAGTCTTCCATGGCCTTTCTTTCTGGGGCTGACAGGGAGTAGAGACGGCTCTTAGGGGGTGCAGTGCCTGGCAGGAGGTCAATGGCGCAGTCGTATGGTCAGTGTGGGGGCAACGACGTGGCCTTGGACTTGTTGAACACCTCCCTCAGGTGGTGATAGCAGACAGGAACCTTGGATATGTCGGGGGTGGAGCTGGTGGTCTCCTGGTTGGTTGGCAGGATGGCTCCCTTCAAGCAGGTCTGATGGCAGCCCCTTCCCCACTCTCGTATGGTGCCAGTCTCCCAGTCGAGTTAGGGGTTGTGTAGATGGAGCCACGGGTATCCTAGGATGAGTGGTTGGCCGGGTGAGTGTAGGAGGTGGAATTGGATGGACTCCTGCTGGTTACCTGACAGCAGCATTGTCACGGGGGCTGTGATGTGTGTAACAGTGCTGAGGCGATGTCCACCCAGCGCTCATACAGGAACAGGTGGAGTAAGATGGTGGCACCCCACACCCAGCTGCCGTGTGAGCTCAGTGTCCATGATGTTAGCTTCGGCTCCAGAGTCCACCAGGGCACAAGCGGTGTCGGGAAGCTGAAGGCGGAGCTGAAGCAGGGGTTTACGGATGGAGGTTAGGCGGCGCTGTCGCTCCTCAGGGGTGAGGGAGGTACGGCCGATCTCCATGGGCTCAGACTGATTATGTTGGCTTTGGGGCGTGACAGGCGGGAACTGGGCAGCGGAAGACTCACCCCGAGTGCAGGTGGACTAGGACGCCCCTTCTCTCGCCTGCGGATATCAATGTGTACAGCGAGGGCAATGGCCTCATCGAGTGTCGCTCATGGGAAATGAGCTTGTCCTTGACATAGTCTGCCAAACTGTGGAGGAAGGCATCCACCAGCGCCGCCATGTTCCACGAACTGCGCCTCGCCAGGGTGCGGAAGTTGATGGAGTAGTCCGCCACCGTCCGGTTGCCCTGACAGATACTCATAAATGCTCGTGACGCCTCTGTTCTTGATGAGCTCAGGTTGAACACCTTTAACATCTCCTCGGCGAAGGCCGGGGTCTGCCGGTCAAATTCAGCTGTCCCCCACAGCCAAGCCTGGCCGGTCAGATGAGTGATGACATACCCCACCTTGGCTCCCTCCATCCTGGGCTGCAGAGAGAACTGGATACAGCAGCTGGTCAGGAATGGCCGGACCTGGTTTGGGTCACCATTGAAACATTCCAGATTACCGGGAGCCAGAGCAGGTGGGATGGTGAGAACTTGCAGGAAGCTGCTGCTGATTAAGCTGGCGTAGAGATGCAATGTCACCTGCCATCTGGTTTATTTCTCCCTCTGTATGTTCCAGCTGCTGCAGGGCAGTCACTATGCTGGTCAGGGAGGGCACTGGGTCCATGATGGTCAGATTGTTCTGTCAGGAGAAACAGACAAGGACCCAAGAGCACAAGTTAAATGTTTGAGTTTTATTGACAACAAGGGAAAGGGAGGATGTGTGAAGTTCAGTGGCAAGAAGACTGAGAGGCAGGGATGGCTGGTGGGAGCAAGGTGGTGATGTCTGTGGTCTCCCATCCAAGCACTGGCCAGGCTTGACCCTGCTTAGCTTCAGAGATCAGACAGGATCAGGTGTTGTCAAAGCAGTGAGGCTGTAAGCTAACAGCACTAGCTGTTCAGGCAGTCTCCCAGTGAGCAGTCCCTCAGCAGAAAGACAAGACAGCACAACAGGCAGGAGTAGGGAACAGGCTGGAACACAGAGTCACAGATCAGGTAGCAAGATAAGGGACAGAAATGCAGGGTCAGGTTACCAGGACGGAAGAGTTGATGGAGTCGACGTCTAGAAGACGATCTGACACTGAAGCTAGGGAGGACAGCAGCTTAAATACACACAGAGGAGGAGCAGGTGATGGGCAACAGCCAATGACAGCCACTGAGAGTTAATAAGAGGAAGTGTATGCGGGAGTGGCCGGTAATGCTGAGTGGAGAGGAGTGGAGATGTTACCTGACGAGAGGAAACCCACAGGTAGGACCATGACACTGGCACCACTCAGCCACCCGGTAGAGTGTTGGATGAGTATTCGACGAGTCAAGCTGCAGTCCACGAAAAATCAGCTGGGAGGCTTGTCATCAACTGATCTTCAGAAATGGCACTCACTCTGTCCTTAAGACTGGATCTGTTTGATTTTGCAAACAGGACTTTAAGAATTTGTCAGATCTATTTGTTGTACATCATTGGCATCGCAGTCTCGGAAGACCATGGATTTCTTGTGCCTGGAGTTAGGTTTTCACACAATGTCTGCTGTGGCTGAGAAGACCAATCCGTGAGAGGCAGACTTGGCCGCAGATGTCACATGCGTAGATCAGTTCCGTTGATGTTGGTGTCCTGTTGTTGCTTCCTCCTTGTCCTCTTTGCTTCCTGGTGACGAGCCAGGGTGGTTTCATATTCTAGCAGCCCGCTGCGGAGTGCCTGCTGCCACTGAAGGTGGTTCTGAGCTGCATTTTCCCAAGTGACAGGGCTGATGTTGAAGCACTTGAGGTCTTGCTTACAGACATCCTTGTAGCGATGCTGGGGGTGACCAGTTTATCTCTTGCCAGACGACAGTTTCGTATAGAAGACGTCCTTCGGGATTTGTCCATCGTCCATCCACTGGACATGGTCCAGCCAGCGGAGACGTCGCTGCCTCAGAATAAAGTACATGCTGGGAAGCTGCACTCTCTCCAGGACTGCTGTGTTGGTGATCCTATCCCTCCAGATGATACCCAGTATACGCCTCAGGCAGCGAAGGTGGAAGCTGTTTAACTGCCTCTCATGGTATGAGTATGGTGTCCAGGTTTCACTACCATACATGAGTGTGCTGATGACACAGGCTCTGTACACCTGCACTTTTTTATGGACAGGGAGTTTTCTGTTGTCCCATACTCTCTGTGAGCTTCCCAAAGGTAGAGGCAGCTTTTCTGATGCGGCCGCTGAGTTCAGCATCGAGTGACAGGTTGTCGGTAATGGTGGACCCGAGGTAGGTGAAGGTGTTCACGGCTTCCAGAGTGTAGTTTTTGATGGTGATAAAGGGGGGTTTTACAGTGCCTTGTCCCATTGTATTTGTTTTAGTCAGGCTGATGGTCAGGCTGAAGTCCTTACAGGCTTGGGTGAACTGGACCATGAGAGTTTGCAAGTGCTCCTGGGAGTGTGCTCCCACTGCTGCATCATCAGCAAACAGCATGTCCCAGAGGAGGAGGGAAAAGAAGATTCCAAACAAGGTGGATGCTAACACGCATCCCTGCTTGACACTACAGCAGATTTTGAAGGGGTCTGAGGTGGACCCATCGAACTGTATGGTACCTTGCATGCCAGTGTGAAAGAACTGGAGGATGCGGAGGAGTTTTGGGGGGCAGCCTATCCGTTCAACCAGCTGGAAGGGGCCATTCCTGCTCACTAGGTCGAAAGCCTTAGTCAGGTCAATGAATGCCATGTAGAGTGGTTTTCTCTGCTCTCTACACTTCTCCTGCAGCTGTCTCAGAGAGAAGATCATGTCAGTGCTAGATCTTCTTGCTCTGAACCCTGCCTGCGATTCTGGGTAGATCTTCTCCGCGAGAACCTGGAGTCTGTTCAGCACAACTCTTGCAAAGAGCTTACCGGTGGTGCTGAGTAGAGAAACACCATGGTAGTTGTTACAGTCACTCCTGTCTCCCTTATTCTTATACAGGGTGACGATGGTGGCATCCTGCATGTCCTGTGGTACAGCACCTTCACTCCAGCACAGACAGAAGAGCTTGTGGAGTTTGTCGAGAAGAGCAGACTTCCCACATTTTATGACTTCAGCCTGTTATCCCATCACTGCCTGGTGCTTTACCACAGATTAGGCTGTTGATTGCTTTGCTTAGTTCATCAGTTGTTGGCTCCATATCAAGCTTTTCCATTACAGGTTGGTGCTCTACATGACAGAGGGCAGCATCAGAGACAGTGTTGTCACTGGCATAGAGCTCAGAGTAATGCTCTACTCAGTGGTCCAGTTGTTTAGAGCGGTCAATGATGATTTCTCCTGAGGCTGATTTCAGAGGAGCGATTGCATAATGTTAGAGTCCAAGCACCTTTTTGATGCTGTCATACATGCCTTTGATGTTACCAGAGTCAGCAGCTGATTGGATGTTGCTGCAAAGCTGTAGCCAAAAACTTCACAGCATCGTGAAGTTTGCTGGAGTTTCCTCCTAGCTGTCCTGAGGGCATGCAGGGTCTTGTTAGTCGGCATGCATTTATAGTTGGTATGAGCAATACGCTTTTCTTCCAGGATCGGTGCCAAAACAGTGGCTTTGAACCAGTCATTGGACCTTCTCAACCATTTGCCAAAGACCATCAGGGCCATGCTGTGGATGGTGTCCCTGAAGCCATCCCAGAACTGCTGAGTGTTGTATAACACTCATACTAAAGCATAACAATCATGTAGAGCTGGGCGATATGGCCTAAAAATTTTTTTTGATTTTTTCACAAAAAAAACGATTTTTGATTTTAATCGATTTTTCCCCCTACTAAAAATCAAACTACAGATGACAAAGAAATGGTTCAAAGCAAGTTTTACCTTTATTTTGTTTTCACTTAAATTTCCCCTTGGGGTTAAAGTGCAACCAGAAACCAAAAAGAAGTCAAAAAACAAGCTTGTAGATGAGATAACATCGCGATAGCATCTGTGATTGCCTTCCAACGTGCCCCATTCTTATCATAAGGCACACAGTTCGAAAATGTGTCGTCAGCTGTAAAGATGGACAACAAAGCCACGTGGGTACATGCCAGCCACTGCAGAAGAGTACCTGAACCAACGGACAAGCAGCACAAGAAGGCCCTGGTACAAGAAGGCGATTAAGACAGCATCCAAGAAGCCCTCAGGGGGCCTCGTCGCACCGTGAGTGGACACTCTGCTATCAAGAGGCCCTTAGAGGGACTAACAAACACAAGAAACGACACATCAACACACACAGCCACATGACAGACTGTGCATTCCAACGCATTCTTCATTCTGTACCTAATTGTGAACCTCATACATGGTATAAGTAGTATTTGGTAGTTTGTCCAGTGACGGAGATTAATGCACATATTACAGGAGCAGTGTCTGACACCACAGGTACTCCGGGGGCAGACTTCTCAGCTGGAAAAACAAGATAGAAAGAGATCAAACTGTTAACTGGGTTCATGACATATTAACTGATAATACCAATCACATGGTGATAGCTGAAAGAATCCATTCTGACTACACATACTCTAGTGTATGATACCTAGCTGATTTAGGGGACAGGACTAAGTGCCTTAGGTGTAGAGACTTGTACGGTATAGAAAACACCCAATACCACGTAGTTCATTAAAGGTCCCATGGCATGGTGGTTTGTTGATGCTTTAAACGGGCTCGTGGAGGCTTCCGGATGTTATATCCACAGCCTTTCTCGAAATGAACCCTCGGCACATAAATATAGCCTCCTGGGAGAAAGCCCCATTTCAGCGCTTTTCCCAGTGCGTCGTTTTGCTAATGAGAAGCAGGAGGTGGGGAAGGGTAGAGGGTGGGGGCGGACCATGGGGGGAGGGGGAGGGGCTTGACCAAGCTGCGGCCATGCTAGCTGTGTGTGAACAGTAGCAATGGCAGGACAAGCAACAGTCCAAGCTTTCGCTTTTGACCCGGAGTCCGACCCCGAAGCAGAAGCGCAAGCAGTTGAACAAACTGTAAATCACCGACTTCAGCAGGACGTATCAGAATGGTGAGTTTGAAATGTTATGTCTGGAAACGGGAATTATTGGGTTGGTTATGTTTCCCGTTATAAAGTTCGCGATCAAACCGAGTCTGTGTTTACACAAAGGTAGTGATTTAGGCTATATCAGTTTAACAGAGCATGCTGCATGCTCTTTAGTTTTGTAGCGCAGATTACCTGGCTAACTGCAGGAAGTGGTTAGCTGCACAGCTAATGTAGCCATTGCTAGGCTAATGCACCGATTTTAAAACATGGCAAAATGACCAGTTATACACTTACTTGTTCGGTGTTTGTTGCTGATGTGGCAGGGATGCTTGGTATGGACCCAGGCTTCAGTGACAGTTGATGTGCAAAACCTGCCCTGTACTGTCCCAAGTTGTGGAAACATTCCTCAGGAAAATGCTTCCGACAAACATACACCGTCTTAGGTAGACTCGACGGCGTATTATTGAAGTAAATAAAATTAAGCCACTGCATCTTCAGGGGCTCTCCCGTTGGCAGTAAAAACAGACTCTTTTCTGTGTTGTCACATCCATGGACAACGCAATTTCCATGTTTCACTCGCTTAGGTGATGCTATGTTGTTGTGTCCTCTATGGTCTCCTCACTACAACTGGGCGGGCAATCCATACAGTGGGTGGGAATCCGGAGGGGGGGGGGGGGGGGGGGCGTGGGGATCATCTCCCTTGCTGACGTAGTAAAGGGAAGAGCTTATCAACGCACCGTTTTGACGCGCCATTCTCAAATGTTGGGCATAGTTTGGTTTACACATTATGAAATTTCTAGCCACTGGGGTGACTTAAGAAGGTCAGAGGAACTCATTTTAACGTTAAAAAACCTCAGAAAGTGAAAATTTCATGCCATGGGACCTTTAACTGACTACTGCCACAGACTGGACAGTAACCAGTAGGTGAACCCTGTATGACAGTATTATAGATTTAATGTTATCATTTAAATGATAAGAGGGGGAATTGTAGAGTAAATTTTAGTGTCACACTGTCTTGTAATTTTCCTTTTCACAGAGCATTTCCTCTTCAAGGACTAACGACTCAGAACATTCACCACTGCAACATGTTAATCTTATCATGCGCATTATGTGCATAGCAGATGTGCATACAAACCAGCGATTAGAGAGGATCCAATCAGCTTTCGAGCTGATCATGCTCCCGGAGCATGATCAGGGCATGTACGGTAATTGCAATAAATGTAATGCAATAGATGTCTCCTTTTTATCTAGTAAAGAGTATATATAGATTTGAGAACAAAGGGACGGTATGAGTGGTGTGCTGAACCCTCATCACTATGTGTCTGTTTCTGCAATAAACCTTCTTTAACTTACAAAAGGACAAGGCTGGTGTTGGTGTTTGTCATTTTTCAACGACATGTGTTGGAAAGATCTTCAGGAGCAGCATCAGGGCCATTTCTGATTTTAATTTTAGTATAATGTGTTAAATGGGTTTGAATGTACTTACACACACACACACACACACACACACACACACACACACACTTTTCCCCTTCTGCGTTTTCATTTTATCCTTGGGCATTTTTTGATCATTTCATTTTTACTGCTTGACCATTTGGTAGTTTATTAGATTATTATGGTTTCAGAATGGGATCAGAAATTTAAACATAATGTAAGTAAACTGTGCAAATACTACAACAAATTCAATATAAAAGATGTTTTTAATTACAGTTACAGATAATGGATGGATGGATGGTCAGATCAGTTAATCACTTCATAATCCTGTTCATGAGAGAGAGAGAGAGATGTGTTCATTGTTCATTTAAACTATCACTGGTAAGATTGTTCAAGTCTATATGCCCTGTAGGAAATACACACACACTGTTTCAAATCCCTTCACACTGAATAGCAATTTGCTAACATAGCCAGGCCCCTACTGACACATTACAAAAAAAGGGCTCTCTCTTTAAAGCCACGCCCACTCTCTCTGCCACACAGAACCAGGAAGTTCATTTCAGAGAAAACAAAACTCAGCAGAAAGTTCAGAGTCTTTCTCTCTCTCAGTACAGGAAAATGGCAGAGGCTGGTATTTCAGTAGATCAGTTCAGTTGTCCAGTGTGTCTGGATTTCCTGAAGGATCCTGTAACTATTCACTGTGAACACAGTTTCTGTAAGGTGTGTATTAATGGCTGCTGGAATCAGGAGGATGTGAAGGGCATCTACAGCTGCCCCCAGTGCAGAATGACTTTCACTCCAAGGCCTGTTCTGTGCAGGAACAACATGCTGGCTGAAGTGGTGGAGAAACTGAAGAAGACTGAACTCCAAGCTGCTTCTCCTGCTCACTGTTACGCTGGACCTGGAGATGTGGAGTGTGATTCCTGCACTGGGAGAAAATACAAAGCCGTCAAGTCCTGTCTGATGTGTCAGGCCTCCTATTGTGAAGCTCATCTTAAACCTCACTATCGGTTTCCTGCCTTGAAGAAGCACAAGTTAGTTGAAGCCTGTGCAGAGCTCCAAGACAAGATCTGCTCTGAACACGACAAACTGAATGAGATCTTCTGTCGTACTGATCAAAGCTTCATCTGTTATTTATGTATGATGGATCAGCACAGAGGCCATGATACTGTTGCAGCTAAATCAGAAACAAATGAAAAACAGGTGAGAACTGGACATCATTCTTCTTTTCCAAGTTGTTTTATAAAATTCTATTTCTAATCTAATTTCTATTCAGTGGATTTAATTGGTTCTCTGACTGTCATTCTCTGTGAAGTAAATTTTTATTTCCAGTCAAACAGTAATATGTAAAGAAATGTTAAAGAGGTCAGACCAGTCAATGTGCTTTAAATAGCCAACACCCAACAACCTTCTTCCAGCATTTTACAGCTAAAGTGCTCACGTGACTGTGTTAAAGCTCTGTAACTAGATATCATATTTCATAACATTTAATGATCTACAGATAAAAAAAAAATCTTTATCTTTCTGAATGGGGTGGCACGGTGGTGTAGTGGTTAGTGCTGTCACCTCACAGCAAGAAGGTCTGGGTTCGAGCCCCGTGGCCTGCGAGGGCCTTTCTGTGTGGAGTTTGCATGTTCTCCCCGTGTCCGCGTGGATTTCCTCGGGGTGCTTTGGTTTCTCCCACAGTCCAAAGACATGCAGGTTAGGTTAACTGGTGACTCTAAATCGACCGTAGGTGTGAATGGTTGTCTGTGTCTATGTGTCAGCCCTGTGATGACCTGGCGACTTGTCCAGGGTGTACCCTGCCTTTCACCCATAGTCAGCTGGGATAGGCTCCAGCTTGCCTGCGACCCTGTAGAACAGGATAAAGTGGCTAGAGATAATGAGATGAGAATCCAGATGTGCACTGTGCATGTCTCCCCCCTCTAAACTCACTGAGAAATAAAAGGGAACAGTGATGACGCGCACTGCTCTCAGATCAGTCTTCTTCTGTCAGGTTTTATGGCAGTTTACAAGCAAAGTGTATTACTGCCATCTACTGGACTGAGATGCAATCAAATGGATGTCATTTCAAAGAAAAAATTGAATAAAAAGGAAAAACAACACAAAACAACAAACTACATCCTATTTGCTAATTTTGTTTCTTTGATAAATGTTATCATAGCACAAGTGATGTTTTCTGATCTAGGCTCACCTAATAAGGTGTTTAAAGAAAAGGCTTTCTTGACTGCATTCACTTCCCTCTTCAGTTTTTCTCTTTGTCTGTAGAATTTTAAGCACCTTAAAAGAACATGATCTACATCCTCTCTCACTCCACAAAGTTCACATTTTCCAGATGGATGTTTGTTTACAACATATAAGCTGTTATTTAATCCAGTATGGCCTATTCTCAGTCTTGTAAACCAAACCTCCTCCTGTCTGTTTGGGTAACTAGGTTTGCTACTTGAGATATCTTTTTGTATATTATATAAGTGTCTACCTTTCTTCTCCTTATCCCATTCAGCTTGCCATATGTTAACTTTATGTTTAATGAGTACTTTAAAGTGCATATCGTGGGTAAATTCAGGAGCAAGATCAATGTAGTTCTCCTATTTTATATTAAACTTTGGTCAAATATCTGTAACATTCTGCATTCTCTGCATTTTTTTTTTAACCTTGCGCAATACCAGAAAAATTCAGTTGAAATCAAGCCATTTGAGGCGAATTGGTCTGCCTCTGAAAACTTGGCATTTGAATTTTCCGGGAAACATTGATTTTCGTGACATCATCTGCGTGACGCCTCCCTCTGAATCCTACATCAGCGCTGGTTTGTTTCTGAGAAAATGACCTGGTGGTTTTCTGCAAGTTTCTTCAACGTTATTGTGTAATTATTAAAATGGTTAACAGATGTATTGTAGAAGGGTGTAGCAACACCAGTCGTAATGGGATTAGTACTTATCGTTTTCCAAAAGCTTGGACAATGAGGGAGAAATGGGAGCGCTTGGTCTACACAGGCTGTGCACTGAAACCGCACAAGCTCTCGCAGCCTGCCGGCGCTTCCGCAGGTGACGTCATGATTCTGGCTCCAGACTCCCTTGGGATTTTTCCAGATGCATTTTGTTATTTTTTTTTTCTGCTGTAGACAGATGGCCTTGTGCAAAATTCCCCTTCTGGATGAGTGTGTAAAGGGACATACTTTCATATAAAAAAGCTAAATTGGTCCAGAATATGCACTTTAACTTCTGATCTACTGAGTGGAATACTTAACTGAACCTCCTCTTCTTTGGTTGCCTCTTTTGCCAGCTTGTCTGCTTCCTCATTGCCACCGAATCATTTATGGGCTGGAACCCATGCAAACTGGATTAATATTCCCTGTTGACTGATTGCAAATAAGATACTATTAATTTCATTCAATAAGTCCTGTCGACATGACGATTCTCCACTTTGAATGGATGTGAGAGATGACCTAGAATCAGAACAAATAACTGCTTAAGGGGGCCTAGCTTCTTCTATTCACTGTAATACAATAATAATGGCTATCATTTCAGCTGCAAATATAGATAGATGATCTGATGTTCTCTTTTTAATAGAGATTTTGTAATCAGGGATATAAACTGCAATACCTGTTTTACCCTCTGAATCTTTAGATGCATCTGTATAAACCTGTGTTGTATTATAGTACCTACTTCCTAAATATTGCGCTACGTTCTGATCCACTCTTCCAGATTTAGCCATCTCTTTGGTTTCCATGATCACCGTAGGGGAGCAAAACAACCAAGGTGGAGTTGTTACCAGGGGCACAGTCTTACTACAAATGATATCGTCTATTCCCAATTGATTTGCTAATTTGTTACCATCCCATCCAAAGCTACAAATCTGGGATCTACCATACTACCAACACTCATTCAGAACTTTTTTAGTTGGGTGTGATGCCTCATGTCCATTTAAATTAATCCAGTAAGCCATACTCAACTTAAGACGTCTGAGGCTTAAAGGCATTTCTCCTGATTCTACTTGCAACGCTGGAATGGAAGAAGTTCTAAATGCACCACAACATATCCTGAGACTTTTAGTCTGCATTCTATTGAGTTCATTAAGCAATGTCTTAGATGCTGAAAGATACACAATACAGCCACAAGATGAAACTGATCTCATCAGTGCAATATAAATTCTTTTAAGGGACATCCCTGAGGCTCCCCAGTTGTACCCTGATAAACATTTCAAAACATTAATGCCCTTTTTGCATTTTTCAATTATTTTCTGAATATGTTCCTTAAATGTTAACTTGACATCAAACCAAACTCCCAAGTACCTAACAATATTAACTTGCTCTAAGGACTGGTTATACAACTTAAGCTCTAGTGTGGGACTTACTCTTTTCTTTGAAAAACAAATAAATTGAGTCTTTTCTACAGACAAATGAAAACCCCACTCACATGCTCATTTTTATACCTTGTTGATAGCTCTAATATTGCATCTTGCATTTTAGTTCTAATATCAATATTTTGTCCTTTTATCCACAAAGCTCCATCATCAGCATATAATGCTCTATTGATTCTAATGTCATCTATTTTATTAAAAACATCATTAATCATAATGTTGAACAGTACTGGACTGCATACACTACCTTGAGATGTTCCATTTTCTATTGAATAGATGTTAGAGAAGTTAACCCCAACTCTTACTTCTTGTTACAAGCTGGTCTAGGTCAGCAAGCAACAATGGTGGTGAACAACCTCGAAAATACGCAAGGCGATTTAAAATGAGACAGTGAGGGATTTATTATTTACAAGTGCTAATAAAATAAAAGTGGTAGAATAGTAATTTTTTTCAAAACATAAATTTATTATTTAAAGTCCAAAGGTCCGAATATTAAGGTTGGCAGTCCCAAAAGCCAACCCTCATGAAAGCACCAACGGACTGACGGACGCAAGTGGCAAGACAGCAACGGTGTATGAGCGTGCGAAACCCCAAGCCCTCTCCCCCCTCTGGCAGGTGGAACTCCAGGTTTTATATAGGCATTCCTCGATTGGCAGCAGGTGGGGGAGGAGGAGCCAATTAGCCCAGGCTGCAATGCACCTGGGAAAGGCAGAGACACACAACAGGAGGAGAAAAATGCACATACATACAAACACAGACGTAACACCCCCACCACCAAAAGTTCAACCTAGGTTGAACAAAAACACTACCATTATATGGTACTAGAAAAAAAAAAACTTCACTCCATGTTAAGCAAACAACACACTAGACACGGGACAGAGCATCGGCCATAACATTTTCTTTTCCTTTCTTATATTGGATGTCCAGGTTAAAACCTTACAGGTACAGGGACCAACGCATCAGACGCTGGTTTGCATTCCGCATCCTGGACAGAAAAACAAGGGGTTGTGGTCAGTATAAATAATCAAAGGAACTGTGGTTGAGCCAACATAAATCTCAAAATGCTGTAACGAAAGTAACAGTGCTAGAGCTTCTTTTTCGATGGTACTGTAATTAAGTTGGTGTTTAGAAAACTTCTTAGAAAAATAAGAAATGGGGTGATCAATTCCATTCGCATCTTCCTGTAGAAGTACAGCTCCAGCACCGGTGGCACTGCTGTCAACCTCCAGTTTAAAAGGCAGCTGGAAATTTGGAGCAGCCAATACTGGCGCACTACACAACAAAGCCTTTGCATTTTTAAATGCCATCTCACAATCATCAGACCAATAAAAGTCACAACCATATTTCAACAGATTGGTTAAAGGCAGAACGACATCAGAAAAATTCCGACAGAAGCCATGATAGTAGCCTGCCATACCCAAAAACCTGCGCAGCTCCCGTCTCGTAGTTGGTGTGGAAAACTGCAAAATAGCTAACACTTTCACCTCTAGAGGGCGAACTTGACCCTGGCCAACCTGTTTCCCCAAGTATGTGACGGTAGCTTTGCCGAACTCGCCCTTTGCGAGATTCAAGGTTAAAGACGCATCCCTCAACCGCCCAAAGACGGTACAAACGTCTTCTAAATGTTCAACCCACGAGGATGAGTGAATTATGACGTCATCTAAATACGCTTCACAGTTAGAAACACCAGCAAGCACTTTGTTCTTCAGATGCTGGAAAGTAGAGGGAGCATTCTTTAAACCAAACGCCATTACAGAATATTGCATAAAACTGTCTGGTGTAGCGAAGGCGGAAATTTAGGCAGCTCTGGGTGTCAGCGGGACTTGCCTATATCCCTTCAAAAGGTCCAACTTCGTCACAAAAGAGGCCGAACCCACCCTATCGACACAGTCTTCCATGCGTGGTAATGGAAAGGAATCTGACTTAGTAACGGCATTGACCTTCCTATAGTCAGTGCAAAAACGAAATGTGCCATCCAACTTTGGGACTAAAAGACAGGGTGAGCTCCAGGCACTAAAACTTGGCCAAGCTAGACCATGCTCAACTAAATAGGCAACCTCGGATTTCATGACAGCACGTTTAGTGGGATTTACACGACAAGGATGTTGCTTAATTGACAGATGGCCTTGTGTATCGATGTCATGACAGTACATTTGTTAAGGAGGGCACATCAGAAAACAACTTAGGAAACTGCAAAATAAGGTGTTGCATGTCAGTCGCATAAGACACAGGCAAATAAGACAAAAAGGAAGGCAAATCAGTCAATATCTCTGAATTTTTAAACCGAGCACAAAACACAGGCACATCGCCCAGGTTGAGGCCATCCTCTTCAGACAGAGGAAGAGAGGCCACTGCTGACACTGTTGCTACGGTTACAGGAGAATCACTGCTTTCACCTTCTCGTGTCACATAAGGTTTCAACATGTTGACATGACATACCCGGGTTTTACGTCCCCTGTCGGGAGTTTTCACGACATAATCAGTTTCACTGAGTTTTTTCTCAATCTCGTAAGGGCCAGAAAATTTTGCGGACAGTGACGAACCAAACATGGGCAATAAAACTAACACTTTATACCCTTTAACAAAAGAGCGCTGCACAGCCTTGCGGTCAAAACGTTTCTTCATCTTACTCTGCGCAGAGGACAGAGCCTCCCGAGCACGCTCGCAAGCTCTGTGCAATCATTCTCGAAACAAACTCACATAATCAAGGATGTTACTCTTCTTTGTAGATACATCCGACTCCCAGTTTTCTTTAAGCAGCTTCAGAGGACTGCGAACTGTGTGACTGAACACAAAGTCTGCTGGACTAAAACCAAGAGACTCTTGCTTTGTTTTGTGAGCAGCAAACAAAAGCAAGGGCACTCCCTCATCCCATTCTTTCTCAGAACCAAAACAATAGGTGCGCAACATTGACTTCAGAGTATGGTGGAATCTTTCTAGCGCACCCTGGGACTCTGGGTGATGTGCACTAGATACTGCATGCTGGATGGACAGCTTGGTCAGCACCTGTTTGAATAAACGAGATAGAAAGTTAGAACCTTGGTCAGTTTGAATTACATTTGGGAGACCAAATGTAGAGAAAAAGCGCAGAAGTGTCTTCACAATGGGTTTTGCCTTCAACGAGCGCAAGGGGAAAGCCTCGGGATACCGAGTGGCAGCATACATTACGGTTAACAAAAAATGGTTCCCAGACTTTGTCTTGGGCAAGGGCCCGACACAATCTACAATTACCCTTTCAAACGGCTCACCAATAATTGGAATTGGACAAAGTAGTGCCGGGGGAATACACTGATTGGGCTTTCCAACCACCTGACACTTGTGACAAGAGCGACAATGTTTTACAACATCAGCTTTCATACCAGGCCAAAAGAAATAATGCAAAACACGATAGTAGGTCATCGTTACTCCTAAATGACCTGCAAAATCATGATCATGTCCCAGTGTCAACACATGTAAACGATATTTTGTAGGAACAACTGATGGACAGCATTGAATTCACCGTCTGCACGATGTGGTGGACTCCATTTTCGTTTTAGCAGACCATCTTCCCAATAGAAGCCAACCAGGGGCGATTTCTCAGAGACAACAAGGGAAGCCGAGCTTCCCCTAAAATTCTCTCCCCAAACTGCGGCGTCTACGACGCTGAATTCTCATTAAAACAATAACTTGCATAACATAATATATGCCCAAGATTGTATTTATGTTCATAACTATCCTGTAACTTATTTGAATGATGTCTGACGAACTTGCAGTTCGCTACGAGAATCACCTTTGCTACCAGGCTGTAACCTTTCTTATTTCAATGGGCTCTATGGACTGGCAGCAGTGTTGCCAGATTGGGCGGTTTTAAGTGCATTTTGGCGGGTTTTGAACATATTTTGGGATGGAAAACGTCAGCAGTATCTGGCAACACTGACTGGCAGCCGGGAATCCGTTGCAGTCTACGAGACAGCTCTGAACAGCCAATTTCGGCTAGTTGTTATTGGTTAAAATCAACAAAATCATCACTTCCAGGGAAGCCGGGCTTCTCTGGGACTAAACGAGACAGTGGGAGGGACAAGAAGCCGGGCTGATAAAGGATTATTGGAGGTAGTGTTTGAAAGACATGAGGAGGGCGGTACTTCGGCACGGAACACGGAAGTATGATCAGTCAGTCCCTAGCGGATGTCGAGAAAGTGTAGTCGTGTGCCAAAGTGCTGTCCGAATTTCTTTTCATATAAACGTTTCTTCTCATGGATGTCTCTGTACATTACTCTGTAAATAAATGTAAATATTACTCGTTGTGCTCCGTTAACTTTCATCCATTCTATCAGTTTGATCATTCGTGAATTCACTTGTTTATTTCATTTGTAGTTCAATCTGGTTGTAGGTTAGCTTGAGCCTTATTGGGATCTGCAGTGCTAGCTGCTAACAGAAATTGGTAAAGTCTCTGGAAAGCACAACCAGCTGGTATGACAGGGTCACAGACCATTTTCTGGAAAAGGAGCAGAGGGCAGAATTTGTGTATAAATAGTGTTCATGTTCATGAATCTGAAGTGTATATATTGTTCAGTAATGTTAAGAGAATGGTGGGCTCTGTGTTATAGGTTATACCTGGGTATAATATTCAAGGTTCTGTGTGTTGCATAGCCTACCTGGTTATGAATTTCCAGACTGTGTTGCAGAAGATGTTCAAGGATGTGTTGCACAGCTGGATGTTGTGTTAAAGACTCTGTGTTGCATATCAGGGTATGATGTTCAAGGCTCTTCATTGAATAGCCAGTGATTTTTGGATGTTTGATATTTTTGATTAAGGATATGAGGCACTAGCCTGGCAAGCCAGACTATAACATGAAATGTACAAGCAAAAATACTTTCTGCCACTAGGTAGGGTTGTCTAGTTCACTATGCTAATGGGGCACACCTTTCTATGCTTTGATATCCGGCCTACAGGTTTTACGATGAATGCGTAAAATGGGTTTCCCCTGTTTTAAAAACCAGCAGCCGCCACTGAAGCCAACAGACATGCTATCCACCTCATCCTTACTAACAGCAGCATCATGGCACTTGGCCAAATTAGGGTCTTTCACCTGCTCCTGCTTAATCAACTCATTGTCAACAGAGAGTGACAAATCACCCTCCACAGGCTTACCACAGTGAGTTGGGAGCGGCTCAGACACAACAGTCGCTAATTGGCTGCTGGAAGATGACTCAAGCAAGCCATCTGACATGAAGGTATCAGATAAATCAACAGCCTCACCGTATTTCCGTGCTTGAGCTCGGGTAACCACACATGCTGGAAACACCTGAGCAAGGCTTTGATCGTTATCACAGTCAGACTGAAAGGATGGGTTAGCAGTCACTTCAGGAAGCAGTACTTTCCCACCAGCTAAATCGTTCCCCAAAACAAAATCAACATCCTTCACGGGAAGTTTAGAGCGAATACCAACTTTAACAGGACCCGACACTAAGTCATTAACAATATGCACATTGTGCAATGGAACACGAGTAATCCCCAGCTCAATTCCCTGAACCAAAACATCAGAGCCACAATAAGTGAGGTCAGAAAAAGGGAGCACAGACTCACAAATAAATGACTGGGCGGCACCAGTATCTCGAAGTATTCTAATTGGGATATGATCCCCCTCCCGGCCAGTGAGTGAAACCACTCCCTTCGAAATAAACGGATCGTACAGGTTGTCATCTGCACTCTTAACATGTACAAAGCCGCAGCCTTTTGGTTGTCTCTTTGGAGAATGTTTTCTTTTCTGCAAAACTGGACACACTGCAATAAGATGACCAGACTCATGGCAATAGAAACAGTCACGTGTTTCAAATTGAGATGATTTCTTGCTGGCAATATTACTATTGCCATTGGTACCATTATTGTCAGACCTTCTAAAGGCTCGCTTCGGACTAGAAAGCTGAGAATGACGGGAGGAGCTAAAGACAGACTTGTGAGTCAATGTATATTTATCAGCACAGACAGCTGCCTGCGCCAAAGTTGTAACCTTCTGGTCATTGATGTACGTAACAATTAAATCCGACACACAATTCTTAAACTCCTCCAACAGAATAATTTCACGAAGCTGATCTTTAGTCTGAATTTGCAAGGAGGCACACCAACGATTGAAAGAGTTCTCCTTTTCTCTTGCAAACTCCACAAATGTCAAATTATCTGACTTTTTTAAACCTCGAAATTTTTGCCTATATGCCTCTGGGACCAGCTCATAGGCACGCAAAATTGCAGATTTAACAGTGTCGTAATTAGAACTTTGGTCAACAGTCAATGCAGAATAAACATCTTTGGCCTTTCCAGTCAATACGCATTGCAGCAACAGTGTCCACACAACAGAGGGCCATCTTAACATTGCTGCAACGCGTTCAAAATGTGCAAAATACTTTTCAACCTCAACTTCGCTAAATATTGGCACCATATGAATATTTTTCATGACATCGAATGCGGTGTCATGCTGAGGAGTAGGGGGAGGAACAACGGCATCCTCATAACCATCAGCAGGGAGAGTCACCTGCGCAGACCGAACAGAAGATGACGGAACAGAATGTGGAGGAGAGGCAGGAGGAGGAACCAGAGGAGTGCTGGGCTGCCTTGCAGCCAACTCCAATCTAAGTTTTTCCAATTGGAACTCATGGGCCGCTTGTTCTCTCTGATGTTGGAACTCCCTTTGCCTTTCATTCTCCATAACTTCTTGTTCCAACTTCTTAAGGCCAATCTCACGATCAACCTCTAACCGTCTAAGTTGGACTTCTTTATCAAGCTCCAGTTTTTTAAGAGCGCGTGCCTCACAGTCGGCACGAAACTTTTCCAAGCTACCCCCCTCGCTACGCAACTTTGAACCAGGTGTACCAAACGAGCGAGATGGAGAGGTTGGGGCACTAGAAATCTTAACAAAAACACCCTGCTCAACTAATGCCTTTTCCACAGCTGAAAATAAAGTGTCTTTTAATCTTTTATCATCACTGGTGAGATGCACTGAATAATGTTCCGCAATCTCCAACAGCTGATCTTTCGTACACTTTAACAAAACATCCCTTAAAGGATTTTCACAAAATTCATCTACTAAAGCCATGGTCCCAACGAAAGACCGTCAAAAGGGAACCACAGAATTACCAAAAACCTACGCCACAGCTGACTAACACTTTGCAATTACCACAACTTAATCAAACAGATTACAAAACAGGGCAGTCACCACCAAAAAATCTAAATAAATAAACAAGCGAAAAAAAAGCAAATAAACAAAATCCAAACACTAGGGAGAAATTAACCAACCACTCTTAAACAGTCAAGGCACGACTGCGGAAACTCTAGTCCTACTTACCTACCCAAGAAAATACTAATTAACCTCATCTAGTCTTCAGAGGCGTACCGTATCAACTGAAGGCGACTTTAAATGCTTAACGCATAGAAGCTGAATCAACTTGATCCAACTCCTTGCAGCGTACCTCTTCCCGGAGTAACCTCCAAAACAGAAAACAAAAAAAATAAAAATAGTACTCCGATGAAAGGATTTCAGAACCCAGCTGGAGCACACTACCTTAGAGTTCCTGAAATAAGAGCAGTTGGTTCCTCCACACAAAAAAAAAACATCGGACAAGCGCCCAATTGATAAATTGGGTGTATAGGACGAGTCCCCAGTTGGTAAATTGGGTTTAGGACGAGCCCCCAATTGTTACAAGCTGGTCTAGGTCAGCAAGCAACAATGGTGGTGAACAACCCCGAAAATACGCAAGGCGATTTAAAATGAGAAAGTGAGGGATTTATTATTTACAAGTGCTAATAAAATAAAAGTGGTAGAATAGTAATTTTTTTCAAAACATAAATTTATTATTTAAAGTCCAAAGGTCCGAATATTAAGGTTGGCAGTCCCAAAAGTCAACCCTCACAAAAAGCACTGACGGACACAAGTGGCAAGCCAGCAACGGTGTACGAGCGTGCGAAACCCCAAGCCCTCTCCCCCCTCTGGCAGGTGGAACTCCAGGTTTTATATAGGCACTCCTTGATTGGCAGCAGGTGGGGGAGGAGGAGCCAATTAGCCCAGGCTGCAATGCACCTGGGAAAGGCAGAGACACACAACAGGAGGAGAAAAATGCACACACATACAAACACAGACGTAACACTTCTATTGTTCTGTACTTTAGGAAGTCTCTAATCCAGTTAAACATCTTGCCACCAATACCCATCCTATTCAGCTTAATTAACAACCCCTCCTTCCATAGCATATCATATGCTTTCTCTATATCAAAGAATGTTGCTAAAACTGATTCTTTATTGACTTGTGCTTTCCTTATTTCATTTTCTAAACATACAATAGGGTCCACTGTAGTACGTCCACTACGGAACCCACTCTGGTGTGGGGAGACAAGACCTCTTTTTTTCAATTTCATACACTAGCCTTCTAGTGATCATTCTTTCCATAATCTTGCATAAATTAGATGTTAATGCTATTGGCCTATAACTTTTAACTTCAGTTTTATCCTTCCCAGGTTTTCCAATCGGAACCACTACAGAATGTTTCCAACACAAAGGCAATCTACCTTGCTCCCAAATCTTTTTAATAAGACGTAAAATTACATATATGCTCCTCCTCTCCTAGAACTGCCACCTTATTGTGGTGGAGGGGTTTGTGTGCTTGAATGATCCTAGGAGCTATGTTGTCGGGGGCATTATGCCCCTGTCAGGGTTTCCCAAGGCAGACAGGTCCTAGGTGACAGGCGAGACCAAGAGCAGTTCACCAAAAACCCCGATGGAGAAAAAAGCAAGGACCGTGACGTCGCCCGGTATGACGCAGCCGGGGCCCCACCCTGGAGCCAGGCCCGGGGTTGGGGCTCGTATGCGAGCGCTTGGTGGCCGGGCCTTTGCCCATGGGGCCCGGCCAGGCTCAGCCTGAAGAGGTGACGTGGGCCCGACCTCCTGTGGGTTCACCACCCACAGAGGTAGCAGTAGGGGTTTGGTGCAGTGTGGATTGGGTGGCAGTAGAAGGCAGGGGCCTCGACGACCTGATCCCCGGACACAGCGGCTGGCTGTTGGGACATGGAATGTCACTTCGCTGGGGGGGAAAGAGCCTGAGCTTGTGCGGGAGGTTGAGAGGTACCGGCTAGAGATAGTCGGGCTCACCTCCACGCACAGCTTGGGCTCTGGAACCCAGCTCCTCGAGAGGGGCTGGACTTTCCACTTCTCTGGAGTCGCCCGTGGTGAGCGGCGGCAGGCTGGTGTGGGCTTGCTTATAGCTCCCCAGCTCAGCCGCCATGTGTTGGAGTTTACCCCAGTGAATGAGAGGGTCGCCTCTCTGCGCCTTCGGATTGGGGAGAGGGCTCTTGCTGTTGTTTGTGCCTACGGGCCAAATAGCAGTATAGAGTATCCGGCCTTCTTGGAGTCCCTGGGAGAGGTACTGAGGGGTGCTCAGACTGGGGACTCCATTGTGCTACTGGGGGACTTCAATGCTCACATGGGTGACGACAGTGACACCTGGAGGGGCGTGGTTGGGAGGAACGGCCTCCCCGATCTGAACCCGAGTGGTGTTTTGTTATTGGACTTCTGTGCTAGTCACGGTTTGTCCATAACGAACACCATGTTCGAGCATAGGGGTGTCCATAAGTGCACGTGGCACCAGGACACCTTAGGTCAGAGGTCGATGATCGACTTTGTAGTCGTTTCATCTGATCTCCGGCCCTATGTCTTGGACACTCGGGTGAAGAGAGGGGCTGAGCTGTCAACTGATCACCACCTGGTGGTGAGTTGGATCTGCTGGCGGAGGAGGAAGCTGGACAGACCTGGCAGGCCCAAACGTATGGTGAGGGTCTGCTGGGAACGTCTGGCCGAGCACTCTGTTGGGGAGGTCTTTAACTCCCACCTCCGGGAGAGCTTTTCCCAGCTTCCGAGGGAGGCGGGGGACATTGAGTCTGAGTGGACCATGTTCTCTACCTCCATTGTGGACGCAGCTGTTCGGAGCTGTGGCCGCAAGGTCTCCGGTGCCTGTCATGGCGGCAATCCCCGAACCCGGTGGTGGACACCGGAAGTAAGGGATGCCGTCAAGCTGAAGAAGGAGTCCTATCGGGCCATGTTGACCTCCGGGACTCCTGAGGCAGCTGACGGGTATCGGCAGGCCAGGCGTACTGCAGCTCAGGCAGTTGCGGAGGCAAAAACTCGGAACTGGGAGGAGTTCGGGGAGGCCATGGAGAAGGACTATCGGTCGGCCTCGAAGAAATTCTGGCAAACCGTCCGGCGCCTCAGGAGGGGGAAGCAGTACTCCGCCAACACTGTTTACAGTGCGGGTGGGGAGCTGTTGACCTCGACTGGGGAAGTTGTCGGGCGGTGGAAGGAATACTTTGAGGATCTCCTCAATCCCACCGTCATGTCTTCCACTGAGGAGACTGAGGCTGATGACTCAGAGGTGGACTCATCCATTACCCAAGCCGAAGTCACTGAGGTGGTTTGCAAGCTCCTCGGTGGCAAGGCACCGGGGGTGGATGAGATCCGCCCTGAGTATCTCAAGTCTCTGGATGTTGTGGGGCTGTCTTGGTTGACACGCCTCTGCAACATCGCGTGGCGCTCGGGGACAGTGCCTCTGGAGTGGCAGACTGGGGTGGTGGTCCCTCTTTTTAAGAAAGTGGACTGGAGAGTGTGCTCCAATTATAGGGGAATCACACTTCTCAGCCTCCCAGGGAAAGTTTACTCCAGGGTACTGGAGAGGAGAATTCGACCAATAGTCGAACCTCGGATCCAGGAGGAACAATGCGGTTTTCGTCCTGGTCGTGGAACACTGGACCAGCTCTATACCCTTCATAGGGTGCTCGAGGGTTCATGGGAGTTTGCCCAACCAGTCCACATGTGCTTTGTGGATTTGGAGAAGGCATTCAACCATGTCCCCCGTGGTATTCTGTGGGGGGTGCTTCGGGAGTATGGGGTTCAGGGCTCTTTGCTAAGGGCTGTCCGGTCCCTGTACGAATGGAGCAGGAGTCTGGTTCGCATTGCCGGCAGTAAGTCAGACCTGTTCCCAGTGCATGTTGGACTCCGGCAGGGCTGCCCTTTGTCACCAGTTCTGTTCATAATTTTTATGGACAGAATTTCTAGGCGCAGCCAGGGGCCGGAAGGAATCCTGTTTGGGAACCACAGGATTTCATCTCTGCTTTTTGCGGATGATGTTGTCCTGTTGGCTTCTTCAAACCAGGACCTTCAGCATGCACTGGGGCGGTTTGCAGTCAAGTGTGAAGCGGCTGGGATGAGAATCAGCACCTCCAAGTCCGAGGCCATGGTTCTCGACCAGAAAAGGGTGGCTTGCCCTCTCCAGGTTGGTGGAGAAGTCCTGCTTCAAGTGGAGGAGTTTAAGTATCTCGGGATCTTGTTCACGAGTGAGGGAAGGATGGAGCGTGAGATCGGCAGGCGGATCGGTGCAGCCTCCGCAGTGATGCGGTCGCTTTACCGATCCGTCATGGTGAAGAAGGAGCTGAGCCAAAAGGCGAAGCTCTCAATTTACCGGTCGATCTATGTTCCGACTCTTACCTCTGGTCATGAGCTTTGGGTAATGACAGAAAGAACAAGATCGCGGATACAAGCGGCCGAAAGGAGTTTCCTTCGCAGGGTGGCTGGGCGCTCCCTTAGAGATGGGGTGAGAAGCACAGTCACTCGGGAGGAGCTCGGAGTAGAGCTGCTGCTCCTCCACATCGAGAGGAATCAGCTGAGGTGGCTCGGGCATCTTTTTCGGATGCCTCCTGGATGCCTCCCTGGGGAAGTGTTCCAGGCATGTCCCCCCGGGAGGAGGCCCCGGGGAAGACCCAGGACATGCTGGAGGGACTATGTTTCTCGGCTGGCCTGGGAACGCCTCGGTGTTCTTCCTGAGGAGCTGGCCGAGGTGTCTGGGGAAAGGGAAGTTTGGGCTTCCATGCTTAGACTGCTGCCTCCACGACCCGGTCCCGGATAAGCGGAAGAAGACGAGACGAGAAAATTACATATTTAGCCACGTCATTGACTTCATTAATCATTTTATAACATATACCATCATGATTAGTGACTGCCTCCACATAATTGTTTTTAATCACAGGTAAGGAAAACTCCCTTCTAATGCCTCCCATCTTTTTAATCACGCTCCACATATCATCCACTTTGACTTCTGCCCCTATTTTAGAACAGAAATCACGCCAATATTTCCTTTTAGCTTCTCTTATAATTCTTTTAACCTTTGAATGTGATTTTTTTTGTATTCCATTAAATTGGTATAGGAATGGTTTGATTTAACAGTTTTGAAAGCTTTATTTCTAGCTTTAATTGCTTCCTTACAATCATCTGACCACCAAGGTACCATTCTCTTTTTCCTCATCCCAGAAGATTTGCCAAGAACCTCTTCTGCTGACTCACATAATATATTTGTAATGATTGAGTTTAACTCATCAACATCATTACTCATATCTGACATTATTCCCATCAGCCTACCGCTTGCCTTCATGCTATATAACCCCCAATTTGCTTCTCTCATTTTCCATCTTGGAAACCAATTTTCTTCAAGGAACACATTTTGATTTCTAATACTTAACCAAACAATATAGCGATCACTACCAAGAGACTTTTCATTAACCTCCCACTCACTTACCCCTGCTATCTGATCAGATACTATTGTAAGATCTATTGCTGATTCTGTTCCATGAGATGCATCAAAGCTAGTGTTCCTTCCATCATTTAAACAAACCAACTTGTAATCATCCAGAAACTCCTCAATAGCACTCCCATTTTCATCCACCTTAGTACCTCCCCACAGAGTGTTATGTGCATTAAAATCTCCACACAATACTAACTTTCCATTTATCCCCTCACACATACCATATAGCGCATCTCTCAAGAGTCTTTTACCAGGGTTATAAAAGTTGATAATTTTAATCTTAGTTTTACTGACCCAAATCTCAAGCAGAACTACTTCAACCTTTTTATCTATATTTAAAGCTCTGTAATTAATCCCCTGCTGAATAAATGTGGCCACTCCACCTCCTGCAGTATCCCTGTCTTTACGCACTGCTATGTATCCATATATTATTAAATCAAGTGATGGTTTTTGTGGTGTAATCTAATAAATATTGTATTGTTTTTGGATTTGACCTGTGGAGGTTATGGGTAATAGGTTTCCAGGTCACTAGAGGGCAACCTCATGTAGATAACTAGCGAGCTAACTAGCTAGCAGCGTCAGCAATACAACGCAGTAAAAACGGGATTTGATAAATATTTCGTACCGAAGAAAAATGTGATTTACGAATGGGCCAGGTTTAACAAAAGGGTGCAGCAGCCCACAGAAACCAAGGATGCATTCCTCACATCACTTTATGCACTAGCAGAGAGCTGTGAGTATGGTGAATTGCATGACGAACTTTTGAGAGACCAATTAGTGGTTGGACTAAAGGATTCAACACTGTCAGAGAAAATGCAACTCGACCAGGAACTCACTCTCACGAAAGCGATCACCATGGCTAAGCAGTCAGAGGAAGTAAAGAGGCAACAAACTGACTTGAGGGGAGAGTTGAGTACTGTTAAAGCAACTGTAGATGCACTGCACAAAAACAGAGGGAAACTGCCCAATGCTAAGCAAATGAAAGGAAAAGGACAGACTCCGGGAAATCTGAAAGCTAAGAAAATGGCACAGAGTGCAACTGAAAGCAAAGCATGCCACAAATGTGGTAAATCTCCATCCCATCCAGCTGTTCAGTGTCCTGCTAAAAACACTGAATGCCACAACTGTGGCAAAAGAGGACACTATGGGAGAGTGTGTAGACTATCCACCACAGTGAATGAACTTGCAGAGGACATGGATGGACTGTTCCTAGGAGTGGTGTCTTCTGGTGAGGAGCCATGGATGGCGGACATAAACTTACGAGGCAGCAAGGTAACTTTTAAAATAGATACCAGTGCCGATGTAACAGCCATACCCGAGCAGGTATATAAAACAGTCATGCACAGAGATGAAAAGCTACAGGAAGACCCAAAACAGCTGTATGGTCCTGGTGGTGCGAAACTGATGGTCCTGGGGTCAGCCACCGAAACACTCACGTATAAGGAGAGGAACACCACAGAGAAAATCTACGTGGTTAGAGACCTATGTTGGTCTTTTGAGCAGGCCAGCTTCAGTGAGACTTAAACTGGTAACTAGAGTCGACAGTATAGACCAAGAGACAGTTAGGAAGACATATCCTAAACTCTGTGATGGACTGGGGCTGGTCCAGAAGCCCTACACGATAAGACTCAAGCCAGATGCCAAACCTTTCTCTCTTAAAGTCCCACGGCGAGTACCATTGCCTCTCATGGGCAAGGTGAAGCAGGAATTAGAGAGGATGGAAAAACTAGGGGTCATCAGCCATGTCGAGGCACCAACAGAGTGGTGTTGTGGAATGGTGGTAGCTCCAAAAAAGAATAAAGATGAAGTCCGAATTTGTGTGGACATGACACCCCTGAATCAGTCAGTATGCAGGGAAAAGTTCATTTTGCCATCCGTTGAACACACCCTATGTATGCTGACAGGGGCACGGTACTTTTCCAAGCTCGACGCCAACATGGGCTTTTGGCAGATACCCCTGTCTAAAGAATCAGCTCGCTTCACCACCTTTATTATGCCATTTGGGCATTACCACTTTAACAGACCACCCTTTGGAATAAACTCTGCCCCCGAGCATTTCCAGAATAGGATGACATCTGAAGTCACAGCAGGCTTGAACGGTGTGGTCTGCCATGTGGACAACATCCTTATCTGGGGAGCTACAAAGGAGCAGCACGACGCTATAGTACATGCAGTCCTGGATCGAGCAGAAAAAGCTGGTGTCACGCTCAACATGTCGAAGTATGAGTTTGGGAGAAGAGAGGTGAAGTTTTTAGGGCACATCATCCCAGCAGACAGGGTGAAACCTGATCCAGATAAAACAAAAGCCATACAAGACATGAGAGAGCCAACGAACATAAGTGAGCTGAGGAGCTTTCTTGGAATGATGAACCAGCTTGGGAAGTTCATCCCAAACCTGTCTGAAAAGGACAAGCCACTAAGAGACCTCCTATCCAAGAAGAACCTATGGTGCTGGGGTCACGAACAGCAGGTGTTCTGCAGTCTGAAGCGTGACCTCTCCATTGCACCAGTTCTCCAACTGTATGATCCCAGCAAACCACTGAAGATCTCAGCAGATGCCTCATCCTATGGCCTAGGGGCAGTACTGCTACAGAAGGATGCAGAGATGTGGTTTCCAGTCGCTTATGTTTCCAGGTCACTGACTGGGACAGAACAGCGATACGCCCAGCTAGAGAAGGAAGCGCTAGCCTTGACATGGGCCTGCGAGAGATTTAGTGACTTTATATTCGGACTACACTTTGAACTCGAAACTGACCATAAACCTCTGGTGAGCCTACTTGGAGGTCAGGCTCTGGATGCATTGCCACCACGAATTCAGAGGTTCAAGATGCGTCAGATTGAGTAGCAGTGCCTCATCAATCACAAACCTGGAAAAAGCCTCACCACAGCTGATACTCTTTCATGTTCCCCACTGAAAAATGCAGTTACCAGAAGTGATACTGACTTAATGGAGGACACAAATATCTATGTGGAGTCTTTGCTGGAAAACCTCCCGACCAGCAACAGATACCTGACAGAGCTCCGTGAACAGTTACAGGATGATGATGTCTGCGCACAAGTCATGAAATATTGTGTAGAAGGTTGGCCGGACAGGAACCATCTACAGGGGCCAGTCAAACACTACTGGCACAAGAGAGCAGCCCTAAGCGTGCATAATGGACTACTCCTGCGTGGCTCAAGGTTAGTCATACCCGCTAATATGAGAGATGGGGTTCTTGAGAAAGTACACGAAGGCCACCAGGGTGTAGTAAAATGCAGGGAGAGGGCAAGCCAGACTGTATGGTGGCCTGGACTGAGTAGTCAGATAAGGGAGATGGTACTCAAATGCAGAGAATGCATCAAAGAGAGGGTTAATTCAAAAGAGCCCCTGATGCCAACCAAACTTCCAGATAGGCCTTGGCAAAAACTAGGTGCAGACCTTTTCATCTTAAAAGAAAAGACTTACCTGCTAGTGGTTGACTACTTTTCTAGATATATAGAGATAGCCCTACAAGGTCCATGGATGTTATCGTTCATCTGAAGTCAATGTTTGCATGCCATGGTATCCCAGAGACCTTTATAAGTGACAATGGCCCATAGTTCTCTGGACATGAGATGAAGGCATTTGCAACCAACTATTGCTTTTAGCAGTCCTAAATATCCATAGAGTAACGGTGAAGCCGAACGTGCTGTGCAAATGGTCAAAAGCTTGCTTAAGAAAGCCACAGACCCCTATCAAGCCCTGTTAGCATACAGAGCAACACCATTGAGCAATGGTTACAGCCCTGCTGAATTACTCATGGGACGACGCTTGCGCACCACATTGCCTATCTTACCTGAGAGGCTGCAGCCGGCGCTTCCAGACCTCCAAGTGCTTCAGCATAAGGAGAGGGAGAAGAGGTGGGCAGGTGCAAAATGCTTCAACAGCAGACACAGGGTACGAGATCTGGGTAAGCTGTCACCTGGAGACAATGTCTGGATTTCAGATGCAGCGGAAGAGGATAAAGTGACATCCGTACACAGCAGTCCACGATCCTACCTGGTCAAAGGACCACAAGGGACACTGAGGCGGAATCGTTGGCACCCGATTCCAATGCCGGAGTCAGGGTCACAGTGTGAGCAACAACCTGACCAGACTCCAGAATCAGACGCTGGTGTAGAGACTCCTCCATTAGTCACAAAGTCCGTGAACACACCTGACATTATAAGATCAAGGTCAGCCAGAAAAATAAAGAAACCAGATAGATTAAATCTGTGAAAAAAATGTATGAGGAAAAAACAAAGGCACAAGTTTGAATTATATAAAATGCCAAGGTTATAAGGTTAGCAATGTGGTTTAAATGTTATGTTTAAATAAGAGACCAATGTTATGGAATGCTATGTGATTTTATTTGAACATGTGAAAGGGAAAAGTTTTGTAGGCTAGTTTAAGGAAAATACTGATTGTGATTACCTTATGTTGAGAGGAACTTTAAGGAGACACAACTAATGTTCTCATCAACTTTAAGGGGGATGTGGTGTAATCTAATAAATATTGTTTTTGGATTTGACCTGTGGAGGTTACGGGTAATAGGTTTCCGGGTCACTCGAGGGCGATCTCATGTAGATATGCGGAAGTTGAATTGAAACATTGTTCAGTAAAGCTTATGGAATGAGAACCAATGGCTCTTTTCCACTACCCTTTTTCAGCTCACTTCAGCTCGCTTCAGCTCGCTTCAGCCCGACACGGCTCGCGTTTCGACTACCAAAAACCAGCACGACTCAGCTCGCTTCAGCCCTGCTTAGCCCCTAAAACTCGCACCGTTTTGGAGTGGGGCTGAAGCGAGCCAAACCGTGCCGACTGAGGTTGGGGGCGTGAGCAGACACTCCCCTGTGCACTGATTGGTGAGGAGGAGTGTCCTCACATGCCCACACACGCCCCGTGAGCGCGCTGGGATCTGTAAACACCGCAAACCCGGAAGGAGAATAATTACGAATTACGAGAATTTCTGAAGCCTTATGCGCCTCGCCTCATCTATACGCTCTTGCCAGTATCTGTCCGCGTTGTCGGTGACAACAAGCCACAGCACCAAGACCAGCAACACTAACGACTCCATGTCCTCCATGTTTATTGTTTACTCTCCGGGTCGTGAGACTACCGCTTAAAAGATCACTGAATCAGTGACATACAGAGCATCGTGGACGAGTTCGCGGAGCGCAAGGCTCGCCGTATGCCCTTCAAATAATGCGCGCAGTAGGCTATTGATGTTTTATTATGAGCCATGTACAGTATCCTAATGTTTTTTGTTTCTGAGTTACATGTTCGTTTGAAGGACTTGATGTACTAAATAACATAGTTGCACCCGGTAGTGTTGAAATTGGTAAACACCGCAGCTGCGGACATTTTGTAGCCTAAAATGATGTTATGATGAGCTTTAATAAAGGGCCCGGTCATTTGCCCCGCCCCCGGCCCGGCTCTGACTTGTTCCGCCACTGTCACTGATGTCACTGTTTGCGCTGCTTAACGACATCACGTGACGTCCACCCACTTTCACTAACTCCACCCAATGTGTCCACCCACTTCCAGCCAGCACGGTTCAGCGCGGTTGTAGTCGAAATGCAACTCCAACAGCCCCGCTCAGCTCGACTCAGCTCAACTCAGCACGGCATGGCTCAGCCGCGTTTGTAGTGGAAAAGCGGCACAAGTCATCATCATTATTGTCTTGAACAACACAACAGTTTTAACCAGGTTTCCTGTATACAGATAGATAATGTTTGGTTTAACAACTTGTTCCTCAATAAAGTGTTTTAGTTTCTGACCATTAGCAATTAAGCTCCTGGCATTCCACTGTAGAATAGATAGTCATTATAAACTGCCACATGGTGCTTGACTATCAGATACCCCTAATACCATATTGTGAATGGAATCAACTGACAATTCATGAATCTCTAGATACTTTTCTGCTGCTTTTATAATTATTTTAATTCTGTCAATTCTACTTGGGCTGAGCAATTAACCACTTCCACCATAACGGCAATTAAATTTTTCTTCTCCACAATTAAAGTCTCTTCAGTTACTTTACAGCATTTCAGAGTTGTTTGAGTTTGACTCGGGGTAAAACTACAGGAGTCATACTTCCTTTAACCCTTGATTTTGCTTGGTTTTCTTTGTCAACCTTTTTAATAGCTTCCTTTTTAAAAGCTTTAATGGCTTTAATAAGTCCACTATCGACACATGCACACCTGCAGTATGTAGTAGCAACGACTTTGTAGCGCGAATAGCGTGTGGGTGGAGCACAGAGGACGGCAGGACAGAGATCAAGGTTTTCCAGATGGCTTTATTGCCGAACTTTTCAGTCTAACAATGTTTTTAAATCACGCAGGCAGAGAGAGACACACACACTGTCGGCTCTGCCGGGGAAGAAGCTCCCTTCCGCTCTCCCTTTCCCTCCTTAAGTAGGGCGGTTTACTGGGGAGAACACACACAAAACACAGGTTAATGACACTCAGGTGAAGCGATTCTGCCACTTACCTTCCCCAACTCCGCCCTCCTGTCACAGACCGGTGCTTGACCACGCCCCCGCTGCCACAGACTTCATGAATTTTTTTAATGACAAAATTGAGAATATCCGACAAAAAATTCAAACTACTAATTTAAGGTCAGACAATGAAAGTGACCTTGTAGTTAACTATATAACTGTATCGGATCATCAGTTAGAATGTTTCACTCCCCTAAAAGAAACTGAATTACTTTCATTAATCTCTACATCAAAAGCCTCAACTTGCATACTAGATCCCTTACCTACACATCTATTCAAACAGATAATGCCTGGAGTAATTGAACCGCTTCTAAAAATAATAAATTCTTCTCTTATGATTGTCTATGTACCCAAATCCTTTAAACTAGCAGTTATCAAACCCCTGATTAAAAAACCTGACCATGATCCCTGTCAGCTGTCCAATTATCGGCCAATATCAAACCTCCCCTTTATCTCCAAGATCCTTGAAAAAGCTGTGGCACAGCAGTTATGCTCATATTTACATAGGAATAACATCCATGAAATGTATTAGTCAGGATTTAGACCTCATCATAGCACAGAGACAGCACTGGTTAAAGTAGTAAACGACCTACTGTTGGCGTCTGATCAGGGCTGTGTCTCGCTACTTGTGTTGCTTGACCTTAGTGCAGCATTTGATACCACTGATCATTCCATTCTTCTGGATAGACTAGAAAATGTTGTGGGAGTTAAGGGACTGGCCCTCTCCTGACTCAGGTCTTATCTAACTGATCGTTATCAGTATGTTGATATAAATGGTGATATTTCTAGACGTACCAAGGTAAAGTTTGGTGTTCCACAAGGTTCTGTCTTGGGTCCACTGCTTTTTTCTCTATATATGTTACCTCTGGGTGATATTATTCGTAAACATTGTATTAGTTTCCACTGTTATGCTGATGACACACAGTTGTATGTCTCTGCAAAACCTGATGAGAGACACCAGCTTAATAGAATTGAGGAATGTGTTAAGGACAATAGACACTGGATGCTTATTAATTTCCTTCTGCTTAACTCTGACAAGACTGAAGTACTTGTGCTAGGACCACATACAGCTAGAAGTAAGTTTTCTGATTACACAGTGACTCTGGATGGCCTTTCTGTTTCTTCATGTTCAGCAGTAAAAGACCTCAGAGTGATTATTGACCCCAGTCTTTCATTCAAAACTCACATTGATAACATCACCTGGATAGCTTTCTTTCATCTCAGAAATATTGCAAAGATAAGAAATTTAATGTCATTGCATGACGCAGAAAAACTAGTCCATGCTTTCGTTACCTCCAGGTTGGATTATTGTAATGCCTCACTGTCTGGATGTTCCAATAAGTGCATAAATAAGCTCCAGTTAGTTCAAAATGCAGCAGCAAGAGTCCTTACTAGAACTAGAAAATATGACCACATCACGCCTGTCTTATCCACACTGCATTGGCTCCCAATCAAATTTCATATTGATTATAAAATACTAATATTGACCTTTAAAGCACTAAATGGTCTTGCACCACAGTACCTGAGTGAACTTCTGCTCCTCTATGACCCGCCACGCCTACTTAGATCAAAAGGTGCAGGCTATCTGCTGGTACCTCGTATAGTGAAGGTTACATCAGGGGGCAGAGCCTTTTCTTACAAAGCCCCACAGTTATGGAACAGCCTTCCAAGTAATGTTTGGGAATCAGACACAGTCTCAGCATTTAAGTCTAGGCTGAAAACATATCTGTTTAGTCAAGCCTTTTGTTAATGGTGTTTATGAGGTAAAGGTGTCGATCTAGAGGGTCCTCAGACATAGAGTGTTTTGGTAAACTGGGATGTATGGATGCTGTCAGTCCCCACTTGCTTGCTCACTCGAGTTTGTTGATGGTGTAGTGGCTGGCTGCTTTATGTCCCGGGGCTCCCTCATGCCTGTGTTACCTTCTGGCTCTCTCCTTTTAGTTATGCTGTCTTAGTTAGTTGCCGGAGTCCCTGCTTGTACTCGGTGCAATATGTATACTGCTCCTACTTATTCAGGTGACATTGGGCATACCTAACAACCTGGGTTTTCTTTCCCTCCCCCCTCCCCCACCCCAAATCTGTCCCTCTGAGTTACATGGAGTCAACAGGAAATCTTTTGGTGGAGAGGGTGGAGACCTCGACTGGCTATCGTAGCCTGCAGGGAATCGGCCGTCAGACTTCTGTCGCATGTCCCAGACCCGGTGAAATATAACTGAATTGTCTTGGCCAGCCCTAAGGGTCCCATCTGCATCTCATCATTGCTGAGGAGTGTGCTCCCATCACCCAATCAAGCATCCAGTCAGAGCAGGTCATGATATATTTTTTACCATATTAACATGCCATTGTTGTGTGTTATGCCTGATGTCAAGACTCTCATCTCTGTGAGCCTACCACACAGATTTAATACTTGTCATTTTTAGGGCATACCTAACAACATGTGTTTTCTTTCTCTCTCTCTCTTCCCCCCAATCTGTCCCTCTGAGTTACATGTTGGTCCTGGGATTGAGATGCTGGCCTCTTCTGCCCCTCGGACCAGCTTGATCCATCATGGTGCCCTGTGTCTGGTCAGAGTTTTATCGCATCGCTCCTGTGAAGGATGGCCCCATGAGGATAGTTGAGGGTTATACCTGGAGGATGCTCTTGACTCTTACAATAATGCTTTTATGGCTGAGGACTACAGTTGTCTTGCTAACTTTAGGACTGCAGTTATCATGAATCAATTTTGCACTCAAGTTTCCATCAATGGAGAGTTATAACATCAACGAAACTGTCCTCATGTTAAAACTGTTAATATTATAGTCAGGCTGTCTGTTGTTGCCCAAATGAGGATGGGTTTCCTTTTGAGTCTGGTTCCTCTCGAGGTTTCTTCCTCATGTCGTCTGAGGGAGTTTTTCCTTGCCACCGTCGCCACAGGCTTGCTCATTGGGGACAGATTAGGGATAAAATTAGCTCATGTTTTAAGTTGTTCAAATTCTGTAAAGCTGCTTTGCAACAATGTTTATTGTTAAAAGCGCTATACAAATAAACTTGACTTGACTTGACTTAATAGCTTGGGCATAAGTAACGCTCTCTTTCACCTTAACACTTTGCACTTGAATTGCTCTTTTATACATCTCGCACCCTTTATAGGCCACACTGTGTTCACCTCCACAGTTTTGTTCCTTCCTCACATTTACCATATTCATGTTCACCTCCACATCTAGCACACCTAGGTTTTGACTTGCACGCAGAAGAAATGTGTCCATATCGCTGACATTTAAAGCATCTAATTGGTGGGGGGATGTAAGGCCTCGTTATATAACTTAAATATCCAATCATGATCTGCTCAGGCATCTTAACCTCATCCAACACTAACAAGACAGACAAACTTGGTCCTTTAGTTCCATTCCTAATTACTGGCAAATGCTTGACTTTGTTGATTTTAACTCCTTTAACATTGCTTTTAATATCATCCTCTAACAAGTCAGTCGATACACCTGATATCACCGCCATTACTTTACCTCTTTCTTCCCAGTCTTGGGCTTTAACGTGTTTCCCCAGTAAAGTTTTAAGCTTCATTAATCCCATTCTCTGATCTCTATCTTGACAAACAACTAACAGGTTACCATCTTTTAACGTTGTGACGGAGCGAACTTCACCTACTTGCCTATAAATGGCTTCACTGACTTTCAGTGGGTTCGTTATACAAGGGGTTTGAAATCGGATCACAACTTTAACATCAGTCCTCGATCTTTTCGCTTCATCTTGTTTAGCTTTCACCTTTCTTTTCTTCGATGCTCTTTGAACCAAATTCCATTTACCTGACTTATCTTCTCCTTCACTTTTATAGTACTCTCACTGTCATTCTCTTCTGAAAACTCCTCCAAATCATTAGTTTCACACTCATCTAGAACTCCTTTCAATCCATGATCACACCCCAGTCCACCAAGCGCCAGTTGCAATGAATCTGGCGGCTCTTTCGCGTTCCTGGAAGCACTCATCACGTTTTTTCTCAGATCAGTCTGTCTGTGAATCCCATTGAAAGTCACAGCTGCCTTTTGAACAGTTTCACTCCAGAGAATATTGCTGAACTACTTTGATGTTTCTGTCACACAAATAACATTGAAATAACAATCAGTTGACATTTTCACAGAAAACTAAACTTATAATATCATAAGTGTTGCAAACATATGAAGATAGAAGTTACGTCATTTTGGGTGTCTTTTAATTTTAGTTAGTTCTAGAGGCGATATTTCCAGTTTTCATTGAAATGTTTTTATTGACTTATTTAGTTGTTTTTTTTTTCTTTTTGGTTATAATTGTGTAGATGATTATGCCATGTATTTAAATGTATTTTATTTGGTCTCAGAATGAGCTAAAGGAGGAGCAGATGAAATCCCAGCAGAGGATCCAGGAGAAGCAGAAGGAGGTGCAGGAGCTGAAACAGACTGTGGATACTATTAAGGTGAGGAGTGAAGAGTAGCTGTGTTTCAATTAACCTGCTTAAAGGAGATACTCAGAACCATGGCCTCATTTTTTGTTTATAAATGCCTTGAGACCAGTGGCGGTTGGCCCATAGGGGGTGCTCAGGCGCCGCCCTCCCAGATGTGGAGGGAAAAAATATATATATAATATATATATATATATAAACAAATGTTATTATCAATGTCAGTTTTACTTAATAGTGTGTGCCTACATGCAATCTGAATTATTTAAACAACATTTCCACCAACTGACTCTCATTCAACAGTGAATTTCCACCGACAGACTTGTATCATTTCTCTTCTTGGACACTCGTCAAAGCGCCCCAGAAGTGCAGCGAAATAGCCAATCATGTATGGTTGCTTGGGAAAAATAATAAATATTTGGCCAATCAGCATCACCGGATTTAATGGTTTTGGGGCGCTGGAAATTTCGCCCCTGCTACAGAAAATGTGGGAAAGTTTTGGTTGCTATGGTGATAAACTTGAGGTCTCAGGTCAGTCAGTAAGAGAGATGATGGCGATGATGACAGTTGAGGGGTAGCTTCCACCAAATTCAGTGTGATCTTTGTTGAACTACCCTTTCGCGAGAAGGACGATGGTGGAAAAAATCCATGTTAAGGAGCTGTGACCCAACAAGCCCGAAATAAACATCACCCAGCCAACCAAGGAGAAAGTTAAAGCCTACAACAGGACTTTTTGCAGGAGTTGGTTCCAGCGTAAGTCGTGGCTGACAGGCTGTGGAACAGCCAATGCACTTTTTTGTTTCCCCTGCATCCTTTTCAAAAGTAACAGGTGTGATTTGACGTGGACACAGTCTGGACAAACTGACTTAAAGCAGCTCTCTGAACGCATCAAGAAGCAGGAAAGATCAAGAGTTCACATGGGAAACTGCGTAAAGCTAGCTGTGCTTGGAATGATTAGCATAGCGGCGCAGCTAGATGATGGGCACCGCATTGCTGTAAGAAGGCACAACGAAGAGGTCGAAAAAAAACGTCATATTTTATCTAAGATCATCGATTGTGTTAAATTTTGTGGTGCTTTTGAACTAGCAATGCGGGGACAGACAGACGAGCAAAGTTCTTGTACAAATAAGAACTCTCCACCCCATTCACTCACTTCATCAACTCTCTCTCTCACACTTGCATACAGACATACAAATACCCACCTACTCAGACTCGCACTCACCCACTTAAAAATCACATCATACTCTCTCTCCTCACTCACTCAGTCACTCACTACACAGTCCAACTTCACAAACACACACACTGACTCAAAGTAGGAACATCACTCTCTCCCTTTGGAGTTTGGACAGAGGAGATGCAAGGACTAAATCTGCCGAGTGTAAACATAACGCCACTGTTGAATCAGAACTTGTCTTTGTTATTAACCCCGCCGACAGTAGTCGGAGGGGTTATTATTTTCACCTGCGTCAGTCTGTGTGTGTGTGTATCTGTCTGTCTGTCTGTGTGTCTGCAAGATATCTCAAGAACCAATGGATCGATTTGGACCAAATTTTGTACATGTGTTGCCAATCACCCAGGAAGGAAACCATTAAATTTTGGAGGTCAAAGGTCAAGGTCATGGCAGAACTTCGAAATTTTCGCCCAATGTATTTTAATAGGGAAAAGGCGGGGTTTGCACTCGTTAGAGTGTCCCTGTCTAGTTATTGTTAGTTTTGGTTCGTCAAGTCAAGTCAAGTTTATTTGTATAGCGCTTTTAACAATAAACATTGTCACAAAGCAGTTCGTGTTGTCTCTCAGTTCTGAACTGGACAGTAACTTCAAATCCTTCACTCTCTCACACAGAAATCTTACCCTCATCTCAGAAACACACACACACACACACACACACACACACACACACACACACACACACACACACACACACACACACACACATCTCTCTCTCTCTCTCTCTCTCTCTCTCTCTCTGTCTTTGGTTAGAGGTGATGTTCAAAACTAGACCTTTTGGTTCAATACAATATTGTCAAAAATTTGACAATAATCACACATCTTTCTTGTCATAGTTTGTATTCACAACAAGAGTGTCAACACTGTGTTTCACTCCCCCTCTCTCTCTCGTTTCACAGAAATACACCTAGCTCAGAACACACACACACACACACACACACACACACACACACACACACACACACACCACATCTCTCTCTTTCTTTTGAATGACCTTGACGTCTGTAAGGTCACAGCAGGAAGGCTATCGGTCTCATCACCATTTCCGCTATACTAAAACACAGAGGTAACTGCAACTTCCAGCTTCCATTTTGAGCTAATTTATCGCCATGTCACGTCGATGTGTTGCTGGCTGGTGCAGCAACATGACAGAAGGTGGATTTATGTTGCATTCATGGCCCAAGAATGTTCAAACTGCAAAGATTTGGACACATTTTGCGAGAAGTTCACAGGCACATTGGGCGCCTACGAAGTGGTCCCTCCTCTGCTCTGCACATTTTACTGAAGACTCGTACGAAACCTCTGATCTGTTGAGGAGCGTTTGCTATAAGCCTGTTTTGAAAGAGGGTGCAGTACCATTAATTAAATAAAACTACAAGAAAAGGAAAACATTGTATTTATTATTTTTTTAAAAGGAAAGTAAGTTCAGTGGCACCAGCTCTCCCACAGTTTGAGCCGAGGGTTGTTGGTAAAACCCAGGATGGAACGGGACGTCACTTATTATCGCTCAGGCAGTGACCTCCCTGTGGTTGTTGCTAAAACCGGCGATGTCTCGTCCCGGGTTTTAGTAATTGGCTGAGCCGAGCAGTAATGGTGGAGTACTCAGTATGGAGAAAATGGAGAATGAGTGGACCAGCCGTCTGATTTCTAAACTGGATATTGCTGCCATCTCGCCCTTGCGTGGAAGAAGCGAATGAACGGAGAACTGAATGAACAACTGAACGTCAGATTGTTTCAAAACAATCGGCCACAAGATCGGCCTTCAAGAAGCGAGAACGCAGACGGGCAAGCTCCGACTCTCATTTGGATACAAAACAACAGAAACAACACGTTGTTTACCTGCATTTAGATTAATACATGTAACTTGTATTGTGTGTTTTAAGGTATCGGGATAAGATTGATTTAATTTGCTTCAGAATGTGATTGTCTCAGTTCATCTGATTATTTAATGAGCCTTTTACATTTTATCAGTGAAAATGCATGCATGTACATGTATGTTGCATAAGTTATAACACCTATCCTGTTTTAATGAGAGTCAACCCACAATCAATGAAGTCAAGTCAGTAACGGTATTTCTTACTTTCACCATAAATTTTTATTTATGTGACTTTGGTCTATAGCTGTCAAAGGCCGCGGCCTTAAAACCGGTTCCCACAGTGATGTCACACGCTCAGGGCTGGCTGGCTCAGCGGGGCAGCTCCAATGCCAAATTTGCGGTCGAGCTAAGTTGTTTTTTATTCCCATTTATGCACCATACAAGAGTCAAGGATGGAGATACTATCCACTCAGAAATGTATTTTAAAATAAAGGTTCTGCGTATCTCCTTAAAATGGTGAACTAAAAAAACAAGGAATGAAAACCCAGGGTTTAACAAAAACAACTCAAATATCTCGAGAGAGAGTTTATTTTTACAGAGTGTCCCATTTGACCTCCTTTTTTTTGTGTGTGTGTGTGTGTGTGTGTGTGTGTGTGTGTACTAACAGATGCGTTATCAGTCAGCAGTAGATGACAGTGAGAGGATCTTTACTCAGATGATCAGCTCCATGGAGAAAAAGCGCTCGGAGATGACGGAGCTGATCAGAGCTCAGGAGAAAGCTGAACTGAATCAAGCGGAGCGACTCCTGAAGCAACTGGAGCAGGAGATTGCTGATCTTCAGAGGAGAGTCACTGAGCTGGAGCAGCTTTCACACACACACAATCACATCCACTTCCTCCAGGTAACACTCACTGTCTGATCTACAGAGGGCGCTGTTCCTCACAAAGTTTCCTCCTAAAAGCTCATTACAGCAACAATAAATGTTCCTGTCTGAGATCTCAAGTGTGTCTTTGGTCTGATTCAGTCTGAGATTCATTTGTTCCTCTCCTACACTTTTCTCCTTCTCTGTTCTGTGTTTCCTCTCTGTAGAGTTTCCCGTCTCTCTGTGTTTCTCCTGGATGTGACGACTCACCCAGCTTCACTGTCAATCAACATCTCTCATTTGATGGAGTGAGGAAATCTCTCTCAGATCTGAAAAAACGAGTTAAGAAAATCTGTGAGAAGGAATTCAACAAAATCCATCCACAAGGTAAACAAACAAACATTTGTTCTGTATCACAGTAAAGAGAGCCATAAAATTAATGTAACGGAAATAAAACATAAGCAGGAACAAAACTGCATCAAATCACAAAGCATTAGTATTAGCCTCAGAAATTACATGTGCAAATTACAAATAAATTTCCCAGATAAACAGGACCTTAATCACAAATCCACAAACTCATCTTATTGAACTTTACACATAACAAATATGATGAACATTAGATCAGAACCGAGGCCTTAATTCCTCCATAAAATCCATCAGAAAGTAAAAACACACACATTGTCAGAGCTTCAGCTGGGAAAAGTTTTTGCTTCTTCTCATGATTCTTACATTCAAATGCTGCACAGTGTGATGCCATTTTGGCCGATCTCTAAATCGTGTCTGACTGAGAGCAGTGAGGAATCTAATTTTTCATTTTCATGCTTTAAACTGTTTTCGTGTCATTTTTCAGTCTCCATTTTGTCTCTGTGTCTCTACAGCTGCAGCAGTTCACATGATTTTACCCTCAAAACCAAAGAGCAGAGAAGATTTCCTGCAGTGTAGGTGTAAAACACACACACACACACACACACACACACTCACTTCAACTCAGAGGAGGACCGCCCACATGATGGTCTTTCTTTCTTTCTTTCTTTCTTTCTTTCTTTCTTTCGACCTACAACACACAGAATGTGTATCAATAATAGTTTATTTATATCACACACAGAAATCGAATACATACGAAGGATAAAATTCTGCCTAGAAATAACTAGTAATCTAATCTCACTCTGCAGAAAAAAATAATGGATTACTGTTATAAAGAAGAAAGCTAGTCGCACAGAGGCACAATGATAAAATACAATATTTCAACAAATACAATAAAACAATAAAAAGAGGGAAAAAATGAAATGACAGTGTGAGGAAAAGAGAAAGGAATGCTGATCTGAAGTGATAATCGTACTTTTGATAGAACGCTTGAAATTGCTGAAGCTAAGACTCTGGAAAGATTCTTTTGGGGTGGATTAAAAAAGAACAAAATTTTTGTCGACATTCAGAGAGAATTTATTTGCACAAAGCCATGCGATGATATCAGAATCAAAATTACTTTATTAATCCCCGGAGGGAAATTAAAATTTGCAACCAAGCTCCCGAATATCGACTAATTCAGAATTTACCCTGGCTTCTAGAGAATCTAAAGATGAATCTGCCAGGAATAAATTTGAGTCACCTGCAAAAAGATGAAAATCAAATATATTGGAGCAGTTCCTAAAATCGGGCGGCACGGTGGTGTAGTGGTTAGCGCTGTCGCCTCACAGCAAGAAGGTCCTGGGTTCGAGCCCCGGGGCCGGCGAGGGCCTTTCTGTGTGGAGTTTGCATGTTCTCCCCGTGTCCGCGTGGGTTTCCTCCGGGTGCTCCGGTTTCCCCCACAGTCCAAAGACATGCAGGTTAGGTTAACTGGTGACTCTAAATTGACCATAGGTGTGAATGTGAGTGTGAATGGTTGTCTGTGTCTATGTGTCAGCCCTGTGATGACCTGGCGACTTGTCCAGGGTGTACCCTGCCTTTCGCCCGTAGTCAGCTGGGATAGGCTCCAGCTTGCCTGCGACCCTGTAGAAGGATAAAGTGGCTAGAGATAATGAGATGAGATGAGTTCCTAAAATCATTTATGTATAAGAGAAATAGAAGGGGGCCATGAAGCGAATCCTGTGGTACTCCACATGAAATTGGTAAATAGCTGGATGAAATATTACCAACTGAAACAAACTGATGTCTATTTGATAGATATGAGGCAAACCAATCATGGACAATCCTACGGATGCCATAAGGATATAACTTTGCTTACAAAATATCATGATCTATGGCATCAACGGCTTTACTCAGACAAAGAATGATACCACAGGAAAATTTGCCATCTTCAATTGCTCTTTGGATTTTTTCAGTGATTTAGTAAAAGTGCATGTTCTGTAGATCTGTTGTCACGGAAACCAAACTGACCAGAATATATTAAATCAAACTTCTCTCGATATGTATTCAGCCTATTTTACATGAGTTTTTCTAATATTTTTGATAAAAAATTGACAAAAGAGAAATTGGTCTATGATTAGAAGTTAACAGTTGAGCTCCTGCTTTAAACACGGCTCTGACACGAGCAAGTTTAAAAGAATCAGGAACAGTACCAGAAGTAAAGGAGAAGTGATGTAGGATCTCCACAGGCTTTGAGATTGAATTTAATATATTGAACAGGGCTACAGAAATACTAAATGGGCCACAAGCCTCTCCAGACTTGAGCCAGAGAAAAATGTCTTGAATTTCTTGTGTCCATGTAGGGCTAAGAAGAAAGCTGTCACTTGTCAGAGAAGCAAGAAAATCTGAAAATATTTTGTTGACCTTTGGTATTGCTTGGCTGATACTTTTACCAATGTCTGCAAAATAAACATTGAACTCATTTGCTAGATCCTTTTACCTATAGGAGTCAAATGATTTAGCTTATTTCTCTACACTTTGTACTTAGCATACAGGCACTGATTTCTCGTCTTGATAGATTTTTCTATACAATTTGATTTAATAATTTATTGTTCTAAGACTGAAGGGAAATCCAAGGTTCAGATTTGAGTTTGATTTCCTTCCTTGACATGGTTTTTCAGAGGAACATGAGTGGTAATAATTTCATCAGAGTTTTCAAGAAAGCTGGAGAATGTCATGAATATCAGGCTCACCATCGGACTGGCTAGAGCAGTCAATTTGTTGAAAACCATAAATAAATGCATCTTCATTGAACCATATGAAATCCATCCATTATCCATAACCGCTTATCCTGTGCAGGGTTGCAGGCAAGCTGGAGCCTATCCCAGCTGACTATGGGCGAGAGGTGGGGTACACCCTGGACAAATCACCAGGTCATCACAGGGCTGACACATAGAGACAAACAACACTCACATTCTCACCTACAGTCAATTTAGAACCAACAATTAGCCTAACTTGCATGTCTTTGGACTGTGAAGAAAACCCACACAGACACAGGGAGAACATGCAAACTCCACACAGAAAGGCCCCCATTGGCCACTGGGCTTGAACCCAGAACCTTCTTGCTGTGAGGTAACAGTGCTAACCACTACACCACTGTGCCACCTGCCGTAGGAACTCTCTTCTCTAAACTTGCTTATTCAATGGGGAGGGTGAATTGAGTCAATAGAGAAAAAGTTGGGAAAATGGTTAGTTAGGTCATTATAAAATATTCCCATTAGATGTAGCATATTTAAGTCAGGCGGCACGGTGGTGTAGTGGTTAGCGCTGTCGCCTCACAGCAAGAAGGTCCTGGGTTCGAGCCCCGGGGCCGGCGAGGGCCTTTCTGTGCGGAGTTTGCATGTTCTCCCCGTGTCCGCGTGGGTTTCCTCCGGGTGCTCCGGTTTCCCCCACAGTCCAAAGACATGCAGGTTAGGTTAACTGGTGACTCTAAATTGACCGTAGGTGTGAATGTGAGTGTGAATGGTTGTCTGTGTCTATGTGTCAGCCCTGTGATGACCTGGCGACTTGTCCAGGGTGTACCCTGCCTTTCGCCCGTAGTCAGCTGGGATAGGCTCCAGCTTGCCTGCGACCCTGTAGAAGGATAAAGCGGCTAGAGATAATGTGAAATGTGAGATATTTAAGTCATCCGACCATCCATTATCCTTAACCGCTTATCTTGTGCAGGGTCAGCTGGGATAGGCTCCAGCTTGCCTGTGACCCTGCACAGGATATTTAAGTGAATTAAAATATATATCGTCAATAAACATGGTTGAAAAGAATAGGAAGATGAAGTATTGATAAATTGACCTGTAGGTATCCGAGTGTCTGAATTCATCAGATTTAAGTTTAGGTTGCTCACAAAAATACAAAGCTTTGACTCCTCATGGATTTTATCAGTTATTATTGAAAGCTTATCCAGAAATGGCTGAAAAGAACTGTTTCGGTGTCTGTATCTCACACCACAAACTATGTTCTTCCAGCCTTCATTATGGAGCTCAACAGAAACTGATTCATCTTGATCAGAAGTATTAAGGTCATCTCTTAGATTATAACTTCAGGAATTTATGAAGAGTCCAGTTTAGAGTGTTGGGAAATGTAATTAAAGTCAGGTAAGTAAAAATTGACAAAACTATCTTTGAGTTGAATGCCAGGTTTCTGAAAGGCAAAGGATCTTCAATAGATGATCTAAAATACTGAGTATGTCTTGAAATTCATCAAATTTAGCTGAGAGGCTCCTGGTAATATAGTGAAGGAAAAAGAACAACTTGTCAGATAAACAAGAAGATAGAGTCATCTTTATCCCCTGCCCTACATACCAACTATATACCAAGTTTCAAGATATTGTCATGTTTTTCAAGTTCTGCTGCAGGAAACCAACCGTACCTCTTTACACTGACCTCAGCAGCCCATGACATAAACCCACTGGACCTTTGGTCCAGGTGAGCTAAAAATTAAAATTTCATGTCTTAGTATCAAAAGGCACATCTACATTACGTCATCAACACATATACCACCTTTCAAGACCAAACCACTCATAGTTTTCAAGTTCTGCCCTGAAAACCAAACCTACCCTAGAGACTAAGTCTGAAATTGTTTCCATGGAAACATGAAAAATTAAAATTTCTCAAATTTCTTAGTATGAAAAGGCACATCTACATCACCTTGTTAACATGTATACCAAGTTTCAGATCCGTATCCTCAATAGTTTTGGATATATGCTCCAGAAACGACCTTTGCTCAAAGTCAAAATCAATTACTGTGTAAAAATTTGAAAAATACTTTTTTCCAAAAATCGAAAATAGCAAAAGGCACCAGTTCACATGTTGCTTGATATGTATACAAAGGTTCATGAAGATATCTTCAGTAGTTTTAAAGATATGGCCCAGAAACGAAAACGTGACCAGACGGACAGATGGTGTAGTGTGTTAGGAATCACACGAGAGGAATATCCATTTTGTTGGTTTTTAATGAACACGCTCAACTCTAACACACATTTCCATCATGTTTGCCTCGCTATCATCCTATTCTACTCTGTTCTCGCGTGTCTCTCTCGCGAGATTTGTATTATGAGAACACTACATCTTCCCTCTTTTTAATAATGAAGTTCCTAGAGGTAAACTTAAAAAAAAAACAAATCATATCTCCATCAATGTAGCTAGACTGTGTTGAAACTTAACTTGTATGACATCAGCACTGTATGCTAAACCAATCTCATTTCAACATGTTAACATAAGTGTTTTTTTCTTTTCCTAAATCAGAATGAAAAATAAATATCTGTTTTAAACAAAACTTAAAATAATTCACCCTTCCCTCTTTTTAAACAACAAAATCATTCTTTTTTCTTTTTCTTTTTTTTAGTAAAGTCAGAGTTCAGGTAGACATCACATAGTCCTTCTGCCATACAAGTGGGGACCTGACACGAGTCGACTTCACCGGTGCATCAGGTGACGGTACTGCTGTCATGGGTTCTGGATCTATGATAGGGGGGGAATGGGTGGGCATGGAAGTGGCGACCAGGACAGACTCAGCTGGTGTGAGGACTGGATCTGGGATGGAGGGGGTGCTGAGACTGACATCACCGTCAAACTTCTTTACATGAGTGGCATTTCTCATTTTGGGTGGGCTGTTGGGTTGTTGAACTATGACTGCATTTCCTTGTTTGCTGATGACTTCATATGGCTGTGATTTGAAGTTTGGGTCTAGCTTGTTGGACTTGTGTAGATTCTTGCAAAGAACTGTGTCTCCTGGTTTTATTTCCTGATCCTTGGCTCCTCTTCTCTGATTAGCGGCAATGTTCCGTTTCAACTTGTGCAGAGCATCCTTGTCATGAATTTCCTCTGAAGCGGCAGCATGGGGTTCTTCATTGGCAGCTGGCATACCGGTGAAGCTGAGCAGTTTGTCACGGAGCTCTCTGTTCATCAACAGCTTTGCTGGGGACACTCCTGTGACTGCATGAGGAGTGGTCCGGTAGTGGAACAGAAAACTCTTCAGTGCGACCTTCCAGTCTTTCTTTTCAATCTTGGCTATTTTCACTGATTTCAGAATTGTTCTGTTAAATCTTTCCACTTCTCCATTGGACTGAGGCCAGTATGGTACTCCTTTCAGCTGCATGATGCCATGAACAGTGAGGTAATCATGGAACTCTCTGGATGCAAACGGTTGTCCATTATCACTTCTCAGATACTTGGGATAGCCATGAATTTGGAACATCATTTCTAGAGCATTAATCACATTTGTGGCATTTGTGACTTTCATGTAGGCAACTTCAGGCCACCTGGAGTAATGGTCAATTACAGCAAGCAGGTAGTTACCTTCAGAGATGCTTAGTAGATCAACTGCCAGGTAAGTCCAGGGCTGGTCTGGCAATGGTGTACGCTCGAACTCTTCTGGTGGAGCGTTCTTGCCAATCACTTGACATGGATAGCACTGCTTTATTTTCTTTTCGACCATTTTGTCAATTTCCGGCCACCAGACTTTGGATTGCAGTCGATTCTTTGTTCATACAATCCCTTGATGTCCTTCATGTCCTAACTCCAGTACATGCTCCTGCAGAGCTTCGGGAATCACAATCCTATTTCCACGCATGACCATCTGTCCAGCCATCCAAAGTTCATCCTTGACCGCCTGGAATGCTGTGCCTTTAAAGTAGGTCCAGTCATTTTTCAGTATGGCTTGGCATAGCTTGGAGATGATCGGATCATCCTTTGAAGCTTGCTCAATCTCACGAGGGGTTAGAGCATGAGGTGTTGAATCTTTAACGATGCTGTAGATCAGTGGCGGCTGCTGGTTTTTAAAACGGGGGAAGCCCATTTTACGCATTCATCGTAAAACCTGTAGGCCGGATATCAAAGCATAGAAAGGTGTGCCCCATTAGCATAGTGAACTAGACAACCCTACCTAGTGGCAGAAAGTATTTTTGCTTGTACATTTCATGTTATAGTCTGGCTTGCCAGGCTAGTGCCTCATATCCTTAATCAAAAATATCAAACATCCAAAAATCACTGGTTATTCAATGAAGAGCCTTGAACATCATACCCTGATATGCAACGCAGAGTCTTTAACACAACACCCAGCTGTGCAACACATCCTTGAACATCTTCTGCAACACAGTCTGGAAAGTCATAACCAGGTAGGCTATGCAACACACAGAACCTTGAATATCATACCCAGGTATAAACTATAACACAGAGCCCACCATTCTCTTAACATTACTGAACAATATACACACTTCAGATTCATGAACATGAACACTATTTATACACAAATTCTGCCCTCCGCTCCTTTTCCAGAAAATGGTCTGTGACCCTGTCATACCAGCTGGTTGTGCTTTCCAGTGACTTCACCAATTTCTGTTAGCAGCTAGCACTGCAGATCCCAATAAAGCTCAAGCTAGCCTACAACCAGATTGAACTACAAATGAAATAAACGAGTGAATTCGTGAATGATCAAACTGATAGAATGGATGAAAGTTAACGGAGCACAACGAGTAATATTTACATTTATTTACAGAGTAATGTACAGAGACATCAATGAGAAGAAACGTTTATATGAAAAGAAATTCGGACAGCACTTTGGCACACGACTGCACTTTCTCGACATCCGCTAGGGACTGACTGATCATACTTCCGTGTTCCTCGCCGAAGTACCGCCCTCCTCATGTCTTTCAAACACTACCTCCAATAATCCTTTATCAGCCCGGCTTCTTGTCCCTCCCACTGTCTCATTTAGTCCCAGAGAAGCCTGGCTTCCCTGGAAGTGACGATTTTGTTGATTTTAACCAATAACAACTAGCCGAAATTGGCTGTTCAGAGCCGTCTCGTAGACTGCAACGGATACCCGGCTGCCAGTCAGTGTTGCCAGATACTGCTGACGTTTTCCATCCCAAAATATGTTCAAAACCCGCCAAAATGCACTTAAAACCGCCCAATCTGGCAACACTGCTGCCAGTCCATAGAGCCCATTGAAATAAGAAAGGTTACAGCCTGGCAGCAAAGGTGATTCTCATAGCGAACTACAAGTTCGTCAGACATCACTCAAATAAGTTACAGGATAGTTATGAACATAAATACAATCTTGGGCATATATTATGTTATGCAAGTTATTGTTTTAATGAGAATTCAACGTCGTAGATGCCGCAGTTTGGGGAGAGAATTTTAGGGGAAGCTCGGCTTCCCTTGTTGTCTCTGAGAAATCGCCCCTGCTGTAGATGTACTCATCGGTTTCTCTTTCCTCAGCTTTGTCGCAGTGACCAATGGGTTGACGACTCAGGGGGTTGGCCTTGTTGGTCTTGCCAGGAATGTGGACTACTTGGTAAGTGAACTGTTGCAGGTACAGCAACCACCGTTCCACTCTCGCTGATGGAGGGAGTGAGTTGGGTGACAGTACTTTTACAAGTGCCTTGTGATCTGTGAGGATCTTGAATTCACATCCAATGAGAAACAAGCTGAATTTTCGACAGGCCCAGAATACTCAGAGCTTCTCTTTCGAACTGAGAATAGCATGTCTCAGTGGGTGTAAGCTTCCTACTGGCATAGTACACTGGCTTCCAGACTCCGTTTGTCTGTTGTTGCTCTAAGATAGCACCTACGCCAATGGGGGAAGCGTCACAGGTGATTCTGGTTGGTCTTCCAACTGTGTAGTATGCCATGATGGGGGCGTCGATCAAAGCGTCCTTGAGCTGGTCAAACGCATGCTGTTCCTCCTCTTCCCATTTCCACTCAGCATCTTGCTTTGTGAGTTCCCAGAGAGGCGCAGTTATTGTGGTGAACTGTGGGATGAACTTTGCACAGAACTGGGTCAATCCAAGGAAGCTACGCATTTGTGACACATCAGTTGGTGGGGGGGCATGCGCGATGGCTTTGACTTTTTCATCTGACACTTTCAGGCCGTCTTGTGACAGAACATGACCCATATACTTGATAGATGTCAGTTTGACCTGACACTTCTTCTCATTGACTGTCAGTCCTCTTTCTGGTAGCTGTTGGACCATGGTAGCCAGCCTTGAGTCATGTTCTGCTTCGGTGCTGCCAACTACCACTATGTCGTCAGACATGTTGTAGGCTCCTGGGCAGTCTTTGATAACTTGGCTGATTATCTGTTGGAATTTTTCTGAGGCCATGTTTACTCCAAACAAGAGCCTTTTGTACCTGTAGAGTCCCCCCGGTGCAGCGAATGTTGTGATTTCTCTGGAATCAGGGTGGAGCTCTACTTGGTGATATGCCATGTTGAGGTCAATTTTCGAAAAGTATTTCCCTCCGGCCATTTCCTGGATGGTCTCGTCGATCGTAGGCACTGGATGACGCTCATGGACGATGGCTACATTGGCTCTTCGCATGTCAATGCAGATTCGCACATCTCCGTGTTTGCAGTCATTTTCTGGCCTTTTCTCCACAGTGACTAGTGGATTCACCCAATGAGCTGGTTCTGTCACTCGCTCAATGACGTCTAGGTCCACTAGCTCTTGTAATTTTTCAATAATGCGCTGCCTTCGATTGAATGGAATTCTCCGCACTGGCTGAATGACTGGAGTGACGTCTGGGTCAATTTTCAGTCTGATCTGGTAGTTTTTTAGTTTCCCTAGCCCAGTGAAGACTTTTGGGTACTGTGTGCATAGGCTTGACCATATGTCGGCTCCAGAACAGCTCAGGATGTTTGATCAATGCCAACTCTCAACAGTCCTAGCTCTTTGCTGGTTCTGCTGCTTAAGAGTGATGCCTGTGCTTGTGGCACCACGAAGAACAAAGCAGTGGCACATCGTGTTGTGTTTGGGACTTCAACTTCAAGTGTGCATTTACCTACAACCCCGATTCCAAAAAAGTTGGGACAAAGTACAAATTGTAAATAAAAACGGAATGCAATGATGTGGAAGTTTAAAAATTCCATATTTTATTCAGAATAGAACATAGATGACATATCAAATGTTTAAACTGAGAAAATGTATCATTTAAAGAGAAAAATTAGGTGATTTTAAATTTCATGACAACACTGCATCTCAAAGTTGGGACAAGGCCATGTGTACCACTGTGAGACATCCCCTTTTCTCTTTACAACAGTCTGTAAACGTCTGGGGACTGAGGAGACAAGTTGCTCAAGTTTAGGGATAGGAATGTTAACCCATTCTTGTCTAATGTAGGATTCTAGTTACTCAACTGTCTTAGGTCTTTTTTGTCATATCTTCCATTTTATGATGTGCCAAATGTTTTCTATGGGTGAAAGATCTGGACTGCAGGCTGGCCAATTCAGTACCCGGACCCTTCTTCTACGCAGCCATGATGCTGTAATTGATGCAGTATGTGGTTTGGCATTGCCATGTTGGAAAATGCAAGGTCTTCCCTGAAAGAGACGTCATCTGGATGGGAGCATATGTTGCTCTAGAACCTGGATATACCTTTCAGCATTGATGGTGTCTTTCCAGATGTGTAAGCTGCCCATGCCACACACACTAATGCAACCCCATACCATCAGAGATGCAGGCTTCTGACCTGAGTGCTGATAACAACTCGGGTCGTCCTTCTCCTCTTTAGTCCAAATGACATGGCGTCCCTGATTTCCATAAAGAACTTCAAATTTTGATTCGTCTGACCACAGAACAGTTTTCTACTTTGCCACAGTCCATTTTAAATGAGCCTTGGCCCAGAGAAGATGTCTGCACTTCTGGATCATGTTTAGATATGGCTTCTTCTTTGAACTATAGAGTTTTAGCTGGCAACAGTGGAAGGCACAGTGAATTGTGTTCACAGATAATGTTCTCTGGAAATATCCCTGAGCCCATTTTGTGATTTCCAATACAGAAGCATGCCTGTATGTGATGCAGTGCCGTCTAAGGGCCCGAAGATCACGGGCACCCAGTATGGTTTTCCGGCCTTGACCCTTACGCACAGAGATTCTTCCAGATTCTCTGAATCTTTTGATGATGATATGCACTGTAGATGATGATATGTTCAAACTCCTTTCTGATACTGCTCCACTATTTGTCGGCGCAGAATTAGGGGGATTGGTGATCCTCTTCCCATCTTTGCTCCTGAGAGCTGCTGCCACTCCAAGATGCTCTTTTTATACCCAGTCATGTTAATGACCTATTGCCAGTTGACCTAATGAATTGCAATTTGGTCCTCCAGCTGTTCCTTTTTTGTACCTTTAACTTTTTTCCAGCCTCTTATTGCCCTGTCCCAAGTTTTTTGAGATGTGTTGCTGTCATGAAATTTCAAATGAGCCAATATTTAGCATGAAATTTCAAAATGTCTCACTTTTGACATTTGATATGTTGTCTAAGTTCTATTGTGAATACAATAGCAGTATTTGAGATTTGTAAATTATTGCATTCTGTTTTTATTTACAATTTGTACTTTGTCCCAACTTTTTTGGAATCGGGGTTGTAGAAGCGTGAGGGCTTGTTTGCTGGCATATGGATACAGTTTTGTAGAGGTGGGTTGCAGACTAACTTCAGGTCTGGCCTTCTGTAACTTTTTAAAATCATGCACAGACAGCGTGTTGTGGTGAGCACCAGAGTCCATCACCATGGATAAGGTGAAACCGTTCAGGCGCAGATCTAAGGTGTCCTCTGCTTTAGATATCTTGAATAGGTAGAGATCTTCAGATTCACTCCACGAGTCATTGCTTTCTCCTTCTTCTACCCTATGTTGGCCCTTTTTGTTTCCACCTTTACTTTGCTTTGGATCATCCTGGCTGCGACCTGAGGCTCTGCCACGACCCTGTGAGCTCGGCATGTCTTCTTGGTTTGACTTGCATTTATCTTTGTGGAAGCAGAGATCATCAAAGTGACCCTTTTTGCCACAGTGGCTGCACTTTTGGTTCTTGGATCGGATGCATTCGCGACCTGTGTCCTTGTGCACCACACTTGTAGCACCCAGACTGTGATGGTGCCTTGGGCTTTGGTTTGGGCCTTGTTCTGCCAGTGACATGGTTTGTATTGGCTGGAGAACTGAGAATTAGCGCCTCCTTGTGGTGGTATGAGCCAATTACTTGGATAAGGCGATCCAGTGTGAGATTGTCTTCTCGATATAATTTGGCCTTTAACTCAGAATTTTTAATGTGCAGTAGTACTTTATCTCTCACATGGTTATCAGTTTCAGCAGCGAAGTTGCATGTTTTAACTAGTACTTTGAGGCGAGTGATGAAGTTGTTTATTGTCTCACCAGCATTGGGCTCTGTTTCCCAGAATTTTGTATGGGCCTTTGGTATGTTCTCCTTTAATGCAAAGGTGTTGTCGAATAGCCGGATGGCTACTTGATATACATCTACTGCAGGCCGCTGATCATTGCCGGGTTGGTGGGCTTTTTGCTCGTCTGTGAAATTTTTCCATATCTCACGCAGTCCTTCTCCCCCTGTTAGCAATAACACAGCTCTCTTTTGTGCAGCATTTACGACTCCTGAGGCTATGATGTATATTTCAAGCTCATTCCGCCACATTTCCCACCTTTGATGTAAAGTTTCAGGCTCGCCAACCGTGTCTAATGGTTTCGGTGGAGTGAGTCCACCAAGCGGGACAGCTTGAGCCATTTTTACTTTCGTTTTCAGACGTGGAGTGTTCGTTTAAAAGTTGGCTTCTAACAGGCTTCGTGAGCAGTAATTCTGGCATATGCACGCTCAATTTCGAGTATTAAACGTTTTGGAATCACACAGAAAACTTATTTCACTTCCCTGAAAGAATGGCGTCGAATTTTCCAGTGAAGGTCCTGAATTGTAGCTCCGACATTCGTTGCCAATGTTGTTGCGAGGTCATGAATTGCAGATTTATTTTTTCTGCTCCGGGTCCGTCGACAGCCGAGAGGGCTTTCTTTTCTGTCCTGCTATGCTGTCGGGCACATCCTCGTCGCCAGTTGTAGTGTGTTAGGAATCACACGAGAGAAATATCCGTTTTGTTGGTTTTTAATGAACACGCTCAACTCTTACACACATTTCCATCATGCTTGCCTCGCTATCATCCTATTCTACTCTGTTCTCGCGTGTCTCTCTCGCGAGATTTGTATTATGAGAACACTACAGATGGATGGACAGAACCTGTTTCTATATCCTTCTCCAACCTTCGTTTGGGTGTGGAATAATTACGAAGTTCTTGAGAAGAATGAAATTCATGTGGGGAATAGTATCTAGAATTAATATGATGAGTATTCACGTCAGGATTGAAATCATTTAGGTTTGGTGATAATTCTAATCATCATAATTAATCTCATAATAATTCTAAGCAGGAACAACGTCAGCTTGATTCACGCACAATTATACTGACAAAGTTAAGGTCAAAACAGAAAAAGATGCCACGATACAACACTAAAGATTGAAGTATTTTGTGTGTACAGAATGCTGAGGGAAAAGGGAGGAAAAGAAAAAAATGGCTGAATGTGAAAGCTGTTTGGAGTGGTTCCATCAGGAATGTGAAGCGACCCCAGGGCATGTTTTTCACGATGGGGGGCAGCAACTGCAGAATCTAAAGGGGATGAGGTGCAGTGGGTGAAGACGGACCACCAAAAGCAAGATTTTGTTCATTAACTTGGTTATTAATGCATAAACCCCATTTGATTTTTTTTTCTTTCTTTCGCCTCGACTGTCGTGACATGCGTGGATTAAATGTATACATTATCCTCGATGCATCAAGTTGGAGCTTAATCTTATTTTTATGTAATGAAAAAGGGCTTCATATTTAACAACAAATGCACTGGACTTGGAAAACTGATCTACATTCCTCGCCACAGTTTATTAACACATCAGCACCATCTTTTAAACTTGAATGGTCTTCAGAAGTCACAAATCTAAGCTTGAAGGTTGATTTTATAGACATGGTATCTACATTTTAAGCTGGGATTTTATAAAGCTCATGAGCTGACATCGTTATTGCTGACAATTATGGCGATGACACGATCAATCTCAGAATTCCAGACATGATAAACAAAAGTACAACACTTATTCAGAAAGTCATTAAAGAAACCGCCTCGATCGAGACAAGTGAAGCCATCTGGACGTCATCTTACCACTCACATCGCGTGGATTTGGTTTGTGTGTTCAACCGTCGTCTCATCTCATTATCTCTAGCCACTTTATCCTGTTCTACAGGGTCGCAGGCGAGCTGGAGCCTATCCCAGCTGACTACGGGCGAAAGGCGGGGTACACCCTGGACAAGTCGCCAGGTCATCACAGGGCTGACACATAGACACAGACAACCATTCACACTCACATTCACACCTACGGTCAATTTAGAGTCACCAGTTAACCTAACCTGCATGTCTTTGGACTGTGGGGGAAACCGGAGCACCCGGAGGAAACCCACGCGGACACGGGGAGAACATGCAAACTCTGCACAGAAAGGCCCTCGCCGGCCATGGGGCTCAAACCCGGACCTTCTTGCTGTGAGGCGACAGCGCTAACCACTACACCACCGTGCCGCCATGAGAGATGATAATAATAATAATAATAACACAAAAGGCTGTACAATACTTCCTTTCTATTTAGGACAGCTGTTGAAACAGGATTATTTTCTCATGTTATTTGCCATTTTCACTTCATTCTCACAGTCATGTCTTAACAGTATTTATTCATCACATAATTCACTGTCATTTTAGACACAAACGATTCAATTTTTATGCTTTTTCTTTTTAAGACGACACAGTGTTTTAGCAAATAGGGTAACTTTTAATGTGGTAAACAAATGTAATAAGAAATACAGAGTCTGACAGTATGGATGCCGGATGCGCCATCTGGCCAAATGCTTCAGTGAGATGACGACTGGACTGAACCCACACTCCACAAGCAGTTAACAAAACTCATCTTGCATAGGCGTGAATTATTTTATTTTCCAATGCATACATCATTCATAATTCTGATTAAAGTTGCATTTGTTTACCACATTAAAAGTTACCCCATTTGCTGAACAGTGCGTGGGCTTAAAAAGAAAAAGCTTCGTTCTCACATGTTTTAACAGTATTTATTGGTCACAATTTTGCTAATTGAATCTTTTGTGTCTAAAATGTGACCAATAAATACTGTTAAAACAGAGGGGAATGGGTTCAGAGCCCTCCAGATTTTATATCGAGCCGAGGCCTCTTTCGTCATCAGTCACGTGGTTTCGTCTGTCACGCCCCCTTCTACTCCATATGCGCTTCGGAGCCTCACGACAGACAGGTGTCTTACACACACTTCTTATAAATCCTGTGATTAACATGTAACCCAGTGAAGAGCAAATGGGTTGGAGGTGGTGTTATGTAGCCTGGGCCCGCTCATCCTAAGCGTGACGCAACACGAGGGCCTGTTGCGAGCTTAGTCTGGCCAGGCAAGCTATCTACAGCTCTTCCAAGCTCCGGAAAAATCGGGAGCCAATCAACTTTGAGCATCTCCAACGGCCCTGGGTAGAGGCGTGTTCAAGGCAGTGACGTAGTAGAACTGCGACCGGAAGCCATAGATTGTTTACAGAATCATGCTGTATTGAAAGCATTCAACGGGAAGTTCTCATTGAAAATGGAGCAAAGAGCAGCCCTGGAGGTATTTATTGAAAGGAAGGACGTTTTCGCATTGCTCCCGACCGGCTTCGGTAAGAGTTTAATCTACCAGTTAGCCCCGCTAGTAGCCAAATCAATGGGGCTCAGCGAGAATCCTATCGTCGCGTCACATACGTCAGAGGAAAGAGTGATGTGATTGGTTTAAGCTTCGTCACAGCCTTTTCTGGCTTCGACCAGTAGCAAACTGAGGCATTTCAGGGAGGCGGGTCAACCACGGGCTCTGGGAAACGGTTGGGCTTAATATCTTGGCCAGACCAATAGCTCGTAGAGCTTTGAAGTCGGGTTAGCCAGACTAGGTGTTATGCAGATCTAGGTGTGCTATTTCTATGCTCTGCCTCCGTCTGAGCGTGATAGACAGGTCACGACATGATCCGATGTGTGTCTCTGTGTGTGAAAGAAACGAGGAGAAGAGAAGAAAATTATGTTTATGGTTGCTAAAACTCATAGATACCAGTGAATCTGTATGGAAAATTAGCGAATTACCTGAAGAGGGTCCAGAGGGGGAAAGTCTTGTTTTTTTTTTTTCCTCAGTCGGTCTCGGTAAGATAGCAGCATTGTTAATTGTGTATGCTATGCTAAGCAGCCTGGCTGTTGTGAATTGGTCGATGCTAGCGGCCTAGTTGCTAATATCAAACAAAATGCTAATGCTGCTAATTAGTCAACTTTAGAGTATTATATGAGAAGAGGGTATTGAAATACCATAACGTTCATTTTATTGTGTTATTGTTGGAATGTGTGAATGTTTAAACAATTTCTTGTGAGGAATGTGAGTTATTTAAATGTATTTGTATTTTCACTTGAAAGTGGGTATTGCAAATGTCAGCAGAGCCATATTTGCCAGTATACAGCTACAATCGTTACGGTAAAATACAGTAATGTATGCTGATTATATAATATTACTGAGCAATGATTCAGATGTTGATTGAGATTTAAAGTTATTGAACTGAAGTGTAATGAAAGGCCTTAAAATGTAATAATTAAGTATTATACTGTATGTTATGCTTAGTGTTACATTGTTGTTATGCTTTGGTTATAGTTGTACAACAAATAGATTAGATAAGATGTTAAATTCCTGTTTGTAAACAAACAGGTCAGGTCTTATGGATGGAGTGAGAGTTCTGCAGGAGATCCATTCAAATTGATGGCGAGCCTCCCAGCATGATCCTGATTGGAGCTCAGAACTGATTCTCTTGAATATTCCACCTGGTGCTAGGGTGGTGCCAGTCGCCAGGACTGTCATACATTTACATACATTCACTCATATCCCAGGAACATTCATGAGAACACTGGACACTTGAATAATAAATCTTCAGAGGATGGATTTGAAAGACACTTTACTGTGACAGTCACCACAGTACACACAGACTTTATTGACTTTTTTTTTTTTGACAGACCAGACTAATTACTTTGAAGGGCCCATTTTATTTTATTGTCATTCATCTGTATCCTGTATCTTAGTTCACTATACTAAAACATACCAGTTGCAACTTACCTTGTCATCCGTGTGTTTTCCTGTGTGGTTATTACAGTCTTTTCCCTTAGCTCCTTATGAACCTAGATTATTAGTGTATAAACCAGGAGTGGGTTACACACACTACAACTTGGCGAGCCAGCCAGGAGCTTTGTGGACAGACTGAAATCACTCATGAAGGTCACCTGTAACTTGAGTCACAGATCAACAATTTGATTTGAATTTGCAGTATTTTGTTGCATATGTTTTTTGGTAAAAAAAAAAATCTAAACATCAGATTTAAATAGAGGTTTTGAGTGATGTACTTTAAAAAATGGAGATTGTTGAAACAGAGAATATCAAAGTACCAAACTCCCTGAGTGACTCTAGTGCCTGCTTTACCGCTGTAGACACTAGACAGGGTTCGCACATGATGAATGATCTTAGGGTCTGCAGAACTGGGCCTATCTAATGGTAATATGGCTGCAAGTGTCTGTACTGCTTCATCTGATTCAAACTCAACAATAGCCTGCTTGTGAAATTCAGAATCAGGGTTATCAATACGAACTATCCTTGTAATTAACCCATACTGCTTTAGGTAATCAGCAATCTCCTCATCTGCAGAGGTGTGAGACAGCCCACTAATGATGAGGGAGTTTGGTACTTTGATATTCTCTGTTTCAACAATCTCCATTTTTTAAAGTATATCACTCAAAACCTCTATTTAAATCTGATGTTTAGATTTTTTTTTTTACCAAAAAACATATGCAACAAAATACTGCAAATTCAAATCAAATTGTTGATCTGTGACTCAAGTTACAGGTGACCTTCATGTGTGATTTCAGTCTGTCCACAAAGCGCCTGGCTGGCTCGCCAAGTTGTAGTGTGTGTAACCCACTCCTGGTTTATACACTAATAATCTAGGTTCATAAGGAGCTAAGGGAAAGGACTGTAACAACCACACAGGAAAACACACGGATGACAAGGTAAGTTGCAACTGGTATGTTTTAGTATAGTGAACTAAGATACAGGATACAGATGAATGACAATAAAATAAAATGGGCCCTTCAAAGTAATTAGTCTGGTCTGTCAAAAAAAAAAAAGTCAATAAAGTCTGTGTGTACTGTGGTGACTGTCACAGTAAAGTGTCTTTCAAATCCATCCTCTGAAGATTTATTATTCAAGTGTCCAGTGTTCTCATGAATGTTCCTGGGATATGAGTGAATGTATGTAAATGTATGACAGTCCTGGCGACTGGCACCACCCTAGCACCAGGTGGAATATTCAAGAGAATCAGTTCTGAGCTCCAATCAGGATCACGCTGGGAGGCTCGCCATCAATTTGAATGGATCTCCTGCAGAACTCTCACTCCATCCATAAGACCTGACCTGTTTGTTTACAAACAGGAATTTAACATCTTATCTAATCTATTTGTTGTGCAACTATAACCAAAGCATAACAACAATGTAACACTAAGCAGTACAGTATAATAATTATTACATTTTAAGGCCTTTCATTACACTTCAGTTCAATAACTTTAAATCTCAATCAACATCTGAATCATTGCTCAGTAATATTATATAATCAGCATACATTACTGTATTTTACCGTAACGATTGTAGCTGTATACTGGCAAATATGGCTCTGCTGACATTTGCAATACCCACTTTCAAGTGAAAATACAAATACATTTAAATAACTCACATTCCTCACAAGAAATTGTTTAAACATTCACACATTCCAACAATAACACAATAAAATGAACGTTATGGTATTTCAATACCCTCTTCTCATATAATACTCTAAAGTTGACTAATTAGCAGCATTAGCATTTTGTTTGATATTAGCAACTAGGCCGCTAGCATCGGCCAATTCACAACAGCCAGGCTGCTTAGCATAGCATACACAATTAACAATGCTGCTATCTTACCGAGACCGACTGAGGAAAAAAAAAAAAAAACAAGACTTTCCCCCTCTGGACCCTTTTCAGGTAATTCGCTAATTTTCCATACAGATTCACTGGTAACTATGAGTTTTAGCAACCATAAACATAACAATTTTCTTCTCTTCTCCTCGTTTCTTTCACACACACAGACACACATCGGATCATGTCGTGACCTGTCTATCACGCTCAGACGGAGGCAGAGCATAGAAATAGCACACCTAGATCTGCATAACACCACCTCCAACCCATTTTCTCCTCACTGGGTTACAAACATCTAACCTGTGGATATTTTGTTTTAGATTTCTGTTATCTGACTCTGGATCCAAACACAGCACATCCTGACCTCATTCTGTCTGAGAAGAACAGAGCGGTGACACGCAGTGAGACAGAACAGAGATACTCTGATCATCCAGAGAGATTTGGCTACTGGGAGCAGGTGTTGTGTAAGGAGAGTGTGTGTGGACGCTGTTACTGGGAGGTGGAGTGGAGGGGTGATGGTGTGGACATATCAGTCTCATATAAAGAGATCAGCAGGAACGGATGGGGTTGTGAGTGTGTGTTTGGACGCAACAGTCAGTCCTGGAGTCTGCAGTGTTTTTCTTCCTCTGTCTCTTTCTGGCACAACAACATTAAGACTGATCTCCGAGGTGCATCACCCTCCAGAATAGGAGTGTATGTGGATCACAGTGCAGGAACTCTGTCCTTCTACAGCGTCTCTGACACGATGAGGCTCCTCCACAGAGTCCACACCACATTCACTCAGCCTCTATACGCTGGGTTCTGGATTGGTTCTGACTCATCTGTGAGGTTTTGTGATCCAATGAAAAAATGAAATGTTGGTAAAAGTTGAAATGTTGAGTAAAATTATAACTGAGGTGTCAGATTGAATTTCTCCCTGAAATACAAAGACACTTTTGTGTGCAGAAACTGTGGCACGAATGAATTATTTTCAGAGTGCATCTGTTTTATAGATTAATAAGAAAATAAGTTACATAAATGTCTTAATGCAGAATATAAGATGTTTCTAGAAAAAAATTCAGACTATTTTAAATGTCTGCACTATTATGAGATTTATTACACTGATATGAAAGTTTAGAATGTCTCAAATTCTGTTTTTTCTTTGGCAAAATCTGTTTCTTCAGAAATAAAACTTCCTCAAACTACTGCGTCTTTCTGTCCTGCTGCTGGTGGAAACACACCCTACTGTGTGTAAGAACACTTAATTTTGTGTCTTGAACCATTTTCTGTTCAAAAATTACACTCACTATTCAGACCCCTTCAAAAAATAATATTTAAAATATGGAATAAATACAGAGTTATTTTGCAGGTTTTGGAATCTATCCATATAAAGATTGTTTACAAATCATTGTTTTCAGTTTTAATTTCAATTTCCACATACAATATCACCTTTTTCTGATTTGGGGCTGTTTTTCCTCTCAGATGCCTGATTTAATGTCAGTGATGTGTCTCTCACCATGTTCTAAACTCATTTGTAGTAGTTTATTGTACTTTAAAACTAACAGATGATGTAAATAATTAAAACAATAAAATAGTGTCAATTTTAATTACCAGGGCATAAAAACTCCCTTTGTGTTTCTACTTTTCTATTTCCATTTAAAGGCCAAATGACGACTATTAATCTATAATTAAACTATAATTATAATTATATAACTATAATTAAACTCAGGGTTATCAAAGATGCTTCATAAACTCAAGATCCAAACACTGTGTCAAAACAAAACTTTATTAAACAGAGGTCAGTTTAAATCCCAGAGGGAGCGCTCACGTCTCTCTCCATCACTACACACTGGGAACTGCACACACTTCAGGCCTCACACACCACACACTGGTTTCCTGTGAGGCCTTCACTAATGTGCAGCTCCACACGTGCGCTAGCGTACGGGGAAAAACCACAAACACCACCGATCCAGTATCGTCAGGATTCTCTGTTCAGACACAAATATACAGTACAAAACAACAAAAAGCAAAATAAAACTACAGTTTCAGATGGAACAGCTGGAAAAGGGCTGATGATCAGGAGAAGGACGCCTGGGATCCAGTCCTGTTCTAAAGGAATGCCATAATTAGGTGTAAATCATGATACGATGATGAGACTTAAGATCGGCCCACGCCTAGTCGAAACCTGAAGAGGTGAATTAAACAACAAGGTGGAAAAGGATGAAGTCATTTCATTATGAACTTTGTTTGGATGACTATAACATTAATTCTTCTTATACCATAAGTCTTCTGTAACTGTTCAGGTATTTATAGATTTTATTTTTAGAATGTAGTTCACACACACACACACACACACACACACACACACACTCTGTCTCTCCCTCTTCTGCTGTTTTATTTTATCCTTGGGCATTTTTCTGATCTTTTTTTTTTTACTGCTTGACTATTTTGTAGTTTATTAGATTGTTATGGTTTCAGAATGGGATCAGAAATTTAAACATAATGTAAGTAAACTATGTGCAAACATTACAACAAATTCAATATAAAATATATTTTTTAATTGTGGGGCGGCACGGTGGTGTAGTGGTTAGCGCTGTTGCCTCACAGCAAGAAGGTCCTGGGTTCGAGCCCCGGGGCCGGCGAGGGCCTTTCTGTGTGGAGTTTGCATGTTCTCCCCGTGTCCGCGTGGGTTTCCTCCGGGTGCTCCGGTTTCCCCCACAGTCCCAAGACATGCAGGTTAGGTTAACTGGTGACTCTAAATTGACCGTAGGTGTGAATGTGAGTGTGAATGGTTGTCTATGTGTCAGCCCTGTGATGACCTGGCGACTTGTCCAGGGTGTACCCCGCCTTTCGCCCGTAGTCAGCTGGGATAGGCTCCAGCTTGCCTGCGACCCTGTAGAAGGATAAAGCGGCTTGAGATAATGAGATGAGATGAGATTTTTTAATTGTCCAGTCATATGTGACATAACAAATAAAATAAATGACAAAAGAAAAGTACACATGGGGGAAAAGTGTAAAGGAATAGCAGTGTTTGGTCAGATCAATCCCACAGTCCAAAGACATGCAGGTTAGGTTAACTGGTGACTCTAAATTGACTGGAGGTGTGAATGTGAGTGTGAACGGTTGTGTGTCTCTGTGTGTCGCCCTGTGATGATCCGGTGACTTGTCCAGGGTGAACCACGCCTCTCACCCATAGTCAGCTGGGATAGAATCCAGCTTACCCACGACCCTGCACAGGATAAGCGGCTACAGAGAATGGATGGATGGATGGTCAGATCAATTAAATCACTTCAGAATCCTGTTCCTAAGAGAGAGAGAGAGATGCATTCATTGCTCACTGAAAGGAATAGAAAATGTAAAGTAAATACATGCATGGGTTGGTAGCTTGTAATATTGAGAGCCTGTAAGAGAAGTTTCAGGCATGTTTGACCATTTATAAGAAAGTTGTGAGCGTTTTTGTATCACTGCTCTAATGCCACCAGGAGGCCGCCATGTTGCCTGTTGGAAGGGCGATGCGTGACGTCATTTGGGTGCAAGGCTGAGTGCAGCTCTTCAGTACTGAAGGAGCAAAGCGAAAGGTCTGCTAAGGTGAGAATGTTGATTTTTTCACTATACATCTGAAATAGTGTATTAATGAGCTGCAACCCTGACTTTTGGACAAACCTGAACTCTTTACCTGTAAAACGAGGCTGAAACTGCATTATACTACTCGTTAGTACGCTTAGCATGCGCTCGACTCATTCATGAAAAACTTCATCAAGACGTCCCCAGGCTGGCCGACCGTAATTACCGTGGTAGACAGTCCAACTCCTGCAGCAACGCACAAAGAGGGTAAACAAGCACTGCTTTACTATACAGGATTCATCTGAACATTACAGCAGGATGCACTTGTACGAGAAAAGGCAAAAATATTGCCAGAAACCCCCGAGCTGCTGGTATGGGATGGATTTATCTGGTAAAATTCATACATGTAAAGGATACAGTATAAATAGCACCGAGGACAACACAAAGTATAAAATACACTTATTTCCAATGTGGTCCTCTTGATGACAGCAGGAAACAATAAAATATACCAGACAATAATAAATTGACAAAATTCTATCAACAATGATGAAAGTCATAAACAAAAATATGCTAACTGTAATTATCACAGAGTACAACTAGATTACAGAAATAGCACCAAAATGATTAAAAATTAGTTACACACACAAAACTGGGTTTGGAATTTACTCCATAAAATTTAAGAAACAGGTGAAACAGTTATCACGTGTTTGACGTCATTTACAATCCACGGCCGCATTCGATAAAATGGACCACAGCACCAGCGACATTTCTTCACTGATTTCCTCGAGTATTTCAGATAATGACACGAATAATGATGAGGATCATGATAAACAAGCATTACCGTATCAATTAGTTACACACAAGTGAACAATATTTATAGAGTTGTTTTAGTCAGTCATTACTGAGGCTTTTCTGAGAACACTGAATCAAAGCAAGACACCCAACAAACATCGAGCTGCTTAGCTGCATCAGCAATTATTACGTTTATGCCCAAAGGAACTCAAAATAACATCACGCTTAATAAAAACTTAGGGAAGCCATAAAGTGTTTTCTTACCCTTTGAATTTCTCTTTTGCGGACTACTGACCGTGTTGTCTCGTTTGTAAGCTTCAAGTCTTACTCGCTATGCGGAGCTTCCGTGTCTTGCACCCAAATGACGTCAGAATTGCCGGAAACGATCGGGGGGAATTTTCTGATTGCTTAAAATATTTTCAATGGCGGTATCCATGAATTCATCCATTCTGCATAGGAACTGACTTTCGGAGATGGAGATCTTTGTTGTGTGAGCTCCTAATTTTCAATTATTCACATGAATCGTTAGATTATGATATAAACTATCTTCATAATTGTATTTTAAAAATGGATTTTCTTTTCTTTTAAACTATCACTGGCAAGATTGTTCAAGTTTATATGCCCTGCAGGAAACACACACACTGTTTCAAATCTCTTCACACTGAATAGCAATTTGCTAACATAGCCAGGCCACGCCTTCTTCTTCTTCGGTGTTTTTTATTGGCAGCTTGCATACGACGTGCACTACCGCCATCTACAGGGCTGAGGTGTGATCCTTGAGGGAGTTATAATACTGCTTTATCAAACTGATATTAAAAAAAAATGGAGCAGTGAAAACTTCAGATTCTATTGGCTAATCCTGTTTCCATCAGGTACCTGACTATAGCTGCTGTCTGTCTGTTGGGTGCACTAAGCAAGGTACTCAGTGATATGGGTGTCTTAATTGCCCTTTGCATCTTCTCCCTCTCATTAGAGTATGCTGAACAGTGAACTAAAACATGTCCCACTCCCTCCCTTTCTCCACAATGCATACAGGCTCCTGTCTGGTGCTTTCCCACAATGTGTAACCCACTATTCAGACCTGTATGTCCAATCCTCAGCCTTGTAATCCACACCTCCTCTCTATGTTTCAGTTCCCCACTCCATCTAATGCCAACCTTCTTCTGTAAGCTGTACAGATGTCTTCCCCTTTCCTCTTGGTCCCATCGATCCTGCCACAATTTGTTAATGTTTTCCTTAAGTATAATTTTCATTTCTGATCTACTTAAAGGAACTTCAAGTTCTACGTGCTCAGCCCCAGTTGCTTCTTTTGCCAACTTATCTGCTGCCTCATTACCCTGAATTCCTCTATGGGCAGGAACCCAAAAAAACTGCAGAAATGTTTTTTGCTGTGTTATCTTGTATATTATCTGATGTATTTCTTCCAAAAGATCCTGACGGCTTGAAGACCTTCCGCTAAGAATACTAGTTAATGAAGACATTGAGTCTGAACATACTACCACTTTACTGGGTTTTGTCTCCTCTACCCATTGCAGGGCCAATATTATCGCTATCATTTCAGCTGAAAAAAATTGAAAGAAAATCTGATGTCCTTTTTGGAATTTGAACATTAAATTGAGGGACGTGTACTGCTGCACCTGTTTTGCCATCTTGGTCCTTTGAAGCATCAGTATAAATTTGGACTGTGTCATCAAACATTATATCGATATAATGTTGTACAGTCTGATAAACACCTTCAGGTTTAACAATCTCCTTTGCTTCCATGTTGACTTGGGGAAAACAAAAAAACCAAGGGGGAATGATAGGTCTGGCAGAAGTTTTACATACAAGGATACCACCAAACCCCACCTGATTTGCCTGCTGGTTTCCCTCCCACCCAAAGCTATGTACAGAATGTCCATATTCCCAACAATCTATAAGTACTCTTTTTGTAGGGTGACTGTTTTTGTGTCCCTTCACAGGACACCATGAACTGTGCAGAACAAGTCTACCTCAAGGACTATGGACACGGCGATGATACGATACGGTGCTCTCAGTGCTACGACTCTGTCATACCCCTGAGACCAAAAGGGGGAATGTAGGTATCATGCCGCCATTCGGTGTCTAAGAACTACAACGCCCAGTCATCTTCTGTGTGACCTATGTCACGTGTGGGCGGGATCATCTACGTCAGTCCGCCATGCGCGCATAAGTCCCGGTGGAAGCTCCGCTCTTCCTCTCTCGCGTCCGGATTCCCAGGAGTCTAGACGCATAAAAGAGATGCTCTCAAACCCAAAAACACCTCTTTCTTGCAAGATCCATCATTCAGCACGATTTCTTACCCTTGGCCAAGGTAAACTCTAGAGTCGCGCGATCTTTAAACTCAACCTGAGTTACAACCGGTTTATTCATATTAGAAGTGACGTCACGACTGCAGCCCAGGCAGTTAAAAGTTAAGAAGCGATTGAATCCTTTTTAACTCAAAAGCGCTGTGCATCTTATTCTGATCAGAGACTTTTCCTCACGAACGTTGAAGTTCGGACCAAGAGTCCTCTGCTTTCCACGGGAACCACCCAAGTGCTCCGCCGGACCCAAGAAGACTCTGCACTTTCTACATGGGCGGCTCACGTGCTTCATGAACAGCGAAGCTCTGCAATGGCGAACATCTTCATATCTTGCTAAAGGCAGGATTAAGTAAGATTTTGGCATTTGGGCATAATTAAGATAGTCTTAGGAATTTAGTTTTATTGAAATAGTGTGAATTTAAACCCAGGTTTATTGTTACACTGTTAAAACACGCAGCGTGTTGATTTATTTTGTTAATCTCTCAATTGTTTTTAATAGATAGGCTGTGCATGCTTTTCTTTCTATTATTCTTCTTACTAACATTTTAATTTCATTATTATACATCTTGATCTCATCAAGATTTCAGTGGATTCAGTATGGTTATGAGCTAGTGGGTTAGCTACAGCTTCCCTTTGTCTGCTTAGCAACACAAAGCTAATCTAGGCCTACCTCATGCTTAGTAGGCCTCACCAGGTCTAACAAACACCCTTTAGCTAGGCCATAGGGCCTTTCACAAACACACAATAGCAACACAAGGCTAATCTAGGCCTCCACCACGTGTAGTTAGCTACACGAGGCTAAACACAAGGTCAAGTCCTTCCCACACACACACACACACAAGCACACATTAGCAACAGAGCTAATCCTTTGTTCTATTTAGATGACATTCCTTTGTTTTAGCTAGCAACAAGCTAGGCCATACACACACACCATATCATATTTGTATTGATTATCCATTTTTATCTTTGTATAATAAATTCATTTATCAAATATTCATCTTGTTGGTGTGAACAATATCTGAAGTCCCCAATCTCTCAAAGAATTAAAAAAAAAGGTGCATATAAGTTATGTAATATGGTAAGTGATCGTAATAATTTGGAAATATACCATAATTTAGCTGTTTGGTAATTTATTAATAAGCACCAGGATTAATGGTATGATTCACTAAATGATTCATTGAACGATTCACTAAATGATTCACTAAATGATTCACTTCAAATGAGACTGATTCTATGGTATGATTCAATTCAAATGAGTCAAAGTAAATGATTCAATGGGATTGATTCATTTTAATTATTAACCTTCAAATTTAATGAGACTGATTTAATGAGATTGATCACTTAATTTCAATAATTAACTGATTGCACCCACACTGCTATATATGAACGTGACCAACCAGTGGGTTTCCTTGCTGTCTTACAGGCAATAAAAGTGCATTCAAACAGTGAGAAAGTGTCGGCCTTTGTCACAGAAACGCAACACAACGCAGACAGCGGTTACAATCTTTTACTTAAATCGGAATAACATTTGACCAGTGGGATCTGTACTTTCACTTCAGTAATGAAGTTGGGTACTCTGTCCACCTCTGCTAAAAATGCAATAATTGCATGAAATGCTAACAGTTTTTGATCAGTGTCATTTTGTACTAATGACAAGAAATGTAGCTCTTTAGAAAAATGAAACTCTTCACTGGTTGTGGAGAATATTATCATGAGAACATTATGTTTATGTTGAATTAGGAAATAATGGCATCATATTGGCAGAGTGGTTTCATGTTGAGATAATATCAGCAGTTAGGCGTTTAACGTGACTTGTGATGTGGTTTAACCAGTGTGTGGGGTTGTATAGTCGATGAAAGACAGGTTTTTGTTTTGAGGAGAGGACGTGTGTGACACTGTGCATAAGAAGCTGCACAGAAGTACAGAGCAGTGTGCAGCACTTGGGTTGCTTTAGGGATGTGTAGAGAAGCTGATGATGTTCCATCTCCATCCACTGTAAAACTGCCTTCATAATCTTTCTCAACTTGTTTAGTACTGCTATAATAAACATATGCAATAAGTTTCAAACTGGTGTCACCATGTGTTTTCTGATACCACAATATTGTCTTGTAGTCTGTGATGCTGTGGTTGCAGGTTAGAGTTACACTCTTTTCAGGCAAACGCAACACAACGCAGACAGCAGTTACAGAAGCTTTTTAAACCTAGGATCTAGTAATGTGGTTTCTGAGAGGACAGTGTTGAACTCCATACGCAGAAATTTTCGGTCCATGGCTGAACAAAGAGCCGCAACCCATTCCTTTACTTTCTGCACGGTTACTGTCAGTTGGTGTTGGGCTGTCACAGGCTGAAGACCTTTGCAAAGCAGGAGCATTTTGGAGGCTGTGACATAGCTGAAGGAGAGAAAACAGCAACTTTTAAAATTAGCCTTTTTAAAAATTATGCAGCATATTGCTTTTTCCAATTTAGTTTTGTTAATCATATGTGTTGTTTCTGCAATGTATAATAGTGACTGAATAGTAGTAGAGAAAAAACAATTGTCCAAGGTACCTGTCTGCACTTATCTCCACAGTCACCTCCTCAAATGGTTGCAGGATGTTGCAGACCTCTTTCACCAGCTCCCATTCCTCTTGACTGAACGTATCAACAGGTGCGTTGATGAGGGCCAGGGTGGAGATCAAGTCAAGTCAAGCTTATTTGTATAGCGCTTTTAACAATAAACATTGTCGCAAAGCAGCTTTACAGAATTTGAACGACTTAAAATATGAGATAATTTTATCCCTAATCTATCCCCAATGAGCACGCCTGTGGCGACAGTGGCAAGGAAAAACTCCCTCAGACGACATGAGGAAGAAACCTCAAGAGGAACCAGACTCAAAAGGAAACCCATCCTCATTTGGGCAACAACAGACAACATGACTATAACATTAACAGTCCTAACATAAAGTCAGCTTCGTTGATGCTATAAACCCCCCACCGACAGAAATCCGAGCACAAAACCGTTCACGACAACCACAGTCCCCAGCCACAAAAGCACCACTAAGAGTCCAGAGCGTCCTCCAGGCGCGACCCCCAACTGTCCACATGGGGCCGCCCTCCACAGGAGTGATGCGATGAGACTCCAACCAGACACAGGGCACCAGGATGGATCAGGCAGGTCCGAGGAGTAGAATAGGTCAGCATCTCAATCCCAAGACCGACATGTAACTCAAAGGGACAGATTTTTTTTGGGGGGGGGAAACCTGGCATCTGCAGATGATGGTATCTTTTGTTTCAAGAATGCGTTTCAACATATAAAATGTTGAGTTCCACCTGGTAGCACATTCTTGTTTGGGGCTCAGTTTGGGCAACTCCATCTGGCACTGTGTGGACTTCAGCCTTTCTGCAGCTACTGTGCTTCTGTGGAAAAACTCCACAATAGCCTTTACCTTGTCCACGGTTGTTTTCACCACCTTCAGGGAATCTCTTATCAGGTTTAATGTATGCGCCAGACATGGGTGGTGGGTCCACTTCAGATTTTTTATGGCTTTGGTGATGTTTGCAGCATTACCACTCACACAGCACACCACTTTGTCCTGTACTTGCCACTCATTTACCACTCTTAATAGCTCCTCTACCAAGTTTTCTGCAGTGTGTCTGTCAGTGAACTCGAAGCAGTCCAGCAGGCAAGATGTCATCTTGTAATTTTCAATAAAGTGGCAAGTGACGGACATGAAAGAGCAGGTGGTTCTAGAGGTCCAGCAGTCAGTTGTCAGGCAAACTGATGGAGCTTTTTTCACCCTGTCTTGCCATAATGCACGTTCTGTGTCATATAGTTTTGGGATCATTGATAGGGACAGTGTTTTTCTACTGGGTAGAGTGTACGTGGGATTTAAGGCTTTGACAAAACTTTTAAAACCTTTGTCCTCCACAATGGAAAAGGGCTGGAAATCAGTGGCAATCATTTTAGCCAACTCCTCATCAATACGGTGCTGTTTGGCTGGGGTCATCTGCTTTGGTATAAACTGACTTATTTTGCTTTGAGTTGCAGTAGGAGGGGTTATTATACTTGCACTACTAGTAGGGCCATTATTAAAAAATGTTCTGTTTCCGGTCCACCGGCCGGGTGAGTGCTGTTTGTGCGGTTGAATTTTTTTTTTTTAACGCCGGTTTTTCGACATTTTTTTTTTCAGGTTCATAAATCTAAAATTGAACTTGACATTTACGCATTCCCAGGGCTTTCCACTAAGGCTCATACTCGCCAGCCATGACAAATAAGTAGCCAGCCCGGGGGGGAGTAAACACAAAACTAGAGACGATTCCCAGGCTGTGTGAAATGGTGAGAGTGCTGCAGGGCGCATATCGCAGGCTATGAGGCTCCGATGTTCTGAGCCTGTGTGTGTGAGAGAGAGAGAGAGAGCAGCCCCGCCCCTCTCTGCTCCCTGAGTGGAGCTTGTCGCCTTGTTAACGGTGCTCAGGTGCAGGGAAGAGACAATATGACAAGCAAAGAGCGCTTTTTCTCAGAGTTCCCTCTCCTCGAACAACGCGGATTTACACGGAAACGAAAGGAGCTATTCACAAAATTCTTTCACATTGAGTGCTACAAGGCTCTCATGAACACATTGATGTAATTTTTTTTTGTCTCTAGTGTAAAAAAAATGTGGACAATAGAGCGAGTTGAAAACAAATGATTTTGCAGTCACAGCGCTGCCAGGTTTATAATGGGAGTCTATGGGGCAGCGCACCTGTCCTCTCCTTACTTTCAGGCTTCTCATTCAAAAACTGTAAATCCCATCGGTTAGGTAGACATTGTGTGAATCAAGACAAGTGTGACTCCCACTTTTGAGAAAATTATGTGTGTAGAGTGAAATTTGTGGCTGAAAACACAGTTTAAATGAGAAAGTTTGAGCTACTTTTTCAAGCTCTCTAACGAGCTCCACTGAAGTGTAACGCCATAGACACCCATTATAAAGCCGGAATTTCTCCAGAACTGATCGGGAGTAAACACAAAAACTCCTGTGCACGCAGTTCCCAGGATTAAATGTATTTTCCACAGACCATTTATTTATTTATTCACTTTACTCAAATACAAAGTAAAATGGCAGTAAATCTTCTTTCCTTTCTTGCGTATTGCATCATGAGGCGTTCCTGGCTTGTAAATCTCTTATTTTCGGTGCATGACACATTCACGCAGCTGAGCATGCTATGAATTAACAACGACAACAGTCTGCAGTGGGGCTACACAATTAAACACTCAGCGAACATTTCTCCATTTGTGTATGAAAATACACTCCAACCACTCAGTTTGGTTTCATTTACAACCAACGGTGTCTTTTGATGCCAGCACGTAATTGAACGAGAGAAGACTGGTTTACCGGAGACAAAATAAGTGTTATCTCTGCTTCTGTTCCCTCTGACACACTACTGCCTCCGCCGAGTGCGCACGCACACACCGCATGTCGGGGCCGCGGATGAGTTACTCTCCCCTGATCAACGAAGTAGGTGGGGAATTTGTGGTTATTATCGGTACAAACAGCACAAATCACAACTTAAATGAGTGCGGTTCAGTTTGACATTGTCCGTTAGATAAACATTTAATTTTATTAAAATCGAAAATTAATATTTGGAGTTTGTGGGCTACAAAAATAATAGTCATTAAAGTAGCCGGCTGGACTTAATTGTGTAGTCGGCTGTATGGCCGGCAGCCGGCGCTTGTGGAAAGCTCTGCATTCCGCGTAGAATATAGAATTGAATCAGCTCTGCGCATGCGCCGTGTGGCACAAAAAATGGCAGCCACCATGAAGGAAGGAGATCTGGAGTTTTCAAACATTTGCTTAAGTGTGAAATCGCAAAATGGTATTCTAGCGAACAACATAACAGTAAAGATTCAGAAAAACAAATCATTCAGTGATCATTTTAATAGTGTAATTTCATCCGAACTAGGCCTAACGGTCGATTTAGAACTACAAAAAGTCCGTGTGTCTGACATTTTAAGTACCTTTGTAAAAGTTTTGCAAATGTTGCAGTCAGCATTTAAAATGCTAACTTAAAGTTTTTGTACAAGTTTCAGTTGATTAAACTGTCATATTTTATTAAATGTGTCTGCTTTTGTAATAAAAAAGTACTGAAAGAAAAAGCAAACACAGCATTGCGATTTCTTATCCATCCATATATATATATATATATATATATATATATATATATATATATATATATATATATATAAATCCCTCCCTCTCGACTGAATTTTTTTGCTCACCCGGTGGACAGGAAATGGATTTTTTTAAGGATGGCCTCAGCTGGGATAGGCTCCAGCTTGCCTGCAACCCTGTAGAACAGGATAAAGCGGCTAGAGATAATGAGATGAGATTCAGCTCTCCTTAGAATATAAACTAGTCCCTTGCACCTTCAGACCATTAAATTAAACTTTCAAGTAGAACAGTCTACTCGGTTAAAAATTGTTCAAATCATGTACAATTCATTAATGCAGATACAGTGGGGGAAAATAAATTTAACAAAAACTATTAATCATTCAGTATGCCTTAAAATATTAAAGTGCAGCACACTGTCACTCTGTACACATCTGTAAGAACACAGAAATGCTGGACTGCCATATACAATAAGCCATGAAGCAGCACATCCCTTCCTCAGAAGCTTACCTGTAACAGACTTGGCATTAGCAACAGTCATTATTTCTAGACCTTCGGTCGAGTCACAGCTTAAACAAAACTTGTGGGAGTCTTCAGAATGAGATCAGCACACTTAGAGGACTGGAAGGAAACAAAACCTCTACATGAGCAAAGGTTACAGAAGTGAACATTACTGTTACAGTAAGGTAAAGCATAATTGTTTACTACAGGCCTACACTTGGCATCATAAGAAAACACTAAGAAATAAGCCTAAGAAATCATAAGTACACTTTTATTACTTGTACAAGGAATTTGTCTTAGTGTTGGAGTCAACAACATCGAATTTGTTCATTCAATATACTATAATTTACAAAACACGCAATCATTTACAGCAGTGTTTCTCAACCACTGGGGTGCAGCCCATTAGCGGGCAGTGAAGCGCTATCTAGTGGACCACAAATTCCCCACCCCCCTGAGTTGAAGCTAATTTTTACAACCCCGATTCCAAAAAAGTTGGGACAAAGTACAAATTGTAAATAAAAACGGAATGCAATGATGTGGAAGTTTCAAAATTCCATTTTTTATTCAGAATAGAACATAGATGACACATCAAATGTTTAAACTGAGAAAATGTCTCATCTCATTATCTGTAGCCACTTTATCCTGTTCTACAGGGTCGCAGGCAAGCTGGAGCCTATCCCAGCTGACTACGGGCGAAAGGCGGGGTACACCCTGGACAAGTCGCCAGGTCATCACAGGGCTGACACATAGACACAGACAACCATTCACACTCACATTCACACCTACAGTCAATTTAGAGTCACCAGTTAACCTAACCTGCATGTCTTTGGACTGTGAGGGAAACCAGAGCACCCGGAGGAAACCCACACGGACACGGGGAGAACATGCAAACTCCGCACAGAAAGGCCCTCGCCAATCACGGGGCTCGAACCCGGACCTTCTTGCTGTGAGGCGACAGCGCTAACCACTACACCACCGTGACGCCCAAAATGTATCATTTAAAGAGAAAAATTAGGTGATTTTAAATTTCATGACAACAACACATCTCAAAAAAGTTGGGACAAGGCCATGTTTACCACTATGAGACATCCCCTTTTCTCTTTACAACAGTCTGTAAACGTCTGGGGACTGAGGAGACAAGTTGCTCGAGTTTAGGGATAGGAATGTTAACCCATTCTTGTCTAATGTAGGATTCTAGTTGCTCAACTGTCTTAGGTCTTTTTTGTCGTATCTTCCGTTTTATGATGCACCAAATGTTTTCTATGGGTGAAAGATCTGGACTGCAGGCTGGCCGGTTCAGTACCCGGACCCTTCTTCTACGCCACCATGATGCTGTAATTGATGCAGTATGTGGTTTGGCATTGTCATGTTGGAAAATGCAAGGTCTTCCCTGAAAGAGACGTCGCCTGGATGGGAGCATATGTTGCTCTAGAACCTGGATATACCTTTCAGCATTGATGGTGTCTTTCCAGATGTGTAAACTGCCCATGCCACACGCAGTAATGCAACCCCATACCATCAGAGATGCAGGCTTCTGAACTGAGCGCTGATAACAACTTGGGTCGTCCTTCTCCTCTTTAGTCCGAATGACACGGCGTCCCTGATTTCCATAAAGAACTTCAAATTTTGATTCGTCTGACCACAGATCAGTTTTCCACTTTGCCACAGTCCATTTTAAATGAGCCTTGGCCCAGAGAAGACGTCTGCGCTTCTGGATCATGTTTAGATACGGCTTCTCCTTTGAACTATAGAGTTTTAGCTGGCAACGGCGGATGGCATGGTGAATTGTGTTCACAGATAATGTTCTCTGGAAATATTCCTGAGCCCATTTTGTGATTTCCAATACAGAAGCATGCCTGTATGTGATGCAGTGCTGTCTAAGGGCCCGAATATCACGGGCACTCAGTATGGTTTTCCAGCCTTGACCCTTATGCACAGAGATTCTTCCAGATTCTCTGAATCTTTTGATGATATTATGCACTGTAGATGATGATGATGATGATGATGATGATATGTTCAAACTCTTTGCAATTTTACACTGTCGAACTCCTTTCTGATATTGCTCCACTATTTGTCAGTGCAGAATTAGGGGGATTGGTAATCCTCTTCCCATCTTTACTTCTGAGAGCCACTGCCACTCCAAGATGCTCTTTTTATACCCAGTCATGTTAATGACCTATTGCCAATTGACCTAATGAGTTGCAATTTGGTCCTCCAGCTGTTCCTTTTTTGTACCTTTAACTTTTCCAGTCTCTTATTGCCCCTGTCTCAACTTTTTTGGAGATGTGTTGCTGTCATGAAATTTCAAATGAGCCAATATTTGGCATGAAATTTCAAAATGTCTCACTTTCGACATTTGATATGTTGTCTATGTTCTATTGTGCATACAATATCAGTGTTTGAGATTTGTAAATTATTGCATTCCGTTTTTATTTACAATTTGTACTTTGTCCCAACTTTTTTGGAATCGGGGTTGTAGACCAGACTCCACTTTTGGATCATTAATTCTTTTTGACAGAGAATGCCCTGCATGCATGGTTTGGCTTCTTGCACATCCATACAGTTTTAAATACAATATCTACAATTGAAAACAGTGTTTTTATTGCATTTATTTAATTCCTGGGCTCCCATCTGTAACAGGAAGTGATGTCACATCCCATTCATACACTTTACAATAAGTTATTAGATTCTAATGGAACAGATGAGCCAAAATAATTGAGGATCTTTTTTAATGGGCCCCGACTCGTTACAAGTATGAATAGGTGGACCTTAAAGCAGAAAATGTTAAGAACCACTGCACTAGACTAAGGCTACATTCACATTACTAGGCTGAAGTGACTCAAATCTGATTTTCTGCCTTAATGTGACTGGTTTGTGTGGACACAGAAATCCAATCTTTTCAAATCTGATTTGAGTCACTTTCATACATGGTCCTAAATCGGATACATATCTGGTACCATGGCCATGGGAAATGAATGAGAACGGTCAAAGTGGAATTTGTAACTTTTTGCCTATATGCATGCGCTAAATGCTGTCTTCATCAGCCAGCACCGGCAAAACAACAATGGAGGAGAGCTACAATAGCTGCAAAAAACAGCAGAAATTAGCTGCCTGGCTTTTTTTCTGTCTTCTCAACCTGATCACGTACAGCTGATGAACTGTTTGTCACCCTCCAGAGCAAAATGTAATGCATACACGAGCCACTGGTGCATCCATTCAGTCAGTTTTAATACCATGAGTTGTCTCACAAACATGTTGGTGACACATATGACTCAAGGAAAAACATATTATTGTGTGAATGTGTGCTGTTCTGGAGGACTGATACATTCACATTACAATTAGATACAGGTCACTTGTAAATATGAATGTGAACCGTCAAGATGGGCAAATCCAATCTGAGCAGAAAAATGGAATTGAACAATGAGGCTTGTAATGTGAATGTAGCCTAAGAGTCTCGTGAAATGGCATACAGCAGAGTCACGAATAATATTCTATTTTCCAATTTTATTTCAGTTCCCAAAGCAATACTGTGAGGTTGACTGGCTAAGCTAAAATACTCCTAGTTGTGACCCTGACCAGGATAAAGCAGATGCTGAAAATGAATAAGTAATAAATATTTCCATGTATTCTGTCCAAAACCAAATTACAAACACAAACATCTAAAACTAGGGCTGAGTGATATGAAATATGAAATTGGTGATACTTTTAAAACACTGACTGACTCCACTGTTCCTGATTTAGCAGCCTGACTATCAGGACATGGCAGGACAAACTTCACATACCAAACGGTATAGGGACTCACTTTGATGGCATCGTGCAACTAATATTATTTGTTTTAAAAGACAGCATTTTTACATGAAACCCAGCATGTCTAATCTTCTAGCTTCCTACAAAGCTCACTGGTTAACTCTATTATTGACAACAGTGCAAACAGTCATTTTAGCAAACAAATCACGGCCTCACCCGATTCAAATAAAAGAGTATCCAAGCCAATCTCTGCTTGCTCACAGGCTTTCAGCAAATACTTTGTACGTAATGGTGTTTTGGGGTAAAAGCAATAAGAACATCAAAACATCCTGTGCATTTACACTATTTCAGTCTTATTACATGCTTGAGGGAAAGTTCTTTAAAAGTAGCTGCGGTTCTAAAGGGCCAGAGTCCAGCACTGTTTACCAACGCCCCTGCTCAAACAAACCTGACTCTTTGTATTAATTAAGTGCCAGCTTTAATAGTGGAACTGGAAGTGGCAGAAGAAATATCACCCTACCTTGTGTTCTCTATAAATATCAGATGGGCATTGTGGGTATTCTGTACATGCTCTAGATCAGGGGTTCTCAACCTTTTCTACTCTAAGGCCCACCTATTCATACTTGTAATGAGTCGGGGCCCATTAAAAAAGATCCCCAATTATTTTGGCTCAGCTATTCTGTTAGACTCTAATCTACTGTAAAGTGTATGAATGCAGTGGTCGAAATACTTTTTTTCCAGTGTTCTGCAATATTGCAGAATGTCAATTTTGTTCTGCAATTTGGAAATATTTTCTGCAAATACACAAGCCTCCATACTACACTCTTCTCAACCTAATAATGCCTATATTTACATCATATCTAGCTTTACAACTCATAGCATTACTGTAATTCTTTATTCTCTCACTCTATTTTTAATTTCAGTCTTCACAGATCCTTCTCTGCAGCAAAGTTATCATTCCATGATCCCTCCACAGGTCTTTCATCCCCCTCGCCCTGACACTATGGGCTACTACAACTTGAAGTATACCAACTAATTCATAAATGTACTAGTTATCACACCCACACATTATTCTTCCACACAACATACTAATAAAGGTATCACCACAATAAAAAATAGAACACAGCTGTTCTTCAAGAAACAAAACATTCATTTTCATGTTACACGTCATGTTACATTTTGTCAAAATTAAGTTTCTAGCTTGAACAATAGATTGTTACCCAAAATGTACTTCATTCAGTGTTTGCATCTGCAACCTGTAGTTTTAAATTGAAAGCAAGGTTTCAATTCTACACTCTGTTACATCTTACGATGATGCAAAGAATTGATGCCATTATGGAATAAAACCCAACTGGCAAATGGAAAGACGTTTGGGTTCTGGTGTTTGCCTGGCTTCTAAAGTGCAAGGTCATGAACTGAACTGAGAACTACTGCAGCGGCTTCACTGCTCTAAACTAACAACAGAGAACTGGGTACAAACTAATCATGGCAGAACTGAGAGCTACAGAACTACTGAGAGCGACAGAACTGAACCGATGAGCTTTGTCTTACAGGGAAACTGTTTTACTTTGTGCTAGTCTGCACCACAGGCAACACAGCACTAGTAAAAAAAAATAGAACATGTATTAATGTAGCTTGGTATGAGAAAACAAAATATTCAAAAGTATCTATGAATAAAGGTAAAATACTGTTGCTGTCTTCAAAAGGGATATAATATCAGTATAATTTTGCATGATTCAACAATACAATATATACAAACCTATACAATTTACCAATATATATCCATCCAACTATAACAGCGACCGTCTTCATTTTTGTCACCCTCGCGGACGCGCGATCTGTTGCTGTTGTTGTTGGGAGTCATGCTGGCTGCCAGTTTTGCCGAGATACGACAAAATCGTCCTTGTTTTCTTGGCGTTTTTGTCGGACTCTTGCCCCGAAGAAACAATCCTCTTCTCGGGAGCCATGTTTGTTGTGCCGCATTGAATTCTGGGAGATGCATGGCGGAAACTGCCGAGGTAGTTGTCGGGTCCTCCTGGCGGGTATTAAGTGACGAAATCTTACATCAGAAAATCAGACCCCCCAGGATTTCACGATGTTGCGATTTGCAACTTCAACGCGAATTCAGGGCAGTGTTGCAATTATATCCAATCACCGCAACTTTCCCGCAAATTTGACCAATCGTTGGCGTCGTCTTGAGGTGACGTCGACAAACTACCTTCCGCCTTACTTCCAGTGTTGCCAGATTGGGCGGTTTCAAGTGTATTTTGGCGGGTTTTGAACATATTTTGGCCTGGAAAACGTCAGCAGTATCTGGCAACACTGCTTACTTCCATGTTTCCGTTCAAGAGAAGCAGCATGTGCGAGTCGGTGTTTATGTAGGCTTAAATTCTGTTACTGAAAGTGTGTTATGTTTACAGCAGGGATGGGCAACTTGCATGATAAAGAGGGCCACAATTTTTCATCATCACCATCAGAGGCCCACATGACCGCGCACTTCAACTAATCAGATATGAGAGAAGTTACAAAATAATTTTAAATAAGAACAAAATATTTGTATATTCTTATGTCTGTATGTTTATTGAACCAACATACATTTATTTAATATTTTCCACACTGAAATGCATTTTTAACATAATGCTTGTCTTGTTAAACGACAAACACAAGTTTGTTTTAAAAGAAACAAAGTGCAAAGGGCTCACATTCAATGAGGCACAAAACTAAAAAAAAAAAAAAAACAGCGGCCCAACATTAAGTGCAACTTAATGGGATACTTGTGGTTTTGCCTGCTGGCGCACAATAGACTGGATATCAATGTCAATCTTTGTGCATCCAATCTGCATCAAATGAAAAAGAGTATCATCCGTGAGTCTGTTCCTGTCTTTTGACTTAATGTGCTTCATTGTTGAAAAGCTGCTCTCACAAATGTAAGTGCTCCCAAACATGCTGGCCATCGACGGAGCAAAATCTCTGAGTAGTGGAAAACGTGCCTCTGGTAGCAGTCTCCAAAATGAAACTCCCCTCTCATTGCGCTTTGCTTGAAAATACGGATCTGACTGCAACTCGCAGAGTTCAAGCTGCAGTTCTGATGGTTGCTCGCTGACAGCAGCAGAGACGGGGTCTGTGAATAGCGCAATTCGTGGTTTCATCACATGAAAATCTTGGAAACGATCGTTAACCTGCTCCTGCAATTTTTCGATGTCGGCCCGATACTTCTGAAGTAGTTTCTCACACCTGGGGTTATCTTTTCGCATCTCCTCACAAGCGGGAAAGCGTGCCAAATTTGGATGATGGGAAGAAAATCCTTCGATGAACAGGTTGAGTTTACGCTGGAATGCGGTTATGTGTGCATACAGATCGCAAACAGTTTGGTCTCTCCCCTGCAAGTGTGTGTTAAAGTGGTTGAGATGCGAGGTGATGTCTGTCAGAAAGGCCATGTCGCAAATAAACTGTGTGTCTGAGTTTTCTGCAGTAGGTGCTTGTATCACGACTAATACTGTTCTCCAAGAACACTGGTAGTTCAGAGCGCAGCGCAAAAAAACGCTCCAGACACTTCCCTCGACTCATCCATCTGATCTCAGCGTGCATTTGTAAATCCCCATATGCAGCATCCACTTCATCCAAAAAGGCAATGAACCTCCTGTGACAAAGGGACCTGTCCCCCCCCGATGAGATTTGTTACTTTGGTCACTAAATCCATAATGTGGCTAAAGTTCAGTGTCTTCGCGCAGAGGGCTTCCGGGAGAGATAAAATGCATGGCATGTTAAAAAAATATTTTTGTCCTGCCATGTCAAACTCAGGCCTACATCTCACAGTTAATATGAGGCTACTCACCTGATGTATGATACAGTGCAGTATAGACCCTTCCCGAATGACGTCATCACGCCGCGAGATTTTGGTAGTCGCCATATTGGAAGACCAAGTACACATCTATGCAAGTACATACATACATAAAACAAACTACACCTGAAATGTAGCCAGGGCCGGTTCTGCCCTAATCTGGACCCGGGTGCAACATCGCGCACGCCCCCCCCCAAAAAAAAACAAAAACAAAAAACAACACACCAGTCTAAATCAGGACAACCAGTGTTCGAACTACGGGGGTACTCGGGGGATCCGAAATCCCCTGAAACAGACATGAGATCCCTTGAAAACATGATTTGGGAAATGTTGGGGGGTCTCTAAAATATTGGCAAAATGATGTTTATTGACATAGCAATCGTGTGTAATGGGAAGCATTTACATATCTGAAGTGTTGTGTTTACATCAAAGATAAAATAAACCAATATGACAACGACTGCTGCTGACAGGTTGGTTGTTGAGTAGCCTGACTGTTTTTTTTCTTGCGTGTGGTATCACTGTTGACGCGAGGTTGTTTTTTGAACATGCCAATGCGGACACGATTTCCTCTGATGAGTTATGACTTCAGATGCGATGCGTGTGTGGAGGTGTGGAGTCCGCGTGATATGTGCGTAAGATAGGCTTCTCATGTGTTTGTAGATCCGTGCTCCGAGACAAACGCAAGCGCCCCCCCAGGGAAAAAAAGGGACCCCCCGAAAATATCGGCATAGTTCGAACACTGAGGACAACCATCACATAACTATAACTATAAACATTTTAGATCAACTATTTTAACTAAATGGGCTATAATAAATAAGCCTGCAGGCAGCCACGGCGGGCTGCCTCAGAAAAGTAACCATTCAATGACACAACTGAAAGCCTGCAGCCACGGCGGGCTGCCTCAGAAAAGTAACCATTTGTCCTACCTTAAAACTCGTTTTGCATTTTCTGCCTCCTTTTTTGTATTTTCAACCCTGCGTTTATTTTCTTTCCTTTTCTGAAAACCCGATTTGTGTCCAGACATTTTGTTCTGCTACCAATGGACTAACTCGTCAGGTCTCGTCTCTCGAGTCCGCGATGAAGGGCAACAATTGATACATTTTTACAAACAGCCAATAAACAGCCAATAGGGAGGTTGCAACGTTCAGGCTCTCCTTTGCTCACAGACACTCAGTAATGCACTTATTCTCTGTCTCCTGGCAGAAAGCTCCTTAGTTTGCTCCCCTTGTGTCTCAATCACAGCTGGTATTCTGAAGAACGACTTCTTTTCACCTTTCCCATCAGCTTTGTTGGAACACCCTAACACAGCACAAAAGTTTACCATTGTAGGTTTATGATGAATCAAGTGCCTCGTGGGTTTAAATTCCGCACGCTACCGTTATTTCCCCCTGATCACGAGTTTGTTGGTCTTCCAATATGGCGCAGGGTCTGTTTACTTCCGGTTTCCGGTGACGTCAGTGGGAAGGGTCTATAGGGCAGTTTACCCCGCTCTGTCGGAGGAGCCCTGCAAAACCTCCGTGTCTTCCCTGCATCGCGGGTGCGCCATCCATAACAACAGTTGACAGCTTGTCAAAGCCACCATATCCACTTGCAACACTGTCAACAGCGTTGAATATATCGGTGCCCTTAGTCGTATCATGCAGAGAAACCAATTGTAATAGCTCCTCATGCACTTCAAATGAACTGTCAATAGTTCTCGTAAAAATCAGTAGCTGGCTAACATCCATCACATCTGTACTCTCATCCAAAGCCAAAGAGAAGTACTTGCAGTCATGCATGACTTTTCTCAGCTTAATTTCGACATGATCGTGAATGTCAAAAATTCTGCCCGTCACTGTGCGTCGGGACAAAGAGACCGTTTCAAAGTGTTTAACCATCTTATCATCACCGAAAGCTTTAGCCATATCCACGGTGCACACCTTGACAATTTCCCCATCTGACAATGGCTTCTTTGCTTTGGCAAGCTCAAGCGAAACAGCATAAGAGGCTTTGAGTGCTGATTCCTGTGTAGTTGTGGCTCTGGTGAAAAGTTGCTGTTGTTGGTTTACTTTTGATTTGAGGTCGGCTACGACAGCGGCCCTTGCAGCTCCATACTTCTCATATTTAACTTTGTGCAAGGTGTTGTAGTGGCGACTTAAGTTGAAATCTTTCTTGACTGCTATGGTTTCTAAGCAAACCAGACACATGGGTTTGCCTTTGAATTCTATGCAGAGATAATCTTCATAGGATTCACAGGACTGTGTGCACTTTACATTATTTTTTTTATTTAATACAATAAATTAATGGATGCCAACATTTTTGCCAAAATGGTATTTTATTTTCCATTGTTTACCCTGGTGAAAAATAAATGTGCTAAGTGTACTAAAATTTAGCATACTTTTGTGTACTTGAAGCCGCACTAATCATCAATATACTTCAAGTGTGTTTATGATTAGTTAACTTGAGGCATGCTATTTTGGAACAACTAATTTTGTACTAAATATTTGTAATCAAATTGTAGAAAAGTGCAACTTGAAGTGTATTTAGTGTACTTTTATGTGCTAAAGTGGAACAACTTAAAGTATATTTTGTATACTTTAAGTATATGACTTTATATGTACTAATATATGCTTAATTAGTCAAATTAAAGTGTACTTTGTTTGTATTATAGTACACTTTTTAGAAATTAGTACACTAAGAACACTTTAGAAATTGCACACAACTTTCACTTAAAGTATATTTTAGTATAATATATTTCTATAAAGTGTAATATAGTATAATTATTTTAAAGTGTGTTAAAAGTGTTAGCATGAAAGCATGATGTTGTTATCTCATCTCATCTCATCTCATTATCTGTAGCCGCTTTATCCTGTTCTACAGGGTCGCAGGCGAGCTGGAGCCTATCCCAGCTGACTACGGGCGGAAGGCGGGGTTCACCCTGGACAAGCTGCTGCAGCAGTTGTTGGTTTGGGACCAGACACACCAGGGTCAGTAGACGTTGAGCCAGCTTGCCCTCTCTCCTCCAACTGCACTGTGGGATGGACAGTTCTGATGCGTCTGTGCAGGTTTGTGGTGGAACCTGCTCTTACTGTTATTTTCATTTTACAGTGAAGGCACTCTGCTCTGCTATTCCCAATATCTTTAAACTGCAGCCAGATGCTGCTTTGTTTACGGGTGTCGGTCATATTTACGTGTTTTTGCGCCGCACTCGCGCTGTCCTCCTCACCGCTGTCTACTGTCTCACTCACTGACGGGGACGGACAGACGCTCCACCTGACTGTCGCGTCTGTCCCCCTCTCTGTTTTCACATAATGGTATGATCCTATATCCTCACATGTGATTGGCCACAAGGCCGCCATGCTGCCAATCAAAACAGAGTTCTGCCGTGAGCAGAGCTGAGCCACTGAGAGTGAGAGCTGAGCAGAGAAAGGGGAAAAAACAGTGGGGAGTCGGCTCTCACTCGATGGGAGTCGGCTCTTCTGATTCACTACAAAGCTTTTGCGCATGACACATCACTAGCTGCAATCAATATCCATTCCCTTTGAGTGGAGGAATGCCGACACTTGTTGCTCCACGGAGTTGCTGCCCAGTTCATCAGATTCTCCCTCCCTTGTCACTGCTTTTGCATCTGACCCGGGTTTAATCTGAATCCCAGTGACGATGACGTCCTTCATCCTGGTGTCCTGTTCCAGTTCAGCAACTCTGCTTTCCAGGTGGGCGAAACGCCGCCGGTCCTTCTCGGCGTTCTGCAGCCTGAGCGACTTCACTTCCGTCACCAGGTCCATGATGGCTTTCTGTTGTTTAATAACAGAAACTTCCTCCGCCAGAAAGTCGAGTGACTGTTTAATGTCCTCGCCTTCCTCAGCTGTAAAGTTCTTTTTTGGAGGCATAATTCACCAATAAAGCCATCCAATTCATTAAAATGTTTGGAGAGTCGTTTCCTCGCCTCGCTGCCTTTCTGAAGTTTCCCGCCAGAGGAATTTTACTCGGCAACAGAATGTATCTGAATTCTGATTGGTGGTTGTTATATTATTCAGTCCCCCCAGGATTCCGCGGCCTTTTTTGTGATTGTTGCGGCTAAAATGTCTGATGTTGCGGCGGGTTTTTCCAAAAAATTGCGATGAAAGTTGCGGTGTTTTTTAGGTTTTTGTTGCGATTACATTGCGGGAGGAAGTGAAAGTTGCGATTTTCTCTTTTTGTGATTAAAATTGAGTGATATGTTAAATATTAAGTTATTACTGAAAAAACTATTGATTTAAAACAAAGACACTGAGAAATGGTCCTATAAACAACTTTTCCAATATAAAAGATTACCAGGACTACAAAAATGCAGAAAAATAGGCTTTACTTATCCAAATGCACCTGTTGGTTCAAAAGTTAAAGTGCAGAGAACCTCACAGCACAACATGAAGTTACCTTAAAATATAATATAAATGCCTCAGCTTTCATGTAAGAAAAAAAACTATTAATACTAGTACTGTGTGCAGGCAGTCTCTCCTGAAGACTAAATTACACAATAATTATAAACTAATAAAATAAATGGCTCAGATTTCATAGAAGGAAAAAAAAAAACAATTTGAACAGAATCTCACAGTATGATGCTGAAGCTGCCTAAACAATGGAAAATAAAATACCATTTTGGCAAAAATGTTGGCACCCATTAATTTCTTGTATTAAGTAAAAAAAAAAATAAAGTGCACACAGTCCTTCACTGTAAACATACACTTTCAGTAACAGAATTTAAGCCTATATAAACACTGACTCGCACAAGCAGTGTGGCCAAATACTGCCTACGTTTTCCAGCCCAAAATATGTTCAAAACCCGCCAAAATGCACTTGAAACCACCCAATTGAGCAGGAAACCGCCCAATCTGGTAACACCGGAAGTAAGGCGGAAGGTAGTTTGTCGACGTCACCTCAAGACGACGCCAACGATTGGTCAAAGTTGCGGTGATTGGATATAATTGCAACACCGCCCTGAATTCGTGGGGATTGGTTGAATTTGTGTTGAAGTTGCAAATCACAACATCGCGAAATCCTGGAGGGTCTGAATACCTTGTTACCTTTCTTTGCCTTTACTCTCACAGGAACGATGGTGAGGACACTACCTGTACCCCCGGCCCCAGTCTGCGAGCCCGCGTCCCCAGCATCCACGAATCCACTGACAACGGTTTGCTCTTCCCTTGGAGACTCCTCTTTTGGCTCCTCCTTTGAAGCCTCTTCATTTGGAAAGTCTTTAGGTTTCTGTCTTATGTGTAAGAGCATAGGGTGTGTTGCTGAACATATTTGACAGCTCTTCTTTTCTTCACAGGCCTTACTCATATGTCCACCTTTAAGACAACTGAAGCAAAGTCCTTTGCTCTTAAGGAACTCAAGCTTTTCCTTGTGCAACGTTTTTTTAAGTTTCTTGCACTGTTCCATGGTATGAGCTCCCTGACAGAAGATACAGGGTTTTATGAAGGCCTTGTTCACGTTTGTTCCCTTCTCCTGAGCTTTCTTGTTCCCAGCACTAGCAGCACCTTTCTCGGCTTTCTGCGCTGTTACTTTGGTGGCTAGTGTTGTGATGTTTTTCTTTCTACTTGACTTTTCTGTCTGGCGTTTTGTTTGCCCTGAGATTTCGCTGAACACAGGGTGTGATGCCATCTCGGCCTGCATGTTGACAAATGCCACTACATCTTTGAACCTCGTCCTATGATCTTACTTTTTCTGAATGTCTATGGCGACACTCCCGAATCTCTCTCTCAGCCCACATGGGAGCTTTGCGATGATCGTGCGCATGTTAGCAGCATTTTCCATCTCTTCTAAGTACTCTAGATCTGCCATTGCATTATTACAGCTTGTTAGAAAGAGGGCGTATGATTCAAGTGCCTTGGTGTCATCTGTTTTAATGGTGGGCCAGTTTAAAGCCTTGTCAAGGTATGCCATGGATATCTTATATTTATCACCAAATCGTTCCTTTAGAAGTCTACTGGCTTCAGGGTAGCCCTGATCTGGGCAGGCCTAGACATTAAGCATTTACCACTGGTGGCCCATTGGGCCAGTGGAATTGAAAAGTTACTGGCCCAAATGGAAAACGTGGTGGCCCGAATGCGTGCGGTACCCGCATTCAGGCCACCACATTTCATACAGTTCATAATACACTATGTCATTGATTTTTGGCTAGAAAAGTAGACTTTAGGGGTACATGTTGTTGCCGAGCGCAGCAAGGCTGAAAATTTTTGCAGAACATCCCCAAGCCACATCATTGTAGGAGGCAATAATTTCCTCATCTCCGTACAAAGTAGTGTCACTTTTTCATGAACCCCCCCCCATAAATTCATAGCCCCCCTCCCCATAAATAATGACCGCCCCCTAAAATTAAAAAGAGCCTTCTCAAGATTATCACAACTTTTATATTTTGATTTTGTACCTGAAAACAATACTGACAAAAGACAGTAACTCGGTCTAAATTACCAGCAATGGACTCAAAAACAGTCAAATCAAATTGAAATAAATATATAAAATGTTTTTGCTTCTGAAAATGTGCACTGCACTGAAATAGCAATAAAGTCAATTTTAGGTTTATAGTTTAGTGCAATAGCTTTCCTCTTCCACACTCTCATCTAAAATGGCAGGGCTCTACATTAACTTTTGAAACCGCTTGTCCTGTCGGGCAAGTTGAAAGGAAATTTACTTGTCCGAATGTGAAGTTGACTTGTCCGAAGAAATCTTTGAGAAACAAAACAAAACCACAAACTATTTGTAACCCAATCTTTATGGCATTTGTTTCCGAATTCACAACATATGCATAATATCTATGAATCAAAAGTAATCAATACTTGATATACTGAGGCAAAAGTTCAAAAATATAGTAAAACAGACTGATTGATACCATAATTCACCAATTATTCTGCTGAAGTTCAGAAGCAATATATCCCAATAGAATAGAAATTATGAACATAAAATTAAGAACAAAATAACTATACTATGAGATCCAGAAACACTAACCATTATATACACACAGATCAGTACTCTGCAGTTCAGTACCAAATATCACAAAAAGTCACATTATCATAAATTTTATGACTTGATGAGAGATCACTAGTTTGGACAAGAGAAACAAGCAACAATGCTATAAATAAAAACAACTGATAAAATTGACTGATTAATACTGTAAATCACTGATTATTATACACTGAAATCTAGTTATCAAATGACAAGACAATATATCTTATGAAAACCTCCACACCTCTATTGACTCACAGATGAATGGATACAAATAAAGTTTCTATTCATCTTCATCTATCAACCCTTGAGTTCTGGTCCATCGATTGGACTCCATCAATCATTAATTTATTTTGAGAAACTGAAAACCAGAAAATTAAAATTATATATATTTTCATTTTTAAATTATTAATTTTGAATATATATCCTCCACTGATTAATTGTTGTCTAATTATTCAGTGTGGCTCCTGTATGGTATTTAATGGTAAAAAAATATATATAATTTCAAATAATCCATAATTTATATCTAAATTATAGAGCCCGATGTTTCAAATCCCTAAACTCCCATTACTAATTAGTTAATTAATACAGCCGGTAACCTAATTAGCAGCCATTTGACAGCTTGGTGTTTCCTAGATAACTTTCCCCACTCCTACCTCACTCCCTGTCAATCCACACGCATGCAGGCGCACATTCCCCGCCACACACGCTCGGCTATATAATGAACACCATCAACAACAATTCAAAGATTTGGAAATTACCACACACTCAACGTAAATATACAGTTGAATAATTTTCCCGCCAACAGAAATGTCAACAAATCCACGTGTATGACACGATTAAAACCAATCATACACGACCGTTTACTTCTCAGCTCAAATACACGAAGTGGTATTGGCTGGTTTCGAAAGTGGAATATTGCGCATGCGCACATCGCTCTTTCCGAATAGAAACGTCCAGCGATTCATCAAAACAATATGTCAAGTGAGATGCTTCGGAAATCATGTGAATAAACTGATAAATTTGATATGTAACCTGATCGGTGTATTTTGGCACTTGTCCGATCGGACAAGTAACTGAGACGATGAACTTGTCCGACATTAAGTATTACTTGTCCCGGACAAGCGGACAACCGTTAATGTCGAGCCCTGATTATGCGTGCACATCCTGCTGCCATGGTGTCACTAAGTGTGTCCCGATGGTCATCTGAGACTTTGGTAAACTCCGCTCTTCTCTCCTCGATCTGGCGCTCGACCAAAATGACGCTTCCGAACAGCGCCGAACATCTCCGACGATGCACGAAGACGACACACTCCTGCCGCGGAGCGGAGCGTGACGTAAACAAAGATGACGGACCTCGTATCCAAAAGGTGCATTTTACGAACAATTTCTTCACAATTCTGGGTAAAATATGAGTAATAAAATTTGTTAATTTGTATCAAAAACATACTGGCCCGCCCGGGCCACTGTTTGGCCAAATTTAGTGGCCCGAACTGGCCCGAAAGACGTAAAAAATGCTGCCGGGCCATCGGGCAAGTGCTAATGTCAAGCCCTGCTGGGTCCATGTGAAAGCAGCTGCGCACTAAGTCATTATGCTGTCCATTTGTGTGCTGTTCTAGGTAGTAAAGCCGGTCTTTGCTATTTTCAGTCTTGCTCTCAACACTGTGTTTGAAGGCTCTCATGAAGAGACGGAATTCTAACAGATCTCCCTTGAAAACAGGAATGTTCGGCGATGGCAATGTAGAGAGCCTTTGTTGCTTTATTAGGCTTTCAGTGATGTCATTTTTGCGTTGCATGACGATAACCAGATTCTCTGTATTCACAGAATTGTCTAATGAGTTGACGGGAGCTTGTATCGCATCTGCATCTCTTCCACTAGTGTGGCTATGCTGAGTGCTACTACTGGCTACACCACTCTTACTGCCGCTGAAATCACGCTTCCTTAGAGTAGACATTAGTACATCCACTCTACTACTTCTGGTTCTGCCTGACACCTCTGAACCTCTATATTTTCTTAGCACAACTAATTGCGCATCATTTGCAGCAAGCCCTGCTTGTAGCTCCAACTCTTCCTTTTCAACCTTGAGCTGTAGTTCGTGTTCTTCTAAAGTCTGTCTTCTTCTCAATGCAGCTGACTTGGCTAACAGAGCGACTCTTTCTAATTCTACCTATAAGCGTTCGGCACGAGCTGACGATGTTGCAGAAGTAGTAGAGACAGACTTAGACTTTCTATACTTCTTAGATGTGACTGACACACTATCTTCAGGATGTATCTCATCACTAACCTTGTTAGCCTCTTCTCGGCGTAGTATCGCATCCTGTATCCATGTATTCACTTCTTGCACAAATTCTCTGTGCTCACTATTTCTTGGCACAAACCAATCCCTTTGATCTGTGTTCATGTTCTCTAGGCATTCAATCTGGCAGAAGAGGTCTTTAATGTGCTCATTTATTTTACTGAATTCCTTTATCAGTGTTTCATATTTGGCCAACAAGTTCCTTTCTATAATTTTCACATTTGCATCATCATCCATGGCGGCACGGTGGTGGAGTGGTTAGCGCTGTCGCCTCACAGCAAGAAGGTCCTGGGTTCGAGCCCCGGGGCCGGCGAGGGCCTTTCTGTGTGGAGTTTGCATGTTCTCCCCGTGTCCGCGTGGGTTTCCTCCGGGTGCTCCGGTTTCCCCCACAGTCCAAAGACATGCAGGTTAGGTTAACTGGTGACTCTAAATTGACCGTAGGTGTGAATGTGAGTGTGAATGGTTGTCTGTGTCTATGTGTCAGCCCTGTGATGACCTGGCGACTTGTCCAGGGTGTACCCCGCCTTTCGCCCGTAGTCAGCTGGGATAGGCTCCAGCTTGCCTGCGACCCTGTAGAAGGATAAAGCGGCTAGAGATAATGAGATGAGATGAGATCATCATCCATTAGAGCATGCATTTCGTTCTTTTTCTCAGTGAGTTGGCCTAGTATGGCTCTTCTCGAGCTTATTTTCGTTTGCAGATTATGTTCCAGTGCTTTTCTTGTTGGCTTAACCATTTGCTTTTCCTCAGTTAGGCTTTCAGTTAGGTTTACCGTGGCTTCTGTTCCTGTCTCAGTCATGATTGCTTTGGTGGTCAGTCGTTCCGGTTTTTACGGGGTTCCACTTGCAACAGACACAAAGCAGAGAAGATGAGACTCGTTGGAATTGTTAGCTAACTATCCACCTGGTACTCATAAGCCACGAACACTGCGCCTAATCAGTCCCCCAAGGATTCCGCGAGCCTTTTTTGTGATTGTTGCGGGCTAAAATGTCTGATGTTGCGGGGGGGTTTCAAAAAATTGTGATGAAAGTTGCAGTGTTTTTTAGGTTTTTGTTGCGATTACATTGCGGGAGGAAGTGAAAGTTGCGAGAAATTGTTGCGATTTTCTCTTTTCGTGATTAAAATTGAGTGATATGTTAAATATTAAGTTATTACTGAAAAACTATTGATTAAAAAAAGACACTGAGAAATGGTCCTATAAACAACTTTACCAATATAAAAGATTACCAGGACTACAAAAATGCAGAAAAATAGGCTTTACTTATCCAAATGCACCTGTTGGTTCAAAAGTTAAAGTGCATAGAACCTCACAGCACAACATGAAGTTACCTTAAAATATTATATAAATGCCTCAGCTTTCATGTAAGAAAAAAAACTATTAATACTAGTACTGTGTGCAGGCAGTCTCTCCTGAAGACTAAATTAAACAATAATTATAAACTAATAAAATAAATGGCTCAGGCTTCATAGAAGAAAAAAAGCAATTTGAACTGAATCTCGCAGTATGATGCTGAAGCTGCCTAAACAATGGAAAATAAAATACCATTTTGGCAAAACTGTTGACACCCATTAATTTCTTGTATAAAGTAAAAAAAAAAAATGTAAAGTGTACACAGTCCTTCACTGTAAACATAACACACTTTCAGTAACAGAATTTAAGCCTATATAAACACTGACTCGCACATGCTGTTTCTCTTGAACGTATACACGGAAGTAAGGCGGAAGGTAGTTTGTCAACGTCACCTCAAGACGACCCCAACGATTGGTCAAATTTGCAGGAAAGTTGCGGTGATTGGATATAATTGCAATACCGCCCTGAATTCGCGGGGATTGGGTGAATTTGTGTTGAAGTTGCAAATCACAACACCGCGAAATCCTGGAGGGTCTGATTTATGCTTAATTAGTCAAATTAAAGTGTACTTTGTTTGTATTATAGTACACTTTAGAAATTAGTATACTAAGTACACTTTAGAAATTGCACATAACTTTCACTTAAAGTATATTTTTAATATAATATATTTCTAAAAGCGTAATCTAGTATAATTATTTTAAAGTGTGTTAAGTGTTAGCGTGAAAGCGTGATGTTAGTATACTTTGTATATATATTTACAAAAAGTACAATTTGTGTACGTACATTTTCAATATACTATTAAAAATATGAATATACTTTAAATACAATAAAGTACTTTTTTTTTTCGCCAGGGTAGGCAGCTTCAGCATCATACTCTGAGATTCTGTTCAAATTGGGTTTTTTTCTTCTATGAAGCCTGAGCCATTTATTTTATTAGTTTATAATTATTGTTTAATTTAGTCTTCAGGAGAGACTGCCTGCACACAGTACTAGTATTAATAGTTTTTTTTTTCTTACATGAAAGCTGAGGCATTTATATTATATTTTAAGGTAACTTCATGTTGTGCTGTGAGGTTCTATGCACTTTAACTTTTGAACCAACAGGTGCATTTGGATAAGTAAAGCCTATTTTTCTGCATTTTTGTAGTCCTGGTAATCTTTTATATTGGTAAAGATGTTTATAGGACCATTTCTCAGTGTCTGTTTTTTTAATCAATAGTTTTTCAGTAATAACTTTATATTTAACATATCACTCAATTTTAATCGCAACAATTTCTCGCAACTTTCACTTCCTCCCGCAATGTAATCGCAACAAAAACCTAAAAAACACCGCAACTTTCATCGCAATTTTTTGGAAAACCAGCCGCAACATCAGACATTTTAGCCCGCAACAATCACAAAAAAGGCCCGCGGAATCCTGGGGGGACTGATCTGTGGTCTGTACAACGGAGCAACATGTTGTTGTCTTTTCCCCATTCAGTGGATCCCCTGGCTGGATAACTGTTGCATGCTGGGAGGCCCCGCCTCTGACAGAGAGCCGTGTGAGACGACAGAAAACAGCGCAGTGTTTTATTCAGTCAGTGGGTCAAGCTAATACTCTGGCGACTTCCTTGTGTAGATTAACAATGCGTAAATGCCAAAATCGCAGAAAAAAAATTAGTTCATTTTCATTTAACATACAATAAGTCGGTATATCGAATATCGTGACAGGCCTACTCTCACCTAGTGAGGGGAAAAGATATTGCTTGGTGATTGTTGATATATTCTCCAAGTGGATAGAAGTTTTCCCTACAGCAAAAAAGGACTCGGAAGCAGTGGCCAAGGCCTATGGGATATAATTCCCCGATGGGGCATTCCAAGGAAGATTTCCAGTGATAATGGCACACCATTTATAAGCCAGGCATTAAAACAATGGGGTAATTTTTTGGGAATAGACTTAAGACAACATTGTGCATACCACTCTGCTACTGGAGGAACGGTAGAATGGGAGATTGAAAAATAAACTGAGCAAATGCTGCGGGTGGTAAAAGAGAGCAACTGGACTTGCTTGAAGATTCTTGAAGACGTTTCACCTCTCATCCGAAAGGCTTCTTTGGTTCTGTCTGACTGGTAGGGAGTATCAGGTATTTATCCTCTCATGGATGAAAAGCTCATCTAAGGTGTCGTTGAGTCATCCTGTTGGTGTGGGTCACTGGGGGCTGAATGTGAATGGCCTCGAGAGTCGTTAGGGTGATCAATGGATTGCCCATTAAGGTGATCAATGGAATGCTGATTCTCTCTGTCCTCCTGTATGCCACTGAAAACAACTGGATTTTGGTGTGCATTCAGTTGTCTGGGAAGTGTGCCAAGGATTGCATTGTAGGTGGCTGATAAATGATGTCTTAGGCCCTGTCCACACGGCAACGGATTCAGGTGACTCCGATACAATTGCTTATCGTTTAGGCCTGGCGTCCACACGGCACCGGCGTTTTGGGTGCCCAAAACGCAATCTTTTTGAGAACGGGTTCCAGAGTGGAAAGATCTGGCAACGTTGCCGTTGTGAAGTCGTCTGGATGAGTAGAACGGATTTGTTTACGATGACGTCACAACCACATGACTGTGAGTGCTTCACGCCGGGTAGAAGTGTAACAAATATCACCAGGAAAAAGCCTTACAGAGCACTAATGAGAGTGAAACACGAGCTTGGATATTATTATTATTATTATTATTATGTTCAGTGTTAGTTCACAGTAGTAATGCAAGAAGCAGAATAGTGACAGTAATAGTGAAGCAAAAACATGCAATTGTACAAACACTGCAGCTCTACAGCAAAATATTCATTTATGAAATGGTCTGATTCTTAACACCAGTAGTGCCAATGATCTTCTCATTGCGATGCGAGTTGTCAACAAATCCTATAACTTGGTTCATGAAACGCGCTTACAAAATATTTTCACTGTGAATATTTGTGTAATGGTGCAATCCCGCCAGCAAAAATAGGGGAAAAAAGGAGCGATCTCACCTCTTCAGATGTTGATTTAAGTCCGACAATACATTCCTTAAAAAGGGCGTAGAGGAGCAAATTAATCCAATTTATTCCGGACCATTAAAGACGCCGCCTTCCGCGTAGAATCATACGTCATCCTCGCCGCCATATTGGAGAGGTCAAAGCGGAGAATAAAGATTAGCTGCGTTTAACTGTACCAACAGGTTTACCGTCCAAACGAGATCATATGGGATTACCTTTCACAGGTGAGAAACAACAAATTAATTCCATCAACGTGTATCATTCACTGGAGAGGAGAATTCGACCAATAGTCGAACCTCGGATCCAGGAGGAACAATGCGGTTTTCGTCCTGGTCGCGGAACACTGGACCAGCTCTATACCCTTTATAGGGTGCTCGAGGGTTCATGGGAGTTTGCCCAACCAGTCCACATGTGCTTTGTGGATCTGGAGAAGGCATTCGACCGTGTCCCCCGTGGTATTCTGTGGGGGGTGCTTCGGGAGTATGGGGTTCGGGGCTCTTTGCTAAGGGCTGTCCAGTCCCTGTACGAACGGAGCAGGAGTCTGGTTCGCATTGCCGGCAGTAAGTCAGACCTGTTCCCAGTGCATGTTGGACTCCGTCAGGGCTGCCCTTTGTCACCGGTTCTGTTCATAATTTTTATGGACAGAATTTCTAGGCGCAGCCAGGGGCCGGAAGGAATCCTGTTTGGGAACCACAGGATTTCATCTCTGCTTTTTGCGGATGATGTTGTCCTGTTGGCTTCTTCAAACCAGGACCTTCAGCATGCACTGGGGCGGTTTGCAGTCGAGTGTGAAGCGGCTGGGATGAGAATCAGCACCTCCAAGTCCGAGGCCATGGTTCTCGACCGGAAAAGGGTGGCTTGCCCTCTCCAGGTTGGTGGAGAAGTCCTGCCTCAAGTGGAGGAGTTTAAGTATCTCGGGATCTTGTTCACGAGTGAGGGAAGGATGGAGCGTGAGATCGACAGGCGGATCGGTGCAGCCTCCGCAGTGATGCGGTCGCTTTACCGGTCCGTCGTGGTGAAGAAGGAGCTGAGCCAAAAGGCGAAGCTCTCAATTTACCGGTCGATCTACGTTCCGACTCTCACCTATGGTCATGAGCTTTGGGTAATGACAGAAAGAACAAGATCGCGGATACAAGCGGCTGAAATGAGTTTCCTTCGCAGGGTGGCTGGGCGCTCCCTTAGAGATAGGGTGAGAAGCACAGTCACTCGGGAGGAGCTCGGAGTAGAGCCGCTGCTCCTTCACATCGAGAGGAACCAGCTGAGGTGGCTCGGGCATCTTTTTCGGATGCCTCCTGGACGCCTCCCTGGGGAGGTGTTCCAGGCATGTCCCCCCGGGAGGAGGCCCCGGGGAAGACCCAGGACACGCTGGAGGGACTATGTCTCTCGGCTGGCCTGGGAACGCCTCGGTGTTCTTCCCGAGGAGCTGGCCGAGGTGTCTGGGGAAAGGGAAGTTTGGGCTTCCATGCTTAGACTGCTGCCTCCGCGACCCGGTCCTGGATAAGCGGAAGAAGACGAGAGACGAGTGTATCATTCACTTTATTCCGGACCATTGAAGAGGCCACCTTCCGTGTAGAATCATACGTCATCCTCGCCGCCATTTTGGATAGGTCAAAGCGGAGAATAAAGATTAGCTGCGTTTAACTGTACCAACAGGTTTTCTGTCCAAACGAGATCACATGGGATTACCTTTCACAGGTGAGACTGGAAAAATACTTTTCATTGTATTTGGTCATTATAATGTAATTTTATAAACAGATTTTCCTGACTTTGTGGCTAATATGAAGTCTCGCGCATAATAGTTTATGCGCATGCGTCGTTACTTCTATTGTTCTGGTGTCTCCGAAGGGACCGTCTTACAGCGCCCCTAGAGGTGTGGCATGTGTATTGCATCGTTTTCAGCAAGCGTTGCGTTGCCATATGGACCTGATATTTTACTGATTGTTGCCCATGTGGACGCGATATATTTTTAAATAACATCTCGTTGCCGTTGTCGTGTGGACGTCCACATGACAATGGCACCAAGATGTTATTTAAAAATATATCGCGTCCACATGGGCAACGATCAGTAAAATATCAGGTCCATATGGCAACGCAACGCTTGCTGAAAACGATGCAATACACATGCCACACCTCTAGGGGCGTTGTAAGACGGTCCCTTCGGAGACACCAGAACAATAGAAGTAACGACGCATGCGCATAAACTATTATGCGCGAGACTTCATATTAGCCACAAAGTCAGGAAAATCTGTTTGTAAAATTACATTATAATGACCAAATACAATGAAAAGTATTTTTCCAGTCTCACCTGTGAAAGGTAATCCCATGTGATCTCGTTTGGACGGCAAACCTGTTGGTACAGTTAAACGCAGCTAATCTTTATTCTCCGCTTTGACCTATCCGATATGGCGGCGAGGATGACGTATGATTCTACGCGGAAGGTGGCGTCTTTAATGGTCCGGAATAAATTGAATGCTACACGTTGATGGATTAATTTGCTCTTCTACGCCCTTTTTGAGGAATGTATTGTAGGACTTAAACCAACATCTGAAGAGGTGAGAGCGCTCCTTTTTTTCCCTATTTTTGCTGGCAGGATTGACTCTGCCCTAAGGGCAGAGTCTCTCTCTCTCTCTCTCTCTCTCTCTCTCTCTCTCACTTTGCACCATTACACAATAAATATTCACAGTGAAAATATTTTGTAAGCGCGTTTCATGAACCAAGTTATAGGATTTGTTGACAATTCGCATCGAGTTCGTTACACTTCTACCCGGCGTGAAGCACTCACAGTCATGTGGTTGTGACGTCATCGTAAACAAATCCGTTCTACTCATCCAGACGACTTCACAACGGCAACGTTGCCAGATCTTTCCACTCTGGAACCCGTTCTCAAAAAGATTGCGTTTTGGGCACCCAAAACGCCGGTGCCGTGTGGACGCCAGGCCTAAACGATAAGCAATTGTATCGGAGTCACCTGAATCCGTTGCCGTGTGGACAGGGCCTTAAATGCACGACGACCAATTTCTTTGCGAATTCTAGGTGTAACTAGAAACAATTGGTCAATGTGCCGTAAACTGTAATGAGAGCTTAGAGGAGTTAATAACTGTTTCAAGTAAGGAGGAGCCTTTAAGTGAATACATTTGAAAATTAGGGTTGACCAATGGAGCTGCCTTCTGGTCTTGGGAGCTGGCCAGTCCAAAGTTTCATACATCACACAGTGATGTGTCCTATAGACCCTTTTCAGTCATGTGACCTTCGTAAACGCGACCACCATTCTGGACATGTAGCGGACTTCGGCTCGAATTGGTTTGAATGCGAGGAAGGCGACAAACGGAGAACATACAAGAAAAAGGAGCGAGATGCAGAAAACACCTTTGCTATCCAGCGCAGCGACGTAGGGCATTTACAGGGCGAGCAGAGGGAGAGGTCTTTGCAAAAATTGAGGTTAGCAGGCTTAGAGAGCGACGTTTATGTGCTTCCGCCTGGATTGTTTACTGACGTACGGAAGTACACGAAGCCCTCGTCTTTACCTGACTTCGGCCCACATGATCTTTATACCTATGTCGTTAAAAACCCATCGCCATACACAGGTATTGATCTGAAAACTCTTGTTTGAACACTTATTTGTAGGCAGTGCTTAATTTGTAAAGTGGGAGGTCCCGGAGCGCAGAGGATGAGCAGCTCTGGTGTGGAGAAAAAGAGGGGGGGAGTGGGGCGGGGCGCGGCGCTACGCTTCTGGGCATGTTTTGTAATAACACTGCAAATTAAGTTCATCTGCAGATATTTTGTGGATGTCGTTTCATGAGAGAAATCACCAAAAAGACATATCAAAATCAGACATTAACACTAAATAAACTTGCATTTTTTTATTTATTTGTTTTTTTTTTTTTTGTTACATAGTCAAAAGAGGTGTCGGATCACCGGATCCAGTGTAAATAGCTGCCGGAGCCAACGCCCGAGGTTCCGGAGCGCGCTCCGGCTTGCTCCCCCTCAAATTAAGCGCTGTTTGTAGGACACTGCCTCTGATCTGTCCTACAGTCTACCAACAGCAAAGGAACACAACGCCAGCTAATGTCGTTAGCTAATAGCTACTACAGAAGAACAAAGCGGTTAGAATGGGTTATTTTAGCCTATTTGGTTACACACTCGCCGCCACAGAATGTTAACAGCAATGTAATGCCTTTTCTGGCTAATTTTATTTGTCTTACCTCCAACAAAGTGGTCACTGCACAAGTGCTGGTATGCCGAGGGCTGCCAATCTTTCCTGTTTATGGCCGCTATCCATCTTCTCCGTCGGGATCCGATAAAATGACAACCCTTGCCTTGTTTGTTGATGGTTACTACATCCAGGTGCACAACAATATAGTGGCATGATGGAAGTCTTGCTGAAAATAAACACTTTCTTTGCTGCCGTTCCTCAATGCTGGCTGTGGTAAACTACTGGTAGTACATGTCCAAAATGGCGGCCGCGTTTGTCGTGACATCATGTGAAAAGGGTCCATACGGACATCTAAGTACAAATCTACAAAGACTGTTATATAGTACATTGAGAGGGCGAAGATGTGTTTCAAAGGTGTTGCCATAGACAACATCCGCATAATCAAATATTGGAAGAATTAACTGGGTTACAATTCTTTTCCGGACTTCTTGTGAAAAGCAGTCTACTGAACGATAAAGAGATTTTAAACAACCAGTTATTTTTTTGGAGATTGCATTAATATGGGGTTTGAAGGATAGCTGAGAGTCAAGCCAGACGCCTAAGTATTTAAACTCCTCCACTCTTTCAAGTAATGTTCCATCAAGAAGAGTGATTGACCAATTAGTCAATGACAGAGAGCCAGGTCGAGTACAAAAAAGCATACTGTATGATTTTTCCTTATTCAGGAGAAGCTTATTTGAAAGAAACCACTGTTGCACTTTGTTGAAGTCTGATTGGAGAGAATGCTGAATTTGAGAAATACTGGCACCGGAAGAGTACAATACAGTGTCATCGGCATATAAATGAATTTGACTATCCGAGCATATTTGAGGCAGATCATTAATAAAAATTGAAAACAAAAGCGGGCCCAACAATGAACCTTGAGGAACACCCTTGTCAATTAATTTAAATTTGGATTCACTACCCTGAAAGGAAACACACTGAGTTCTATTATGAAAAAATGAATTAAAAAATAATAAAGACTTGTTGGAGAGGCCAATAGCATATAACTTATCTAATAAAAGGTAGTGGTCAACCATGTCAAACGCCTTAGAAAGGTCAATAAATATGGCCCCAGTAGTCATGTTGCTGTCTGCCGCTGACATTATATCATTAGATAATTTTAGGAGAGCAGTGGTGGTTGAGTAGCCAGGTCGGAAGCCTGATTGATGTTGCGATAGTATGTTGTGGTCTGTGAGATATGTGGATAGCTGATCGAATATTAGCTTTTCAAATATTTTTGATATACTATTAATTATTGAAATAATTATTATATTATTTTATATTATATTATTGTTTATAAATTATTAATGGTTTATTAATATATTTATAAATTATTTATAATTATTATTTATAAATTATTATAAATAAATTACATTATAATGACCAAATACAATGAAAAGTATTTTTCCAGTCTCACCTGTGAAAGGTAATCCCATGTGATCTCGTTTGGACGGCAAACCTGTTGGTACAGTTAAACGCAGCACATGAATGAGGCATCTTTATTCTCCGCTTTGACCTATCCAATATGGTGGCGAGGATGACGTATGATTCTACGCGGAAGGTGGCATCTTTAATGGTCCGGAATAAATTGAATGCTACACGTTGATGGATTAATTTGTTCTTCTACGCCCTTTTTGAGGAATGTATTGTAGGACTTAAACCAACATCTGAAGAGGTGAGATCGCTCCTTTTTTTTCCCTATTTTTGCTGGCGGGATTGACTCTGCCCTAAGGGCTATTTTCTCTCTCTCTCTCTCTCTCTCTCTCTCTCTCTCTGCACCATTACACAATAAATATTCACAGTGAAAATATTTTGTAAGCGCATTTCATGAACCAAGTTAATTTGTTGACAAATCGCATTGAGTTCGTTACGCTTCTACCCGGCGTGAAGCACATGGTTGTGACATCATCGTAAACAAATCCGTTCTACTCATCCAGATGACTTCGCAACGGCGCCGTTGCCAGATCTTTCCACTCTGGAACCCGTTCTCAAAAGATTTCGTTTTGGGGCACCCAGAACGCCGGTGCCGTGTGGACGTCAGGCCGAAACGATAAACAATTTTATCGGATTCACCTGAATCCGTTGCCGTGTGGACAAGGCCAAAAATGCGTACGTTGCGATCCTGAAATGAGTGCCCTTTGTTGTTAAGGACACTACGTACAATGTAGTGTATGCAATTCAGTGCAGTGAGGAATGCACAGATTCGTATATTGGTGATACCAAACAACCGCTTCACAGGCGTATGGCTCAACACAGGAGAGCCAGTTCCTCAGGCCAGGACTCTGCTGTCTACCTTCATCTTAACAACAAAGGACACTCATTTCAGGATTGCAACGCACGCATTTTAGCCAGAGAGGATCGTTGGTATGAGTGAGGAGTTAAAGAAGCCATTTTTGTCAACCTGGAACGGCCATCACTGAACAGAGGTGGGGGTCTAAGGCCCTGTCCACACGGGAACAGACTCAGGTGAATCTGATAAAATTGTTTATCGTTTTGGCCTAGCGTCCACACGGCACCGGCGTTCTGGGTGCCCCAAAATGAAATCTTTTGAGAACGGGTTCCAGAGTGGAAAAATCTGGCAACAGAGACGTGGCAAAGTCGTCTGGATGAGTAGAACAGATTTGTTTACGATTACGTCACAACCACATGACTAGAACAAGCAGCACTCTCGCGCGTATCATTCGTAACAACAGAAATTGAAATTGTTTACACATTAACTGACTGACCTGCCAGACAGACAATTTACACCTGCTTTGATGAACAGAAAGTACAGCCTTCCACACAAAGCAACAGTTACCTGACTATAATGGAGGCAGAGGGGAAAAGGGTCAGAAGACCCTTCAACAGACTGTTTTGTATGAACCACTGCATTGCATTCACTTTTGTATGCAGCTTTTCTTTTAAATAAACAAGTAACTGAACATTTCTTGAATTTCTTTTTTTTTATTGGATAAGACTGCTTTTCAAAATGTTCACACACATTGGCGCTTACATTTCCAAAACGAACTGAAAGAGGCCAGCGCCTCGTTCCCATAACTACCTGTGCTCTTAAAGGGCCAGCGCAGAATTTCCCCACCACTACACACAATGGCAAGTGGAAAAAAATAAACCCGTTACATGCGCATGCGTCCTACTTCTTCTATTGTTCTGGTATCTCCGATGGGACCGTCTTACAGTGCACATAGTAGTGTGGCATGTGTATTGCATTGTTTTTAGCAAGCGTTGAGTTGCCATATGGACCTGATATTTTACTGATCCGTTGCCCATGTGGACGTGATATTTAAAAAAAAAAAAAATCTTGTTGTCGTGTGGATGTAGCCTAAGGCCCTGTCCACACGGCAACGGATTCAGGTGACTCCGATACAATTGTTTATCGTTTCGGCCTGGCGTCCACACGGCACCGGCGTTTTGGGTGCCCCAAAACGCAATCTTTTGAGAACGGGTTCCAGAGTGGAAAGATCTGGCAACGTTGCCGTTGCGAAGTCGTCTGGATGAGTAGAACGAATTTGTTTACGATGACATCACAACCACATGACTGTGAGTGCTTCACGCCGGGTAGAAGTGTAACGAACTCGATGCGAGTTGTCAACGAATCCTATAACTTGGTTCATGAAACGCGCTTACAAAATATTTTCACTGTGAATATTTATTGTGTAATGGTGCAAAGTGAGAGAGAGAGAGAGAGGATAGCCCTTAGGGCAGAGTCAATCCCGCCAGCAAAAATAGGGAAAAAAAGGAGCGATCTCACCTCTTCAGATGTTGGTTTAAGTCCTACAATACATTCCTCAAAAAGGGCATAGAAGAACAAATTAATCCATCAACGTGTAGCATTCAATTTATTCCGGACCATTAAAGACGCCGCCTTCCGCGTAGAATCATACGTCATCCTCGCCGCCATATTGGATGGGTCAAAGCGGAGAATAAAGATGCCTCATTCATGAGCTGCGTTTAACTGTACCAACAGGTTTGCCGTCCAAACGAGATCACATGGGATTACCTTTCACAGGTGAGACTGGAAAAATACTTTTCATTGTATTTGGTCATTATAATGTAATTTTACAAACAGATTTTCCTGACTTTGTGGCTAATATGAAGTATCGCGCATAATAGTTTATGCGCATGCGTCGTTACTTCTATTGTTCTGGTGTCTCCGAAGGGACCGTCTTACAGCGCCCCTAGAGGTGTGGCATGTGTATTGCATCGTTTTCAGCAAGCATTGCGTTGCCATATGGACCTGATATTTTACTGATCGTTGCCCATTTGGACGCGATATTTTTTTAAATAACATCTCTTTGCCGTTGTCGTGTGGATGTAGCCAAAGGTGGGGTTTACATTAGACCGTATCAGTAGATCATCAGATTAACGTTTTTAAAACGATTAGTGTGCACACAGCAACGCCAATACACGATTCGCGTGCACATAGCAACGCCAATACACGGATACGCTCGGCTCCGCAGGCATCCTGCGCTCCAAATCACTCCGCCCTGAACAGCGAGTGCCCTCTGGAGGGTGCACACTCCGGCCCTGCGCAGCTCACAGAGCGCGCGAGTATAGCGCACAAGCAGTGATTTGGGACTGAGCCGCTGTGTGTGTGATCTCGGTGCATGTCGGGCATGCGCGTCACTTACCACTTGCAAGTGGAAGGATGGCAAGCCTAAAGACAATCATAACTACACAATGGGCAGTATTTGCATCAGTATTTGCAGTATTTTCATACTTTTATACTCTTTAATGAAAGGTGATACAAGGCGGAAGTCCGCGCCGTTTTTCAGCAGTCGCGTCACATGACCAACGCTAGCGAATCAGGAAGGTGGATGTCACAGTGACATTGTCCAATGACGACACCAGCTAGAGCTCAGCACAGCGTATCCACGTATTCTCAATGTTTACACAGCACCGGACCAGACACGATTTGGATTGAATACGTGGACCCTGGCAGATTCCCGTTTCCCGGGGTTTCCAGGCGGTTTAATGTAAACGGACAGTGCATCCGCGAAGAAAACGAGACAGATACGGTCTAATGTAAACTTGGCCTAAGACATCATTTATCAGCCACCTACAATGCAATCCTTGGCACACTTCCCAGACAACTGAATGCACACCAAAATCCAATTGTTTTCAGTCAGTGCGTTTACATGCACATAGAGAAAATCGAATTTCTGCCGTAGCTCGTCTGAAATCGAAGTTCTAAATGCCATGTAAACACCTTAGCTCGGCTGAAATTGAATCGAACTTGATTTCTCGCAACCGAGCTACACGACCTAGATTATGCGATTTTTGCCGAGCTACTTAGTGCATGTATACCCTATCGAGCCACGCAGTCCAGCTACTTACTTTAGCACTGCCCCTTCCGGAAGTGACGAAACACAACAGCCTCGGTCGAAAAAAAAAAAAAAACAGCCTCGGTCGGCATGACACTTCACCTTAGCCGCCCACTTTATTAGGAACACTTCTGTTCGTACATACAAACTACAAACACTCTTCTTAGAGTTTAGAGTTTATTTTATTTTTAAAAGGGACAGTGTACAAATTAAACTTTATCCTTGTGGTAAGGACAGATGTCTGTACCAGGTTATAGCAGTACATGCTAATTTCCGCCTGTAGTCACTTTGGTTATACTCTTGAATAGCTCTTCTTCATGACGACAACCGGAAGTGTACCAACACGATGGGGCGTGTAGCGCCACCTGTGGCTCGGGTGCACAATGCACCTCATAACAATAGCTCAATTTAAACACTGTGCATGTAGGATTGGATTTCTCTGGCACCCCTGCTGGGACCCTTTGCTCGATTACTGACAGTAGCTCGATTTGGATGTGCATGTAAACGTAGTGAGTGACTCACAGGAGGACAGAGAGAATCAGCATTCCATTGATCACCTTAACGGGCAATCCATTGATCACCCTAACGACTCTTGAGGTCATTCACATTCAGCCCCCAGTGACCCACACCAACAGGATGACTCAACGACACCTTAGATGAGCTTTTCATCCATGAGAGGATAAATACCTGATACTCCCTACTAGTCAGACAGAAGTGAAGAAGCCTTTCGGATGAGAGGTGAAACGTCTTCAAGAATCTTCAAGCAAGTCCAGTTGCTCTCTTTTACCACCCACAGTTACCATGACCTGGAAGACTGAGAATCTTCACAGACTGAGCAAATGCTGTGCTGAAACAGGACTAGGCTGGATAAAGGTCCTACCCATAGTATTAATGCAGATGAGAATGAGAGAAAAACCAAAGCATGGTTTGAGTCCCTTTGAGATATTGTTTGGAAGACCCCCAAACACAGGGATGGGTCCCATTACACCAGGATGCCCTGACCTTTCCTTATGTGATGTTGAATTACTGTGCAACCCTCTCTTCTGCTCTGAATAATATTCACAGACGGGTGAGATCAGCCTTACCAGTCCCGGTGCTGGGACCACTGCATGACCTGAAACCTGGTGATGGAGTGGTGATAAAGGACTTCAGAGGGACGAAGTGGAACAAGCCCAGGTGGGCGGGACCATCCCAAGTCCTACTCACCACACAGTCAGCTGTAAAAGTGGACAAGAGAGCCACGTGGGTACACGCCAGCCACTGCAGAAGAGTACCTGAACCAACAGACAAGCAGCACAAGGAGGCCCTGGTACAGGAAGGAGATTAAGACAGCATTCAAGAAGCCCTCAGGGGGCCTCGTCGCACCGTGAGTGGACACTCTGCTATCAAGAGCCCCTTAGGGGGACCAACGAACAATGACACATCGACACACAGCCACATGACAGACTGTGCATTCCAAAGCATTCTTCATTCTGTACCTAATTGTGAACCTCATACATGGTATAAGTAGTATTTGCTAGTTTGTCCAGTGACGGAGATTAATGCACATATTACAGGAGCAGTGTCTGACACCACAGGTACTCCAGGGGGCAGACTTCTCAGCTGGAAAAATAAGATAGAAAGAGATCAAACTGTTAACTGGGTTCATGACATATTGACTGATAATACCAATCACATGGTGATAGCTGAAAGAATCCATTCTGACTACACATACACTAGCGTATGATACCTAGCTGATTTAGGGGACAGGACTAAGTGCCTTAGGTGTAGAGACTTCTGTAGAAAACACCCAATACCACATAGTTCATTAACTGACTACTGCCACAGACTGGACAGTAACCAGTAGGTGAACCCTGTATGACAGTATTATAGATTTAATGTTCTCATTTACATGATAAAAGGGGGAATTGTAGAGTAAATTTTAGCCCATGTTTACATTAGACCGTATCAGCGGATCATCAGATTAAAGTTTTTAAAACGATTAGTGTGCACACAGCAACACCAATACACGATTTGCGTGCACACAACACCAATACACGGATACGCTCGGCTCCGCAGGCATCCTGTGCTCCAAATCACTCCGCCCTGAACAGCGAGTGCCCTCTGGAGGGTGCGCACTCCGGCCCTGCGCAGCTCACAGAGCGCTCGAGTGAAGCACACTAGCAGTGTTTTCGGGACTGAGCCGCTGTGTGTGTGATCCCAGCGCACATCACTTACCACTTACCACACTTACCACAGGAAGGATGGCAAGCCTAAAGACAATCATAACTACACAATGGGCAGTATTTGCATCAGTATTTGCAGTATTTTCATACTTTTATACTCTTTAATGAAAGGTGATACAAGGCGGAAGTCCGCGCCGTTTTTCAGCAGTCGCGTCACATGACCAACGCCAGCGAATCAGGAAGGTGGATGTCACAGTGACGTTGTCCAATGAGACGCCAGCTAGAGCTCAGCACAGTGTATCCGCATATTCTGAATGTTTACACAGCACCGGAGCTGACACGATCTGGATTGAATACGTGGACGCTGGCGGATTCCCGTTTCCTGGCGTTTCCAGGCGGTTTAATGTAAACGGACAGTGCATCCACGAAGAAAACGAGACAGATACGGTCTAATGTAAACGTAGCCTTAGTGTCACACTGTCTTGTAATTTTCCTTTTCACTGAGTGTTTCCTCTTCAAGGACGAACGACTCAGAACATTCAGCACCGCAACATGTTAATCTTCTCATGCTCCTTATGTGCGTAGCAGATGTGCGTACAGACCAGCGATTAGAGAAGATCCAATCAGTTTTAGAGCTGATCACACTCCGGCATGTAATTGCAATAGATGTAATGCAATAGATGTCTCCTTTTTATCTAGTAAAGAGTATATATAGATTTGAGAACAAAGGGACGGTATGAGTGGTGTGCTGAACCCTTATCACTATGTGTCTGTTTCTGCAATAAATCTTCTTTAACTTACAAAAGGACGAGACTGGGGCGGCACGGTGGTGTAGTGGTTAGCACTGTTGCCTCACAGCAAGAAGGTCCAGGTTCGAGCCCTGTGGCCGGCGAGGGCCTTTCTGTGTGGAGTTTGCATGTTCTCCCCGTGTCCACGTGGGTTTCCTCCAGGTGCTCCGGTTTCCCCCACAATCCAAAGACATGCAGGTTAGGTTAACTGGTGACTCTAAATTGAGCGTAGGTGTGAATGTGAGTGTGAATGGTTGTCTGTGTCTATGTGTCAGCCCTGTGATGACCTGGCAACTTGTCCAGGGTGTACCCCGCCTTTCGCCCGTAGTCAGCTGGGATAGGCTCCAGCTTGCCTGCGACCCTGTAGAACAGGATAAAGCGGCTAGAGATAATGAGATGAGATGAGGACGATACTGGTGTTGGTGTTTGTCATTTTTCAACGATGTGTGTTGGAAAGATCTTCAGGAGCAGCATCAGGGTCATTTCTGAATTTAATTTTAGTATAATGTGTTAAATGGATGTGAACAAGAAGTCAGGAAATGAGACGAGATTTTTATTTTTTAATTTTTAACTTTGATCAAAAGCACTTCCACTGTTGAGGTATTTATAGATTTATTTTTAGAATGTACTTACACACACACACACACACACACACACTTTTCCCTTTCTGCTTTTTCATTTTATCCTTGGGCATTTTTTTTTTATCATTTTATTTTTACTGCTTGACCATTTTGTAGTTTATTAGATTATTATGGTTTCAGAATGGGATCAGAAATTTAAACAGAATGTAAGTAAACTATGTGCAAATATTACAACAAATTCAATATAAAAGATTTTTTTAATTACAATTACAGATAATGGATGGTCAGATCAATTTATCACTTCAGAATCCTGTTCATGAGAGAGAGAGAGAGAGAGAGAGAGAGATGTGGTCATTGTTCACTTGAACTATCACTGGTAAGATTGTTCAAGTCTATACGCCCTGTAGGAAATACACACACACCGTTTCAAATCCCTTCACACTGAATGGCAATTTGCTAACATAGCCAGGCCCCTACTGACACATTACAAAAAAGGAGCCCTCTCTTTAAAGCCACACCCACTCTCTCTGCCACACAGAACACACACAACCAGGAAGTTCATTTCAGAGAAAACGAAACTCAGCAGAGAGTTCAGAGTCTTTTTCTCTCTCTCTCAGTACAGGAAAATGGCAGAGGCTGGTATTTCAGTAGATCAGTTATCAGTGGATCAGTTCAGCTGTCCAGTGTGTCTGGATCTCCTAAAGGATCCTGTGACTATTCACTGTGGACACAGTTACTGTAAGGTGTGTATTAATGGCTGCTGGAATCAGGAGGATGTGAAGGGCGTCTACAGCTGCCCCCAGTGCAGAGTGACTTTCACCCCAAGGCCTGTTCTGTGCAGGAACAACATGCTGGCTGAAGTGGTGGAGAAACTGAAGAAGACTGAACTCCAAGCTGCTTCTCCTGCTCACTGTTATGCTGGACCTGGAGATGTGGAGTGTGATTCCTGCACTGGGAGAAAATACAAAGCTGTCAAGTCCTGTCTGGTGTGTCTGGCCTCCTATTGTGAAGCTCATCTTAAACCTCACTATCAGTCTCCTGCCTTTAAGAAGCACAAGTTAGTTGAAGCCTGTGCAGAGCTCCAAGAGAAGATCTGCTCTGAACACGACAAACTGATCGAGATCTTCTGTCGTACTGACCAAAGCTTCATCTGTTATTTGTGTATGACGGATGAACATAAAGGTCATGATACAGTTTCAACTAAAGCAGAAATAAATGAAAAACAGGTGAGAACTGGACATCATTCTTCTTTTCCAAGTCATTTTATACAAATTCTATTTCTAATCTAATTTCTGTTCAGTGGATTTAATTGGTTCTCTGTCATTCTCTGTGAGGTAAATTTTTATTTCCAGTCAAACACTAATACGTAAAGAAATATTAGAGATCAGACCAGTCAATGTGCTTTAAACAGCCAACAACCTTCTTCCAGCATTTTACAGCTAAAGTGCTCACGTGACTGTGTTAAAGCTCTGTAACTGGATATCATATTTCATAACATTTAATGATCTACACGTTAAAAAAAAATCGTTATCTTTCTGAATGTGGAAATTGGGTGTGGTTCTCTTCCGGTGGAATTGGGTGTGGTTTTGAATGTCCACACAGCACCTTAAAGAAGTAAACCTGACTATGACTCTGGATTTTACTGCTGAACAAATAAATAACTCCCATGAATCCAGATGTGCACTGTGCATGTCTCCCTCCTCTAAACTCACTGAGAAATAAAAGGGAACAGTGATGACGCGCACTGCTCTCAGATCAGTCTTCTTCTGTCAGGTTTTATGGCAGTTTACAAGCAAAGTGTATTACCGCCATCTACTGGACCGAGGTGCAATCAAATGGATGTCATTTCAAAGAATAATTGAATAAAAAGGAAAAACAACGCAAAACAACAAACTAAATCCTATTTGCTAATTTTGTTTCTTTGATAATTGTTATCATAGCACAAGTGATGTTTTCTGATCTAGGCTCACCTAATAAGGTGTCTAAAGAAAAGGCTTTCTTGACTGCGTTCACTTCCCTCTTCAGTTTTTCTCTTTGTCTGTAGAATTTTAAGCACCTTAAAAGAACATGATCTACATCCTCTCTCACTCCACAAAGTTCACATTTTCCAGATGGATGTTTGTTCACAACGTATAAGCTGTTATTTAATCCAGTATGGCCTATTCTCAGTCTTGTAAACCAAACCTCCTCCTGTCTGTTTGGGTAACTAGGTTTGCTACTTGAGATCTTTTTGTGTATTATATAAGTGTCTACCTTTCTTCTCCTTATCCCATTCAGCTTGCCATATGTTAACTTTGTTTAATGAGTACCTTAAAGTGCATATCACGGGTAAATTCAGGAGCGAGATCAATGTAATTCTCCTATTTTATATTAAACTTTGGTCAAATATCTGTAACATTCTGCATTGTTGTGTTTTTTTTTTTTTTTTTACCTTGTGCAATACCAGAAAAATTCAGTTGAAATCAAGCCGTTTGAGGTGAATTGGTCCGCCTCTGAAAAAACTTGGCGTTTGAATTTCCCGGCAAACATTGATTTTCGTGACGTCATCTGCGGGACACCTCCCTCTGAATCCTACATCAGCGCTGGTTTGTTTCTGAGAAAACGACCTGGTGGTTTTCTGCAAATTTCTTCGTTATCGCGTAACTATTAAAATGGTAAACAGATGTATCATAGGAGGGTGTAGCAACACCAATCTTGATGGGATTAGTACTCATTGTTTTCCAAAAGACCAGGCAATGAGAGAGAAATGGGAGCGCTTGGTCTACACAGGCTGTGCACTGAAACAGTGCAAGCTCTCGCAGCCTGCCGGCGCTTCCGCAGGTGACATCACGATTCTGGCTCCAGACTCCCTTGGGATTTTTCCAGACGCATTTGGTTATTTTATTTTTTTTCTGCTGTAGACAGATGGCCTTGTGCAAAATTATGCTTCTGGATGAGTGTGTAAAGGGACATACTTTCATATAAAAAAAACCCTAAATTGGTCCAGAATATGCACTTTAACTTCTGATCTGCTGAGTGGAATACTTAACTGAACCTCCTCTTCTTTGGTTGCCTCTTTTCCCAGCTTGTCTGCTTCCTCATTGCCACCAACTCCTTTATGGGCTGGAACCCGTACAAACTGGATTGATATTCCCTGTTGACTGATTGCAAATAAGATATTAATTTCATTCAATAAGTCCTGTCGGCATGACGATTCTCCACTTTGAACGGATGAGATGACACAGAATCGGAACAAATAACTGCTTTAGGGGGCCTAGTTTCTTCTATGCACTGTAATGCAATAATAATGGCTGTCATTTCAGCTGCAAATATTGACTGATTACTTTATTCCGAACAATAAAGAAGAAAGATATAAAAATAAAAAAAATGTAAATAAAAAATGCAATAATCAAAACATCGTTATAAACAAACAGAATAGCGCAGCCACAAGGCAGTAACATAATAATGTTCAGAAAGGATTAGGAAGAAGTAAATAACTTATCCAATCCTAACCCTCTATACCACTGCTAATCAAACATCACTTTCCGCCATAATAAACTATATATACAAAAGAAAACAAAAGCAACAAACAAAAAAGAAAACATACGAACATACCAAGACATACCGGCATGGTATAATATCGATCAAATCATATATACAGATACTCATGTGTTTTTATTTATATATATATATATATATATATATATATATATATATATATATATAAATAATACACACAATACATATATACAGTACATACATATACACATACCTATAAATATACACAAAATACAAGAAGACCAGTCACAGACTTGCTCTCAATTTCATCATCACCTATATAGTCTGCCTGTCCTCATTCTCAAATATTTTTAGTAACATGTTTTTATATAATTTTTTTTAAACAGTTTTATGTTGGTGCTATTTTTGAGTTCATTATCCAGACCATTCCACAATTGCACCCCACAGACTGTTATGTACATACTTTTCAGAGTTGTTCTAACATTTACTCTCTTAAAATTCATTTCCCCTCTCAGGTTATACCCACCCTGCCTTTCCATAAACGTATTTTGTACCTCACCCGGAAGAAGGTTATGTCTTGCTTTATACATAATTTGTGCTGTCTTGTGTTTAACCAGATCAGTGAATTTCAGAGTGTGTGCTTTTACGAATAATGCATTTGTATGCTCAAGATATCCCATATTATTGATGATTCTTATTGCTCTTTTTTGTAATGTGCATAACGGCTGCAGGTTAGATTTGTAGGTATTACCCCATATCTCCACAAAGTAGCTCAGATATGGAAGTATGAGTGCATTATACAGAGTATGTAGTGATTTTATAGTCCAGAATGTGTCTTGATTTCCCCAAAATTGCAGTAATCTTTGCTATTTTTGCTTTAACATGATTAATATGTGGTTTCCAGCAGATTATATGATCAACAATCACACCCAGAAATTTTATTTCATAAACTCTTTATATGGTTATGTTGTCAATTTTCAATTCAACTTGAGGGTTCGACTTATATTTTCCAAATAACATAATCTTTGTTTTACTCAAATTCAATGACAATTTGTTTACATTAAACCACCTTTTCAATTTATGCATTTCGGTTGGATTGTCTCCATAAGCTGCTGTGCATCGTCCCCGGCGCAAAAGATGTTTGTATCATCGGCAAATAAAATTCAGTTCATGATACATGATACATTACATAAGTCATTAATATACAATATAAACAGTTTAGGACCTAAGACAGACCCTTGCGGTACTCCACATGTTATGGGCAAACAATCAGATGTGTGATCTCCAATTTTTACAATATAGACAGATGATCTGATGTTCTCTTTTTAATAGAGATTTTGTAATCAGGGATATAAACTGCAATACCTGTTTTACCCTCTGAATCTTTAGATGCATCTGTATAAACCTGTGTTGTATTATAGTACCTACTTCCTAAATATTGCTCTACGTTCTGATACACTCCTCCAGATTTAGCTATCTCTTTGGTTTCCATGATCACCGTAGGGGAGCAAAACAACCAAGGTGGAGTTGTTACCAGGGGCACAGTCTTACTACAAATGATATCATCTATTCCCAATTGATTTGCTAATTTGTTACCATCCCATCCAAAGATACAAATCTGGGATCTGCCATACTCCCAACACTCATTGAGAACTTTTTTAGTAGGGTGTGATGCCTCATGTCCATTTAAATTAATCCAGTAAGCCATACTCAACTTAAGATGTCTGAGGCTTAAGGGCATTTCTCCTGATTCTACTTGCAACGCTGGTATGGAAGAAGTTCTAAATGCACCACAACATGTCCTGAGACTTTTAGCCTGCATTCTATTGAGTTCATTAAGCAATGTCTAGATGCTGAAAGATACACAGTACAGCCATAATCTGAAACTGATCTCATCAGTGCAATATTTAAATTCTTTTAAGGGACATCCCTGAGGCTCCCCAGTTGTACCCTGATAAACATTTCAAAACATTAATGCCCTTTTTGCATTTCTCACTTATTTTCTGAATATGTTCCTTCAATGTTAACTTGACATCAAACCAAACTCCCAAGTACCTAACTAGAGCTTAAGTTGTATCACCAAGTAAGTAAGTTAGTCCCACACTAGAGCTTAAGTTGTATAACCAGTCCTTAGAGCAAGTTAATATTGTCAATATTAACTTGCTCGAAGGACTGGTTATACAACTTAAGCTCTAGTGTGGGACTTGCTCTTTTCTTTGAAAAATAAATTGAGTCTTTTCTACAGACAAATGAAAACCCCATTCAGATGCCCATTTTTATACCTTGTTGATGGCTCTAATATTGCATCTTACATTTTAGTTCTAATATCAATATTTTATCCTTTTATCCACAAATCTCCATCATCAGCATATAATGCTCTATTGATTCTAATGGCATCTATTTTATTAAAAACATCATTAATCATAATGTTGAACAGTACTGGACTGCATACACTACCTTGAGATGTTCCATTTTCTATTGAATAGATGTTAGAGAAGTTAACCCCAACTCTTACTTCTATTGTTCTGTCCTTTAGGAAGTCTCTAATCCAGTTAAACATCTTACCACCAATACCCATCCTATTCAGCTTAATTAACAACCCCTCCTTCCACAACATATCGTATGCTTTCTCTACAACCCCGATTCCAAAAAAGTTGGGACAAAGTACAAATTGTAAATAAAAATGGAATGCAATGATGTGGAAGTTTCAAAATTCCATATTTTATTCAGAATAGAACATAGATGACATATCAAATGTTTAAACTGAGAAAATGCATCATTTAAAGAGAAAAATTAGGTGACTTTAAATTTCATGACAACACCACATCTCAAAAAAGTTGGGACAAGGCCATGTTTACCACTGTGAGTCATCCCCTTTTCTCTTTACAACAGTCTGTAAATGTCTGGAGACTGAGGAGACAAGATGCTCAAGTTTAGGGATAGGAATGTTAACCCATTCTTGTCTAATGTAGGATTCTAGTTGTTCAACTGTCTTAGGTCTTTTTTGTCGTATCTTCCGTTTTATGATGTGCCAAATGTTTTCTATGGGTGAAAGATCTGGACTGCAGGCTGGCCAGTTCAGTACCCGGACCCTTCTTCTACGCAGCCATTGATACAGTATGTGGTTTGGCATTGTCATGTTGGAAAATGCAAGGCCTTCCCTGAAAGAGACGTCGTCTGGATGGGAGCATATGTTGCTCTAGAACCTGGATATACCTTTCAGCATTAATGGTGTCTTTCCAGATGTGTAAGCTGCCCATGCCACACGCACTAATGCAACCCCATACCATCAGAGATGCAGGCTTCTGAACTGAGCGCTGATAACTTGGGTCGTCCTTCTCCTCTTTAGTCCGAATGACACGGCGTCCCTGATTTCCATAAAGAACTTCAGATTTTGATTCGTCTGACCACAGAACAGTTTTCCACTTTGCCACAGTCCATTTTAAATGAGCCTTGGCCCAGAGAAGATGTCTGCACTTCTGGATCATGTTTAGATACGGCTTCTTCTTTGAACTATAGAGTTTTAACTGGCAACGGCGGATGGCACGGTGAATTGTGTTCACAGATAATGTTCTCCGGAAATATTCCTGAGCCCATTTTGTGATTTCCAATACAGAAGCATGCCTGTATGTGATGCAGTACCGTCTAAGGGCCCGAAGATCATGGGCACCCAGTATGGTTTTCCGGCCTTGACCCTTGCGCACAGAGATTCTTCCAGATTCTCTGAATCTTTTGATGATATTATGCACTGTAGATGATGATATGTTCAAACTCTTTGCAATTTTACACTGTCGAACTCCTTTCTGATATTGCTCCACTATTTGTCAGCACAGAATTAGGGGGAATGGTGATCCTCTTCCCATCTTTACTTCTGAGAGCCGCTGCCACTCCAAGATGCTCTTTTTATACCCAGTCATGTTGATGACCTTTTGCCAATTGACCTAATGAGTTGCAATTTGGTCCTCCAGCTGTTCCTTTTTTGTACCTTTAACTTTTCCAGCCTCTTATTACCCCTGCCCCAACTTTTTTGAGATGTGTTGCTGTCATGAAATTTCAAATGAGCCAATATTTGGCATGAAATTTCAAATTGTCTCACTTTTGACATTTGATATGTTGTCTATGTTCTATTGTGAATACAATATCAGTTTGGGAGATTTGTAAATTATTGCATTCTGTTTTTATTTACAATTTGTACTTTGTCCCAACTTTTTTGGAATCGGGGTTGTATATCAAAGAATGTTGCTAAAACTGATTCGTTATTGACTTGTGCTTTCCTTATTTCATTTTCTAAACATACAATAGGGTCCATTGTAGTACGTCCACTATGGAACCTGCTCTGGTGTGGGGAGACAAGACCTCTTTTTTCAGTTTCATACACTAGCCTTCTAGTGATCATTCTTTCCATAATCTTACATAAATTAGATGTTAATGCTACTGGCCTATAACTTCAGTTTTATCCTTCCCTGGTTTTCCAATCGGAACCACTACAGAATGTTTCCAACACAAAGGCAATCTACCTTGCTCCCAAATCTTATTAAAAAGATTTAAAATTACAGATTTAGCCACGTCATTGACTTCATTAATCATTTTAGAACATATACCATCTTTCCCTGGTGAAGGGTTCCAAACCCCATTTAACGCTCTCCTAAGCTCAAATAATGTAAAATCCTTATCAAGTACACTCTCACTTATTACCTGCTTTTCCAGTAATCCTTTATTCTCATCTATTACTTTAACTCTCCAAGACAATTCTTCATCAGTTAAGTTCTGTGAACTATGAACCTTAACAAAACTTTTCGCAAGCATCTCTGCTTTCTCTTGATTAGTTACTGCCTCCACATCATTGTTTTTAATCACAGGTAAGGAAAACTCCCTTCTAATGCCTCCCATCTTTTTAATCACGCTCCAAATATCATCCACTTTGACTTCCGCCCTATTTTAGAACAGAAATCACGCCAATATTTCCTTTTAGCTTCTCTTATAATTCTTTTAACCTTTGAATGGGATTTATTTTTTGTATTCCATTAAATTGGTATAGGAATGGTTTGATTTAACAGTTTTGAAAGCTTTATTTCTAGCTTTAATTGCTTCCTTACAATCATCTGACCACCAAGGTACCATTCTCTTTTTCCTCATCCCAGAAGATTTGCCAAGAACCTCTTCTGCTGACTCACGAAATATATTTGTAATGTTTGAGTTTAACTCTTCAACATCATTACTCATATCTGACATTATTCCCATCAGCCTACCGCTTGCCTTCATGCTATATAACCCCCAATTTGCTTCTCTCATTTTCCATCTTGGAAACCAATTCTCTTCAAGGCACACATTTTGATTTCTAATACTTAACCAAATAATATAGTGATCACGACCAAGAGAATTTTCATTAACCTCCCACTCACTTACCCCTGCTATCTGATCAGATACTATTGTAAGATCTATTGCTGATTCTGCTCCATGAGATGCATCAAAGCTAGTGTTCCTTCCATCATTTAAACAAACCAACTTGTAATCATCCATAAACTCCTCAATAGTGCTCCCATTTTCATCCACCTTAGTACCTCCCCACAGAGTGTTATGTGCATTTAAAATCTCCACACAATACTAACTTTCCATTTATCCCCTCACACATACCATCTAGCATCTCTCTCAAGATTCTTTTACCAGGGTTATAAAAGTTGATCATTTTAATCTTAGTTTTACCGACCCAAATCTCAACCAGAACTGCTTCGACCTCTTTATCTATATTTAAAGCTCTGTAATTGATCCCCTGCTGAATAAATGTGGCCACTCCACCTCCTGCAGTATCCCTGTCTTTATGCACTGCTAGGTATCCATATATTATTAAATCAAGTGATGGTTTTAACCAGGTTTCCTGTATACAGATAATGTTTGGTTTAACAACTTGTTCCTCAATAAAGTGTTTTAGTTCCTGACCATTAGCAGTTAAGCTCCTGGCATTCCACTGTAGAATAGATAAAGTCATTATTAACTGCCACATGGTGCTTGACTATCAGATACCCCTAAAACCATATTGTGAATGGAATCAACTGACAATTCATGAATCTCTAGATACTTTTCCGCTGCTTTTTAAATTATTTTAATTCTATCAGTTCTATTTGCGACTTGAGCTGAGCAATTAACCACTTCCACCATAAAAGCAATGAAATTTTTCTTATCCACAATTCAAGTCTCTTCAGTTACTTTACAGCATTTCAGAGTCGTTTGAGTTTGACTCGGGGGTAAAACTACAGGAGTCATACTTCCTTTAACCCTTGATTTTGCTTGGTGTTCTTTGTCAACCTTTTTAATAGCTTCGGCATAAGTAACACTGTCTTTCACCTTAACACTTTGCACTTGAATTGCTCTTTTATACATCTCGCACCCTTTATAGGCCGCACTGTGTTCACCTCCACAGTTACAGCACTTGATTTTTGTTCCTTCCTCACATTTACCATATTCATGTTCGCCTCCACATCTAGCACACCTAGGTTTTGACTTGCACGCAGAAGAAATGTGTCCATATCGCTGACATTTAAAGCATCTATTTGGTGGGGGGATGTAAGGCCTCGTCATATAACTTTAAATATCTAATCATGATCCGCTCAGGCATCTTAACCTCATCCAACACTAACAAGACAGACAAACTTGGTCCTTTAGTTCCATTCCTAATTACTGGCAAACGCTTGACTTTGTTGATTTTAACTCCTTTAACATTGCTTTTAATATCGTCCTCTAACAAGTCAGTCGATACACCTGATATCACTGCCATTACTTTACCTCTTTCTTCCCAGTCTTGGGCTTTAACGTGTTTCCCCAGTAAAGTTTTAAGCTTCATTAATCCCATTCTCTGATCCCTATCTTGACAAACAACTAACAGGTTACCATCTCTTAACGTTGTGACGGAGCGAACTTCACCTACTTGCCTATAAATGGCTTCACTGACTTTCGATGGGTTTAGTATACAAGGGGTTTGAAATCGGATCACAACTTTAACATCAGTCCTCGATCTTTTCGCTTCATCTTGTTTAGCTTTCACCTTTCTTTTCTTCGATGCTCTTTTGAACCAAATTCCATTTACCTGACTTATCTTCACCTTCACTTTTATAGTACTCTCACTGTCATTCTCTTCTGAAAACTCCTCCAAATCATTAGTTTCACACTCATCTAGAACTCCTTTCAATCCATGATCGCACCCCAGTCCACCAAACGCCAGTTGCAATGAATCTGGCGGCTCTTTCGCATTCCCAGAAGCACTCATCGCGTTTTTTCTCAGATCAGTCTGTCTGTGAATCCCATTGAAAGTCACAGCTGCCTTTTGAACAGTTTCACTCCAGAGAATATTGCTGAACTATCTTGATGTTTCTGTCACACAAATAACATTGAAATAACAATCAGTTGACATTTTCACAGAAAACTAAACTTATAATATCATAAGTGGTGCAAAAATATGAAGATAGAAGTTACTTTATTTTGGGTGTCTTTTAATTTTAGTTAGTTCTAAAGGCGATATTTCTAGTTTTCACTGAAATGTTTTGGGGGGGGGTTGCTATAATTGTGTCAAAGATGATGAAATGTATTTAAAATGTATGTTATTTGTTCTCAGAATGAGCTAAAGGAGGAGCAGATGAAATCCCAGCAGAGGATCCAGGAGAAGCAGAAGGAGGTGCAGGAGCTGAAACAGACTGTGGACACTATTAAGGTGAGGAGTGAAGAGTCGCTGTGTTTCAATTAACCTGCTTAAAGGAGATGCGCAGAACCATGGCCTCATTTTTTTTGTTTATAAATGCCTTGAGACCCCAAAAATGGCACAGGAATAGTTTTAAGCATTAACAATAAATATATTCATAATATTTATGATTTTAAAATGATTCATATAGGTAGCGGCCTGAGTGAATGACCTTGACATCTGTAACGTCACAGCAGGAAGGCTATCGGTCTCATCGCCATTTCCGCTATACTAAAACACAGAGCTAACTGCAACTTCCAGCTTCCGTTTTGAGCTAATTTATCACCATGCCACATAGATGTGTTGCTGGCCGGTGAAGCAACATGACAGAAGGTGGATTTATGTTGCATTCATGGCCCAAGAATGTTCAAACTGCAAAGATTTGGATGCATTTTGCGAGAAGTTCACAGGCACATTGGGCGCCTACGAAGTGGTCTCTCCTCTGCTCTGCACATTTTACTGAAGACTCGTACGAAACCTCTGATCTGTTGAGGAGCATTGGCTATAAGCCAGTTTTGAAAGAGGGTGCAGTATCAACAATTAAATAAAACTATGAGAAAAGGAAAAATTAAAAAAATAATAATTTTTTTTTAAAAAGGAAAGTGAGTTCAGTGGCACCAGCTCTTCCACAGTTTGAGCCGAGGGTTGTTGGTAAAACCCAGGATGGAACGGGACGTGACATATTATCGCTCAGGCAGTGACCTCCCCGTGGTTGTTGCTAAAACTGGCGATGTCCCGTCCCGAGTTTTAGTAATTGCCTGAGCCGAGCAGTAATGATGGAGTACTCGGTCTGGAGAAAATGGAGAATGAGTGGAGCAGCCGTCTGATTTCTAAACTGGATATTGTTGCCATCTCGCCCTTACGTGGAAGAAGCGAATGAATGGAGAACTGAATGAACAACTGAATGTCAGATTGTTTCAAAACAATCGGCCACAAGATCGGCCTTCAAGAAGCGAGAACACAGACGGGTAAGCTCCGACTCTCATTTGGATACAAAACAACAAAAACAACACGTTTACCTGCATTTAGATTAAAACATGTAACTTGTATTGTGTATTTAAGTTACCGGTCTAAGATTTATTTAATTTGCTTCAGAATGTGATTGTCTCAGTTCATCTGACTATTTAATGAGCCTTTTATGTTTTATCAGTGAAAATGCATGCATGTACATGTATGTTGCATAAGTTATAACACCCATCCTGTTTTAATGAGAGTCAACCCACAATCAATGAAGTCAAATCAGTCTTAGTTGAGCAAGTCAGTAACGGTATTTCTTACTTTCACCATAAATTTTTATTTATATGACTTTGGTCTATTGCTGTCAAAGGCCTTGGCGTTAAAACCGGTTCCCGCAGTGACGTCACACGCTCAGGGCTGGCTGGCTCAGCGGGGCAGCTCCAATGCCAAATTTGCGGTCGAGTTTAACTCTCAAAAAAATATTATGTGATTCCCATTTATGCAGCATACAAGAGTCAAGCATGGAGATACTATCCACTCAGAAATGTATTTAAAAAGAAAGGTTCTGCGTATCTCCTTAAAATAATGAACTAAAAAAACAAGGAATGAAAACCCGGGGTTTAACAAAAACAACTCAAATATCTCGAGAGAGAGTTTATTTTTACAGAGTATCCCATTAGACCTCCATTTTGTGTGTGTGTGTGTGTGTGTGTGTGTGTGTGTGTGTGTGTGTACTAACAGAAGCGTTCACAGGCAGCAGTAGATGACAGTGAGAGGATCTTTACTGAGATGATCAGCTCCATGGAGAAAAAGCGCTCGGAGATGACGGAGCTGATCAGAGCTCAGGAGAAAGCTGAACTGAGTCAAGCTGAACGACTCCTGAAGCAACTGGAGCAGGAGATTGCTGATCTTCAGAGGAGAGTCACTGAGCTGGAGCAGCTTTCACACACACACGACCACATCCACTTCCTCCAGGTAACACTCACTGTCTGATCTACAGAGGGCGCTGTTCCTCACAAAGTTTCCTCCTAAAAGCTCATTACAGCAACAATAAATGTTCCTGTCTGAGATCCCAAGTGTGTCTTTGGTCTGATTCAGTCTGAGATTCATTCGTTCCTCTCCTACACTTTTCTCCTTCTCTATTCTGTGTTTCCTCTCTGTAGAGTTTCCCGTCTCTCTGTGTTTCTCCTGGATGTGACGACTCACCCAGCTTCACTGTCAATCAACTTCTCTCATTTGATGGAGTGAGGAAATCTCTCTCAGATCTGAAAAAACGAGTCGAGGAAATCTGTGAGGAGGAATTCGGCATAATCCATCCACAAGGTAAACAAACAAACATTTGTTCTGTATCACAGTAAAGAGAGCCATAAAATTAATGTAACAGAAATAAAACGTAAGCAGGAACAAAACTGCATCAAATCACAAAGCATTAGTATTAGCCTCAGAAATTCATCTCATCTCATCTCATTATCTGTAGCCGCTTTATCCTGTTCTACAGGGTCGCAGGCAAGCTGGAGCCTATCCCAGCTGACTACGGGTGAAAGGCGGGGTACACCCTGGACAAGTCGCCAGGTCATCACAGGGCTGACACATAGACACAGACAACCATTCACACTCACATTCACACCTACGGTCAATTTAGAGTCACCAGTTAACCTAACCTGCATGTCTTTGGACTGTGGGGGAAACCGGAGCACCCGGAGGAAACCCACGTGGACACGGGGAGAACATGCAAACTCCGCACAGAAAGGCCCTTGCCGGCCACGGGGCTCGAACCCGGACCTTCTTGCTGTGAGGCGACAGCGCTAACCACTACACCACTATGCCGCCCGCCTCAGAAATTACATGTGAAAATTACAAATAAATTTCCCAGATAAACAGGACCTTAATCACAAATCCACAAACTAATCTTATTGAACTTTACACATAACAAATATGATGAACATTAGATCAGAATCGAGGCCTTAATTCCTCCATAAAATCCATCAGAAAGTAAAAACACACACATTGTCAGAGCTTCAGCTGGGAAAAGTTGTTTGCTTCTTCTCATGATTCTTACATTCAAATGCTGCACAGTGTGATGACATTTTGGCCGATCTCTAAATCGTGTCTGACTGAGAGCAGTGAGGAATCTAATTTGACCTGCGCATCAACGCCAGCAAGACAAAGGAGGTGGTGATCGATTTCAGAAGGACGGTTTCCCAAATTGCACTAGTGAACATCCAGGGTTTGGACATCGAGATCATGGAGGAGTACAAATACTTGGGTGTTCACCTCAACAACAAACTGGACTGGACTAACAACACAGATGTCCTGTACAAGAAGGGCCAAAGTCGTCTCCACCTCTTGAGAAGACTGAGGTCTTTTGGTGTGTGCAGGACACTGCTCAGGACTTTTTATGACTCTGTGGTAGCATCAGCAATTTTCTACGCTGTGGTCTGCTGGGGCTGTGGATGTTCAGAGAGGGACAGAAAGAAACTTAATAAACTGGTCAGAAGGGCTGGCTCAGTCTTGGACTGTCCTCTGGACTCCACTGAGGTGGTGGGTGAGAGGAGGATGTTAGCCAAGCTGACATCAATCATGGATAACCCCTCTCACCCCCTACATGAGGCTGTGGGGGCTTTAAGCAGCTCTTTTAGTAGTAGACTGCTACACCCACGGTGTAAGAAGGAGAGATACCGCAGGTCATTCATACCTGCTGCTGTCAGACTGTATAACACCCACAACTTGTAACGTAGCACCAATAACCTGTTTGTCGTTTAATTTGCACTACTTCACCACTACTACCTCTGCCATCTCTCATCGATGCAATTATTATGTGCAATAATATAGGCCCGAAACTATTTTTATGCATACTTATATATATTACTTATGTATATATGTGTGTGTGTATATATATATATATATATATATATATTATTTATTACACACACACACACACACAGAGTCTACCTGTAATGTGCAATAAGGCAATTTTTCTATTCTTTTTCACGGTAGATAATGCAAATAGCCCTTTGTATTTAATCCTTTGTTTGTCTAATTTTTATTTCAGTTTTATTTGTTATCTGTTTGACATTTTCTTGCTACTGTAACACGTGAATTTCCCCGATGTGGGATGAATAAAGTGAATCTAATCTAATTTTTCATTTTCATGCTTTAAACTGTTTTCGTGTCATTTTTCAGTCTCCATTTTGTCTCTGTGTCTCTACAGCTGCAGCAGTTCACATGATTTTACCCTCAAAACCAAAGAGCAGAGAAGATTTCCTGCAGTGTAGGTGTAACTAACACACACACACACACACACACACACACACACACACACACACACACACACACTAACTCTGAGGAGCACCGCCCACATGATGGTCTTTCTTTCTTTCTTTCTTTCTTTCTTTCTTTCTTTCTTTCTTTCGACCTACAACACACAGAATGTGTATCAATAATAGTTTATTTATATCACACACACAAATCTAATACATACGAAGGATAAAATTCTGCCTAGAAATAACTAGTAATCTAATCTCACTCGGCAGAAAAAAAATAATGGATTACTGTTATAAAGAAGAAAGCTAGTCGCACAGAGACACAATGATAAAATACAATATTTCAACAAATACAAAAAAACAATAAAAAGAGGGAAAAATTAAATGACAGTGTGAGGAAAAGAGAAAGGAATGCTGATCTGAAGCGATAATCGTACTTTTGATAGAACGCTTGAAATTGCTGAAGCTAAGACTCTGGAAAGATTCATCAATACTGTTCCAGAGAGCAGCAGCTTTGAAGCGAATATTAAACTTGCCATCGTTAGTTCTGGCTGAAGGAACACAAAATGAAGATCTCGAAGCCAGTCAAGTTTTATACTTGTGCCTTGATGCTAAAAGTGTCAAAAAGTTATCAAAGGCAGGCAGCAAATAAACTAGAATGAAATTTAAATGTAAAAATCCTGTTAAAGTAATCTATAAAATCAGAGAATTTCATCATCTCCAGCTTTTTAAAAATAGGAGGTGTGTGTTCATTAAAAGAAGCTAAATTAATAATTCTGACAGCTTTCTTCTGGAGTCCGGTTATCGGTCGAAGGGTAGCCTCATAAGTATTACCCCAAACTGTAACACCATATATTAAAAAAGAATAAATAAGAGAGTAGTACAGCTGAGTTAGAATACTTTGAGAAACATAGTGATGAAGCTCAGCAATAATTCCAAAGCCTCTGGAGATTTTCTTGCTCTACTGGTGGATGTGTTTCCTCCTGATGAGGTGAGAGTCGAAAACTACTCCAAGATACCTGATGTGGTTCTTCTGTTTAATCGGCTTATAATTAATTTTCAGGAAATGGTTCTGCTCAGTTTCTTTTGGGGTGGATTAAAAAAGAACAAAATTTGTTTTGTCAGCATTCAGAGATAATTCATTTGCACAAAGCCACGCGATGATATCAGAATTACTTTATTAATCCCCGGAGGGAAATTCAAATTTGCAACCAAGCTCCGGAATATTGACCAATTCAGAATTTACCCTGGCTTCTAGAGAATCTAAAGATGAATCTGCCAGGAATAAATTTGAGTCACCTGCAAAAAGATGAAAATCAAATGTATTGGAGCAGTTCATAAAATCATTTATGTATAAGAGAAATAGAAGGGGGCCATGAAGCGAATCCTGTGGTACTCCACATGAAATTGGTAAAGAGCTGGATGAAATATTACCGATTGAAACAAACTGATGTCTATTTGATAGATATGAGGCAAACCAATCATGGACAATCCCACGGATGCCATAAGAATATAACTTTGCTTACAAAATATCATGATCTATGGCATCAATGGCTTTACTCAGACAAAGAATGATACCACAGGAAAATTTGCCATCTTCAATTGCTCTTTGGATTTTATCAGTGATTTAGTAAAAGTGCATGTTCTGTAGATGTGTTGTCACGGAAACCAAACTGACCAGAATATATTAAATCAAACTTTTCTCAATATGTATTCAGCCTATTTTACATGAGTTTTTCTAATATTTTTGATAAAAATTGACAAAAGAGAAATTGGTCTATGATTAGATGTTAACATTTGAGCTCCTGCTTTAAACACGGGTCTGACTCGAGCAAGTTTAAAAGAATCAGGAACAGTACCAGAAGTAAAGGAGAAGTGATGTAGGATCTCCACAGGCTTTGAGATTGAGTTTAATATCTTGAACAGGGCTACAGAAATACGAAAGGGGCCACAAGCCTCTCTGGACTTGAGCCGGAGAAAAATGTCTTGAATTTCTTGTCCATGTAGGACTAAGAAGAAAGCTGTCGCTTGTCAGAGAAGCAAGAAAATCTGAAAATATTTTGTTGACCTTTGGTATTGCTTGGCTGATACTTTTACCAATGTCTGCAAAATAAACATTGAACTCATTTCCTAGATCCTTTTACCTATAGGAGTCAAATGATTTAGCTTATTTCTCTACACTTTGTACTGAGCATACAGGCACTGATTTCTCATCTTGATCGATTTTTCTATACAATTTGATTTTATAATTCATTGTTCTAAGACTGAAGGGAAATCCAAGGTTCAGATTTGAGTTTGATTTCCTTCCTTGACATGGTTTTTCAGAGGAACATGAGCGGTAATAATTTAATCAGAGTTTTCAAGAAAGCTGGAGAATGTTATGAATATCAGGCTCACCATCGGACTGGCTAGAGCAGTCAATTTGTTGAAAACCATAAATGAATGCATCTTCATTGAACCATATGAAATCTATCCATTATCCATAACCGCTTATCCGGTGCAGGGTCGCAGGCAAGCTGGAGCCATCCCAGCTGACTATGGGTGAGAGGCAGGGTACACCCTGGACAAATCACCAGGTCATCGCAGGGCTGACACATAGAGACAAACAACCATTCACACTCACATTCTCACCTACGGTCAATTTTAGAACCAACAATTAGCCTAACCTGCAGGTCTTTGGACGGTGAAGGAAACCCACACAGACACAGGGAGAACATGCAAATTCCACACAGAAAGGCCTCCATTGGCCACTGGGCTTGAACCCAGAACCTTCTTGCTGTGAGGTGATAGTGCTAACCACTCCACCAATGTGCCACCTGTCATAGGAACTCTCTTCTCTAAACTTGCTTATTCAATGGGGAGGGTGAATTGAGTCAAAAGACAAAAAGTTGGGAAAATGGTTAGTTAGGTCATTATAAAATATTCCCACTATATGTAGCATATTTAAGTCATCCGACCATCCATTATCCTTAACCGCTGATCCTGTGCAGGGTCAGCTGGGATAGGCTCCAGCTTGCCTGTGACCCTGCACAGGATATTTAAGTGAATTAAAATATATATCATCAGTAAACATGGTTGAAACGAATAGGAAGATAAAGTATTGATAAATTCACCTGTAGGTATCTGAGTGTCTGAATTCATCAGATTTAAGTTTAGGTTGCCGACAAAAATATAAAGCTTTGACTCCTCATGGATTTTATCAATTATTATTGAAAGCTTATCCAGAAATGGCTGAAAAGAACTGTTTCGGTGTCTGTATCTCACACCACAAACTATGTTCTTACTGCCTTCATTATGGAGCTCAACACAGACTGATTCGTCTTGATCAGAAGAAGTATTAAGGTTACGAGTATCTCTTAGATTATAACTTCAGGAATTTATGAAGAGTCCAATTTAGAGTGTTGGGAAATGTAATTAAAGCCGGGTAAGTAAAAATTGACAAAACTATCTTTGAGTTGAATGCCAGGTTTCTGAATGGCAACGGATCTTCAATAGATGATCTAAAGTACTATGTGTTGAAATTCATCAAATTTAGGTGAGAGGCTCCTGATAATATAGTGAAGGAAAGAGAGCAACTTGTCAGATAAACAAGAAGATAGTCATCTATATCCCCCGCACTATATACCAAGTTTCAAGATATTATTTGTCATGTTTTTTCAAGTTCTGCCGCCGGAAACTAACCCTACCTCTTTACACTGACCTCAGCAGCCATTGGCATAAACCTACCGGACCTTTGGTCCAGCTGAGCTAAAAATTAAAATTTCACATCTTAGTATCAAAAGGCACATACACATTACTTCATCAACACATATACTGACTTTCAAGACCAAACCACTCATAGTTTTCAAGTTCTGCTCTGAAAACCAAACCTACCCTAGAGACCAAGTCTGAAATTGTTTCCATGGAAACATGAAAAATTAAAAATTTTCAAATTTCTTAGTATGAAAAGGCACATCTCCATCACCTTAACATGTATACCAAGTTTCAAATCCATATCATGAATAGTTTTGGATATATGCTCCAGAAACGAACATTGCTCAAAGTCAAAATCTATTACTATGTAAAAATTTGAAAAATGCTTTTTTCCAAAAATTGAAAATAGGAAAAGGCACCAGTTCACATGTTGCTTGATATGTATACAAAGGTTCATGAAGATATCTTCAGTAGTTTTAAAGATATGGCCCAGAAACAAAAAAAGTGACCAGACGGACGGACGGATGGACAGAACCTGTTTCTATATCCTTCTCCAACCTTCGTTTGGGTGGGGAATAATTACGAAGTTCTTGAGAAGAATGAAATTCATGTGGGAAATAGTACCTAGAATTAATATGACGAGTATTCACGTCAGGATTGAAATCATTTAGGTTTGGTGATAATTCTAATGATCATAATTAATCTCATAATAATTCTAAGCAGGAACAATGTCAGCTTGATTCACGCACAATTATACTGACAAAGTTAAGGTCAAAACAGAAAAAGACGCCACGATACAACACTAAAGATTGAAGTATTTTGTGTGTACAGAATGCTGAGGGAAAAGGGAGGAAAAGAAAAAAATGGCTGAATGTGAAAGCTGTTTGGAGTGGTTCCATCAGGAATGTGAAGCGACCCCAGGGCCTGTTTTTCACGATGGGGGGCAGCAACTGCAGAATCTAAAGGGGATGAGGTGCAGTGGGTGAAGACGGACCACCAAAAGCAAGATTTTGTTCATTAACTTGGTTATTAATGCATAAACATTTGATTTTTTTCTTTCTTTCGCCTCGACTGTCGTGACATGCGTGGATTAAATGTACATTATCCTCGATGCGTCAAGTTGGAGCTTAATCTTATTTTTATGTAATAAAAAAGGGCTTCATATTTAACAACAAATGCACTGGACTTGGAAAACTGATCTACATTCCTCACCACAGTTTATTAACACATCAGCACCATCTTTTAAACTTGAATGGTCTTCAGAAGTCACAAATCTAAGCTTGAAGGTTGAAGGTTGAAGGATGAAGGATGGTATCTACATTTTAAGCTGGGATTTTATAAAGCTCATGAGCTGACATCGTTACTGCTGAGAATTATGGCGATGACACGATCAATCTCAGAATTCCAGACATGATAAACAAAAGTACAACACTTATTCAGAAGGTCATTAAAGGAACCGCCTCGATCCAAACACAGTGAGGAGAAATCCTGTTCCTCAATAAAAATCAATAAAGGTTCTCTGAAATGTTACTACGGCTACAGAAGGACTCTGAGTCCAACACACACACATTATCCTCTTCATGTTTATCTAAACCTTTTCCTGTGCAGACACAATTATACTGAGCATAAATTCATACAGAGACTGTGTGTGTGTGTGAGAGAGAAAATAAGAGTACTGAATAATAAAGGTATATAAAAAACTGTTTTAAGTTATTTTAAAATGGAAAACTGTGTGAATAATAATGTAAAGTGTCAGAACACTGTTGTGATGTAGGAATTAAAACATGCTGTACATTTCTCTGAACAGTAGGTGTCGCTAGTGAACTCTGTTGAATGAGACTCCGAGTCATGAATCTTTTCGTGAATCACAACCACTGAGCTCTATATAAAACCTGGAGGGCTCCGAACCCATTCCCCTCTGTAGGGACGAGTGAAGCCATCTGGACGCCATCTTACCACTCACATCGCATGGATTTGGTTTGTGTGTTAAACCGTTGTCTCATCTCATCTCATTATCTCTAGCCGCTTTATCCTGTTCTACAGGGTCGCAGGCAAGCCGGAGCCTATCCCAGCTGACTACGGGCGAAAGGCGGGGTACACCCTGGACAAGTTGCCAGGTCATCACAGGGCTGACACATAGACACAGACAACCATTCACACTCACATTCACACCTACGCTCAATTTAGAGTCACCAGTTAACCTAACCTGCATGTCTTTGGACTGTGGGGGAAACCGGAGCACCCCGAGGAAACCCACGCGGACACGGGGAGAACATGCAAACTCCTCACAGAAAGGCCCTTGCCGGCCACGGGGCTCGAACCCGGACCTTCTTGCTGTGAGGCGACAGCGCTAACCACTACACCACCGTGCCGCCATGAGAGATGATAATAATAATAATAATAATAATAATAACACAAACGGCTGTACAATACTTCCTTTCTATTTAGGACAGCTGTTGAAACAGGATTATTTTCTCATGTTATTTGCCATTTTCACTTCATTCTCACAGTCATGTCTTAACAGTATTTATTCATCACATAATTCACTGTCATTTTAGACACAAACGATTCAGTTTTGATGCTTTTTCTTTTTAAGACGACACAGTGTTTAGCAAATGGGGTAACTTTTAACGTGGCAAATGTAATAAGAAATACAGCGTCTGACAGTATGGATGCCGGATGCACCGTCTGGCCAAATGCTTCAGTGAGATGACGGCTGGACTGAACCCACACTCCACAAGCAGTTAACAAAACTCATCTTGCATAGGCGTGAATTATTTTATTTTCCAATGCATACATCATTCATAATTCTGATTAAAGTTGTATTTGTTTACCACATTAAAAGTTACCCCATTTGCTGAACAGTGCGTGGGCTTAAAAAGAAAAAGCTTCATTCTCACATGTTTTAACAGTATTTATTGGTCACAATTTTGCTAATTGAATCTTTTTGTGTCTAAAATGTGACCAATAAATACTGTTAAAACAGAGGGGAATGGGTTCGGAGCCCTTCAGATTTTATATCGAGCCGAGGCTTCTTTCGTCATCGGTCACATGGTTTTGTCTGCCACGCCCCCTTCTACTCCATTCGCGCTTCGGAGCCTCACGACAGACAGGTGTCTCACACACACTTCTTATAAATCCTGTGATTAACATCTAACCTGTGGATATTTTATTGTTTTAGATTTCTGTTATCTGACTCTGGATCCAAACACAGTAAATCCTAAACTCATTCTGTCTGAGAAGAACAGAGCGGTGACACGCAGTGGGACAGAACAGAGATACTCTGATCATCCAGAGAGATTTGACTACTGGCCTCAGGTGTTGTGTAAGGAGAGTGTGTGTGGACGCTGTTACTGGGAGGTGGAGTGGAGGGGTGATGTGAACATATCAGTCTCATATAAAGAGATCAGCAGGAAAGGATGGGGTTTTAAGTGTGGGTTCGGATACAACAGTCAGTCCTGGAGTCTGCGGTGTTTTCCTTCCTCTGTCTGTTTCCGACACAACAACATTGAGACTGATCTCCGAGGTCCATCATCCTCCAGAATAGGAGTGTATGTGGATCACAGTGCAGGAACTCTGTCCTTCTACAGCGTCTCTGACACGATGAGGCTCCTCCACAGAGTCCACACCACATTCACTCAGCCTCTATACGCTGGGGTCTGGATGTGGGGTTCTGACTCATCTGTGAGGTTTTGTGATCCGATGAAAAAATGAAATGTTGGTAAAAGTTGAAACGTTGAGTAAAATTATAACTGAGGTGTCAGATTGAATTTTTCCCTGAAATACAAAGACACTTTTGTGTGCAGAAACTGTGGCACTAATGAATTATTATTTTCAGAGTGCATCTGTTTTATAGATTAATAAGAAAATAAGTTACATAAATGTCTTAATGCAGAATATAAGATGTTTCTAGAAAAAAATTCAGACTATTTCAAATGTCTGCACTATTATGAGATTTATTACACTGATATGAAAGTTTAGAATGTCTCAAATTCTGTTTTTTCTTTGGCAAAATCTGTTTCTTCAGAAATAAAACTTCCTCAAACTACTGCATCTTTCTGTCCTGCTGCTGGTGGAAACACACCCTACTGTGTGTAAGAACACTTAACAATTTTGTGTCTTGAACCATTTTCTGTTCAAAAAATAACAATTACACTCACTGTATTCAGACCCCTTCAAAAAAATAATATTTAAAATATGGAATAAATACAGAGTTATTTTGCAGGTTTTGGAATCTATCCATATAAAAATTATTTACAAATCATTGTTTTCAGTTTTAATTTCAATTTCCACATACAATATCACCTTTTTCTGATTTGGGGCTGTTTTTCCTCTCAGATGCCTGATTTAATGTCAGTGATGTGTCTCTCCCCCCATGTTCTAAACTCATTTGTACTAGTTTATTGTACTTTAAAACTAATAATGATGTAACCAATTAAAACAATAAAATAGTGTTAATTTTAATTACCAGGGCATTAAAACTCCCTTTGTGTTTCTACTTTTCTATTTCCATTTAAAGGCCAAATGACGACTATTAATCAAACTCAGGTTTATAAAAGATGCTTCATAAACTCAAGATCCAAACACTGTGTCAAAACAAAACTTTATGAAACAGAGATCAGTTTAAATCCCAGAGGGAGCGCTCGCGTCTCTCTCCATCACTACACACTGGGAACTGCACACACTTCAGGCCTCACACACTGGTTTCCTGTGAGGCCTTCACTAATGTGCAGCTCCACACGTGCGCTAGCGTACGGGGAAAAACCACAAACACCACCGATCCAGTATCGTCAGGATTCTCTGTTCAGACACAAATATGTATACAGTACAAAACAACAAAAAGCCAAATAAAACTACAGTTTCAGATGGAACAGCTGGAAAAGGGCTGATGATCAGGAGAAGGACGCCTGGGATCCAGTCCTGTTCTAAAGGAATGCCATAATTAGGTGTAAATCATGATACGATGATGAGACTTAAGATCGGCCCACGCCCAGTCGAAACCTGATGAGGTGAATTAAACAACAAAGTGGAAAAGGATGAAGTGATTTCATTATGAACTTTGTTTGGATGACTAGAACATTAATTCTTCTTACAAGTCTTCTATAACTGGACACTGTAGAGTCAAAGTGTTAAGTGGGTTGGAAAGGTCTTCAGGAGCAGCATCAGGGCCATTTCTGACTTGAATTTTAGTATAATGTGTTAAATTGGTGTTAACAAGAAGTCAGGAAATGAGATGAGAAATTTTTATTTTTTAACTTTGATCAAAACATTTCCACTGTTCAGGTATTTATAGATTTTATTTTTAGAATATAGTTCTCTCACACATACACACTTTTCCCCTTCTGCTGTTTCATTTTATCCTTGGGCATTTTTCTGATCTTTTTATTTTTACTGCTTGACCATTTTGTAGTTTATTAGATTATTATGGTTTCAGAATGGGATCAGAAATTTAAACATAATGTAAGTAAACTATGTGCAAACGTTACAACAAATTCAATATAAAAGATGTTTTTAATTGTCCAGTCATATGTGACACAACAAATAAAATAAATGACAAAAGAAAAGTACACATGGGGGAAAAGTGTAAAGGAATAGCAGTGTTTGGTCAGATCAATCCCACAGTCCAAAGACATGCAGGTTAGGTTAACTGGTGGCTCTAAATTGACTGGAGGTGTGAATGTGAGTGTGAACGGTTGTGTGTCTCTGTGTGTCGCCCTGTGATGATCTGGTGACTTGTCCAGGGTGAACCCCGCCTCTCACCCATAGTCAGCTGGGATAGGATCCAGCTTACCCACGACCCTGCACAGGATAAGCAGCTACAGAGAATGGATGGATGGACAGATCAGTTAATCACTTCAGAATCCTGTTCCTAAGAGAGAGAGAGAGAGAGAGATGTGTTCATTGCTCACTGAAAAGAATAGAAAATGTAAAGTAAATACATGCATGGGTTGGTAGCTTGTAATATTGAGAGCCTGTAAGAAAAGTTTCAGGCATGTTTGACCATTTCTAAGAAAGTTGTGAGCGTTTTTGTATCGCTGCTCTAATGCCACCAGGAGGCCGCCATGTTGCCTGTTGGAAGGGCGATGCGTGACGTCATTTGGGCGCAAGGCTGAGTGTAGCTCTTCAGTACTGAAGGAGCAAAGTGAAAGGTCTGCTAAAGTGAGAATGTCGAATTTTTTCACTATACATCTGAAATAGTGTATTAATGAGCTGCAACCCTGACTTTCGGACAAACCTGAACTCTTTTCCTGTAAAACGAGGCTGAAACTGCGTTATACTACTCGTTAGCACACTTAGCATGCGCTCGACTCATTCATGAAAAACTTCATCAAGACGTCCCCAGGCTAGCCGACCGTAATTACCGTGGTAGACAGTCCAACTCCCACAGCAACGCAGAAAGAGGGTAAACAAGCACTGCTTTACTATACAGGATTCATCTGAACATTACAGCAGGATGCACTTGTACGAGAAAAGGCAGAAATATTGCCAGAAACCCCCGAGCTGCTGGTATGGGATGGATTTATCTGGTAAAATTCATACATGTAAAGGATACAGTATAAATAGCACCGAGGACAACACAAAGTATAAAATACACTTATTTCCAATGTGGTCCTCTTGATGACAGCAGGAAACAATAAAATATAACAGACAATAATAAAATTGACAAAATTCTATCAACAATGATGAAAGTCAAACAAAAATATGCTAACTGTAATTATCACAGAGTACAGCTAGATTACAGAAATAGCACCAAAATGATTAGAAATTAGTTAAACACACACAAAACTGGGTTTGGAATTTACCCTATAAAATTTAAGAAACAGGTGAAACAGTTATCACGTGTTTGACGTCACTTACAATCCACGGCCGTATTCGATAAAATGGACCACAGCGCCAGCGACATTTCTTCAATGATTTCCTCGAGTATTTCGGACAATGACACGAATAACGATGAGGATCATAATAAACAAGCATTACCGTATCAATTAGTTACACACAAGTGAACAATATTTATAGAGTTGTTTTAGTCAGTCATTACTGAGGCTTTTCTGAGAACACTGAATCAAAGCAAGACACCCAACAAACATCGAGCTGCTTAGCTGCATCAGCAATTATTACGTTTACGCCCAAAGGAACTCAAAATAACATCACGCTTAATAAAAACTTAGGGAAGCCAACAGCTCTGTTGTCACTGAATGCAAGCTTTTTAAACCTAGGATCCAGTAATGTGGTTTCTGAGAGGACAGTGTTGAACTCCATACGCAGAAATTTTCGATCCATGGCTGAACAAAGAGCTGCAACCAATTCCTTTACTTTCTGCACAGTTACTGTCAGTTGGTGTTGGGCTGTCACAGGCTGAAGACCTTTGCAAAGCAGAAGCATTTTGGAGGCTGTGACATAGCTGAAGAAGAGAAAACAGCAACTTTTAAAATTAGGCTTTTTAAAAATTATGCGGCATATTGCTTTTTTCAATTTAGTTTTGTCAATCATATGTGTTGTTTCTGCAATGTATAATAGTGACTGAATAGTAGTAGAGAAAAAACAATTGTCCAAGGTACCTGTCTGCACTTATCTCCACAGTCACCTCCTCAAATGGTTGCAGGATGTTGCAGACCTCTTTCACCAGCTCCCATTCCTCTTGACTGAACGTATCAACAGGTGCATTGATGAGGGCCAGCGTGGAGATCAAGTCAAGTTTATTTGTATAGCGCTTTTAACAATAAACATTGTCGCAAAGCAGCTTTACAGAATTTGAACGACTTAAAATATGAGCTAATTTTATCCCTTATCTACAGTGGCGGTTCTAGACCAAAATTACTAGGGGGGCCGAGGTGGGGCCAGTGTTTTTTCAGGGGGGCACATAAGGAAAAAACATGGCAATATTTAAGCGTTCAAAATGTTTTGTTTAGTTTATTTAAAACCAAAACAAAATACATTGAGCATAAATACAATGAGATAAACATTCTGTCTCAATAGCCTAAACATAAATTGTGCTCAATAAATCTTAAAACCATGTTTCTCTTTTTTGTAAAAAAAAAGATTTCTATTTTTGCATACAATGAACCTTTTATCTGTCCAATGACACTTTTTAAATTCACAGCATGAATGAATTTTCTTTTTCACAGCATGAGACTTGAATGTACAATCACTATCTTTATCTAAATCACACTGTCATCATCTCACTCTTTCTTTATGTACAGCAGGGGGGAAAATAGAAAGAAAAAATAAATTCACATACAGTGGTCTCAGAATCACCCTATAGCATTCACAGCAGGCTGAAACACTACAACAACAAGATTCTGCGATTGTGACTCCTTGAGAAACGGTCTACAAATGCATCAAGGTTCAAAGCCTTGGACCTTCTGGATTCAATGCTGAGCACACCAAGATTGCTTAGACGCTCCTCACTAATGGTGGACCGGAGGTAGGTCTTCACCAGTTTCAAAGTGGAGAAACTCCGCTCACAAGAGGCAGATCTCACTGGGAGTGCCACAGCTATTTTGCATAGTCTAAAGAGCTCAAAAAATACTTCTTTATATGGCTCAGTGAAACGTGTCAACGCTACTGTATCTGATGGCTTTTCAATCAAAAAACTTCGGACGTGACAGCTGTTATCACTCACGTCCGAAGTTTACAATTCGCGCTGCTGCTGGTCTTTCTGCTGCAGGTAACAGTGTAGCGCTTTAAGGAGTCCGTGTAGAACACTCCGTCATGTCAGTTCCGATCTTCGAGCCAGCGCACGTCAAAATTAATAAATCTTATTATCTGTTCAGAACAGGGGCCACAACAGGGGCCAGGAGCAATTTTACAGGGGCACTGGCCCCCTCTGGCCCCCGTTTAAAACCGCCTATGCTTATCTATCCCCAATGATGAAGCCTGTAGCGACTGTAACACCATATATTAAAAAAGAATAAATAAGAGAGTAGTATAGCTGAGTTAGAATACTTTGAGAAACATAGTGATGGAGCTCAGCAATAATTCCAAAGCCTCTGGAGATTTTCTTGCTCTACTGGTGGATGTGTTTCCTCCTGATGAGGTGAGAGTCGAAAACTACTCCAAGATACCCGATGTAGTTCTTCTGTTTAATCGGCTTATAATTAATTTTCAGGAAATAGTTCTGCTCAGTTTCTTTCCATAAATTAATGCGTTTTCATTGAGCCTCATGAACTCTCTTCTCTAAACTTGCTTATTCAATGGGGAGGGTGAATTGAGTCAAGAGACAAAAAGTTGGAGAAATGGTTAGTTAGGTCATTTATAAAATATTACCACTATATGTAGGATATTTAAGTGAATCAAAAAAATATATTGCATGGTTTTCCCCAAAGCGTTTTAGCGTATCGGGCCTGATACGCTTGCTCTGCCTGCCGATACGCTTAGTCACTTTAGTTAAAATCCGATACGCTTAGATTTATACCGATACGTTAAATTTCCTACCCACAAATAACTAGATACATAGGAGAGCAAATAACAGATCCATTTACATACTGATTGATATTTGTGTTTAACAAGCGGTCTTTTTTTCCCCAATGTTTGTGTTGATTCTGTCAAAGTAATATGTCCGCGTGGTATGATGTAAACAAACTGTAATCTGTTGGCTACGTCAAGATCACGTGTTCAAACCGTCCAATAAAAATATCGAAAGGAAACGTCAGACATCCCGGAAGTTTCCGATTCATTATACGCGATCTCATTGGCTGCCGATGTCCCGCACCAGACGGACAAAGCCGACTGACTTTAATAAGCAAGGAAAAGACTCGCTGGACAAATTAATCCACATCAGCATGGATGACAGCGAGATGGACTATGAGAGAGTCGCCCAACATTGGGCCAAAAGCCAAGGAGAATTAATCTGCTTTAAAGGAGTAGAAAACTTAATTCATTTGTTTGGGTTTGCAGAAAGATTATGTGCTTATAAACACTCACGAAGTGAAGTTGTCCAAATGTGTCAAATATAGCATAATTTCAAATAATAATCATAAGCATTTCTGGCAGTGTGATGTCACTGGGATCCATTTAACAAAAGGCGGCTCCGGATTATTCTTTTGTTAAAGGCTCACAGTGACATCACACTGACAAATAAGCTTATCATTATCTCATCTCATTATCTGTAGCCGCTTTATCCTGTTCTACAGGGTCGCAGGCAAGCTGGAGCCTATCCCAGCTGACTACGGGTGAAAGGCGGGGTTCACCCTCGACAAGTCGCCAGGTCATCACAGGGCTGACACATAGACACAGACAACCATTCACACTCACATTCACACCTACGGTTAGAGCCACCAGTTAACCTAAACTGCATGTCTTTGGACTGTGGGAGAAACCGGAGCACCCGGAGGAAACCCATGCGGACACGGGGAGAACATGCAAACTCCACACAGAAAGGCCCTCGCCGGCCACGGGGCTCGAACCCGGACCTTCTTGCTGTGAGGCGACAGCGCTAACCACTACACCACCGTGCCGCCCGCTTATCATTATTATTCGAAATTTTGCTACATTTGACACTTAACAAATTCTCTTCATGAATGTTTTTATAAATACATAATCTTTCTGCAAACTTAAACATATGAATTAAGTTTCCTTTTCCTTTAAATATGTTTTAATCTTAATCTAGTCCCTTTAATAAAGTGCCAAAATTTAAACTTTACAAGATGCAGTTGCCTTACTTTTCTTTTCAGTGCATCTTAGTTATACATATATTACGGTAATTGCATCAGAAACATTCTAAATCATTACAGTTATAGTAATACAGCAACTTATTTTAAGGTGGCAGGTCTTAGGTTCAGATCCCTTTGTGATCAACAGGAGGTCATGATGATTGATTCTCTTCATTGGATTGCATAAGATGGAGCAAACCACTGTTCATATTTTTCATGCACATTTTTGTTACAACACTACTTGATCATAGATAATTAAGTGCAAGGGATCCCCGTAGATTTTGAAATCTATCGTATACCTAAGTAATCTATAACAAAACAGTTTAACTTGCATGTTGAACTTTAAGGTGAAATTTCAAATGTGTATACATTAATACTATTTAGGTCAGAAATCATTGAAGCACTGTTAAAATCTATCCTATAATCATGTATCTAAAACCTCACAGAGCATCTATTTTCGGGGGGGCATGCCCCCGGACCCCCTTAGTTTCGCTTCGCGCCATTGGCGCTCAATTGTCTGGGTTTTACCATGCCAGAATTTAGGGCTTTAATATTTTTTCTGGGGAAAACACTGTATTCTCAATAAATGTGGTTGAAAAGAATAGTCAAGTCAAGTTCATTTGTATAGCACTTTTAACAATAAACATTGTCGCAAAAGCAGCTTTACAGAATTTGAACGACTTAAAACATGAGATAATTTTATCCCTAATCTATCCCCAATGAGCACGCCCGTGGGAACGGTGGCAAGGAAAAACTCACTCAGACGACATGAAGAAGAAACCTCAAGAGGAACCAGACTGAAAAGGGAACCCATCCTCATTTGGGCAACAACAGACAACATGACTATAACATTAACAGTCCTAACATAAAGTCAGCTTTGTTGATGCTATAAACCCCCACCGACGGAAACCCGAGCGCAAAACCGTTCACGACAACCACAGTCCCAAACTCAGCAAGTCAACTGCAGTCGCCAGCCACAAAAGCACCACTGCAAGAGTCCAGAGCGTCCTCCAGGCGCGACCCCCAACTGTCCAAATGGGGCCGCCCTCCACAGGAGCGATGCGATGAGACTCCAACCAGACACAGGGCACCAGGATGGATCAGGCAGGTCCAAGGAGTAGAAGAGGTCAGCATCTCGATCCCAGGACCGACATGTAACTCAGAGGGACAAATTTTTTTTTTTTTGGGGGGGGAGAAAAAAAACCTGGCATCTGGAGATGATGGCATCTTTTGTTTCAAGAATGCGTTTCAACATATAAAATGTTGAGTTCCACCTGGTACCACACTCTTGTTTGGGCCTCAGTTTGGGCAACTCCATCTGGCGCTGTGTGGACTTCAGCCTCTCTGCAGCTACTGTGCTTCTGTGGAAAAACTCCACAATAGCCTTTACCTTGTCCACGGTTGTTTTCACCACCTTCAGGGAATCTCTTATCATCAGGTTTAATGTATGTGCCAGACATGGGTGGTGGGTCCACTTCAGATTTTTTATGGCTTTGGTGATGTTTGCAGCGTTATCACTCACACAGCACACCACTTTGTCCTGTACTTGCCACTCATTTACCACTCTTAATACGGTAGCTCCTCTACCAAGTTTTCTGCAGTGTGTCTGTCGGTGAACTCAAAGCAGTCCAGCAGGCAAGATGTCATCTTGTAATTTTCAATAAAGTGGCAAGTGACAGACATGAAAGAGCAGGTGGTTCTAGAGGTCCAGCAGTCAGTGGTCAGGCAAACTGGTGGAGCTTTTTTCACCCTGTCTTGTTCATAATGCACGTTCTGTGTCATATAGTTTTGGGATCATCGTTAGGGACAGTGTTTTTCTACTGGGTAGAGTGTACGTGGGATGTAAGGCTTTGACAAAACTTTTAAAACCTTTGTCCTCCACAATGGAAAAGGGCTGGAAATCAGTGGCAATCATTTTAGCCAACTCCTCATCAATACGGTGCTGTTTGGCTGGGGTCATCTGCTTTGGTATAAACTGACTAATTTTGCTTTGAGTTGCAGTAGGAGGGGTTATTATCCTTATACTACTAGTAGCTGCTGGAGCAGTTGTTGGTTTGGGACCAGACACACCAGGGTCAGTAGACGTTGAGCCAGCTTGCCCTCTCTCCTCCAACTGCACTGTGGGATGGACAGTTCTGATGCATCTGTGCAGGTTTGTGGTGGAACCTGCTCTTACTGTTATTTTCATTTTACAGTGAAGCCACTCTGCTCTGCTATTCCCAAAATCTTTAAACTGCAGCCAGATGCTGCTTCGTTTATGGGTGTCAGTCATATTTACGTATTTTTGTGATGCACTCGCACTGTCCTCCTCACCGCTGTCTACTGTCTCACTCACTGACGGGAACGGACAGACGATCCACCTGATTGTCGTGTCTGTCCCCCTCTCTGTTTTCACATAATGGTATGATCCTATATCCTCACATGTGATTGGCCACAAGGCCGCCATGTTGCCAATCAAAACAAAGTTCTTCCGTGAGCAGAGCTGAGCCACTGAGAGTGAGAGCTGAGCAGCAAAAGGAAAAAAAAAGTGGGGAGCCGGCTCTCACTTGATGGGAGTTGGCTCTTCTGATTCACTACAAAGCTTTTGCGCATGACACATCACTAGCTACAATCAATATCGATTCCCTTTGAGTGTAGGAATGCCGACACTTGTTGCTCCACGGAGTTGCTGCCCAGTTCATCAGATTCTCCCTCCCTTGTCACTGCTTTTGCATATGACCTGGGTTTAATCTGAATTCCAGTGACGATGACGTCCTTCATCCTGGTGTCCTGTTCCAGTTCAGCAACTCTGCTTTCCAGGTGGGCGAAACGCCGACGGTCCTTCTCGGCGTTCTGCAGCCTGAGCGACTTCACTTCCGTCACCAGGTCCATGATGGCTTTCTGTTGTTTAATAACAGAAACTTCCTCCTCCAGAAAGTCGAGTGACTTTTTAATGTTCTCGCCTTCCTCAGCTGTAAAGTTCTTTTTTGGAGGCATAATTCACCAATAAAGCCATCCAATTCATTAAAATGTTTGGAGAGTCATTTCCTCACCTCACTGCCTTTCTGAAGTTTCCCGCCAGAGGAATTTTACTTGGCAACAGAATGTATCTGAATTCTGATTGGTTGTTGTATCTGAATTCTGATTGGTTGTTATATTATTGCCATTTTGTCCTCTTCTGGAGAGGAGAGGAGGAGGGGGAGTGAGTGAGTTACAGGGTTCTACAGAGAGAAGTTTTTAGCCACCGCTTTCAAATGAACCGCCTCGAAAACCAATCAGTTCAGCAGATGTGTCGACTCGGTATGTGACGTTTTCAAAAGAGAGGCGGAGTAACCAAAAATTTCTGATCAAGAAGGCCAAGGCTGTTATGTTTATTACATGAAAATGTTTTATTTGATTGTTTGTGGCCCAGACACCTTTTAATGTCCACATCACCATCAGGTTGTTGTTTATATAAGTTTGTTTACATGAACTCGGTCAGGGCTCTGCAGGCCTTAACTGAAGCACTTCAAATTCAGGGTTAGCGGGCTGCTAAAGTTTGCAGGTGCTTCACAAGCAAGACTTGGTGCAATATTAGCCAACATTAACACAATTTGATCTGATGTAATAATGTCTTTGTGACCTTAATGAACACCGGTTGTTGTCAGTATCAAGTCGGATTGTTATTTACATGATACACAAACTTAGAAAAAGTCATATTCATATGTTGTCGTTTTTACACACTGAATACAAACTGTTATGTGATTTTCATTTTACAAGCTAATCTAACATTACATTCCTCAAGGACCGTTTGCTAGCTAGCAGCCGGTCACTGCACTGCAACCGCACTTGCTAATTGACACGGTAGCTAAACCTGCTTGCCGTTTTCGTGACCACGCCCCCAGAGCGGATATTCATGAGCGAATCTGTGTGGTGTTTCTCCCAGTGGAAACCTACAGGAACCATTTGTGTACCGCGCACAGAGCGGAATTTTTGTTCTTCAATCAGAGATATTGGTAGGGACATGCCCATACCCAATTCTACGCCTGTGGTCTGTACAGTGGAGCAATGTGTTGTTGTCTTTTCCCCATTCAGTGGATCCCCTGGCTGGATAACTGTTGCATGCTGGGAGGCTCCGCCTCTGACAGAGAGCCGCGTGAGATGACAGAAAACAGCGCAGTGTTTTATTCAGTCAATGGGTCAAGCTAATACTCTGGCGACTTCTCTGTGTAGATTAACAGTGCATAAATGCCAAAATCGCAGTAAAAAAAATTAGTTCATTTTCATTTACGGGCGGCACAGTGGTGTAGTGGTTAGCGCTGTCGCCTCACAGCAAGAAGGTCCTGGGTTCGAGCCCCGGGGCCGGCGAGGGCCTTTCTGTGTGGAGTTTGCATGTTCTCCCCGTGTCCGCGTGGGTTTCCTCCGGGTGCTCCGGTTTCCCCCACAGTCCAAAGATATGCAGGTTAGGTTAACTGGTGACTCTAAATTGACCGTAGGTGTGAATGTGAGTGCGAATGGTTGTCTGTGTCTATGTGTCAGCCCTGTGATGACCTGGCGACTTGTCCAGGGTGTACCCCGCCTCTCGCCCGTAGTCAGCTGGGATAGGCTCCAGCTTGCCTGCGACCCTGTAGAAGGATAAAGCTGCTAGAGATAATGAGATGAGATGAGATTTTCATTTACCATACGATAAGTCGGTATATCGAATATCGCGACCGGCCTACTCTCAACTAGTGAGGGGGAAAAGGTATTGCTTGGTGATGGTTGATATATTCTCCAAGTGGCTAGAAGTTTTCCCTACAGCAAAAAGTGACTCAGACGCGGTGGCCAAGGCCTATGGGATATAATTCCCCGATGGGGCATTCCAAGGAAGATTTCCAGTGATAATGGCACGCCATTTATAAGCCAGGCGTTAAAACAATTGGGTAATTATCTGGGAATAGACTTAAGACAACATTGTGCATACCACCCTGCTAATGGAGGAATGGTAGAATGGGACATTGAAGAATAAACTGAGCAGATGCTGTGCTGAAACAGGACTAGGGTGGACAAAGGTCCTACCCATAGTATTAATGCAGATGAGAATGAGAGAAAGACCAAAGCATGGTTTGAGCCCCTTTGAGATATTGTTTGGAAGACCCCCAAACACAGGGATAGGTCCCATTATACCAGGATGCCCTGACCTTTCCTTATGTGATGTTGAATTACTGTGCAACCCTCTCTTCTGCTCTGAATAATATTCACAAACGGGTGAGATCAGCCTTACCAGTCCCGGTGCTGGGACCACTGCATGACCTGAAACCTGGTGATGGAGTGGTGATAAAGGACTTCAGACGGACGAAGTGGAACAAGCCCAGGTGGACGGGACCATCCCAAGTGCTGCTCACCACACAGTCAGCTGTAAAAGTGGACAACAGAGCCACGTGGGTACACGACAGCCACTGCAGAAGAGTACCTGAACCAACAGACAAGCAGCACAAGGAGGCCCTGGTACAGGAAGGAGATTAAGACAGCATTCAAGAAGCCCTTAGGGGGCCTCGTCGCACCGTGAGTGGACACTCTGCTATCAAGAGCCCCTTAGGGGGACCAACAAACACGAGCAACGACACATCGACACACACAGCCACATGACAGACTGTGCATTCCAACGCATTCTTCATTCTGTACCTAATTGTGAACCTCATACATGGTATAAGTAGTATTTGCTAGTTTGTCCAGTGAGGGAGATTAATGCACATATTACAGGAGCAGTGTCTGACACCACAGGTACTCCAGGGGGCAGACTTCTCAGCTGGAAAAATAAGATATAGAAAGAGATCAAACTGTTAAATGGGTTCATGACATCTTAACTGATCATTCCAATCACATGGTGATAGCTGAAAGAATACATTCTGACTACACATACTCTAGCATATGATACCTAGCTGATTTAGGGGACAGGACTAAGTGCCTTTGGTGGAGAGACTTGTATAGAAAACACCCAACACCACGTAGTTCATTAACTGACTACTGCCACAGACTGGACAGTAACCAGTAGGTGAACCCTGTATCACAGTATCTCATTATCTCATCTCATCTCATCTCATCTCATCTCATCTCATCTCATTATCTCTAGCCGCTTTATCCTGTTCTACAGCGTCGCAGGCAAGCTGGACCTTGTCCAGGGTGTACCCCGCCTTTCGCCCGTAGTCAACTGGGATAGGCTCCAGCTTGCCTGCGACCCTAGAACAGGATAAAGCGGCTAGAGATAATGAGATGAGATGAGATAAAAGTTGATAATTTTAATCTTAGTTTTACTGACCCAAATCTCAACCAGAACTGCTTCAACCTCTTTATCTACGGTATATTTAAAGCTCTGTAATTAATCCCCTGCTGAATAAATGTGGCCACTCCACCTCCTGCAGTATCCCTGTCTTTACGCACTGCTGTGTCTCATCTCATCACATCTCATCTCATTATCTCTAGCCGCTTTATCCTGTTCTACAGGGTCGCAGGCAAGCTGGAGCCTATCCCTGCTGACTACGGGTGAAAGGCGGGGTACACCCTGGACAAGTCACCAGGTCATCACAGGGCTGACACATAGACACAGACAACCATTCACACTCACATTCACACCTACGGTCAATTTAGAGTCACCAGTTAACCTAACCTGCATGTCTTTGGACTGTAGGGGAAACCGGAACAACTGGAGGAAACCCACGCGGACACGGGGAGAACATGCAAACTCCACACAGAAAGGCCCTCGCCGGCCACGGGGCTTGAACCCGGACCTTCTTGCTGTGAGGCGACAGCGCTAACCACTACACCACCGTGCCGCGCACTGCTGTGTATCCATATATTATTAAATCAACTGATGGTTTTAACCAGGTTTCCTGTATACAGATAATGTTTGGTTTAACAACTTGTTCCTCAATAAAGTGTTTTAGTTCCTGACCATTAGCAATTAAGCTCCTGGCATTCCACTGTAGAATAGATAAAGTCATTATTAACTGCCACATGGTGCTTGACTATCAGATACCCCTAATACCATATTGTGAATGGAATCAACTGACGATTCATGAATCTCTAGATACTTTTCCGCTGCTTTTTTAATTATTTTAATTCTATCAATTCTACTTGCTACTTGAGCTGAGCAATTAACCACTTCCACCATAAAAGCAGTGAAATTTTTCTTATCCACAATTAAAGTTTCTTCAGTTACTTTACAGCATTTCAGAGTCGTTTGAGTTTGACTCGGGGGTAAAACTACAGGAGTCATACTTCCTTTAACCCTTGATTTTTACTTGGTTTTCTTTGTCAACCTTTTTAATAGCTTCGGCATAAGTAACGCTGTCTTTCACCTTAACACTTTGCACTTGAATTGCTCTTTTATACATCTTGCACCCTTTATAGGCCGCACTGTGTTCACCTCCACAGTTACAGCACTTGATTTTTGTTCCTTCCTCACATTTACCATATTCATGTTCGCCTCCACATCTAGCACACCTAGGTTTTGACTTGCACACAGAAGAAATGTTTCCATATCGCTGACATTTAAAACATCTAATTGGTGGGGGGATGTAAGGCCTCGCCATATAACTTAAATATCCAATCATGATCCGCTCAGGCATCTTAACCTCATCCAACACTAACCAGACAGACAAACTTGGTCCTTTAGTTCCATTCCTAATTACTGGCAAACACTTGACTTTGTTGATTTTAACTCCTCCTGCTCCTCCTACTCAAGCGAGTAGGACGCTTCTTTGCTTTGCTCCTGCTTTCTTGATCTTTATTTCTATACTTTACTTTCTCATTGAATTTTCACTTTTTTTCTCTCTCTCATTTTATTTTTCATCTTTATAAGTTTTTATTTAATTTTAATTTAATTTCCACTTTTTTCCCCTTCATCTTTATAAGTTAGTTTTTAATACAAAATGCCAAGAAGCAAAAAATTCTGCAGAAAATGCATGGAACTAGAACAGAGGATTTCTATTCTGGAATCAAAGATTAATGCTCTGCCAAAGACGGATGAATTAAAAGCGATATCTCAGGAAAGGAGTACAGAAACAGTGGCTGAGAATGCAGAGGTTGCACTCCGACAGACCGAGGACATTGTGGATGAATTTACCAATCAAGCTGGCCAAAATGTGAGTACAGAAAACTGGCAAAAATGGGTGGTAAGCCCAAAAATAAAAACAGAAGAGTGATTACTTCAACACCAGCTCGTTCTACAAATTACAATAGGATCTACAATCCTATGGAAAATCCACAGCCCATAAGGATTCAGAACAAATTTGAATGCCTCAGGGATGTGGAAGAGGATTTTTCAAGTAGACAAACACATAGTAAAAAGAGATCGCACCAAGATCGAAGAGCTGGCAAAAATCAGCTCGTAACACCACCTGATCCCACAATCCTTGTTCTTGGTGATTCCACTGTAAGACAATTAAAAGGTTATGGGATGATTATTTGTTGTCTCCCAAATGCATCCATCTCTGACACCAAAGACAGCATTTTGAAGCTCACGTCCGAGCATAAAACTATTAAACGTATTGTTGTGCATGTGGGAGCAAATGATGTTTTCAGAGAACAGCTGTTTGTCCAAGAGGATTTCAGAAAACTTTTTTCTGAGCTCTATAAGACTGGAATTCAATCTTTTATCAGTGGCCCACTCCCAGCGAGAGGAAGTTTTGCTTTTTCTCGACTCTTCAGTCTTAACACCTGGCTTGGAAAAACTTGTTCTTCATTTGGTATGAATTTCATAGACAATTTTAACCTTTTCTGGAATCGCAGAGAATTTTACAAGCCAAATAGCACTGAACTCGGCTGGATTGGAGCTAAAGTCTTAGCAGACCATTACAAACTTGCAATCTTTTCTCAGCCAGCACCAAGGAAAACAGTTGATAAGATGTCGCAGACTGACATAGTTACAAAGCCTAAACAATCATCTTTGCAAGTCGTCATCAAGGACACACAAACATTTGACTTGCTAGACTCCCAACGTTCAAGGACAGACGATTCCACTTCTCCTTGGATGGATTTCCCAAATAGCATGAAAAAATTGCTCCCAATGGCTACACTCTCTTTTTCCAGCCCAAATCTGTCGCGACAAGTAGCATACCCAGTTCGCCCAGGACTTTCAGCTGGCTACAAATCTTTTTCACCTTCCAAAAGATACATGTCATCTCCAATCCTTTCACCCTCAAACCAAATGGAACATTTAGAAAGTCTTGTTTGATGTACTCTGGGTCCCTGCAAATGGGTGTAGTGTTGAAAATGTGCCTATGCCATCCAGCTCATCCAGCTCTATTCCTGTGTTAATAAGAAACAGAACACATGGAGCACATCTAACCCTGGGGGTGAACCAATCTAATCTCCTTCCTGTTCTAAAACAACATCAGAGTGCAAAAGCAGATTCTAGACTTTCTGTAAAGCTAGCTCTTCTGAATGTTAGATCACATTTAAACAAGTCATTTTTAATTAATGATCTTATTTGCAAACACAATCTTGATTTTTTGCCTCTAACTGAAACCTGGCTGGATCAAGCAAATAGTGCTTCCACCCTTATTGAAGTAGCGCCCCCAAATTTTAATTTTTTGAATGTTACTCGACAAGGGAAAGGTGGAGGGATCATAAATATATTCAAAGTCTCTTTTCAATGTAAACAACCCTCACTTGGTGATTTTATGTCCTTTGAACACTTATGTGCACTTGTTACATGCTCTCCTAACATATTATTATTAACTATTTATAGGCCTCCGAGACATTCAGCCAAAGTCTTTCTTGAAGAGTTTGGTGAACTGTTATCAGTCATTTGCTTAGAGTTTGATTGTCTTATTATATCTGGGGATTTTAACTTGCATGTAGATAATACTGATAACATTTATGCCAAAGAACTACTTGCAATTATTGACAACTTTAACCTAGTACAACATGTACAGGGGCCGACCCACTCTCGTGGTCATACTCTTGACCTCGTCATCACAAAGGGTCTTACTGTTTCTAATACTGTTGTTGACCTGGCCTTATCCGATCATTTCTGTGTTTTCTTTGATGTTTCTATGTCTCCTCACATTCAGAATAGCTCAACAACTATAGGTAGGAGAGTCATAAAAGACAACACATGTGCTCTCTTTGAGCAAGCTCTCTCGCAGAAATCAACCAAAATGTCAGACTCTGTAGATGATTTACTGGAATTTTTTAATTTAAATATGACCCAAATTATGGATGATATTGCTCCATTCAAAATAAAAAGAGTCAATGATAAGCAGAAAGCACCATGGAAGCAGTACCTGGCTGTTAAACTGCTAGAGAATGTAAAAAGACTGAAAGAAAATGGCGCAAATCTAAACTTCACATTCATTATCAAATCCATAAGGAGATGCTTTGTAATTATAATTATGAAATTCGTAAAGCAAGACAGTCTTTCTTCTCCAACATCATCAGCAGGAATATGAACAATGCCCGTGTGCTATTTTCAACAGTAGAGAAGCTAACTAATCCCCCACCACAATTAGCACCTGAACTTCTCTCAGTTAATAAATGCAATGAGTTTGCATCCTTTTTCAAAGGTAAAATTGATAAAATACGGCAGAATATTCCTCATAATATATCTCAGTTGCAAAAAATTGAAAAACTGCAATCACCAATGACACAGATAGATAACTTCAACACAATGTCAGAATTTTGTTTAATTGATTATGAGACTCTTGAAAAAACTGTACAAAATCTCAGTTCCTCAACATCTGAATTGGACATTCTGCCCACCAACTTTTTTTAAGTCTGTTCTTCATCTTATAATTACAGATTGTTAGGGTTTTGCTGGGATTCGAACCTGGTTCGTTGGTGTGATAATCCAGCAAACCCCCACTAGGCCACCAGGGGGATGACTCAAATGCAGAGGCGTGAGGCGGAAGTAGAAAAAGAATCAAAAGGTTTATTTAAACTATATACACTATATACAGGGCAAAACAAAAGACAAAAAAAAACCAAAGAGTATAATCCAAAAGAAAAGCAAAGTGCAAAAATACAAAAGCTAAGAAGATCAAAAAACACAGTACAAAGGAAACTGGAGATAAACATAACAGCACAAAGACTCCGTGACAAGAGGACTGAACTCAGGGGTATAAATAGACAAACTAATTAAGGACACAGGTGAAGATAATTAGGCAATTAACACAAACACAAAACACAGGAACAGTGGCGGCCTCTAGAGGCCAAAATAAACACGACATGAAAAGGAAATAACAGCGGCCTCTAGAGGCCAAAACAGTCCTAGTCCTAACAGGACCCCCCCCTCTAGGAGCGTCTCCTGACGTTCCCAGGGCGATCCGGATGGGCCGAATGGAAGTCCCGACATAGTTCTTTATCAAGGACATCCCGAGCAGGAACCCAGCAGCGCTCCTCAGGACCATAGCCCTCCCAGTCCACCAGATATTGCAACCCGCCGCGGACCCGGCGGGAGTCAAGCAGGCGATTCACAGTGAACACAGTCTGCCCCTGGAAGATGCGGGGGGGTGGGGGGTTCCTAGGGGCAGGGGCATACGTAGACGTCAGTACAGGCCGTAACAGGGAAACATGGAAAGTGGGGTTGATCCTCAGAGTCCGGGGCAACTGGAGCCGGTAGGAGACAGGGTTCACCCTGCGCACCACCTTGAAGGGGCCAATGTAGCGAGGAGCAAGCTTGCGGTTCTCCACCCGCAGTGGAAGGTCCTTAGTGGACAGCCAAACACGCTGCCCAGGGCGGAAAGCGTGTGCAGGTCTTCTATGGCGGTTGGCCTGAGTCTGGTTGGTTCTGGAGGTCTGTATGAGGGTCTTCCTGACCTTGCTTCAGGTCTTGCGACACCGTCTCACATATTGGTTGACCGAGGGCACCCCCGCGTCCTCCTCCTGGTCCGGGAACAGAGGTGGCTGGAACCCGAATTGGCACTGGAATGGCGACAGCTTGGTGGCCGATGACTTCAGGGTGTTGTGGGCGTACTCCGCCCATGGCAGCCAGGTGCTCCACGATGTCGGGTTATCCATAGCCAGGCCTCGCAGGGTGGTTTCCAGGTCCTGGTTGAGCCTCTCCGTCTGACCATTGGACTGTGGGTGAAACCCAGAGGAGAGGCTGGCAGTGGCTCCGATGACCTTGCAGAACCCGTGCCACACTCGGGAGGAGAACTGGGGCCCTCGGTCTGAGACGATGTCCTGTGGAAGACCAAAGACTCGGAAGACATGATTAAACAAAAGTTTCGCAGTTTCAAGAGCAGAGGGGAGTTTGTACAGTGGTATGAAGCGGCAGGCCTTGGAGAATCTGTCAACTAAGACCAAAATGACTGTGTTACCTTGTGACTCAGGGAGACCCGTGATAAAGTCGACTGCCACGTGGGACCAGGGACGCCGGGGAATGGTCAGAGGATGCAGGAGACCCTGGGGACGCTGTCGTGGGTTCTTGGTTCTGGTGCAAACCTCACAGGACAGGACAAATGACCTTACTTCCTTCTCCATGTTAGGCCACCAGAAGCGTCTTTTCAGGAAGTCCAGGGTCCTCCGAGCTCCCGGGTGGGCGGTGAGAGGGGAAGAGTGACCCCACTGGAGAACCTTGGCCCGGGCTTGATGTGGGACGTACAAGAGGCCTGGTGGCCCCGTCCCAGGACCGGGGTCCTGGCGTTGGGCTCGTCGGACAGCCTCCTCAATACCCCAGCGGACAGGGGCCACAATCCGGGACACAGGGATAATAGGCCCGACTTCATTCTCCCTGTTAGTGGCAGAGAACAGTCTGGACAGTGCGTCAGGTTTGGTGTTCTTGGAGCCGGGGCGGTATGAGAGGGTGAAGTCAAACCGACTGAAAAACAGGGCCCACCTAGCCTGTCGAGGGTTCAGTCTCTTGGCTTGCTGGAGGTACTCCAGGTTCTTGTGGTCAGTCCAAACCAGGAATGGATGTTGTGCTCCCTCCAGCCAGTGCCTCCACTCCTCAAGGGCCAGTTTGACCGCTAGCAGTTCTCGATCCCCCACATCGTACCGGGACTCAGCAGGACTCAGGCGGTGGGAGAAGTAAGCGCAGGGGTGCAGCTTTCCTTCCGAACGTTGAGAGAGCACCGCGCCGACACCACTGTCCGAGGCGTCCACCTCCACGATGAATGGTTGGGAGGTGTCCGGGAGAACCAGAATGGGTGCCGTGCAGAAGCGGTCCTTGAGGTCTTTGAACGCCTTTTCTGCCTGAGGAGACCAGCCATAAGATCCACCTGTCCCTTTGGTGAGGTCAGACATGGGTGCTGCCACAGAACTGAAGTTCCTGATGAACTTGCGGTAGAAGTTAGCGAATCCTAAGAACCGCTGAACCTCCTTAACGGACTTGGGAGTAGGCCAATCCCGGACGGCCAGGGTCTTGGCAGGGTCCATTTGGAGTTGGCCTGTCCGTACAATAAATCCCAGAAAGGAGACCTCGGGAACATGAAATTCGCATTTCTGGGCCTTGGCGAACAGATTGTTCTGTAGCAGCCTCTGGAGAACCTGGCGGACATGGTGGCGGTGCTCCTGCACGGTCTTGGAAAAGATAAGGATGTCGTCGAGGTAGACAAAAACGTATAGGTTAATCATGTCCCTTAAGACGTCGTTGATTAGGGCCTGAAAAACAGCTGGTGCGTTGGTGAGTCCGAAGGGCATCACCTGGTATTCGTAGTGCCCAGACGGGGTGTTAAAGGCAGTCTTCCACTCGTCTCCCTGTCGGATACGGATGAGGTGGTATGCGTTCCGTAGGTCCAACTTGGTGAAGACGGTGGCGCCTTGGAGCAGGTCGAAAGCTGTGGACATCAGCGGAAGGGGATATCGGTTGCGCACAGTGATCTTATTCAGGCCCCTGTAATCAATACATGGTCGGAGCCCCCCATCCTTCTTGCCGACAAAGAAGAAGCCGGCTCCAGCAGGTGAAGTGGAGGGTCGAATAAACCCAGAGACCAGGGCATCTTTGAGGTATTCCTCCATGGCCTTGCATTCTGGCTGAGAGAGTGAAAACAGTCTGCCACGAGGAGGGGTAGTCCCAGGGAGCAAGTCGATGGCACAGTCGTAGGCCCGGTGCGGAGGAAGAACGGCGGCCCTGCTCTTGCTGAATACCTCCTTGAGATCCCAGTACTCTGTGGGAACTTGAGATAACTCGGTGAGATCAGGGGGCTCGGCAGGAGACCCAGGAGAGCTAGAGAGCAGACAAGAGGCATGGCATGCAGGGCCCCATTCCACAACCTGGCTTGTTACCCAGTCTATGCGAGGGTTGTGGCGAGTAAGCCAAGGAAGGCCTAGAATAACTGGGAACTCAGGTGAAGGAATCAGGTGCAGGGATATTTCTTCCTTGTGACCTTGAGACTGGAGGAAGACTGGAGAAGTAACTTGGGTGACTCTTCCATCACCTAACGCTTGGCCATCGAGGGCAGACACAGACAGAGGGACTTCAAGAGGTGCAGTAGGTATATTGATACTTTGGGCGAAGTGAATATCCATAAAGTTCCCAGCCGCCCCTGAGTCTATCAAAGCTTGACAAGAGTGGACAGACTCACCCCAGGAGATGGAGACCGGGATGTAGATTCCTTGACCAGGGAGTCCGGGAGAGAGGGTAGGCCCCGTCACAACCCTCCCTCGGCTGGACGGGGCGGTCCTTTTCCCAAGAGTTCGGGACATGATGCTCGGAAGTGACCAGGCTTGCCACAGTAGATGCAGCACTTGTCCCTCCTTCTGCGCTCCCTCTCAGACGCGGAGAGGCGAGTACGACCCACTTGCATGGGTTCTGGACAGTCACTGAAGGAGGTAGATGGTCTCCAGGTAGAGGTAGGGAGGCTGGGGGGGCTCAAGGCTTGGTGGCGTTCTCTCATCCTGTTGTCCAGACGAATAGCATGTGAGATGAGGGTTTCGAGGTCACTTGGGCATCCAATAGAGGCCAGACCGTCCTTGATGGGGTCAGACAGACCATGGTGGAAGGCTGACACCAGGGCAGTCTCGTTCCATCCACTTACTGCTGCGAGTGTTCGGAACGAGATGGCGTAATCTGCGACGCTTCCTCCTTGCCGGATGGACATGAGCTTTCGGGCTGCGTCGGTACTGATGTCTGCCTGATCGAAGACCCGAAGCATCTCTTCAGAAAACAGCTGGAAATCAAAGCACTCAGGTCCCTGTCTTTGCCAGATAGCAGTAGCCCAGGCTCGCGCCTTACCAGCTAATAAGGTGATCACAAAGGCAATCTTGCGGCGATCCGTAGTGTAGGTGGTAGGCTGAAGCTCAAAGGTGAGTTGACACTGGGTGAGGAACTCTCGGCACTCACTGTGCTTGCCGTCATACCTCTGTGGTGCAGGAAGGCTGGGTTCGCGAGGTGAAGAAGGCAGCATTGCAGGAGGCACTGGAGCAGGAGTGGGAGCTGGATCAGGAGCAGGAACTGGATCAGGAGCAGGAGATGCAGGCAGAGATGTCAGCTGTGCCAGGGTTTTCCCAATTTGCTGAAGCAGTTCCTCGTGGCGAGCGAGGGCCTCACGTTGGCTGGTGAGCGTACGTCCATGAGCGTCCATGGTTGCTCCGAAGCATGTCAAAGCTGCCATAATTCCCTGAAGGTTGGCCGGGTAGACAGTTGAAGCAGCCTCTGCTGAGTCGGTCATGACGGAGTCTTTCTGTTAGGGTTTTGCTGGGATTCGAACCTGGTTCGTTGGTGTGATAATCCAGCAAACCCCCACTAGGCCACCAGGGGGATGACTCAAATGCAGAGGCGTGAGGCGGAAGTAGAAAAAGAATCAAAAGGTTTATTTAAACTATATACACTATATACAGGGCAAAACAAAAGACAAAAAAAAACCAAAGAGTATAATCCAAAAGAAAAGCAAAGTGCAAAAATACAAAAGCTAAGAAGATCAAAAAACACAGTACAAAGGAAACTGGAGATAAACATAACAGCACAAAGACTCCGTGACAAGAGGACTGAACTCAGGGGTATAAATAGACAAACTAATTAAGGACACAGGTGAAGATAATTAGGCAATTAACACAAACACAAAACACAGGAACAGTGGCGGCCTCTAGAGGCCAAAATAAACACGACATGAAAAGGAAATAACAGCGGCCTCTAGAGGCCAAAACAGTCCTAGTCCTAACACAGATGTGCTTCAAATTATAAATACATCCCTGGAGACTGGCGTTGTTCCTGTGTCCCTAAAAAAAAGCCGTTGTAAAGCCCCTTCTTAAAAAAAATAATCTGGATCCTTCAGTATTAAATAACTACAGGCCAATATCAAATTTACCATTCATTGGGAAAATCCTTGAAAAAATTGTCTTCAATCAATTAACTGCCTTCTTGATATCAAACAGCCGTTTTGATAATTTTCAGTCAGGATTTCATGCCAATCATAGCACTGAAACAGCACTGATTAAAGTTATAAATGATATACGTCTTAATACTGATGCAGGCAAAACATCGGTCCTGGTATTACTGGACCTCAGTGCAGCTTTTGATACTATTGATCACAACATACTGCTATATCGACTTGACTACTGGGTTGGATTGACTGGTAAAGTTATAAATTGGTTAAATTCATACTTAAAAGATAGAAGCTTCTCTGTTACCCTGGGAAATTGTTCCTCAACGTCAATGTCCTTGACCTGTGGTGTCCCCCAGGGGTCGATTCTTGGACCATTACTTTTCAACCTTTATATGCTCCCACTTGGGCAAATTATCAATAAAAATTCAATGTTGTATCACTGCTATGCAGATGACACCCAAATTTATTTCGCTCTATCACCTAATGATTATGCCCCCCTTGAATGTCTCTACCAGTGTATCGATCAAATCAATAGCTGGATGTCACAAAATTTTCTTCAGCTGAACACAGGTAAAACAGAAGTAATTCTATTTGGAAAAAAAGATGAAAGACTCAAGATTACCACTATTCTTGACACAAAAGGGATGAAAACTAAAGAAATGGTTAAAAATCTTGGTGTTTTCATTGACAGCGAGCTAAACTTTGATAGTCACATGAAAGCAATCACTAAAACGGCATTTTATCACTTAAAAAACATTTCCAAACTAAGAGGACTTATGTCAAAAAATGATCTGGAAAAACTAATACATGCCTTCATCTCTAGTAGGGTTGATTACTGCAATGGCCTTTTCACAGGCCTGCCAAAAAAGACCATCAAACAACTTCAGCTGGTTTAAAATGCAGTGGCGAGGGTTCTCACACGAACTAAAAGAACAGAGCACATTACTCCAATTCTAAGGTCCCTTCACTGGCTTCCAGTAAGCTACAGAATTGACTTTAAAGTATTGCTGCTGGTATACGAATCTCTAAATGGTACAGGGCCCAATTACCTCTCTGATATGTTGCAGCGGCCTAACCCAATCAGATCTACCAGATCAAAACAGAAAAATTTACTATTAAAACCAGTTGTTAAAACAAAGCATGGTGAAGCAGCTTTTAGCTACTATGCAGTACAGCTATGGAACCAACTGCCAGAGGACATTAAAAATGCTCCTGCTGTTGGCAGTTTTAAATCTAGGTTAAAGACCAAGCTGTTTTCAGATGCTTTCTGTTAAATAATTAATATTGTCTTTTTTACATTTACATTTACAATTAAATTTTTTTAATAATTTTTATTTTCTCTGCATGTTTTAAATTTACTTTAATTTTAACTCTATTCTATTTTATTCTTTATTCTTTTCTGCTGGTTTACTTTTTTTCTCCTCCTCCTATTTCTACTTTATTTTATTATTTTATTTCTACTATTGTTTAATTCTTATTATTTTCTTTTAATTCTTTTAATTCTTTTAATTAATTGTTTTAGAATAAAAATAAACTTATTTTATGTAATTTTATTTCTTCATTGTATACTGTTTTTGTTTTTACTTCTGTAAAGCACATTGAACTGCCATTGTGTATGAAATGTGCTATATAAATAAACTTGCCTTGCCTTGCCTTTAACATTGCTTTTAATATCGTCCTCTAACAAGTCAGTCGATACACCTGATATCACTGCCATCTTTCTTCCCAGTCTTGGGCTTTAACATGTTTCCCCAGTAAAGTTTTAAGCTTCATTAATCCCATTCTCTGATCTCTATCTTGACAAACAACTAACAGGTTACCATCTTTTAACGTTGTGACGGAGCGAACTTCACCTACTTGCCTATAAATGGCTTCACTGACTTTCAATGGGTTTAGTATACAAGGGGTTTGAAATCGGATCACAACTTTAACATCAGTCCTCGATCTTTTCGCTTCATCTTGTTTAGCTTTCACCTTTCTTTTCTTCGATGCTCTTTGAACCAAATTCCATTTACCTGACTTATCTTCACCTTCACTTTTATAGTACTCTCACTGTCATTCTCTTCTGAAAACTCCTCCAAATCATTAGTTTCACACTCATCTAGAACTCCTTTCAATCCATGATCGCACCCCAGTCCACCAAACGCCAGTTGCAATGAATCTGGTGGCTCTTTCACATTCCCGGAAGCACTCATCGCGTTTTTTCTCAGATCAGTCTGTCTGTGAATCCCATTGAAAGTCACAGCTGCCTTTTGAACAGTTTCACTCCAGAGAATATTGCTGAACTACCTTGATGTTTCTGTCACACAAATAACATTTGAAATAACAATCAGTTGACATTTTCACAGAAAACTAAACTTATAATATCATAAGTGGTGCAAACATATGAAGATAGAAGTTACTTCATTTTGGGTGTCTTTTAATTTTAGTTAGTTCCAGAGGCGATATTTCTAGTTTTCACTGAAATGTTTTATTGACTTTTTTTAGTTTAGTTTTTTTTTCTTTTTGATTATAATTGTGTAGAAGATGATGAAATGTATTTTATTTGTTCTCAGAATGAGCTAAAGGAGGAGCAGATGAAATCCCAGCAGAGGATCCAGGAGAAGCAGAAGGAGGTGCAGGAGCTGAAACAGGCTGTGGACACTATTAAGGTGAGGAGTGAAGAGTAGCTGTGTTTCAATTAACCTGCTTAAAGGAGATACACAGAACCATGGCCTCATTTTTTGTTTATAAATGCCTTGAGACCTGTGTGTGTGTGTGTATATATATAATTTTTTGTTTGATTGAAGGTTTCATTCACACACACATACATATGGAATTAAGATGTGATTTGCCGACCTAGCACATAGACACAGATATCAAAATGATGTCACTCACTCACACCCTCCCATAGACACATACACACACACACACACACACACACACACACACACACACACCCCTCTCTGAGGTCACATACAAACACACACACATTTGACAGACACAATAGCCGTTTGGAGAGATTATGATTTGTTATAAAAGGTGTTTGTAATCTTTCATCTTTGACGAAGTGACTGTGCGAATAAACTGGCATGTGAACAACTCAGGTGTTCCCTTGTCTGTTTCTCTCGTTCTATCATTCGTCCCGGATCCGAGGGGGCTCACGAAGGAATCTCGGGGTCTCTTTCTGGGTGAACCCCAACAATTTGGTGTCAGAAGTGGGATACTGCCAACCAGGTGAGTAAATTATTTTAATTTTAATGTATTTGATTGGTCAGACTTCCGCCTGGTTGGTAGTACTGTAATTTCAAAAAGAAAAGAGACCCAGTAAATTCAGGTAAACCTCGTGTGGAGGCACGGGACGTAAGGAACCTCGTAGACTTTTTAGAGATTAGATTAGACCTTTTAGACTCTTGTTTACGGGACGAGACGGGGCTAGTAGAGCCACGGGATTGGGCTGGTAAACCTCGTAATTTGTTTACGGGACGGTGAGCCTCGTGAAGACGCTCCAAGGGGGAGAACTGTCACGAGAAGAGCGCGCTTTTAATCTTTGGTTCCTTCGTGCAGCCACCATGGGGGGAAAATTGTATTATATTAATTGTATTATATTAATTGTATTATTGTATTAAGGTACCCGGACCCCGAGAAAAAACCCACGGGACTGGATGTGGTTTAGCATTCTACACAGATTCTAGACAATTTGGCCGGCTCAGTTTTGATTTATCCTCATCCAGGTATTTGCAATCTCTGGGAGCTGTGTAATGTATCTTTAATTGTTTTAGCATTTATATAAGGCATTACTGGATATGCACAAAATAATGAAACAACAAATCAGTACTCTGGACATGAACAGTTAGAACTGTGTTCCTGGTGTGCATAAATGTTAAACCTTTGGTCAATCAAACCTGTATAACCAACTTCCAAAATCCTTATTTCCCTTATAAAATCCTTATAAGATGCAAATTAAAATGATTTACCTAAAATTTGAATGATAATTAACAATTATATATCCCAGGTACTTTTTATTCAATAAACTTTAAGAATGAATACAAAGCTTCAGTGTTTGACAAAAAACTACAAAGTGTAAATGTTATGTGCTCTTTTATCATTGTGGGAATTGATTATAGCTCTAAATAAATCTCATCTCATCTCATCTCATTATCTCTAGCCGCTTTATCCTTCTACAGGGTCGCAGGCAAGCTGGAGCCTATCCCAGCTGACTAGGGGGCGAAAGGCGGGGTACACCCTGGACAAGTCGCCAGGGCTCTAAATAAATATTGAAGTTTTTTTTTAAATCCGTATAACTATTTGTACGCCCGTATACTATGTTTATTGAATCAAATCCGTATAAAATACGGACATTCTGTATATTGTGCATTTTAATCTCAACGAAAGCTTCACTGAATCTTTAGAACAAACTCGCATGCGTGTGAATCAATTTACTTGATTCACTCTTGATTCTTGACTCAGAAACTACGGAAACCTTATTTGTATTCCTGTTTTCAAATTGTAAACAATAATCACACTTTCATGCTGCATGAAATTAAAATATGAACTTTCCTCAAACCATTACGTGTGCATGAACTCAACAAATGCCGTTGATGCGTCTGTATCGATTCGCTCGATCGAGTCATTTATGTTTCGTCCCGAAGAAGATCCGAATCGTTTGTGAATCTCATCACTGTTAGAAATCCAAGAGAAGAGATCCTCTTCCCTTAACATCATCAGAGGAAAAACCTGCTTCTTAATCAATTAGTTTCAGTTTGGTGAGTAGATCATCTGTATTTTATTTTATATTCCTTGTGTGTTGATAGTCCGAAACTTGTAACTGGAAGGTTATCAGGAAAGTCACGAGTGGTCTGCGAGGTGATCTCTGAACAGGTCCGCGAGCACTCTACAAGACTATTGATGTGTTTTAATAATTAATAGTGCAGCTATTAATGCAGTTTCATGTCTAGATCTTATAAATGATGAATACGAAGTATGTGACGGCAAAATAACATTAGAACTCCAGTTCCCATGATGCTTGTGAACTGGGCATGCGCACTGGATAAAAGAAAAAGCAGCTCTAGGGCAAAACTCTCGTCTCATCAGATTTGGGCAGTAATTCTATGCGTTCAGACCTTAAATAATGAAATAACTGTACAAGCAAATACAACACAAAAACCATTTTAAAACATTCACTTAAATTAAACAGACATGGTAAAAACAGAAGAAATATATTTAAGGCTTAGAGTTTGATTAATTCAACCAAATCAAATATCACTTTCAGATTTGAAGATATTTATCAGGAATCATTTTTAAAATATCGAGTATTATACCACTTCCTGTTTAAAGGCATAATAAAAGGCATCAAATATATTTACCCTACGTGTGAATGGAAATGCCGAAAAGTTTAATGTTTAACCTAATGTTTAATGTTGATCTATTTTAAACTGATCGTTTGGTGGTCTAGTGGTTAGGATTCGGCGCTCTCACCGCCGCTGGTGTAGTGGTATTTTTATTAATCATATGTAATTCTAACCTTTAAATATCCTATATACTCCTGTTTCTGACGCGTTTTAGCGAAATGTGGACTTATCTTGTCTGGGAAGCATGAAATTAGTTCAACAGCGAGCTAACCCGCTTTTTACTTCATTTTTGACATTTTTTGAATAATTGTCGTCCTATTATTATAAATAATATTTTGAATAATTGTTCCGTAGCAATATGCTCTGTCTCTTTCTCAGTGAACATTGAGATAAGGGCTCCCAGACTGTTACAGATAGCTATACTATAAACAACTCATGCAAGAATAGCAGGCAAGGACACACAGAAATCTGCAATGAGCAGAGAAAATCATTATTTTTGGCACTTTCACACAATAATAAATTTAATAAGTATTCTTTATATTATTAGGTAAATTCCATATACATAAAGTATCTCCTTTTCTTTCTTTAAACTTATTGCTACTTATGAGGCTAAGCTTAACCATGTTCCTCCTAATTTCGAACTATTGATATGAAATGCTCTGATTGGCTGTTTGCTGAGTTTTAAACCTCCATACTTTTGCCTTTAAAAACCACAGAGGATATGGAATAGATAGGCTTTTAATGTATTTAGTTAACCATAATTTTTTTTCAGCAAGAAACAGTTAACAAACGTTTACTTGAATAACTTTTTGTTTATAAATCGGAGACTTGGGTTTATCTTTGTTTAAATTGACATGAAACTATTCATGTGCATCCTGTTTATAATAAGCAGTACCTCTCTCTCTGGATCCATGTCATCCTACAGTCTCTTCTCGAGCAAGGCGTGGTGAGACACTTTACACAAAATTTATGTAAGATTAATGAATTGATTGTTTCTTCTGTAATGTCACAGGTTCCTGCTCATCATTGCTGTTTTTCCATTAATGAAAATTAATGATCTCTGTTCTGCCTTTTTTTTTCACACACATGAGGAGATAGCGTTTGGACTCAGGGTTTCATTTGACTCTCCTGCTGTTTTTTTTTTTTTCAGCTGTAATTCATAACGTGCTCTGTGACCTTCTCCCTCCCTCAGGACTCTGTGGTCTGTGTGTTCTGGTGTCTGCTGAGTCACCAGAAATCTGCCAAGACACTGACACTTGCGCCTGCTCCAACATCTGGTGCATAAGGGCTTTAAGGTTTCCAGAACCAAGCTGCAATATTGCATGGACACTTAAGTATTTGAACTTTTGAAGTTTTGAACTTTCTCAAGGCTGTCATTCTAGACACAAAACCTCCTCCACTGCAACATCCTTTGACCTGGACTGACGCTATGGTGGTCGCTTATCACTCCCTCAGAAGCACCCTTTGTTCCGCCCCTGGGTCACCTGCTCACTTCAAGCCCTTCCACCTCTATGCCTGTGGACACCGGGGCACGGCCTCTGGGGAGCGTGAGGGGGGGAAATGCATCATTGTGCGTTTTTATCCAAAACATTAGACATTGTTGCTCAAGGCTTACCTGTGTGTCTGGGGGCTGTCTCCGCATGTGCTTTGATGGTTTTAGATGCGGAAAAATTGTTTTTTGTCTCACCCATTGATCTTGCACTCGTCACATCAAGTTAAACAGGTGTTGCAAAATTGACAGACCCATTAAATTAATTTATCAGTAATAGGGGTCTCTAGGGATCTTTGTTGATGGTTCTTGTTCTAAACCCTCAGATGGTTCTTGTTTTATAATTTATAATATTATCACACCTCTGTGGTTATTCTGTGTGTTCAATCAATATCAGCCTGATATTCTGCATGAGACATACGCTTTTTTTTCTTTTTCATTTGATTTTTGTCATCTTGATTGTGGACAAATTCTCTAAATGGGTAGAAGTTTTTCCCTGTTCTCGAGAGAACACGAAGGTAGTTTCTCGTTTTGATACCTACGGTAGTTATAATAATAATAATGATACATTTTATTTATAAATGCCTTTCAAGGTACCTAAGAACACTGGACAGTCCTCATCACGGGTTTCGTGGCTTCATTGTTGCTCGGGGCAGGGCTACCCGCCCGAGCCTTCGTGACTGCTTCATCTTTGCTCGGGGCAGGGTTACCCGCCCGAGCCTTCTGGACCACTTCATTGCTCGGAGCAGGGTTACCCGCTCGAGCTGGACTTCATTGCTCGGGGCAGGGTTACCCGCTCGAGCTGGACTTCGAGACAACATCTTCTGGACTAACTTCGCTAACTGGACTGCACAAGCGCACACCACACGAATGTGTTATGTCTTTCATCTGATGCCGTTTTCTACTATTATTACACATCTCTATGCTCTGAAACTCTGTATTCTTACAGGACTCTGTTCTCACTATAGGTCGATATGCCTTCTAATTTCATTTTTCCCCTCACTGTTTTAGAACAAATTACTCTGAAGGAAGTAGCGTGTATCTGGGAATTAAGAGGTTTTGAGTTTCTCTAAGCTCCGGTGAGGTGGGACGAGGGCTGATTGGGCATGCCCGCCCTCTGAGCACCAATATATGTCAAGAAGGGCAAAGATTAACTCAGGATTAATTTTTGATGTAATCATATATGATCATGAGGTGATAATAGGATTTGATAATAGTGATGCTATTATCAAAGGGGGGGATTGTTAGGGTTATATAAGTATTATTCTTATTATTCTTATAAGTATTATTATTAAAATGGTGACAAAATTAAGAGTTAACTTAAGGTTCAGTTAAAAATGACCTTCTGTCTCGGCTGGACATTGTTTGGGAACATTTTGTTTATGAAATGTGTATTTTGAACAGAGAAGTGTCTGAAGGACCCACCAAGGTCTGTTTTAGTGTCAGATCGACCCACACACACTTTAATGTTGGATGTAATGGTAGCCTTATTGCTGAACAAAGAGTTAAGACTCTTATATTATATATTATAGTATATATTATAGTATATATTATTTATAGTATATTTTAGAGCTTTTTAAGATCCTTTATTATTTTGGACTATTGCATACACTATGGCAGTGATTTTAAACTGTTCCTGTGTAGCCTGACCTTCGTCCAGTGGAGAAGAACACTTCTTTGTTAGACCAAACATAGTCTTTGTTTAAAACATTGTCGTAAAAACATCTCACGCGCTTTGACGTACGTAAATGAAATTGCTGAATTGCTGAAATATTATTTTGCTTATGATTGAAGGTTTCATTCACACACACATACATATGGAATTAAGATGTGATTTGCTGACCTAGCACATAGACACAGATATCAAAATGATGTCACTCACTCACACCCTCCCATAGACACACACACACACCCCTCTCTGAGGTCACATACAAACACACACACATTTGACCGACACAAGAGCCGTTTGGAGAGATTATGATTTGTTATAAAAGGTGTTTGTAATCTTTCATCTTTGACGAAGTGACTGTGCGAATAAACTGGCATGTGAACAACTCAGGTGTTCCCTTGTCTGTTTCTCTCGTTCTATCATTCGTCCCGGATCCGAGGGGGCTCACGAAGGAATCTCGGGGTCTCTTTCTGGGTGAACCCCAACAGTTATTATCAATGTCAGTTTTACTTAATAGTGTGTGCCTACATGCAATCTGAATTGTTGAAACAACATTTCCACCAACTGACTCTCATTCAACAGTGAATTTCCACCGACAGACTTGTATCATTTCTCTTCTTGGGCGCTCGTCAAAGCGCCCCAGAAGTGCAGCGAAATAGCTAATCGTGTATGGTTGCTAGGGAAAAATAACAAATATTTGACCAATCAGCATCGCCGAATTTAATGGTTTTGGGGTGCTGGAAATTTCGCCCCTGCTACAGAATACGTGGGAAAGTTTTGGTTGCTATGGTGATAAATTTGAGGTCTCAGGTCAGTCACTCAGAGAGATGATGGCGATGATGACAGTTGAGGGGCAGCTTCCACCAAATTCGGTGAGATCTTTGTTGAACTACCCTTTCGTGAGAAGGACGATGATGGAAAAATCCGTGGTAAGGAGCTGTGACCTGACAAGCCCGAAATAAACATCACCCAGCCAACCAAGGAGAAAGTTAAAGCCTACAACAGGACTTTTTGCAGGAGTTGGTTCCAGCATAAGTCGTGGCTGACAGGCTGTGGAACAGCCAATGCACTTTTTTGTTTCCCCTGCATCCTTTTCAAAAGTGACAGGTGTGATTTGACGTGGACACAGTCTGGACAAACTGACTTAAAGCAGCTCTCCGAACGCATCAAGAAGCAGGAAAGATCAAGCGTTCACATGGGAAACTGCGTAAAGCTAGCTGTGCTTGGAAGGATTAGCATAGCGGCGCAGCTAGACGATGGGTACCGCATTGCTGTAAGAAGGCACAATGAAGAGGTCGATAAAAACCGTCATATTTTATCTAAGATCATCGATTGTGTTAAATTTTGTGGTGCTTTTGAACTAGCAATGCGGGGACAGACAGACGAGCAAAGTTCTTGTACAAATAAGAACTCTCCATCCCATTCACTCACTCATTTCATCTACTCTCTCTCTCACACTTGCATACAGACATACAAATACCCATCTACTCAGACTCCCACTCACCCACTTAAAAATCACATCATACTCTCTCTCCTCACTCACTCACTCACTCACTACACAGTCCAACTTCACAAACACACACACTGACTCAAAGTAGGAACATCACTCTCTCCCTTTGGAGTTTGGACAGAGGAGATGCAAGGACTAAATCTGCCAAGTGTAAACATAACGCCATTGTTGAATCAGAACTTGTCTTTGTTATTATTGTTAGTTTTGGTTCGTGTTGTCTCTCAGTTCTGAACTGGACAGTAACTTCAAATCCTTCAGTCTCTCACACAGAAATCTTACCCTCATCTCAGAAACACACACACACACACACACACACACACACACACACACACACACACACACTGTTGATTTTATATAGATTTAGCTGAAATCATACCCTTGCTGTAAACTTCTCTCCAGAACTTGAGTATTGTATTGTATTTGATACCGTTCCTTTCCAAAGCATAAATGGAGCCTAATATAGCTGTAAATTGTTAATTTACTTTATCTGTGAAACTGCTGATTTTGAGAAGGAAATTAAATTATAATTGTGGAATTGTCATTTTCTGACTGTTCATTTGAATGCTTATACTGGACTAGGTAGAGAAATCTATTGGCACACCAGCCCCACCAAGAATTTTTTTCACCAGCCGCCACTGCTTGAGACCCCAAGAATGGCACAGGAATAGTTTTAAGCGTTAACAATAAATCTAATATTGTAATATTTATGATTAAAATGATTCATATAAGTTGTGGCCTGAGTGAATGACCTTGACGTCTGTAACGTCACAGCAGAAAGGCTATCGGTCTCATCGCCATTTCCGCTATACTAAAACACAGACGTAACTGCAACTTCCAGCTTCCATTTTGAGCTAATTTATCACCATGTCACATAGATGTGTTGCTGGCCGGTGCAGCAACATGACAGAAGGTGGATTTATGTTGCATTTGTAGCCGGCCTAATATGACACATCGTCCGGCTGTTGATCTCTGCGTTGTGTCTTGGTTGTCTGTGAACAAAGAATGAGATGAAGACAACTGCTGCCTTGCCAACCGGGGGGGGGGGGAATTTATTCTGTGTGAAACATATTAATATAAGTACAGCAACTTCGCTCTGGTTTAACATGCACACCTCTCCTCAGCAGCGCCTTCAGCCGACTGAGAGTGCATTGCAAATCACACATCAAAATACATCTCATTCTGATCGTATAATTACAGTTACATTTTCCACCCACCAGCGGCAATTTTAGCATTTTTATGAATTAATGAAATCTCAAAATGGACATAACCTCACAATAAACAGAAATATACATGTACAGCAATAAAAATGACAAACAGGGAGCTCACATACCTGTGTGAAACACATTAATATAAGTACAGCAACTTCGCTCTGGTTTAACATGCACACCTTTAAAGGAGAAACAAAAAAACAGCAGACACATGAAAAACCACCCGCGTGTTCTTGTAGCCTAGCTTACGTTAACTTTTGAGGCTAACAAACTGCCAAAGTGCTGTACTCAATGAAAAATAATACATTCATATAACAAGATAAACACTAACACAAGAGACCAACATTAGCAACTTACACAAAGTAACATACAAGTCTCTGTCTAGCGTTTTACCGTGTTTCACACAACAATGACCAGAGTGACGACCAAGTCTTACCTCTCTTCAGCAGCGCCTTCAGCCAACTGAGGAGAGAGGCGCGAATAACAGTAACAGCGTCACACACAGTGTCAGAATAAAAGACGAAAATAAAAAGCTCCCTAAAAAGAACTTATTCAAAACTGAATATACAATAAAAATACAATAAAACAAAGGGATTTTGGTGAAATATAAATCTCACACGCTCACATGGGCTACAGCCACCCCTCCTAGATTTCACCAAAATCCTTACTATACCTCTGAAACCAATTAGAACACTTGTACAATGGACTCAAAATGCAAATACCTGACCAGGGCTCACTGTTCTTCCATCTCAGACAGGACCTTTCGCAATTTCTGGTAATGAGCTGGCGGCACCCGCCGGTAAGGGAGGCAAAACGGTTTCTCATCTGTGAGTCTAATGCGATGCATGAAACCTTTTGCCTCACCGCAGTCCAGTGCATGTTTGGAGAAGATGTCATTGTACTGTTCAAACAGCTCTATTAACTTCTCTTTCCCCACTTGATCAGCATGACACTGTTGGATGTTGATGTCAGCAAGTCCAGCCCGCTGTAATTGCTGTTTGAGATCTGCAGGCTCGGCATCATCATGCTTCTTCTCCTGTTTTGTCATTTCCGAGTTGGCTGGTGCCCTGGAAAATCTCAAAATCCTCCACAGCTAATCAAGGAGACACATCAGCCAGTTTGCTGTTTCTTTTGAGGGTGATGGGTTTGTCCAAGAGATTGATAACTTTCATGGGGACCCATCCATCCCCCCACAAGGGTGTGATGATACGTCCAACTAGGATGTTTCGAGGCATAGACTTGGATGCGGTGGGCTCAATAATCACTGTACTGCCCAGTGACATGGGAGCAGTTTTTGGCAGTTTACCCCAGAGTAAATGTTCTTGTCTCGCCAGTAGGGTGATTGACTGCTGGAGCTTCACCGTCCCGATCTTCTCCGGGAGCTCCTCTCCCCTCCAACGGGATGAGTTTGCCATGAGGTCAAGGAACTGCTCACATTCTGGAAGGAGATTGCCACTGGAGACAAGATGCCAATAGTCACTGGTTATTTTCAGCTGATTCATGAGGAATCTGATCACATTCGTGTCTACGATCAGATCATCATGTTGTCCAGGGACCACAAGAACAGGCACTATACAACTCACCCCATACAGTTTCATTTCTACTTAATACATGCACTTGGGTTTACTTAATGTCCCTCCACAGCCTACCAACACAATCTCCTGAGTCAAGGGGATGGGTTCGAAGAGTGCATTTTCACTCAACATTTTCTGCTCTGCCTGTTCACTGAGCGTACAGGCCATGGAACCTGAATCAAACATCCCTTGCACCTGAAATGTGTTATTTATGGCAACAGGGGTGTAAAACAGTTCATCAAAAGGTCCCACTCTCTGTGTGTTTTGCACTATTACCTTAGCACCAGCCGGTGCTGCACCACATGCTACTATATAATGCTTTTCAACATGACTGTCAAGGGTTTCTTTTTCTCTTGTGCCCGCACATCCCCTCACCAAGTGCAGGCCAGCTAGTTTAAAGGCTGAGTGTTCTGTGGCGAAGAGGTGCGCTGACCTTGACTGAGCTGACGATTAGGACAGTTTCTCTTGATGTGGTTTGGCTCAAAGCATGCTAAGCATAGGCGCATTTGCCTGCAATGTGCTAGAGTGGAGTGCTCGGAAGACTTGCAGACTCTGCAGGATTGATGCTGAAACCGATCAGAGGAGACTGGTTTGGACACGGCATGGTTATTTTGTGACAGTGCTCGGTCGAAAAGATTGACTAGCATTTTCAGGCAGTTATCATTACAAGGGGGTTTGGATGCTGCACTGTTCTCACTCTCTATGGGTGACTCTACTATGTGGCAGACTGTAGCTGAGTCGTCAGGTGCCGGAGTCTGGACATGAGCTGTCACTGATCTAAGGCACTTTGATTTGGAGAGCACCTGTCCTTTCATTTCAATTTGATAGCAATCAATGCGCTCTTGGATCTCACTAGCGGCCCATTTATCTGGCGCTTTGAACTTGAGAACAGCAGCAAGTGTGGGATCTGGGCAGTATTTAACAAACATCATGGCTGCCTCCTGACATGGATTTTCCATCTGTCGTCCAAGTCTTTTCAAGCCCTCCTCTGCTATGTCAACTGCCTTATTCAGTCAAAGCCAGCACTCCACGGGAGTCTCTCCAGCCACCGGAACTGTGCGACAGAAATCAGCCATAGGCATATGTTGAAAAGTCAAGTGTCGAGAGGTCTAAGAGTAGTGGCACACGAATCCAGCCGGAAACAGAAATCCAATTTATTCCATTTTTATTTCTGCAGCACAGCAATGTAAATCCAGTGAGCCAGTGACAAAAGAAAATAAAGAAACTAAGTCTAAATTAAATGTAGGAAAATATATACATCTGCATATTTACACTATTTACAAAAAAATAAATGGGCTATGAGAAGCCAACATAACAAACAAAAGAAATAGCCAAAGGCTCACAATGTCAATTCAAGACACAACTTACTCACACAACTGAGTATTTGGAGCACAGACACACACGTCTGATCATCAAAGAGCTCTCCCCTCTACTAACAATTCTCCCCATTATCAGGGCTACCTGGCACACCCCGCAGGAAGACTATACCATTACACCAAAAGCTACAGGGGTGTTTACAACCAGGATGACACAATTAAAGGGATAGTTCGGGATTTTTGACATGAATCTATATGGTATCCCCGTCAGCAGTGTCGTGCATCCACACTGACTTACCCCCGACAGTGTTCTGTGAGCCTAGATATTGTACAGTGTTGGTCAGTGCACAAGTAGTTCCGGCAGGTTTCCTGGGGTCTGCAAAGTAACACGTTTTTCTTCTCAAAACAGCTCGTGTTCGAATGAGTGATTTATTAGCATAACAAAACCCTTGTAGTCCAAAAAGTCACACCTTGTAATTGCTTGGGGCTACTTTCTCTCAATAGCGATCAGTGCGCGCTGTCACTGTTAACAGTTGTGTGCGAGCTAGCCAACAACTTTCATTAGTTGTTCGACAGTGTTTAGCAGCAGCAAATTGCTTTCCTCCTCAGTATACAAGTGCGCTTCCATAGCAGGGAAAAAGAAACTACCACTGCTGCCTATGTAGTGCCCTATTTATACAAATAGGAGTCATTCAGGATTCAGCCATGACACGGAGCAAAAACATGGCTGAATCCTGAATGACTCCTATTTGTATAAATAGGGCACTACATAGGCAGCAGTGGTAGTTTCTTTTTCCCTGCTATGGAAGCGCACTTGTATACTGAGGAGGAAAGCAATTTGCTGCTGCTAAACACTGTCGAACAACTAATGAAAGTTGTTGGCTAGCTCGCACACAACTGTTAACAGTGACAGCGCGCACTGATCGCTATTGAGAGAAAGTAGCCCCAAGCAATTACAAGGTGTGACTTTTTGGACTACAAGGGTTTTGTTATGCTAATAAATCACTCATTCGAACACGAGCTGCTTTGAGAAGAAAAACGTGTTACTTTGCAGACCCTAGGAAACCTGCCGGAACTACTTGTGCACTGACCAACACTGTACAATATCTAGGCTCACAGAACACTGTCGGGGGTAAGTCAGTGTGGATGCACGACACTGCTGACGGGGATACCATATAGATTCATGTCAAAAATCCCGAACTATCCCTTTAAATATAATAAGTTAAAATGGTACCATAACAAAATGAATTATATTAGGCCTTCTACATAAACATATTACACATGCATATTTATCATTACAGTCATTTCATGCTTCAAACACAAAGTTACTACCCCAAGGGTGCAACCATGTGCACTCGCGAATCTACCGCGGAAATATAATATTCTGGAATACTCAAGCGCATCTTTTAGGACTACGCGTTAATAGTGAAACCCAGGTAAGAACTACCCATTTAAAATGCTAAGCAAAACACTTGTAGATGCACTTAGACATCTCAAAACTAAGCGGTTACAATACCACATGCTGGAACATCGTTTCTAAAGCATTCATGCATAAAATGACACAGGTAGAGTACCCGCTGTTTGTGTAATGTTGTGTAGTGTTTGTGGTGTGTGTGCGAGTGACATGTTTGCATATGAATATCACGTTTGTGTCACTAACTAATGTGTGCACTCATACGATAGAACACAAGGCGTAAAACACAATGCAAACATGATGTACTGTTTCACGCAGTAATTATTAAAGTCCATAGATAAACTATGACAGGGGCAATGAAAGTTTACATGGGAGAATAGCGTTTCAAACGTTCAATGGCGGCCGCTTAGGACGCCGTGATGATGCGCTCAGCATCCGCGGCATCACAGCATACATGAGTATGTTACTTCACTGAAATGTTGCTTGAGAATATCATAGATGACCTTTGGATTTTCTCGAGGTTTCATAGATGGGCTGCTTCTCAGAGTTATCCTCACTATGTCCTTTGCTTTGCCCATTAACTTAGACATTATTTCAGAGTGCTGTTCATCCAAAGGTGTGGTTCATTTCTTGAGGTACACTTCCATTAACTCTTCCCACTCACAGACTGTGTTTTTATCAGACCCATCTCCTCAGAAAACCAGAGGTTCTCTCACATCTGACTGGAGGATTAACTTTGCACCAGCTAAGTTGAGGAAAGTGGGATCTCTGGGTAACTGGCCTGCACTGCTCTGAGCTTGTGTGCCACTGACATCTCTTTCCCCACACTCACCCCTTAACTGCTCTTTTATAGTCTGTCCTACCTGCTGAGCAATGCGTGTTATCAGGTTATTCAAAGCGAGGTTTGTAGTAGCTGGGAGTGTGTCTTCCTGGCCTAGACTAGCTGTTGCATGACCAGGTAAGCGAGTGGAGCAAAAAGCTGGGGAACCTACATTAGCTGCTGGTCAGGTTGGGGTACTAGATAACCCACTGACTGATCTCCCCCTTCCAACAGGGAAACTAAAATTATCATCTGACACTTTGTCTTCATCCATTTTTCCAACAACATATGTCATTTTCAACCTTCTATGACACTTGACTGTTCACAATAAAAATTTACCAAAATGACAAATTGACCCTTTTCCATAAAGTGTTACATCACTGTATTGATAACAGTTCGAAAAAAAATGTTTTATTTCTGTCTGTTACCCTTTAAGACTTTTTACTCAGTTAGCACTGGAAAGCCCCTCCTAGGACTGCCACCTTATTGTGGTGGAGGGGTTTGTGTGCTTGAATGATCCTAGGAGCTATGTTGTTGGGGGCATTATGCCCCTGTCAGGGTTTCCCAAGGCAGACAGGTCCTAGGTGACAGGCCAGACCAAGAGCAGTTCACCAAAACCCTAATGGAGAAACCATCGAGGACCGTGACGTCGCCCAGTATGGCGCAGCCGGGGCCCCACCCTGGAGCCAGGCCTGGGGTTGGGGCTCATTTGCGAGCGCTTGGTGGGCGGACCTTTGCCCATGGGGCCCAGCCAGGCTTAGCCCGAAGAGGTGACGTGGGCCCGACCTCCTGTGGGTTCACCACTCACAGAGGTAGCAGTAGGGGACTGGTGCAGTGTGGATTGGGTGGCAGTCGAAGGCAGGCGCCTCGATGACCTGATCCCCAGACACAGCGGCTAGCTGTTGGGACATGGAATGTCACTTCGCTGGGGGGGAAAGAGCCTGAGCTTGTGCGGGAGGTTGAGAGGTACTGGCTAGAGATAATCGGGCTCACCTCCACACACAGGTTGGGCTCTGGAACCCAGCTCCTCGAGAGGGGCTGGACTCTCCACTTCTCTGGAGTCACCCATGGTGAGCAGCGGCGGGCTGGTGTGGGCTTGCTTATAGCTCCCCAGCTCAGCCGCCATGTGTTGGAGTTTACCCCAGTGAACAAGAGGGTCACCTCTCTGCGCCTTCGGATTGGGAAGAGGGCTCTTGCTGTTGTTTGTGCCTACAGGCCAAATAGCAGTATAGAGTATCCGGCCTTCTTGGAGTCCCTGGGAGAGGTACTGAGGGGTGCTCAGACTGGGGACTCCATTGTGCTACTGGGGGACTTCAATGCTCACGTGGGCGATGACAGTGACACCTGGAGGGGCGTGGTTGGGAGGAACGGCCTCCCCGATCTGAACCCAAGTGGTGTTTTGTAATTGGACTTCTGTGCTAGTCACGGTTTGTCCATAAGGAACACCATGTTCGAGCATAGGGGTGTCCATAAGTGCACGTGGCACCAGGACACCTTAGGTCGGAGGTTGATGATAGACTTTGTTGTTGTTTCATCTGATCTCCGGCCCTATGTCTTGGACACTTGGGTGAAGAGAGGGGCTGAGCTGTCAACTGATCACCACCTGGTGGTGAGTTGGATCCGCTGGCGGAGGAGGAAGCTGGACAGACCTGGCAGGCCCAAACGTATGGTGAGGGTCTGCTGGGAATGTCTGGCTGAGCACTCTGTTGGGGAGGTCTTTTAACTCCCACCTCCGGGAGAGCTTTTCCCAGCTTCCGAGGGAGGCAGGGGACATTGAGTCTGAATGGACCATGTTCTCTGCCTCCATTGTGGATGAAGCTGTTTGGAGCTGTGTCCGCAAGGTCTCCGGTGCCTGTCGTAGGCAGCAATCCCCGAACCCAGTGGTGGGCACCAGTAGTAAGGGATGCCGTCAAGCTGAAGAAGGAGTCCTATCGGGCCATGTTGACCTCCAGGACTCCTGAGGCAGCTGACGGGTATCAGCAGGCCAGGCGTGCTGCAGCTCGGGCAGTTGTGGAGGCAAAAACTCAGAACTGGGAGGAGTTCGGGGAGGCCATGGAGAAGGACTATCGGTCGGCCTCGAAGAAATTCTGGCAAACTGTCCAGCGCCTCAGGAGGGGGAAGCAGTACTCTGCCAACACTGTTTACAGTGCGGGTGGGGAGCTGTTGACCTCGACTGGGGACATTGTCAGGTGGTGGAAGGAATACTTTGAGGATCTCCTCAATCCAAACGTCATGTCTTCCATTGAGGAGACTGAGGCTGATGACTCAGAGGTGGACTCGTCCATTACCCAAGCCGAAGTCACTGAGGTGGTTTGCAAGCTCCTCGGTGGCAAGGCACCAGGGGTGGATGAGATCCGCCCTGAGTATCTCAAGTCTCTGGATGTTGTGGGGCTGTCTTGGTTGACACGCCTCTGCAACATCGCGTGGCGGTCAGGGACAGTGCCTCTGGAGTGGCAGACTGGGGTGGTGGTCCCTCTTTTTAAGAAAGGGGACCGGAGAGTGTGCTCCAATTATAAGGGAATCACACTTCTCAGCCTCCCAGGGAAGGTTTACTCCAGGGTACTGGAGAGGAGAATTCGACCAATAGTCGAACCTCGGATCCAGGAGGAACATTGCGGTTTTTGTCCTGGTCGCGGAACACTGGACCAGCTCTATACCCTTCATAGGGTGCTCGAGGGTTCATGGGAGTTTGCCCAACCAGTCCACATGTGCTTTGTGGATCTGGAGAAGGCATTCGACCATGTCCCCCATGGTATTCTGTGGGGGGTGCTTCGGGAGTATGGGGTTCGGGGCTCTTTGCTAAGGGCTGTCCGGTCCCTTTACGAATGGAGCAGGAGTCTGGTTCGCATTGCCGGCAGTAAGTCAGACCTGTTCCCAGTGCATGTTGGACTCTGGCAGGGCTGCCCTTTGTCACCGGTTCTGTTCATAATTTTTATGGACATAATTTCTAGGCACAGCCAGGGGCCGGAAGGAATCCTGTTTGGGAACCACAGGATTTCATCTCTGCTTTTTGCGGATGATGTTGTCCTGTTGGCTTCTTCAAACTTGGCCCTTCAACATGCACTGGGGCGGTTTGCAGTCGAGTGTGAAGCGGCTGGGATGAGAATCAGCATGATCACATCCACACTTTCCCGGACCTTCTTGCTGTGAGGCGACAGCACTAACCACTACACCACCGTGCTGCCCCTGTATCACAGTATTATAGATTTAATTTTCTCATTTACATGATAAAAGGGGGAATTGTAGAGTAAATTTTAGTGTCACAGTCAGTGCGTTTACATGCACATAGAGAAAATCAAATTTCTGCCGTTGCTCGACTGAAATCGAAGTTCTAAATGCCATGGAAACACCTTAGCTCGGCTGAAATTGAACCGAACTTGATTTCTCGTAATCGAGCTACACGACCTAGATTATACAATTTTAGCCGAACTACTTAGTGCATGTATACCCTAACGAGCTACGTAGTCGAGCTACTTACTTCAGCACTGCCCCTTCCGGAAGTGACGAGTGACGAGACCACAAGCGGGAAACACAACAGCCTCGGTCGGCATGACACGTCACCTTAGCCGCCACTTTATTAGGAACACTTGTGCACCCATTTCCAGTTAGTTGGTAAGTTATTAGCATGTTAGCAGGCTAACAGTTAATATGTTCACCATTACAGATCAACTTCAACTTAGTGGCCATTTTATTAGGAACACTTCTGTTCGTACATACACTCTTCTTGTGAACACGGAACTGATAACTTTGTTTATACTCTTGAATAGCTCTTCTTCATGACGACAACCGGAAGTGTACCAACACGATGGGGCGTGTAGTGCCACCTGTGGCTCGGGTGCACAATGTACCTCACCAGGGGCGGTCCGACCGGGCAGCCGCCCGGGGCGGCATCACGGGGGGCGGCACGAGCGTGGGCGCGAAAAAAAAAAAAACGGTCCCAAACAAAAAAAGGTCCCCCAAAAATCCCCCCCCGAAATAAAAAAAAAAACAAGACGGGCGGGGGGTTTGAACATTTTGGATGGGGAAGCCCAATACCAAAGTTGCGCAGGTGACGTCATCAGTGTGTGTGTGTGTGTGTGTGTGCCTAACTTGTCGTAGCCCCATAATATGTACAATCCCGCCAGCAGAACGTTGTACTAGTCATCAAAAAGACTTTACTACCATAGTACTACACTACTATGATATTACACAGAGTCTTAAGTAATACATTACGACTTGATCATTGCCATTCTGGTAACAGCAAGTTTATAACGGGCCGTGTCCGCGACGTACAACACATGACGAGAAATGTTTAAACGACCATGTAAAGCTGTTAACATTCTGTTGGCTAATACAGAGCCCAACGCGGGGGGGGGGGTGCGCGGGCGCAAAAAAAAAAAAACGGTCCCAAAAAAATAAAGGTCCCCAAAAAAAACCCCACAAAAAAAAAAACAAGACGGGGGGGCGCCAGCAGGGGGTTTCGCCCGGGGAGTAAATCACTCTAGGATCGCCACTGTACCTCACACAATAGCTCGATTTCCTTGTGTGCATGTAGGATTGGATTTCTCTGGCACCCCTGCTGGGACCCTTAACTCGATTACCGACAGTAGCTCGATTTGGATGTGCATGTAAACGCACTGACTGTCTTGTAATTTTCCTTTTCACTGAGCGTTTCCTCTTCAAGGACTAATGACTCAGAACATTCACCACCGCAACATGTTCATTTTATCATGCTCATTATGTGCATAGCGGATGTGCGTACAAACCAGTGATTAGAGAAGATCCAATCAGCTTTAGAACTGATCACGCTCTGGCATGCAATTGCAATAGATGTAATGCAATAGATGTCTCCTTTTTATCTAGTAAAGAGTATATATAGATTTGAGAACAAAGGGACGGTATGAGTGGTGTGCTGAACCCTTATCACCATGTGTCTGTTTCTGCAATAAACCTTCTTTAACTTACAAAAGGACGAGACTGGTGTTCAGGGGCGGTCCGACCGGGCAGCCGCCTGGGGCGGCATCACGGGGGGGGCGGCACGAGCGTGAAAAAAAAAAAACGGTCCCAAAAAAAAAGGTCCCCCAAACCCCCCCCCCCCGAAATAAAAAAAAACAAGACGGGCGGGGGGTTTGAACATTTTGGATGGGGAAGCCCAATACCAAAGTTGCGCAGGTGACGTCATCAGTGTGTGTGTGTGTGTGTGTGCCTAACTTGTCGTAGCCCCATAATATGCACAATCCCGCCAGCGGAACGTTGTACTAGTCATCAAAAAGACTTTACTACCATAGTACTACACTGCTATGACATTACACAGAGTCTTAAGTAATACATTACGACTTGATCATTGCCATTCTGGTAACAGCAAGTTTATAACGGGCCGTGTCTGCAACGTACAACACACGACGAGAAATGTTTAAACGACCATGTAAAGCTGTTAACATTCTGTTGGCTAAGACAGAGCCCAACGCGGGGGGGGGAGCACGAGCGCGGGCGCGAAAAAAAAAAACGGTCCCCAAAAAAAAGGTCCCCCAAAAAAAAACCCCGAAAAAAAAAACAAGACGGGCGGGGGGGGGCACCAGCAGGGGGTTTCGCCAGGGGAGTAAATCACTCTAGGATCGCCACTGCTGGTGTTGGTGTTTGTCATTTTTCAACGACGTGTTGGAAAGATCTTCAGGAGCAGCATCAGGGTCATTTCTGAATTTAATTTTAGTATCATGTGTTAAATGGATGTGAACAAGAAGTCAGGAAATGAGATGAGAGGAGAATTTTTTTATTTTTTTATTTTGATCAAAAACACTTCCACTGTTGAGGTATTTATAGATTTATTTTTAGAATGTACAACCCCGATTCCAAAAAAGTTGGGACAAAGTACAAATTGTAAATAAAAATGGAATGCAATGATGTGGAAGTTTCAAAATGCCATATTTTATTCAGAATAGAACATAGATGACATATCAAATGTTTAAACTGAGAACATGCATCATTTAAAGAGAAAAATTAGGTGATTTTAAATTTCATGACAACAACACATCTCAAAAAAGTTGGGACAAGGCCATGTTTACCACTGTGAGACATCCCCTTTTCTCTTTACAACAGTCTGTAAACGTCTGGGGACTGAGGAGACAAGTTGCTCAAGTTTAGGGATAGGAATGTTAACCCATTCTTGTCTAATGTAGGATTCTAGTTGCTCAACTGTCTTAGGTCTTTTTTGTCGTATCTTACGTTTTATGATGCGCCAAATGTTTTCTATGGGTGAAAGATCTGGACTGCAGGCTGGCCAGTTCAGTACCCAGACCCTTCTTCTACGCAGCCATGATGCTGTAATTGATGGAGTATGTGGTTTGGCATTGTCATGTTGGAAAATGCAAGGTCTTCCCTGAAAGAGACGTCGTCTGGATGGGAGCATATGTTGCTCTAGAACCTGGATATACCTTTCAGCATTGATGGTGTCTTTCCAGATGTGTAAGCTGCCCATGCCACACGCACTAATGCAACCCCATACCATCAGAGATGCAGGCTTCTGAACTGAGCGCTGATAACAACTCGTGTCGTCCTTCTCCTCTTTAGTCCGAATGACACGACGTCCCTGATTTCCATAAAGAACTTCAAATTTTGATTCCTCTGACCACGAGCCTTGGCCCAGAGAAGACATCTGCGCTTCTGGATCATGTGTAGATACGGCTTCTTCTTTGAACTATAGAGTTTTAGCTGGCAACGGCTGATGGCACAGTGAATTGTGTTCACAGATAATGTTCTCTGGAAATGTTCCTGAGCCCATTTTGTGATTTCCAATACAGAAGCATGCCTGTATGTGATGCAGTGCCGTCTAAAGGCCAATTTATGCTGACAACGCAGTCCTCGCAGACGGTGTCGCAGACAGTGTCTGCGTAGCCCCCCCACCTTCGCAGACGCTCTGCGCGCACCTCCCAAAAATTGTGACCACCGCAGAAGCCTGGCAGACAAGAGGGCTCTGATTGGTCCACTCTATATCCGCTGTACACGCACTTCCGCTTCCCTACTTTCCCGGTTTGTTTTGTTTTCACGACCGGCATTTTTAAAAACACGAGCGAAGATGGAGCAGCACGAAGAGCGGTTGATCGAGGAAGTGAGGAAGTACGTACATCTATACGACTCCAGTTCTAGTCATTATAAGTAACCGGAGGATAAACACTCCACTAACCACACCCACCAACTACTCCTAGCGACTTCGCGCCCCCTTGCGTTGTGCCGGTGAATAACATCGCGCACGCCTATTATCCCCGCTCAACAATAAATTACAACTGTCTGCGAAAAGCTGTCTGCGAAAGCCGTGTCGCACAAGCATGCAGAGGCCTTAAGGGCCCGAAGATCACGGGCACCCAGTATGGTTTTCCAGCCTTGACCCTTACACACAGAGATTCTTCCAGATTCTCTGAATCTTTTGATGATATTATGCACTGTAGATGATGATATGTTCAAACTCTTTGCAAATTTACACTGTCGAACTCCTTTCTGATATTAATCCACTATTTGTCGGCGCAGAATTAGGGGGATTGGTGATCCTCTTCCCATCTTTACTTCTGAGAGCCGCTGCCACTCCAAGATGCTCTTTTTATACCCAGCCATGTTAAAGACCTATTGCCAATTGACCTAATGAGTTGCAATTTGGTCCTCCAGCTGTTCCTTTTTTGTACCTTTAACTTTTCCAGCCTCTTATTGCCCCTGTCCCAACTTTTTTGAGATGTGTTGCTGTCATGAAATTTCAAATGAGCCAATATTTGGCATGAAATTTCAAAATGTCTCACTTTCAACATTTGATATGTTGTCTATGTTCTATTGTGAATACAACATCAGTTTTTGAGATTTGTAAATTATTGCATTCCATTTTTATTTACAATTTGTACTTTGTCCCAACTTTTTTGGAATCGGGGTTGTACTTACACACACTTTTCCCCTTCTGCTTTTTCATCTTATCTCATCTCATTATCTCTAGCTGCTTTATCCTGTTCTACAGGGTCGCAGGCAAGCTGGAGCCTATCCCAGCTGACTACGGGCGAAAGGCGGGGTACACCCTGGACAAGTCAACAGGTCATCACAGGGCTGACACATAGACACAGACAACCATTCACACTCACATTCACACCTACGCTCAATTTAGAGTCACCAGTTAACCTAACCTGCATGTCTTTGGACTGTGGGGGAAACTGGAGCACCCGGAGGAAACCCACACGGTTTCATCTTATCCTTGGGCATTTTTTGATCATTTTATTTTCACTGCTTGACCATTTTGTAGATGATTAGATTATTATGGTTTCAGAATGGGATCAGAAATTTAAACATAATGTAAGTAAACTATGTGCAAACATTACAACAAATTCAATATAAAAGATGTTTTTAAATTACAGTTACAGATAATGGATGGATGGATGGATGGATGATCAGATCAATTAATCACTTCAGAATCCTGTTCATGAGAGAGAGAGAGAGAGAGAGAGAGATGTGGTCATTGTTCACTTAAACTATCACTGGTAAGATTGTTCAAGTCTATACGCCCTGTAGGAAACACACACACACACACACACACTGTTTCAAATCTCTTCACACTGAATAGCAATTTGCTAACATAGCCAGGCCCCTACTGACACATTACAAAAAAGTGGCTCTCTCTTTAAAGCCACGCCCACTCTCTCTGCCACACAGAACACACACAGAAACAGGAAGTTCATTTCAGAGAAAACGAAACTCAGCAGAAAGTTCAGAGTCTTTCTCTCTCTCAGTACAGGAAAATGGCAGAGGCTGGTATTTCAGTAGATCATTTTTCAGTGGATCAGTTCAGCTGTCCAGTGTGTCTGGATCTCCTGAAGGATCCTGTAGCTATTCCCTGTGGACACAGTTTCTGTAAGGTGTGTATTAATGGCTGCTGGGATCAGGAGGATGTGAAGGGCGTCTACAGCTGCCCCCAGTGCAGAGTGACGTTCACCCCAAGGCCTGTTCTGTGCAGGAACAACATGCTGGCTGAAGTGGTGGAGAAACTGAAGAAGACTGAACTCCAAGCTGCTTCTCCTGCTCACTGTTACACTGGACCTGGAGATGTGGAGTGTGATTCCTGCGCTGGGAGAAAATACAAAGCTGTCAAGTCCTGTCTGGTGTGTCAGGCCTCCTATTGTGAAGATCATCTTAAACCTCACTATCAGTCTCCTGCCTTTAAGAAGCACAAGTTAGTTGAAGCCTGTGCAGAGCTCCAAGAGAAGATCTGCTCTGAACATGGCAGACTGATCGAGATCTTCTGTCGTACTGACCAAAGCTTCATCTGTTATTTGTGTACAACGGATGAACATAAAGGTCATGATACAGTTTCAACTAAAGCAGAAAGAAATGAAAAACAGGTGAGAACTGGACATCATTCTTCTTTTCCAAGTCATTTTATACAAATTCTATTTCTAATCTAATTTGTATTCAGTGGATTTAATTGGTTCTCTGTCATTCTCGGTGAAGTAAATTTTTATTTCCAGTCAAACAGTAATATGTAAAGAAATGTTAGAGATCAGACCAGTCAATGTGCTTTAAACACCCAAAACCCTTCTTCCAGCATTTTACAGCTAAAGTGCTCACGTGACTGTGTTAAAGCTCTGTAACTGGATATCATATTTCATAACATTTAATGATCTACAGGTTAAAAAAAATCTTTATCTTTCTGAATGTGGAAATTGGGTGTGGTTCTCTTCCGGTGGAATTGGGTGTGGTTTTGAATGTACACACAGCACCTGAAAGAAGTAAACCTGACTATGACTCTGGATTTTACTGCTGAACAAATAAATAACTCCCATGAATCCAGATGTGCACTGTGCATGTCTCCCCCCTCTAAACTCACTGAGAAATAAAAGGGAACAGTGATGACGCGCACTGCTCTCAGATCAGTCTTCTTCTTCTGTCAGGTTTTATGGCAGTTTACAAGCAAAGTGTATTACCGCCATCTACTGGACTGAGGTGCAATCAAATGGATGTCATTTCAAAGAAAAATTGAATAAAAAGGAAAAACAACGCAAAACAACAAACTAAATCCTATTTGCTAATTTTGTCTCTTTGATAAATGTTATCATAGCACAAGTAATGTTTTCTGATCTCGGCTCACCTAATAAGGTGTCTAAAGAAAAGGCTTTCTTGACTGCGTTCACTTCCCTCTTCAGTTTTTCTCTTTGTCTGTAGAATTTTAAGCACCTTAAAAGAACATGATCTACATCCTCTCTCACTCCACAAAGTTCACATTTTCCAGATGGATGTTTGTTTGCAACGTATAAGCTGTTATTTAATCCAGTATGGCCTATTCTCAGTCTTGTAAACCAAACCTCCTCCTGTCTGTTTGGGTAACTCGGTTTGCTACTTGAGATATCTTTTTGTATATTATATAAGTGTCTACCTTTCTTCTCCTTATCCCATTCAGCTTGCCATATGTTAACTTTGTTTAATGAGTACCTTAAAGTGCATATCACGGTAAATTCAGGAGCAAGATCAATGTAATTCTCCTATTTTATATTAAACTTTGGTCAAATATCTGTAACATTCTGCATTTTTTTTTTACCTTGCACAATACCAGAAAAATTCAGATGAAATCAAGCCGTTTGAGGTGAATTGGTCCGCCTCTGAAAAAAACTTGTCATTTGAATTTCCCGGGAAACATTGTTTTTCGTGACGTCATCTGCGGGACACCTCCCTCTGAATCCTACATCAGTGCTGGTTTGTTTCTGAGAAAACGACCTGGTGGTTTTCTGCAAATTTCTTCAACGTTATCGCGTAACTATTAAAATGGTTCATAGATGTATCGTACGAGGGTGTAGCAACACCAATCTTGATGGAATTAGTACTCATCGTTTTCCAAAAGACAGGACAGTGAGAGAGAAATGGGAGCGCTTGGTCTACACAGGCTGTGCACTGAAACCGTGCAAGCTCTCGCAGCCTGCCAGCGCTTCTGCAGGTGATGTCACGATTCTGGCTCCAGACTCCCTTGGGATTTTTCCAGATGCGTTTGGTTTTTTTTTTTTTTCTGCTGTAGACAGATGGCCTTGTGCAAAATTACCCTTCTGGATGAGTGTGTAAAGGGACATACTTTCATAAAAAAAAAAAAAAAACCTAAATTGGTCCAGAATATGCACTTTAACTTCTGATCTACTGAGTGGAATACTTAACTGAACCTCCTCTTCTTTGGTTGCCTCTTTTGCCAGCTTGTCTGCTTCCTCATTGCCACCAACTCCTTTATGGGCTGGAACCCATACAAACTGGATTGATATTCTCTGTTGACTGATTGCAAATAAGATATTAATTTCATTCAATAAGTCCTGTCGGCATGACGATTCTCTACTTTGAACGGATGTGAGAGATGACGCAGAATCAGAACAAATAACTGCTTTAGGGGACCTAGTTTCTTCTATCCACTGTAATGCAATAATAATGGCTGTCATTTCAGCTGCAAATATAGACAGATGATCTGATGTTCTCTTTTTAATAGAGATTTTGTAATCAGGGATATAAACTGCAATACCTGTTTTACCCTCTGAATCTTTAGATGCATCTGTATAAACCTGTGTTGTATTATAGTACCTACTTCCTAAATATTGCTCTACGCTCTGATCCACCCCTCCAGATTTAGCTATCTCTTTGGTTTCCATGATCACTGTAGGGGAGCAAAACAACCAAGGTGGAGTTGTTACCAGGGGCACAGTCTTACTACAAATGATATCATCTATTCCCAATTGATTTGCTAGTTTGTTACCATCCCATCCAAAGCTACAAATCTGGGATCTGCCATACTCCCAACACTCACTGAGAACTTTTTTTAGGAGGGTGTGATGCCTCATGTCCATTTAAATTAATCCAGTAAGCCATACTCAACTGAAGATGTCTGAGGCTTAAGGGCATTTCTCCTGATTCTACTTGCAACGCTGGTATGGAAGAAGTTCTAAATGCACCACAACATGTCCTGAGACTTTTAGCCTGCATTCTATTGAGTTCATTAAGCAATGTCTTAGATGCTGAAAGATACACAATACAGCCATAATCTGAAACTGATCTCATCAGTGCAATATAAATTCTTTTAAGGGACATCCCTGAGGCTCCCCAGTTGTACCCTGATAAACATTTCAAAACATTAATGCCCTTTTTGCATTTCTCAGTTATTTTCTGAATATGTTCCTTCAATGTTAACTTGACATCAAACCAAACTCCCAAGTACCTAACAATATTAACTTGCTCTAAGGTTATACAACTTAAGCTCTAGTGTGGGACTTACTCTTTTCTTTGAAAAACAAATAAATTGAGTCTTTTCTACAGACAAATGAAAACCCCACTCATTCATTCATCTCATTATCTCAAGCCGCTTTATCCTTCTACAGGGTCGCAGGCAAGCTGGAGCCTATCCCAGCTGACTACGGGCGAAAGGCGGGGTACACCCTGGACAAGTCGCCAGGTCATCACAGGGCTGACACATAGACACAGACAACCATTCACACTCACATTCACACCTACGCTCAATTTAGAGTCACCAGTTAACCTAACCTGCATGTCTTTGGACTGTGGGGGAAACCGGAGCACCCGGAGGAAACCCACGCGGACACGGGGAGAACATGCAAACTCCACACAGAAAGGCCCTTGCCGGCCCCGGGGCTCGAACCCAGGACCTTTTTGCTGTGAGGCGACAGCGCTAACCACTACACCACCGTGCTGCCCTGAAAACCCCACTCACGTGCCCATTTTTCTACCTTGTTGATAGCTAATTGCATTTTAGTTCTAATATCAATATTTCGTCCTTTTACCCACAAAGCTCCATCATCAGCATATAATGGTCTATTGATTCTAATGTCATCTATTTTATTAAAAACATCATTAATCATAATGTTGAACAGTACTGGACTGCATACACTACCTTGAGATGTTCCATTTTCTATTGAATCGTTGTTAGAGAAGTTAACCCCAACTCTTACTTCTATTGTTCTGTCCTTTTGGAAGTCTCTAATCCAGTTAAACATCTTACCACCAATACCCATCCTATTCAGCTTAATTAACAACCCCTCCTTCCATAGCATATCATGCACTTTCTCTCTATCAAAGAACGTTGCTAAAACTGATTCGTGATTGACTTGTGCTTTCTTATTTCATTTTCTAAACATACAATATGGTCCATTGTAGTACGCCCACTACGGAACCCACTCTGGTGTGGGGAGACAAGACCTCTTTTTTTCAGTTTCATACACTAGCCTTCTAGTGATCATTCTTTCCATAATCTTACATAAATTAGATGTTAATGCTATTGGCCGATAACTTGTAACTTCAGTTTTATCTTTCCCTGGTTTTCCAATCGGAACCACTACAGAATGTTTCCAACACAAAGGCAATCTACCTTGCTCCCAAATCTCATTAAAAAGACTTAAAATTACATATTTAGCCACGTCATTGACTTCATTAATCATTTTATAACATACCATCTTTCCCTGGTGAAGTGTTCCTAACCTCATCTAATGCTCTCCTAAGCTCAAATAATGTAAAATCCTTATCAAGTACACTCTCACTTATTACCTGCTTTTCCAGTCATCCTCTATTCTCATCTATTACTTTAACTCTCCAAGACAATTCTTCATCAGTTAAGTTCTGTGAACTATGAACCTTAACAAAACTTTTCGCAAGCATCTCTGCTTTCTCTTGATTAGTTACTGCCTCCACATCATTGTTTTTAATCACAGGTAAGGAAAACTCCCTTCTAATGCCTCCCATCTTTTTAATCACGCTCCAAATATCATCCACTTTGACTTCCACCCCTATTTTAGAACAGAAATCATGCCAATATTTCCTTTTAGCTTCTCTTATAATTCTTTTAACCTTTTGAATGTGATTTTTTTTTGTATTCCATTAAATTGGTATAGGAATGGTTTGATTGAACAATTTTGAAAGCTTTATTTCTAGCTTTAATTGCTTCCTTACAATCATCTGACCACCAAGGTACCATTCTCTTTTTCCTCATCCTAGAAGATTTGCCAAGAACCTCTTCTGCTGACACATAATATATTTGTAATGATTGAGTTTAACTCAGGGCGGCACGGTGGTGTAGTGGTTAGCGCTGTCGCCTCACAGCAAGAAGGTCCGGGTTCGAGCCCCGTGGCTGGCGAGGGCCTTTCTGTGCGGAGTTTGCATGTTCTCCCCGTGTCCGCGTGGGTTTCCTCCGGGTGCTCCGGTTTCCGCCACAGTCCAAAGACATGCAGGTTAGGTTAACTGGTGACTCTAAATTGACCGTAGGTGTGAATGTGAGTGTGAATGGTTGTCTGTGTCTATGTGTCAGCCCTGTGATGACCTGGCGACTTGTCCAGGGTGTACCTCGCCTTTCACCCGTAGTCAGCTGGGATAGGCTCCAGCTTGCCTGCGACCCTGTAGAACAGGATAAAGCGGCTAGAGATAATGAGAGGAGATGAGACATACCATCTAGCATCTCTCTCAAGATTCTTTTACCAGGGTTATAAAAGTTGATAATTTTAATCTTAGTTTTACCGACCCAAATCTCAACCAGAACTGCTTCAACCTCTTTATCTATATTTAAAGCTCTGTAATTAATCCGCTGCTGAATAAATGTGGCCACTCCACCTCCTGCTGTATCCCTGTCTTTACGCACTGCTAGGTATCCATATATTATTAAATCAAGTGATGATTTTAACCAGATTTCCTGTATACAGATAATGTTTGGTTTAACAACTTGTTCCTCAATAAAGTGTTTTAGTTCCTGACCATTAGCAATTAAGCTCCTGGCATTCCACTGTAGAATAGATAAAGTCATTATTAACTGCCACATGGTGCTTGACTATCAGATACCCCTAATACCATATTGTGAATGGAATCAACTGACAATTCATGAATCTCTAGATAATTTTCCACTGCTTTTTAAATTATTTTAATTCTATCAATTCTACTTGCTACTTGGGCTGAGCAATTAACCTCTTCCACCATAAAAGCAATGAATTTTTTCTTCTCCACAATTAAAGTCTCTTCAGTTACTTTACAGCATTTCAGAGTCATTTGAGTTTGACTCGGGCGTAAAACTACAGGAGTCGTACTTCCTTTAACCCTTGATTTTACTTGGTTTTCTTTGTCAACCTTTTTAATAGCTTCGGCATAAGTAACGCTCTCTTTCACCTTTACACTTTGCACTTGAATTGCTCTTTTATACATCTTGCACCCTTTATAGGCCGCACTGTGTTCACCTCCACAGTTACAGCACTTGATTTTTGTTCCTTCCTCACATTTACCATATTCATGTTCGCCTCCACATCTAGCACACCTAGGTTTTGACTTGCACACAGAAGAAATGTGTCCATATCGCTGACATTTAAAGCATCTAATTGGTGGTAATTCCATTTACCTGACTTATCTTCACCTTCACTTTTATAGTACTCTCACTGTCATTCTCTTCTGAAAACTCCTCCAAAACATTCGTTTCACACTCATCTAGAACTCCTTTCAATCCATGATCGCACCCCAGTCCACCAAACGCCAGTTGCAATGAATCTGGCGGCTCTTTCACATTCCCGGAAGCACTCATCGCGTTTTTTCTCAGATCAGTCTGTCTGTGAATCCCATTGAAAGTCACAGCTGCCTTTTGAACAGTTTCACTCCAGAGAATATTGCTGAACTACCTTGATGTTTCTGTCACACAAATAACATTGAAATAACAATCAGTTGACATTTTCACAGAAAACTAAACTTATAATATCATAAGTGGTGCAAACATATGAAGATAGAAGTCACTTCATTTTGGGTGTCTTTTAATTTTAGTTAGTTCTAGAGTCGATATTTCTAGTTTTCATTGAAATGTTTTTATTGACTTTTTTTTAGTTTTTTTTTTTTTTTTTTGGTTATAATTTTGTAGAAGATGATGAAATGTATTTAAAATGTATTTTATTTGTTCTCAGAATGAGCTAAAGGAGGAGCAGATGAAATCCCAGCAGAGGATCCAGGAGAAGCAGAAGGAGGTGCAGGAGCTGAAACAGGCTGTGGACACTATTAAGGTGAGGAGTGAAGAGTAGCTGTGTTTCAATTAACCTGCTTAAAGGAGATACGCAGAACCATGGCCTCATTTTTTGTTCATAAATGCCTTGAGACCCCAAGAATGGCACAGGAATAGTTTTAAGCATAACAATAAATCTAATATCGTAATATTTATGATTAAAATTATTCATATAGGTCGCGGCCTGAGTGAATGACCTTGACGTCTGTAACGTCACAGCAGGAAGGCTATCGGTCTCATCGCCATTTCCGCTATACTAAAACACAGAGGTAACTGCAACTTCCAGCTTCCATTTTGAGCTAATTTATCGCCATGCCATGTAGATGTGTTGCTGGCCGGTGCAGCAACATGACAGAAGGTGGATTTATGTTGCATTCATGGCCCAAAAATGTTCAAACTGCAAAGATTTGGATGCATTTTGCAAGAAGTTCACAGGCACATTGGGCGCCTACGAAGTGGTCTCTCCTCTGCTCTGTACATTTTTCTGAAGACTCGTACGAAACCTCTGATCTGCTGAGGAGCGTTGGCTATAAGCCAGTTTTGAAAGAGGGTGCAGTATCAACAATTAAATAAATCTATGAGAAAAGGAAAAAAAAATAAATAAAAATAAATACATTTTTTTAAAAAAGGAAAGTAAGTTCAGTGGCACCAGCTCTCCCACAGTTTGAGCCGAGGGTTGTTGGTAAAACCCAGGATGGAACGGGACGTGACATATTATCGCTCAGGCAGCGACCTCCCTGCGGTTGTTTCTAAAACCGGCGATGTCCCGTCCCGGGTTTTAGTAATTGCCTGAGCCGAGCAGTAATGCTGGAGTACTCAGTATGGAGAAAATGGAGAATGAGTGGAGCAGCTGTCTGATTTCTAAACTGGATATTGTTGCCATCTCGCCCTTACGTGGAAGAAGGGAATGAACGGAGAACTGAATGAACAACTGAACGTCAGATTGTTTCAAAAAAATCGGCCACAAGATCGGCCTTCAAGAAGCGAGAACGCACATGGGTAAGCTCCGACTCTCATTTGGATACAAAACAACAAAAACAACACGTTTACCTGCATTTAGATTAATCCATGTAACTTGTATTGTGTATTTAAGTTACTGGTTTAAGACTTATTTAATTTGCTTCAGAATGTGATTGTCTCAGTTTATCTGATTATTTAATGAGCCTTTTACGTTTTATCAGTGAAAATAGATGCATGTGGGCGGCACGGTGGTGTAGTGGTTAGCGCTGTCGCCTCACAGCAAGAAGGTCTGGGTTCGAGCCCCGTGGCTGGCGAGGGCCTTTCTGTGCGGAGTTTGCATGTTCTCCCCATGTCCGCGTGGGTTTCCTCCAGGTGCTCCGGTTTCCCCCACAGTCCAAAGACATGCAGGTTAGGTTAACTGGTGACTCTAAATTGACCGTAAGTGTGAATGTGAGTGTGAATGGTTGTCTGTGTCTGTGTCAGCCCTGTGATGACCTGGCGACTTGTCCAGGGTGTACCCCGCCTTTCGCCCGTAGTCAGCTGGGATAGGCTCCAGCTTGCCTGCGACCCTGTAGAACAGGATAAAGTGGCTAGAGATAATGAGATGAGAATGAATAGATGCATGTACATGTACCGGTATGTTGCATAAGTTATAACACCCATCCTGTTTTAATGAGAGTCAACCCACAATCAACGAAGTCAAATCAGTCTTAGTTGAGCAAGTCGGTAATGGTATTTCTTACTTTCACCATAAATTTTTATTTATATGACTTTGGTCTATAGCTGTCAAAGGCCTCGGCCTTAAAACCGGTTCCCGCAGTAACGTCACGCGCTCAGGGCTGGCTGGCTCAGCGGGGCAGCTCCAATGCCAAATTTGCGGTCGAGTTTAACTCTCAAAAAATATTTTTTGATTCCTATTTATGCAACATACAAGAGTCAAGGATGGAGATACTATCCACTTAGAAATATATTTAAAAATAAAGGTTCTGCGTATCTCCTTAAAATAGTGAACTAAAAAAACAAGGAATGAAAACCCGGGGTTTAACAAAAACAACTCAAATATCTCTTGAGAGAGTTTATTTTTACAGAGTATCCCATTAGACCTCCATTGTGTGTGTGTGTACTAACAGAAGCGTTCACAGGCAGCAGTAGATGACAGTGAGAGGATCTTTACTGAGATGATCAGCTCCATGGAGAAAAAGCGCTCGGAGGTGACCGAGCTGATCAGAGCTCAGGAGAAAGCTGAACTGAATCAAGCTGAACGACTCCTGAAGCAACTGGAGCAGGAGATTGCTGATCTTCAGAGGAGAGTCACTGAGCTGGAGCAGCTTTCACACACACACGATCACATCCACTTCCTCCAGGTAACACTCACTGTCTGATCTACAGAGGGCGCTGTTCCTCACAAAGTTTCCTCCTAAAAGCTCATTACAGCAACAATAAATGTTCCTGTCTGAGATCCCAAGTGTGTCTTTGGTCTGATTCAGTCTGATATTCATTCGTTCCTCTCCTACACTTTTCTCCTTCTCTATTCTGTGTTTCCTCTCTGTAGAGTTTCCCGTCTCTCTGTGTTTCTCCTGGATGTGACGACTCACCCAGCTTCACTGTCAATCAACATCTCTCATTTGATGGAGTGAGGAAATCTCTCTCAGATCTGAAAAAACAAGTCGAGGAAATCTGTGAGGAGGAATTCAATGTAATCCATCCACAAGGTAAACAAACAAACATTTGTTCTGTATCACAGTAAAGAGAGCCATAAAATTAATGTAATGGAAATAAAATGTAAGCAGGAACAAAACTGCATCAAATCACAAAGCATTAGTATTAAGGCCAATTTATGCTTACAACCCAGTCCTTGCAGATGGCATCGCAGATGGCATCTGCGAAGCCCCCCCCACCTTCGCAGACGCTCTGCGCGCACCTCCCAAAAATTGTGACCACCGCAGACAGCCTCGCAGACAAGAGGGCTCTGATTGGTCCACTCTACATCCGCTGTACACGCACTTCCACTTCCCTACTTTCCCGGTTTGGTTTGTTTTCACGACCGCCATTTTTAAAAACACGAGCGAAGATGGAGCAGCACGAAGAGCGGTTGATCGAGGAAGTGAGGAAGTACGTACATCTATACGACTCCAGCTAACCACACCCACCAACTACTCCTAGCGATTTCGCGACTTCGCGCCCCCTTGCGTTGTGGTGGTGAATAACATCGCGCACGCCTATTACTCCCCGCTCAACGATAAATTACAACTGTCTGCAAAAAGCTATCTGCGAAAGCCTTGTCGCAAGAGCATGCAGAGGCCCTTAGCCTCAGAAATTCATCTCATCTCATTATCTCTAGCCGCTTTATCCTGTTCTACAGGGTCGCAGGCAAGCTGGAGCCTATCCCAGCTGACTACGGGTGAAAGGCGGGGTACACCCTGGACAAGTCGCCAGGTCATCACAGGGCTGACACAGACACAGACAACCATTCACACTCACATTCACACCTACGCTCAATTTAGAGTCACCAGTTAACCTAACCTGCATGTCTTTGGACTGTGGGGGAAACCGGAGCACCCGGAGGAAACCCACGCAGACACGGGGAGAACATGCAAACTCCACACAGAAAGGCCCTCGCCGGCCACGGGGCTCGAACCTGGACCTTCTCGCTGTGAGGCGACAGCGCTAACCACTACACCACCATGCCGCCCGACTCAGAAATTACATGTGCAAATTACAAATAAATTTCCCAGATAAACAGGACCTTAATCACAAATCCACAAACTAATCTTATTGAACTTCACACATAACAAATATGATGAACATTAGATCAGAACCGAGGCCTTAATTCCTCCATAAAATCCATCAGAAAGTAAAAACACACACATTGTCAGAGCTTCAGCTGGGAAAAGTTTTTTGCTTCTTTTCATGATTCTTATGTAACACATCTGAAAATTAGGTTAAGCCTAATTTATGTTAATGTATTGTATATTGTGTACTAGTATGTGTTATTAACAGGAGAGTTCAATATGTAATGTAATTTTTCAATGTACTGTATATTGGGGTTATGTGAATATCCTCTTGTCCGCGGTTCCACGGACATTAGTGATTTTTATTAATAGTAACACTACGTGAAAGTTACGGACTTTGAGACCAGTGATCCACGGTTGTATTTTTTCCACTTGAGTCGGTTCAGCGGGACGGGGTGGAGTCACAGCTGTTTTCAATTACTGCTGTTGCTATGAGCTGTTGAGTCTCGCTAGCAGGGGTTTTTTTTTTTGGACTGGGGATTAAACACGGAAAAAGGAGGACTACTTAGAGGTGCTGGAGGGAGGTTCGTGGTACAGAGTCTTCTCAGCTGCTGCGGATGGTAGTGGGTCGTATGGACGACGGTCAATGTTGGTATTTGAAGTCAACGTCCTAGAGTGACTACAGTTAGCTTGGGGAAGCTAACTCACAGCTGTTCGTGAGTAAACAGTGATTCTTTTCCCTTGGATGTTTAGAGCTCCAACGCGCGCCAACTTGGGTACCCATACGTTACTGTTTTAACTCCGGCTGGGTATTTTCTTTCTTTTCCCCTTTCTATCTTGAATGTGTGGTTTGTTCAGTGTTGCTGTTATTTAATATTATTAACGACTTTTGAAGAAGGTTAAGCACGGTAATGGGTTTATAATAAATGTTTATTATTTATTTTCTGATATAATCTGCTGTATGCCTGATCTTACTTTCCTATGTCGTGGTAATTAATGGTCTCCAATAGGTATAGTGTAAATATGTTAAATTGTCATTCTCTGAGGGTAATCAGAGTGGGGGCTCAGAGTATAGCTGTATAGAAGCACAGCAGTCAACTGTAAACATTTCCATAGTTTACCCCAGGCCTCTGTATAAGTGAGCATCATCCCTAGAGTGTAAAGAACTTGTAGTGTAATCTATTGCTGATGAGCAGGGTGTGTTACACTTACATTCAAATGCTGCACAGTGTGATGACATTTTGGCCGATCTCTAAATCGTGTCTGACTGAGAGCAGTGAGGAATCTAATTTTTCATTTTCATGCTTTAAACTGTTTTCGTGTCATTTTTCAGTCTCCATTTTGTCTCTGTGTCTCTACAGCTGCAGCAGTTCACATGATTTTACCCTCAAAACCAAAGAGCAGAGAAGATTTCCTGCAGTGTAGGTGTAACACACACACACACACACACACACTCCAACTCAGAGGAGGACCTCTCACATGATGGTCTTTCTTTTGACTTACAACACACAGAATGGTATCAATAATAGTTTATTTATATCACACACACAAATCTAATACATACGAAGGATAAAATTCTGCCTAGAAATAACTAGTAATCTAATCTCACTCGGCAGAAAAAAATAATGGATTACTGTTATAAAGAAGAAAGCTAGTCGCACAGAGGCACAATGATAAAATACAATATTTCAACAAATACAAAAAAACAATAAAAAGAGGGGAAAATGAAATGACAGTGTGAGGAAAAGAGAAAGGAATGCTGATCTGAAGCGATAATCGTACTTTTGATAGAACGCTTGAAATTGTTGAAGCTAAGACTCTGGAAAGATTCATCAATACTGTTCCAGAGAGCAGCAGCTTTGAAGCGAATATTAAACTTGCCATCGTTAGTTCTGGCTGATGGAACACAAAATGAAGATCTCGAAGCCAGTCAAGTTTTATACTTGTGCCTTGATGCTAAAAGTGTCAAAAAGTTATCAAAGGCAGGCAGCAAATAAACTAGAATGAAATTTAAACATAAAAATACTGTTTAAGTAATCTTTAAAATCAGAGAATTTTATCATCTCCAGCTTTTTAAAAATAGGAGGTGTGTGTTCATTAAAAGAAGCTAAATTAATAATTCTGACAGCTTTCTTCTGGAGTCCAGTTATCGGACGAAGGGTAGTCTCATAAGTATTACCCCAAACTGTAACACCATATATTAAAAAAGAATAAATAAGAGGGGCGGCACGGTGGTGTAGTGGTTAGCGCTGTCGCCTCACAGCAAGAAGGTCCTGGGTTCGAGCCCCAGGGCCGGCGAGGGCCTTTCTGTGTGGAGTTTGCATGTTCTCCCCGTGTCCGCGTGGGTTTCCTCCGGGTGCTCCGGTTTCCCCCACAGTCCAAAGACATGCAGGTTAGGTTAACTGGTGACTCTAAATTGACCGTAGGTGTGAATGTGAGTGTGAATGGTTGTCTGTGTCTATGTGTCAGCCCTGTGATGACCTGGCGACTTGTCCAGGGTGTACCCCGCCTTTCGCCCGTAGTCAGCTGGGATAGGCTCCAGCTTGCCTGCGACCCTGTAGAAGGATAAAGCGGCTTGAGATAATGAGATGAGATGAGATAAATAAGAGAGTAGTACAGCGGAGTTAGAATACTTTGAGAAACATAGTGATGGAGCTCAGCAATAATTCCAAAGCCTCTGGAGATTTTCTTGCTCTACTGGTGGATGTGTTTCCTCCTGATGAGGTGAGAGTCGAAAACTACTCCAAGATACCTGATGTGGTTCTTCTGTTTAATCGGCTTATAATTAATTTTCAGGAAATGGTTCTGCTCAGTTTCTTTTGGGGTGGATTAAAAAAGAACAAAATTTGTTTTGTCAACATTCAGAGAGAATTTATTTGCACAAAGCCACACGATGATATCAGAATTTACTTTATTAATCTCCGGAGGGAAATTCAAATTTGCAACCAAGCTCCCGAATTTTGACTAATTCAGAATTTACCCTGGCTTCTAGAGAATCTAAAGATGAATCTGCCAGGAATAAATTTGAGTCACCTGCAAAAAGATGAAAATCAAATATATTGGAGCAGTTCATAAAATCATTTATGTATAAGAGAAATAGAAGGGGGCCACGAAGCGAACCCTGTGGTACTCCACATGAAATTGGTAAAGAGCTGGATGAAATATTACCGATTGAAACAAACTGATGTCTATTTGATAGATATGAGGCAAACCAATCATGGACAATGCCACGGATGCCATAAGAATATAATTTTTCTTACAAAATATCATGATCTATGGCATCAACGGCTTTACTCAGACAAAGAATGATACCACAGGAAAATTTGCCATCTTCAATTGCTCTTTGGATTTTATCAGCGATGAGTAAAAGTGCATGTTCTGTAGATCTGTTGTCATGGAAACCAAACTGACCAGAATATATTAAATCAAACTTCTCTCAATATGTATTCAGCCTATTTTACATGAGTTTTTCTAATATTTTTGATAAAAATTGACAAAAGAGAAATTGGTCTATGATTAGAAGTTAACAGTTGAGCTTCTGCTTTAAACACGGGTCTGACACGAGCAAGTTTAAAAGAATCAGGAACAGTACCAGAAGTAAAGGAGAAGTGATGTAGGATCTCCACAGGCCTTGAGATTGAGTTTAATATCTTGAACAGGGCTACAGAAATACTAAAGGGGCCACAAGCCTCGCCAGACTTGAGCCGGAGAAAAATGTCTTGAATTTCTTGTGTCCATGTAGGACTAAGAAGAAAGCTGTCGCTTGTCAGAGAAGCAAGAAAATCTGAAAATATTTTGTTGACCTTTGGTATTGCTTGGCTGCTACTTTTACCAATGTCTGCAAAATAAACATTGAACTCATTTGCTAGATCCTTTTACCTATAGGAGTCAAATGGTTTAGCTTATTTCTCTACACTTTGTACTGGGCATACGGGCACTGATTTCTCGTCTTGATCGATTTTTCTATACAATTTGATTTTATAATTCATTGTTCTAAGACTGAAGGGAAATCCATGGTTCAGATTTGAGTTTGATTTCCTTCCTTGACATGGTTTTTCAGAGGAACATGAGCGGTAATAATTTCATCAGAGTTTTCAAGAAAGCTGGAGAATGTCATGAATATCAGGCTCACCATCGGACTGGCTAGAGCAGTCAATTTGTTGAAAACCATAAATAAATGCATCTTCATTGAACCATATGAAATATATCCATTATCCATAACCGCTTATCCTGTGCAGGGTCACAGGCAAGCTGGAGTCTATCCCAGCTGACTATGGGCGAGAGGTGGGGTACACCCTGGACAAATCACCAGGTCATCGCAGGGCTGACACATAGAGACAAACAACCATTCACACTCTCATTCTCACTTACGGTCAATTTAGAACCAACAATTAGCCTAACCTGCAGGTTTTTGGACGGTGAAGGAAACTCACACAGACACAGGGAGAACATGCAAACTCCACACAGAAAGGCCCCCATTGGCCACTGGGCTTGAACCCAGAACCTTCTTGCTGTGAGGTGACAGTGCTAACCACTACACCACTGTGCCACCTGCCATAGGAACTCTCTTCTCTAAACTTGCTTATTCAATGGGGAGGGTGAATTGAGTCAATAGACACAAAGTTGGGAAAATGGTTAGTTAGGTCATAATAAAATATTCCCATTATATGTAGCATATTCAAGTCATCCGACCATCCATTATCCTTAACCGCTTGTTAGAACCTGTGTCTGTCTCAGTTCAGATGCGTTGACGTAAGAGCGCTCTGGAGCAGGGTTAAAGCAAACCACACGAGTTAAATCAATCTGGTTTATTCAGGCACTGCTCAGTGATACACACAGAGAGCAGGGTTTATATACATCAGAAGCTTGCGTGACAAGATAAGTAAGGGGCTCGGGGGCACAAGGTCAACTCGCCAGATAAGGAGTCGTTTTTATTATACATGAAAGAGCAGACCATACACCCCCTAGAACAGGAGGAACCAGGAATGTGGTTTCAGCGAAACTAGAAGGTACAGAGAAAATAAAAGAGTATGTTCTCGCGATTATGCACGTTTACCAGGGTGTGAAAGGGTCATAAGTTCAGTACAGCTATGCACGAGAACACACATACAATCTTACAATCCCCTCTTTTATACTTTGTTTACAGAGTATAACTACAGTTTAGACTCTAACGTATTGACAGACATAACAAGACTGATTAGTATGTTGTTTAGCAGTCCAGTTGGCAAATTGCCAAAAAACGTTGTCCTCGTGGCTGGCTTGAGCGGGATTCCCTGCTCCAAGCACTAAGACCAATACCAGAAGGAAAGTCATACTGGTCACTGACTTTGTTCTTTCTGTGTCCACAGGATGTAGATAGTTGAAGGTAGCCCAGGCTCACGTGTCTTCCAGATTCCTCAGTTCAGAAGTCTGCGGGACGCACCGACCATCCCCTCTTTGTAGATCAGCCGAAACCGGATCACTCCGGATGCTGGAAAGGGGATCCCTGAAAAGGCCGTCAGCTATTGTCACAGCAACTTTCTGAAACACAAAAACCTGTTAAGCATCAACAATATAGATTTCTATTACATTGGAGCCTTCTTTATTCGACTGGCATGAATCCACTGTGGAAAAAGGTCAGTTAGTACAGCCGTTCGAGTTACAGCGAGCACATCCGTGGGTTCACTGTAGGGCGGTTCCTCCAAAGGAGCGCCTAATTTCGCAAATTTCTTTACCAACACTTTATCCCCTACCTCAAAGGGGTGAGTGGGTGCCTCAGGAATGGGAGGCTTTTTGGAATTTAGTCTCGTCCAGTATTCATCCAACACCCGCATGAGACCCACGGCGTACTCACTGAGATGTACATCAAGATCACTCGTTCCTATAGCCTGCATACCTCTGCGCCAGGGTGTAGGAAAAGGCCGGCCCATCACGAGCTCATACGGAGACAGGTTGTCGAGGGCCACTTGAGCGGTCATTCGCATGTCAGCGAGGACTAAGGGTAAAATTTGTACCCAGTTTTTAGTGCCGGTTTCTTGCATTGCCTTGCGCAGCTTACCCTTGATTGTTCTATTTGCGCGCTCCACAATGCCGGAGGATTGTGGATGGTACGGGATGTGGAATCGCCAAAGGATTTTTAAGTCTTTACACAGTTCTTGGGTCACCTTAGAGGTGAACGGCGTACCTTTGTCAGAGTCTATCCCTACCGGGAGGCCATAACGCGGAATGATTTCTTGCGTCAATTTGTTTACCGCCGTGCGAGCGTCTTCTTTCCCGCAAGGGAAAGCCTCCACCCATCGTGAAAATTTGTCGACCATGACCAAGAGATACTTAAAGGGGCCCTGTTTTGGCATGTGAGTAAAGTCAATCTGCCATTCCTGGAACGGCGTGTCAGGTATGGGAAGGTGCTGATGTACCGCGCCTGGTTTAGATGGATTATTCTGTGCGCACGTTAAACATCTGTCTAGAATGTGATGTACATCGGTGTGTATTTTGTCGATGCAAAATATTTTGGATAAATCCTCCACTACCCCCCTTCGTCCGCGGTGAGTGGGACCATGAAACTCGCGGACGAGAAATGGAGTGCAATGTCTAGGCAAACAAAGGCGGCCCTGAGCATCGATCCGAACGCCGTCAGACGGCTGCGCGCCGCATGAGTCCCAGAAATGGTTGTCTGAGGCCGAAGCGGAGGCCTGGAGGGAGATCAAGTCAATGTCCGGAAGAACGGCACTAATCATACGGCTGGATGAGACCAGGGAGAGAGTAAGCGAAGGCGGAAAAACACCGGAGGCAGCCGCGGCTTTGGCAATGCGATCGGCGAGAGAGTTTCCCCTGATCTCAAAAGAGTCCCCAATACAATGAGCACGAGTCTTAACAATGGCTAAAGAGCGCGGGAGAAGACAGGCGGTGATTAAATCAGTAACAAGCGAAGAATGAGAAATGGGCTTACCGTCTGCAGTGGTGAACCCACGCGAAGCCCAAATCCGACCAAAGTCGTGAGCAACGCCGAAAGCGTAACGTGAATCAGTGTATATAGTGACGTCTGTGTCCTGGGCAATAACACATGCACGGGTTAGAGCGTATAGTTCGGCAGCCTGAGCCGAGGAGAAAGGAAGAGAAAAAGCTTCAACAGTTTCATCAGGAAGGCGGCACACAGAATAACCACACACGAAAACGCCGTCAGAGGGGCGTGAGCACGAGCCGTCCACAAACAGCGAATCACCTGAAAGTAACGGGGTGGAGCGTAAGTCGGGGCGGATACTTGTCTCGAAAAGAATGCTAGAAATGCAGTCGTGTGTTTCAGAAGGAAGAAAATCATCCTGTGAATTGAGGAGGCGCTGAAGCGCGTGCGCGAGAGAATCAAAAGAGGAGGAGGGCTTAACAGTAAGGTTTTCGGTGGCCAAAAGAATAGACTCGTATCCAGAGCGACGCTGCGCAGATAAATGCTGGGTACTGAGGTTCTTTAAAACGTGCACTACATCATGTGAGGTGTGGAGAACGAGCGGGTGAGACAAAACCAGCCGTTCAGCGTCCGTGACCATGACAGCACATGCAGCCACCGCCCTGAGGCAAGCAGGGAGACCCTGTGCCACAGAATCAAGAGTTTTAGAGAGGAACGCACAAGGCCGCATACCCCCCCCGTGCTCCTGCGCCAAAACCCCAGACGCAGTTCCCTGCTGGTTGCACACATATAAATGAAACGGCAAACGGTAATTCGGAAGTCCGAGAGCAGGGGCCGAGCATAAAGCCTGTTTCAAGGCCCTGAAGGCCGTCAGCATCTCATCAGACCACACCAGGGGCTGAGTCAAAGGGTCCGAGTGCAGAATTGCAGAGCGCAGACACTTGTCATAGGTGGAACAGTCAGGAATCCACTGGCGGCAGTAATTGATAAGTCCCAGAAAAGCCATGAGGGCGTGTTTGGTGGCAGGCACCTGAGTGTCTAGGATGACCTGCACACGCTCGGGGCTGAGCCTGCGGGAGCCCTGGGAGAGATCGTGACCCAGATATCGAACAGTGGGGAGGCAGAACTGAAGCTTAGTTCGTGAGACCTTGAAACCTTCTTGCGCCAGAAGAGAGAGGAGAGCGAGTGTGGCTTTAGCGCAAAGGTCCTCGTCCTCCGCCGTTACCAGAAGATCATCCGCGTATTGGAGCACGGAGGAGCCCGAGGGGAGGCACAAACCGGCCAAGGCGTCCCTCACTACGGCTGTAAAAACCGCGGGGGAATCGACATATCCTTGGGGTAACCTGGTCCATGTGTACTGCTTTCCCCTGTGCGTAAAAGCGAACAGGGGCTGCGTGTCGTGGCCCACAGGGACGCTGAAAAAGGCAGAACAGAGATCAATTACAGAGAAAAACGCATGTTCACACGGAATCGAGGCCATAAGAGAGGGAACGTCTGGAACTAATGGGGCGACTGGGATAATTAACTCATTAATCTTACGCAAATCCTGGGTGAAACGCCACGTGCCGTTGGGCTTCTGCACCGGATTCACTGGAGTGTTATAAGGGCTGACACAGGGAACAACCACACCTTGCTCTAGGAGAGAACACAGAACATCATCAATGCCAGACAGTTTAGCTGGGGAAAGGGGGTACTGTTTTACATATACTGGCGAAGAGTGTTTAATGACCGCCTCGTAAGGGGTACAGTTAACAAAGCCCACCTCGTCCTTATGTTTCGCCCAAAGAGAAGCTGGGAGATCAGAAAGAGAGGGTGTGAGGCAGGTAACGGCACAAGCAGCATTGAGAAGGTTATGGGGGAGAGAAAGAGAGGTGAGGGCAAGAGCAGCCGACGAGGTTTCGTCTGGTATGTCAACAACCATGTGTGAGCCATTAAAAGAAATAGAGAGCCCTAGGAGGCTCATGAGGTCCCGTCCAAGCAGGTTAAAAGGGCAATCAGGCATGCAAACAAAGGAGTGAGAAAACTTCAGTAAAGGATCAAGGGCACAAGTAACAGAAAGGGGGGGCGTGCAACTGGAATGGAAAGGAACCCCTTCTATTCCCACAGAGCTTACAGACCGTGTAGATAAAGGACCCGCATATTCCCTCCCCACTGAGGACATGGTAGCCCCGGTGTCGAGTAAAAAAGGATATTCAGTCCCTGCCAGGCATAAAACAATAGTGGGAAGATCTTCGTTAAGAGGGGAGCTGAATAAAAGATTTAACATAGCAACGGTCGGGGTTTCATCGCTCTGAGGGCAGCCCTATGGGCGGGCAGGATTTCTCTGCCCTGTGGGGCTTGAACCGGCGCGCATGACGGGTTTCTCGCGTTCCTGCTCATCTCGCTGTTTCGCATGACATTCTCTTATCCAGTGCCCCTCTTTTCCACAATAGTGGCACTTTCCATTTCTCCTCCCTCCCCCACCGCGCGGCCCCATTCGGCGACCCCTCTCCTGTCGTCCCTCCGCTCGTCCGCCCGGCACGACGGATAAACATGCTTTATTCGTTTTACAGTCTAAAAGACCATCGCTCTCCAGCGTGCGCACCCGCTCCCCGGCCTGACGGAGGACCAGATTATTCCGGTCACTCCAGTGATGTTTTAAAACGCTCTGTATTTCGGGGCGACAATTAGACAGAAAGGTGGACAAGAACATTGGGTTCGGGTTTGCCAAATTAAGTTCAAGACCTCCCAAATGTTGCCAAACTTCCCCAAAGCGCTTCCAGAAAGCCGACGTCAGCTCAGAACGCTCCTGTTTGCAATTAGTGACCTGTGACAGGTCTCTATTTGCTTGTTTTAAGGCGAGCAGGTATCGCGTCAATTGCTCACGAAGCTGCTGCAGTGCGTTCGGCGTGTCCTTCCAAAAGAAGGTAGTCACGGTGCGCCGACGCGGGCGACCGTCATCCCCTTCATACTCTTCCTTAATATTTTCAGCTTGATCATTGACGGGGGCGAGAACCTGAACGTTTTCTAACAGGGCTGTCTCATCATATGCGCCTCCTAATTTATTTTGCAGAATAAACCGGTAATCAGCTCCCGTAAGCTGACAATTACGAGAAACATTAATTAACTGATCAACAAAAAGCAAGGGCTTATCGGGTGACGGAAGAAGCGAGATGATGTCCTTAAGAGCCGACGGGGACGGAGGAGTTATATCAATACCACTGCGCTTTGCAACCCATACACAAGCAGCGTTTTGTGGCGGATAAGGACGCGAGCCGGCGTCTGGACCCACACCATCGGGATTATCCCAATCATCATCGTCATCGGTGTCATCATCGGTATCGTCACTACTTTCTTCGTCTTTGCCGTTCTTGGCTGATGCAGGCGCACCCTTTATCCCTCCGGGACGCTGCCCTCTGTCAACCGTGGGGGGGGGGGGGCACGCAGACACAGCAGCCAAGGACGGATATATTTTAGGAATCGTTTTTACAGATGACGACGATTTACCAGTAATTTTTCCAGCCTTACTATAAGGTGGAGGTTTACTATCTAACGAGGCTGGAGGAGCAGAATGAGATTTGGATTTTCCTAGCGCCGCCTCCTCCGTTTCCTTGGTGACAGGTGCAGCCCGAGGCTTCGGGATGGATTTCAGGACTGAACGGGGAGTATAAGCCTGTTTAAAATTATCCCAAATCTTCTTCATATCATACCATTTGGCATATCCTTCCCGCATATACGGGCGATCCCATCCGGGGTCCCCTAATCCCTCATAAATCATGCGATGGGCCGATGCAAGATAACCAGGATCGAAAGTACCTCGGCGAGGATATGAAGGAATTTGAGGGTTGGCCTCGGTCCAACCTGCCAAATTATCGAGCCAGGGAGAAACATAATAAGCAAAACCGCACCTAGTCATCCATTCGGCCGGGGTTTCCCCTGGCGCAGGCTTAGGGAACGAGCTTCCCATCGTACAATGACAACAAACGGATCTGAAGAGGAACAGACAACAAATATAGTACAAATTTGTATAGCGCGCTCTTCCTGGACTCGAACCAGGGAAAACTGTCCTCCGTAGGACACTACGAAACTACTGCCAACCAGGTAGTCAATCAAACATGTCTTACCTGATTGAGAGTATCACGTCGAGGTCACCAAATTGTTAGAACCTGTGTCTGTCTCAGTTCAGATGCGTTGACGTAAGAGCGCTCTGGAGCAGGGTTAAAGCAAACCACACGAGTTAAATCAATCTGGTTTATTCAGGCACTGCTCAGTGATACACACAGAGAGCAGGGTTTATATACATCAGAAGCTTGCGTGACAAGATAAGTAAGGGGCTCGGGGGCACAAGGTCAACTCGCCAGATAAGGAGTCGTTTTTATTATACATGAAAGAGCAGACCATACACCCCCTAGAACAGGAGGAACCAGGAATGTGGTTTCAGCGAAACTAGAAGGTACAGAGAAAATAAAAGAGTATGTTCTCGCGATTATGCACGTTTACCAGGGTGTGAAAGGGTCATAAGTTCAGTACAGCTATGCACGAGAACACACATACAATCTTACACCGCTTAACCTGTGCAGGGTCAGCCGGGATAGGCTCCAGCTTGCCTGTGACCCTGCACAGGATATTTAAGTGAATTAAAAAATATATTGTCAATAAACATGGCTGAAACGAATAGGAAGATAAAGTATTGATTAATTCACCTGTAGGTATCCGAGTGTCTGAATTCATCAGATTTAAGTTTAGGTTGCTCACAAAAATACAAAGCTTTCAATCCTCATGGATTTTATCAATTATTCTGGAAAGCTTATCCAGAAATGGCTGAAAAGAACTGTTTCGGTGTCTCTATCTCACACCACAAACTATGTTCTTACTGCCTTCATTATGGAGCTCAACACAGACTGATTCGTCTTGATCAGAAGAAGTATTAAGGTCATCTCTTAGATTATAACTTCAGGAATTTATGAAGAGTCCAATTTAGTGTGTTGGGAAATGTAATTAAAGTCAGGTAAGTAAAAGTTGACAAAACTATCTTTGAGTTGAATGCCAGGTTTCTGAAAGGCAACGGATCTTCAATAGATGATCTAAAATACTGAGTATGTGTTGAAATTCATCAAATTTAGCTGAGAGGCTCCTGATAATATACTGAAGGAAAGAGAACAACTTGTCAGATAAACAAGAAGATAGTCATCTATATCCCCCGCAATATATACCAAGTTTCAAGATATTATTTGTCATGTTTTTCAAGTTCTGCTGCAGGAAACCAACCCTACCTCTTTACACTGACCTCAGCAGCCATTGGCATAAACCCACCGGACCTTTGGTCCCGGTGAGCTAAAAATTAAAATTTCACGTCTTAGTATCAAAAGGCACATACACATTACTTCATCAACACATATACCAACTTTCAAGACCAAACCACTCATAGTTTTCAGGTTCTGCTCTGACAACCAAACCTCGTCTCGAGAGTAAGTCTGAAATTGTTTCCATGGAAACATGAAAAATTAAAATTTCTCCAATTTCTTAGTATGAAAACGCACATCTCATCACCTTATTCACATGTATACCAAGTTTCAGATCCGTAGCATGAATAGTTTTGGATATATGCTCCGGAAACGAACATTGCTCAAAGTCAAAATCTATTGCTATGTAAAAATTTGAAAAATACTTTTTTTCCAAAAATCGAAAATAGCAAAAGGCACCAGTTCACATGTTGCTTGATTATGTATACAAAGGTTCATGAAGATATCTTCAGTAGATTTAAAGATATGGCCCAGAAACGAAAACATGACCAGACGGACGGATGGATGGACAGAACCTGTTTCTATATCCTTCTCCAACCTTCGTTTGGGCGTGGGATAATTACGAAGTTCTTGAGAAGAATGAAATTCGTGTGGGGAGTAGTACCTAGAATTAATATGACGAGTATTCACGTCAGGATTGAAATTATTTAGGTTTGGTGATAATTCTAATCATCATAATTATTCTAATAATAATTCTAAGCAGGAACAACGTCAGCTTGATTCACGCACAATTATACTGACAAAGTTTAGGTCAAAACAGAAAAAGACACCACGATACAACACTAAAGATTGAAGTATTTTGTGTGTACAGAATGCTGAGGGAAAAGGGAGGAAAAGAAAAAAATGGCTGAATGTGAAAGCTGTTTGGAGTGGTTCCATCAGGAATGTGAAGCGACCCCAGGGCCTGTTTTTCACGATGGGGGGCAGCAACTGCAGAATCTAAAGGGGATGAGGTGCAGTGGGTGAAGACGGACCACCAAAAGCAAGATTTTGTTCATTAACTTGGTTATTAATGCATAAACATTTGATTTTTTTTCTTTCTTTCGCCTCGACTGTCGTGACATGCGTGGATTAAATGTACATTATCCTCGATGCGTCAAGTTGGAGCTTAATCTTATTTTTATGTAATAAAAAAGGGCTTCATATTTAACAACAAATGCACTGGACTTGGAAAACTGATCTACATTCCTCACCACAGTTTATTAACACATCAGCACCATCTTTTAAACTTGAATGGTCTTCAGAAGTTACAAATCTAAGCTTGAAGATTGATTTTATAGACATGGTATCTACATTTTAAGCTGGGATTTTATAAAGCTCATGCGCTGACATCGTTACTGCTGAGAATTATGGCGATGACACGATCAATCTCAGAATTCCAGACATGATAAACAAAAATAAAACACTTATTCAGAAGGTCATTAAAAGAACCGCCTCGATCCAAACACAGTGAGGAGAAATCCTGTTCCTCAATAAAAATCAATAAAGGTTATCTGAAATGTTACTACGGCTACAGAAGGACTCCGAGTCCAACACACACGCGTTATCCTCTTCATGTTTATCTAAACCTTTTCCTGTGCAGACACAATTATACTGAGCATAAATTCATACAGAGACTGTGTGTGTGTGTGAGAGAGAGGGAGAGAGAAAATGAGAGTACTGAATAACAAAGGTATATAAAAAACTAATGTTTATAAGTTATTTTAAAATGGAAAACTGTGTGAATAATAATGTAAAGTGTCAGAACACTGTTGTGATGTAGGAATTAAAACATGCTGTACATTTCTCTGAACAGTAGGTGTCGCTAGTGAACTCTGTTGAATGAGACTCTGAGTCATGAATCTTTTCGTGAATCACATCCATTGAGCTCTATATAAAACCCGGAGGGCTCCGAACCCATTCCCCTCTGTAGAGACGAGTGAAGCCATCTGGACGCCATCTTACGGCTCACATCGCGTGGATTTGGTTTGTGTGTTAAACCGTCATCTCATCTCATCTCATCTCATTATCTCTAGCCGCTTTATCCTGTTCTACAGGGTCGCAGGCGAGCTGGAGCCTATCCCAACTGACTACGGACGAAAGGCGGGGTACACCCTGGACAAGTCGCCAGGTCATCACAGGGCTGACACATAGACACAGACAACCATTCACACTCACATTCACACCTACGGTCAATTTAGAGTCACCAGTTAACCTAACCTGCATGTCTTTGGACTGTGGGGGAAACCGGAGCACCCGGAGGAAACCCACGTGGACACGGGGAGAACATGCAAACTCCACACAGAAAGGCCCTCGCTGGCCACGGGGCTCGAACCTGGACCTTCTTGCTGTGAGGCGACAGCGCTAACCACTACACCACCGTGCCGCCACGAGAGATAATAATAATAATAACACAAAAGGCTGTACAATACTTCCTTTCTATTTAGGACAGCTGTTGAAACAGGATTATTTTCTCATGTTATTTGCCATTTTCACTTCATTCTCACAGTCATGTCTTAACAGTATTTATTCATCACATAATTCACTGTCATTTTAGACACAAACGATTCAATTTTGATGCTTTTTCTTTTTAAGACGACACAGTGTTTAGCAAATGGGGTAACTTTTAACGTGGTAAACAAATGTAATAAGAAATACAGCGTCTGACAGTATGGATGCCGGATGCACCATCTGGCCAAATGCTTCAGTGAGATGACGACTGGACTGAACCCACACTCCACAAGCAGTTAACAAAACTCATCTTGCATAGGCGTGAATTATTTTATTTTCCAGTGCATACATCATTCATAATTCTGATTAAAGTTGCATTTGTTTACCACATTAAAAGTTACCCCATTTGCTGAACAGTGCGTGGACTTAAAAAGAAAAAGCTTCATTCTCACATGTTTTAACAGTATTTATTGGTCACAATTTTGCTAATTGAATCTTTTGTGTCTAAAATGTGACCAATAAATACTATTAAAACAGAGGGGAATGGGTTCGGAGCCCTCCAGATTTTATATAGAGCCGAAGCCTCTTTCGTCATCAGTCACATGGTTTTGTCTGCCACGCCCCCTTCTACTCCATACGCGCTTCGGAGCCTCACGACAGACAGGTGTCTCACACACACTTCTTATAAATCCTGTGATTAACATCTAACCTGTGGATATTTTATTGTTTTAGATTTCTGTTATCTGACTCTGGATCCAAACACAGTAAATCCTGAACTCATTCTGTCTGAGAAGAACATAGCGGTGACACGCAGTGAGACAGAACAGAGATATTCTGATCATCCAGAGAGATTTGACTCCTTGTGTCAGGTGTTGTGTAAGGAGAGTGTGTGTGGACGCTGTTACTGGGAGGTGGAGTGGAGCGGTGATGTGCACATATCAGTCTCATATAAAGAGATCAGCAGGAAAGGATGGGGTAATGAGTGTGTGTTTGGACGCAACAGTCAGTCCTGGAGTCTGCGGTGTTTTTCTTCCTCTGTCTGTTTCCGACACAACAACATTGAGACTGATCTCCGAGGTCCATCATCCTCCAGAATAGGAGTGTATGTGGATCACAGTGCAGGAACTCTGTCCTTCTACAGCGTCTCTGACACGATGAGGCTCCTCCACAGAGTCCACACCACATTCACTCAGCCTCTATACGCTGGGGTCTGGATGTGGCTTTCTGACTCATCTGTGAGGTTTTGTGATCCGATGAAAAAATGAAATGTTGCTAAAAGTTGAAATGTTTAGTAAAATTATAACTGAGGTGTCAGCAATGCCGGGGTGGCCCTATATTTAGCCGGGACCATCCCCGGCCCAAACCATCAATGGTGGCCTGCTTGGAGCATGGGGAAAATAATTTTCACTAATTTTGGTCACTGATCTTATTCTTGCATTAATCATCAATTCAACTGCACTCTGCATTTTCACATGGCAGCCCAGACGCCGACAGCATCGCAGCAGATTAAATAGGCGCTACCAAATAAGGAAATTCTCCCCTCCCCTCTATTGCAGTTGGTTTGGTCCAAGACTCCTCCTCTGTATTGAGGTATTTCACCCACGTGACCAAGTCATGTGATACTGCCATTTTGGACGTCACGGCTCGAATCAGTTTGAATGCGAGGAAGGCAACAAACGAAAAACATAAAAGAAAAAGGAGCGAGATGCAGAAAACACCTTCACTATCCAGCGACGTAGGGCATTTACAGGGCGAGCAGAGGGAGAGGTATTTGCAAAAATTGAGGTTAGCAGGCTTAGAGAACGACGTTGACCTGCTTCCACCAGGATTGTTCACTGACCCATCGCCATACACAAGTTTGGGCGATTAGAATAGAATATTGAATAGAATATTATTTTCCTTTTGATGAATAAAGTTTATAAATACTACTTATATCATGTCATAGCCGGAGCGCGCCAGCGAGCTCCCCCGGCGCGCCAGCGAGCTCCCCCGGCGCGCCAGCGAGCTCCCCGGTGCGCCAGTGATCTCTGGCGCCCGAGCGCGCCAGCGAGCTCCCCGGCGCGCCAGCGAGCTCCCCCGGCGCGCTTGCGAGCTCCCTGGCGCGCTAGCGAGCTCCGGCTATGACATGATATAAGTAGTATTTATATCCTTTATTCATCAAAAGGAAAATAATACATGACAAACAGGAGAACAAAATGTCTGCTACATGCAACCCTAGACAAATTAACACTGCCTTGTTTCACTGCTCAGATGGGTTAACAAACACTGACCCATTTACTTTTTGCTATATATTTTATCAAAATTGCGTTGACTGATAAACTAACCTGAAATTAAATGATCACTGCAAAGTCTGGAGTACTCTGTTGGCTCCCAATCCTGTCTCTTCACAGCTGCAATCCATTTGGCCCTCTTGTCTGGGTCAGTAGGAAACTGGTAAAAGGAGCGTCCTGCACGCTGTCCCTGTCTGTTGTGGCAGCCCACAGCACAACAAGCAAACACCATGGTTATTTAGAGAGTGCTTACTGACAAATTAATCTATTCTAGGTGTCTGTAACACGTTTTTTTCCAAGCTGGTTCTCCCTGTCTGTCTGCAGCGTTAGTATGTAGCTTGCCGTCCAAAATGACGGACACCGGGGCGTCATATGACCCTGTGACATCAGGTGAAATACCTCAATTGCGGGGAACTTAAACAACATTGGCGTGAAACAGCTCGCGTCAGTGATGGAGGGCAGAAAGAGGCCAGGTGGAACCGAAAGGGCGAAGCTTAAAAAAAGGAAGGAGGTGGCAGCAAAATGTGCCAAATTGACAGATATGTTCTCAAGACCAGCTGGTAGGTTACGAAAGATATGGAGTATGATAACCCTGTTTGTCGATTTTATCAGTCTATGCTAGGCCTATAATGTGTCGATAGTTTGCGATGTCAATTCAGCTTTTTGATGTCATGTGAAATCTCGCAATTTACACGGTATGGATGTGGTGTATGTCTTAATTCTAAGAAGAACCGGACATTGCTTTACATCCCAGTTATTAACAATTTTAGATGAACAGGTCCCAAATGTGCTGTTGCGCGTTATTTCCTCATCCAGCCTATTTCATCTCGCTGTCACACCGTGCATTTCCACAGGCGTGCGCACATTGTGGTTATGAACACATAGGCCTAGAAGTCATATTTGATGTTAAATAATTGTTGTTAAATATATAACTTAGAAGAGGTGTATGCGTATGCCAATATTCTAAGCAGAATCGAACACTTGCTTTAGCCTACATTTCATTTAACCATGTTTGAGTTGCCTAATGCGCCCTCACGCTTTATCTGCCGGTTGCTGAGTACCCAGCATTGTTGATTTGCCATTATTTTCGAGGCGTATGCGGCATGTAATGCACAAGCATTGGTTCAAATGCACGCGAGATGGGTGCTTTCGTTATTTTAAGACTATGTGACTAAAAATGTGTTGTGTAATTCATCTTAAATAACGCGAAACAATCAGCCATACTCGCTGCTTTGCTATTTGGAGTGGCAGTCAGCTGGATTTCGCCCCCGACGTAAAAGTTCATTCCCGCACCCGGGCCGAAGATGCCGATTTCTGAAGATGCATGTCCTTTGGATGTGTTTTCAAATATTTTCACTAAGGAACTTTGGGACATGTTGGTGACACAGATAAATGTATATGCGGATTAGACACGCGGCCACACACCATCCAATTTTAAGTGGAGCCCCGTCTCATACTAGATCAAATCGTTCGTCGGTCTCTGCATTACGTTTGTGGTCATTAAACTACCGCGTAATGGAAGTTTTATTAACCCTAAAGTAATGCAGAGAACGACGAACAACATACATTGTCACTACCTGAATTTAAACCAAATAAAAAGCATTGTGAAAGAACAGTTATTTGTTTTATCTTTTTTAATGTACTCAAATTTCAAATATCCTCCTCCATTTCAAAGTGGCCTGAATGTGAATTAAACTCCCGGACTGAAAACAGGGCCCACTCCGGCCCTAGGTGTCAGATTGAATTTCTCCCTGAAATACAAAGACACTTTTGTGTGCAAAAACTGTGGCATTAATGAATTATTTTCAGAGTGCATCTGTTTTATAGATTAATAAGAAAATAAGTTACATAAATGTCTTAATGCAGAATATAAGATGTTTCTAGAAAAAAATTCAGACTATTTCAAACGTCTGCACTATTATGAGATTCATTACACTGATATGAAAGTTTAGAATGTCTCAAATTCTGTTTTTTCTTTGGCAAAATCTGTTTCTTCAGAAATAAAACTTCCTCAAACTACTGCGTCTTTCTGTCCTGCTGCTGGTGGAAACACACCCTACTATGTGTAAGAACACTTTTAATAATTTTGTGTCTTGAACCATTTTCTGTTCAAAAAATAATAATTGCACTCACTGTATTCAGACCCCTTTAAAAAATATTTAAAATATGGAATAAATACAGAGTTATTTTGCAGGTTTTGGAATCTATCCATATAAAGATTATTTACAAATCATTGTTTTCAGTTTTAATTTCAATTTCCACATACAATATCACCTTTTTCTGATTTGGGGCTGTTTTTCCTCTCAGATGCCTGATTTAATGTCAGTGATGTGTCTCTCTCCCCATGTTCTAAACTCATTTGTACGAGTTTATTGTACTTTAAAACTAATAGATGATGTAATCAATTAAAACAATAAAATAGTGTTAATTTATGTACCAGGGCATAAAAACTCCCTTTGTGTTTCTACTTTTCTATTTCCATTTAAAGGCCAAATGACGACTATTAATCAAACTCAGGTTTATAAAAGATGCTTCATAAACTCAAGATCCAAACACTGTGTCAAAACAAAACTTTATTAAACAGAGATCAGTTTAAATCCCAGAGGGAGCGCTCGCGTCTCTCTCCATCACTACACACTGGGAACTGCACACACTTCAGGCCTCACACACCACACACTGGTTTCCTGTGAGGCCTTCACTAATGTGCAGCTCCACACGTGCGCTAGCGTACGGGGAAAAACCACAAACACCACCGATCCAGTATCGTCAGGATTCTCTGTTCAGACACAAATATACAGTACAAAACAACAAAAAGCAAAATAAAACTACAGTTTCAGATGGAACAGCTGGAAAAGGGCTGATGATCAGGAGAAGGACGCCTGGGATCCAGTCCTGTTCTAAAGGAATGCCATAATTAGGTGTAAATCATGATACGATGATGAGACTTAAGATCGGCCCACGCCTAGTCGAAACCTGAAGAGGTGAATTAAACAACAAGGTGGAAAAGGATGAAGTGATTTCATTATGAACTTTATTTGGATGACTAGAATATTAATTCTTATAAGTCTTCTGTAACTGTTCAGGTATTTATAGATTTTATTTTTAGAATGTAGTACACACACACACAAACACACACTCTCTCTCTCTTCCCCTTCTGCTGTTTCATTTTATCCTTGGGCATTTTTCTGATCTTTTTATTTTTTACTGCTTGACTATTTTGTAGTTTATTAGATTATTATGGTTTCAGAATGGGATCAGAAATTTAAACATAATGTAAGTAAACTATGTGCAAACATTACAACAAATTCAATATAAAAGATGTTTAATTGTCCAGTCATATGTGACACAACAAATAAAATAAATGACAAAAGAAAAGTACACATGGGGGAAAAAGTGTAAAGGAATAGCAGTGTTTGGTCAGATCAATCCCACAGTCCAAAGACATGCAGGTTAGGTTAACTGGTGGCTCTAAATTGACTGGAGGTGTGAATGTGAGTGTGAACGGTTGTGTGTCTCTGTGTGTCGCCCTGTGATGATCTGGTGACTTGCCCAGGGTGAACCCCGCTTCTCACCCATAGTCAGCTGGGATAGGATCCAGCTTACCCACGACCCTGCACAGGATAAGCGGCTACAGAGAATGGATGGATGGTCAGATCAATTAATCACTTCAGAATCCTGTTCCTAAGAGAGAGAGAGAGAGAGAGAGATGCGTTCATTGCTCACTGAAAGGAATAGAACATGTAAAGTAAATACATGCATGGGTTGGTAGCTTGTAATATTGAGAGCCTGTAAGAAAAGTTTCAGGCATGTTTGACCATTTATAAGAAAGTTGTGAGCGTTTTTGTATCGCTGCTCTAATGCCACCAGGAGGCTGCCATGTTGCCTGTTGGAAGGGTGATGCGTGACGTCATTTGGGCGCAAAGCTGAGTGTAGCTCTTCAGTACTGAAGGAGCAAAGCGAAAGGTCTGCTAAGGTGAGAATGTCGATTTTTTCACTAAACATCTGAAATAGTGTATTAATGAGCTGCAACCCTGACTTTTGGACAAACCTGAACTCTTTACCTGTAAAACGAGGCTGAAACTGCGTTATACTACTCGTTAGCACACTTAGCATGCGCTCGACTCATTCATGAAAAACTTCATCAAGACGTCCCCAGGCTAGCCGACCGTAATTACCGTGGTAGACAGTCCAACTCCCACAGCAACGCAGAAAGAGGGTAAACAAGCACTGCTTTACTATACAGGATTCATCTGAACATTACAGCAGGATGCACTTGTACGAGAAAAGGCAGAAATATTGCCAGAAACCCCCGAGCTGCTGGTATGGGATGGATTTATCTGGTAAAATTCATACATGTAAAGGATACAGTATAAATAGCACTGAGGACAACACAAAGTATAAAATACACTTATTTCCAATGTGGTCCTCTTGATGACAGCAGGAAACAATAAAATATAACAGACAATAATAAATTGACAAAATTCTATAAACAATGATGAAAGTCATAAACAAAAATATGCTAACTGTAATTATCACAGAGTACAACTAGATTACAGAAATAGCACCAAAATGATTAAAAATTAGTTACACACACAAAAAACTGGGTTTGGAATTTACTCCATAAAATTTAAGAAACAGGTGAAACAGTTATCACGTGTTTGACGTCACTTACAATCCACGGCCGTATTCGATAAAATGGACCACAGCGCCAGCGACATTTCTTCACTGATTTCCTCGAGTATTTCGGACAATGACACGAATAACGATGAGGATCATAATAAACAAGCATTACCGTATCAATTAGTTACACACAAGTGAACAATATTTATAGAGTTGTTTTAGTCAGTCATTACTGAGGCTTTTCTGAGAACACTGAATAAAAGCAAGACACCCAACAAACATCGAGCTGCTTAGCTGCATCAGCAATTATTACGTTTACGCCCAAAGGAACTCAAAATAACATCACGCTTAATAAAAACTTAGGGAAGCCATAAAGTGTTTTCTTACCCTTTGAATTTCTCTTTTGCAGACTACTGACCGTGTTGTCTCATTTGTAAGCTTCAATTCTTACTCGCTATGTGGAGCTTCCGTGTCTTGCACCCAAATGACGTCAGAATTGCCGGAAACGATCGGGGGGAATTTTCTGATTGGTTAAAATATTTTCAATGGCGGTATCCATGAAATCATCCATTCTGCATAGAAACTGACTTTCGGAGATGGAGATCTTTGTTGTGTGAGCTCCTAATTTTCAATTATTCACATGAATTGTTAGATTATGATATAAACTATCTTCATAATTGTATTTTAAAAATGGATTTTCTTTTCTTTTAAACTACCACTGGCAAGATTGTTCAAGTTTATATGCCCTGCAGGAAACACACACACTGTTTCAAATCTCTTCACACTGAATAGCAATTTGCCAACATAGCCAGGCCACGCCCTACACATTACAAAAAAGGAGCGCTCTCTCTCTTTAAAGCCACGCCCACTCTCTCTGCCACACAGAACCAGGAAGTCCATTACAAGAAATAGGAGGGAAGAGATCTGAAGGGGGCGGGGTCATGGCATGCGGCTGGATTGTGAATGGACAGAGGATGGGAGGAGGAAGTGACGGATCAGGAAGTGAGCTGGGAGGAATGGATGAGGGCCGCGGGAAAGACGAAGGTTGGTGGACTGCAACTTTTAAAAATAGTCGTAAACGAAGGAAGCGGAAGCAACGAGGGAAAAATGTGAGTGTTGAAGACACGGACAGTGATGAAAGCATGGGAGCTGTAGGGAAACAAGTTGAAGAGTATAAAGTGATAATTAAACTAACTCAAGAAGGAGCGGCATTCAGTGAGTGGAACCCGATTCAACTAACCAAAGCGATAAACAAACTGGTAGGTGATGTGAAGAGCCAAGATACTACGAAGTGGAGCACTTTTAGTTGCGTGCAGAGATAGTACTCAGCAAGGGAGGGCCATCAAACTGAACAAGAATTCCTCTTTATAATATTATCAATACAATCAGCATTTGTTACCGGATCAGAGATATTTTGAGCTAATCTTGGTCCAACATTAACAAAAAAGATTATTAAAACTATTAGCAACTACATCCATGTTATAATTTTCGATATCTTTGTTATTAAAGTATTTAGGGTAATGTATTTGTCCAGAGCCATCTTTAATGATACTATTTAATATATTCCATCTTCATTTAATTTTATTTTTGCTATTATCTATTAATTTGCCATAATGATCCTTCCTACATCTCCTTATGATACTTGTTAACTTTTTTTTTTAAATATTTTTTTATCTTTATTTTCTGCCTCTTTGGTTCTTAATTTAATAAATTCTCTATATAGAGTATTTTTCTTCTCACAGGCATTTTGTAATCCCTTAGTAATCCAAGGTTGGTCATTATAGTTTTGTTTTGTATTCTATTGCTTCAGTGGGCAATTCTTATCATATAATAATTTGAATATACTTAAAACGTTATCATATGCTCTATCAATGCTATTCTCTGTATAAACTGATTCCCAGTCTTGCAGTAATAAATCATTATTTAATGCAAACATGGCTTCCTCTGTCCTAACTCTTCTGTACTTAAGTTTATGGTCTGTCACATTTCTCTTGCAATTACAGTCATAAATTGTAAAAACTGGTAGATGATCACTGATATCATTGATTAATATTCCACTTATAATATTATCTACGTCACTGGTAAATATATTCTCTATTAAAGTAGCACTATGGTCAGTAATTCTGGTGGGTCTGGTAATTTTTGGGTGAAGACTCATACTGTACATGGTATTAATAAATTCCTCAGTCATACTGTGCTTATTAGGGTTCAACAGATCAATATTAGTATCCCTACAAATGAAGATAACTTTTTTTATTATCTACTGTAAATGTCTTTTCTACCCAGTCCTTAAACGCGTCTATACTAGTTTCTGGCACTCTATATATACAGCTAATTAATACATTTCTACTTTTTTCAATATTAACTTCAATTGTTAAAAATTCTAACCAATTATTAATCACCATTGTCATGCCATCTATTAACTTATAATTCAAATTACAGTCCACATACACCGCCACTCCTCCTCCACCTTTATTTTTCCTGTTTATAGAATTAAATTCATATCCAGCCAGTTTGAAATCCACTCCTTTCTCCAGGTCAATCCAGGTCTCCGATATGGCAATTATGTTGAATGGATGAGTAAACTGACTTCAGTATTTCTTGATGTGTTTGAAGTTAGTGTCCATGCTTCTGCTGTTGAAGTGTATTATTGATCATTTCCCCACAGCCTGAGTGGACTGATTGTACTGTTCCTCTGTGTAATGGTGGCAATTGTCATTAATGGTTGAGAAAAAGTTATTGTCTGGGTTGATGTCATTTTCTATATCCAATAGTTTATGGTCAGTGAATTCATGTGGTTTCAGTTCCAGGTTTTCATAATCAACAAGCGTTTGCTTTAGCCGAGTAGTGTTCCGAGTAATGGATGAAAGAGTTATTTCGGTGTGTGTCATGGTTGAGTTTGGTGTAGTGTCACGTCGGTATCGATTACCTTACAGTCCTGATAGCCATCACTGGTATTTGTCCAAGTCCTCGATATGACCAGAACTCTCGCCTCCTCCGTTGTACCGTTCAGCTTAATGAATACTTTGCAGTTGGTGATCCATGTAGATTTTTATTTTCTTTCTTCAGATGTCGTGCTTTTCTGGCGATGTCAGCATTGCGTTTTGTCAGGTGCTCGTTGATTGTAGACGTTTGTACCTTTTCAGTTTCCTTTCTTGTTTCAGCAATGCAGCTTTATGTTTCCGATTGATGAATCTCATGATGATGGCAGTGTTTTCCTTGTCTCTCCTGGGTAGAATGTGGCAGGCCTCAATGTTGCTGCAATTAGTGATGGGATGTTTGGGTCTTTTCAGAGAGCCGGCTCTTGTGGCACAGCTCCCAAAGAAGAGCCGTCTCTTTCGGCTCCCAAACGGCTCTTAATTTATCATCTGTAGCCTCATATTTTAGCCTAACTTGGCAAATATGAATGCTTTGTGTTAGGGGTTGACCGATAATCGGCCTGGCTGATGTATAGGGCCGATATTCTGCATTTTTAGGGTTATCGGTATCGGCCATAATTTCCAACGATATGCCGATAACATGCTGATAATAGTATAGAACATGTATAGATAGATATAGTATAGTATAGATAATGGCTTTTTGCAGCCATTTCGTTCCTAATGCGACTGTCACTGCACGTCCTTTCCTGCACTCGCCTCTCTGAGTTCAAGAACACGGTCCCGCCCACCACAACATCTGATTTGTTTGGCACAAGAGATATAGCCAATCGACACGTGTAGCTAAACACTGAACTGTTTCAAGGCGGCCGTACGGGCACTCGAGCAGAAGCGGCACAAAGGACACAGCCAATCAACACGCGTAGCTAAACGCTGTGAACTGTTTCAAGGCGGCCGTATGGGCACTCGGGCAGAAGCAGATCCCACTTCAAGGTAAGGACACGCTGCTTTTGCCGCAATAAGTCACAAACGCACAAGTTGCAAAAGCACAACATCATTATATGTTTACATTCTTCATCTACTACTCGTTAAAATTGTCCATTTGCATCTGTGTAGCCAGGCAAACTTAGCTTACGGAAGGAAGCACGTGAATTAGCCTACAACCAACTAGTCTCGCTGAAACTACATGTAATGTTGTCCATAGCAAGCAGTCCCCAGCATTACGTAGGCTGCAGTCATTTTTAAATCCCCGTCTGGAAACGTTGCGAATGTGTCAGTAGATCTACTCGAACAGTAGAATGACAGCCATACAGAGAGGTGGTCAAGGGAAGATGAAATAAAACGTAGTGTTTGTGTTCTGTAGGCTAGCGCAAGCCTACTGGCTATTTTGTTATAGTGATGAGTAAACTTCATGATGCGACTCGTGCTCAAAAAGCGCATTGCACTTGTATATGTTAGGTAACTTTATAAAGCGCTATTTGAACATTTAAACAAGCCAGGTGTGATATGGTGCTAGTAGGCTATGTAATACTGTAGGGAGGGCATTAAAAGCATTAGAACGTAGATGGTTACTTGTTTAGTTGTTACATAATAGGGAGTGATGGCCTACTTTGTTTGATTTTACTTTTTAAAAAATGCTGCAGGCAGCTCCCTACACTTGATTTGTTATTTAAAAACTACTTGAAGTTGGTAAGTCTTACTTAGTTCTTAGTGTAAAAGAATCCAGAGTGTATTTTCATTTATTTTCCACTGAAAATGGTGAGCTGTAATACAGTAGGGAGTGATTTATTTATTTTTTATTGGTGAATATTTTATTTTTATTCTAACTGTTTGACTTTATTGTACAAATGCTGCTGGCATCTCCCTGCACAAAATTTCATGTTCAATTTTACAATTAAACATGCATTTCATGGATATGAAATTCTGTGTCAGTGTGCGCTATGTTTAATTTCATGTGAATTATAATGTTTACATTTATCGGTTGCACATATCGGTTATCGGCATCCCAATTCCCTAATAATCAGTATCGGCCCTGAAAAAAAAACATATCGGTCGATCCCTACTTTGTGTGTTGATAAACCCTTTTGCATTTAGTGTTTTTATGAGAGGCCTTATAATTGCCTAATTTTGTGTATTTGTTCTGTTACAAAAGTAGGCACTTTTGTTTAATATTTTTTAATCAAAATTTTAATTTAAATTTAACACACAAACAAATGAACAAAAACACTGCAAACAGATCCACAGAACCAAACTCAGTAACCAAACAGTATGTCCTCAGTGCAGGTTGGCATTCAAAAAACTCAAATGCCTCAGCTTGGATGGGCTGATGCGGTTTCTCCTCTCAGTTAGTATCTGCCCTGTTTTTGAGAAGACTCTCTCTGAAGGAACAGATGTTGCCACAATGCACAGTCTCCCCTCCATCACCTTCACCAGGTGTGGGAAGACTGAGGCCTTGGCCTGCCACCAGCTCAGTGGGTCTTCTGCTTGTTGGATGAGGGGCTCCTCAAGATAACATCGCATCTCCGTTATAACATCAGCTGTAGTATTTCTCCTTGCAGCATCTCCTGTAGCTCTTACATCAAAGAGCCTCCACGCAGCAGAAGTTTGTGGCTCCTCCTCCACTTGGCCCTGTAATGGTGGAGCTGGCTGGCTGCTGGGGGTGCATTTTGCTGCTGCGGCAGTTATTCTCTGAAGTGCCTCGTCAACAGCTCTGTTGTCATTGAATGCAAGCTTTTTAAACCTAGGATCCAGTAATGTGGTTTCTGAGAGGACAGTGTTGAACTCCATACGCAGAAATTTTCGGTCCATGGCTGAACAAAGAGCCGCAACCAATTCCTTTACTTTCTGCACGGTTACTGTCAGTTGGTGTTGGGCTGTCACGGGCTGAAGACCTTTGCAAAGGAGGAGCATTTTGGAGGCTGTGACATAGCTGAAGGAGAGAAAACAGCAACTTTTAAAATTAGCCTTTTTAAAAATTATGCAGCACATTGGTTTTTCCAATTTAGTTTTGTCAATCATATGTGTTGTTTCTGCAATGTATAATAGTGACTGAATAGTAGTAGAGAAAAAACAATTGTCCAAGGTACCTGTCTGCACTTATCTCCACGGTCACCTCCTCAAATGCAGAGGTGCAGACCTCTTTCACCAGCTCCCATTCCTCTTGACTGAACGTATCAACAGGTGCGTTGATGAGGGCCAGGGTGGAGATCAAGTCAAGTCAAGCTTATTTGTATAGCGCTTTTAACAATAAACATTGTCGCAAAGCAGCTTTACAGAATTTGAACGACTTCAAATATGAGCTAATTTTATCCCTAATCTATCCCCAATGAGCACGCCTGTGACGACAGTGGCAAGGAAAAACTCCCTCAGACGACATGAGGAAGAAACCTCGAGAGGAACCAGACTCAAAAGGAAACCCATTCTCATTTGGGCAACAACAGACAACATGACTATAACATTAACAGTCCTAACATAAAGTCAGCTTCGTTGATGCTATAAACCCCCCACCGACGGAAATCCGAGCACAAAACCGTTCACGACAACCGCAGTCCCCAGCCACAAAAGCACCACTAAGAGTCCAGAGCGTCTTCCAGGCGCGACCCCCAACTGTCCACATGGGGCCGCCCTCCACAGGAGTGATGCGATGAGACTCCAACCAGACACAGGGCACCAGGATGGATCAGGCAGGTCCGAGGAGTAGAATAGGTCAGCATCTCGATCCCAGGACCGACATGTAACTCAAAGGGACAGATTTTTTTTTTTTGGGGGGGGGAACCTGGCATCTGCAGATGATGGCATCTTTTGTTTCAAGAATGCGTTTCAACATATAAAATGTTGAGTTCCACCTGGTAGCACATTCTTGTTTGGGCCTCAGTTTGGGCAACTCCATCTGGCACTGTGTGGACTTCAGCCTCTCTGCAGCTACTGTGCTTCTGTGGAAAAACTCCACAATAGCCTTTACCTTGTCCATGGTTGTTTTCACCACCTTCAGGGAATCTCTTATCAGGTTTAATGTATGCGCCAGACATGGGTGGTTGGTCCACTTCAGATTTTTTATGGCTTTGGTGATGTTTGCAGCGTTATCACTCACACAGCACACCACTTTGTCCTGTACTTGCCACTCATTTACCACTCTTAACTCCTCTACCAAGTTTTCTGCAGTGTATCTGTCAGTGAACTTGAAGCAGTCCAGCAGGCAAGATGTCATCTTGTAATTTTCAATAAAGTGGCAAGTGACGGACATGAAAGAGCAGGTGGTTCTAGAGGTCCAGCAGTCAGTTGTCAGGCAAACTGATGGAGCTTTTTTCACCCTGTCTTGCCATAATGCACGTTCTGTGTCATATAGTTTTGGGATCATTGTTAGGGACAGTGTTTTTCTACTGGGTAGAGTGTACGTGGGATTTAAGGCTTTGACAAAACTTTTAAAACCTTTGTTCTCCACAATGGAAAAGGGCTGGAAATCAGTGGCAATCATTTTAGCCAACTCCTCATCAATACTGTGCTGTTTGGCTGGGGTCATCTGCTTTGGTATAAACTGACTTATTTTGCTTTGAGTTGCAGTAGGAGGGGTTATTATACTTGCACTACTAGTAGGGCCATTATTAAAAAATGTTCTGTTTCCGGTCCACTGGCCGGGTGAGTGCCGTTTCTGCGGTTGAATTTTTTTTTAACGCCGGTTTTTCAACATTTTTTTTTTTTCGGGTTCATAAATCTAAAATTGAACTTGACATTTACGCATTCCCAGGGCTTTCCACTAAGGCTCATACTAGCCAGCCATGACAAATAAGTAGCCAGCCCCGGGGGGAGTAAACACAAAACTAGAGACGATTCCCAGGCTGTGTGAAATGGTGAGAGTGCTGCAGGGCGCGTATCGCAGGCTATGAGGCTCCGATGCTCTGAGCCTGTGTGTGTGTGAGAGAGAGAGAGAGAGCAGCCCCGCCCCTCTCTGCTCCCTGAGTGGAGCTTGTCGCCTTGTTAACGGTGCTCAGGTGCAGGGAAGAGACAATATGACAAGCAAAGAGCGCTTTTTCTCAGAGTTCCCTCTCCTCGAACAACGCGGATTTACATGGAAACGAAAGGAGCTATTCACAAAACTCTTTCACATTGAGCGCTACAAGGCTCCCATGAACACATTGATGTAATTTTTTTTGTCTCTAGTTTAAAAAAAAATGTGGACAATAGAGCGAGTTGAAAACAAGTGATTTTGCAGTCACAGCGCTGCCAGGTTTATAATGGGAGTCTATGGGGCAGCGTGCCTGTCCTCTCCTTACTTTCAGGCTTCTCATTCAAAAACTGTAAATCCCATCGGTTAGGTAGACACATTGTGTGAATCAAGACAAGTGTGACTCCCACTTTTGAGAAAAGTGTGTGTAGAGTGAAATTTGTGGCTGAAAACACAGTTTAAATGAGAAAGTTTGAGCTACTTTTTCAAGCTCTCTAACGAGCTCCACTGAAGTGTAATGCCATAGACACCCATTATAAAGCCGGAATTTCTCCAGAACGGATCGGGAGTAAACACAAAATAAACTCCTGTGCTCGCAGTTCCCAGGATTAAATGTATTTTCCACAGACCATTTATTTATTTATTCACTTTACTCAAATACAAAGTAAAATGGCAGTAAATCTTTCCTTTCTTGCGTATTGCATCATGAGGCGTTCCTGGTGTGTAAATCTCTTATTTTCGGTGCATGACACATTCACGCAGCTGAGCATGCTATGAATTAACAACGACAACAGTCTGCAGTGGGGCTACACAATTAAACACTCAGCGAACATTTCTCCATTTGTGTATGAAAATACACTCCAACCACTCAGTTTGGTTTCATTTACAACCAACGGTGTCTTTTGATGCCAGCACGTAATTGAACGAGAGAAGACTGGTTTACCGGAGACAAAATAAGCGTTATCTCTGCTTCTGTTCCCTCCCGACACACTACTGCCTCCACAGAGTGCGCGCGCACACCCCACATGTCGGGGCCGCGGATGAGTTACTCTCCCCTGATCGACGAAGTCAGCGGGGAATTTGTGGTTATTATCGGTACAAACAGCACAAATCACAACTTAAATGAGTGCGGTTCAGTTTGACATTATTGTCAGTCCATTAGATAAACATTTAATTTTATTAAAATTGAAAATTAATATTTGGAGCCTGTGGGCTACAAAAATAGTCATTAAAGTAGCCGGCTGGACTTAATTGTGTAGTCGGCTGTACGGCCGGCGCTTGTGGAAAGCTCTGCATTCCGCGCAGAATATAGAATTGAATCAGCTCTGCACATGCGCCGTGCGGCACAAAAAATGGCAGCCACCATGAAGGAAGGAGATCTGGAGTTTTCAAACATTTGCTTAAGTGTGAAATCGCAAAATGGTATTCTAGCGAACAAGAAAATAGTAAAGATTCAGAAAAACAAATCATTCAGTGATCATTTTAATAGTGTAATTTCATCCGAACTAGGCCTAACGGTCGATTTAGAACGACAAAAAGTCCGTGTGTCTGACATTTTAAGTACCTTTGTAAAAGTTTTGCAAATGTTGCAGTCAGCATTTAAAATGCTAACTTAGTTTTTGTACAAGTTAAAGTTGATTAAACTATCATTTTATTAAATGTCTGCTTTTGTAATAAAAAAGTACTGAAAGAAAAAGCAAACAGCATTGCGATTTCTTATCCATCCATATATTTTTTATTTATATATATATATATATATAAAATCCCTCCCTCCCGACTGAATTTTTTTGCTCACCCGGTGGACAGGAAACGGATTTTTTTAAGGATGGCCTCAGCTGGGATAGGCTCCAGCTTGCCTGCGACCCTGTAGAACAGGATAAAGCGGCTAGAGATAATGAGATGAGATTCAGCTCTCCTTAGAATATAAACTAGTCCCTTGCACCTTCAGACCTTTAATTTAAACTTTCAAGTAGAACAGTCTACGCGGTTAAAAATTGTTCAAATCATGTACAATTCATTAATGCAGATACAATGGGGGAAAATAAATTTAACAAAAGCTATTAAATCATTCAGTATGCCTTAAAATATTAAAGTGCAGCACACTGTCACTCTACACATCTGTAAAAACACAGAAATGCTGGACTGCCATATACAATAAGCCATGAAGCAGCACATCCCTTCTTCAGGAGCTTACCTGTACCAGACTTGGCATTAGCAACAGTCATTATTTCTAGACCTTCAGTCGAGTCACAGCTTAAACAAAACTTGTGGGAGTCTTCAGAATGAAATCAGCACACTTAGAGGACTGGAAGGAAACAAAACCTCTACCTGAGCAAAGGTTACAGAAGTGAACATTACTGTTACAGTAAGGTAAAGCATAATTGTTTACTACAGGCCTACACTTGGCATCATAAGAAAACACTAAGAAATAAGCCTAAGAAATCATAATTACACTTATTACTTGTACAAGGAATTTGTCTTGGTGTTGGAGTCAACAACATCGAATTTGTTCATTCAATATACTATAATTTACAAAACACGCAATCATTTACAGCAGTGTTTCTCAACCACTGGGCTGCAGCCCATTAGCGGGCCGCGAAGCGCTATCTAGTGGACCGCAAATTCCCCCCCGAGTTGAAGCTAATTTTTACAACCCCGATTCAAAAAAAAGTTGGGACAAAGTACAAATTGTAAATTAAAACGGAATGCAATGATGTGGAAGTTTCAAAATTCCATTTTTTATTCAGAATAGAACATAGATGACATATCAAATGTTTAAACTGAGAAAATGTCTCATCTCATTATCTGTAGCCGCTTTATCCTGTTCTACAGGGTCGCAGGCGAGCTGGAGCCTATCCCAGCTGACTACGGGCGAAAGGCGGGGTACACCCTGGACAAGTCGCCAGGTCATCACAGGGCTGACACACACAGACAACCATTCACACTCACATTCACACCTACGCTCAATTTAGAGTCACCAGTTAACCTAACCTGCATGTCTTTGGACTGTGGGGGAAACCAGAGCACCCGGAGGAAACCCACGCGGACACGGGGAGAACATGCAAACTCCACACAGAAAGGCCCTCGCCGGCCATGGGGCTCGAACCCGGACCTTCTTGCTGTGAGGCGACAGCGCTAACCACTACACCACCGTGCCGCCCAAAATGTATAATTTAAAGAGAATAATTAGGTGATTTTTAAATTTCATGACAACACCACATCTCAAAAAAGTTGGGACAAGGCCATGCTTACCACTGTGAGACATCCCCTTTTCTCTTTACAACAGTCTGTAAACGTCTGGGGACTGAGGAGACAAGTTGCTCAAGTTTAGGGATAGGAATGTTTAACCCATTCTTGTCTAATGTAGGATTCTAGTTGCTCAACTGTCTTAGGTCTTTTTTTTGTCGTATCTTCCGTTTTATGATGCACCAAATGTTTTCTATGGGTGAAAGATCTGGACTGCAGGCTGGCCAGTTCAGTACCCGGACCCTTCTTCTACGCAGCCATGATGCTGTAATTGATGCAGTATGTGGTTTCAAGTTTATTTGTACAGCGCTTTTAACAATAAACATTGTCGCAAAGCAGCTTTACAGAATTTGAACGACTTAAAACATGAGCTAATTTTATCCCTAATCTATCCCCAATGAGCAAGCCTGTGGCGACGGTGGCAAGGAAAAACTCCCTCAGACGACATGAGGAAGAAACCTCGAGAGGAACCAGACTCAAAAGGGAACCCATCCTCATTTGGGCAACAACAGACAGCCTGACTATAATATTAACAGTTTTAACAGGTATAACCCTCAACTGTCCTCATGGGGCCGTCCTTCACAGGAGTGGGGCGATAAAACTCCGACCAGACACAGGGCACCAGGATGGATCAAGCAGGTCCGAGGGGCAGAAGAGGCCAGCATCTCAATCCCAGGATCAACATGTAACTCAGAGGGACAGATGGGGGGGGGGGGGGGGGAGAGAGAGAGAGAAAGAAAACACGTTGTTAGGTATGCCCTAAAAATGACAAGTATTAAATCTGTGTGGTAGGCTCGCAGAGACGAGAGTCTTTACATCAGGCATGACGCACAATGGCATGTTAATATGGTAAAAAATATATCATGACCTGCTCTGGCTGGATGCTTGATTGGGTGATGGGAGCACACTCCTCAGCAATGATGAGATGCAGATGGGATCCTTAGGCCTGGCCAAGACAATTCAGTTACATTTCACCGGGTCTGGGACATGCGACAGAATGTCTGACGGCCGATTCCCTGCAGGCTACGATAGCCAGTCGAGGTCCCCACCGTCTCCACCAAAAGATTTCCTGTTGACTCCATGTAACTCAGAGGGACAGATTTGGGGGGGGGGGGGGGGGGGGGAGAGAAAGAAAACACAGGTGGTTAGGTATGCCCAAAGTCACCTGAATAAGTAGGAACAGTATACATATTGCACCGAGTACAAGCAGGGACTCCGGCAACTAACTATGACAGCATAACTAAAAGGAGAGAGCCAGAAGGTAACACAGGCATGAGGGAGCCCCGGGACATAAAGCAGCCAGCCACTGCACCGTCAACAAACTCGAGTGAGCAAGCGAGTGGGGACTGACAGCATCCATACATCCCAGTTTACCAAAACACTCTATGTCTGAGGACCCTCCAGATCTACTTCTTTACCTCATAAACACCATTAACAAAAGGCTTGACTAAACAGATATGTTTTCAGCCTAGACTTAAATGCTGAGACTGTGTCTGATTCCCGAACATTACTTGGAAGGCTGTTCCATAACAGTGGGGCTTTGTAAGAAAAGGCTCTGCCCCCTGATGTAGCCTTCACTATACGAGGTACCAGCAGATAGCCTGCACCTTTTGATCTAAGTAGGCGTGGCGGGTCATAGAGGAGCAGAAGTTCACTCAGGTACTGTGGTGCGAGACCATTTAGTGCTTTAAAGGTCAATAGTAGTATTTTATAATCAATACGAAATTTGATTGGATTTGAGTGGTTTGGCATTGTCATGTTGGAAAATGCAAGGTCTTCCCTGAAAGTGACGTCGCCTGGATGGGAGCATATGTTGCTCTAGAACCTGTATATACCTTTCAGCATTGATGGTGTCTTTCCAGATGTGTAAGCTGCCCATGCCACACGCACTAATGCAACCCCATACCATCAGAGATGCAGGCTTCTGAACCGAGCGCTGATAACTTGGGTCGTCCTTCTCCTCTTTAGTCCGAATGACACGGCGTCCCTGATTTCCATAAAGAACTTCAAATTTTGATTCGTCTGACCACAGAACAGTTTTCCACTTTGCCACAGTCCATTTTAAATGACCCTTGGCCCAGAGAAGACGTCTGCGCTTCTGGATCGTGTTTAGATACGGCTTCTTCTTTGAACTATAGAGTTTTAGCTGGCAACGGTGGATGGCACGGTGAATTGTGTTCACAGATAATGTTCTCTGGAAATATTCCTGAGCCCATTTTGTGATTTCCAAGACAGAAGCATGCCTGTACCGTATGTGATGCAGTGCTGTCTAAGGGCCCAAAGATCACGGGCACCCAGTATGGTTTTCCGGCCTTGACCCTTACGCACAGAGATTCTTCCAGATTCTCTGAATCTTTTGATGATATTATGCACTGTAGATGATATGTTCAAACTCTTTGCAATTTTACACTGTCGAACTCCTTTCTGATATTGCTCCACTATTTGTCGGCGCAGAATTAGGGGGATTGGTGATCCTCTTCCCATCTTTACTTCTGAGAGCCGCTGCCACTCCAAGATGCTCTTTTTATACCCAGTCATGTTAATGACCTATTGCCAATTGACCTAATGAGTTGCAATTTGGTCCTCCAGCTGTTCCTTTTTTGTACCTTTAACTTTTCCAGCCTCTTATTGCCCCTGCCCCAACTTTTTTGGAGATGTGTTGCTGGCATGAAATTTCAAAACGTCTCACTTTCTACATTTGATATGTTGTCCATGTTTTATTGTGAATACAATATCAGTTTTTGAGATTTGTAAATTATTGCATTCCGTTTTTATTTACAATTTGTACTTTGTCCCAACTTTTTTGGAATCGGGGTTGTAGACCAGACTCCACTTTTGGATCATTAATTCTAGTGCTGTCAAGCGATTAAAATATTTAATCGCGATTAATGTCACAACTGTCATAGTTAACTCGCGATTAATCGCAATTTAATCACACATTTTTGTCACATAAAAAAACATTGTAATTCTCTTATCAGCATAAAAAAGTGAATGGGCTTGCTTTGCACCAATGTTTTTTTTTTTTATTGCAAAGCATAACACGTCTTGACACAGCCACTGCAAAGTGAAACCTAAGCCGAGCACCGGCGCAGGGCTAGCAAGAGAACCATGAGTGAAATGATCTACTGTTTGAGTTAGTCTACAACTAGAGAGAGATAGGTTACACAGTGACGGTAGGCTTGACATGCTTGATTATAATATAAAGTACACTATTATATTAAGTTTAAGTTGTTCATTGATAAATATTGCATTGAATCTGATCTTTACTGTTTCAGCTCACTTAACACATTTTGTACTTTTACACTTTCTGCCTGTTGATGCGTCGCGCTGTCCAATCAGAGGCGGCCAAATTTGCATATTACAGGAAGGATTTCTGGGATAGCATTGAGTTTACAGTTCAGAGGGATCTGGCTTCTTTAGACGCTGTCTTCTTAAAACTGAATAAATATTTAAAAAGAGCCAAATGAGCCAGTCTTTTGAACGGCTCTTTTCAAAGAACGGATCACAACGATGCGGATCCCATCAAAAAGCCATAAATCCCCTCTCCACTAGCGCGCCCTGCCCGCGCTGGTTCTTGGGGGGGGGGGCAGAGGACTCTGGCTGTGCGGGGCGTGGCATTACAGTCTAGCTGCTATCGGTTTTCTAACCAAAGTCTCTGTTCCAAGTTCCTGGCAGTTTCAAAAGCTTATGAAAAACCTACATCATGTCACAGAGCGTTAATCTCGCAATAAAAAAAAATTATCGCCGTTAAAATTGAGTCAAGTTAACGCGTTAATAACGCGACATTGACAGCACTAATTAATTCTTTTTGACGGAGAATGCCCTGCATGCACGGTTTGGCTTCTTGCACATCCATACAGTTTTAAATACAATATCTACAATTGAAAACAGTGTTTTTATTGCATTTATTTAATTCCTGGGCTCCCATCTGTAACAGGAAGTGATGTCACATCCCATTCATACACTTTACAATAAGTTATTAGATTCTAATGGAACAGATGAGCCAAAATAATTGGGGATCTTTTTTAATGGGCCCCGACTCGTTACAAGTATGAATAGGTGGACCTTAAAGCAGAAAAGGTTAAGAACCACTGCACTAGACTAAGGCTACATTCACATTACTAGGCTGAAGTGACTCAAATCTGATTTTCTGCCTTAATGTGACTGGTCTGTGTGGACACAGAAATCCAATCTTTTCAAATCTGATTTGAGTCACTTTCATACGTGGTCCTAAATCGGATACATATCTGGTACCATGGCCATGGGAAATGAATGAGAACGGTCAAAGCGGAATTTGTAACTTTTTGCCTATATGCATGCGCTAAATGCTGTCTTCATCAGCCAGCACCGGCAAAACAGCAATGGAGGAGAGCTACAATAGCTGCAAAAAACAGCAGAAATTAGCTGCCTGGCTTTTTTTCCGTCTTCTCAACCTGATCACATACAGCTGATGAACTGTTTGTCACCCTCCAGAGCAAAATGTAATGCATACACGAGCCACTGGTGCATCCATTCAGTAAGTTTTAATCAGGGGCGCCGCCAGAAATTTTGGGCCCCATGAAAGATTAGAATTTTGGGCCCCCCCAACTTTGCCCACCCTCATCACAATTGCACTATTGTCATTATTTGACTTTTGATAGCCCATGGACCTTAAGTTTGTGACTTTGTTATTACATTTTATGTATCAACCAATGGTTGAAACCAATGGTTTAGAACGTGTGAACATTCCACACACGTAACCATGTCAAACACTTGACTGGTGTCCGTTATTAGTGTAACGAGTTTATTTTTTTCCACTTGCCATCGTGTGTAGTGGTGGGGAAATTCTGCGCTGGCCCTTTAAGAGCGCAGGTAGTTATGGGAACGAGGCGCTGGCCTCTTTCAGTTCGTTTTGGAAATGTAAGCACCAATGCCACTGGACGTTTGCAGCCCGTCCTCAGCAGTGTATTTGTGTCTCATTTCTTCAGAATAAAAAGACTGGTGAACAACACAACACAACGTCTGTTACATTAGCAACACTTTAATCTAGCAAACTATATGGCGCTCGCTCATTAAAAATTTCAATCCTAAAGCATGTATGGGTTGTATTGCTGCTTACCTCCTTCTCCAAAGGGGGGGTTCAGTGGTTTGGTAGGGCGGAGGTCCCCCTGAGGCTGAATCTGTGCATATTTAGGGCACCCCATTAGTTATGAAACTGGTTATTAGCACTAGTTATTAGCACCAGCATAACGTAATATTTCTTCTTGTTCATTACACAAGTCAGTTCAGTTATTAAAATGGAAAAAAAGTCACTGTACAAACTGTAAAAGTGTTCTCTTGATAGGCTAATCCAACCACGTTCATACTGTTCATTTACCATTCGCTAATATTTTGAACACACATGTGAGCGATAGCTACCTTTCTTTGGGAAAAACTGAGTGGCCAGTTGCCTGCCTCTCCGGTCCCTCTCAGCTTTCAGCTGCCTTTCTTTACGTTTTTGACAGCCACTCTTCATATTTAGCGATCATAGACTGTACGCACTCCACTGCTGGCTGGCTGGCTGCTGCACCGCGACACAGCAGCAAGAAGCGTTGCACTGATCAGCACACAGATTTAACGCATCGCACTTCTACCAGAACTGGACCGTACCATTTCGCAAAAGGGGGAGGGTTAAATGACAATATGTTGAAGAACTCAAGAAATAGACAACCTTGTTCAATTAGCTCATTTTACCAGAAGGAATATTGCATTGTTGTTATTTCAAAAGTCTTATTAAAATCATCAAAAGCATATTATCAGCCCCTTAAAGGGCCCCATGGCAGTGCTGGGCCCCTAGAATTGTTCTAACCTTTCCCCCCCTGGCGGTGCCCATGGTTTTAATACCATGAGTTGTCTCACAAACATGTTGGTGACGCATATGACTCAAGGAAAAACGTATTAATGTGTGAATGCGTGCTGTTCTGGAGGACTGATACATTCACATTACAATTAGATACAGGTCACTTGTAATTATGAATGTGAACCATCAAGATAGGCAAATCCAATCTGAGCAGAAAAATGGAATTGAACAATGAGGCTTGTAATGTGAATGTAGCCTAAGAGTCTCGTGAAATGACATACAGCAGAGTCACGAATAATATTCTATTTTCCAATTTTATTTCAGTTCCCAAAGCAATACTGTGAGGTTGACTGGCTAAGCTAAATTACTCCTAGTTGTGACCCTGACCAGGATAAAGCAGATGCTGAAAATGAATAAGTAATAAATATTTCCATGTATTCTGTCCAAAACCAAATTACAAACACAAACATCTAAAATTAGGGCTGAGTGATATGAAAATGGTGATACTTTTATAACACTGACTGACTCCACTGTTCCTGATTTAGCAGCCTGACTATCAGGACATGGCAGGACAAACTTCACATACCAAACGGTATAGGGACTCACTTTGATGGCGTCGTGCAACTAATACTATTTGATTGTTCTAAAAGACAGCATTTTTACATGAAACCCAGCATGTCTAATCTTCTAGCTTCCTACAAAGCTCACTGGTTAACTCTATTATTGACAACAGTGCAAACAGTCATTTTAGCAAACAAATCACGGCCTCACCCTATTCAAATAAAAGAGTATCCAAGCCAATCTCTGCTTGCTCACAGGCTTTCAGCAAATACTTTGTACGTAATGGTGTTTTGGGGTAAAAGCAATAAGAACATCAAAACATCCTGTGTATTTACACTATTTCAGTCTTATTACATGCTAGAGGGAAAGTTCTTTAAAAGTAGCTGCGGTTCTAAAGGGCCAGAGTCCAGCACTATTTACCAACGCCCCTGCTCAAACAAACCTGACTCTTTGTATTAAGTGCCAGCTTTAATAGTGGAACTGGAAGTGGCAGAAGAAATGTCACCCTACCTTGTGTTCTCTATAAATATCAGATGGGCATTGTGGGTATTTTGTACATGCTCTAGATCAGGGGTTCTCAACCTTTTCTACTCTAAGGCCCACCTATTCATACAGTACTTGTAATGAGTCGGGGCCCATTAAAAAAGATCCCCAATTATTTTGGCTCAGCTATTCTGTTAGACTCTAATCTACTGTAAAGCGTATGAATGCAGTGGTCAAAATACTTTTTTCCAGTGTTCTGCAATATTGCAGAATGTCAATTTTGTTCTGCAATTTGGAAATATTTTCTGCAAATACACAAGCCTCCATACTACACTCTTCTCAACCTAATAATGCCTATATTTACATCATATCTAGCTTTACAACTCATAGCATTACTGTAATTCTTTATTCTCTCACTATTTTTAATTTCAGTCTTCACAGATCCTTCTCTGCAGCAAAGTTATCGTTCCATGATACCGCCACAGGTCTTTCATCCCCCTCGCCCTGACACTATGGGCTACTACAACTTGGAGTATACCAACTAATTCATAAATGTACTAGTTATCACACCCACACACTATCCTTCCACACAACATACTAATAAAGGTATCACCACAATAAAAAATAGAACACAGCTGTTCTTCAAGAAACAAAACATTCATTTTCATGTTACATTTTGTCAAGATTAAGTTTCTAGCTTGAACAATAGATTGTTACCCAAAACGTACTTCATTCAGTGTTTGCATCTGCAATCTGTAGTTTTAAATTGAAAGCAAGGTTTCAATTCTACACTCTTACATCTTACGATGATGCAAAGAATTGATGCCATTATGGAATAAAACCCAACTGGCAAATGGAAAGACGTTTGGGTTCATTGTGTTTGCCTGTCTTCTAAAGTGCAAGGTCATGAACTGAACTGAGAACTACTGCAGGGGCTTCACTGCTCTAAACTAACAACAGAGAACTGGGTACAAACTAACCATGGCAGAACTGAGAGCTACAGAACTACTGAGAGCTACAGAACTACTGAGAGCTACAGAACTGAACCGATGAGCTTTGTCTTACAGGGAAACTGTTTTACTTTGTGCTAGTCTGCACCACAGGCAACACAGCACTAGTAAAAAAAAAAAAAAAAAAAACAGAACATGTATTAGTGTAGCTTGGTATGAGAAAACAAAATATTCAAAAGTATCTATGAATAAAGGTAAAATACTGTTGCTGTCTTCAAAAGGGATATAATATCAGTATAATTTTGCATGATTCAACAATACATACAAACCTATCCAATTTACCAATATATATCCATCCAACTATAACAGCGACCGTCTTCATTTTTGTCACCCTCGCGGACGCGCAATCTGTCGCTGTTGTTGTTGGAGTCACGCTGGCTGCCGGTTTTGCCGAGATGCGACAAAATCGTCCTTGTTTTCTTGGCGTTTTTGTCGGACTCTTGCCCCGAAGAAACAATCCTCTTCTCGGGAGCCATGTTTGTTGTGCCCACTGGCGGCTCGTTAATAGGGGCGATTTGGGCGACGCACTCCCAAACAGGGAGGGAGATTTTTTTTTTTATCTACTCCTACTACCACGGCAACAGTAATGTCATTGTCCAATCAGGCTAAGGTCGCGCCTGGTGTAGCCACGCCCTTTTGGGGCGATTTCTGTCAGGTTCAGATTTGCCCCAAAATCTCCCATTGACACTAATGGTACGTACGTTTTTTTCGAAAATCATGCTCCCAATGCATTTTCTATTAGGTTTTATGTGCTCGCACAAGCAGCGTGCTTACGTCATACGCCTGCTGCGCCGCGCAAGTGTTGCCAGATTGTGCATTTTGGTGGGTTTTGAACATAATTTTGGGCTGGAAAACGCAACTTGGCTAGCTGGCTGTGATGTAGCTCTTTTTTGCTACCCTTGCGTTCTCTTCCACCCTGGAAGTAGCACAGCAGACGGTACAGTGATATCTGATATTTGAATTTACTAGGCAAAAGTTGTTTTTGTGTGTGTTACCAATGGCAGTTTAACATTGCCATGTTTTTGTTTTACCAATGGCAGTTTAACATTGCCATGGTTGGAATATTTCAGTAGCCTCAAGTTCTCTCTGGCTTGGTGTAAATTAAGCATATTTTCAGTTTTTATATATTGTACAGTATGTGTTCATTGGAGCCAGCAGCGCCTTACCTTTTTTCCAACTTGTTAAGCCAAGTTGCACTGACTACAAAACCTTGTGTAACCTTGTGTGTATATAGCTAAATAACTAAAGCCTTTTGTGTTCATTGACATGCTTGTAATACTTTAAATTTCCTTTTAAGGCATGGCTTTCTGGAGGAATTCTTGGGAAAAAAAAAAACTGCAGAATTTATTTAGAATTATTATTTGTTGTTAAAATGGTGCAATTCCATATAAAAAAAACCCACATAATTAAGCTGCACATGTTTGTTTGATGGTTTTGCTTTTCTTCATCTTTTTCAAAACTTAAACACTTGTTTTGGATTTATATCCTGCTGCTTTAATTGCATTCTTTAGAATTGAAGAAATTAGAATATGTTTATAATTAAGAATTTGTGTCTACATCTTATAGAATACTGGAATAATATGAGAAAATAAATGAGTAATGTAATATTAATTGATTGTGATGCCAGATGTTTTGCTTTGAAGGCTTCACAATGAATCTTCCTTAGTTTTAGCCTGGCAAGCCAGACTAAATGTGAATATTTGCCACTCGTAGACAAAAATATTTTTGGCCGCTAGGTGGGTGGGTCTAGTTTACTAGGCTACCTTAGTCTGCCACCTTTAACTTGTTTAGTGTTGCCACCTAGTGGAGAGAAGAGATATTGTCTATATTGATATCTGAATTTACCAGGCAAAAACAAGTTCGGCCAATTGATTTGCTACCTAGGTCAATTTACTTCAGTCCTGTGGACATTTACGGTCCGTGTAGACATAACAGGGGAAAATTGCCCCCCCTGAAAAAAAAATTCAGGAGCCGCCACTGGTTGTGCCGCATTGAATTCTGGGAGATGCATGATGGAAACTGCCGAACACTGCCGAGGTAGTTGTCGGGTCCTCCCGGCGGGTATTAAAAGTGACGAAATCTTACATCAGAAAATCAGACCCTCCAGGATTTCACGATGTTGCGATTTGCAACTTCAATGCAAATTCAACCAATCCCCGCGAATTCAGGGCAGTGTTGCAATTATATCCAATCACCGCAACTTTCCCGCAAATTTGACCAATCGTTGGCGTCGTCTTGAGGTGACGTCAACAAACTACCTTCCGCCTTACTTCCAGTGTTGCCAGATTGGGCGGTTTCAAGTGTATTTTGTCGGGTTTTGAACATATTTTGGCCTGGAAAACTTCAGCAGTATCTGGCAACACTGCTTACTTCCGTGTTTCCATTCAAGAGAAGCAGCATGTGCGAGTCAGTGTTTATGTAGGCTTAAATTCTGTTACTGAAAGTGTGTTATGTTTACAGCAGGTCTGTGAATAGCGCAATTCGTGGTTTCATCACATGAAAATCTTGGAAACGATCGTTAAACGGCTCCTGCAATTTTAACGATGTCGGCCCGATACTTCTGAAGTAGTTTCTCGCACCTGGGGTTATCTTTTCGCATCTCCTCACAAGCAGGAAAGCGTGCCAAATTTGGACGATGGGAAGAAAATCCTCCTATGAACAGGTCGAGTTTACGCTGGAATGCGGTTATGTGTGCATACAGATCGCAAACAGTTTGGTCTCTCCCCTGCAAGTGTGTGTTAAGGTGGTTGAGATGCGAGGTGATGTCTGTCAGAAAGGCCATGTCGCAAATAAACTGTGTGTCTGAGTTTTCTGCAGTAGGCGCTTGTATCACCATTAATACTGTTCTCCAAGAACACTGGTAGTTCAGAGCGCAGCGCAAAAAAACGCTCCAGACACTTCCCTCGACTCATCCATCTGATCTCAGCGTGCATTTGTAAATCCCCATACGCAGCGTCCACTTCATCCAAAAAGGCAATGAACCTCCTGTGACAAAGGGACCTGTTCCCCCCCGATGAGATTTGTTACTTTGGTCACTAAATCCATAACATAAGTTCAGTGTCTTCGCGCAGAGGGCTTCCTGGAGAGATAAAATGCATGGCATGTTAAAAAAATATTTTTGTCCTGCCATGTCAAACTCAGGCCTACATCTCACAGTTAATATGAGGCTACTCACCTGATGTATGATACAGTGCAGTATAGGGCAGTTTACCCCGCTCTGTCGGAGGAGCCCTGCGAAACCTCCGTGTCTTCCCTGCATCGCGGGTGCGCCATCCGTAACAACAGTTGACAGCTTGTCAAAGCCACCATATCCACTTGCAACACTGTCAACGGCATTGAATATATTGGTGCCCTTAGTTGTATCATGCAGAGAAACCAATTGTAATAGCTCCTCGTGCACTTCAAATGAACTGAACTGTCAATAGTTCTTGTAAAAATCAGTAGCTGGCTAACATCCATCCCATCTGTACTCTCATCCAAAGCCAAAGAGAAGTACTTGCAGTCATGCATGACTTTTCTCAGCTTAATTTCAACATGATCGTGAATGTCAAAAATTCTGCGCGTCACTGTGCGTCGGGACAAAGAGACCGTTTCAAAGTGTTTAACCATCTTATCGTCACCAAAAGCTTTAGCCATTTCCACGGTGCACACCTTGACAATTTCCCCATCTGACAATGGCTTCTTTGCTTTGGCAAGCTCAAGCGAAACAGCATAAGAGGCTTTGAGTGCTGATTCCTGTGTAGTTGTGGCTCTGGTGAAAAGTTGCTGTTGTTGGTTTACTTTTGATTTGAGGTCGGCTATGACAGCGGCCCTTGCAGCTCCAGTGTACTTCTCATATTTAACTTTGTGCAAGGTGTTGTAGTGGCGACTTAAGTTGAAATCTTTCTTGACTGCTATGGTTTCTAAGCAAACCAGACACATGGGTTTGCCTTTGAATTCTATGAAGAGATAATCTGCTTCCCATCTTGACGGAAAGGTATGGTTTTCTTGATCGAGTTTTCTTTTTTTGGCACTGCTAGTAGCCAGCGCTCGAAACTAACGGTGTCCCGATGTCCCGGGGACCATAAAAAATGTCATCGGGACACAAAATTATCATATCTGGGACAATCCCGGGACAATGGAAATAGCAATGGAAATAGCAACTGAATGAACTTAATGAACACTGTTAGACACGTTATAAAATACAACAGGAATGATGTGGATGATATTGACGGAAGATACCGTTCAACAGAATAAGTGAGTTTTCTTGGTGTCTTTCTAGTTCAGAAAGTTTAGTCAGTCAGCAGCACAACTAGGCTCGGACCTGCCACTATGCTGATGTTGCTAACATTTGCACCCGGCAGCGAAAGTTCATAAAATGGATAACGGAAAGTTCATAAAAATTGATAATGGTAATGGATAACGGAAAGTTCATAAAAATTGATAATGGTAATGGATAACGGAAAGTTCATAAAAATGGATAACGGAAAGTTCATAAAAATGGATAACGGTAATGGTGAAAATGATAAGTTGGCCTTATAAGTGCCAACAGATATTCAAGGTATAAGTAGATGCAGCGCTCGAAACTAACGGTGTCCCGACGTCCCGGGGACCATAAAAAATGTCATCGGGACACAAAATTATCATATCTGGGACAATCCCGGGACAATGGAAAAAAATAGATCTAGAGACGATAATTCCCCCGGGGGAAATCGTGAGAGTGATGCAGTGCGCGTAGCAGTCACAGTTGCCGGAGCTGAGCTGGACTGTATTTTTGTCTCTCTCTGCTCAGCGCGCGGGTGGGGGAGGAGCACACAAAAAGGGCAGCTTTCCGTCAGAGCGCTCCCTCCAAACAACGGGGGTTTACACGAAAACAGAAGGAGATATTCACAAAATTATTTCACATTGAGTGCCACAAGGGTCTCCTGAACACACTGATGTACGTTTTTTGTCTGTAGTGTAAAAATTGAGGTCACTAGAGCGAGTTAAAAACGAGTGACTTTTCTGATTTAACAGTCAAAGCGCAGCCACGTTTATAATGGCAGTCTATGGGGCTGCGCGCCTGCCCTCTCCTCACTTTCAGGCTTCTCATTCAAAAACTGCAAGTCCTATCGCTCAGGGAGACACATTGTGTGAATCAGGACAAGTGTGGCTACTACTTTTGAGAAAATTATGTGTGTAGAGTGAAAATTGGGGCTGAAAACACAGTTTAAATGAGAAAGTTTGAGCTATTTTTCCAAGCTCTCTACACTGTAACTTAACGAGCTCCACTGGTGTGTAACGCAACAGACACCCATTATAAAGCCGGAATTTCTCCAGGAACCCACATGGTGTTTGAGCTGGGTCTGAACCAAAAGTATAGAACCTAGCAAAAAGTTGAATGCCAGATCCACAGAGGAGAAGTTTCTCTACGTTTTAAAGTTTGAATCATGTCTCTAGGTGAAAGCATGCCAGAGCAGCGGATGTTTGAAAATGTGTGTAGTTTTTCAAATAATTCCATAGAAATGAATGGGAAATTTATCTAGGTCAAAGAAAATGAAATTAAGCACTGTAAATAATGTAAATGATTTCTATGACTAAAGGTTACAATAAAAAAAAAGTGCATTACATTGCTTTGTTTGCACTTATGATATGACACTTATCCAAAGTGACTTTACGGTTTTTTACAGTGTTACAGTCCCTGTAGCAACGTTGGGGGGGGGGGGGGGGGGTAGGTGCTTTGCTCAAGGGCATTTCATCCATTGATGGTATGGCTGATGGCTTTCAAAACATCTCTGAATGGGGCAACAGGTATATTACATAAAAATGGATAACGGTAATGGTGAAAATGATAAGTTGGCCTTATATATGTCAACAGATATTCAAGGTATAAGTAGATGAAATGAACATAAAAGGGGTCTTATTTTCAACTAAAGTGTACTGCAGATGTAGTGAGTTGAAACATTTTCTGAATGAGCTAGTTGGCCCCTTTAAATAAACGGGTATCTATTCATACAGTGAGATCGCCAAAGTTTAATAAACTGAAAATGCAATAACTAATTTTGAAGTAGATGATGTATAGTACATGTCACTTGTGTTTTGTGACTTATTGTAAAAATGATATAAAGGGTTCAAAATCGCATAGTTACAAATATAATAGTAACTTCATATGATAATATTAACCACTGGTTATTTCAGAGAGGAAAAAAATGGGGACACTATTGCTTCCATTCGGGACAATACAACACAGAATTCGGGACCACTGGGGGACACAAAGAAAAAAAGTTAATTTCGAGCCCTGTAGATGAAATGAACATAAAAGGGGTCTTATTTTCAACTAAAGTGTACTGCAGATGTAGGGAGTTGAAACATTTTCTGAATGAGCTAGTTGGCCCCTTTAAATAAACGGGTATCTATTCATACAGTGAGATCGCCAAAGTTTAATAAACTGAAAATGCAATAACTGTAATTTTGAAGTAGATGATGTATAGGACATGTCGCTTGTGTCTTGTGACTTATTGTAAAAATGATATAAAGGGTTCAAAATCGCATATAGTTACAAATATAATAGTAACTTCATATGATAATATTAACCACTGGTTATTTCAGAGAGGAAAAAAATGGGGACACTATTGCTTCCATTCGGGACAATACAACACAGAATTCGGGACCACTGGGGGACACAAAGAAAAAAAGTTAATTTCGAGCCCTGCTAGTAGCCATGGATCTCTTGTCTCTCTTCCTCGCTGAAGGGGGTAAAGCCCAGGGCCCCGATATTGTTTGCATAGGAAGTGCCCTCTATCGGTCAACAGTGTAATTACAACAGTGTTTAAAAAAAAAAAGCCGCGGTTAAATTTTTTTCTGATAATTAATAAATTAATCTACGGGCCGCACTGAGTAAGGAGGAGGGCCGCATGCGGCCCGCGGGCCGCCAGTTGCCCATCCCTGGTTTACAGTGAAGGACTGTGTGCACTTTACATTATTTTTTTTACTTAATACAAGAAATTAATGGATGCCAACATTTTTGCCAGAATGGTATTTTATTTTCCATTGTTTACCCTGGTGAAAAATAAATGTGCCAAGTGTATTAAAATTTAGCATACTTTTGTGTACTTGAAGCCGCACTAATTAGCATAAGAACCTTATCCCATGGGAGTCCTCGTCGGGCCAGTAGATCGGTCAGCACAGGGATAATTGCTTTATTTTAGTTCTGGTGGGCTATGCAACGCGATATCCGGAAGCAGTGCCTCTCCGCAACATCTCAGCACACAGTATTGTGAAAGAGCTCTTCTGAATTATCTCCCAGGTCGGGATTCTGAAAGAAATCCTGACAGACCAAGGCACTGCATTTATGTCACGCACACTACGCGAACTGTATGGGCTACTGGGGATTAAGTCTATCCGTACCAGTGTCTATCACCCACAAACGGATGGCTTAGTGGATCTTTTTAATCAAACACTCAAACATAATTCGGAAGTTAGTAAGTGAGGATGCACATAACTGGGATAAATGGCTTGAGCCCCTGTTATTTGCAGTACGAGAGGTCCTGCAAGCCTCCACAGGTTTTTCACCATTCAAATTATTATATGGGCATAAACTGTGTGGCATATTGGGCGTGCTACGTGAAAATTGGGAGGAGAGACCTTCACCTAGTAAAAACGAAATTCAGTACGTTATCGATCTGCACGCCAAACTCCACACCCTCATGCACTTAACCCAGGAAAATTTGTGGCAGGAACAAGAACGTCAAATCTGACTGTATGACAGGGGTTCACGCCGGGAGACAAAATGCTCATATTATTGCCCACGTCAAGCTCCAAATTAATCAAGTGGCCAGGGCCCTTTGAGGTCACGGGGTGAGTTGGGGACATCGACTATGAGGTGAGGCAAATGGACAGGGGTGGGGCATTGCAAATTTACCACCTCAATCTGTTAAAATGCTGGAATGAGGAAGTCCCCGTGGCGTTGGTATCAGCAGTCCCAGAGAAGGCAGAGCTGGGGCCAGAGGTACAAAAAAAAAAAATTGATATCTCCAACCATTCCAGTCCGTTGTGGAGACCACCTCTCCCTGGCGGTAGCCCAGTTGCAGAAGGAATTTGCCAACGTGTTTTCGCCCCTGCCCAACCGCACCCACCTCATAGAACACCACATTGAGACACCCCCAGGGGTGGTAGTGCGCAGCTGCCCTTACCGCCTGCTGAAAGACAAAAAAAAAAAAAAAGTGGTCCAGGATTAACTCAAGGCCATGCTCGAAATGGGCATAACCGAGGAGTCCCACAGTGACTGGAGCAGCCCAGTGGTCTTGGTTCCCAAGACCGATGGGTCGGTCCAGTTCTGTGTGGACTATAGAAAGGTCAACACAGTGTCTAAATTTGATGCATACCCAATGCTTCGCATTGACGAGCTGCTCGATTGATTAGGCACTGCTCACTTTTACTCGACACTGGATTTAACGAAGGGATATTGGCAGATCCCCTTGACTCCTCTATCCTAAGAGAAAAACGGCCTTTTCCACACCGTTTGGGTTACACCAATTCATCACACTTCCTTTTGGGTTGTTTGGGGCTCCCGTGACGTTCCAGCGGCTCATGGACAGGGTTCTCCGCCCCCATGCCGCCTACGCAGCCGTGTACCTAGACGATATCATCTATAGCAATGATTGACCGTGGCAACTCGAATACCTTAGGGCCATCCTAAAGTCACTGAGGCGTGCAGGTCTCACGGCTACCCCCCCCAAAAAAAAAAAAAAAAGTGTGCAATTGGGCAGGTGGAAGTACAGTATCTGGGTTTCCACTTGAGTCATGGGCAGGTGCGTCCCCAAATTGACAAGACTGCAGCGATTGCGGCCTGCCCAAGGCCCAAGACCAAAAAGGGAGTGAGACAGTTCCTGGGGCTGGCTGGCTACTATCGTAGGTTCATACCCAATTATTCGAATGCCACCAGCCCGCTGACTGATCTCACTAAAAAGGGAGCACCAGATCCGGTCCAGTGGATGGAGCAATGCCAACAGGCTTTCTCTAGGGTAAAGGCTGCACTGTGTGTGTGTGTGTGGGGGGGCACTTTTACACACCCCTGACTTCTCTCTCCCCTTTTATGTTACAGACAGAAGCATCAGATAAGGGGCTGGGGTCCGTTCTGTCCCAGAAGGTGGAGGGGGAGGAATGTCCCGTGCTGTACATTAGCCAAAAATTGTCAATGCATGAAAGCAAGTACAGCCCGATAGAGAAAGAGTGCCTGGCCATCAAGTGTGCAGTCCTCACCCTCCGATACTACCTACTGGGACACCCCTTCACCCTATGTTTGGACCATGTGCCCCTCCAGTGGCTCCACCGCATGAAGGATGTCAATGCAAGGATCACCCGTTGGTATCTCACGCTCCAGCTGTTCAAATTCGAGGTGGTCCACAGGCCGGGGGCACAGATGGGGGTGGCGGACTTCCTGTCCCATCGGGGGGGAGTCCGCCGCAGGCCGGACGGCTCCCCAGTCTGAGTCAGGCGGTGGGGGTATATGGCAACGGGGGCATGGCCGAGTGGCGGTTTGTGAATGGAGGGCGGAGTCGGGGAAGGTGAGTGGCCAAATCAATACACCTGTTGTCAATTCATGTGTGTTTGTGTGTCTCTTGCAGTGACAGTGCTCCATAAAAGGAGTAAGAGAGCAAAGAACAGGAGATTGGGACCAGAGCACGATGGTGTGTGTGTGTGTGTGTGTGTGTGTGTGTGTGTCTGTTGCAAATGAGAAAAAAAAATATTGTGTGTTGAAAAGCCAAATAAAACCAAATCTGAACGTTAACAACAGCCTGCCGTACTTCTGTGCTCCACTCACATCCGGACAGCTTCTACACTGACCTTAATCAAATCGAAACGTTGTGGAAGGACCTGAAGCGGGCTAGCCTGGGAAATCCCATGCTGCTTTGCACAATCGTTCCAATCTGAAAAGACAGCATGGAAACTATGGTCTAAAGGCTCGCCTGAGTTAGGGAGCCAATCAGAGAGTGGGGAGGGGTGGAAAGACGGTGACGCGTACTACTCGACAAACGGAAGCTTGTAGTTTATTTGGGACTGTTTACGGATCACATTTAACATGGCGGCGAGCGATACGAACCAAACTTTCGATCAAGCTTTAGACACTCTTCTGAATAGTTTAGAGCGAAAGTTTGTTTTAAAAAAAAGAACAGCGTTTGGCATTTCAGTCTTTCTTCGCCTCTTCGTCGCTCTAACTACGTCACCGGGTACAACTGCCATGATTGGCCATGGGCTACGTATACGCCAAATGATAGACATTCGCAACGTCCAATAAACGGCCGTTGACAATCGTAAACCACACCTCCCCTACGAGATATTCAATAGGCGGATTCCAGACCATATTTCACTTGTGATATGGTCTGGTGTTAACCAGACTAGAAGCGGGCAGTTCATGTGAGGAAACCCACCAATATCCCAGAATTGAAGCTGTTCTGTACAGAGGAATGGACTAAAATTCCTCCAAGCCGTGTGCAGGACTGATCAAAAGTTACCAAAAACATTTAGTTGTAGTTATTGCTGCACAAGGGGGTCACACCAGATACTGAAAGCAAAGGTTCACATACTTTTGCCACTCACAAATATGTAATTTTGGATCATTTTCCTCAATAAATAAATGACCAAGTATAATATTTTTCCTCATTTGTTTAACTGGGTTCTCTTTATCTACTTTTAGGACTTGTGTGAAAATCTGATGTTTTAGGTCATATTTATACAGAAATATAGAAAATTCTAAAGGGTTCACAAACTTTCAAGCACCACTGTAGAATACTGAGTAGGTGTTGAAATTCATCAAATTTAGCTGAGAGGCTCCTGATAATACAGTGAAGGAAAGAGCAACTTGTCAGATAAACAAGAAGAAAGAGTCTCCACCCTACATATATCCCCCACCCTATATACCAACAACAGTTGTGGTCAGAAGTTTGCATATAGTAAACCATATGAATGTCATCTTGGATATGAATGTCATGGCAATATTTGGGCTTTCAGTAATTTATTTAAACTGTTCTTTTTCTGTGGCAGAACGAATGTACAGCATACAGCTTTAATTAAAAAAAAAACAGAATTTGGTGCACAAGTTTTAATTTTCTTTGGGTTTTTTTAAATCAACAAGGGTCAAAATTATACATACAGGGTCAAAAATTTACATATGCTCACTTAGATTATTAATTCAGAGGTGCTGTACCTTAGTGATTATGACTGACTACAGCTGGTAGGTTCTCTGTGCCTTCATAAAAAGGGTTTGTTTACAGCACTCATTGGATTGACTAACCCACAGTAAAATGGGAAATTCCAAGGACCTCATTGCAGATCTGAGAAAGAGGATCACAGATGTACACAACTCTAGAATGTCTCTTGGAGCAGAAAAGCATTTCTAAACAACTGCAAATTCCAAGATCAGTTCAAACAATTGTATGCAAGTTATTGTGAGGTGTAGTCACTTTACCAAGCCACTTTGCTTCAAGAAAACCCAAACTGTCACCCTTAGGTGAAAGGAAATTGGTTTGGATGGTCAGGAACAACCTGGAAACCACCATAGCACAGCCCTGCCATGAACTGGAAGCTGATGGACCACTGGCTACAGTTCAGATGGACTAAGCGGCTGCTATCCAAGAAATAACCCCCTGCTCCAAAATTGACACCTTCAAGCTTAACTAAGGTGGGGTTTACATTAGACCGTATCAGCGGATCATCAGATTAACGTTTTTAAAACGATTAGTGTGCACACAGCAACGCCAATACACGATTCGCATGCACACAGCAACGCCAACACACGGATACGCTCGGCTCCGCAGGCATCCTGCGCTCCAAATCACTCCGCCCTAAACAGCGAGTGCCCTCTGGAGGGTGCGCACTCCGGCCCTGAGCAGCTCACAGAGCGCGCGCGAGTGGAGCGCACAAGCAGTGATTTGGGACTGAGCCACTGTGTGTGTGATCTCAGTGCATGTCGGGCATGCGCGTCACTTACCACTTGCAAGTGGAAGGATGGCAAGCCTAAAGACAATCATAACTACACAATGGGCAGTATTTGCATCAGTATTTGCAGTATTTTCATACTTTTATACTCTTTAATGAAAGGTGATACAAGGCGGAAGTCCGCGCCGTTTTTCAGCAGTCGCGTCACATGACCAACGCCAGCGAATCAGGAAGGTGGAGGTCACAGTGACGTTGTCCAATGACGACGCCAGCTAGAGCTCAGCACACCGTATCCGCGTATTCTCAATGTTTACACAGCACCGGACCAGACACGATCTGGATTGAATACGTGGACCCTGGCGGATTCCCGTTTCCCGGCGTTTCCAGGCGTTTTAATGTAAACGGACAGCGCATCCGCGAAGAAAACGAGACAGATACGGTCTAATGTAAACTTGGCCTAAATTTTGAAGCCGACCACACAGACAAAGAAAAAGCCTTCTGGAGGAAAGCTGTATGGTCAGAGGAGACAAAGATTGAGCTGTTTGGCCACAAATGACCACCATGTACAGAGAGACACTGTACCAACTGGTGGTGGTGGTAGGATCATCATGCTCTGGGGCTGTTTTGCTGCCAGTGGAACTGGTTCATTGCACAAAGTGGATGGAATAATGAAGGAGGACTACCTCAGAATTCTTCAGCATAAACCATCAGAAACTTGAACACAACATGGGATTTGGGAGTTACAACAGGACAGTGAACCCAAACACGCATCAGAGCTGGTTGTGGAGGATAAAGCAGGCGAACATTAAGCTTAAAACAAGTCCTGACGTCAACCCTATTGAAAATATATGGACCGTGCTTAAGTCGAGTCCATGCCAAGAAAAAAAAAAAAAAAAGAACTATCAATTCTACCATGAAGAGTCGTGAAATATCCAACCAGAATTCTGCCAGAAGCTTGTTCATGGTAAACAAAAATATTTGGTCAAGGTGAATCCTGCAAAGAGACATTTTATCCAAATATTAGGTGTGCTGTATGTATATTTTTGACCCTGTGTTGATTTCAGAAAACCCAAACAA